>NW_027362762.1:317196786-318429286 GCF_046119375.1 Phyllobates terribilis | reverse complement strand
CGACTTACATCTCTACAGAAGTCTTGGGCCTGCCACTTCACCGGCTAAAATTCGATGTGCCTACCCGGTGGAATTCAAATCTGCACATGTTGCAGCGACTGTGGCAGCACCGACAAGCCCTGGTGCAATACGTTCTGACGTATAGCCTTGGCCAACGAGATCCAGAGGTGGGGAAAATCACGCTGGAGGAGTGGTCTCAGATCAGGGACCTATGCACCCTTCTGCACAGTTTTGAAATGGCGACGAAGATGTTTAGTGCTGACGATGCCATTATCAGCATGACTATTCCGGTGATTTACATGCTGGAGCACATGTTAAACAGAATTCGGAGTCAGGTGGTGGCACAAGAGGAGGTGGAGGAAGTAGAGGAGGAGGAGTTGTATGCGGAAGGGCTAACATCTGCAAGGTCCAGACGGTCGGCAGCACCAAGGCGGCAGGCATGTGAGGGTGGGGGAGATGGTTTTACCAGGGCGCATGGTAGCAGCCAAACTAGTGAGGAAGGTGCAGGAGCCCAGGAAGAAGTGGAGGACGAACTGATGGAAGACTCATCAGATGAGGGAGACCTTGATCACATTTCTGTTGTGCGAGGTTGGGGGAAGAGGACAGAGGAAGGAAGCATGATTGTTACCTCGCCACCAACACAACAGGGACTTGGTGCTCCTGGATGCGCAACACACATGAGTGCCTTCTTGCTGCACTACCTGCAACATGACCCTCGAATTGTGAGAATTAGAAATAATCCTGACTACTGGGTTGCCACACTGTTAGATCCCCGGTACAAAAGTAAATTTGCAGAAATTATTCCTGCCATAGAAAGGGATGCACGCATGCAGGAGTATCAGCAGAGACTGTTGCAGAATCTTACATGTGCTTTTCCACAAAACACCAGTGGTGCACGTAGTGAATCTCACAGTTCCAACTTGCCAACCGTGGGACCGTCAAGTGTTCAGCACTCAAACCGTAACAGAACCACAGTATCTGCTGGTAACATCAATTTTGCGGAATCATTTCACCACTTTTTTAGCCCATCCTTTGCAAGGCCACAGGAGACAAGAAGTCTGACACATAGTCAACGCCTAGAGACGATGGTACAGGAGTATCTCCAAGTAAACATTGAAGCCATGACTGTGTCACTGGACCCTTGCTCTTTTTGGACTTCCAATCTGGATAAATGGCCGGAGCTAGCCACTTACGCCTTGGAGATCTTGTCATGCCCCGCAGCCAGCGTTCTGTCTGAACGTGTGTTCAGCGCTGCTGGTGGTGTGCTGACAGATAAGCGCACGCGGCTCTCCACTGATAATGTAGACAGACTCACGTTCATAAAGATGAACAAATCATGGATCCGAAACGACTTTTCTACCCCTGTGTCATCCTGGGGAGAGTAAAAGATGGATGATTGGTTAAAATCACCCTACCAACCGTTTTAAGCTTTCAAATTACTAATCATGTTTATCTGTATCTTGGCTGGAAAATAATTTGGGCTTTGTAGCAGTGTGCAGGATTGATTCTATTAAGCCATCTATAATAAGCTCCACCAGATTTAAAATTACTAATCATGTTTATCTGTATCTTGACTGGAAAATAATTTGGGCTTTGTAGCAGTGTGCAGCACTGATCCTATTAGGCCATCTATACTAAGCTCCACCAGATTTAAAATTAATAATAATTTTTAGCTGCATCTAGCCCGGAAAATAATTTTGGGGCTCCGAGATGCGCAAGACACATAAGTGCCTTCTTGCTGCACTGCCTGCAAAATGACCCTCATATTGTCAGAATTCGAAGTAATCATGACTACTGGGTTGCCACACTCTTAGATCCCCCAAACTTTTCGATCAACCTTTTCATTTTAATAAAGACCAAAAAAATGGTCATTTTTGAAATTATAAGCATTAGCAGGTTGTTAGAAACTGAAATCAAACAGTTTTCAACTCAAAACTTTATTCTAGGTGATGTTACATTTTCACATAGGACCCCTTGTTCGAAAGGAGCTTCTGAACTCTCTCGTCCATTGAATTTGTCAGGTTTTGGATGGTTTCTGCTTCAATTGTTTTGCATGAGGACAGAATACCCTCCCAGAGCTGTTGCTTAGATGTGAACTGCCTCCCGCCATCATAGACACTCCTTTTGATGATGCTCCAGAGGTTCTGAATGGGGTAGAGGTCAGGGGAGCATGGGGGTCACACCATAAGTTTGTCCCCTTTTATGCCCATATCAGCCAGAGATGCAGATGTTTTATGTGCAGCATGAGATGGTGCATTATCATACAAAAAAATGATCTTGCTGTGAAATACACGGTTCTTCTTCTTGAACCATGGCAGGAAGTGCTGTTTGAGAAAATTCACATACATTATGGAGTTCATCTTTAGCGCCTTCAGGGATCCTAAAGGGGCCAACAATCTCTCTCCCCATGATTCCAGCCCAAAACATTACTCCACCTCCTCCTTGTTGGCGCTGTAGCCGTGTTTGCGTGGGGTGTCCATCAACCAGCCATCCTCCACTCCATCCATCTGGACCATCGAGCGCTGCACGGCACTCATCCGTGAACAAAACTGTTTTGAAATCAGTCTTCATGTAATGTTTGGCCCACTGGAGCCGTTTCTGCTTGTGTGAAGTGGATAGAGGAGGTCGACAGGATGGCGTATGCACAGCTGCAAACCTCTGAAGGACCCTGCATCTTGTTGTTCGGGGGACGTTGGAGGCACCAGCAGCTTCAAAAACTTGTCTGATGCTATGATAAGGCTTTTTTGCCGCTGCTCTTTTAACCTGACGTAATTGCCTGTAGGAAAGAGTCCTCAATTTGCCCTTATCAGCACGCACACGTGTGTACTGTGAATCAGCTACATACCTCTTGATTGCCAAGACACTTCATCCTGATCATCGCACAATGTTGATTGTAGTCATGCCTTGACCTAAACACTCCACAATTTGTTGCTTCTCAGCAGCCGACACATCCCTTTTCTTTCCCATTTTGGCAGAAAATGTAGGCTGCTTAATAATGTGAGACAGCCTTCTTAAGTAGTCTTGCCTTTCATTGGACACACCTGCCAAACTAATTAGCACAGGTGTCTGCAATTGCTTACAGTGATATAAAGAGCCCTGACACACATCACCATCAATGAGTTTAACTGACAAACAAACAAATTCTTCCCTTATCACTCCTAAACACTTTTTGCATAATAATTTGGAACACAGTGTACATGTGCTTTTCCACAAAACACCAGTGGTTCACGTAGTGAATCTTACAGTTCTAACTTGCCAACCGTGGTCTGTATGGAGTTGTTCAATAAAGGGCCCAAAATTAAGATAACATAGATGGGAGAGGTCTCTATGAATAGGAATTCCTAAGTATTTGATACCCTGTGAGGGCCAGGCAAAGGGAAAGTTGGACTGGATGGAATCCTATATGGATTTGGGGAGGGAGACATCGAGGGCCTCAGACTTTGCTGCATTGATTTTAAAATTTGACCATGTATCAAAGTGATCTATTTCAGCCATAACAGCATGGATGGATATATGTGATTGAGTGATATATACTAGGACATCATCAGCAAATAGAGAGCAATTGTACTCGGTGCCTCCCACCTCAATCCACCTATTGGGGTTATGGCGAATTGATGAGAGCAGGTGCTCCGTCACTAGGATGTATAAGAGAGGGGACAGAGGACATCCCTGCCTTGTCCCATTGGTGATTGTGAAAGGTGATGAAAATGTTCTGATGCATCCCCTGGGCCTTGGGACACCCGGAGCCGGACCCTTTTTGGTGGATGCTGGTGGTTGTAGTCTTCGTGGCGGCGACCCGGTTCCGTGGCTCAGGGTGGTCAAACCAGTGGCGGAACTATTTATGTGGTTTTGATGTTTAAATGTCCGACTACGCCACCCGTGGATTGCGGTCAGAGTGAACCGCCGCTGCAGGGCAGACCGCTGAGGCTGCTGTTGTGGGTGCAGCAGAGCGTAGCATAACTCCCCACGGGAGGAGTATAGCCTCAGGGCAGTGTATGCAGAGGATGGGGATGATGGTGCAGGGCAGCAGCAGTAACGACACGGAGTCAGTGATGCAGTCCAGGGCCTTTGCTCACAGTTCTTATTATCCAGACCACGTCTGCAGGTAACGGCTGCCCACGTCGTACTGTGCTCACCAGGTGAGGGGCTCAGACAACTCCCAGATAACTTTGGAGCGCTTCACAGGACCCCCTTTGTGTGTCCTTTGTCTGGCCTTTCTTACCAACGCTTCTGTCCGGCTGCCTCGGGCCTCCTCTTGGTAAACTTGGCACCAGTTTCCCTGACCCTATGTGGTGCCTTCCTAGCGGGTGTAGCGAGGGGCTGCTCCACATAAAATGTCACAGCCTCCGGTTTCTAGCTGAGGGTCGTTTCCCGCCTCCACTAGTTTCAGCTACCGGTCTCCCCCTTTGGCCTGACCCCTCTACGCAGGTGGATTCGGGCGTGCGGTGGTGACTCGCCTGTCCGCAACCCTGGGATCCCTTCGTTCCTCGTTCCTGGAGCCTTCTCCGCTCCTCTTCCTTCCTTCTCCCTCTTCCAGGCCTGGGCCTGTGTTACTAGGCCCGCCTCCGGAGTAGAGCTCATGCAGAGCCCCTGCTCCCTGTCACTTCTGCTCAGACTTCTCTGCACTGAACTAATATGGTGCCCACCTTTTATACTCCCTTCTCAATGCACCCAGGAACTGCTTCCTCCCTGCTCCTGCACTACAGGGTTCCCCTTCCTCAGTGTTCCCTCCCCCCACTCCAGCCAGGGTCAGTGACTGTCGTGCCCATCTCAGGGGCATATTGGTCGCCCTGCCCCACGGCAATGTGGTGTAATGCATGCAGGTGTCGGGGTCCTGATCCACACTCCATCCTTACCTGAGAGTGAGATATCACACCTCTGGGTGAGGTGCAATACCTCTGTAGCAACCGAGCCCTCAGGGTGCTACAGTTCCATTTATCTTCAGCCTAGGTGACGTATTGTGATACAGGGCCGTGATTTTGGCTATAAAAGGGTCCCCTAGACCCCTACCCCAAGCTTTTTAAGAGAATCATATATGGCGTGCCAGGAGACTCTATGGAATGCTTTCTCAGCATCCAACGAGACTATCTAATTACAAATTTTTAACTGCATCTAGCCCAGGAAATACTTTGTGCCTAGTAGCAGTGTCTGCTAGTCAGCGGATTATCCCGGCTGTTAAGCAAGCTACACCACCTGTAGTTTGGACACTTAATTTTTTCAAAGGAAATGCTTCGGGACCACAGGATACTCAGTGAAGAGCATCAGGAGGCACCCCAAGGCATAGGGGCTGGGACTGGCAGTAGGATGCCTTGCGGTGGACAGCCGAGCTCGATCCTTATAAAAGCTTTTTAACTGCAGCAGCTTTAGTGGACGCTACTGGAGCTGGAATTACGCGGCTGCTGGCATGAGACTTGCCCTCCAATAGATCCTTGTAAATGGATTTAAAGTGTATTCATTCAAATTAGAGAGACAATTTAAATTAAAAAGCTTAGAGCTGCCTCCACCACAGGGGGGCTCGCTCGACCCACCAGCGGACAGGCACCAGTATTGGGAGAGGGGGGCTGGCCGTCAGGGTTCATCGCGGCTCTGGCACAAACCCGGCGACATGGAGGTGGCACGGGCAGGAGCGAACTGAACGTGTCGGCTTCTCACTTTTTGGATTTTAGAAGGGCATGACATGCCTGTATCTGTGTCTCCCCCTCCTTTTACTCCTCCACCTCTTTTCTTTTCGCATGACTATGTGTACTTGTCACTTTTCCATGTGTTAGTTGTGTCTTCTGAGCAGTTTGTCAGCTTTTGGACACCTTTGAAGGTGTTTTCTATGTGTTTCTATGTGTTTTTGTTTGCCTGCCATTGGTTTTAACGGTGTTCGAAGGTGTTCGACGAACAGTTCGACGAACAGTTCGGCGAACACACGGGTGTACGACGAAGCGAACCGAACTCGAACACTACGGGGGTGGCTCAACACTACTTGTTACATGCGTCATCCGCACTGCAGCAACTATTCATGCTGTCCCAGTTGATCAGTTCCTCAGGATGAGGCGGATTTGTTCATACGAGGCTAAGTTCAATATGCAGGCGAGGGACTTGAGATCTCGCTTTGAGGACAGGGACTACAGTCAGAGATGCATCAAGGCGGGATATAGACGGGCCAAGAATACCTCACAAAACTCCCTTCTTTACACTCCTTCCAAACGACAGAGGTGCGATGGAAGAATTTGATTCATCTCTACTTACAATTATGAACGGCATAATATGAGAACTATTTTGGAGAAACACTGGCCTATTTTTAAGACAGAATCCTCTTTGCAATTGAGTCTACCAATGACAAAAGACGTTGTAGAAATTTAAAAGATTTGTTAGTTAAAAGCCACTACACACCACCTGTGGCAAATTTGTTTGGAAATAGGGGTCCTAATTTGGGATTTTTTCCATGCGGCCGCTGTCTCGTCTGTAGCAATGTCTTTCGCAGTTTTTCCTTCACGTCGGCTGATTTACAATCAAACATCATATCACTTATACTAGTACAAATTTAGTTTATTATGCTACTTGCGGATGTTCAAAGATATACATCGGACTCACAACCCGAGAATTGCGGGTACACATACGGGAATGTGAGGGTCATTGCTGCAGCCAGGACAGCGGCTGATATTATCCAATTAAAAGCTACCCCTCGACATTTTAAGAAGCATCATGACTGTAGCCCCAAGTCCTTCAAGATTGACCTTATCCATGCTGGCATACGGGAAGGAGATATAGGGAAATGTTTGGCGCAGTGCGAGACCAAATGGATTGTCATACTGGAGACACTAGTTCCATGTGGTCTTAATGAAACACTCAACTTCTCGTCCATTTTATAAGTTATGACTTTATTAACACTTGCCACCACTGTCACTTTAAACACACAATGCAATTTGTCTTCTTTCTTCTTTTTTTCATCTTTTTTCTATTCCCTTCTACTCTTCTGCATTCCTGTTATGATTGTGGCCCTTTGGATATTAGTCTCATTTTATTTTAATCTCTACCTATACTCACCACTGAATCGTGAGCATGTGCCCTCTTCTCTGCCTCATGTGCGCGCCGCGCCCCGGTGTCTTTATGCTGGTCTGAGCATGCTGGGAGTTTTTGTACCTCCTGGTATGCTGGGATTCAGTTTGACAGCTGGGGCCGGGCGTTCTGTGAGTGCAGTGATCTGTGCATGTGACACCCACCTGCTCTCATTGGTGAGATAGGACCATGTGATCAAATCATATGGTATAAAAGTCCTACAGTTGGGATTCCTCTACTTACCCTTGAGAAAGCGTGTGTTTAACACGAGAAACGTGCGTACATAGGACTCTGCACTTTCTGCTTGTGCTTCACTTGCCACATGGGTAAGGTTTCTTTTTATTGAACTATTTGATGGTGGTTTTTCTGACATATTTTCACTTACACATGTGTGACATAGGACAGATTGTATACATGTCAAGATTACACCTATCAGTCATAATATAATACCTTCTATATTTGCATGTTGCATGTGTTTTCCCTACCCAAGAGTTTTTGCTTGTTGCTATTTTGCCTGTCCTGGTTATTTGTAAGAATGTTTTTAACCAGTATTTAATAAAAAAAATATATTTTATACACACTCCCTTTGTTCCTCCTCATTTCAAGCAAAGCTTGCACACTGCAGCAACATGGAAAATAATTCCCACACAACATGTCCGCTCAATACCACCATGACCATCATCAAAGCTTTCAGGCACTGTTAAGCCTCCTACATCAACAAAAGTTGCGACATCACCTGCTCCAGAGCTGACTGCAAAGTAGACTGTTTTTTCCCTAGAGAATCTTTTAGCCAAAAGTCGCTTGCGCTATGTATAGTCGAGGCCAATATACTCTGATGACCTCACCTCCTCGGCACCCCTGTCTAGTCCCTAAGTCTTGTCTACCACAGATTAACAACATAAGGGTTCACACTAACGTATAGCATATGATAATTCTCTCATGCGAGAGAATTTGATGCTATATGTAAATGACCCTCGGCTCAAACTCTGATGCGAGCGTGAGCAGAGTGTATTTTCACTGTGATCAAATTCTCTCGCATGTGAGAATTGGATCACAGTTTCAGAGACAACGGAGAACTTAATTTCTCCATCTTCTTTATTGTGTGAGTCAGTGTATATATCAGACTGTACCTGGATGACATCCGAGTGCAGTCCAATGTTTTGCACGCATCTATAGACTTGTATGGGTGTGCACCGTCCAATACACTGCCAATTGCAACATGCAGCGATTTTTTTTTTTCTCATGCCAAGTCAAGAAAAAAAATGCTAGTCGGCACTGCTCCATAGTATAACATTGGAGCGAGTGCTATGTGATGAAACATCGGACAGCATTCATCCGAGTTATACACTGGCTACTCACCGGTGTGATCGAACCCTTAGGCTATGTGCCCACGATGCAGAAATGCTCAGGATTTTTTCCTGAGCGTTTCTGCATCTCCCTGGCAGAAAAAACGCATGCAGATTGTTCATGCGTTTTTCCTGCCAGGGACAAGTGGAAGTGAAGCGTTCTTCACATGCATTTCCGCATGCGGGTTGTCAAGTGCTTTCCAAGCGATTTTAGCATCACTTGGAAAGTGCTTGACAACTTGGTCACCCTATATAAATCCATGAAACCGGCATGGATTTATATAGTGTGACCGAAAGAATGGCAAAAAATAAAAAATAAATATATACTTACCTTCTGATGGCCCCCGATGTCGTTGTCTTGGCTTGCCGGCAGCTTGCGGTAGACTAAAGGACCTGCCGAAGTCAGCGGACGCGTGACCCGTCACATGACTAAATTACATCACCGCAGGTCCTTTAGTCCAGGGTTCCCCAACTCCAGTCCTCAAGGCCCACCAACAGGTCATGTTTTCAGGATTTCCTTAGTATTGCACAGATGATAATTCCATCACCTGTGCAATACTAAGGAAATCCTGAAAACATGACCTGTTGGTGGGCCTTGAGGACTGGAGTTGGGGAACCCTGCTTTAGTCTACCGCAAGCTGCCGGCAAGCCAGGACAAAGACACTGGGGGCCATCAGAAGGTAAGTATAATATTTATTTTTTATTTTATTCTTATTTTTTAACAGGTACTATGGTACCCGGGTCCGGAGGAGAGTCTCCTCTTCTCCAAACCCGGGTACCATCCGCACATTGAAACGCATGGAATATGCATCTGGAGATGCAGTGATGCGGATTCCATGCGGTCCAATTCAAGTCAATGGCGGCGAAAACGCCACCATTCCGAAAAATAATTGGTAGTGCTGCGGATTTTTCCGCAATGATAATCCGCAGCGGAATATCATTGGGGAACATGGCAGACCTTCTACCAAGCGTTTTTTAAGCATTTCTGCATCGGAATTGCCGCTGTGGAAGGGCTTAAAAAATGCATAGTGGGCACACAGCCTAATTGTCATCCCTGATTCAGCTGACAGTTGTCTCTGTGCAGGAACTGGTTTTAGCTGATTGCTATCCTACCTCATTCACACTTCAAGATTTGGCATGGTTTCAAATGCAGAACTAGCAACACAGCTTGACATTAAAATGTTCTCCTTTTCCTCGGGCAACATGTCTTCCAATAACAAAGGCTATCTGTTCATCTCTTCTGATAAATCAAATTGAAGAAGTTATTCTGGTGTAGTATGTTCCATAACTTCCAAATTAGACTATGTGCCCACGATGCAGAAATGCTCCAGATTTTTCCTGAGCGTTTTTGCATCTCCCTGGCAGAAAAAAGCATGCAGATTTTACATGTGTTTTTTCAGCCAGGGACAAGCGTTTGTCACGCGTTTTGCACATGCGATTTCGCATGCAGGTTGTCAAGCGCTTTCCAAGCGATTTTAGCATCACTTGGAACAGTGCTTGACAACTTGGTCACAATATATACAGTGCTGGCCAAAAGTATTGGCACCCCTGCAATTCTGTCAGATAATACTCAGTTTCTTCCTGAAAATGATTGCAATCACAAATTCTTTGGTATTATTATCTTCATTTAATTTGTCTTCAATGGAAAAAACACACAAAGAATTGTCCTAAAGCCAAATTGGATATAATTCCACACCAAACCTAAAAAAGGGGGTGGACAAAAGTATTGGCACCCTTTGAAAAATCATGTGATGCTTCTCTAATTCATGTAATTAACAGCACCTGTAACTTACCTGTGGCACCTAACTGGTGTTGGCAATAACTAAATCACACTTGCAGCCAGTTAACATGGATTAAAGTTGACTCAACCTCTGTCCTGTGTCCTTGTGTGTACCACATTGAGCATGGAGAAAAGAAAGAAGACCAAAGAACTGTCTGAGGACTTGAGAAACCAAATTGTGAGGAAGCATGAGCAATCTCAAGGCTACAAATCCATCTTCAAAGACCTGAATGTTCCTGTGTCTTCCGTGCGCAGTGTCATCAAGAAGTTTAAAGCCCATGGCACTGTGGCTAACCTCCCTAGATGTGGACGGAAAAGAAAAATTGACGAGAGATTTCAACGCAAGATTGTGCGGATGGTGGATAAAGAACCTCGACTAACATCTAAGCAAGTTCAAGCTGCCCTGCAGTCCGAGGGTACAACAGTGTCAACCCGTACTATCCGTCGGCATCTGAATGAAAAGGGACTGTATGGTAGGATACCCAGGAAGACCCCATTTCTTACCCCGAGACATAAAAAAGCCAGGCTGGAGTTTGCCAAAACTTACCTGAGAAAGTCTAAAACGTTTTGGAAGAATGTTCTCTGGTCAGATGAGACAAAAGTAGAGCTTTTTGGGAAAAAGCATCAACATAGAGTGTACAGGAAAAAAAGAGGCATTCAAAGAAAAGAACACGGTCCCTACAGTCAAACATGGCGGAGGTTCCCTGATGTTTTGGGGTTGCTTTCCTGCCTCTGGCACTGGACTGCTTGACCGTGTGCATGGCATTATGTAGTTTGAAGACTACCAACAAATTTTGCAGCATAATGTAGGGCCCAGTGTGACAAAGCTGGGTCTCCCTCAGAGGTCATGGGTCTTCCAGCAGGACAATGACCCAAAACACACTTCCAAAAGCACTATAAAATAGTTTGAGAGAAAGCACTGGAGACTTCTAAGGTGGCCAGCAATGAGTCCAGACCTGAATCCCATAGAACACCTGTGGAAAGATCTCAAAATGGCAGTTTGGAGAGAGCACCCTTCAAATATCAGGGACTTGGAGCAGTTTGCCAAAGAAGAATGGTCTACAATTCCAGCAGAGCATTGTAAGAAACTCATTGATGGTTACCGGAAGCGGTTGTTTGCAGTTATTTTGGCTAAAGGTTGTGCAACCAAGTATTAGGCTGAGGGTGCCAATACTTTTGTCCGGCCCTTTTTTGGAGTTTTGTGTGAAATGATCAATGATTTGATTTTTGCTTCATTCTCTTTTGTGTTTTTTCATTGAAGACAAATTAAATGAAGAGAATAATACCAAAGAATTTGTGATTGCAATCATTTTCAGGAAGAAACTGAGTATTCTCTGACAGAATTGCAGGGGTGCCAATACTTTTGGCCAGCACTGTAAATCCATGCAACCGGCATGAATTTTATATAGTGTGACCAAGTTAGTTAAAAAAAAGAATAAAATTGGTAAAAAATAAAAAAAAAATTATACTCACCTTCTGATGGCCCCCGGTCTCCTTCTCTGGTCTCCCCGGTTGCTCGAGGTGGTGTAAAAGAACCTTCCATGACGTCATTTAGTCATGTGACAGATCACGCGACCGCCGACGTCAGCGGTCGCGTGACCCGTCACATGACTAAATGACGTCATGGAAGGTTCTTTTACACCATCGCGAGCCATCAGAAGGTAAGTATAATGTTTATTTTTATTTGAAATTCTTTTTTTTACAGGTTCTATGGTACCCGCGTCTGGATGAGATTCTCCTCTTCTCCAGACCTGGGTACCATCCGCACATTGAATCGCTTAATATCCGCATGTGCACATGTAGTCATGCGGATATTAAGCGATTCAATGCAAGACAATGGCGGCAAAAATGCCGCGCTTACGCAAAATAATTGGTAGTGCTGCAGATTTTTCCACAATGATAATTTGCAGCGGAAATTTCCGCAGCATGTGCACAGCACATGTGGATTATCATTGGGGAACACTGCAGACCTTCTACCAAGCATTTTTTAAGCGTTTCTGCAGTGGAATTGCTACTGCGGAAATGCTTAAAAAACACATAGTGGGCACACAGCCTTACTGTGGTTTAGGGGGCAGAACAGAAACATGTCTCATGATTAGTGTTGAGCATTCCGATACTGAAATATCGGGTATCGGCCGATACTGAAATATATACTTTTGCAATATCGTATACCGGAATCGGAAGTTCCCATAATGCAATGAGACATTTTCATTTTATTCAGCCAATGAGGATCCTAAGAAGTGTGGGCACATCCTGTTAGGCATGTAGGCATCTTAACTAATGGCATGGCTGTGATTGGCTGCTGAAATGATGTCATGATGCACTATAAAAGCCACCGCCGCCATTTTGAGCTCACTCTGCTGTGAATTCAGTTAGGGATAGGACGCTGTTGTTCTGAGGGACAGTTTTAGCTACCTATTTGCTCTATACTGCTTTACCCAAGCTACTTTCTAAATCACTGTGCCTTGCAGTGCTAGTGCACAGTTCCCTGTACTGTTCACGCTGTCTGCAAGGTCTGGTGTGTGAGTGCAGCTCACCCTGTAGTGTGTGCTTCAACCCCATCTGGTTGTAGTGCACTCAGTGTGTGTCACTGCCTCATACATTGTCCTTTTTTGCCAATTCATAATTTTTCCTGATATCTCCTATTAGTGTGGTGGTTCCATCCGTATTCAGCTAAATTGGTTCCAAACACACTATATAGGAGTAGATAGAGAAATTTTTTTGGTCTTGCAGCGCTAGTGCACAGTGCTCTGCATCTGTACTGTTCACCGCTGTCTGCAAGGTCTGGTGTGTGAGTGCAGCTCACCCTGTAGTGTGTGCTTCAACCCCGTCTGGTTGTAGTGCACTCAGTGTGTGTCACTGCCTCATACATTGTCGTTTTTTGCCAATTCATAATTTTTCCTGATATCTCCTATTAGTGTGGTGGTTCCATCTGTATTCAGCTAAATTGGTTCCAAACACACTATATAGGAGTAGATAGAGAAATTTTTTTCCGTCTTGCAGCGCTAGTGCACAGTGCTCTGCATCTGTACTGTTCACCGCTGTCTGCAAGGTCTGGTGTGTGAGTGCAGCTCACCCTGTAGTGTGTGCTTCAACCCCGTCTGGTTGTAGTGCACTCAGTGTGTGTCACTGCCTCATACATTGTCCTTTATTGCCAATTCATAATTTTTCCTGATATCTCCTATTAGTGTGGTGGTTCCATCCGTATTCAGCTAAATTGATTCCAAACACACTATATAGGAGTAGATAGAGGAGCCTTTCTGCAGCCTTGGGCCCTGCAGCCCCAGCCAGATTAGTATTAGCCTATTTTTTGCAGCCTCATCTATTGCATTGTAGGTTACCTTCCTACATTGTAATAGCTACAAAAAGTTTGTGATACTATCGTTATTACATCTTTAGGCACATCCAGTGTCTTTTTGTGACAAAAAAAAACCTAAATAAAGTTCACCAAACACTCCACTTTACAGTTGTGTAGGCCACATTAGCTCATATTAAAGTCTAGTCCACACTTTATAAAATTAGTGTTTCTTATACCTGTTAGCAGCTGTTCAGGAATAAGCACACTAAGCCCATAGTACTTTTCTGCCTATCTTTATCAGTCTACCAAGATGAAGAAGGCAGGTAGTAAGGCATGTGGTCGTGGGCGTGGGCGTGGGCGTGGAGTTTCTGCAGGGAGAGGACGTGAGGATTCTGTGCCTGCAGGGAGAGGACGTGGGGATTCTGTGCCTGCTGCGGGCACCAGTGACTCAGCATCCCCCAGTTTTACCAGGGAACAGTCCTTTATGCGCAGCTTTGTAGGAGCTAGCCGTACCCCACTGCTGCGCGAGGACCAAATTGAAGCCGTTGTCGGATGGATGGCAGCTAACGCATCGACTTCAATTAGTTCCAGATCCTCTCAGGTCCTGAGCACTGAAGAGCACCCATCTGTCTCTTCACCACCTGCCAAATTGCCCAGGCAGTCAGAGAGCCCTGGACAGGAGCCATCTCTACTTCTGTTCTCTGAATCTCTTGGCTTGGAAAGAGGGGGCCAGCCAAGCAGAATTCGAGAATTTGAAGAAGAGGTAGTATGCAGTGATGCGCAACCGTTTTGTCTCTCTGAATCTGAAGAGGCGGGTGGGCCAGTGCCTATGGTCAGCAGCACACCTCAGTACGCATCTGATGATGAGACTCAGGTGCCACTTTCTGGTGCGTACTGTGCTGTCGAGACTACCCAGGAGAAGCAGTTGTTTGAAGAGGGTGGTGTAGATGATGAGGTCCTTGACCCATCATGGCGTGAGGGACAGGAAGGTGGTGGGAGCAGCTCTGAGGAAGAGATTCCCCGAACGGCCCAAAAAGGAGGGAGAGGGAGGGGGCAGACTTGGTTGCCTGTAGCCTCCACTTCGGCACCCATTAGGAGCATGGCTCTTCCAAAATCCAAAGCGGGCGCTCCCAAGACTTGCAGTGCCTGGTCCTTTTTTGACACAGTTGCAGATGACATTTGCTTTGTCAAATGCAAGCTGTGTAATCAGAAGGTGAAAAGAGGGAAAAGTGTCAGCAACCTCAATACCACAAATATGTGGAAACATGTGCGGACCAAGCACGTGGTGGAGTTACACAAACACACTGAAGACCTAGGCCAACCTACAGCGCCACCTACCACCTCTTCAGCTCGTGTTGTAGCCTCTTCCTCCAGCTCACACACAGCTGGTTCGGCTTCCTCACAGGATCGCCATGGAAGAATCTCTGGCACTGTTGTACAGAGACACAGTGTAATTCCACCCACAGCACCACTTTCCCAGTCATCCTCACACTCCCAGGCCAGTCTACAGCCATCGTTAGCACAGGCATGGGAGAAAAGGCGCCCATACTCGGCAAACCACCCCCGAGCACAGGCTCTGAATGCTGGCATTGCTAAACTACTGGCCCTTGAAATGCTATCATTCAGGCTGGTGGAGACTGACACATTCCGTAACTTTATGGCATTGGCAGTCCCACAATACAACGTGCCCAGCTGCTTTTATTTCAGCAGGCAAGCCGTCCCTGCCCTGCAACATCATGTGGAGGGAAAAATTAAACATGCGCTACAAAACGCCGTCAGTAGCAAGGTCCACCTGACCACTGATGCGTGGACCAGTAAGCATGGACAGGGACGATACCTTTCCCTCACTGCCCATTGGGTAAATGTTGTGGAGCCGGGTACAGATCTTGAGAGTGGCGCTGTACGTGTTCTGCCAACTCCAAGGATTGCAGGAATCCAGTCTGTACACATTGACTCCTCCTCATACTCCAGTTCCTCTGAATCAGCGCTGCAGGAGCCGTCACGGTCTACCTCCACATCGACCCGTGAACGGTTACCTGTTATGATGACCGATATGAGCACAGCCGTGGCCAAACGTCAACAGGCCGTATTAAAATTAATTTCTTTGGGGAATCGAAGCCACACAGCGCAGGAGCTCTGGAATGCCATCAAGCAGCAGAGTGACGTGTGGTTTGTGCCAGCGAATCTCCAGCCAGGCATGGTAGTGTGTGACAATGGCCGAAATCTGGTGGCAGCTCTGGGCCTAGGCAACCTCACTCACATCCCATGTCTGGCACATGTGCTCAACTTGGTCGTGCAGAGTTTTTTGAGGGACTATCCGGATCTTGATGCACTGCTTCACAAGGTCCGCATAGAGTGCGCTCACTTGCGGCGTTCCAGCAATGCAAGATCACGCATTGCAGCTCTGCAGCGCCGACTATGTCTTCCGGAACATCGCATCATATGTGACCTACCCACCAGGTGGAATTCAACGTTACATATGTTGGAGAGGTTGTGTGAGCAGCAGGCAGCAGTAATGGAGTACCAGCTGCAGCAGGCGCAAACAAGTCGCAGTGCGCGCCGTTCACACTTCACCACCACTGAGTGGGCCTCTATGAAGGACATTTGCCACGTTTTGCGTGCCTTCGATTATTCCACGCGGATGGCGAGTGCAGATGATGCACTAGTCAGCATGACTATCCCCCTTATCTGCCTGCTTGAAAAAACACTACAAGCACTAAGGGACGAGGTTTTGGAAGAGGTGGAGGATGAGGAGTCACAAATGCCATCTGCTTCTCTACAGTCTGCGCAACGTGGTTCCTCACAAAGGCCTAGGCAGGGGACACTTTGTGAGGAGGATGAGGAGGAGTCAATGGATGAGGAAGACATCTGTCCAGAGGAGGGAGGTACACAATGCTCTAGTAGTCAGTATCTAGAGCGAGGGTGGGGTGATGCAGAGCAGGCAGAGATCACGCCTCAAGCAGGGGACAGCGTTTCTTGGCCAGTTGGCAGTCTGCAGCACATGGTTGATTTCATGCTGCAGTGCCTGAGAAACGACCGCCGCATCGCCCACATTCTCAACACGGCTGATTATTGGGTGTCCACCCTCCTAGATCCTCGCTACCGGGACAACTTACAAAGCCTCATAACACCGTTGAACCGGGAGCGTAAAATGCGGGAGTACCAAGACGCACTGGTGCATTCCATCATGTTCTCCATTCCAACCGAGAGCAGTGCTGCTAGTTCTTTACAAAGCAGCTCAGTGCGTCGAGGCAGTGGAGGAAGCTCTGCACAAAGAGGGAGCAGAAGCAGCGCCTCAGCACAAGGCAAGACCAGTATGGCCGAAATGTGGCAAAGTTTTGTGTCCCCGCCGCCACAAATGTCTACACCATCACAGACGGCTCCAGTCAGCAGGAGGCAACGTTTCCGTCAGATGGTGACAGACTTCATGTCTTACCCTCTTAGTGTACTCCCAGACGGCTCTTCTCCCTTCAAGTTTTGGGTCTGTAAGCTGGATACATGGCCAGAGCTTAGTCAGTATGCACTGGAGGTGCTAGCTTGCCCTGCTGCTAGTGTATTATCGGAACGCGTCTTTAGTGCCGCAGGTGGTGTACTAACAGACCGTCGCATGCGACTATCCTCCGATAACATTGACCGGCTTACTTTTCTCAAAATGAACAAGGCCTGGATCTCTCATGAATTTGCCAGTCCTCTTCCAGAATAAATAATTGGTTGGCAACAGTATCCAGGTCTCCTGTTCTGTTCATGTTTCTACCACCTGAACTGTAATCCCTGAGCTTCAACACCGCCAGTTGGCGCTCGGAAGTGCCGTCTGCACAGTCAACACTTGCTGCCGTGTTATTGGGGTTCAGTAACGTCAGCTGTTCCCCTGCTGTGCGGACGGCAATTTCTCCTGCTCTGTCCACATCCACTGTACTACTGATTTAAAACCTCCTCCAAATACACCTCTGGCTCCTCTGTTTTCAGTATTATCCCTGAGCTCCAACACCGCCAGTTGGCGCTCGGAAGTGCCGTCTGCACAGTCAACACTTGCTGCCGTGTTATTGGGGTTCAGTAACGTCAGCTGTTCCCCTGCTGTGCGGACGGCAATTTCTCCTGCTCTGTCCACATCCACTGTACTACTGATTTAAAACCTCCTCCAAATACACCTCTGGCTCCTCTGTTTTCAGTATTATCCCTGAGCTCCAACACCGCCAGTTGGCGCTCGGAAGTGCCGTCTGCACAGTCAACACTTGCTACCATGTTATTGGGGTTCAGTAACGTCAGCTGTTCCCCTGCTGTGCGGACGGCAATTTCTCCTGCTCTGTCCACATTCTCACTACTACAGATTTTAAAGTTGCTCCAATTACACCTCTGGCTCCTCTGTTTTCAGTATTATCCCTGAGCTCCAACACCGCCAATTGGCGC
Source organism: Phyllobates terribilis (assembly GCF_046119375.1). Taxonomy (NCBI): domain Eukaryota; kingdom Metazoa; phylum Chordata; class Amphibia; order Anura; family Dendrobatidae; genus Phyllobates; species Phyllobates terribilis. Next base: position 318,411,408 of record NW_027362762.1, on the reverse strand, counting down.
ACGGAAGTGCCATCTGCACAGTCAACACTTGCTGCCGTGTTATTGGGGTTCAGTAACGTCAGCTGTTCCCCTGCTGTGCGGACGGCAATTTCTCCTGCTTTGTCCACATCCACTGTACTACACATTTTAAAGTTGCTCCAATTACACCTCTGGCTCCTCTGTTTTCATTCTTATCCCTGGGCTCCAACACCGCCAGTTGGCGCTCGGAAGTGCCGTCTGCACAGTCAACACTTGCTGCGGTGTTATTGGGGTTCGGTAACGTCAGCTGTTCCCCTGCTGTGTTCACGGCAATTTCTCCTGCTCTGTCCATATTCACTGTGCTACTTATTTAAAACTTGCTCCAATTACACCTCTGGCTCCTCTCTATTTTTATTCTTATCCCTGGGCTCCAGCACCGCCAGTTGGCGCTCGGAAGTGCTGTCTGCACAGTCAACACTTGCTGCCGTGTTATTGGGGTTCGGTAACGTCAGCTGTTCCCCTGCTGTACGGACGGCAATTTCTCCTGCTTTTTCCACATCCACTGTACTACACATTTTAAAGTTGCTCCAATTACACCTCTGGCTCCTCTGTTTTCATTCTTATCCCTGGGCTCCAGCACCGCCAGTTGGCGCTCGGAAGTGCCGTCTGCACAGTCAACACTTGCTACCATGTTATTGGGGTTCAGTAACGTCAGCTGTTCCCCTGCTGTGCGGACGGCAATTTCTTCTGCTCTGTCCACATTCTCACTACTACAGATTTTAAAGTTGCTCCAATTACACCTCTGGCTCCTCTGTTTTCAGTATTATCCCTGAGCTCCAACACCGCCAGTTGGCGCTCGGAAGTGCCGTCTGCACAGTCAACACTTGCTGCCGTGTTATTGGGGTTCAGTAACGTCAGCTGTTCCCCTGCTGTGCGGACGGCAATTTCTCCTGCTCTGTCCACATCCACTGTACTACTGATTTAAAACCTCCTCCAAATACACCTCTGGCTCCTCTGTTTTCAGTATTATCCCTGAGCTCCAACACCGCCAGTTGGCGCTCGGAAGTGCCGTCTGCACAGTCAACACTTGCTACCATGTTATTGGGGTTCAGTAACATCAGCTGTTCCCCTGCTGTGCGGACGGCAATTTCTCCTGCTCTGTCCACATTCTCACTACTACAGATTTTAAAGTTGCTCCAATTACACCTCTGGCTCCTCTGTTTTCATTCTTATCCCTGAGCTCCAACACCGCCAGTTGGCGCACGGAAGTGCCATCTGCACAGTCAACACTTGCTGCGGTGTTATTGGGGTTCGGTAACGTCAGCTGTTCCCCTGCTGTGTTCACGGCAATTTCTCCTGCTCTGTCCATATTCACTGTGCTACTTATTTAAAACTTGCTCCAATTACACCTCTGGCTCCTCCGTTTTGAGTATTTACCCTGGGCTCCAATACCGCTAGTTGCTGCTCAGAAGTGCCGTCTGCACAGTCAACGCTTGCTCCAGTGTTATTGGGGTTCAGTAACGTCAGCTGATCCCCAGCTGTGTGTCCGGCAAATTCTCCTGCTTTGTCCACATCCACTGTACTACGGATTTAAAACCTCCTCCAAATACACCTCTGGCTCCTCTGTTTTTAGTATTTACCCTGGGCTCCAGCACCGCCAGCTGGTTCTCGGCAGTTCCATTGGCTCTTGTACCTTCTGCTACCCATCCGGGTTCCAGTACCGTCAGCTGGTCCTCGGTAGTTCCATTTGCTCTTGTATCTTCTGCTACCCATCCGGGTTCCAGTACCGTCAGCTGGTTCTCGGCAGTGTCTTTGGCACCGGTACTCCCTCCTGCCCAGCCTGGTTCCAGCACGCCAGCTGTTTCCGGGTAGTGTCAACGTCACTTTGCCTCCAATGCGTTGTCCTGTCGTGTTGCGGTCGGGTTAGCCGACTCTATGGTGCCTGCAGTTTAGGTGACTCCTATGTGGGCTGCGGGATCTGGCAATGAAGGCTGGTTCCATAGTGCCAATAGGACAAGCACCCCCTGTAGGACTGTGGGTTTTGGTAACTGCGGCCGGCTCGCGGCCTTGAACTTTTTTTTACATGGGTACCTTCTGCTACCCATCCGGGTTCCAGTACCGTCAGCTGGTTCTCGGCAGTGCCTTTGGATTAGGTGCCTCCTTCTCGGTATCCAAGTTCCACCAACGTCTGCTGGTCCTTGGTAGTGCTTTCTGGCACAGGTACCTCCTGCTTAGTAACCGAGTTCCAGTAACATCAGCTGGTCCTCGGTAGTTCCATTGGCTCTTGTACCTTCTGCTACCCATCCGGGTTCCAGTACCGTCAGCTGGTCCTCGGTAGTTCCATTTGCTCTTGTATCTTTTGCTACCCATCCGGGTTCCAGTACCGTCAGCTGGTTCTCGGCAGTGTCTTTGGCACGGGTACTCCCTCCTGCCCAGCCTGGTTCCAGCACGCCAGCTGTTTCCGGGTAGTGTCAACGTCACTTTGCCTCCAATGCGTTGTCCTGTCGTGTTGCGGTCGGGTTAGCCGACTCTATGGTGCCTGCAGTTTAGGTGACTCCTATGTGGGCTGCGGGATCTGGCAATGAAGGCTGGTTCCATAGTGCCAATAGGACAAGCACCCCCTGTAGGACTGTGGGTTTTGGTAACTGCGGCCGGCTCGCGGCCTTGAACTTTTTTTTACATGGGTACCTTCTGCTACCCATCCGGGTTCCAGTACCGTCAGCTGGTTCTCGGCAGTGCCTTTGGATTAGGTGCCTCCTTCTCGGTATCCAAGTTCCACCAACGTCTGCTGGTCCTTGGTAGTGCTTTCTGGCACAGGTACCTCCTGCTTAGTAACCGAGTTCCAGTAACATCAGCTGGTCCTCGGTAGTTCCATTGGCTCTTGTACCTTCTGCTACCCATCCGTGTTCCAGTACCGTCAGCTGGTCCTCGGTAGTTCCTCAGCTTTCTTGTACCTTCTGCTACATTTCCAAGTTCAAGCTTTTTGAAATGGTTCTTGGTAATCACTCTGGATCTCCCTGACGAGGACCCTGAAGACGAGGACCCTGAAGACCAACCCTAAGAAGACGAGGACCCCGAAGACAATGACCCTGAAGACGAGGACCCTGAAGACCACCCCGAAGAAGACGAGGACCCTGAAGACCACCCCGAAGAAGACGAGGACCCCGAAGACGAGGACCCAGAAGACCAACCCGAAGAAGACGAGGACCCCGAAGACGAGGACCCCCGAAGACGACGACCCTGAAGACCACCCCGAAGAAGACCAAGAAGATGACCCTGAAGAAGTTGACCAAGAAGACAAAGAAGAGAAGACAAGCACCAAGATACAGAAGAACAAGAGACAGAAAACCAAGAAGCAGAAATACAAGAAGCTGCAGAACAAAAAGCGGAAGAACATTAAGCATAAGACTAAAAATCAGAGCAAAAGATAATATCTAAATTATAAGCAGAAGATGACTAAGCAGTGTATGGGGGTGAGTCCGTTCCTCCTCGTGGTGCCCCTGGAAAAGACCTGCTGCTGCAGGCCAAACTGAACGCGGACAAATCCTGTTGTAAATCTTTTGTGACGGGCAGAACGAAAGGTGTAATGTCCAACCTTTTATAGATAACAACTACAGGAATGCTGTCACAAATAAGAATATGATGAAGAAGAAGAATATGAAGAAGATGAAGAAGTAGAATATGAAGAATGTAAAAAAAAGAATAATACGAAGAAGGTGAAGAAGAAGAAGGTGAAGAAGAAGTGGATGAAAAAGATGCTGAGGATGATGAAGGAGAAAGTGTGGGAGAAGTAAAAAAGAAGGTGAAGAGCATGGAAGTAGTGAAACATAAATATCTGACAAAATATAAAAATACTTAACATAGTTAATATTTCCGTAACTCAGAACATAATAAAAAAATAGTAATTCCTGCTATTCCATTTGACTTGGCTAAACCTCTATGCCTTTATTGTCTCCCCCACCTCCCCCAATACATTCTACATTATTCTTAGTTGTTTTCCTTCATGTAGAAATAACCTACAAGGAAAGAAAGGGTTTATTTTAATTCCGATATTTATGTCCCATTGACTTGCATTGGTTTCCGGTATCGGAATCGGCGATATCCGATACTTTTTCGGTATCGGTCCGATCCAATCCGATCCGATATTTCCCGATATCGGAAGGTATCGCTCAACACTACTCATGATGGAATTGAAATTTCGCTATGAACAACATAAAGTGTTGTGGTGGCCAGGAGATGGACTGAGCAAAGAGGTCAAGTATCTCTAATGTGACCATAGAAACAGGTGTGGCAAAACAGACCTGCACAGATAATTATTGTAATAATATTTTTGCACATTTTAGGTGAAAGTAAAGCACATGAATTTTCTGTATCAAAAATAATGTGTAAAAGCAAATGCCAGAAGTTATGAATACTGCTCAAAAGCTCCATCCATAGGTTTATAGAACACCAAGCTGCACTTGTAATAGGCTCACCTGCAGAAATTACAGACGGATGGTTTAGGACTCCAGCACTACAGCGCTGTTGTCTGCTTCATTGTTATGACCGTTTTTTGCCTTTGTAGTGTTTTTAACTTGTCAGTGTTAGTCTGTTAACATGTTAATAAAATTATTTATTTTATTTACGATGATCCCAGTAGTGTGCATCTCTTTTCTTCTTTACTTAATTTTACCGCTCAAAAACTGCAACGGTACACCACATAACTTTACTGTGGACTGTTGCAGCTTTTTGAGAAATTCAAATAGGTATGCAAAAATTAAAATGTGTTTAAAAGTGTTTGTTTGTTTGTTCTTTTTCAATTATTTTTTTTGTGGCTAGATATTTTTGGTTTCAAATTCTTCCACCATTAAAAAATATTACTTAACCCTAAAAAAATAGGTCTCTATGTAGGTACACTCATGGAAAGTAATTTGCAGCAACAGCCAGTAGTATTCTTGTGGCGTCTTAGATTGTTAAAGAGTAACCATCCTTTTCATTTTCATTTAATAAATTAATAACACACATGAAAATAAGAAAATGTGAAATATATCTTATCAAACAAATCTGCTTCTTTTTCAAACAGGAAGGAACCTTAATTTTTAAAATTCTCAATTCTAGAGTAAAATCAGTATTTAGTGAGGACAGTGTTACATTACTGAGATAGGAGATGACAACTGTCACTGATAAGATTCTCTGTAGAGGGGAGGAGAGGGGAGGAGGGAGGGGCTCTGCCTCTAGCTCCTCCCTTGTATTCCCTTGCTCTCCTCAACAAATAATATTAGCAGTAGCAACTGCCATCTCCTATCTCAGTAATGTAACAATCTGTCTTTACTGAATCTTTTGCCCAAGAATTGAGAATTTTGAAAATGAAAGATCAGTAATGCCATATAAAGAAGTAGATTCTCTGATAAAGATTAGTGTTGAGCGAACGTGCTCAGTTAATGTGTTATCTGAGCATGCTCGGTCTTATCAGAGTATCTTGGGCGTGCTCTGCTAATATGTTTGCCTCACTGCGGCTGCATGTTTTCCGGCGGTAGACAGACGCAGCACATGCGGAGAGTGCCTATCAAACAGGATGTGTTACAAAGTTGCTTATTTTCTCATGTACTTTTGATTTATGAAGTAAAAATTAAAATGACAGTTGCTTTTTAAATGGGACTAGTCAAGCAGTTGCAAAATCTTAACAATTTGTTGCATTTCTTGTGTTTTAATTTTTTTTTTCCATTTTTTTTAAATATTAACTCTCCCATCTTCAGTCAAAATGCAACATAAATTAAGAAATCCTAATATGCTATGTTGCGAATTAGGTACAAATAGATTCATGAATAGAAGCAAACTTAAGCATACAGTATGGGGTGTACATTTGCTAAATTGGACAATTAAATAGGTATTCAAAAATTATAATGTGAACTTTCTTTTAAAGATTAAAAAAAGTGTCTTGCACAGGAGTCACACTATTTGTGACACACAAGCCTTGGATTTATGAACAAAACTACCACTTAAGGGTTTAATACTGTCCCTTCTTGTTTGCAGTGTGTGGAGAAGAATAAATAAATATGCAGATATTAAGGTGCTGTCACTGCACTTTATCACAAATTATTCAATTCACATGCATATTGAGTGACTAAATAGCTACAATAGTTTCAAATGTATCACTTGAATCTTGGGATTAGTATAAATAGACTGTGACTACCACTTCCATTTTCAATCTGCTTTTTCAGCAATGAATTAGAACACCATAGTCAGATTAGGTCTTTATTAGTGTTGAGCGAGCATGCTCGACACTGCTCGGTACTCGCCCGAGCATCACGCTACTCGGGATGTTTGGCGAGCACCGAGCATTTCCGGGTTACTCGGGCGGGAGCTCGGGTCTCCGCCCTGCATGTTTGGCGCTCTTTACAGAGCCAATGAACATGTAGGGATTGCCAGCCAGTCACTGTAATGCCGCAGTCATGTTATTTGTGGGCATTACAGTGATTGGCTGGCCGCACAGCGTCACATCGAGTATTTAAAACCGGGCGCCGCCATCTTGGACACAGATGCTTCGGATCAGACAGTGTAGGGACAGCACTGCTGAGCTAGGGAGAGATTTTTGCTGCAAAATAGTTAGTGTAGGGTCTGTAAAGGCTGCCAGAACAAACAAACAGTCCTTCTCAGGACTAATATCCATCCCAGATATCAGGCAGGCTGTATAGGAGACGCAGTGGTTGTACCAGCAAATGCTGCATTACAGTCCTGTGTGCTCCTGTTTCTGAAATTGCTGGACTTAGCTACAGGTCTCGGGGGCCAGTAAAAATCCTTTTTTTTCATCTAAATCCTCTTTTTTTTTTTCCTCCTACACACTGTACAAATACCTGTCTTATTAACCTATTGGTGTCCCCCCCCCCAAAAAAAAAGTGTGTTTCAATATATCTGATGAAAAGAGTCTGGTATAGGCTACAGAAACAGAAGTGTGGTTTTGCAGTTCAACGGGTAAAATCTGTGTAGTATCCAGTTTTGGACCTTGTTCCACGGTAAAAAAATCTCTATTTTCCTGCTTTGTGCATTTTTTGCAGTAAAAAAAAACAGTAGTGTCTCCTGTGTGTTCTGACACAAAAATATGTCTGTTGAAAATAGTCTGCAAATCCCAGTGTGGTTTTGCAGTTCAACAGGTAAAATCTGTGTAGTATCCAGTTTTGGGCCTTTGGTATCTAAAAAAAAAAACAGTTTGAGTGTGTCGCTCACTGTTCAGCCGCAAATCTATATATTTTAAAAAGTCTGGTATACACCAGTAAACAATAACTGTCGTTTTGCCATTCCACGGTAAAAAATCTCTATTATTCAGGTTTTGGTATTTTTTCCATAAGGAAAAACAGTAATAGTTTCTCCCTGATTGTTCTGATTGTTTAAAAGAGTCGGGTGTAGGCCAGAGAAATAGAACTGTGGTTTTCCTCTTCCACGGTTCTAATCTACTTTTTGTTACCCTTCTTCCATTGATAGTGTGAGTGTAAACTATTTTACTTTCTTTATATTGGGCAAGGCGCGTGGCAAGGGACGTGGAACTGGACGTTCTGGTGATGGTGCGTGCAGAGGACGGGGCCGTGGCCAAGGTGAAAATGTGCCACAGCCAACAGCCACATCTTCTCGCTCCCACTTCTTGACCGAATTACTAGGGAAGCACAGAACAACACCAGTATTGCGAACTGATCAGTGTGAACAGGTTATTAATTGGATAGCAGATAATACTTCCAGTTACCTGGGCACAACCACCTCCAGTCTGTCTTCCACACGATCAACTCTTAGTAGCCGTGAATCTCGACCGCATACTCCTCCTCACCCTGATGCTCCTTCCTCCCACTATGCCGAGTGTCGTCAAACAGCAATTGATCCCACACTTGGACACTCTGAAGAGCTGTTCACTGGTCCATTTCCAGATTTGTGCCCCTCGCCTGCTACGCTTGAAGTGGTGGAAGAGGAGATCCCACGTAGCGATGCCCAAATATTTGAACAGCCACGGCCACAGGAAGTCGACGCTGGCAATTTGTCACAAGAGGTGGACGATGACGAGACACAATTGCCAGGAAGGGAGGAGGAGCATCGTGCTGCGCAAGTGGAAGTGGAGGAGGTGGTGGATGATCTAGTATCTGACCCAACGTGGCAGGAGGACATGGAGAGTGAGGCAAGCAGCACACAAGGGGAGGGAGGCAGAGTACCCCAACAGGCAGGAATAAGCAGTGTGGTGGCCGCACACAGAAGGCGGGCAACCGTTCCCCATAACACCAACACGAGGGACGTTGCCAGTACAAGCGGTAGGTCTTCCAGAGTCTGGAATTTTTTTAAAGACTCTGCTGATAACCCCAAAAAGGCCATTTGTACCACCTGCCATGCCAGCATCAGCAGGGGTGACAAAACTACCAGGCTGACCACCACCAGCATGATCAGGCACATATCAGCAAAGCACCCGACTTTGTGGGGCCAACCCCAGGGTCCACGACCAGTGTCAGCGGGTGTCACCACTGCTTCTTCTACTGTTGTGCATGCGATACAACCCCCTGTTGTGTGTGCAAGGCAATCCCCTGTCCATACTGCATGTAAAGATGCCCCTTCCTGTCAGTCTTCACTTGTTATGGCAGTTTCTCAAGAAACAGCATCAACGTCCACGTCCGCGTTCAATTGTCCATATCCCAGACCTTTGAACGAAAGCGGAAATTCGCAGCTAAAGCCCCACAGGCCACAGTCCTAAATTCGCACATTTCACGACTGCTTACGTTGGAAATGCTGCCTTTTAGGCTGGTGGAGACGGAATCCTTCCGCAACCTTATGGCGGTGGCTGTCCCTCGGTACTCGGTCCCCGGCCGACACTATTTTGCCCAGTGTGCCATCCCCGCACTACACAAGCACGTGTCCCAAAACATCTGCCGTGCCCTCAACATCGCAGTTACCGGGAGAGTCCACCTGACAACAGAAACGTGGACAAGTGCTTGTGGCCAGGGACGGTACATCTCCCTGACGGCACACTGGGTAAACATAATGGAAGCCCGGACCCAGTCGGACCTTGGCACGGAACACATCCTCCCCACACCAAGGATTGCGGACCCTATGTCAGTTAGAGTTGCCCCCACAGTGTACAGCTCCTGCGCATCATCCTCCTCCTCCTCATGTTCAGCCTCCATCTCAGATATCACCACATCAGTTACAAGCTGGAAGCACTGCAGTACTGCCTCCGCCAAGCGGCAACAGGCTGTGCTGAAACTCTTAAGCTTAGGTGATAAACCTCACACTGCTTGTGAGATGTGGACAGCTGTGAAAGAGCAGGCAGATCTGTGGCTGAGACCGCTGCACCTACATCCAGGCATGGTCGCGTGTGACAATGGCCGTAACCTGGAGGCGGCTCTGAGGCGAGGTGAGATCACACACATAACATGCCTTGCTCATGTGCTTAACCTCATGGTTCAGCGGTTTCTTAAATCGTACCCCGAGTTGCCAGATCTGCTCGTGAAAGTACGCCACCTGTCAGCTCATTTTCGCAAGTCGGCTACAGCTTCCGCTGCCCTTGCTGTGTTGCAGCAGCGTTTGCAGCTTCCGGCACACCGACTGGTGTGTGATGTCCCCACACGTTGGAACTCTACCCTCCACATGTTGCAAAGGATTTGTGAGCAGAAGAGAGCAGTTGTGGAGTACCAGCTGCAACAAGGCCGTCGATATTCAGGTCAGACTCCACACATAAGACCTCATGAGTGGACATGGATGTCTGACATATGTACCATCCTGACAAACTTTGAGGAGGCAACCAAGATGGTGAGTTGCAATGACGCCATCACTAGTGTCAGCATCCCACTTGGCTGTATTTTGCAACGCTCTCTGCAGAGAATTAAAGAAGAGGCATTGCAGCCAGAGTATGATGAGATGGATCAAGAAGCCGTAGTGGGTGATTACACACAGCCCAGCCTCATCTCATCCCAGCGTGCATTGGGGGCAATGAGGGAGAGGAGGAGGAGGAGGAGGAAGAACAGGAGCTGTTATTATGCGCTGTAGACGGTAGTACCTGTACAAGTGTCATACCGTCGGTTCAGCGTGGGTGGCGTGAGGACAGGGGGGAGGAGGAGGAGGAGGAGGCGGAGGAGAGCATGGTCAGTCATCATCTTGGTGAGGACATGGAAATCTTGCCCGTTACCAGTCTAGCACGCATGACTGACTTTATGTTACGCTGCCTTAACCGTGACCCTCGCTTTGTCAAAAGGTTGGGTGACAGTTATTACTGGTTGCTGACACTTGTAGACTCCTGCTACAAGGAGAACCTTCACTCTCTTATTCCTGAGGTGGAGATGTCTAGAAAAATGGGCCAGTACCAGAAGGCCCTTGCTGCAGAACTGTTAAAAAAATTCCCATCTGAACACGCTAGCGGCAGAGGTCACAGTTCGTTGACCAACCAAAGCGTACAAGCGAGAGAGAGGCAACTCCAATCCAGCAGAGGCAGGGGAACACTGTCAACGTTCTGGGACAGTTTTCTCAGACCCTCCCTTCGGACAGACCCTGAGGCGCGGGGTACTCTCACAAGGAGTGGAAAGTTTCAAAAGATGGTGAGGGAGTACCTTGCCGACCGTACAAGCGTCCTCCGTGATTCCTCTGTGCCTTTTAATTATTGGGTATCCAAGCTGGACACTTGGAATGAACTCGCTCTGTATGCCTTGGAGGTCCTGGCCTGCCCTGCCGCTAGCGTGTTATCGGAGCGTGTTTTTAGTGCCGCTGGGGGAATTATAACTGATAAGCGCATTCGCCTGTCAACTGACAATGCTGACAGGCTGACCCTTATCAAAATGAAGAAGGGCTGGATTGGGCCAGACTTCTCATCACCACCAAATGACAACAGAGTAACATAAAGTCAAATCCACTATGTTATTTCGGGAGGTGTATTCCGATGCACCGCTTCACACCCAAACATAGGTATACGCTTCCTCATTGTTTTATGTTCTTCTACTTATCCTCAGCCTCCACCACCACTATACCACCAGGGTGACCATGGTCCATGTTGCCATTATTGAAAGTTCCTCCGTCCTTATTTTTGTCAGCTTTTGCTTGGAAGGCATAAGCAAAGACTGTATGAGACCCACTCCCCAATAATGGGAATAATATTTTTAAGATGCTGTACTGTATAGCTCTTGTAAAGGGCATTAAAAGCGTCTTGTTATACCACTCTGACCTCCACATCTCTTCTGAGGGGCATTAAAAGCATCTTGCTATACCACTCTGACCTCCAAGTCTCTTGTAAGGGGCATTAAAAGCGTCTTGTTATATCACTCTGACCTCCACGTCTCTTGTAAGGGGCTTTAAAAGCGTCTTGTTATACCACTCTGACCTCCACGTCTGTTCTGAGGGGCATTAAAAGCGTCTTGTTATATCACTCTGACCTCCACGTCTCTTGTAAGGGGCATTAAAAGCGTCTTGTTATACCACTCTGACCTCCACGTCTCTTCTGAGGGGCATTAAAAGCATCTTGTTATACCGCTCTGACCTCCATGTCTCTTGTAAGGGGCATTAAAAGCGTCGTGTTATACCACGTTGACCTCCGCGTCTCTTCTGAGGGGAATTAAAAGCATCTTGTTATACCACTCTGACCTCCACGTCTCTTGTAAGGGGCATTAAAAGCATCTTCTTATACCACTCTGACCTCCACGTCTCTTGTAAGGGGCATTAAAAGCGTCTTGTTATACCACTCTGACCTCCACATCTCTTGTAAGGGGCATTAAAAGCGTCTTGTTATACCACTCTGACCTCCACGTCTCTTCTGAGGGGCATTAAAAGCATCTTGTTATACCACTCTGACCTCCACGTCTCTTTTAAGGGGCATTAAAAGCGTCTTGTTATACCACTCTGACCTCCACATCTCTTGTAAGGGGCATTAAAAGCGTCTTGCTATACCACTCTGACCTCCACGTCTCTTCTGAGGGGCATTAAAAGCGTCTTGTTATACCACTCTGACCTCCAAGTCTCTTGTAAGGGGCATTAAAGGCATCTTGTTATACCACTCTGACCTCCACGTCTCTTCTGAGGGGCATTAAAAGCGTCTTGTTATACCACTCTGACCTCCACGTCTCTTGTAAGGGGCATTAAAAGCGTCTTGTTATACCACTCTGACCTCCACGTCTCTTCAGAGGGGCATTAAAAGCATCTTGTTATACCACTCTGACCTCCATGTCTCTTGTAAGGAGCTTTAAAAGCGTCTTGTTATACCACTCTGACCTCCACGTCTCTTCTGAGGGGCATTAAAGGCATCTTGTTATACCACTCTGACCTCCACATCTCTTGTAAGGGGCATTAAAAGAGTCTTGTTATACCACTCTGACCTCCACGTCACTTCTGAGGGGCATTAAAAGCATCTTGTTATACCACTCTGACCTCCACGTCTCTTGTAAGGGGCATGAAAAGCGTCTTGTTATACCACTCTGACCTCCACGTCTCTTGTAAGGGGCATTAAAAGCGTCTTGTTGTACCACTCTGACCTCCACGTCTCTTGTAAGGGGCATTAAAAGCGTCTTGTTATACCACTCTGACCTCCACGTCTCTTCAGAGGGGCATTAAAAGCGTCTTGTTATAAAACTCTGACCTCCACGTCTCTTCTGAGGGGCATTAAAAGCGTCTTGTTATACCTCTCTAACCTCCACGTCTCTTGTAAGGGGCATTAAAACCATCTTGTTAAGCTACTGGGACCTCCACAAGTCTTCGAACGGGCACTGCTTTTCCTCCTAATTTTTTGAAGCTTTTGCTAGGAAGGCATAAGCAAATACTATGGGTGACCCACTCCCCAATAATGGGAATAATGTTTGTAATATGCTGTACTGCATTGCTCTTGTAAGGGGCATTGCAAGTTGGTCCGTCCTAATTTTTGGAAGCTTTTGCTTGGAAGGCATAAGCAAATACTATGGGAGACCCACTCCCCAATAATGGGAATAATGTTTGTAGCATGCTGTACTGCATGGCTCTTGTAAGGGGCATTGCAAGTTGGTCCGTCCTAATTTTTGGAAGCTTTTGCTTGGAAGGTATAAGCAAATACTATGAGAGACCCACTCCCCAATAATGGGACTTATGTTTGTAATATGCTGTACTGCATGGCTCTTGTAAGGGGCATTGCAAGTTGGTCCGTCCTAATTTTTGGAAGCTTTTGCTTGGAAGGCAAAAGCAAATACTATGGGAGACCCACTCCACAATAATGGGACTTATGTTTGTAATATGCTGTACTGCATGGCTCTTGTAAGGGGCATTGCAAGTTCCTCATAATTTTTGGAAAGCCTTCCATTCACTGCTTAGGCTAACTGTGTACAGGAGACCCAGTTGGTATAAATGGAAAAAACAGTTTAGCTAAGGCCCTCTGACCTCTATGTCATTTTCAAGGGGCATTGGAGTGCCTCAAAATTTTTGGTAGGCATTGCACTCAATGTATGCCCTATAACTGTGTAGCCGAACCGCTCCTTTTGTTACAGAAACATATCCTACAAGAATATGTGGTTCACTGGCCTGATATTGATGTCAGTGGTCCCTGTTCCTCCTGCTCTTTCTCCTTTGCCACTACCTCATCCATCATTTATCACCTGAAGCTTTCTTTTAGTGGGAGTCATAGAACTGGCATAGTAGCATGAAAACATCCAGTAATCCTCGGAGGAGGTAGGATATGCGCCAAAACGCTGACCACCTCAGGCCTAGCCGCTACTACATACATGCGCTTGCATTCCAAGAAAACAAAGCACATGCTAATTTGTATCATCATCATCATGGTCCTCACCTTGGCACTCTCAACTCCCCTGATGGAGAAGCCAGGGCCCACCAGAGGAGTCTGGTTCTCTGGTGGTCTCGTCCAATGCTGCCCTAAAGCAGGCCGGGCTAAGAAAAGTGTGTGGGGGGAAGTTGAAAGGAGAAATAGGGGCGGCTGGGGACCGTTTATGGACACCCGGCTGCCCCCAGGCGGCTGGGGATCGTGTGTGGACACCCGGCCGCGGGGCAGCTGGGGACCGAGTGTGGACACCCGGCCGCCCCCTGGCGGCTGGGGACCGAGTGTGGAAACCCGGCCACCGGACGGCTGGGGACTGAGTCTGGATTCCAGGCCGCCAACACAGCCATGATGTGGTGGCCAGATTCCGCCTCCACATGCCTAAAAGGCCCAATTTCAAGTGCAAGCAAGCAGTATGGTATTGCAGCCTGGGGGTGGGTGGGTGGCAGGCTGCATACTTGCGCTTGCATTGCAAGGAATGGGAGAGGTACAATTGAACACTGCCATGGGACAAGGACTTGAACGGGGATAGTTGCAAGTCTGCAACGACAGGTGCAGGGTGGGCGGCATCTTCGCATGTACCATGAACAGGGGTTTGGCATGCACACACTACAGCCGAATAGGCTGTCCTTCCCACTAAATGCACTGGGGAGGGCACAGGTAATGCTTTGGTATATGTGCTTAATCTTATGTATAAGGCACACCGGGACAAATAGGGGCGGCTGGGGACTGAGTATGGATACCTCGCTGCCGAAGCAGCCATGAGGTAGTGGCCAGCTTCAGCCTCCTCCAAACTAAAAGACCCCGTTTCAAGTGCAAGCTAGCAGTATGGCATGGCAGCCTGGGGGTGGGTGGGTGGCAGGCTGCAGGCTTATGCTTGCATTAAAGGAAAACAAAGCAGATGCTAACTTTCATCATCATCATGCTCCTCACCTTGGCACTCCCAACTCCCCTGATGGAGAAGCCAGGGCCCATCAGAGGAGTCTGGTTCTCTGGTGGTCTCGTCCAATGCTGCCCTAAAGCAGGCCGGGCTAAGAAAAGTGTGTGGGGGGCAGTTGACAGGAGAAATAGGGGCAGCTGGGGACCGAGTATGGACACCCGGCCGCCCCCTCTGGCGGCTGGGGACCGAGTGTGGACACCAGGCCGCCGGGCGGCTGGGGACTGAGTATGGATTCCAGGCCGCCAACGCAGCCATGACGTGGTGGCCAGATTCCGCCTCCACATGCCTAAAAGGCCCAATTTCAAATGCAAGCAAGCAGTATGGTATTGCAGCCTGGGGGTGGGTGGTGGCAGGCTGCATACTTGCGCTTGCATTGCAAGGAATGGGTGAGGTACAATTGAACTGTGCCCTGGGGCAAGAACTTGCACGGGGATAGTTGCAAGTCTGCATTTTCTGATGCGGCAAGGATGACTTCTGATGGGCACACTTTTAGGCAGTGACCTGGGTGTCAGAGATGCTTGCAGGGGTCTTCCCCATGGTGTTCCCATGTCTTTTTAGCACTGTATGCATGTGTCACACAGCACATGGCCAGTTAAGGTTGTAAAATGTTAAAATGACATTTCCCGGTCAATGCATTTGTCACGGTTGAAAGCAATACAAAAGTGCAAAAACGCATTAAAAAATGCTACTTGTTAACATAGCCCAAGGTGTGGAGGAGTATTTTTTTGGGGGGTTATTTATTTTACCTTATATACAAGTCTTTACCCTGGAAAGGAAGTTCCTTAACATATTTCACAGGAAAGCAGTTTCAGTTTCGTTTTTGAACGTTTTATTGTGAGCCCTTAAAAGTAGCTTAATACCTCTGACCACGTTGTTGACAGCAGTGACCTGGGGGTCAGAAATGCTTCCTGGGGCGATCCCCATGCTGTCCCCATGTCATTTGAGCACTGTCACTATCGTTTTGGACACTTGTTAGGCTTTTAAAAGACTGCTGAGGGTGCCGAGCCAAAAATGCTCGGGTCTCCCATAGACTAACATTGGGCTCGTTGCTCGGGTCGAGCACCCGAGTATCACGGCTATCTCGGCCCGAGCTTCGAGCACACAAGCATTTTAGTGCTCGATCAACACTAGTCTTTATTTATCCTTATGCTGTGCTCCGAGCCCCTTTCCCTACACAGTACAAGCATAAAATGGTGGTCCTTGGCTGGTCCCTAACTTTTATATTGTTATAGCCTCCCTGATTGGCACTAGGTATTTTTGAGTATTCAAATGATCGTGGAACCACAATTTTCATGAAATTCGATTTGAACTTGATCCTCCACGGATCGACTCGCTCATCTCTATTGATATGGAATGTTTTTTTCTGTGGCATATAACCATATATGACTTTAAAAAAGCACTCTCATCAAAGTTTTTATCCTCTTAATATGTTGCAATCATCATATTATATAACACTATGCACTTACAATTGCTCATTTAGCCTTTTTACCAAGTTAATTCTTCTTTTTTCTCTGCTCTATGTAGAAAAAGGAAGCGTCTTTTCCCTGCACAAGTCATCCCCTCTTCAATTCTTGACCTAGCTGTTCTGCTTCTTCCCCTGCCATTGACTTTTGCAGTGATGACAGGGAAAAGGACTTCCTGTTTCAACATATGCCATATTTTTTGGACTATAAGGAACACTTTTTCCCAAAAAAATTTGGGAGAAAAATGGGGGATGCATCTTATACTTCGAATTCAGGTTTACCGGGGGGTTGTGGTGGTGGTGGAGCAAGGTCACTTTCTCAGGAAGCCAGTGGCAATGCTGTGGGCTTGGCGACAGTGGTGAGCACAGCGAAGTGCAACATTGCATCACTGTCATCTCCCCCACCCCCATCATTGTCATCTCCCCACCTCTATCATTGTCATTTGCCTTACATACATCATTGTACTGTCCTCTCCCCACCCCATCAATGTCCTCTTCCCCACATCCATCATTGTTCTCTCCCACACATCCCTCACTGTCCTCCCTCAACCTCATCATTGTCATCTCCTCCACCCCCATCATTGTTATCTCCACCACCCCCATCATTGTCATCTCCACACCTCCATCATTGTCATTTCCCCTACATCCATCATTGTCCTGTCCTCACCCCACCCCATCAATGTCCTCTCCTCACATCCATAATTGTTCTCCCGCACACATCCCTCATTGTCCTCCCCCACCTCCATCATTGTCTTCTCCTCTACCACCATCAGTCATCTCCCCCACCTCCAGCATTGTCCTCTCCTCCACCTCCAGAATTGTCCTTTCCCCCACCTCCATCATTGTCCTCTCCGCTACCCATATCAATGTCCTCTCCCCCACACTGTCATTGTCATTTCCCCCACCCAATCATTGTCATCTCCCGCACATCTATCATTGTTCTGTCCTCTCCCCCACCACCCCATTGTCATCTCCCCCACTGCCATCATTGTCATTTCCCCCACATCCATCATTGTCCTGTCCTCTCCCCCATCCCATCATTGTCCTCCCCCCTACACCCATCATTGTTCTCCCCCACACATCCCTCATTGTCCTCTCCCCACCTCCATCATTCCCCCCCACCCCGATCATTGTTATCTCCCTCACCTCCATCATTGTCAACTCCCCCACCTCCATCATTGCCATCTCCTTCACATCCATCATTGTCCTGTCCTCTCCCCACCCCTATCGCTGTCCTCTCCCCCACCCCCATCATAATCATCTCCCCCACCTCCATCATAATCATCTCCCCCAAATCCATCATTGTCATCTCTTCACATCCATCATTGTCCTGTCTTCTTCCCTAACCCCATCATTGTCCTGTCCTCTCCCCACATCCATCATTGTCCTTTCCTCTCCTCCACATCCATCATTTTCCGCCCCTGGCTCCAACAGTCTAATATTAGAGGCATGCTAGAGGCATATTAGAGCTGCACATACTTGTTAATGGGACGTGTAAATACCTATATTTTGTTACGCTCGTGGCCGGACTGAATGGCATGAGCGTGATTAGTGATCCCACTGTACCATGAACCGAGGAGTGCCTGGAGGGGCATAACTAAGTATCAACCCGATCCGACCAAGGTCGCACGGCGGCTCAGTCGACTCCGTGAACTAAGGAGGAACCGAGCAGAGGGACCAGGTGCTACTCCAGGTCAGACCCCGGTCACAGCTGTTGACCCACACCGGGGAATGCAGGAACAGGCAGGTTAGACTGGCATACAGGCAGGTGAGTATTGGCAGGCACGGCTGGTATGCAGACAGGTGGATACTGGTAAGCACGGCTGGCATGCAGACAGGTGGGTACTGGCAAGCACGGCTGGTATGAAGACAGGTGGGCACTGGCAAGCACGGCTGGTATGCAGACAGGTGGGTACTGGCAAGCACGGCTGGTATGCAGACAGGTGGGCACTGGCAAGCATGGCTGGAGTGCAGACAGGGAGATACTGGCAAGCACGGCTGGAGTGCAGACAGGGAGGTACTATCGGGTTGGCGCGCCGGCTGGATAGGGTCCAGTACAGACTGGGAGACAGGAATAGAGCCACAGATGCGGTAGACAAGCAGAGTAAAGCGAAACCGCCGGAGCGGAGGACAAGGCAGAGCAGAGAGGAACCGCCGGTGTGGTAAGCAAGCAGAGCGGAGCAAAAACCGCAGGTGCGGTGGGCAAGACAGAGAACAGCGGAACCGCTGGAGCGGTGGACAAGGCAGAGCAGAGCGAAACCGCAGGTGCGGTGGACAAGGCAGAGCAGAGTGAAACGGCAGGTGCAGTGGACAAGGCAGAGCAGAGCGGACCCACCGGAGTGTTGGGCAAGACAGAGCATAGAGAAGCCGCCAGAGCGGTGGGCAAGTCAGAGCAGAAATAAACCGCTGGCGTGGTGAGCAAGCAGAGCCGAAAAGGGATGAAAGTGCAGGCAGAGAGGACAGGACTCTGTTCACATGGAACAAACTGGAAAATACAGGAAGATGGCTAGAACACAGGAGGTAGATACGGAGAGAGGGAAAAGGGACAAGCAGAAACAGATACACACAAGGTACTTAAAATGAAGTAGCGAGTGGACACAAAACTCACAAACAGAAGTACAGAGACAATGAGTTGGAGTTAGGAGCAGGTTCAGACACTGCAGGAAAAGGGAAGGTAAGGACATAGAGACAAACAGGCAGCAGGCTAGGAGACAGTTCAGACAGGAACTGATACTGCAACGAGATACAAAAATGAGCCTGGGTATACAGCCCCCAGAGTGGTGGAAACAGACTAGAAGTCAGAGATAAAAGGCCTGGGTATGCAGCCCCCAGGGTGGCAGAAACAGACAAGATAACAGGCCTGGGTATGCAGCCCCCAGGGTGGCAGAAACAGACAAGATAACAGGCCTGGGTATTCAGCCCCCAGGGTGGCAGAAACAGACAAGATACAGGACAAGACCTGGCAACTCAGAGGCAAGGAGCACACTGATAGATAGTGTTGCTCAGGCACCTCCTTCTGGGTGGAGGGGGTTTAAATATCCAGTGACTCACAGCAATAGGCTGGGGACGCATTAGGAGCGCGCCCACAGCAGCTATAAGAATCAGGAAGTAACCGGGCCGCTGTCCTAAGCAATCAGACAAGAGACATGCACACAGCATGAACTGGAGCAAGGTTTGCAGGCTGGACTGATGGGTAAGATTGCGGTCTTGCATAGTGGGAGGTGGTGCACTATGCAAGCACGCCGCCAGGGATGTTACAGTACCCCCCCGTTTACGCCCCCTCTTCTTCAAGCCTGCAAGGGTCTTCTACAGAGAATTTAGAGGCCAATCCTTCTCTTCAAGAGGATTACCTCTTCTGTCCACTAGAGGAAACGAAACTGGTCTCATCATCTTGGTGATTAGGATGCTTCCTCCTATCAAGCCATCCTCAGCGACAGATGAAGTGGGTGAAGTACCAGGAACAGCACACAGAAAAGTCTCTCTCCATTTGTTATCAGGTAGCACCCTGGTGGATTCAGGAGACAACTGGAGGTCCTCCGCCTGGTTGGAGGGGTGCAGAGACTCGGGGGTAACCACCGCCTTGACGTATACTTTGCCAAGGTTACTGGATGAAGTGGGCGGCGTACCAGTGTAGGAAAGTATCCGTTTATCAGGTAGCACCCCGGGGAATTCAGGAGACAACTGGAGGTCCTCCGCCTGATTGGAGGGGTGCAGAGACTCGGGGGTAATTACTGCTTCGAAGTACACTTTGCCAGGCTTACTGGATGAAGTGGGCAAAGTACCAGGTACAGGGTGTAGGAAAGTCTCTCTCCATTTGTTATCAGGTAGCATCCCGGAGGATTCAGGAGACAACAGGAGGTCCTCCGCCTGGTTGGAGGGGTGCAGAGTCTCGGGGGTAATCACTGCTTTGAAGTACACTTTGCCAAGCTTACTGGATGAAGTGGGCGAAGTACCAGGTACAGGGTTTAGGAAGTATCTTTCACTTTGTTATCAGGTAGCACCCCGGAGGCTTCAAGAGACAACTGGAGGTCCTCCGCCTGGTTGGAGGGGTGCAGAGAGTCGGGGGTAAACACCGCCTTGATGGACGTAAGACCAGATTTATTAGAGATGGCGGGTCCTTGCTTTAGGACCATCTTCAGACTGGTTTCAGAGATGACATGTCTGTAAGGTGGGACAGTACCTGAAGCCAGATCATTGGTACCATCGTCGAGACTGTGTGGGGACATCGCCTCCGCTTCTCTTCCTTCGGAGACTTCAGCGCACAGTGAGTCAGCGACTAGCAGATCTGGTGAAGAAGAAGAAGAAACTGCTGACTGTCCTGAAGATATGGGGACTGGACACCCCTTGTACCTTAGCAGTCCCCCAGGATACACCATGCAGGATCTCCAGACCTGAGCGGGCACTAGATCTCTCAGCTCTGGACGACCTGTGGGTAAGCCAGTCAGCACCTGGAATGTGAACTTTTTCATGTGTAATGCTCCAATCTGGAGCTTAATTTGTACAGACATATTTTGACTGTTTCTGAGTAGGGCTCGTCCTTCTGCTGACAATGCCCAAACCGCCTTCTGGAGTTGTCGGACGGGAATCAGACACCGACATTTCAAGGCTTTAAGCCTGAAAATTCCGGTTAATCCGAGGTCTTCACTTGCCACGGAGACAGTCATGGTCATCTGTTGAGAGGAAACACTAACGCCAAGGGCAGCCTCTCCTACAGGCCTAATGTCTTGGGATTCTCCAACCTTCGCTGGACAAAGACTGTCAGGGGGTCCCAAACAACCACAGCGGGACCACAATCCGATTTTGTGACTCAGTTCTGGCCTCTGCTTTGCCTGACAAACATAGTCATCCTTCATGGATTCTGTGGGGAAAGCTGCCTCTACTGGCTCGGGAACAGGAGGTCTTTGGTAGGACAGAACCTGGCGTGATGGTTTACCTCTACACCTTGCACGTCTGGACTGCCTCTTGAGGTTGGGAAGAGAATTATTCTGTGGAGCATAGTCATCCAGTGTCGATTCTGCGTGGGCAGCAGTCTCTTCGGGCTGGAGAACTGGTAGACTACCTACACACATTACCCATCGGGGCTGCTCCGGGATATTGGGAAGGGAAGCTTTAGCAGAGGCTTCAGGATTAGGGTCATCGAAGACCATTAGAAAGGCAACCAGGAAGGCCTGCAGGTCAAAGACAATAGGATCCCTTGCTTCCCATAGGGGGGTGATCCATTTCAAGGCATCACCCACTAGGTAGGACATCGTGAATGCTACTTTAACCCGATCAGTAGGAAAATAGTGAGCATAGAACTTGAAATGCAGCATGCATTGCTCCACAAATGCACGGCTACGTTTTGGATCCCCATAGTAACGTGGTGGATCCGCAGGAATGAGTGCTGATAGATCCATTTGGGCTGCTGTGTAAATCGCCTGGGCCATAGCTTGTGAAAAAAAAATTTCTTGGTGTATGTATTCGCCAGACAAGGATTCAAAATGTCTCTGAGAGCGAAAGGCCGTGGGGCTCAACAGGAACCATGGCCTGAGCAAACTGTTATGCTCGCACCCGGACTGACTGGCGTGAGTGTGATTAGTGATCCCACTGTACCATGAATCGAGAAGTGCCTGGAGGGGCGTAATTAAGTATCAACCCGATCTGACCAAGGTCGCACGGCGGCTCAGTCGAATCCGTGAACCAAGGAGGAACATAGCAGAGGGACCAGGTGCTACTCCAGATCAGACCCCGGTCACAGCTATTGACCCACACCAGGGAATGCAGGAACAGGCAGGTTAGACTGGCATACACGCAGGTGAGTATTGGCAGGCATGGCTGGTATGCAGACAGGTGGATACAGGTAAGCACGGCTGGTATGCAGACAGGTGGGTACTGGCAAGCACGGCTGGTATGCAGACAGGTGAGCACTGGCAAGCACGGCTGGTATGCAGACAGGTGGGTACTGGCAAGCACAGCTGAAGTGCAGACAGGGAGATACTGGCAAGCACGGCTGGAGTGCAGACAGGGAGGTACTAGAAGGTTGGAGTGCAGGCTGGATAGGGTCCAGTACAGACTGGGAGACAGGAACAAAGCCACAGAGGTGGTAGACAAGCAGAGTGAAGCGAAACCGCCGGAGGACAAGGCAGAGCAGAGAGGAACCACCGGTGCGGTGAGCAAGCAGAGCGGAGCAAAAACCACATGTGTGGTGGGCAAGGCAGAGCAGAGCAAAACCGCAGGTGCGGTGGACAAGGCAGAGCAGAACGAAACCGCAGGTGCGGTGGACAAGGCAGAGCAGAGCGAAACCGCAGGTGCGGTGGACAAGGCAGAGCAGAGCGATACCGCAGGTGCGGTGGACAAGGCAGCGCAGAGCGAAACCGCAGGTGCGGTGGACAAGGCAGAGCAGAGCGAAACCACAGGTGCGGTGGACAAGGCAGAGCAGAGCGAAACCACAGGTGCGGTGGACAAGGCAGAGCAGAGTGAAGCCGTCGGAGTGGTGGGCAACTCAGAGCAGAGAGAAACCGCTGGCATAGTGAGCAAGCAGAGCCGAACAGGGCAGAAAGTGCAGGCAGAGAGGACAGGACTCTGTTCACATGGAACAGACTGGAATATACAGGAAGATGGCTAGAACACAGGAGGTAGATACGGAGGAAGGGAAAAGGGACAAGCAGAACCAGATAGACACAAGGTATTTACAATGAAGTAGCGAGTGGGCACAAAACTCACAAACAGAAGTACAGAGACAATGAGTTGAAGTTAGGAGCAGGTTCAGACACTGCAGGAAAAGGGAAAGTACGGACATAGAGACAAACAGGTAACAGGCTAGGAGACAGTTCAGACAGGAACTGATACTGCAATGAGATACAAGAACGAGCCTGGGTATACAGCCCCCAGAGTGGTGGAAACAGACTAGAAGTCAGAGATAAAAGGCCTGGGTATGCAGCCCCCAGGGTGGCAGAAACAGACAAGATACAGGACAGGACCTGGCAACTCAGTTGCACAGAACACACTGATAGATAGTGTTGCTCAGGCACCTCCTTCTGGGTGGAGGGGGTTTAAATATCCAGTGACTCACAGCAATAGGCTGGGGACGCATTAGGAGCGCGCCCACAGCAGCTATAAGAATCAGGAAGTAACCGGGCCGCTGTCCTAAGCAATCAGACAAGAGACATGCACACAGCATGAACTGGAGCAAGGTTTGCAGGCTGGACTGATGGGTAAGATTGCGGTCTTGCATAGTGGGAGGTGGTGCACTATGCAAGCACGCCGCCAGGGATGTTACAGTACCCCCCCGTTTACGCCCCCTCTTCTTCAAGCCTGCAAGGGTCTTCTACAGAGAATTTGGAGGCCAATCCTTCTCTTCAAGAGGATTACCTCTTCTGTCCACTAGAGGAAACGAAACTGGTCTCATCATCTTGGTGATTAGGATGCTTCCTCCTATCAAGCCATCCTCAGCGACAGATGAAGTGGGTGAAGTACCAGGAACAGCACACAGAAAAGTCTCTCTCCATTTGTTATCAGGTAGCACCCTGGTGGATTCAGGAGACAACTGGAGGTCCTCCGCCTGGTTGGAGGGGTGCAGAGACTCGGGGGTAACCACCGCCTTGACGTATACTTTGCCAAGGTTACTGGATGAAGTGGGCGGCGTACCAGTGTAGGAAAGTATCCGTTTATCAGGTAGCACCCCGGGGAATTCAGGAGACAACTGGAGGTCCTCCGCCTGATTGGAGGGGTGCAGAGACTCGGGGGTAATTACTGCTTCGAAGTACACTTTGCCAGGCTTACTGGATGAAGTGGGCAAAGTACCAGGTACAGGGTGTAGGAAAGTCTCTCTCCATTTGTTATCAGGTAGCATCCCGGAGGATTCAGGAGACAACAGGAGGTCCTCCGCCTGGTTGGAGGGGTGCAGAGTCTCGGGGGTAATCACTGCTTTGAAGTACACTTTGCCAAGCTTACTGGATGAAGTGGGCGAAGTACCAGGTACAGGGTTTAGGAAGTATCTTTCACTTTGTTATCAGGTAGCACCCCGGAGGCTTCAAGAGACAACTGGAGGTCCTCCGCCTGGTTGGAGGGGTGCAGAGAGTCGGGGGTAAACACCGCCTTGATGGACGTAAGACCAGATTTATTAGAGATGGCGGGTCCTTGCTTTAGGACCATCTTCAGACTGGTTTCAGAGATGACATGTCTGTAAGGTGGGACAGTACCTGAAGCCAGATCATTGGTACCATCGTCGAGACTGTGTGGGGACATCGCCTCCGCTTCTCTTCCTTCGGAGACTTCAGCGCACAGTGAGTCAGCGACTAGCAGATCTGGTGAAGAAGAAGAAGAAACTGCTGACTGTCCTGAAGATATGGGGACTGGACACCCCTTGTACCTTAGCAGTCCCCCAGGATACACCATGCAGGATCTCCAGACCTGAGCGGGCACTAGATCTCTCAGCTCTGGACGACCTGTGGGTAAGCCAGTCAGCACCTGGAATGTGAACTTTTTCATGTGTAATGCTCCAATCTGGAGCTTAATTTGTACAGACATATTTTGACTGTTTCTGAGTAGGGCTCGTCCTTCTGCTGACAATGCCCAAACCGCCTTCTGGAGTTGTCGGACGGGAATCAGACACCGACATTTCAAGGCTTTAAGCCTGAAAATTCCGGTTAATCCGAGGTCTTCACTTGCCACGGAGACAGTCATGGTCATCTGTTGAGAGGAAACACTAACGCCAAGGGCAGCCTCTCCTACAGGCCTAATGTCTTGGGATTCTCCAACCTTCGCTGGACAAAGACTGTCAGGGGGTCCCAAACAACCACAGCGGGACCACAATCCGATTTTGTGACTCAGTTCTGGCCTCTGCTTTGCCTGACAAACATAGTCATCCTTCATGGATTCTGTGGGGAAAGCTGCCTCTACTGGCTCGGGAACAGGAGGTCTTTGGTAGGACAGAACCTGGCGTGATGGTTTACCTCTACACCTTGCACGTCTGGACTGCCTCTTGAGGTTGGGAAGAGAATTAATCTGTGGAGCATAGTCATCCAGTGTCGATTCTGCGTGGGCAGCAGTCTCTTCGGGCTGGAGAACTGGTAGACTACCTACACACATTACCCATCGGGGCTGCTCCGGGATATTGGGAAGGGAAGTTTTAGCAGAGGCTTCAGGATTAGGGTCATCGAAGACCATTAGAAAGGCAACCAGGAAGGCCTGCAGGTCAAAGACAATAGGATCCCTTGCTTCCCATAGGGGGGTGATCCATTTCAAGGCATCACCCACTAGGTAGGACATCGTGAATGCTACTTTAACCCGATCAGTAGGAAAATAGTGAGCATAGAACTTGAAATGCAGCATGCATTGCTCCACAAATGCACGGCTACGTTTTGGATCCCCATAGTAACGTGGTGGATCCGCAGGAATGAGTGCTGATAGATCCATTTGGGCTGCTGTGTAAATCGCCTGGGCCATAGCTTGTGAAAAAAAAATTTCTTGGTGTATGTATTCGCCAGACAAGGATTCAAAATGTCTCTGAGAGCGAAAGGCCGTGGGGCTCAACAGGAACCATGGCCTGAGCAAACTGTTACGCTCGCACCCGGACTGACTGGCGTGAGTGTGATTAGTGATCCCACTGTACCATGAATCGAGAAGTGCCTGGAGGGGCGTAATTAAGTATCAACCCGATCTGACCAAGGTCGCACGGCGGCTCAGTCGAATCCGTGAACCAAGGAGGAACATAGCAGAGGGACCAGGTGCTACTCCAGATCAGACCCCGGTCACAGCTATTGACCCACACCAGGGAATGCAGGAACAGGCAGGTTAGACTGGCATACACGCAGGTGAGTATTGGCAGGCATGGCTGGTATGCAGACAGGTGGATACAGGTAAGCACGGCTGGTATGCAGACAGGTGGGTACTGGCAAGCACGGCTGGTATGCAGACAGGTGAGCACTGGCAAGCACGGCTGGTATGCAGACAGGTGGGTACTGGCAAGCACAGCTGAAGTGCAGACAGGGAGATACTGGCAAGCACGGCTGGAGTGCAGACAGGGAGGTACTAGAAGGTTGGAGTGCAGGCTGGATAGGGTCCAGTACAGACTGGGAGACAGGAACAGAGCCACAGAGGTGGTAGACAAGCAGAGTGAAGCGAAACCGCCGGAGGACAAGGCAGAGCAGAGAGGAACCGCCGGTGCGGTGAGCAAGCAGAGCGGAGCAAAAACCACATGTGTGGTGGGCAAGGCAGAGCAGAGCAAAACCGCAGGTGCGGTGGACAAGGCAGAGCAGAACGAAACCGCAGGTGCGGTGGACAAGGCACAGCAGAGCGAAACCGCAGGTGCAGTGGACAAGGCAGAGCAGAGCGATACCGCAGGTGCGGTGGACAAGGCAGCGCAGAGCGAAACCGCAGGTGCGGTGGACAAGGCAGAGCAGAGCGAAACCACAGGTGCGGTGGACAAGGCAGAGCAGAGCGAAACCACAGGTGCGGTGGACAAGGCAGAGCAGAGTGAAGCCGTCGGAGTGGTGGGCAACTCAGAGCAGAGAGAAACCGCTGGCATAGTGAGCAAGCAGAGCCGAACAGGGCAGAAAGTGCAGGCAGAGAGGACAGGACTCTGTTCACATGGAACAGACTGGAATATACAGGAAGATGGCTAGAACACAGGAGGTAGATACGGAGGAAGGGAAAAGGGACAAGCAGAACCAGATAGACACAAGGTATTTACAATGAAGTAGCGAGTGGGCACAAAACTCACAAACAGAAGTACAGAGACAATGAGTTGAAGTTAGGAGCAGGTTCAGACACTGCAGGAAAAGGGAAAGTACGGACATAGAGACAAACAGGTAACAGGCTAGGAGACAGTTCAGACAGGAACTGATACTGCAATGAGATACAAGAACGAGCCTGGGTATACAGCCCCCAGAGTGGTGGAAACAGACTAGAAGTCAGAGATAAAAGGCCTGGGTATGCAGCCCCCAGGGTGGCAGAAACAGACAAGATGACAGGCCTAGGTATGCAGCCCCCAGGGTTGCAGAAACAGACAAGATAATAGGCTTGGGTATGCAGCCCCCAGGGTAGCAGAAACAGACAAGATACAGGACAAGACCTGGCAACTCAGAGGCAAGGAGCACACTGATAGATAGTGTTGCTCAGGCACCTCCTTCTGGATGGAGAGGGTTTAAATATCCAGTGACTCACAGCAATAGGCTGGGGAGCGCGCCACAGCAGCTATAAGAATCAGGAAGCAACCGGGCCGCCGTCCTAAGCAATCAGACAAGAGACATGCACACAGCATGAACTGGAGCAAGGTTTGCAGGCTGGACTGATGGGTAAGATTGCGGTCTTGCATAGTGGGAGGTGGTGCACTATGCAAGCACACCGCCAGGGATGTTACATATTTTCTGGTCCCATTTTATTTTGTAAAGACATGTGGGCTTTTTTTTCTTTTTTTTTTCAAGAGAAAACTACAATCCTAAAACTTAAACATGTGTTTACCTACTAAAATGTGCCCATTGTTTAAATTGAAAATTTTTAGCCCCTTTCATTACTTTAATAGTATAATATACCTGAATACAGTGGACATTTGCAATTGCTTGCTTCTGGGACATGATTCTTCCTACATTTTCCTGTCCCATCCTATTTATAAAAGCACATGTCCTTTCTTTTCTTCACCTTTAAAATAAAAGATTTATTTTTATTTTTGTAATACCTGTTCTATTTGTTTACTCTAGATACCATATACCATGACCATTCTGCAGTTATTGCCATATAAATACAGTGGCTTGCAAAAGTCTCCCCCTCCCCTACCCCATTAGCTTTTTACCTATTTTATACAATACATGCTGTGTTTATATATTTTTGTAATCCTATTTGTGTGTGATGCATCAGCAGAAAATAGTCTAAGTTGGTGAAGTGATGTGAGAAAAATATAGACATAAATTACAGTTATGGGATCAAATAACTAAAAATTGTCATGTGCATATGTATTCACTAGTGATGAGCGAACGCGCTCGCCACTACTCGGTACTCGCCCGAGCATCATGGTGCTTGACAAGCTCAGTGCTTGACGAGTATTTCCGGGTTGCTCGGGTGGGAACTCGGGTCCCCTCGATACATGTATGGCGCTCTTTAAAGAGCCAATGAACATGCAGGGATTGCCTGCCATGCACTGTAATGCCGTAGCCATGTTGGTTGTGGGCATTACAGTGATTGGCTGGCCACACAGCGTCATCAGGTCTATATAAGACCTGGCGCCGCCATGCTCGTCACAGTCACTCCAGATCAGACAGTGTAGGGAGAGCTGCTGCTGTGTCAGGGAGAGATTTAATCGTGTATTAGGTAGTGTAGGGAGAAAAAACGTACATTACACATATCCATCTTAACAAACAGTCCTTTTGAGGACTAACTAATCCATCTGCAGAGATATCAGTCAGGCAGTATATATAGGCAGGCAGGGTATATAGCAGACTGCAGTGCACATAGGACAAGAGGCTCCATTCCAGTTCTGCCTTCTGCTGCTGTTATATTTCTAGAAATAGGCCCAGGTCTCAGGGGCCAGGAATATTTTTTTTCGCATCTTAATCCTCATAATTTGCTTTAAAAGCAATCAAAAGAACACCGTTTTCCTGCGCCATTTGCTTGTTGGTACTGCAGAATACAGCCAGGTCCTTTCAATATTACAGCTATTTAAAACCGTGTTTTCTCCGTCACACGGATCACATATATACGTTTTCAGAAAATACTGCCATTTCTGGCCTGCATGAAAAAAAAATTTCAGTGTGTCAGCAAAGTTTTTGACACTGGTTTGCTGTTCAAAACAGTTACCTACATGCCAGGTATTTAAAACTGTGTTTTCTCCGTCACACGGATTACATATACATTTTCACAAAATACTGCCATTTCTGGCCTCCATTAAAAATTTCCTTTAGTCTGTCAGTGAAGCAATTCACACCAGTTTGCTGTTCAAACTACTTACCTACAGGCCAGGTATGTAAAACTGTGTTTAGTCCGTCACACGGATTACATATACATTTTCACAAAATATTGCCATTTCTGGCCTCCATTAAAAAAAAATTTCAGTGTGTCAGTGAAGCAATTTACACCAGATTGTTGTTCAAAATAGTTACCTACAGGCAAGGTATTGAAAACTGTGTTTTCTCCGTCACACGGCTCACATATACGTTGTCAGAAAATACTGCCATTTCTGGTCTCCATTAAAAAAAAATTTCAGTGTGTCAGTGAAGCAATTCACAGCAGTTTGCTGTTCAAACTACTTGCCTACAGGACAGGTATTTAAAACTGTGTTTTCTCCGTCAAACGGCTCACATATAAGTTGGCTCCAAACTCAGTCATTTGTAGTGAGCGTGGAAGATACTGTCCTCCATTTAAAATTGGCAAGGCACATGGCAAGGGACGGGGAACTGAACGTGATGGTAATGGTGCATGCAGAGGCCGAGGACAAGGCCGTGGGCAGCTCTAAATTGTGCCACAACAAACACCCATATCTTCTCGCCTGACCTTCCTGTCCCAATTTCTAGGGGACCGCAGCACACCACTATTGAACCCAGAGCAGTCTCAAAAGGTTGTTGGTTGCATAGCGGATAATGCTTCCAGTCACTAAGCCACCACAACAACCACCCTGTCTTCCACACGGTCAAGTCTCAGTAGCCGTGAGTCTGGACCGCATATTCCTCACCCTGATCCTCCTTCCTCCCACCATGCCGAGTACCCAGAGACAACTGATCCCACACTTGGACACTCTGAAGAGCTGTTCACTTTTCCATTTATAGATTCGGGCCTCTCACCCGGTCCACTTGAAGGGGTGCAAGAGGAGATTGCGTGTAGCGATGCCCAAATATTTGAGAAGCCATGATCACACGAAGGCGATGGTGGGAAAGTGTCACAAGAGGTGGACGATGATGAGACACAATTGCCAGAAAGTCAGGAGGAGGACCAGAGTGCAGAAGTGGAAGACGAGGTGGTGGACGATATAGTAACTGACCCAACCTGGCAGGAGGACATGCAGAGCGAGGACAGCAGCACACAGAGGGAGGGTGGCAGAGCACCCCAACAGGCAGGAAGAAACAGTGTGGTGGCCGCAGACAGAAGGCAGGCAACCATTCCCCGTAACACCAACACGACAGAAGTTGCCAGTACAACTGTTAGGTCTTCCCGAGTCTGGTTGTTTTTGAAAGACTCTTCCGATAACCCCAAAAAGGCCATTTGCACTACCTGCCAGGCCATCATCAGCAGGGGTGGCAAAACGACCAGCCTGACAACCACCAGCATGATCAGGCACACGGCAGCAAAGCACCCGACATTGTGGGCTGAACCCCAGGGTCCAGGAACAGTGTCTGCGGGTGGCACCATTGCTTCTTTCGCTGTTGTGGATGCAAGCCAATCCCCTGTCCATGGTGCATGCGAAGATGCCTCCTGCCCTGCACCTCTCGTTGCACACTCTCAAGTAGCAGCATCAGGAAGCACGTCCATGTCCATGTCCCAGCGCAGCGTTCAGTTGTCCATACCCCAGTCCTTGGAATGCAAACGCAAATATGCAGCCAACGCCCCACAGGCCACACTACTAAATTCTCACATTTCATGACTGCTTGCGCTCGAAATGTTGCCTTTTAGGCTCAGAGATGGAAGCATTCTGCAACCTGATGGCGGCGACCGTCCCTCGGCACTCGGTCCCCAGCCGCCACTATTTCTCCCGGTGTGCCGTCCCCGCATTACACAAGCACGTGTCCCAAAACATTAGCCGTACTCTCAACAACGCAGTTACCGGTAAAGTCCACCTAACCACGGACAAGTGCTTGTGGGCAGGGACGGTACATCTCGCTGACGGTACACTGGGTTAACATAGTGGAAGCTGGGACCCAGTCGGACCTTGGGACGGAACACGACCTCCCGATGCCAAGGATTGCAGGCCCTAGGTCAATCAGGGTTGCCCCCACGGTCTACAGCTCCTGCATCTCATCCTCCTCAGCCTCCCTCTCCTCTTCAGCCTCCATCTCCAAAATGACCACATCAGTCACAAGCTGGAAGCACTGCAGCACTGCCTCGGGGAAGCGGCAACAGGCTGTGCTGAAGCTAATATGCTTAGGTTAAAAACCGCACAATGCTGAAGAGTTGTGGACAGCTCTGAAAGAGCAGGCAGATCTGTTACTCACACCGCTGAACCTACAGCCAGGCATGGTCGTGTGTGACAATGGCCGGAACCTGGTGCCGGCTCTGAGGCGAGCTCACACACGTACCATGCCTTGCCCATGTGCTTAACTTCGTAATTCAGCGGTTTCTCAAATCCTACCTGGAGCTGCTGGATCTGTTTGTTAAAGTACGCCGCCTGTGTGCCAATTTTAGAAAGTCAGCTACAGCTTCCGCGGCCCTTGCAGTGTTTTAGCAGCGTTTGCAGCTTCCGGCTCACAGACTGGTGTGTGATGTCCCCACGCGTTGGAACTCTACACTGCAGATGTTTGGAAGGATTTGTGAGCAGAAGAGGGCAGTTTTTGAGTACCATCATCAACAAGGCCGTCGGTATTCAGTTCAGACTCCACACATAAGACCTCAGGAGTGGACATGCATGTCAGACATATGTACCATCCTCCAAAACTTTGAGGACTCCACCAAGATGGTGAGCGGCAATGATGCCATAATTAGCATCACCATCCCGCTTCTCTGTCTTCTGAAACGCTCTCTGCTCACAATCAAAGAGGATACATTGCAGGCGGAGCACGATGAGATAGAGCAAGGAACCATACAGGGTGATTACACACAACCAAGCCTCATCTCATCCCAACATGGATTGGATGACAATAAGGAAGAGGAAGAGGAGGAGGAGGAAGGACAGGAGCTAGTTTCATGCACTATAGATGGTATTACCTGCACAGCTATCATACCGTCTGTTCAGCGTGGATGGCAAGTGGACAGAGAGGAGGAGGAGAACATGGTCAGTCATCCTCTTGGTGAGGACACGGAAGTCTTGCCTGTTAGCAGTCTGGCACGCATGGCTGAGTTTATGTTTACGCTGCCTTTCCCTTGACCCTCGCGTTCTCAAAATTTTGGGTGACAGCCATTACTGGTTGGTGACACTTCTAGACCCACGCTATAAGGAGAACTTTATATCTCTTATTCCTGAGGCGGACAGGTGTACAAAAATGGGACTGTACCAGAAAGCCCTTGTTGCAGAACTATTAAAAAAATTCCCATCTGAAAACGCTGGCGGCAGAGGGCACACTTCGTTGGACAACCAAGGATTACAGGCGAGAGAGACACAACTTCAATCCAGCAGAGGCAGGGGAACACTGTCAAAGTTCTGGGAGAGTTTTCTCAGACCCTCTCATCGGACAGGCTCTGAGGCGCGTGGTACTCTCACAAGGAATGCAAAGTTTGGGAAGATGCAGAGGGAGTACCTTTCCGACCGTACCAATGTCCTCCGTGATTCCGCTGTGCCTTATAATTATTGGGTATCCAAGCTGGATACGTGGAATGAACTGACTTTCTATGCCTTGGAGGTCCTGAAGTGCCCTGCCGCCAGCGTTTTATCAGAGCGAGTTTTTAGTGCCGCTGGTGGAATTATAACTGATAAGTGCATCCGCCTGTCAACTTAAAATGCTGACAGGCTGACTCTTATAAAAATGAACAAGGGTTGGATTAGGCTAGAGTTCTCAACACCACCGAATGATAGCAGCGTAACATAAATAAACTCCAATCCAGTGTCTTTTCTTGAGAGGTGGATTCCCATGCACCTTTTCACACCCACACATGGGTATACGCTTCCTGATTTTGGCTATTTGCTCTTGTCCTCCTCCTTCTCCTCATCCTTCACCACCATATCACCAGGGTGACCGTGGTCCGTGATGCAACACCTACCTAATTTTTTTAAAGGGTGTTTATGATGCCCGTAAAAAAAAATTTTGCTACAGTATGTTCACGTATACCCCCCAGGGCTAACTGTTTGTCAGCCCAAACACTTAGCGCATGGGCACTACAAGTATAGGAGGCCCGCTCCTTTCTAATGGGAACATTTTTTTATGAGGCCCTCCTCCACGTCTCTTCCAAGGGGCATTGAAGTGCCTCCAAATTTTTGGCAGCCCTTGCATTCACTGCATAGGCCAACAAAAAACAAAACAATAGGATCTTTCTTTAGTATAAAAAACAGTGTCACCAATTTAACAACAATGTAATCACATTGGTCAGCTTATGCACCTCCTCCACCTCCGAAATGACCACATCAGTCACAAGCTGACAGCACTGCAGCACTGCCTTGGCCAAGCGACTACAGGCTGTGCTGAAGATAACATACTTAACGCTTAATTGACAAACCGCCCAGCACTGCAGAGTTGTCGAAAGCTGTAACACAGCAGCCTGATCTGTGGCTCTCAGCGCTGAATATACAGCCAGGCATGGTCGTGTGTGACAATGGGCGGAACCTGGTGATGGAGAAATGACAGCCGGGGTAGATACGGTTTCCCTCTAAGCTAGTCCTTTCACCGAGCTAAAGAACATGGCTGTGGTGAAATACAACTCCCACTGAGAAACTGTTTCAGATTGAAAAACATTGTGCCCACCAGAGGATTTGATTCTGAGGGCTAACCTTTCTCCCCCGCTCAAGAGCCCCATAGCAGCTGCAAAGTTAGCGCTATTAAGAACTTTCCTGAGGTAGAAGCCAAGGCACACCAGAGGATTCTCTGGTGGGACCGTCCAACCCCGCCGAGAAGCAGTCCTGGCTAAGAAAAGTGTGTGGAAAGGTTCCCGGACACTCTATGGCTGCTTTTTTAATGTGGATCGGCCATGCTTATGCATGTTATTTCTCAAACCGCATTACAGATCAGGCCATTGTCCAACTCTGTATTCAATTAAATGCGCAAAGAAAGATGTGTGTGTGTGTCAAAGCACCACCGACAAGGGCGAGTTGATGTTGGACGGGCTGCCATTGCTTCTGCAACAAACGGCATTACAGGACTTCCTGTGAGAAATGACATACAGGGTAGATACGGTTTCCCTCTATGCCAGTCCTTTCACTGAGCTAAATACACTGTCAGCAAAAAAAAGTTGTGGACTGGCTCCGTACCGTCCCTGGTCACATTCACCTGTCCACGTGTTTGTGCTTAGGCGGTCCTTCCCAGTAAGTGCACTGGGGAGAGCACGGGTAATGTTGTGGGACCCATGCTTGTGGAAGGCAGAGGTGATACCGGGAAATATAGTAGCGGCTGGGGACCGAGTATGGACACCCGGCCGCCGCCGGCATGAAGTTGTGAAAAGCTTCGGCCCCCAAGAGCTTAATAGGCCACATTTCAAGTGCAAGCAGCTGTGAAAAATTTGGCACTATAGTATTGCAGCCTGTGGGTGGGTGGCTGGCTGCCTGCATACTTGCACTTGCATTCCAAGGAATGGGGTAGGGACAACTGAACGCTGCAGTGGGACAAGGACGTGGATGGTGATTGTTGCAAGTCTGCAATGACAGGTGCATGGCGGGAGGCATCTTCGCATGCGCCAAGTATCACTTATGATGGGCACACTTTTAGGCAGTGACCTGGAAGTCAGAGATGCTTCAAGAGGTCTTCCCCATGCTGTTCCCATGTCTTTTCAGCACTGTATGCATGTGTCTGATGATGTGTCACGCACCACATGGCCAGATAAGGTTGTAAAATGTTAAAATTACATTTCCTGATGAATGCATTTGTCTTGGTTGAAAGCAATGCAAAAGTGCAAAAACGCATCAAAAACACAACGTGTGAACATAGCCCAAGGTGTGGAGGAGTATTTTTGGTTTTGGTTATTTATTTTGCCTTCTATACAAGTCATTACCCTGGAAAGGATGTTCCTTAACATATTTCCCAAGAAAATCCATTTTGGTTTAGTTTTTGTATGTTTTATTGTGAGTCCGTAAAAGTGGCATAATACTCTGACAATGTTGTTGACAGCAGTGACCTGGGAGTCAGAAATGCTTCCAGGGGTCTTCCACATGCTGTCCCCATGTCATTTGAGCACTGTTCCCATCGATTTGGGCAATTTTTAGGCCCTCTGCAGATCGTTGGGGGGTGCCGCCTGAAAAATGCTCGAGTTTCCCATAGACTTACATTGGGCTCGTTGCTCGGGTCGAGCACCCGAGTATTCCAATTTGCTCGACCCGAGCAACGAGTACCCGAGCATTTTAGTGCTCGCTCATCACTAGTATTCACCCATTTTACGATGATGATCCTAAAACTTTCTGGTGCAAGCAATTACCTTCACAAGTCACAAGATTAGTGAAAGGAAGTCCATTTGTGTGCAATCTAAGTATTACATGGTCTGTCAGTATATACTCACTTTTTCTGAAAGGCCACAGAGGCTGCAACACCATTAAGCAAGAGGCACTACTAATCAAACAACACCATGAAGACCAAGAAGATCTCCAAACAAGTCAGTGACAAAGTGTTGAGAAGTCCAAGTCAGGGTTGGGTTATCAAAAATATCCCAATACCTGATGATACCCTGGAACACCATGAAATCCATTATCATCAAATGGAAATAACATGGTACCACAACAAACCTGTCAAGAGAGGGCTGTCCACCAAATGCTCAGCCCGGGCAAGGAGGGCATTAATCAGAGATGCAGCACAGAGACCAAAGGTAACCCTGAAGGAGCTGCAGAGTTCTCAAGCAGAGACTGGAGTATCTGTCCATATGACCAAAATAAGCCATACTCTCCATACAAGTGGCCTTTATGGAAGAGTGGGGAGAAACAAGTCTTTACTTACACATAAAATTTGTAAGGCTCATTTTGAGTTTGCTAAAAGACATGTGGGAGACTCTGCAAATGTATGGAGAAAGGTGCTGTGGTCAGATGAGACCAAAATTGAAGTTTTTAGCCACCAAGGTAAACGCCATGCCTGGCGCAAATACAGCACAGCTCATCACCCCAAGAATACCATTCCCACATTGAAACATGATGGTGACACATTCATCTTGTGGGGATGTTTTTCAGCAGCATGGACCGTGAAAATGGTCAGAGTCAATAGGAAGACGGATGGTGCAAAATACAGGGATATTCTTGAGTAAAACCTGTTTCAGTCTGTCAATAATTTGAGACTGGGATGGAGGTTAACCTATAACAACACAATGACCCAAAGTATACTGCTAAAGCAACAGTTGAGAAGTTTAAGGGGAAATGTGTAAATGTTTTGGAGTGGCCTAGTCAATGCCCAGACCTTAATCCAATTGAGAATCTGTGGTCAGACTTGAAGAATTGCTGTTCACCAGGGGAAACCATCTAACTTGAAGGAGCTGGGCAGTTTTGCTTGGTGGAATGGGCCAAAATCCCAGCGGCAAGATGTGGAAGCTCATGAAGACTTATCCAAAGCGAATTGCAGCTTTATTGCCGCAAAAGGTGACTCTGCAAAGTACTGACTTTATGTGTATGAATAGTTATACACACTGAAGTTTTCAATTATTCTGTCCTATTTGTTGGTTGCTTCACAAAAAAAGAACACCAAGTGTTTTACATAAACTCAAGAAAACCCTAAAAAAAACTGTGAATTTCCAGGTTGTGAGGTAGCAATGTGCGAAAAATGCCAAGGTGGGTGAATACTTTTGCAAGCCACTGTAAGTAAAAAAAAAAAAAACTATAATAGATTAATGTTTGGCAATAGTGATGAGCGAGCACTAAAATGCTCGGGTGCTTGATGCTCGGGTCGAGCATATTGGAATACTCAGGTGCTCGACTCGAGCAACGAGCCCAATGTAAGTCTATGGGAAACTCGAGCATTTTTCAGGCGGCTCCCCCCGGCGGTCTGCAGAGGGCCTAAAAATTGCCCAAATCGATGGGATCAGTGCTCAAATGACATGGGGACAGAATGAAGAAGACCCCTGGAAGCGTTTCTGACTCCCAGGTCACTTCTGTCAACAACGTTATCAGAGGTATTACGCCACTTTTACGGACTCACAATAAAACATACCAAAACGAAACCAAAATGGATTTTCCTGGGAAATATGTTAAGGAACATCTTTTCCAGGGTAATGAATTGTATATAAAGCAAAATAAACAACCAAAAACAAAAATGCTCCTCCACACCTTGGGCTATGTTCACACGTAGCGTTTTTGATGCGTTTTTTCACTTTTGCATTGCTTTCAAACAAATGCATTCACTGGGAAATGTAATTTTAACATTTTACAACCTTATCTGGCCATGTGGTGTGTGAGATATCATCAGACACATCGTGTTTCATTTAGCATATAATACCAGTGACTCTGTCACATATTCCCCCCTCTGCCCAAAGCTGGGGGTTTAGGCACCTTTCAACACCAGGCAGGGAATCCAAGAGAGGGAATCTGCGTTCCCATGTAACTTCCCGGGCCTATGCTCCATGTGAACGCTAAAATCTTGGAGCCCTACGAACCATATAGTTACCCTTGCCAAGAGTGTGCAAAGCAGTCATCAAAGGTGGCTAATTTGAAGAACCTAGAATATAAGACATATTTTCAGTTGTTTCATACTTTTTTGTTAAGTATATAATTCCACATGTGTTAATTCATAGTTTTTATGCCTTCAGTGTGAATGTACAATTTTCAAAGTCATGAAAATACAGAAAAATCTTTAAATGAGAAGGTGTGTCCAAACTTTTGGTGTGTACTGTATCTATCTCAGGGAGGTCAGCCTCCTTGGTTACCATCTCACCTTCGTTGCCAGTAAGGACACAGGACATACAGTGGGAACTCATCCACCTGAGATGAGGGGTCAGGGGTTCTTCTCCAGGGACCTGTTTTTTGCCCACACTACTTAGTCTAGTTCTCTTCCACCACAAGTCCCAAAATAAAGAAAAATCATTCCCCTGTATGACGGGATGTATCAGGTCCTTAATAGAGATGAGCGTTGTTCTACTTGAACTGTTCGCCAATCTCAAATTCGAGCTGTTTTGGGCGGTGTTCGAGCCGTTCGGCGAACACGAACAATTTGAGAAAAATTCGGCTGTTCGAGGTTATGTTCGATAACTGTTCGTGCACCAAAATCATAACTGGATTTTTTCTCAGTAATGATGAAAATTAATGTTAATACGCAGTTTGAGTGTACAGCGGGGTGGGGGGAGGGGCAGGGGATGGATCTCTGCAGGAACAATGAAGATCTCCATTTTTTTTTTCTCTTTCCCGCATTTACAGTGGGGAGGTGCAATCTGTCAGCCTATCAGCAGCGCACACACGGAGCGAAGTGCTTTTTTTCACACAAGCAAGGGCATGTGCCATTGGCAGTGTATGTCACATGTCCTTGCCCTATAAGACCAAGCCATTTTCCCCATCGCCACCATTTTCTCACTGCTGCAGCTGCGTGTTAGACGGCACCGCTGTTGCTGTGTGCGCTATACCTTGTTAATTTCAAGCCAATTTTCGCACAAATCTACAGATAGCTTGGGAGTAGGGAATAGTTGTGATTGCAGTCCTTTTAAGGACTAGGTTACAGCATTTCCTACGACTTTTATCAGGCAGGTCTGTGCTCTTAAATAGATTGTGGGAGTAAAGACTAATTGTAATTGGAGTCCTTTTCAGGACTAGGTTACATCAGTTCCTATCAGTTTTTGCCAGGCAGGTCTGTGCCAGTGCTGTGCAAGTTTTTTTCACAGCATTTGGCTGAATCTAGCAAAGCTAATCCTTTTTGGCCTATTGCAGAGAGTGTTAGTCAGTGGAGTAGCCTATCTTTGTTGCAAGATATACCACCTGTGTATAGAATACCAATTTTTTTTACTGCACCTAGTGAAGTAAAATCTTTTGGGCATAGCATCATTCTATTAGTCCATCTATACTGACCTCCATCAGGTTGCAAATTGAATATAATTTTTTTCTGCATCTAGCTCTGAAAAAATATTGGGCTTCTAGCTGTGTGTGGGACTTGTTGTATTAGTCCTTCTATATTGACCTCCATCAGGTTGCAAACTGAATATATTTTTTTCTGCATCTACCTCTGAAAAAATATTGGGCTTCTAGCTGTGTGTGGGACTTGTTCTATTAATCCATCTATACAGACCTCCATCAGGTTGCAAACTGAATATATTTTTTTCTGCATCTACCTCTGAAAAAATATTGGGCTTCTAGCTGTGTGTGGGACTTGTTGTATTAGTCCGTCTATACTGACCTCCATCAGGTTGCAAACTGAATATATTTTTTTCTGCATCTACCTCTGAAAAAATATTGGGCTTCTAGCTGTGTGTGGGACTTGTTCTATTAATCCATCTATACAGACCTCCATCAGGTTGCAAACTGAATATATTTTTTTCTGCATCTACCTCTGAAAAAATATTGGGCTTCTAGCTGTGTGTGGGACTTGTTGTACAGTCATGGCCAAAAGTTTTGAGAATGACGCCAAAATTATATTTTCACATGATCTGCTGGCC
Source organism: Phyllobates terribilis (assembly GCF_046119375.1). Classification (NCBI taxonomy): domain Eukaryota; kingdom Metazoa; phylum Chordata; class Amphibia; order Anura; family Dendrobatidae; genus Phyllobates; species Phyllobates terribilis. The sequence goes on along the minus strand of NW_027362762.1, from coordinate 318,372,021 downwards.
TCTGGTTTTTATTAGTGTTTGTCTGATGTTTATATCACATACAGAAATATAATTGCAATAATATTATGAGTACCAATAGGTTATATTGACAGTTAGAATGAGTTAATGCAGCAAGTCAATATTTGCAGTGTTGCCCCTTCTTCTTCAAGACCTCTGTAATTCTCCCTGGCATGCTCTCAATCAACTTTTGTACCAAATCCTGACTGATAGCAGTCCATTCTTGCATAATCAATGCTTGCATTTTGCCAGAATTTGTTGGTTTTTGTTTGTCCACCTGTCTCTTGATGATTGACCACAAGTTCTCAATGGGATTAAGATCTGGGGAGTTTCCAGGCCATGGACCCAAAATCTCTATGTTTTGTTCCATGAGCCATTTAGTTATCACCTTTGCTTTATGGCAAGGTGCTCCATCATGCTGGAAAAGGCATTGTTGGGCGCCAAACTGCTCTTGGACGGTTGGGAGAAGTTGCTCTTGGAGGACATTCTGGTACCATTCTTTATTCATGGCTGTGTTTTTAGGCAAGACTGTGAGTGAGCCGATTCCCTTGGCTGAGAAGCAACCCCACACATGAATGGTTTCAGGATGCTTTACAGTTGGCATGAGACAAGACTGGTGGTAGCGCTCACCTCTTCTTCTCCGAATAAGCTGTTTTCCAGATGTCCCAAACAATCAAAAAGGGGATTCATCAGAGAAAATGACTTTTCCCCAGTCCTCAGCAGTCCACTCCCTGTACCTTTTGCAGAATATCAGTCGGTTCCTGATGTTTTTTTCTGGAGAGAAGTGGCTTCTTTGCTGCCCTCCTTGGAACCAGCCCTTGCTGAAAGAGTCTCCGCCTCACAGTGCGTGCAGAAGCACTCACACCAGCCTGCTGCCATTCCTGAGCAAGCTCGGCACTGCTGGTAGTCCGATCCCGCAGCAGAAACAGTTTTAAGATTCGGTCCTGGCGCTTGCTGGTCTTTCTTGGGCGCCCTGGAGCCTTTTTGACAACAATGGAAGCTCTCTCCTTGAAGTTCTTGAGGCGATAGATTGTTGACTGAGGTGCAATCTTTGTAGCTGCGATACTCTTCCCTGTTAGGCCATTTTTGTCCAGTGCAATGATGGCTGCACGTGTTTCTTTAGAGATAACCATGGTTAACTGAAGAGAAACAATGATACCAAGAACCAGCCTCCTTTTAAAGTGTCCAGTGATGTCATTCTTACTTAATCATGACTGATTGATCGCCAGCCCTGTCCTCATCAACACCCGCACCTGTGTTAATGGATCAATCACTAAAACGATGTTAGCTGCTCCTTTTAAGGCAGGACTGCAATTATGTTGAAATGTGTTTTGGGGGTTAAAGTTCATTTTCTGGGCAAATATTGACTTTGCAAGTACAGTAATTGCTGTTAAGCTGATCACTCTTTGACATTCAGGAGTATATGCAAATTGCCATTACAAAAATGAAGCAGTAAACTTTGGAAAAATTACTATTTGTCTCATTCTCAATACTTTTGGCCATGACTGTATTAGTCCATCTATACTGACCTCCATCAGGTTGCAAACTGAATATATTTTTTTCTGCATCTACCTCTGAAAAAATATTGGGCTTCTAGCTGTGTGTGGGACTTGTTGTATTAGTCCTTCTATATTGACCTCCATCAGGTTGCAAACTGAATATATTTTTTTCTGCATCTACCTCTGAAAAAATATTGGGCTTCTAGCTGTGTGTGGGACTTGTTCTATTAATCCATCTATACAGACCTCCATCAGGTTGCAAACTGAATATATTTTTTTCTGCATCTACCTCTGAAAAAATATTGGGCTTCTAGCTGTGTGTGGGACTTGTTGTATTAGTCCATCTATACTGACCTCCATTAGGTTGCAAACTGAATATATTTTTTTCTGCATCTACCTCTGAAAAAATATTGGGCTTCTAGCTGTGTGTGGGACTTGTTCTATTAATCCATCTATACAGACCTCCATCAGGTTGCAAACTGAATATATTTTTTTCTGCATCTACCTCTGAAAAAGTATTGGGCTTCTAGCTGTGTGTGGGACTTGTTGTATTAGTCCATCTATACTGACCTCCATCAGGTTGCAAACTGAATATATTTTTTTCTGCATCTACCTCTGAAAAAATATTGGGCTTCTAGCTGTGTGTGGGACTTGTTCTATTAATCCATCTATACAGACCTCCATCAGGTTGCAAACTGAATATATTTTTTTCTGCATCTACCTCTGAAAAAATATTGGGCTTCTAGCTGTGTGTGGGACTTGTTCTATTAATCCATCTATACAGACCTCCATCAGGTTGCAAACAGTATATATTTTATTCTGCATCTACCTCTGAAAAAATATTGGGCTTCTAGCTGTGTGTGGGACTTGTTGTATTAGTCCATCTATACAGACCTCCATCAGGTTGCAAACTGAATATATTTTTTTCTGCATCTACCTCTGAAAAAATATTGGGTTTCTAGCTGTGTGTGGGACTTGTTGTATTAGTCCATCTATACTGACCTCCATCAGGTTGCAAACTGAATATATTTTTTTCTGCATCTACCTCTGAAAAAATATTGGGCTTCTAGCTGTGTGTGGGACTTGTTCTATTAATCCATCTATACAGACCTCCATCAGGTTGCAAACAGTATATATTTTATTCTGCATCTACCTCTGAAAAAATATTGGGCTTCTAGCTGTGTGTGGGACTTGTTGTATTAGTCCATCTATACTGACCTCCATCAGGTTGCAAACTGAATATAATTTTTTTCTGCATCTAGCTCTGAAAAAATATTTGGCCTTCTGGCAGTGTGTGGGACTTTCTCTATTAGTCCATCTATACTGACCTCCATCAGGTTGAAAATTAAAAATAATTTTTATCTGCATCTACAGTACCTCTGAAAAAATATTTGGGCTTCTAGCTGTGTGTGGGACTTGTTCTATTAGTCCATCTATACTGACCTCCATCAGGTTGCAAATTGAATATAATTTTTATCTGCATCTAGCTCTGAAAAAATATTTGGCCTTCTAGCAGTGTGTGGGACTTTCTCTATTAGTCCATCTATACTGACCTCCATCAGGTTGCAAATTAAAAATAATTTTTATCTGCATCTACAGTACCTCTAAAAAAATATTTGGGCTTCTAGCTGTGTGTGGGACTTGTTCTATTAGTCCATCTATACTGACCTCCATCAAGTTGCAAATTGAATATAATTTTTATCTGCATCTAGCTCTGAAAAAATATTTGGCCTTCTAGCAGTGTGTGGGACTTTCTCTATTAGTCCATCTATGCTGACCTCCATCAGGTTGCAAATTAAATATAATTTTTATCTGCATCTAGCTCTGAAAAAATATTTGAACTTCTAGCAGTGTGTGGGACTTTCTCAATTAGTCCATCTATACTGACCTCCATCAGGTTGCAAACTGAATATAATTTTTTTCTGCATCTAGCTCTGAAAAAATATTTGACCTTCTAGTAGTGTGTGGGACTTTCTCTATTAGTCCATCTATACTGACCTCCATCAGGTTGCAAATTAAAAATAATTTTTATCTGCATCTACAGTACCTCTGAAAAAATATTTGGGCTTCTAGCTGTGTGTGGGACTTGTTCTATTAGTCCATCTATACTGACCTCCATCAGGTTGCAAATTGAATATAATTTTTATCTGCATCTAGCTCTGAAAAAATATTTGGCCTTCTAGCAGTGTGTGGGACTTTCTCTATTAGTCCATCTATACTGACCTCCATCAGGTTGCAAATTAAAAATAATTTTTATCTGCATCTACAGTACCTCTGAAAAAATATTTGGGCTTCTAGCTGTGTGTGGGACTTGTTCTATTAGTCCATCTATACTGACCTCCATCAGGTTGCAAATTGAATATAATTTTTATCTGCATCTAGCTCTGAAAAAATATTTGGCCTTCTAGCAGTGTGTGGGACTTTCTCTATTAGTCCATCGATACTGACCTCCATCAGGTTGCAAATTAAAAATAATTTTTATCTGCATCTACAGTACCTCTGAAAAAATATTTGCGCTTCTAGCTGTGTGTGGGACTTGTTCTATTAGTCCATCTATACTGACCTCCATCAGGTTGCAAATTGAATATAATTTTTATCTGCATCTAGCTCTGAAAAAATATTTGGCCTTCTAGCAGTGTGTGGGACTTTCTCTATTAGTCCATCTATACTGACCTCCATCAGGTTGCAAATTAAAAATAATTTTTATCTGCATCTAGCTCTGAAAAAATATTTGGCCTTCTAGCAGTGTGTGGGACTTTCTCTATTAGTCCATCTAAACTGACCTCCATCAGGTTGCAAATTGAATAGAATTTTTTTTCTGCATCTAACCCAGCCAATAGTTTTGGCCTAATACCACAGTTTGGCCACTCAGCTCTGCTCGGTTCCCATCCATTGTTTTTTTGTGCAAACAACTCCAGAGTTGTGAATTAGTTAACCACCAAAATGAGTGGAAAAAGGCCTGCTGCTGGTGGAAAGGGGAATAGGCGTGTTGGGAAGGGGAAAAAAGGTTGTGTCCGTGGGGTAGGTGTTAAAGCAACAGTAACATCTGCAGAAGAAAGACCATCTTCCAGCCAAACTAAAATGTCTACTTCTTTTAGCGGACAATGTGATAAGATCCCTTTCTTACGGCCACGCCAATCGCTACAAATTCCAGATGAGGCACCAAAACAGCAGGTGCTTCAATGGATATCAAGTGCTCCTTTAAGTGGGCTCTCCTCCACATCAACTTCAACATCACAAATACTCCAGTCCTCAAAGGTGTCACCCCAATCGCACTTGCTTCCTCACAGCTCCCAAATCTCCAGCTGCCCGTCTGAGTATGAGGTAGAACAGATGGTTGAGTCTGCAGAGCTGTTTACTCATACTATAGCCTGGGAATCAGAGGTCGACTCCAGCGCTTCTGTGAATCCAGACGAGGAAATGATCTGCACTGATGCCCAGAATCTTTATGAGTCGGATCCAGGACCAGACGCAGAAGGTTCTGACCATAATGTAGACCCTCATTCCCAAACTGTAACTCCTGTTGGTGGAGACAATGAGGAAGACCATGATAAGACTCAAATACCTGATTGGAGCAACAACTTTAGTTTTTTGTCAGGGCAGGAACAGGTTGGCTCTGAGGACGACGGGTGTGATAACGCACAGGGTGATGATGATGAGGTTGGAGATCCCACTTACTGTCAACCCACAGTCAGCCAAGAGATGAGGTCAGCAGAGGAGATGGAGGAAGATGCTAGTGACGACGAGGTCAGGTTGCGCCTTCCTGGACAGAGACGTAGTACTGGAAGCACGTCAACAACTGCATCCTCAAACACAACTCTGCCTCTCACCACAAGTCGTGGTGGCTCTTCAGGTCGCATGGGTGCTAAGCCTTGCATAGCCTGGGCATTTTTTCAGATCGATAAAGATGACCCAACTCGTGTTATCTGTAACATTTGTCAGCAAATGCTAAGTAGAGGCCAAAAAATACATAGTTTGAGTACTTCATGCATGAACCGGCACATGGACATGAAGCATAAGTTGCAGTGGGAAGCTCAGTGTGCTACAATGCGGCCTAGCCGGCCGGGCCAACCACCGTCTGCCATATCTTGTGCATCCGCGGCCTCTTCATCCTCTGTGACTGGGGGAACAGCAGTCACACCTGTTTTGGGGCGCAGACCTGCCACCTCTTTACCCGCAACAGCCAGCGTGATTTGCAGGTCATCATTTTCTTTGGAGGTGGTAACACCAGCTGGTGTTGAGTGCTGTCCGACATCGATAGCACCACCTTTGGATCAAGGCAACCTAACATGTCCGCCTGCATATTCCTCACAGATCGGCAGTTTGCCGGGGACACCCTTATCAACCCTGTCTAAGCACAATAGCCAGCCCTCGGTCCCTCAGATGTGGACAAGTAAAAGACAATTTCCTCCTAGCCATGAGAAAGCTAAGAGGTTGAATTTCACCATCTGCAAGCTCTTGGCTACAGAAATGCTGCATTTCCGCCTGGTGGACACAGAGGATTTTCGAGACCTTATGTCCGTCGCAGTGCCCCAGTACCAGATGCCCAGTCGGCACTACTTCTCAAAGAAAGGTGTGCCTGCGCTCCACCAGCATGTCGCACACAACATCACCGCTTCTTTGAGAAACTCTGTGTGTGACAGGGTGCATTTCACCACAGACACTTGGACGAGTAGGCATGGACAGGGGCGTTACATGTCGCTGACTGGGCACTGGGTAACTATGGTGACAGCAGGACAAGGGGCTGCTGTCCAAGTCTTGCCGTCCCCACGAGTTGTGCGTCAATCCTCTTTATGTCAAAGTTCCTCCACTGCTTCTGCCTCCTCAATCTCCTCTCGGTCTTCCACCTGCACCCAAAGCCTGTCTGGTCATGCCACAAGCTTTCTAACTGCGCAGAAGTGATCCTGCACACCTCCTTACTATGCTGGCAGTAGGGCTCAACGTCATCAGGCGGTTTTTACATTGAAATGTCTGGGAAATGTGAGTCACACAGCTGAGGAGTTGTGGTCAGCTCTGGAGAACCAATTTCATGAATGGCTGTCTCCACTGGACCTGAAACCAGGGAAGGCCGTGTGCGACAATGCTGCAAACCTGGGTGCGGCCCTTCGCCGGGGCAATGTCACACACGTGCCTTGTATGGCTCACGTGTTAAACCTGGTTGCCCAGCAATTTTTAGCCCACTATCCCAGACTAGATGGCCTTCTGCAGAGGGCACGGTCGCTGTGTGCTCACTTCCGCCGTTCGCATCCCGCAGCTCAGCGACTTACATCTCTACAGAAGTCGTTGGGCCTGCCACTTCACCGGCTAAAATGCGATGTGCCTACCCGGTGGAATTCAACTCTGCACATGTTGCAGCGACTGTGGCAGCACCGACAAGCCCTGGTGCAATACGTTCTGACGCATAGCCTGGGCCAACTAGATCCAGAGGTGGGGCAAATCACGCTTGGGGAGTGGTCTCAGATCAGGGACCTATGCACCCTTCTGCACAGTTTTGAAATGGCGACGAAGATGTTTAGTGCTGACGATGCCATTATCAGCATGACTATTCCGGTGATTTACATGCTGGAGCACATGTTAAACAGAATTCGGAGTCAGGTGGTGGCACAAGAGGAGGTGGAGGAAGTAGAGGAGGAGGAGTTGTATGCGGAAGGGCTAACATCTGCAAGGTCCAGACGGTCGGCAGCACCAAGGCGGCAGGCATGTGAGGGTAGGGGAGATGGTTTTACCAGGGCGCATGGTAGCAGCCAAACTAATGAGGAAGGTGCAGGAGCCCAGGAAGAAGTGGAGGATGAACTGATGGAAGACTCATCAGATGAGGGAGACCTTGATCACATTTCTGTTGTGCGAGGTTGGGGGGAGAGGACAGAGGAAGGAAGCATGATTGTTACCTCGCCACCAACACAACAGGGACTTGGTGCTCCTGGATGCGCAACACACATGAGTGCCTTCTTGCTGCACTACCTGCAACATGACCCTCGAATTGTGAGAATTAGAAATAATCCTGACTACTGGGTTGCCACACTGTTAGATCCCCCGTACAAAAGTAAATTTGCAGAAATTATGCCTGCCATAGAAAGGGATGCACGCATGCAGGAGTATCAGCAGAGACTGTTGCAGAATCTTACATGTGCTTTTCCACAAAATACCAGTGGTGCACGTAGTGAATCTCACAGTTCCAACTTGCCAACCGTGGGACCGTCAAGTGTTCAGCACTCAAACCGTAACAGAACCACAGTATCTGCTGGTAACATCAATTTTGCGGAATCATTTCACCACTTTTTTAGCCCATCCTTTGCAAGGCCACAGGAGACAAGAAGTCTGACACATAGTCAACGCCTAGAGACGATGGTACAGGAGTATCTCCAAGTAAACATTGAAGCCATGACTGTGTCACTGGACCCTTGCTCTTTTTGGGCTTCCAATCTGGATAAATGGCCGGAGCTAGCCACTTACGCCTTGGAGATCTTGTCATGCCCCGCAGCCAGCGTACTGTCTGAACGTGTGTTCAGCGCTGCTGGTGGTGTGCTGACAGATAAGCGCACGCGGCTCTCCACTGATAATGTAGACAGACTCACGTTCATAAAGATGAACAAATCATGGATCCGAAACGACTTTTCTACCCCTGTGTCATCCTGGGGAGAGTAAAAGCTTGATGATTGGTTAAAATCACCCTACCAACCGTTTTAAGCTTTCAAATTACTAATCATGTTTATCTGTATCTTGGTTGGAAAATAATTTGGGCTTTGTAGCAGTGTGCAGCACTGATTCTATTAGGCCATCTATAATAAGCTCCACCAGATTTAAAATTACTAATCATGTTTATCTGTATCTTGACTGGAAAATAATTTGGGCTTTGTAGCAGTGTGCAGCACTGATCCTATTAGACCATCTATACTAAAGCTTCACCAGATTTAAAATTAATAATAATTTTTAGCTGCATCTAGCCCGGAAAATAATTTTGGGGCTCCGAGATGCGCAAGACACATAAGTGCCTTCTTGCTGCACTACCTGCAGCATGACCCTCATATTGTCAGAATTCGAAGTAATCATGACTACTGGGTTGCCACACTCTTAGATCCCCCAAACTTTTCGATCAACCTTTTCATTTTAATAAAGACCAAAAAAATGGTCATTTTTGAAATTATAAGCATTAGCAGGTTGTTAGAAACTGAAATCAAACAGTTTTCAACTCAAAACTTTATTCTAGGTGATGTTACATTTTCACATAGGACCCCTTGTTCGAAAGGAGCTTCTGAACTCTCTCGTCCATTGAATTTGTCAGGTTTTGGATGGTTTCTGCTTCAATTGTTTTGCATGAGGACAGAATACCCTCCCAGAGCTGTTGCTTAGATGTGAACTGCCTCCCGCCATCATAGACACTCCTTTTGATGATGCTCCAAAGGTTCTGAATGGGGTAGAGGTCAGGGGAGCATGGGCATCACACCATAAGTTTGTCCCCTTTTATGCCCATATCAGCCAGAGATGCAGATGTTTTATGTGCAGCATGAGATGGTGCATTATCATGCAAAAAAATGATCTTGCTGTGAAATACACGGTTCTTCTTCTTGAACCATGGCAGGAAGTGCTGTTTGAGAAAATCCACATACATTATGGAGTTCATCTTTAGCGCCTTCAGGGATCCTAAAGGGGCGGACAATCTCTCCCCATGATTCCAGCCCAAAACATTACTCCACCTCCTCCTTGTTGGCGCTGTAGCCGTGTTTGCGTGGGGTGTCCATCAACCAGCCATCCTCCACTCCATCCATCTGGACCATCGAGCGCTGCACGGCACTCATCCGTGAACAAAACAGTTTTGAAATCAGTCTTCATGTAATGTTTGGCCCACTGGAGCCGTTTCTGCTTGTGTGAAGTGGATAGAGGAGGTCGACAGGATGGCGTATGCACAGCTGCAAACCTCTGAAGGACCCTGCATCTTGTTGTTCGGGGGACGTTGGAGGCACCAGCAGCTTCAAAAACTTGTCTGCTGCTATGACAAGGCTTTTTTGCCGCTGCTCTTTCAACCTGACGTAATTTCCTGTAGGAAAGAGTCCTCAATTTGCCCTTATCAGCACGCACACGTGTGTACTGTGTATCAGCTACATACTTCTTGATTGCCAAGACACTTCATCCTGATCATCGCACAATGTTGATTGTAGTCATGCCTTGACCTAAACACTCCACAATTTGTTGCTTCTCAGCAGCCGACACATCCTTTTTCTTTCCCATTTTGGCAGAAAATGTAGGCTGCTTAATAATGTGAGACAGCCTTCTTAAGTAGTCTTGCCTTTCATTGGACACACCTGCCAAACTAATTAGCACAGGTGTCTGCAATTGCTTACAGTGATATAAAGAGCCCTGACACACATCACCATCAATGAGTTTAACTGACAAACAAACAAATTCTTCCCTTATCACTCCTAAACACTTTTTGCATAATAATTTGGAACACAGTGTACATGTGCTTTTCCACAAAACACCAGTGGTTCACGTAGTGAATCTTACAGTTCTAACTTGCCAACCGTGGTCTGTATGGAGTTGTTCAATAAAGGGCCCAAAATTAAGATAACATAGATGGGAGAGGTCTCTATGAATAGGAATTCCTAAGTATTTGATACCCTGTGAGGGCCAGGCAAAGGGAAAGTTGGACTGGATGGAATCCTATATGGATTTGGGGAGGGAGACATCGAGGGCCTCAGACTTAGCTGCATTGATTTTAAAATTTGACCATGTAACAAAGTGATCTATTTCAGCCATAACAGCAGGGATGGATATATGTGATTGAGTGATATATACTAGGACATCATCAGCAAATAGAGAGCACTTGTACTCGGTGCCTCCCACCTCAATCCACCTAATATTGGGGTTATGGCGAATTGATGAGAGCAGGTGCTCCGTCACTAGGATGTATAAGAGAGGGGACAGAGAACATCCCTGCCTTGTCCCATTGGTGATTGTGAAAGGTGATGAAAATGTTCTGACGCGCCCCCTGGGCCTTGGGACACCCGGAGCCGGACCCTTTTTGGTGGATGCTGGTGGTTGTAGTCTCTGTGGCGGCGACCCGGTTCCGTGGCTCAGGGCGGTCAAACCAGTGTCGGAACTATTTATGTGGTTTTGATGTTTAAATGTCCAACTACGCCACCCGTGGATTGCGGTCAGAGTGAACCGCCGCTGCAGGGCAGACCGCTGAGGCTGGTGTTGTGGGTGCAGCAGAGCGTAGCATAACTCCCCACGGGAGGAGTATAGCCTCAGGGCAGTGTATGCGGAGGATGGGGGTGATGGTGCAGGGCAGCAGCAGCAACGACACGGAGTCAGTGATGCAGTCCAGGGCCTTTACTCACAGTTCTTATTATCCAGACCACGTCTGCAGGTAACGGCTGCCCACGTCGTACTGTGCTCACCAGGTGAGGGGCTCAGACAACTCCCAGATAACTTTGGAGCGCTTCACAGGACCCCCTTTGTGTGTCCTTTGTCTGGCCTTTCTTACCAACCCTTCTGTCCGGCTGCCTCGGGCCTCCTCTTGGTAAACTTGGCGCCAGTTTCCCTGACCCTATGTGCTGCCTTCCTAGCGGGTGTAGCGAGGGGCTGCGCCACATAAAATGTCACAGCCTCCTGTTTCTAGCTGAGGGTCGTTTCCTGCCTCCACTAGTTTCGGGGACCGGTCTCCCCCTTTGGCCTGACCCCTCCACGCAGGTGGATTCGGGCGTGCGGTGGCGACTCGCCCGTCCGCACCCCTGGGATCCCTTCGTTCCTCGTTCCTGGAGCCTTCTCCGCTCCTCTTCCTTCCTTCTCCCTCTTCCAGGCCTGGGCCTCTGTTACTAGGCCCGCCTCCGGAGCAGAGCTCATGTAGAGCCCCTGCTCCCTGCCACTTCTGCTCAGACTTCTCTGCACTGAACTATGATGGTGCCCACCTTTTATACTCCCTTCTCAATGCACCCAGGAACTGCTTCCTCCCTGCTCCTGCACTACAGGGTTCCCCTTCCTCAGTGTTCCCTCCCCCCACTCCAGCCAGGGACAGGAACTGTCGTGCCCATCTCAGGGGCATATTGGTCGCCCTGTCCCACGGCAATGTGGTGTAATGCATGCAGGTGTCGGGTCCTGATCCACACTACATCCTTACCTGAGAGTGAGATATCACACCGCTGGGTGAGGTGCAATACCTCTGTAGCAACCGAGCCCTCAGGGTGCTACAGTTCCATTTATCTTCAGCCTAGGTGACGTATTGCGATACAGGGCCGTGATTTTGGCTATAAAAGGGTCCCCTAGACCCCTACCCCAAGCTTTTTAAGAGAATCATATATGGCGTGCCAGGAGACTCCATGGAATGCTTTCTCAGCATCCAACGAGAGTATCTAATTAAAAATTTTTAACTGCATCTAGCCCAGGAAATACTTTGTGCCTAGTAGCAGTGTCTGCTAGTCAGCGGATTATCCCGGCTGTTAAGCAAGCTACACCACCTGTAGTTTGGACACTTAATTTTTTCAAAGGAAATGCTTCGGGACCACGGGATACTCAGTGAAGAGCATCAGGAGGCACCCCAAGGCATAGGGGCTGGGACTGGCAGTAGGATGCCTTGCGGTGGACAGCCGAGCTCGATCCTTATAAAAGCTTTTTAACTGCAGCAGCTTTAGTGGACGCTACTGGAGCTGGAATTACGCGGCTGCTGGCTTGAGACTTGCCCTCCAATAGATCCTTGTAAATGGATTTAAAGTGTATTCATTCAAATTAGAGAGACAATTTAAATTAAAAAGCTTAGAGCTGCCTCCACCACAGGGGGGCTCGCTCGACCCACCAGCGGACAGGCACCAGTATTGGGAGAGGGGGGCTGGCCGTCAGGGTTCACCGCGGCTCTGGCACAAACCCGGCGACGCGGAGGTGGCATGGGCAGGAGCGGACTGAACGTGTCGGCTTCTCACTTTTTGGATTTTAGAAGGGCATGACATGCCTATATCTGTGTCTCCCCCTCCTTTTACTCCTCCACCTCTTTTCTTTTCGCATGACTATATGTACTTGTCACTTTTCCATGTGTTAGTTGTGTCTTCTGAGCAGTTTGTCAGCTTTTGGACACCTTTGAAGGTGTTTTCTATGTGTTTCTATGTGTTTTTGTTTGCCTGCCATTGGTTTTAACGGTGTTCGAAGGTGTTCGACGAACAGTTCGACGAACAGTTCGGCGAACACACGGGTGTTCGACGAACCAAACCGAACTCGAACACTACGGGGGTGGCTCAACACTAGTCCTTAACCACCCTGACTTTGTGGGATTAGGTACCACAGTCTGTTTCCACTGTTACTGTAGCCACGGGATAGTCATTGGCACTGCCATGGATGCACCAAATGCCCACAGTTTTTGAAGGGAACAACTGGTGGGGAAGGGTAGCTCTGCTTAAGGTCACCAGACTCCCAGAGTCTAACAGTCCAAGCACTTTCACTCCATTAATAGATATGGAACATGCCTGCAGCCCCTCGCTAGGTCGACAGTCCACACTGCAGGCTGGGTAGGCATAATAGGAGTCCATGGGCTCAAGGATCATATGACACCTGACGGCTGTTACGGGGCTGGGTGGTGGAACCTCTGTGCCGAGGTGCAAGGAGGGACCCAGAGGGGCGTGACTAAGTATCCACCCGAACCGACCATGGTCGTACGGCAGCTAACGACACCGTGACCAGGGAGGATCCGGGCTGAGGGACCAGGTGCCACTCTGGGGACGACCTTGTAAGAGAGCAGGTGGCTCCCACGGGTCAGATGGCTGCGACTGACCGGTATGGCGGATGGACACGGCAAGCAGGCGGAAGTCTCTGGTAGCTGGCAGGAAACAGGCAGGTGCTCCCAGGTGAGCGGGCAGACAGATGAGGCGGGTAACTGGCAGGTAACTGGTGGACGCTCCCAGGTGAGCGGTCTGACAGACGAGGCGGGTAACAGTCAGGTAACTGGTGGACGCTCCCAGGTGAGCGGTCAGACAGACGCGGCAGGTAACAGGCAGGTAACTGGTGGACGTTCCCAAGTGAGCGGTCTGACAGACGAGGCAGGTAACAGGCAGGTAACTGGTGGACGCTCCCAGGTGAGCGGTCTGACAGACGAGGCAGGTAACAGGCAGGTAACTGGTGGACGTTCCCAGGTGAGCGGTCTGACAGACGAGGCAGGTAACAGGCAGGTAACTGGTGGACGCTCCCAGGTGAGCAGTCAAACAGACAAGGCAAGTAACAGGCTGGCAGGCAGGATGAGAAGTCAGTCTAGCAGCGGAACCTGAGGGCTGAAGCACAGGTGATACACAGTGCAAACAACTTTGCTCGGGCACCTCCATTTTAGAGGAGGTGCCTTATATATGGGAAGTCTACCGGCAATTGGCCGGGGACCCCTTAGGACGACGTGCACGGCCCCTTTAAGAGAGGGGGAGCGCGCGCGCGCCCTAAGCACAGTGCCGGGAAGGAGCGCGCGCCGGCAGCAGTGAGGGAAGGAGCACAGGAGGACGCCGCACGCTGAACAGGAAGGTGAGAGGGACGGCGTCTCTGCCTAGCAGGAGGCAGAGACGCCGATGCTACAGTACCCCCTCCCTTTAGGCCCACCCTTTTTTAGGCCAGAGAGAAATTTCTCAAGGAGAAGCGGAGCATTGATGTTCTCCCTGGGTTCCCAAGTTCTTTCCTCAGGACCAAACCCCTTCCAATCCACCAGAAAAAAGGTTCTCCCTCTTACCCTCTTGGTGGCCAGGATACTCTCCACTTCAAAGACGTCCTCAGCAGAAATCGGAGTAGGAGGAGTACCTGGATTGTCGGAAAAAGTGTTAAGGACAACGGGTTTGAGGAGGGATACGTGGAAGGAGTTGGGAATGCGTAGGGTGGCCGGGAGTTTTAATTTGTAGGCCACTGGGTTAATTTGCCTGAGGACTTCGAAGGGTCCGATGAACCGAGGGCCCAACTTGTAGGAGGGTACTTTGAGCCACACATATTTGGAAGAGAGCCAAACCTTGTCTCCTGGACGGAATTGAGGTGCATCCAGACGTCTCTTATCAGCATATCTCTTCATCCGCTCGGAGGACAGAAGAAGAGCGGACCTGGTACTCTCCCAAATAGTAGAAAACTCACTGACAAGAGACTCTGCGGCAGGGTTGTCCACAGAAGCGGAGACAGGAACTGGAATCCAGGGGTACTGGCCATAGACAATAAAGAACGGGGATTGGGAAGAGGATTCGCTCTCATGGTTATTATAAGAGAACTCGGCCCATGGTAGGAGATCCACCCAATCCAAATGGTGGGCATTAACGAAGTGCCGGAGGTAGCTGGTCAGGATCTGATTGATTCGCTCCACTTGACCATTGGTCTGTGGGTGGTAGGCGGAGGAGAAATCCAGGAAAACGTCTAGCAGCTTACATGTGGCTCGCCAGAAGCGTGAGGTGAACTGAACCCCACGATCCGACACGATGTGGAGGGGTAGGCCATGGAGACGGAAGATATGGCGGATAAAGTCTTTAGCCAGCTCGGGTGCAGATGGGAGACCAGGCAGGGGAATGAAGTGGGCCACTTTAGAAAAGCGGTCAACGACCACCCAAATGACTGTACAACTGGCAGAAACAGGAAGATCAGTGAAAAAGTCCATAGCAATGTGCTGCCATAGAGCAGCAGGTACGGGCAGGGGCAAGAGATGGCCAGCTGGTAGATGTCTGGGGACTTTGTTACGGGCACAGGATGAACAGGCCGCGATGAAGTCTACAACGTCCTTACGCAGGGTAGGCCACCAGTACTGCCGGGAAATGAGTTGGAAGGTCTTCTTTTGGCCAGCATGGCCAGCTAGTTTAGAAGAATGTCCCCAGCGAAGAACCCTCTCCCGATCTGATACTGCTACAAACGTCTTACCGGGTGGAAGACGAGTCAGATCCAAGGGGGCCACATCCATCACCTTGGAGGAGTCAATGATGTGCGTAGGCTCCTCCTCTTGATCGGAGGACAGGAAGGACCGGGACATGGCATCAGCTTTGACGTTCTTGTCCGCCGGGCGGAAATGAAGAATGAAGTCGAAGCGGGCAAAAAACAACGACCACCGGGCCTGGCGAGGATTGAGTCTCTGGGCATTTTGGAGATATGCCAGGTTTTTGTGATCCGTGTAGATGATTACCGGGTAGAGAGCCCCTTCAAGCAGATAGCGCCACTCCTCCAGTGCCAATTTGACGGCTAGCAATTCACGGTCTCCTATGGAGTAGTTGCGCTCAGACGAGGAGAAGATTTTGGAGAAGAAGCCGCAGGTTACCATTCTCCCGGTAGAAGATTTTTGGGTGAGTACCGCTCCGGCTCCGGAGGAGGAGGCATCAACCTCCAGGTAGAATTGTTTATTATAGTCCGGACGATGCAGGATGGGGGCAAAGGCGAAGGCTCTCTTTAAGGAAAGGAAGGCCTCCTCGGATTCAGGCGACCATACCTTGGGATTTGCCCCTTTATGGGTAAGCGCAGATATGGGGGCAGTCCGGGACGAGAAGTGTGGGATGAAAAGACGATAGTAATTAGCGAAGCCCAGGAATCGCTGTATCGCCTTCAAACCCTCTGGACGGGGCCATTTTAGAACAGAAGAGAGCTTCTCCGGATCCATTTGTAGACCTGTCTCCGAGATAACATAGCCCAAGAATGGAATGGAGGTCTGGTTGAAGAGGCACTTCTCGTATTTGGCATAGAGGTGGTTCTGCCGGAGCCTAAGCAGGACCTGACGAACATCCCTCCGGTGTGTGGGAAGATCCGGAGAGAAGACCAAGATATCGTCCAGGTAAACCACTACGCAGGAGTACAGGAGGTCACGGAAGATGTCGTTGACCAGCTCTTGAAAGACAGCGGGGGCGTTACAGAGACCAAAGGGCATCACATGGTACTCATAGTGACCGTCCCGGGTATTGAATGCTGTCTTCCACTCGTCTCCTTGACGGATACGGACCAAGTTATATGCCCCTCGTAGATCCAGCTTGGAGAAGATCCTGGTGCCCTTGAGACGGTCAAACAATTCGGAGATGAGCGGCAGGGGGTATTTGTTTTTTATAGTGATTAGATTGAGTCCTCTGTAGTCTATACAGGGACGTAGCGAGCCGTCTTTCTTTTTGATAAAGAAGAATCCGGCTCCAGCCGGGGAGGTGGATTTTTGGATAAATCCCCTAGCCAGATTCTCCTCAATGTATTCAGACATGGCCTGGGTTTCGGCCGCAGACAACGGGTAGATACGCCCACGGGGAGGAGTGGCGCCAGGTACCAGGTCAATCGGGCAGTCATATGGCCTATGGGGTGGCAACGTCTCTGCTTCCTTTTTACCGAAGACGTCCGCATAGGACCAGTATGGAGCCGGGAGACCGGGAAGATTAGCTGGAGTAGGCGGAGGGCGAGCTGGGCGGACCAGAACCAGGCAGGTCCTATGGCAGTCTGGACCCCACCGGAGTACTTCGCCGGATCGCCAGTTCAATACGGGTTCATGAGTCTGGAGCCAAGGTAGGCCTAGCAACAGGGAGTGAGAGAGTCCAGATAGCACATGGAAGGAGATCTTCTCAGAGTGCAGCATTCCCACCTGCAGAGTTAAGGGCTCAGTGACGAGCAGGATGGGTACTGGAAGGAGTTTACCATCCATGGAGGCAACTGACAAAGGTTCAGGAAGAGGCTTGGTGGGAATACGGTACCTCTCTACTAAGGACTGGGAGATGAGGCTCCCAGCCGCTCCAGAGTCCAGGTGAGCGTTTTCAAAGTGCTGATCCTCTCCCCAGGAGAGAGAGACAGACAAAGTCAGGGAGGGAGAGGACTTACTTTTGTCTAGGACGACCTCTCCGAGCGATCCTAGACACCGGTGTTTCCCGGCCTCTCCGGGCAGGAGCGGATCAGGTGCTCCTTGCTGCCACAATAGAAACAGCTCCCCTCGGCCCGGCGTGACTCCTGGCGGGATTTGACCAACTTGGTCTGGTCAACCTGCATGGGCTCGGGTGAGTGCGCCTGGGGAGTGACTGAAGAAGAGACAGGTCTCTGGAAGTTAGGAGCAAGGCGGGGAAGCTTTCTCTCGCGGGTGGTTTCCTTGGTACGTTCCTGGAACCGGATGTCAATCCGGGTAGCAAGTGACACTAGGTCGTCCAGGGTGGTAGGGATGTCCCGACCGGCAAGTTCATCTTTAATCTGACCGGAAAGACCCTCCCAGAAGACCGACAGCAGAGCCTCGTTATCCCTGGCAAGTTCAGAAGCGAAGGTACGTAACCGTATGGCATATTGGCCTACGGTGAGACTCCCTTGGCGGAGACGTAGCAGAGAGGAGGCTGACGAGGTCTTACGTCCCGGTTCATCAAAGACTTTCCGGAAAGCAGTGAGGAAAGCTGACAAGTTGGATACTAGGGGATCCCCTCTCTCCCACAGGGGATTTAGCCAAGCCAGTGCCTCCCCAGTGAGATGGGACATGATGAAAGCCACTTTGGCCCGGTCGGTGGTAAAGTGATGTGCCAAGAGTTCAAAGTGCACTGGTTTATGAAGCTCCGAGCTTGAGCGGGGTTGCCTCCGAAATGAGGAGGTGCAGAAAGCCGGGGTCCGGAGCAGGATGCCATGGTATTGATGGGCAGCGGCGCTGCCGGGGTGCGAGCCGTGACACTAGCAGTGGTTGCTAGTGGAGCAGTCAGTGTGTCCAGGCGGGAGTGGACATTCCGCAGGTGGTTCAGGATGGACTCCTGCTGGGATCTCTGATGGGAGACTTCCTGGTATAGGTCAGAGAGCGAGGGAGCTTGGGTGCCACCGGGTTCCAGGGCCCGAGCAAACTGTTACGGGGCCGGGTGGTGGAACCTCTGTGCCGAGGTGCAAGGAGGGACCCAGAGGGGCGTGACTAAGTATCCACCCGAACCGACCCTGGTCGTACGGCAGCTAAAGACACCGTGACCAGGGAGGATCCGGGCTGAGGGACCAGGTGCCACTCTGGGGACGACCTTGTAAGCCCTAAGCACAGTGCCCGGGAAGAAGCGTGCGCCGGCAGCCGGCAGCAGCGAGGGAAGGAGCGCAGGAGGACACCGCGCGCTGAACAGGAAGGTGAGAGGGACGGCGTCTCTGCCTAGCAGGAGACAGAGACGCCGATGCTACAACGGCTACGTGTCCAGGGTTGTGACACCGCCAACAGACTATGTCCTTAACCCCAGTCCTTGTGGCACCTTCAGTGGGAGTAGGACGCCCCCCAGTGGTGGCTCTAGACCCCTACCCCTTTTGGACATCCCAGTATGAAAAAGTGACTATATTAGGTTTCCCGAGGGATTTCTCAACCACCTGGTACCTCTCTACCAGGCCGATGAAGTCATCTGCGTTCTGGGGATTGCCATGGGCAACCCAGGTCTGTACTAGTTTGGGAAGGGAATGCACGAATCTGTTAATCACCACCAGCTCAAGCATCTGGGTCGGAGCGGAGGACTCTGGTTTCCACCACTTCCGAACGAGATGCAGTAGGTCAAACATCTGCGAGCAAGGAGGTTTGTCGCTGGCATATGCCCAGTGATGGACTCGTTGGGCTCTCACCGCCATATTCACTCCCAGGCGAGCTAAGATCTCTGTCTTTAGTTTGGCATATTCCTTGGCATCCTGCAGTGCCAAGTCGTAATAAGCCTTTTGAGGTCCACCAGAAAAATATGGTGCCAGAATCTCTGCCCACTTTTCTGGTGGAAGTCTCTCCCAATCAGCCACTCGTTCAAAGACAGACAAAAATGCTTCTACATCATCCCCGGGGGTCATTTTCTGAATGGCCTGTCTTACTGCCTTTCCGAAGTGGGAATCATCAGTCGGCCCTGCAGGTGGGGCGGTCGCCATACCTTGGATGGCGTCCGCCAGAAGCTGTATCTGCTGTTGCGCCTCCTGCTGGTGCTGCTGCTGCGCCTTTTGCTGCAACTGGATCTGCTGAAGCAACAGTTTGGTCCTCTCCTGATGCTGCTGATGATTTTGCAAGTGTTGCCGATGCATCTGTTGTTGACTCTCCACCAGGTGCTTAATGAGCTCCTCCATGCTGCCAGCCTTCTTTGGCTGGGTGAAGACCTGCACCCAGGACATCCACCGTTTCTTATAACAGGCACACGTGCTCCTGGGATCTTGCTCGCACTCTCACACCAACTGTGGCAAGATGACTCCCTCGGCTCTCCGGAGGCAGACACAGTACTCACGGTTTGGGTAAGCTTCCTGCGGATTTATTGTGCGGCATAAACTCCAGCAGCATCCCAATAAAATAAACAGTCCCTCTTGGCGTTAACGGGGAAACAAAAGATGAAAATATAACGGAGTCCTCTTAGCCAGCAAGGCCTTTGCCAGCTGCAGGTAGTCCTGTGAAGTGTCCGCAACACCAGTCTTCCGGTGTTGCTCTCTAGTGGCTGCCACACACAGCCTGGAGACCTCAATCTCCAGAACACACACTCCCCACAGGAAACAAACTGACTGAACACTTATAGGGTATAAGTTCAGCCACACCCTGAGGGGAGGTATGGTGAATGACTTCCCTCCCATCTCCACGTCATTCCCATAAAACCACACTCTTTTAAAGAGGTAATCCCCAGCATATAATATCAGTGACTCTGTCACTATATATATATATATATACAGTATATATATATACTGCTCAAAAAAATAAAGGGAACACTTAAACAACAGAATATAACTCCAAGTAAATCAAACTTCTGTAAAATCAAACTGTCCACTTAGGAAGCAACACTGATTGACAATCAATTTCACATGCTGTTGTGCAAATGGAATAGACAATAGATGGAAATTATTGGCAATTATCAAGACACACTCAATAAAGGAGTGGTTCTGCAGGTGGGGACCACAGACCACATCTCAGTATCAATGCTTTCTGGCTGATGTTTTGGTCACTTTTGAATGTTGGTTGTGCTTTCACACTCGTGGTAGCATGAGACTGACTCTACAACCCACAGAAGTTGCTCAGGTACTGCAGCTCATCCAGGATGGCACATCAATGCAAGCTGTGGCAAGAAGGTTTGCTGTGTCTGTCAGCATAGTGTCCAGAGGCTGGAGGCACTACCAGGAGACAGGCCAGTACATCAAGAGACATGGAGGGGGCCATAGGAGGGCAACAACCCAGCAGCAGGACCGCTACCTCAGCTTTTGTGCAAGGAGGAACAGGAGGAGCACTGTCAGAGCCCTGCAAAATGACCTCCAGCAGGCCACAAATGTGTATGTTTCTGCACAAACGGTTAGTAACCGACTCCATGAGGGTGGTATGAGGGCCCAATGTCCACAGATGGGGGTTGTGCTCACAGCCCAACACCATGCAGGACACTTGGCATTTGCCACAGAAACCAGGATTGGCAAAGTCGCCACTGACGCCCTGTGCTCTTCACAGATGAAAGCAGGTTCACATTGAGCACATGTGACAGACGTGACAGAGTCTGGAGACGCCACGGAGAGTGATCTGCTGCATACAACATCCTTCAGCATGACCGGTTTGGCAGTGGGTCAGTAATGGTGTGGGGTGGCATTTCTTTGGAGGGCCGCACAGCCATCAATGTGCTCGCCAGAGATAGCCTGACTGCCATTAGGTACTGAGATGAGATCCTCAGAACCCTTGTGAGACCATATACTGGTGCGGTTGGCCCTGGGTTTCTCCTAATGCAGGACAATGCCAGACGTCATGTGGCTGGAGTGTGTCAGCAGTTCCTGCAAGATGAAGGCATTGAAGCTATGGACTGGCCCACCCGTTCCCCAGACCTGAATCCGATTGAGCACATCTGTGACATCATTTCTCGCTCCATCCACCAACGTCACGTTACACCACAGACTGTCCAGGAGTTGGCAGATGTTTTAGTCCAGGTCTGGGAGGAGATCCCACAGGAGACCATCCGCAACCTCATCAGGAGCATGCCCAGGCATTGTAGGGAGGTCATACAGGCATGTGGAGGCCACACACAATACTGAGCCTCATTTTGACTTGTTTTAAGGACATTACATCAAAGTTGGATCAGCCTGTAGTGTGTTTTTCCACTTTAATTTTGGGGGTGACTCCAAATCCAGGCCTCCATTGGTTAATAAATGTGATTTCTATTGATGACTTATGCTCTGGCCAATATACACACTCATACGCATACTCTGTGTCATGAATCCCACCACTGCTAAAAAATATGAAGTACTTGACATTTTTCATCAAAAAATGTATAAGCCTTCCAATCAATATGAGGACAAATTGGCCCTAATTTATAAAGATTGGAGTTATTCACACCAGTGATGATGATGGGGGATATTGGAGTCAGACTTATCTGATTCATTAAGAGGCACACATTGCTGAATGTATAAGGGTGTGACAGAGACTGTCCTGTACCTGCCACTGACATCAACAATTTGCATAGTGTGAATATTGACTTGTGGTATTATGGCATTTTATTGTGTAATATAAAACATGCAAAGTGTAATGTGGTCAATGCAAAGTGTTATAAGTAGAGATGAGCGTTGTTCGACTCGAACTGTTCGCCAATCTCAAATTCAAGCTGTTTTGAGCGGTGTTCGAGCCGTTCGGCGAACACGAACGATTTGAAAAAAATCCCGCTGTTCGAGGTTATGTTCGATAACTGTTAGTGCACCAAAATCATAACTGGATTTTTTCACAGTAATGCTGATAATCAATGTTAATACGCAGTTTGAGTGTACAGCGGGGAGGGGGGAGGGGCAGGGGATGGATCTCTGCAGAAATAATGAAGATCTCCATTTTTTTTTCTCTTTCCCGCATTTACAGTGGGGAGGTGCAATCTGTCAGCCTATCAGCAGCGCACACACGGAGTGAACTGCTTTTTTCACACAAGCAAGGGCATGGGTCATTGGCTGTGTATGTCACATGTCCTTGCCCTATAAGATCCAGCCATTTTCCCCATCACCACCATTTTCTCACTGCTGCAGCTGCGTGTTAGACGGCACCGCTGTTGCTGTGTGCACTATACTTTCAGTGTTAATTTCAAGCCAATTTTCTCTGAAATATACAGATAGCTTGGGAGTAGGGAATAGTTGTGATTGCAGTCCTTTTGAGGACTAGGTTACAGCATTTCCTACGACTTTTAGCAGGCAGGTCTGTGCTCTTAAATAGATAGGTTGGGAGTAGGGACTAATTGTAATTGCAGTCCTTTTGAGGACTGTTTTACAGCATTTCCTTTGACTTTTTGCCAGGCAGGTCTGTGCTAGTGCTGTTCAAGTGTTTTTCACAGCATTTGGCTAAATCTAGCTAAGCAAATCATTTTTGGCCTCTTGCAGTGTGTTAGTCAGTGGAGTAGCGTATATGTGTTGCAAGCTACACCACCTGTGTATAGAATACAATTTTTTTTTACTGCACCTAGCGAAGTAAAACCTTTTGGGCATAGCATCATTCTATTAGGCCATCTATACTAAGCTCCACCAGCTTGAAAATTAGTAATAATTTTTATCTGCATCTAGCTCGGAAAATAATTTTGGGCTTGTAGCAGTGTGTGGGACTTATTCTTAGTCCATCTATACTAAGCTCCTCCAGCTTGAAAATTACAAATAATTTATATCTGCATCTAGCTCGGAAAATAATTTTGGGCTTGTAGCAGTGTGTGGGACTTATTCTTAGTTCATCTATACTAAGCTCCTCCAGCTTGCAAATTACAAATAATTTTTATCTGCATCTAGCTCAGAAAATAATTTTGGGCATAGTAGTAGTGTGTGGTACTCATTGTATTAGGCCATCTATACCAAGCTCCACCAGCTTTGAAATTAATAATAATTTTAAGCTGCATCTTGCCTGTAAAATAATTTTGGGCATATTAGCAGTGTGTGGTACTCATTCTATTAGGCCATCTATACTAAGCTCCACCAGCTTTCAAATTACTAATAATTTTTAGCTGCATCTTGCCTGTAAAATAATTTTGGGCATATTAGCAGTGTGTGGTACTCATTCTATTAGGCCATCTATGCTAAGCTCCACCAGCTTTCAAATTACTAATAATTTTTAGCTGCATCTTGCCTGGAAAATAATTTTGGGCATAGTAGCAGTGTGTGGTACTCATTGTATTAGGCCATCTATGCCAAGCTCAACCAGTTTTGAAATTAATAATAATTTTTATCAGCATCTTGCCTGGAAAATAATTTTGGGCATAGTAGTAGTGTGTGGTACTCATTCTATTAGGCCATCTATACTAAGCTCCACCAGCTTTCAAATTACTAATAATTTTAAGCTGCATCTTGCCTGGAAAATAATTTTGGGCATAGTAGCAGTGTGTGGTACTCATTGTATTAGGCCATCTATACTAAGCTCCACCAGCTTGCAAATTACTAATAATTTTTAGCTGCATCTTGTCTGGAAAATAATTTTGGGCATAGTAGCAGTGTGTGGTACTCATTCTAACCAACCGTTTTAAGCAACTCTGGGGCAATTGATGCCACTTAAGTGGTGTCTGTGCCACAAATTTTTGGAAAAAATAAAGACCGTAGGAAAATACATACACTATGGCTTGGGGTAACACAGATGGTTGAGTCTGAAGAGCTGTTTACTCAGAGGTCTGCTCCAAAGCTTCAGTGTCTGCTAGTCAGCGTAGTAACCCAGCTGCGAAGCAAGCTGCACCACCTGTGTATCTAATAATGATTTTTAAATGCATCTAGCCTAGGCAGACTGTGGGGACCCCTAACCAAACCCAGACGCTCAGCCCCCTAACGCCCCCCTTTCATTGACAATACAATCATGTAACTCTTACAACTGGATGGGTGAGGATCGGTCACAGCTTTATTAACTGTTTATACTCATTCCATTAGAAAGGCATTTTATTTCTAAAATAATTCAGCTTGTTGCAGCATGCCCTGTGTCTCCAGTCTCCACAACGGCAAGTTGGACAACAAGTTTTATCTCTCCAACATGTCCTTTCTATTTCCAGGCCACGGAGGATCCTTCTTACTCGTATGCAGGACTCCGACCACCATGCATCACTCTTAACACTTGTTCCACTCCGTCCTGGAGTCCTGACAGGAATATGTCCAGTCCAATATCCATTAAGTGAACACCGTCGGGCCATATGAGGCCTGCTTTATCTCCTTCCAGTTGTCGGTGTCGTATCACTACACAGCCTCTGTCTCTTATAAATTTTGCCATCCGAATATTTATTACCTGCCTTGTCCGTTCGATGGCCGTGATGTCTCACGCACCTTGCCATACCATTCTCGGCACAATCTCTGACCATACTATAGTTAGTTTTGTAAAAAATTCTCTGAAGCGCTCAGTGTCTAGTTTCATTATTGCCATTAGTTATGCGCTCTTGTGATAAGCTATGTCGTTTCCCCCGGCCTGTATAACTAAGATGACCGGACCTCTTGCCTCTCTCCCTACCTTGATTACCTCCCTTAGTACCTGTGGCCATTGCAGGCCTCTAATATCTCTCCAGTTCAAATACGTGTTATGAAACTCCAATTTCCTCCTGCCTGGGTGGACTTTCACCCTTCTTTCTGCACAATATATATACGAGTTCTTAATCATTGCATAGCAAAAAAACAGCAAGGAAGTGGTATTTATATGTCATGTCCTGCTATGCACCTGTTCAAGGCTGAGTTAATCAGAAATTTAAAAACACATACCATGTTAAAATCGTATAGCATAGAAACAATGCATATAAATTTAAATAATCAAAAAGAAAAAGAAAAGAAGAAAAAAGGAACATATATAATAATAATCTATAAATGATCACTCATAATGATACATCAAATCATGTCTGATGTTTAAACCCGCTGGTACAAGTGTATTTAAAGTATAAATCCACCAACTTTCTCTATTAAGGAGCTTTCTCCTATAATCATCCACCAAATCTCCACCAATCGCCATGGCCCACGGAGGGGCCACCACATTCAGTGAATCATTCCTTATTTAGTATAGAGTCTACAAATAATTGGGCGTATTAACACAGCTGCGAAGCAAGCTGCACCGCCTGTGTATCTAATGAGAATTTTTAACTGCATCTAGCCTAGGCAGACAGTGGGGACCCCCAACCAAACCCAGACGCTCTGCATCTAACCCAGCCAAACATTTGATAGTATTGCTAGTAGCAGAGTTGCATGGGCTCTAAACCTTGCATAGTCTGTGCATTTTTTCAGATCGCTAAGGATGACCCAACTCGTGCTATCTGTAACATTTGTCACCAAAAGCTAAGTAGAGGCCAAAAAATCCATAGTTTGAGCACTTCATGCATGAACCGTCACATGGATATGAAGCATAAGTTGAGTGATATATACTAGGACATCATCACCAAATGCAGAGCACTTGTACTCGGTGCCTCCCACCTCAATCCACCCAATATTGGGGTTATCGCGAATTGATGAGAGCAGGTGCTCCATCACTAGGATGTATAAGAGAGGGGACAGAGGACATCCCTGACTTATCCCATTGGTGATTATGAAGGGTGATGAAAATGTTCCATTTATCTTCAGCCTAGCTGACGGATTGCGATACAGGGCCATGATTTTGGCTATAAAAGGGTCCTCTAGACCCCTACCCCAAGCTTTTTAAGAGAATAATATACGGCATGCCAGGAGACTCTATGGAATGCTTTCTCAGCATCCAACGAGAGTATCTAATTACAAATTTTTAACTGCATCTAGCCCTGGCAATACTTTGGGCCTAGTAGCAGTGTCTGCTAGTCAGCGGAGTAGCCACTTCCTGTAGATCTAATTACAAATTTTTAACTGCATCTAGCCCAGGAAATACTTTGGACCTAGTAGCAGTGTCTGCTAGTCTGCGGATTATCCCAGCTGTTAAGCAAGCTACACCACCTATAGTTTGGACACTTAATTTTTTCAAAGGAAATGCTTCGGGCCCCCGGGACACTCAGTGAAGAGCATCGGGGAGGCACCCCAAGGCACAGGGGCTGGGACAGGCGGTAGTACGCCTTGCGGTGGACCGCCAAGCTCGATCCTTATAAAAGCTTTTAAACTGCAGCAGCTTTAGTGGACGCTACTGGAGCTGGAATTCCCGCGGCTGCTGGCATCAGACTTGCCCTCCAATAGATCCTTGTAAAAGGATTTAAAGTGTACTCATTCAAATTATAGAGACAATTTAAATTAAAAAGCTTAAACCTGCCTCCACCGCAGGGGGGCTCGCTCGACCCACCAGCGGACAGGCACCAGTATTGGGAGAGGGGGGCTGGCCGTCAGGGTCCACCGCAGCTCTGGCACAAACCCGGCAACACGGAGGTCGCAATGGCAGGAACGGACTGGCCGTGTCAGCTTCGCACTTTTTTGGTTTTAGAAGGGCATAACATGCCTAGATCTGTGTCTCCCCCTCCTTTTACTCCTCCACCTCTTTTCTATTCGCATGACTATATGTACTTGTCACTTTTCCAGGTGTTAGTTGTGTATTCTGAGCAGTTTGTCAGCTTTTGGACACCTTTGAAGGTGTTTTCTATGTGTTTCTATGTGTTTTTGTTTGCCTGCCATTGGTTTTAAAGGTGTTCGACGAACAGTTCGACGAACATACGGGTGTTCGACGAACCGAACTCGAACACTACGGGGGTGGCTCAACTCTAGTTATAAGTACTGATGCTGCTGTGTGGGTACTCTAAGGTAACACCTAAGGTAAGTCTGGTACACTCAGCTCAGGAGTAGGGGGAGAATAGATTATAGGCTAGTACATAGGTAGTGTTAGATAGAAACATTAGGATAGAAAAGGTAGTGGTGGGCTACTGTTGGATACAGACATAGAAAAGCCTCTGTGCAAGAACAGTATATGTGCCCTTTGCAGTCCAATAGTTCGGTCTATCACAGCAGTTGCTTGCTGCTTTGAAGGTGAAAGTGAGCCCCCTTATCTCTTGAACCCCTGTTACACCAGTGATATGTCCCCCTTAGGTGGGCCTTATAAGTGTACAGTGATAGGAATAGTGTAGGAAACAGTTAAATGTTTGGGACCTGCCCAGGATGTGAGGGGGTTAGGTCAAGTAAAAAAAGGGGAAACACTGCCTGATTTAGTTAGTTAGAGTAGGTGTGAATTTCCTGTCAAGTTGAAGTTCAAGCTGCAGTGGGCTGGAGGCACATGGAGTACATATCATTCTGGCAGCATGAGGTCGTACAAATTTCCTGTAGACCATCCTGTAATGTTCGGGGCATACAGTATAAACTAGGCACTGAGGAGTGTGCCTTCATCCATTTCATAAGGAGAAAGCCAGACAGGTAACTGCGAGAGGGAGATGTAATGGATCTTGGGAGTGCAGTGGGGCTGGACAGGAAATCCCTGGGGTTGACAGGAGGATAAAGTGTAGGGATAGTCCGAGCTGAACGTAAGCAAAGGCTTGAAATGTGCAGCAAAGGTGTGTGCTGGCACCATCCACTCATACTCCATTTAATGCAGGGGATAAGCAGGGAACCAGACCTTGCAGGTACATGGGTGCATTTAAAACATTTCTTCTTTATTAAAAAATTAAAACATGGTTTGCAAGGGTGAATGAAATGCTTACAGGACGACAGCCACTTCTCACCTTGTGTACAAGGACCTGTTGAAGCACCAGTTGGTGAGAAATGGCTGCTGTCCTGTAAGCATTCAATTCACCCCTGCAAATACTATGTATTAATTTTCTAATAAAGAAGAAACATTTTAAAGGACAGTTAGTGCATTTATTTTTTCCTCTATTTTTTTATGCAAAAGTTTGAAATGTACTGTCTTGATGGAATTGGAACTTGAGCGTGCTGTGCCCAATATTGTGTGTTAAAGACTCATCTACTTGAACTGTCCAGTAAAGTTTAACTTGTTAACCGCTTCCAGACCGCCCATTGTACATAAACGTCGGCGCTGCCTTGGCTCTGCTTATGAACGGTTGGTGATCCCGCAGCCCTCATGACCCCAAGGGTCCTGCAAGTGCTGCGGGTGCGCTGCAAAGCGACAGCTCTGACAGGGGACATCATTGGGACCTGATTGTGATTGGATCAGGTCCCAATGATGTTAACCCTTTGCTATCTTCTATATGCTGCGATCTATAGTGATCGCGGCCTTTAGATGATAGTGAGAGGAGAGGGGGTCATCCAATTACCTCTCCGACAGCCCCCTGATGTCTTCCAGGACCTGCCGTTGTTATGGCAGCCGGAGGTCACATGACCGCCTCCGGATCTGCCATATATGGTGTACTGCTAGGCTCAGCCTGCAGCTGAAGTCTAGCAGGAGACAGACAGTGTGAAACTGTCAGCAAAGTTCTCATGTAATGCAATACATGTCTATTGCATTGCATGAAAACAGTGATTAGAAAAATGAAAAAATTAATGTCCCATACAGGGACTAAGGAAAAATGTAAAATAAAAGTCTAAAAAAGGTTTTCAAACTGTTAAAAAAAATCACAAAATAAATAAAAATAAATAAATAAAATATTAAACCAATAAATCCGTATATTTATGCAAAAACAAAAAAAGTACACATATTTGGTATCGCCGTGTCCAAAACAACCCGATCTATAAAACTGTCACACTAATTAACTCTTTCTGTGCACATCGTAATAAAAATAAATAAAAAACGGAGCAAAAAACTATGCTTTTTCATCATATCGCGAAACAAAAAGTGGAAAAAAATGCGATCAAAAAGCAAAATGGAAATAAAAATGGTACCGCTGAAAACGTCA
Source organism: Phyllobates terribilis (assembly GCF_046119375.1). Classification (NCBI taxonomy): domain Eukaryota; kingdom Metazoa; phylum Chordata; class Amphibia; order Anura; family Dendrobatidae; genus Phyllobates; species Phyllobates terribilis. The sequence continues at coordinate 318,342,977 of NW_027362762.1, read as the reverse complement.
TCTTGTTCCACAAAAAAAAAGCTGCCATACAGCTCCATCAGCTGAAAAATAAAAAAGTTATAGCTCTCAGAATAAAGCAATGCAAAAAAAATATTTTTGCTATAAAATTGTTTTATTGTGTAAAACCGCCAAAGCATAAAAAAAATATACAGTAAGAGTAGTATCATTGTAAACGTACTGACCCGAAGAATAATGCTGCCTTATCACATTTACCACACGCAGAACGGCACAAAAAAAAATTAAAAAAACAATTCCTGAATTGTTGGTTTTTGTTAATTTTACCTCCCATAAAACGTAATAGAAAGCGATCAAAAAATGTCATGTACCCAAAAATAGTACCAATAAAAATGTCAACTCATCCCGCAAAAGACAAGCCATCACATGAATCTGTCAGCCGAAATATGGAAAAATTATAGCTCTCAAAATATGGCGATGCAAAAACTAGATTTTGCAAGAAAAAGCGTCTTTTAGTGTGTGACAGCTGTCAGTCATAAAAACCCGATATAAATCTGGTATCTCTGTAATCGCACCGACCTGAAGAATAAAGTAATCTCATCACTTATACCGCATGAGGAACGGCGTAAAAAATAAATAAAACCAATTCTTCACTGGCTACTGATTTGTTTATTATGTCTCCCAAAGATCGTAGTAAAGCTCTGCTCACATTTATCCTGTTCTCTGCGCTAAGCGCTTACACCAGAGTTTCCGTGTAAATCTCTGAAATACGTGATTCAGATGAAACCCATGACGGAAGATTCCCTGTAATGAGGCAGATATAGGCCACTGTGGATGCCATCTGGCCTGTGATCCCACGGTGTCAGTTTGTTTAGGCGTGCATAAAAGTGTGGTTGGCCACAGTTTTGTGCACTTCTGAAAAAAAGCACACCGCTAAACAGAGGCCAGACAGAGTCCAGAGTAACTCTGCTGCCTCATTACAGAGAATGGATCCCGCAGGGGTTTCATCTGAATTGCATCACTTGGAAATTTAGATGGAAACCCCGATGTACAGTAAGTGCTCAGCCTAGAGTGCCGGATAAATGTTATGTAAAATGTTCCCAATAAAAGCTTCAACTCAGTCTTCAAAAAAAGCTAGTCCCCACTCAGGTCCGTTATCTGTTAAAAATATAAGGGACTTCCAAGTTACTGGTAGCAGAAAGGCTCTGGAAAAGCGAAATGGCCCTTGCCCCCCAAAAGAAATGGAGAAAATTTTGTGCTCCCAAATCCAAATGCCTATTCTAAAATAATTTGTTCTCCAATTGTCAAATAGCGCTCTGTCCCTCCCAGATCTCGCCTTATGGCTAAGAGGTACGATACAGCCACATATGGGGTATTGAAACTTTTAGAAGAAATTGTGTTACACATTTCAGCACCATTTTTACCCATTGCCCTGTGTGAAAATGTAAAATCTGAGGGTAAAACATTTTTTTGTGGTAAAAATATAATTATGTTTTCTTCACTGCCCAATGGTATAAATTTAAAAATTAAAAAATACTTACTACTTCCCTAGATGAATTCCTTGAGAGGTGTAGTTTACAAAATGGGGTCACTTGTGGGGGTTTCTGCTGTTTCAGCATGTCAGCAACTCTTCAAATGTGACATGGTGTCTCCAACCTCTCCCAGCCAACATAGCGCTCCTTTCTCTTCCGAACCCTGCCGTACACCAAAGCAGTGGTTTTCCCCCACATATGGGGTATCGGCGTACTCAGGAGAAATTGCACAACAAATTTCATGGTGCAATTTCTCCTGTTATCCTTATGATAATGCAAAATTAGGGGATAAAATACATTTTTTGTGGGAAAAATGTGAAAATTTTATTTTTACGGCTCAATATTATAAACTTTTGTGAAGCACCTGGGGGTGCAAGGTGCTCACCACACATCTAGATAAGTTCCCTAAGGGGTCTAGCTTCCAAAATGGTGTCACTTGTGGGGGGTTTCCACTGTTTATGCACATTAGGGGCTCCCCAAATGCGACATGGCGTCCGCTAATTATTCAAACAAATTTTACATTCAAAAAGTTATATGGCGCTCCTTCCCTTCCAAACCCTGCAGTGTACCCAAATAGTGGTTTTCCCCCACATATGGGGTATCGGCATACTCAGGAGAAATTGCACAGCAAATTTCATGGTGCAATTTCTCCTGTTATCCTTATGATAATGCAAAATTAGGGGATGAAAACATTTTTTGTGGGAAAAATGTGAAAATTTAATTTTTATGGTTCAATATTATAAACTTTTGTGAAGCAGTTGGGGGTGCAAGGTGCTCACCACACATCTACATAAGTTCCCTAAGGGGTCTAGTTTCCAAAATGGTGTCATTTGTGGGGGGTTTCCAATGTTTAGGCACATCAGGAGCACTCCAAAGGCAACATGGCGTCCGCTAATTATTCAAACAAATTTTACATTCAAAAGGTCTAATGGCGCTCCTTCCCTTCCAAACCCTGCAGTGCACCCAAACAGTGGTTTTCCCTCACATATGGGGTATCTGTGTGCTCAGGAGAAATTGTACTACAAATTGTGTATTCCATTTTTTCCTGTTACCCTTGTGAAAATAACAAAAATTGGGTCTAAAGTAACATTTTTGTGAAAAAAAGTTAAATGTTCATTGTTTTCTTCCACATTCCAAAAATTCCCGTGAAACACCTGAAAGGTTAATAAACTACTTGAATGTGGTTTTGAGCACCTTGAGGGGTGCAGTTTTTAGAATGGTGTCACTTTTGGGTATTTTCTATCATAAAGGCCCCTCAAAGTCACTTCAAATAAGATGTGGTCCCTAAAACAATGTTTTTGTAAATTTTGTTGGAAAAATTAGAAATCGCTGGTCAACTTTTAACCCTTATAGCTTCCTAACAAAAAAAAATTTTGGTTCCAAAATTGTGCTGATCTAAAGTAGACATGTGGGAAATGTTATTTATTAACTATTTTGTGTGACATATCTCTCTGATTTAAGGGCATGACAATTCAAAGTTTGAAAATTGCAAAATGTTCTAAATTTTCACCAAATTTCCGATTTTTTTCACAAATAAACGCAAGTGATATTGAAGAAATTTTACCACTATCATGAAGTACATTATGTCGCAAAAAAACAATCTCAGAATTTGGGGAATCCGTTGAAGCGTTCCAGAGTAATTACTTCATAAAGTGCAAGTGGTCAGAATTGAAAAAATTGGCCTGGTCACGAAGGCAAAAACAGGCTCTGGCGCGAAGTGTTTAAAGCGAACCGAGTGTCCCCTGATGTGTATGCGGCTGATCCAGGACGTGGATGCAGGGGAGGCCTCCAGCCTACTAATGAGTGCAAAGCAAACTTCACAGCACAACATATATGGACTGAGACACTGTTAGTAAAGTGCCAGGGTGTGTAGAAGCAGCAGCTCAAGTATGGCTCCCGCCCTAGGCACCTTCCAAAGGACCAATCTATTGCAATGTGCAGGCTCTGTCATAGGAAATTTAGCCTTGGATGGCATGCCTCTCCGTCAGCACATAAAACTGCGTTACCTGCTCAGCAATACAACCAACAATATGAGCAAACCTCAAGTCATCTTCCATCTCCTCGTCATCAGCTTGCTGGTAGCTAGCATGCAATCCTCAAGTAGAGTTGGGGCGTTATCATCACCATCATCGATCTCATTTACTGCTGTTCCTCTTTTTCCTCCTTTAGATTGTCAATTAGCTATAGATATGCAGAGGAAACATGCATGCAGTCGTCCATATGTGTGAAAATTCAACTTTCACATGTCCAAGTTCACTACAATTGCTGCTGTAGCATGTGGATTGCACATCTTTTTACTAAATTGTGGCATGCTCCCAGCCTCAATGAAAAAACCTAGGAGCCATTATTTGTTCAAAATATGATTTGTTCTTTCACATGTGAAAGAACATGGGCTGCTCTTTGTAACTGACATTGTGTTGTAAGGTGCACTCCAATTTGCCTTCTGCTCTCCTATCTTTTTCCCAATCAATTAAATCTGTATTATTCTCATTTCCTCACACAATAATCTTCTTTGCTGCTGTTCTGTCACACACACTATGGGTATAGTTTCTTCATTGTTTTATGGCATTTATGTATGACTGTGAGCAGGACCGCTTCTGCCATAAGGAAAGATGAGCATCTTACCTCCAGCAGTGGTCTGAGGTGACACTCAGGTGGTGACATTCAGACACTTCCTTGCTTTTTATATTCAATTGTATTTGCATGCACTATTGAAAATATGAGCAGCTCTATGGCACTACAGGGTCAGGGGAGAATTAGTCAGCTCCTGATGTGCAGATACATGATCATACCTCATTATGCTGCTGTTTTCAATGTGGCCCCACAGAGGAGGCAAAGATGGTGTGAAAGGTAAGTGCTCTATGGAGTCAAAGATTCAAAGGATGTTTTTTATAGATGAGAGGAGGGGATAGTAAAGGGGCATAGTATAGAAAGAGGGCAGTAAAGAAAGAAGGCATAGTATAGACAGGGGACAATTTCAAGATAAGGCATAGTATAGGCGGGCTAATATAGAGTGGGACTACAGTATAGAGAGGGGCAGTGTGGGGGGTACAGTGTAGCCAGAGGGTGGTGTAGGTAGGTTCAGAATAATACAGAAGGGGTATCATAAATAATACACAGTATAAAGAGGGGCAGTGTGGTGGGTACAGTATAGAGAGATGGTAATATAGATAGGGGGTAGTATAGAGAAGGGGCATACTATATAGAGGGAGCACAGTATAGAGTGGGGGCAATGATTAGAGGGGACATTGTATAGACAGGAGGCATCATATATAGAGGGGGCAGTATAGAAATGGGCATAGCATAGAGAGGGAGCTTGGTATAGATGGGTAGTATAGGAAGGGGTAGTGTAGAAAGGGAGCATAGTACAGACAGGGTGCAGTATATGGAGGGTGCAGCATACGGAGTGGCCATAATATAGATAGTGGATATTAAATAGAGGGTGCATAGTATAGAGATGGGGTAGTATAGAGAGGGGACATAGTATAGAGAGGGAGCACAGTATAGAGATGGGCTCCATATATAGAGGAGGCAAAGTATAAAGCAGGTACAGTATAGGGAGGGGGCATAGTATAGTGAGAGGGTAGTATAGAAAGGGGGAAATATAGACAGGAAGTGTAAAATAAAGGTTCATAATATAGAGAGGGAGCACAGTATAGAGAGGGGAAATAGAATAGAGAGTAGGCATAATATAGAGAGAAAATGCACAGTATAGACAAAGAAGCACAGTGTAGCGAAGGGACATAATAAATGGCATTTTAGAGAGTATAGATGTGGCACCCCAGGGGTCTGGCTGCCACAGTGGTAGAAATACCATGTCTGAGAGCGAGCATGGGTTTTCCTGGTCAGGAGCACATTTGCATGCAACGCCTCCTGCCCCAGTCCAGGGAGGGGAGGAACCTACCCTTTATAAACTGGGTCTGGGGCGTGGTTAGGAAGTTAGTTCCAGAGGAAGGGACAGAGCAGCAGCAAGGAGCTCTGTCGGAGCCAGGAGCTAAAGACCAGGGACTGGAGCAGAAGAGCTCGTTCTGGCAGAAAGACGCAGAGAACCGGACACTGGAGTCCTAGGCTGTGAGGATATTCACATCCAGCAGCAGAAACCATCTGGCAGGGGATTTCAGGTCCTCTGGCCATAGAAAGCCCAGAGGCTCAGTCACACGCAAGGGACCGGCACCGCCATTGAGGAGCGGAAGGAACCAAAGGCCCCAAGTCACCAGCCATACGGGTGAGCACCACACGGTACACTCATGGACGTGGGCTACTACACGACTACAGCAAGGGTAGCCAGGAAGAGTGCAGTCAGACGGGAAGGCCTATATCTCCACCTGGCCACGGGAACTCTTGTTCGCTCACAGACTGGCCAGGCTTCTAATGTTAGCCAGTACTCCCGGCAGGGCCTTCTTCATTACCAACAGTAAAGACCCTGAACTGCACTGCACGGACTCTGAGTCATTTCTGCTGCACCCACGCACCACAACCCTCACCATCTATAGACGCTGCCCTGAGGCTATACTCCTCCCATGGGGAGTTATACTACCCTCTGCTGCGCACACAACATCAGCCTCAGCGGTCTGCCCCGCAGCGGTGGTTCTCAGTGACCGCAATCCACAGGTGGCGTAGTTGGACATTTAAACATTACAAAACCAAAGAAACAGATCCGCCACTGGTTTGACCACCCTGAGCCACGGGACCGGGTCGCCGCCACGGAGACTACAACCCCAAGCATTACACAGAGACCCGGCTCCGGGTATTCCGCTACACACACGGCCCAGGGGGCGCGTCAACTTTGGCGTAGTCGGCAGGATTTCGTGCCCGCAACCACCGGGTACTGCGTGTCTGAAAGAAAGACTGTGAAATTTACCGTGGTGAAGTTCCCGCCATCTGCAGCCATTTTCCCGCCATCCGCCGCCATTTTCCCACCATTGGGCGCCATTTATGGGACGCCGCGAGGGAAGAAGAGGGGCGTGGACGCCAAAAGCGCGCGAGAGCTGAAGCCCCGCCTTATGCACTGATTCTGCGCAAGGTCCTGGAAGGAGCCCAGCGGACGCCGACGTCACCAGGGCGCGACACAAGGTCCTCGACCCCGACGATCGCCTGCGGAGCCACGGCCTATGGAGAAGAAGCAACGGAAGGTAGGCCACAGTTAACTAGGGAGGAGGAAGATGCAAGGAATGGAGGGAGCTCCCACCGCCAGCGCGACTGCTGCCGCAGTGATGCCGTTCACGATACCGTATATCCCCGGAGCGGCATGGTTACCCCAGTACTCAGGGGAGTCGCATACCCTGAGCGACTTTAAAGAAAGACTGTATAGCCTATTCAAAGTATACCCCCTGTCCGAGGAACAAAAAGTGAGCATCCTGACAGGCCAGTTAATCGGGGCAGCCCAAAGAGAAGTGAAGTCCTGGTCAGCCAGGGAAAAGGGGACTGTAAAGGAAATACTGGCCCGTCTAAAGGACACTTTTGATACCCGCACCTCAGCAGAGATCAAACTAAAATTTTATGGATGCAAACAGCGGGCACAAGACAGTATACGGGACTATGCTTTCAATTTGCAGGAGGCCCTGAGAGCCATTAAACAGGCAGACCCTGACAGCGTGCGGAATGAGGATAAGCTGTTGACTGAACAGTTCATTGAGGGTCTACAGTCCAGCGCCCACCGAACCCAGTTGCGTGTAATGGCCTTGCAGAACCCTGATTTGGACTTTGCGCAGTTCAAAGACAGGGCCATCCGGGTGCTCCGAGAACCGACACCAGGTGGAGCTGTAACCCACAGGCGCCCTGCTATCACCTATCACCAGGAGGCGGCGCCCTTGTCTGCAGAGCCTGTGGGAGCTGATGCACAGGCTTTGGACAAAGACCCGGCTGCAGACCTGCACCATCAGGTCCAAGAACTGACCAAAAGCGATGCCGCGCTAACCAGAACTGTGCAGTCTTTACAGGTGTCTTCCCCAGGAAAGATCCAGCTGGCTCCCAGTCCGGAGGACATCCCTTGGAGTCGACAGAGGAGGATCCCATCGTCCAGAGGAAGGCCCAGCAACCGCTACAACCAGGACAGACAACCCATCTGCCGCCGTTGCAACCAACCAGGACATATGGCAAGGTACTGTCATGTAAACGGGCCCAACCTGGGGCAGAGGGCCGACCCCCAGGCATAAGACCATCAGGCCCATCGAGCTGGCGTGATAAGTACGTAGGGGGATGACCGGTCTTGCCAGTGGTATTGGATGGCATTCCTATGAGTGCACTACTGAACACTGGGTCACAGGTAACCACCAACCCCTATGTGCTTTTTAAGCAGTACTGGAATGACTCGGATATTACCCGCTACCCAGACGACGATTTGAGCATCATCGCCAGCAATGGTCAGCCCGTACCGCAGGTGGGATTCAAAGAGGTGACCATCAAAATTGGTAAAATTGAACTGCCAGCGCAAGGACTGATTATTGTGGACATTGACCGTCGTGAAAGCCACCCTAACATAACCTTGGGTACTAATGTTATTGAAAATTGTCTTGCAGAGACCTACAAAAAGAGATCAGAACCCTGATGAAAAGGCAACAGGTAGAACTGTCTGGTGGTGAGATTGGTAGTGTAAGGATGAGTGACCCGTTCCCTATCGCCATGCCCCCAAAAAGTGAGATGATGATCTGGTGCCGGACTGCAATCGAGTTAAGAGGAAGGGACTACCAAGCAATGGTAGAACCCGTCTACTCAGATAGTAGGCCCACCATTTTGACATCACGGGGGGTGGTCGATGTACGCCATGGGAGGGTACCCGTCCGTATCCTAAACATTGGGGAAAGAGAAGTATACTTGCCCCGGTAAGCCACTCTAGCCAAATTGTTCACCGTTAACCAAAACTCTGTAAAGGCTGTGGAACCCTTGCCTCCATCTCAACCAGAGGAGGGTAACGGCTCCAAGAAACAAATGGAGGACTAGTGTCAGAAGCTGCATGTGGGCACCGACTCCACTCCCTCACACCAAAAAACAGGGAGTCTACCGGGTGGTGCAGGAGTACGAAAGAGTCTTTAGCAAACACCCGCTAGACTTTGGGCAAGTAAAGGGGGTAGAACACCACATCCCCACAGGAGACCATCCACCTATAAAGGAAAGATACCGACCTGTACCCCCTGCACACTATCAGAATGCCAAGGGAATGTTACGAGAAATGAAGGAGGCTGGGGTAATCAGGGACAGCTGTAGCCCCTGGGCAGCTCTGCTAGTTCTTGTGAAGAAGAAAGGTCAACCATATCACACACAAAGATGCGTACCCGTTACCTAGGATAGAGGAATCTTTAGCTGCATTAAAGTCTGATAACTTCTTCTCCACTTTGGATCTTACTAGCGGGTACTGGCAGGTTCCTGTAGCAGAGGTCGACAAGGAGAAGACCGCGTTCACCACCCCGATGGGTCTCAGCGAATTCAACTGTATGCCGTTCGGGCTCTGCAACGTGCCAGGAACCTTCCAGCGGTTGATGGAGTGTTGCCTGGGGCACAGGAATTTCGAGACGGTCCTGCTATACCTGGACGATGTCATCATGTATTCCAAAACATACGAGGACCATCTGAGACACCTGGCAGAAGTGTTTGATGCCCTGGCAGGCTACGGCCTAAAGGTGAAACCCTCCAAGTGTCATCTACTGATGCCAAAGGTACAGTACCTGGGACACATGGTGAGTGCTGACGGAGTAGCTCCAGACCTTGATAAGATCACAGTGATTAAGGACTGGCCAAGACCCTCCAGCATAAAGGAAGTGCGGCAGTTCCTCGGGTTGGTAGGCTACTACCGAAGATTCATCTCTGGTTTCACCAACATGGCAGCTCCTATGCAGGACCTCCTGATAGGCTAGTCCAGGAAGGCCAAAAGTTAGAAGCCGCCCTTCAAATGGGACAAGCTGGAGGATGAGTCTTTCCGCCGGCTGAAGATGGCCCTCACGGGGGATGAGATCCTGGCTTACCCTGATTACGGCCAGCCTTTCATCCTCCACACAGACGCCAGTAACGTGGGACTAGGGGCGGTGCTGTCTCAGATCCAACAGGGCAGAGAACGGGTAATCGCTTATGCCAGCAGGAAGCTCTGGCCCACAGAAAGGAATCCTGAAAATTACAGCTCCTTCAAGCTAGAGTTCCTCGCAGTGGTATGGGCAGTGACAGAGCGCTTTAAACATTACCTTGCCTCTTCCAAGTTCACCGTGTACACGGACAACAACCCGTTGACACACCTGGACACTGCAAAACTTGGTGCCCTGGAGCAGAGATGGATGGCCCGCCAATCCAACTATGAGTTCACCATCAAATACCGGGCGGGTCGCACAAATGCCAACGCAGACGCCCTGTCCAGGATGCCGAACTTGCCGGACGGAGGGGAAGATCCAGAAGAACTGGAAGAGATTGAACTCCCTGCGTTCCACCATCGTGGGATTACCCAGTGTTCCCACCGTGTAAGGGACAGGCACTCTGCCACGTTCAATCCCTTACCCCACCTCAGCTGGGCGGAGACGCAAGACAGTGACCCAGCCATCCACCTGGTAAAAGAGCTGCTGACACAGGCTGATGCCCGCCTTGACCTAGATGCTCCGGAAGAAACCAAACAGCTGTGGAGGGAGAAGAGTAAACTGTTTCTCTACAAGTGGAAGCTGTGTCAGAGAATTGTCAACTCCCGGACACATGAGCTGACCTGGCAGGTAGTGGTCCCGAGACGAGACGCGGCTATGGTCCTGGAGGCATACCACGACGGAGCAGGGCACTTTGGATCGAAGAAGTTGGAGTTCCTGTTGCGTGAACGGTTCTTCTGGGTAGGCATGAGGGGGGCCATGGAGAGATGGTGCAGAGATTGCGGCCCGTGCAACCTGAGAAGAAAGGACCGTGCCAGCCAGAAGACTCCCCTGCAGTCCATCATCACCAAGCAGCCACTAGAACTGCTAGCCCCGGACCATGTGAAGCTGGCTCCAAGTAGGGTACGTCTACACCCTCACCATCGTAGACCACTACTCCCGGTTCCTGGTGGTGGTCAATGTCAAGGACTTAACGGTTCAGACAGCAGCTAGAGCATTCCAGCAGCACTTCTGCCGTCCACACGGGTATCCGGAGCAAGTGTTGACTGACCAAGGTCCAGCCTTCGAAGCGGAGGTCTTCCAGGAGTTCTGCAACCTGTATGGCTGCAAGAAGATAAGGACAACACCCTATCACCCCCAAACCAACGGATTATGCAAGAAGATGAACCAGGTGGTGATAGACTTGCTGAAAACGTTGCCCCTGGAAGAACGCAGTCTGTGGCCTGAAAAACTGCCTGATCTGGTGGACTTGTATAACCACATCCCAGTAAATTCCACCAACTGCACCCCGGCTTACCTAATGAGAGCAAGACCAGGTAAGCTGTCTATTGACCTGGATATGGGAGTCCTGGCACCCGAGGACACCTCGCCAGAGGCAGACTGGGATACAGAACGGCAGCAGCAGTATCGGAAAGTGCAGGAGAGTGTTGAGAGAAGTTTGTCTCAAGCAAGAGAAAGGCAAGAGAGGACTTACAACCAGCATGCTCCCACTGCTCCCCTGGCACCTGTAGAGCAGGTCTTGAAGAGGAAGAGGCGGCTCCATAAGTTAGATGACCAGTGGTAGAAAGAACCGTACACAGTACTGCCCTCAAGCCATGAAAATCCGAAAGTATGCATTATCAGTAAGGATGGAGGAGAGACCACAGCCACAGTCTCCAGAGACGACCTGAAGAAGTGTCCCGAGAAGCTGCAAAGCACTGATGAAGACCAAGATAGCCCTCAACCCGCAGAAGAAAGGGAAGAAATGGTCAGTACAGTACTCGGAGAATTTCCCCGGTCCTGGAAACAAATTAACAACGCTATTGTGGTACCCTTCCTTACCTTTCTCCAGCCAGCCCCGCAAGGGCCTACAGAAGAGGAAGTAGTGTTGGGAGAGCAACCGGCCCCGGAGGCAGAAGATTCCATACCAGCAGCCCAGGAGAATCAACCCTCTGCTAGTAGTGAGCCTGCTGTGCCCGTGGTAAGCCAAAGAGTACGCAGATAGCTGCCCAGCCTACCCGTAACATCTCCAAACACCTGTAGTGCAGACACTAGATCCACTACACAAAGGGTGGAAACAGGGGACCCAGAAAGCACACCACCAGATAGTGTGTTACGTAGGTCCACCAGGAGCACTAGGGGTCAAATGCCCGCTCGCTGGAGAATTTAATTGCGATATATATACCTGTATATTGCAAATGTTGGAATGTTTTATGCTTGTTACCTGAATACTAATTATGTTTCTCAAGTTACCCGACAGGGTCTATGGACTAACAGGTTATGGACAATGAATAACCGGAACTGTACCTTGTAAATAGTTGCACCTGTTAAGTGCCCTTTTGTGCCAGACCACAGAACAAAAACCCGTGGAGGTGGCTGAAGACGTGGTCCAACGCCAGATCACCTATGTCCTGTAGCCACCCCAGGGCCTACGTGGAGGGTTTGGGACGGGTCCCTCAAAATACATCTTGGGTGACATGGATATCTGGTTATGGAAGCGCCGTGACCTATAAAAACTGAACTCCTTGTACATATGTTGTTGTGTTATTGCTTATACCCTGTTATGCATGTTTTCATAAAATGTGTTTAGTCCCGGAGTACTAAAATTTACTAGGGGGGAATGTGGCACCCCAGGGGTCTGGTTGCCACAGTGGTAGAAATACCATGTCTGAGAGCGAGCATGGGTTTTCCTGGTCAGGAGCACATTTGCATGCAACGCCTCCTGCCCCAGTCCAGGGAGGGGAGGAACCTGCCCTTTATAAATTGGGTCTGGGGTGGGGTTAGGAAGTTAGTTCCAGAGGAAAGGACAGAGCAGCAGCAAGGAGCTCTGTAGGAGCCAGGAGCTAAAGACCAGGGACTGGAGCAGCAGAGCTCGTTCTGGCAGAAAGACGCAGAGAACCGGACACTGGAGTCCGAGGCTGTGAGGATATTCACATCCAGCAGCAGAAACCACCTGGCAGGGGATTTCAGGTCCTCTGGCCATAGAAAGCCCGGAGGCTCAGTCACACGCAAGGGACCGGCACCGCCATTGAGGAGCGGAAGGAACCAAAGGCCCCAAGTCACCAGCCATACGGGTGAGCACCACACGGTACACTCAGGGACGTGGGCTACTACATGACTACAGCAGGGTAGCCAGGAAGAGTGCAGTCAGACGGGAAGGCCTATATCTCCACCTGGCCACGGGAACTCTTGTTCGCTCACAGACTGGACAGGCTTCTAATGTTAGCCAGTACTGCCGGCAGGGCCTTCTTCATTACCAACAGTAAAGACCCTGACCTGCACTGCACGGAATCTGAGTCATTTCTGCTGCACCCACGCACCACAACCCTCGCCATCTATAGACGCTGCCCTTAGGCTATACTCCTCCCATGGGGAGTTATACTACCGTCTGCTGCGCACACAACATCAGCCTCAGCGGTCTGCCCTGCAGCGGCGGTTCTCAGTGACCGCAATCCACGGGTGGAATAGTCGGACATTTAAACATTACAAAACCAAAGAAACTGATCCGCCACTGGTTTGACCACCCTGAGCAATGGGACCGGGTGGCCACCACGAAGACTACAACCCCCAGCATTACACAGAGACCCGGCTCCGAGTATTCCCCTACACACACGGCCCAGGGGGCGCATCATAGACACCATGCACAGTATAGGGAGGGAACAATATAGAGAGGGTGCAGTATAAAGTGGCAGTTTGAGAGGGACATACTGAAGATGGTGACAAACTGGGGGCAGTGTGGAGATAGGAAAAGTGTGGGGGAAACATTGGAGAGGGACAGCAGGAAGTGGTGACAGTGTGGAGGGTATAGTTCATAATGGTGAAAAATTTGGCAGTTATAGTTCATAATGGGGTTGTGTTATGTGTATGGTTCACAAGGTGGGGATGATGCGGAGGCCATAGTTCATAAGAGTTTACGATGTGGGGCTATAGTTCATAAAACAGATAGCGTGGAGGTTATAGTTCATAGAGCGGACTGTGTGTAGGTTATAATTTATAAGGGCTGAGGGTGTAGAGGTTATAGATCATAAGGGGTGATGGCATATTATAATTTATAAGGGAAGATGGTGTGGAGGCAATATTTTATGGGAGAGGACATTATGAATGCTATGTGCCATATGTGGGACAGTGTGGGAATCATATTTTGTGCAAAGACCATGGGGAGGGACAATCACTATTCAGCAACACAGCAGAGGCAGATTTTGTTATTCAGCAGCATGATTATGACACTGTTAAGGGCATCATTTTGGGATGTGCTGCGTAACATCAGAGGGAAGTTTGGAGATATGAACTGTGAATCTAAAGTCATCATGGTGTCAGGACCAGAAGAAAACAAAAGGGAGGAGAAAGACTAGAGAAAACGTTACACATAAGGTCAGGGCCGGCGTCAGTACCCGGCGCATCCGGGCAAGTGCCGGGGCCCTGAGCAGGCGGGGGGTGGGGACCACTTGCCGTTGGGCACCCCGGCGCGCTATGGGACCCGTGAGCGGAGGAGAGCGGTGCCAGTGCCTGCCACCCCCCACCCCCCTCTCTTACTCAGGGCCCCGGCAAAATACTTACCTCTCGCCGTGCTTCCGCAGCAGCTCTGGTCTCTTCCGCGTCCTCTGACTATGACGTCTCAGGTCAGAGGGTGCGATGACGTCTTTCCTCCGCACCCTCTCCTGAGCCATCACAGTGCAGAGCGGGAAGACGCCGTCGATGCTGAGGAGTCCGGAGCAGCGACAGCAGGTGAGGAGAAGTGAGGTGAGTATTTGATTTTTTTTTCATTTATGGAGAACAGCCTGCATGGAGCATTATAGGGTGGGAAAGAACAGCCTGCATGGGGCATTATGTGCGGGGGGGGACAGCCTGCATGGGGCATTATGTGGAGGGTGAGAACAGCCTGCATGGGGCATTATGGGGGGACACAGAATGCATGGGGCATTATATGGGGCACAGCCTGCATGGAGCATTATGTGGGGGGCACAGCCTGCATGGACCATTATATGAGGGCAAAAATTCTGTATGGAGCGTTATATGGGGACCAGTATTCTGTATGGAGTGTTATATGGGAGCAAGCATCCTATATGGAGCATTATTTGGGTGCCGGTATTCTGTATGGAGCATTTTATGGGGGCCAGTATTCTGTACGGAGCATTTTATGGGGGTCAGTATTCTGTATGGAGCATTTTATGGGGGTCAGTATTCTGTATGGAGTGTTTTATGGGGCCAGTATTCTGTATGGAGCGTTATATGGGGACCAGTATTCTGTATGGAGCGTTATATGGGGACCAGTATCCTGTGTGGAGCATTTTATGGGGGCCAATATTCTGTATGGAGCATTTTAAGGGGTCCAGTATTCTGTATGGAGCATTTTATGGGGGTCAATATTCTGTATGGAGGGTTTTATGGGGGCCAGTATTCTGTATGGAGCGTTATATGGGGACCAGTATTCTGTATGGAGCGTTATATGGGGACCAGTATCTTGTGTGGAGCATTATATGGGGGCCAGTATTCTGTATGGAGCATTATATGGGGCCCATAATACTGCATATAGGACTATGTGGTGCCCATAATACAGTATGGAGGACTATACTATCCGGTCTGCACTGTACGCTGCAAGGATTTGCCGATTTCTGAGCTATTGCAGAATTTACAATAGATCACTCATGTAATATAAGAAGTAAAATCTTTGGCCTTGTACTATATATATATTTCTCTGCGGTATCTGTGCTTCATGAATCGTGGTATGTGATAAAGGGGCCCACTGAGACTCTTTTGCCCAGGGCCTTCAAAAACCTGGAGCCGGCCCTGCATAAGGTATCTTGGTGTAAATATTTTTTTGTGATGTGGCCTATGCCTATTCAGTACTGTGCTTTGTGTTTGATCTGCAGTCTAAAGCTGGCTAGTAATAACAACGGCAGCATTTCCTTATCATTATTAATTACATATTGGGAGCTGAAGGGTCTATATTGCTATTTTGACCTGACATTACAATTGATGATTATATTAATAAATGATGCAAAACAATGATGGATATGCATTTATCCATTTTGGGCTTATATTGCATTGCTGAGATGGGCGGCATTTACATTTTTTCCTAAGGCACCAGAAAAGAACTTTTTACACGTGACATCCTCTCACTGTCAAGATTTACCACAAAATGGCTGCTACAGTTCCTCATTCTGTTTTTATACAGGCTATGATAGTTCCTCTTGATTGACTGTGCTATATCATGTGATGTCATAGCTGCAAGGCATTATGGGGAAGTCCGGCCAGCTGCACCCTAGGTCATGAGATCCGTCTCTGGTTGATGCAGCCATTTTATTTAATTCATGCGAATTGAATAGCAAATTGTACAAGTTTCTTAAAATGTGACACAAATTTGGTGCATAGAATCAATTCACTCATCTCTATATATTATGATCCTTCATGTTCTGTCTCATGTATTCATTGCTCTTCCACATTGATCTATACTTACGTAGTTAATACTTAGTTAGTCTTCCACTTTTTTGCTAGATATAGGAAGAAAGCATGCTAAGCATTTCTGAAATATAATGGAAAGGAACAGAAGTGTATACGCTGCCTATTAACCCAAATCATACTTTACTTAGGTAGAATCATAAGTAATATCAGTAGGACGAAAAAAAGAGTAACTGAAAATAATATTGTATATAGAATATTGTAAGTAGTAGATGATATCACTGCCTCAGATTATGTAAACTAGGAGTATAAAGACTAAGTGACATTGTGTCTAATCAATATGAACATCTCCTGGTTACTTTATAGAAGAGAAAGCTTAAGAACATTAAATGTATATCTTCAAATGCATAACCATATATAAGTACATAATGTGCACTTCTAAAGGGACGAATATGGAAATGACATTAAGATAAACCTTGGATTGGGCATAATGTTAAGGAAAGTGTATATCTGTTGAGAAAGCAGATAAATAAATTATACATTGTTCTGCCTTAATATTTCTCCTCTTTCATGACATTACTAAGAGCACAATTGGTTTATAATTGATATAAGCATTTATGTTACATTCATACTTTCAAATCCATTAATAGGTTTATTTACGATTTCTTTTCAAAGCCTCGCTTTTATGTTAATTTATTTTCTGCTATTTCCTATTTCCGTCTTTGAAAATCTTTTGCTGCCCTTTTACCTGAACCAGCCAAAGTGGCCTTTGCTAATAATTTGACCTTTGCTAGAATGAGAGCGTATAATGAGGAAATGTCTCTTAAAAGTGTTGTCTGCTGTGACCAAACCTCTTTTTTACAAAGGCCCTCTAGCAGTAAGCAGATTAGAGGTTGTCCCGTCATTGTAGGGAAATTCACCAGTATGTTTCCGTACAGTGCCACCAATGGAGAAATAAAGAATTGCTGAGTTCTGATCCTCCACAGCAAGAACATGTGTAGCGCCCCGAGGGTTCGGCCGCTACAGGGGTATTGCACCTCTGCCAGAGGTGTGGTATTCCACTCCCAGGTAAGGATGGAGTATGGACCAGGGCTCAGTTAGCTGCATACAGCACACACACCCCATTTCCGAGGGACAGCTCAACGGTGCTCCCACTAGACAGAAGTGCAGGCACGACCGACTATGTCCCTGTCTGGAGTGGGGAGAGGGGTGGAACACCCAGTGCTGTAGGGGCAGATAGGGGTTGGTTCCTGAGCGTAGGAAGGAGCCCATTGGTTGCTGGTCACCTGGGCTCATGTTTCTAGAGGGAGGTATAAAAGGTGGGCACCATCTTAGTTCTGGGTCAGTTCAAGCAGGAGGAGAAGAGAGAGGAGTTCGGCCGGAGAGGGCTGACAGCGAGCTGTGGCTCAGTCTGGGCCCAGCTCCATGAGGCAGGCCTGAGGAGAGGGCCAGGAACAGAAAGGAACAAGAACAGAAAGGAACAAGAACATAAAGGAACAGAAACAGAAAGGAACAGAAATAGAAAGGAACAGCAAAGAAAGAGAGGAAGAAACAGAAGGGCTCAGGAACAAGAAGGTGGAAGGGACCCTAAGAACCCACGAGAATCCAGGGTGAAGGGTAAGGCAGATTAAGGGTACCGGATCCCAAGTTGGTGGAGGAGAAACAACCCTCAGCCAAAGACCGGAGGCTGTGACCACTTATTGGTGCAGCACCTCATCAAACCTGCTAGGAAGGCACCATATAGGACAGCGGAGGACGGGGCCCACGTTTAACCGCACAAGTCCGCGGCAGCTGGACAAAAGTGGGTCACTGGTGAGGCATGCCAGAGAAAGGACAAAAGGGGGTCTTGAGCCATACTCCTGAGCTGTCTGGGAGTTGACCGAGCCCCTCACCTGGTGGACGCAGCACGGCTCGGGCAGTCATTCCCTGCAGAAGTGACTTGGATATTAACCGTGAGTAAAGACCCTGGACTGCAGTACGTTGTCTGTGTGCTTTTTCGCTCCTCCGGCATTACCGGTACTGGGACTCTCACCACCATCACTCTCACCATCCACTACACTGCCCTGGGGCCGTACTCTTCCCGTGGGGAGTCATACCATCCCAGCTGCACACATCATCTGCCCCAGCGGTCTGCCCTGCAGCGGCGGTTCCTAATAACCGCGATCCACGGGTGGCGTAGTCGGACATTATCTCGAACATCTAAAAGACTGCCACGGGTCTGACCACCCTGAGCCACAGGACCGGGTCGCCACTACTACCCCCATCGTCTCCCTATTGCCCGGTTCCGAGTGCCCCAGGGCCCAGGGGGCGAGTCAGCTTTGGCGTAGTCGGCAGGATTTCGTGCCCACTAACAACGGGTACTGCACGCCTGAAAAGAGACTGTTTCATTGTACTAAAGATGGCGCCCGCCCCAGAAGAACGAGCGCCATAATGTGCGCGCCAAAAGACCACAGGAGGCCGCCTCCCATCGTGGGCCGGGTCCCAGAATGGCGCCAAAGAGGAAGCCCGCCCCCAACAACCATGAGCACGGCTGTAGAAATGTCCGTCAACGTGGGGGGGCTGCCCCTGAGAGTTATTGTCAGCAGAATGCCCCAGGACCACCCCCCATGGGGGCAGAAAGAGAAGAAAACTGCGGGGCAGGGGGTGGTCTGGATCAGTCTGGCCAGGCCGCACCCGGAGATGGAGAAAGGGACAAGCTCCAGCACTTTGGCAAGGGGCCTGCTGCAAGCCACACCACCATGCAGCCTCAGAGAGCTGCTAGCCCATCTCCCCAAGGAGGACCCCGAGTATGCGCGGGCGGCGCTGGAGGAGCTGGACCGGAGGATGGTCCGGGCGCAGCAGGACGTGATAGCCGGGTGGAAAGAAGAAGTGGCTCGGCGGGCTGTGACCCTGCAGCAGGAGGCGCCGTCGACGTCCAGGAGCACACCAGCCACCGGGGGCAGTGAAGACGGAGCGGAGGCTGACGACGACTCCGCGGAGGGGGCCGCGACAGCAGAGGCAGGTAACAGAGACACCCCTACCCCGAACCCTGGGGCCGCCGACCTGCCCCTGCACCCTGTTGCGGAGCCCAACGCACCTGGACTCGCCGTCGACACCGTGCCACCACCGCCATCAACCGGCCCCCAGGCCGTCGACGCTGCCAGTGAGCCCCACACCACGCCGTGCCCTCTGACCCCGGGCGTGCTCAGTAAACCACCACCGCAGGCCCGGCCGCAAGGCCTAGCGCCCCCGGGCGCCGCTGCCCTGACGGAACCCCCTGCACCTGCTGTACCACCCCTGGGAGCAACTAGGAAACGACCAGCGCGGGCCTGGTCGCAAGGCCGCATGCCCCCGGGCACCGCCAACCCGCTCGCGCCCCCTGCCTCTGCAGTACCACCACTGGGCGCAGATCTCTTCGCCCAACATACCAGTCCAGATGGGCTTCCATTCATCTGGCCCCCCGAATATGTCAACCCCCGCTTTCAGAGGAGCCCGTCCGCGGAGGTTGGAGTACCATTTGAGCCCCTCATCCCTGCTCCGGCACCTCAGGAAACCCCCCAGCTACCGTTGGAGGACGCCCAGTTTGAATGGGACCCCACTGGGGAGGACCTAATGGGGTTCACAAAGGAAACGCGGGCAGACGCAGCCGAACGGCAGGAGGCCTGCCGCCAACAGCTGGAGATGTTTGAGAGGGAGCAGCGAGAGCGGCGCGTGAAACAAGAGAAGCTGCAGGTCCGGAGCGCGGAGCAGAAAATGAAGGCCCAGCGAGATCCCCGAACTGCCCGCAGTCCCCGAGTCACCGAAACAGTTGTGAAGTTCCAGATGGAGCGCGGCTGGGGTTTCATCCGAGACCCTGAGACCATCAGCGACGTGTTCGTGACGAGGAGGGATGTGGAGAGTCACCTGCCGGAAGGTCATCAAGGGCGGGACCTATTTCCAGGGGATGTGGTGTCTTACATCCGGCACCAAGGCGTGAAGGGATGGTACGCCCTCCACGTCCACAGAGTAGTAGAGGAGGAGGAACAGCACTACTCGGACTCTGAGTGCCAAGAGGGCCCGGACGGGCCTAAAGATTATGAGGAGCAAGGAGCAGCTGGAGGGTATCGCTACCAGTAAACAGTAGCATACCAGTGTAAATAGTTACCCGTCTGGGTACAAAGGAACTGTTTGGGACTGTTTCCAGAATAAAGTGTGGTCCCCGTTGGGACTGATATAGGACTGTGTGACTGTTGCCCTATCCCCTAAGTAACCTGGCTGAGGACTGAGAGCAGCCATCCCTCTTCCCTTTACCAGGCTGAGGACTGTGAGCAGCCATTCCACCTTTTCAACCGGCCGAGGACTGGGAACGGCCAATCCCTTGTATATAGTTGCGCTTCCTAAAGCGCCCCTTACTGGTTTTATATAAAAACCGCAACGTCTACCTCAAGACAAGTTTACTGGACTGTTGCACCTTTAAGAAGAAAGAACACCTGGTCGCAAGTTGCACCGCGGCCATGACCCAAGAATCTAAGAATGTGCTTTACTTAAAAATGTTTGACATAAGAAAGTTTTATATGCTGCTAGGTGATAATGCAAATGTTTTATATGATGTTTTATATGATAAAAGAGTTCCGGTAGTATTAACAATGACAAAGAAAAGTGTTTCCCATAAAGAGAATTGAACAATGTCGTCCGTTTCTGATGTAAAAAGTTATTGAAAAAGTTTTGCATGTCCTGTAATTAACTGTTTTTGCTCTTTTCCAGCCCGAGGACGTGCTGTGGTTTACCAGGGGGAATGTAGCGCCCCAAGGGTTCGGCCGCTACAGGGGTATTGCACCTCTGCCAGAGGTGTGGTATTCCACTCCCAGGTAAGGATGGAGTATGGATCAGGGCTCAGTTAGCTGCATACAGCACACACACCCCATTTCCGAGGGACAGCTCAACGGTGCTCCCACTAGACAGAAGTGCAGGCACGACCGACTATGTCCCTGTCTGGAGTGGGGAGGGGGGTGGAACACCCAGTGCTGTAGGGGCAGATAGGGGTTGGTTCCTGAGCGTAGGAAGGAGCCCATTGGTTGCTGGTCACCTGGACTCATGTTTCTAGAGGGAGGTATAAAAGGTGGGCACCATCTTAGTTCTGGGTCAGTTCAAGCAGGAGGAGAAGAGAGAGGAGTTCGGCCGGAGAGGGCTGACAGGGAGCTGTGGCTCTGTCTGGGCCCAGCTCCATGAGGCAGGCATGAGGAGAGGGCCAGGAACAGAAAGGAACAAGAAATAGAAAGGAACAGCAAAGAAAGAGAGGAAGAAACAGAAGGGCTCAGGAACAAGAAGGTGGAAGGGACCCTAAGAACCCACGAGAATCCAGGGTGAAGGGTCAGGCAGATTAAGGGTACCGGATCCCAAGTTGGTGGAGGAGAAACAACCCTCAGCCAAAGACCGGAGGCTGTGACCATTTATTGGTGCAGCACCTCATCAAACCTGCTAGGAAGGCACCATATAGGACAGCGGAGGACGGGGCCCACATTTAACCGCACAAGTCCGCGGCAGCTGGACAAAAGTGGGTCACTGGTGAGGCATGCCAGAGAAAGGACAAAAGGGGGTCTTGAGTAGAGATGAGCGGTGTTCGACTAGAACTGTTCGCCAATCTCAAATTCGAGCTGTTTTGGGCGGTGTTCGAGTTGTTCGACGAACCCGAACGATTTGCAAAAAATTCGGCTGTTCGAGGTTATGTTCGATAACTGTTCGTGCACCAAAAGCGTGTCCTGCATGTCTGGTGCTATTTAGAGCACCAATCATGCAGGGATTGTCTGCCACTCACTGTAATGCCACAGCCATGGTGGTTGTGGCATTACAGTGATTGCCCAAATCGATGGGAACAGTGCCAACAGTGAAACATGAAAAGCCGGCAATTCAGCAGCGGCATACACCGGTACCCGACAATTTAGAACCGAAAGAATAGAGCTTCACACATAGATTAGATAGATATAAACATGTCAGCCACATATATACGAAGTACAGTGAAAGTACTGCTTACTGTACTTGTCATTTAGCGTAAAGGATTTATCAAAAAAAATAATAGTGTTTTCATGCACCGTCTCTTTAAAAAAGCCGGCCGGCAATTCAGCAGCGGTACCCGACAATTTATAACAGACAGAATAGAGCTTCACACATAGATTAGATAGATAGAAACATGTCAGTCACATATATATGAAGTACAGTGACAGTGTTGCTTACTGTACTTGTTAATTAGTGTAAAGGATTTATTTAAAAAAATAATAGTGTTTTCATGCACCGTCTCTTTAAAAAAGCCGGCCGGCAATTCAGCATCTGTACCCAACAATTTAGAATAGAAGGAATAGAGAATCACACATAGATTAGATAGATAGAAACATGTCAGTCACATATATATGAAGTACAGTGACAGTGTTGCTTACTGTACTTGTCATTTAGTGTAAAGGATTTATTAAAAAAAATAATAGTGTTTTCATGCACCGTCTCTTTAAGAAAGCCGGCCGGCAATTCAGCATCTGTACCCGACAATTTATAACAGACAGAATAGAGCTTCACACATAGATTAGATAGATAGAAACATGTCAGTCACATATATATGAAGTACAGTGATAGTGTTGGTTACTGTACTTGTGATTTAGTATTAAAATAAAGGATTTATTATTAAAAAAATTGGCGTGGGGTTCCCCTTAATTTTAGGCTCTAGCGGAGGTTAAGCAGACAGCTGGGGCAGATGTTTGAAGCCTGGGAAGGGGGTAATACCCACGGAGCTTCCCAGGCTACTAATATCAGCCCCCAGCTGAATACATAGCCTTTACTAGCTATTAAAATGGGGGACCCCCCCAAAAAAATGACGTGGGGTCCCCCCTAATTTAATAGCTAGCAAAGGCTAGGCAGACAGCTGGGGGCTGATATTAATAGCCCAGGAAGGGAGCCATGAATATTGGCCCCCTCCCAGGCTAGAAACACCAGCCGTCAGCCGCCCCAGAAATGGCGCATTCATAGGATGCGCCAATTCTGGCACTTAGCCTCGCTCTTCCACGCTGCCCTGGTGCGGTGGCAGGGGGTAATAGGGCTGGGGTTGATGTCAGCTTATAATGCCAGCTGACATCAAGCCCAGGTTAGTAATGGAGAGGCGTCTATAAGACACCCCCATTACTAACCCCATAGTCAAAGTTAAAAAAAACACAAACACCCAGAATAAAGTCCTTTAATTGAAATAAAGACACAATTCTTTATTGTTCTAAATTAAACCATACTTACCATCACGCCCATTCCAGCTGAAGCCAACGATCTCCTGTAATAAAAATAAAATAATAAAGCAACATCATCCTTACCTTTCCATGGTTCCCACGACAGCTTCAGCTCTGCTACATCGAGATGACAGGCTGCACCGCAGCAGAACGCCGCCATCCAGCCTGTCATCCCGCAGACACTGAGAAGAGCAGGCTTGCTTGCGCTCCACATTGTCTCTCTGTGACGGCATAAAGATGAGCCGAGGTCATGTCCAATGAACTCGGCTCACCTCATGCACGTCACTGACAGCGTGGGAGAATTCTCACGCTGAAGCGCTGAGTGCAGGAGAATTTTCCCACGCTGTCAGTGAGGTGCATGAGGTGAGCTGAGTTCATTGGACATGAGCTCACCTCATGCACGTCACTGACAGCGTGGGAGAATTCTCCTGCACTCAGCACTTCAGCGTGAGAATTTTCCCACGCTGTCAGTGACGTGCATGAGGTGAGCCGAGTTCATTGGACATGACCTCGGCTCATCTGGATGCCGTCACAGCGAGACACTGAGGAGCGCAAGCATGCCTGCACTTCTCAGTGTCTGCGGCATGACAGGCTGGATGGCAGCGTTCTGCTGCGGTCCAGCCTGTCATCTCGATGTAGCAGAGCTGAAGCTGTCGTGGGAACCATGGAAAGGTAAGGATGAGGTTGGTTTATTATTTTTCTTTTATTGCAGGAGATCGTTGGCTTCAGCTGGAATGGGCGTGATGGTAAGTATAGTTTAATTTAGAACAATAAAGAATTGTGTGTTTATTTCAATTAAAGGACTTTATTCTGGGTGTTGTGTTTTTTTTTAATACTTTACTAGAAATTCATGGCGGTCATGTCTAATACTGGCGTGACCCCATGAATTTTGGGCTTGGGGCCAGCTGATAATACCAAGCTGGCCCTAACCCCTTTATTACCCAGTGAGCCACCGCATCAGGGCCCTGGATGAGTTGGGTACAGCGCCAGAAGATGGCGCTTCTATGAACGCGCCATTTTCCGGGGTGGCTGCGGACTGCAATTTGCAGCGGGGGGGGCCCAGAAAGCTTGGGCCTCCCTGCGCTGCAGATTCCAGCCCCCAGCTGCCTAGTTGTACCTGGCTGGACACAAAAATAGGGCGAAGCCCCACGTATTTTTTTTTTAATTATTTCATGAAATTCATGAAATAATTAAGAAAAAAAGGCCTTCCCTATATTGTTGTGTCCGGCCAGGTACAAATAGGCAGCTGGTGGTTGGGGGCAGCCCATTCCTGCATGCTGTACCTGGCTGGACACAAATATAGTGCGAAGCCCCACTTCAATTTTTTTTAATTATTTCATGAAATTCATGAAATAATTAAGAAAAAAAGGCCTTCCCTATATTGTTGTGTCCGGCCAGGTACAAATAGGCAGCTGGTGGTTGGGGGCAGCCCATTCCTGCATGCTGTACCTGGCTGGACACAAATATAGTGCGAAGCCCCACTTCAATTTTTTTTAATTATTTCATGAAATTCATGAAATAATTAAGAAAAAAAGGCCTTCCCTATATTGTTGTGTCCGGCCAGGTACAAATAGGCAGCTGGTGGTTGGGGGCAGCCCATTCCTGCCTGCTGTACCTGGCTGGACACAAATATAGTGCGAAGCCCCACTTCAATTTTTTTAAATTATTTCAGGAAATTCATGAAATAATTTAAAAAAAATTGACGTGGGGCTTCACACTATATTTGTGTCCAGCCAGGTACAGCAGGCAGGAACGGGATGCCCCCAACCACTAGCTGACTATTTGTACCTGGCCGGACACAACAATATAGGGAAGGCCTTTTTTTCTTAATTTCATGAATTTCATGAAATAATTTAAAAAAAAATACATGGGGCTTCGCCCTATTTTTGTGTCCAGCCAGGTACAACTAGGCAGCTGGGGGCTGGAATCTGCAGCGCAGGGAGGCCCAAGCTTTCTGGGCCCCCCCCCGCTGCAAATTGCAGTCCGCAGCCACCCCGGAAAATGGCGCGTTCATAGAAGCGCCATCTTCTGGCGCTGTACCCAACTCATCCAGGGCCCTGATGCGGTGGCTCACTGGGTAATAAAGGGGTTAGGGCCAGCTTGGCATTATCAGCTGGCCCTAAGCCCAAAATTCATGGGGTCACGCCAATATTAGACATGACCACCATGAATTTCTAGTAAAGTATTTAAAAAAAACACAACACCCAGAATAAAGTCCTTTAATTGAAATAAACACACAATTCTTTATTGTTCTAAATTAAACCATACTTACCGTCACGCCCATTCCAGCTGAAGCCAACGATCTCCTGAAATAAAAGAAAAATAATAAAGCAACATCATCCTTACCTTTCCATGGTTCCCATGACAGCTTCAGCTCTGCTACATCGAGATGACAGGCTGGACCGCAGCAGAACGCTGCCATCCAGCCTGTCATCCCGCAGACACTGAGAAGCGCAGGCTTGCTTGCGCTCCACAGTGTCTCTCTGTGAGGGCATCCAGATGAGCCGAGTTAATGTCCAATGAACTCGGCTCACCTCATGCACGTCACTGACAGCGTGGGAAAATTCTCCTGCACTCAGCGCTTCAACGTGGGAGAATTCTCACACTGAAGCGCTGAGTGCAGGAGAATTCTCCCACGCTGTCAGTGACGTGCAGGAGGTGAGCTGAGTTCATTGGACATGAGCTCACCTTATGCACGTCACTGACAGCGTGGGAAAATTCTCCTGCACTCAGCGCTTCAGCGTGGGAGAATTCTCACGCTGAAGCGCTGAGTGCAGGAGAATTCTCCCACGCTGTCAGTGACGTGCAGGAGGTGAGCTGAGTTCATTGGACATGAGCTCACCTTATGCACGTCACTGACAGCGTGGGAGAATTCTCCTGCACTCAGCGCTTCAGCGTGAGAATTTTCCCACGCTGTCAGTGACGTGCATGAGGTGCGCCGAGTTCATTGGACATGAACTCGTCTCATCTTTATGCCGTCACAGCCAGACACTGCAGAGCGCAAGCATGCCTGCGCTTCTCAGTGTCTGCGGGATGACAGGCTGGATGGCAGCGTTCTGCTGCGGTCCAGCCTGTCATCTCGATGTAGCAGAGCTGAAGCTGTCGTGGGAACCATGGAAAGGTAAGGATGATGTTGCTTTATTATTTTTCTTTTATTGCAGGAGATCGTTGGCTTCAGCTGGAATGGGCGTGATGGTAAGTATGGTTTAATTTAGAACAATAAAGGATTGTGTCTTTATTTCAATTAAAGGACTTTATTCTGGGTGTTTGTGTTTTCTTTTAACTTTGAGTATGGGGTTAGTAATGGGGGTGTCTTATAGACGCCTCTCCATTACTAACCTGGGCTTGATGTCAGCTGGCATTATAAGCTGACATCAACCCCAGCCCTATTACCCCCTGCCACCGCACCAGGGCAGCGTGGAAGAGCGAGGCTAAGTGCCAGAATTGGCGCATCCTATGAATGCGCCATTTCTGGGGCGGCTGACGGCTGGTGTTTCTAGCCTGGGAGGGGGCCAATATTCATGGCTCCCTTCCTGGGCTATTAATATCAGCCCCCAGCTGTCTGCCTAGCCTTTGCTAGCTATTAAATTAGGGGGGACCCCACGTCATTTTTTTGGGGGGGTCCCCCATTTTAATAGCTAGTAAAGGCTATGTATTCAGCTGGGGGCTCATATTAGTAGCCTGGGAAGCTCCGTGGGTATTACCCCCTTCCCAGGCTTCAAACATCTGCCCCAGCTGTCTGCTTAACCTCCGCTAGAGACTAAAATTAAGGGGAACCCCACGCCAATTTTTTTTAACAATAAATCCTTTATTTTAATACTAAATGACAAGTACAGTAACCAACACTATCACTGTACTTCATATATATGTGACTGACATGTTTCTATCTATCTAATCTATGTGTGAAGCTCTATTCTGTCTGTTATAAATTGTCGGGTACAGATGCTGAATTGCCGGCCGGCTTTTTTAAAGAGACGGTGCATGAAAACACTATTATTTTTTTTAATAAATCCTTTACACTAAATGACAAGTACAGTAAGCAACATTGTCACTGTACTTCATATATATGTGACTGACATGTTTCTATCTATCTAATCTATGTGTGAAGCTCTATTCTGTCTGTTATAAATTGTCGGGTACAGATGCTGAATTGCCGGCCTGCTTTTTTAAAGAGACAGTGCATGAAAACACTATTATATTTTTTAATAAATCCTTTACACTAAATGACAAGTACAGTAAGCAACACTGTCACTGTACTTCATATATATGTGACTGACATGTTTCTATCTTTCTAATCTATGTGTGAGGCTCTATTCCTTCTTGTCTAAATTGTCGGGTACCGGTGTATGCCGCTGCTGAATTGCCGGCCGGCTTTTTTAAAGAAAGCGTCTTCTGAGCAGTTTGTCAGCTTTTGGACACCTTTGAAGGTGTTTTCTATGTGTTTCTATGTGTTTTTGTTTGCCTGCCATTGGTTTTAACGGTGTTCGACGGTGTTCTAAGGTGTTCGACGAACAGTTCTACGAACAGTTCCTCGAACATCCCGGTGTTCGACGAACCGAACCCGAACACTACGGGGGTGGCTCAACACTAGTCTTGAGCCATACACCTGAGCTGTCTGGGAGTTGACCGAGCCCCTCACCTGGTGGACGCAGCACGGCTCGGGCAGTCATTCCCTGCAGAAGTGACTTGGATATTAACCGTGAGTAAAGACCCTGGACTGCAGTACGTTGTCTGTGTGCTTTTTCGCTCCTCCGGCATTACCGGTACTGGGACTCTCACCACCATCACTCCCACCATCCACTACACTGCTCTGGGGCCGTACTCTTCCCGTGGGGAGTCATACCATCCCAGCTGCACACATCATCGGCCCCAGCAGTCCGCCCTGCAGCGGCAGTTCCTAATAACCGCGATCCACGGGTGGCGTAGTTGGACATTATCTCGAACATCTAAAAGACTGCCACGGGTCTGACCACCCTGAGCCACGGGACTGGGTCGCCACTACTACCCCCATCGTCTCCCTATTGCCCGGTTCCGAGTGCCCCACGGCCCAGGGGGCGAGTCACATGCTTTATAGCACAAATTTCTAATAGATTATTTGAAATATTGTTTTTTAAACACAAAACCGCTTTACAAAGAACCTGTCAGCTCATTGCAGGTTTTAATAAATACATGTATTCTCCATAAAACAACAATTCTTGAGCATTTTTTTCTGTTTAATGCCATTCCTATTATTTATCTCAAAACGATTTGAATAAATTACAGTGGTATGAATAAGTGTTTGCCCCCTTCCTGAATTTTTATTCTTTTGCATGTTTGTCACACTTAAATATTTCAGATCACAAAACAAATTTAACCTCTTAACAACAGCCTATACACATTAAAATGGCAGCCGCTAAGGGGCCTTATTTCCTCATTGCCTTTTTAAAACGGCGATCGGGAATAAGTGTATAGCGACCCTCAGACTCCAAAAATCTCTGGGGTTTCAGCTAACAGGGGTAGCTGAGACCCTGGGTATCATGATCAGGGTCATTTTTTTCTGGTCCCCAATCACATGATTGCCATTATTCAATGAATAACGGCAATCAAGTAAACAAAAAAAAAATGTGCACCGCTGTTACAATGATTTCTCTCTCTTCTAACTTCATATACATGATATACACAGATCATTTTTTCTATTGGTTCCTTTTGATCACTGTGATATCACAGTGATCTGTGATATCATAGCGATAAAAAGCCAATAATTAGTTAATAAAACCCCCCTTTGTCACCTCTTTAGTCATATAATAATTGTAAAATAAAAATATATTTTTCATTCTTTGCAGTTAGTGTTGGGGTTAGGGTTGTATTGGGGATACGCTTATGCTAGGGCTAGGGTTATGTTAGGGTTAGGGTAGGGTTAGAGTTGTGGTATGGTTAGGGCTGAGTTAGGGTTAGGGCTGTGTTAGGGTTATGGTTGTGTTAGGGTTAGGGTTGTGCTCAGGTTAGGGTTGTGTTAGGGTTAGGCTTGGGGTTGGAATTAGGGTTAGGCTTGGGCTTAGGGTTGGGGTTAGGATTGGGTTTTCTCAAAAGTTAAAAAAAATGATGACCATATGACAACTAGTGTTGCGTGCAAGTACTCACTACTCGAGTTTGCATCAGGTGCTCGGGTATGCACCGAGTATTGGGGGTGCTCGAGTGACATGCTCGAGTACCCGCCCTCATGTTTCTGGGCTGTAAGACACGCAAAAAAAAAACATGCAGGTATTGTCCATGTATGGCAGGCAATCCCCACAATTTTTAGGGCTATCTAACAGCTGTGAAACATGCAGGGCGGAGTCACTGGCATATCACTTGAGCTTCCACGATACTCGATGCATACCCGAGCACCCAATGCAAACTCAAGCAGCGAGCCCTTGCGCTCAACACTAATATAGGCAGGCAGGGTGTATAGGCAGGCAGTGCATATAGCAGACTGCAGTGCATATAGCACAAGAGGCTCCATTCCAGTTCTGTCTGCTGCCGCTGTTAGACATTTCTGGAAATAGGCCCAGGTCTCAGGGGCCAGGAATCATTTTTTTTTTTATCTTAATCCTCATTATTTGCTTAAAAAGCAATCCAGAGAACACCGTTTTTCTGTGCCATTTGCTTGTTGGCACTGCAGAATACAGCCAGGTCCTTTCCACATTACAGCACTAAAAATCCAGCTATTTAAAACTGTGGTTTCTCCATCACATGGATTACATATACGTTTTCAGAAAATACTGCCATTTCTGGCCTCCATTAAAAAATTTTTCAGTGTGTCAGCGAAGTTTTTGACATCAGTTTGCTGTTCAAAATCGTTACCTACAGGCCAGGTATTTAAAACTGTGTTTTCTCCGTCACACGGATCACATATAGGTTTTCAGAAAATACTGCCATTTCTGGCCGCCATTAAAAGTTAAAAATAGATCACTCTGTTTGTAATGACTCTATATAATATATGAGTTTCACTTTTTGTATTGAAGAACTGAAATAAATTAATTTTTAGATGATATTCTAATTTAGTGAGAAGCACTTGTATACTATATACACAGGCACATCTTTACACTATATAATATATACACAGTTCCATGCTATATTCAACAACACATTATATAGTGTGGAGTTTTTTATATCTAAATAGTACATAATGTGTAGTCCCACTAGAAAATAATTACACAGACTCAGCTCCATACTAAATGCTATATACACAGCTCTACTGTATATATACTGCACAGTACTACTTCTCCTGTCCTGTAAACTGGGTGTAATTCTCATTGTCTATATTATTCTGTATATACATTGCACAATACCACTTCTCCTGTCCTGTATACCGGGTGTAATTTTCAGTATCTGTATTATTCTGGATATATACACTGCACAGTACCACTTCTCCTGTCCTATATACAGTGGGTACGGAAAGTATTCAAACCCCTTTAAATGTTTCACTCTTTCTTTCATTGCAGCCATTTGGTAAATTCTAAAAAGTTCATTTTTTTCTCATTAAAGTACACTCTGCACCCGATCTTGACTGAAAAAAACAGAAATGTAGAAATTTTTGCAAACTTATTAAAAAAGAAAAATTGAAATATTACGTGGTCATAAGTATTCAGACCCTTTGCTCAGTATTGAGTAGAAGCACCCTTTTGAGCTAGTACAGACATGAGTCTTCTTGGGAATAATGCAACAAGTTTTTCGCACCTGGAATTGGGGATCCTCTGCCATTCTTCCTTGCAGATCCTCTCCAGTTCTGTCAGTTTGGATGGTGAACGTTGGTGGACAGCCATTTTCAGGTCTCTCCAGAGATGTTCAATTGGGTTTAGGTCAGGGCTCTGGCTGGGCCAGTCAAAGAATGGTCACAGAGTTGTTCTGAAGCCACTCCTTTGTTATTTTAGCTGTGTGCTTAGGGTCATTGTCTTGTTGGAAGGTGAACCTTCGGCCAAGTCTGAGGTCCAGAGCACTGGGGAATATATTTCCATCCATGATATCTCTGTACTTGACTGCATTCATGTTTCCTTCAATTGCAACCAGTCATCCTGTACCTGCAGCTGAAAAACGCCCCCATAGCATGATGCTGCCACCACCATGTTTCACTGTTGGGATTGTATTGGGCAGGTGATGAGGAGTGTCTGGTTTTCTCCACACATACCGCTTAGAATTATCACCAAAAAGTTCTATCTTCATTTCATCAGACCAGAGAATCTTATTTATTATAGTCTGGGAGTCCTTCATGTTTTTTTGAGCAAACTCTATGCGGGCTTTCAAATGTCTTGCACTGAGGAGAGGCTTCTGTCGGGCCACTCTGCCATAAAGGCCTGACTGGTGGAGGGCTTCAGTGATAGTTGACTTTTGGAACTTTCTCCCATCTCCCTACTGCATCTCTGGAGCTAAGCCACA
The DNA here is from genome assembly GCF_046119375.1 of Phyllobates terribilis. Classification (NCBI taxonomy): domain Eukaryota; kingdom Metazoa; phylum Chordata; class Amphibia; order Anura; family Dendrobatidae; genus Phyllobates; species Phyllobates terribilis. The sequence goes on along the minus strand of NW_027362762.1, from coordinate 318,311,447 downwards.
GTGATCTGGGGGTTCTTCTTTACCTTTTTCACCAAGGCTATTCTCCCACGATTGCTCACTTGGGCTGGACAGCTAGGTCTAGGAAGACTTCTGGTGGTCCCAAACTTCTTCCATTTAAGGATTATGGAGGCCATTGTGCTCTTAGGAACCTTGAGTAATGCAGAAATTCTTTTGTAACCTTGGCCAGATTTGTGACTTGCCACAATTCTGTCTCTGAGCTCCTTGGGCAGTTCCTTTGAGCTCAGGATTCTCATTTGGTCGGACATGCACTGTGAGCTGTGAGGTCTTATATAGACAGGTGTGTGCCTTTCTAAATCAAGTCCTATCAGTTTAATGGACTCCAAAGAAGGAGTAGAGCCATCTCAAGGAGGATTACAAGGAAATGGACAGCATGTGACTTAAATATGAGTGTCTGAGCAATGGGTCTGAATACTTATGACCATGTGATATTTCAGTTTTTCTTTTTTAATAAATTTGCAAAAATGTCTACATTTCTGTTTTTTTCAGGCAAGATGGGGTGCAGAGTGTACTTTAATGAGCCAAAAATGAACTTTTTAGAATTTACCAAATGGCTGCAATGAAACAAAGAGTGAAAAATGTAAAGGGGTCTGAATACTTTCCGTACCCACTGTACTGGATGTGATCTTTAGTATCTGTATTTGGGTTCACTCATTCTGGCGTGAGAATCTGGCCGATTATGCTAATGACACATCTGAGAGTGATCCAATTCTCTCAGATGAGAGAATCGCAGCACAGGTGCGGAGAAGATGGAGAACTTTATTTTTTTATCTTCTCTGTTGTCTAAATACGCAGATGTTGAACTGCACACGGATGACATCAGAGTGCAGTCTGATATTTCACATACACCCATAAACCTGTATGGGTATGTATGATCCGAATATGGGAGCCACTCGAAGCATGCTACAATATTTTTCTCATATCGAAACGGCATGAGAATATAATCGCAGATCTGCACTGCCCTATAGAATAACATTGGGCCGAGTCCTATCTGATAAAACATGTTATATCACTTCTCCTGTCATGTAAACTGGGTGCAGTACTCAGTGTCTATATTATTCTGTATATACATTGCACAGCACCCCTTCTCCTGTCCTGTATACTGGGTGTAATTCTCAGTATCTGTATTATTCTTCATGTATTCACTGCATAGTATCACTTCACCTGTCCTATATACTGGATGTAATCCTCAGTATCTGTATTAGGGTTCGCTCACTCTGGCATATATTCTCTCATGCAAGAGAATCGTGCCAATTATGCTAATGACACATCTGAGAGTGATCCGATTCTCTCGCATGAGAGAATCGCAGCACAGGTGCAGAGAAGATGAAGAACTTAATTTTTCCATCTTCTCCATTGTCTGAGTCCGCAGATGTTGGGCTGCACACGGATGACAATTGCAATTGCGCATGATCCTAATATCGGAGCCACTCACAGCATGCTGCGATTGTGTTCTCATGCCGAATCAGCATGAGAATATAATCACAGATCTGCACTGCCCTATAGTATAACATTGGGCTGAGTCCTGTCCGATAAAACATCGGATAGCACTTGGACATCTTATACAGCAGTGTGAGCAGAATATACACTACACAGTACCACTTCTCCTTTCCTGTATACTGGGTGTAAATATTAGTGATGAGCGAACGTGCTTGCCACTGCTCGGTACTCGCCCGAGCATCTCACTGCTCGAGATGCTCGACGCTCTGCGAGTATTTCCTGGTTGCTCGGGCGGGATCTCGGGTCCCTTCCCTGCATGTTTGGGGCTCTTTAGAGAGCCAATGAACATGCAGGGATCGCCTGCCATGTTGGTTGGGCATTACAGTGATTGGCTGGCCGCACAGCATCAACAGGTCTATATAAGACCTGGCGCCACCATGCTCGTCTCCCCCGGAAACAAGCAGTGTAGTGAGAGATGCTGCTCAGCTAGGGAGAGATTTGCTTGTTTATTATTTAGTGTAGGTATACCACAACTTCTATATATATCCATCTGAACTAACAGTCCTTCTGAGGACTAATCCAGCTGCATCTATTCAGCGGTGACAGCAGGAGTTAGGCAGGGAGGCAGTGTATGTGGCAGATTGCAGTGCATATAGCAAGAGGGTTCATTGAACGTCCAGTTAGTATAGGTATTCCACAAAATATATATATATATATATATATATATATATATATATATATACAGTACAGACCAAAAGTTTGGACAGACCTTATCATTTAAAGATATTTCTGTCTTTTCATGACTATGAAAATTGTACATTCACACTGAAGGCATCAAAACTATGAATTAACACATGTGGAATTATATACTTAACAAAAAAGTGTGAAACAACTGAAAATATGTCTTATATTCTAGGTTCTTCAAAGTAGCCACCTTTTGCTTTGATGACTGCTTTGCACACTCTTGGAATTCTCTTGATGAGCTTCAAAAGGTAGTCACCGGAAATGGTCTTCCAACAATCTTGAAGGAGTTCCCAGAGATGCTTAGCACTTGTTGGCCCTTTTGCGTTCACTCTGCGGTCCAGCTCACCCCAAACCGGGGTTCAGGTCTGGTGACTGTGGAGGCCAGGTCATCTGGTGTAGCACCCCATCACTCTTCTTCTTGGTCAAGTAGCCCTTACACAGCCTGTAGGTGTGTTTGGGGTCATTGTCCTGTTGAAAAATAAGTGATGGTCCAACTAAACGCAAACCGAATGGAAAAGCATGCCGCTGCAAGATGCTGTGGTAGTCATGCTGGTTCAGTATGCCTTCAATTTTGAATAAATCCCCAACAGTGTCACCAGCAAAGCACCCCCACACCATCACACCTCCTCCTCCATGCTTCACGGTGGGAACCAGGCATGTAGAGTCCATCTGTTCACTTTTTCTGCATCGCACAAAGACACGGTGGTTGGAACCAAAGATCTCAAATTTGGACTCATCAGACCAAAGCACAGATTGGAGGAGTTTTTAAACTAGAGACGGGGGGGGGGGACCAAGGAAATAGGTGGGATGTGAGGCAAGCAAGGGGGAAGGGGAGAAGTGAATATAATGAGGGTGGAGAGGGGGGTGGGGATAGTACAGTTAGATCGTTAGAGAAGAATAGGATGCTAAATAACCCCAAAGTTTTATCTTGCATGCTGACCAACGCAAGAAGCCTGACCAATAAGGCGGATGAGCTGCGGGCGCTTATATCGGAGGAGAGGTATGACATCGTAGGTATAACAGAGACTTGGCTAGACGATAGCTACGACTGGGCGGTAAATTTATTAGATTATAGTTTATTTAGTAGGGACCGGAAACAGGGGAAAGGCTGAGGAGTCTGCTTATATGTAAAGTCATGTCTAAAGCCCAGACTAAGGGAAGATATAGGAGAGGGAGAAGAGGGGGTCGAGTCCATGTGGGTAGAGATAGAGGGGGCAAAAAATAATAATAAAATATTACTGGGGGTCTGCTATAAGCCACCAAATATAACAGAGGAGAATGAGAATCTGCTATTAGGACAAATAGACAAAGTAGCAAAACATAATGAAGTGAATGTAATGGGGGATTTCAACTACCCGGATATTGACTGGGAAATAGAAACCTGTAGATCTCAGATCTCAGAAAGGAAAAAGGTTCTTGACAAATATTAAGGATAATTATCTCTCCCAACTAGTGCAGGAACCAACGAGAGGGAAGGCCGTGTTGGACTTAATATTGACTAATAGGCCTGATAGAATAACTGAGGTACAGATAGGGGGGCACCTAGGTAATAGCGATCATAATATTATCGACTTCAAAATGCCCTTCAGTAGGGTTATCAATAAGGGAACAACAAAAACATTAAACTTTAGGAGGGCGAAGTTTGATCAGCTGATAGAAAACCTTCAACTTATTGACTGGGACAAAGTACTTAATCAATGGAATACGAATAGTAAATGGGAAACCTTCAAAAGAATTCTGAATACTCAGTGCGAGAGGTATATACCGTATGGGAATAAAAGGGCCAGAAATAAGAGGAAACCAATATGGTTGAACAAGAACGTAAAAGGGGCGTTAAATAGCAAAAAAGAGGCATTCAAGAGATTAAAACAGGAAAACAGTAAGGAGGCACTAATGTGTTACAAGGAAAAAACGAGAACCTGTAAAAAACAAATAAAAATAGCGAAGGAGGAAACAGAGAAACGTATTGCTAGGGAAAGTAGATCAAATCCCAAACTGTTCTTTACGTATATAAATAGTAAGAGGATTAAATCGGATAATATTGGACCGATAAAAAGTGAGGAAGGCAAAATCATAGAGAAAGATGAGGATAAAGCTAATCTATTAAATAATTTTTTTTCGACAACTTTCACAAAGGAAATAGAACTAACAGGAGAAATGAGAAGTGACAAGCTTAATCCTCCACTAAGTATGACAAATTTAACCCAAGTTGAGGTACAGAAACGCCTCAGTAACATTAAAATAAACAAATCACCAGGACCTGATGGCATACACCCACGTGTACTAAGGGAACTAAGTAATGTGATAGACAGACCGTTATATCTTATATTTAAGGACTCTGTTGAGACTGGGTCTGTGCCACTTGATTGGCGACAGGCGAATGTAGTGCCAATATTCAAAAAGGGAGCGAAAAGTGACGCCGGAAACTATCGGCCGGTGAGTCTGACGTCCGTTGTGGGCAAAATTTTTGAAAGCTTCATTAAAGAGGCAATTACGGAGCATCTTGATGCTAATAATCTTTTAATCCCGAACCAACATGGATTCATGAGGAATCGCTCCTGCCAAACAAACCTGATTGACTTCTACGAGGAGGTTAGCTCTCGAGTAGATCAGGGGGAACCAGTGGATGTCGTGTATCTCGACTTCTCAAAAGCGTTCGATAGCGTGCCACATAATAGGTTGGTATACAAAATGAGAATGATGGGGCTGGGGGAAAATGTCTGCAAGTGGGTAGCTAACTGGCTAAAGGATAGAAGGCAGAGGGTGGTTATAAATGGAATATACTCAGATTGGGTAAGCATCACTAGTGGGGTACCACAGGGGTCTGTACTAGGCCCAATGTTATTTAATATCTTTATTAACGACATAGTCAACGGGATAAATAGTAAAATATCAATATTTGCAGATGACACAAAGTTATGTAAAACAATTAATACAAAAGAGGACAGTGCAGACCTACAGAGGGATTTGGATAAGCTGGGTAGGTGGAGCATTAAATGGCAAATGAGGTTTAACGAGGAGAAATGTAAGGTCATACATATGGGAAGGAAAAATGGAAGTCACCAGTACTCACTGAATGGGAAATCATTGGGGAATTCAGAGATGGAGAAGGACTTGGGCATCTTGATTGATAGCAAACTAAATTGGAGTGCCCAAAGTCAGGCCGCTGCTGTAAGGGCAAACAGGGTAATGGGATGTATCAGAAGAGGTATAGCTGCAAAGGATGAGAACATTGTTCTTCCACTGTACAAAGCACTGGTCAGACCACACTTGGAATACTGTGCTCAGTTATGGGCCCCAATATATAGAAAGAATATAAATGAGCTTGAAAAGGTACAAAGAAGGGCAACAAAATTAATAAAGGGAATGGAGAGACTGCAATACCCAGAGAGGTTCAGCCTGGAAAAGAGAAGGTTGAGGGGGGACATAATAAATGTGTACAAATATGTTAGGGGACAGTATAGAGATCTTGCCCGGGATTTGTTCAAAAGGAGGGATATTATGGTAACAAGAGGACATTCACTAAGACTGGAAGAGAAAAGGTTTCAGCACCAGCATAGGAAGGGGTTCTTTACGGTAAGAGCAGTGAGAATATGGAATTCACTGAGTGAGGAGACGGTAATGTCAGATTCACTACACCAGTTCAAGCGGGGACTGGATGCATTTCTAGATACCAGGCAGATTTCAGCATATACTTAAAAATAAAATAAAATAGTAGGTTGATACAGGGATTTATTCTGACTGCTGGTTTCAGAGTCGGGAGGGAATTTTTCCTCAGGTGAAGATTGGCTAAATTATTTGGGGTTTTTGCCATCCTCTGTATCAACTTTAGCAATTACAGAACTAACAGGTCGAACTTGATGGACGCAAGTCTTTATTCGGCTTTACAAACTATGTTACTATGATTTCCACTTGTCTAATGTCCATTCCTTGTGTTCTTTAGCCCAAACAAGTCTCTTCTGCTTGTTGCCTGTCCTTAGCAGTGGTTTCCTAGCAGCTATTTTACCATGAAGGCCTGCTGCACAATGTCTCCTCTTAACAGTTGTTGAAGAGATGTGTCTGCTGCTAGAACTCTGTGTGGCATTGACCTGGTCTCTAATCAGAGCTGCTGTTAACCTGCGATTTCTGAGGCTGCTGACTCGGATAAACTTATCCTCAGAAGCAGAGGTGGCTCTTGGTCTTCCTTTCCTGGGGTGGTCCTCATGTGAGCCAGTTTCTTTGTAGCACTTGATGGTTTTTACAACTGCACTTGGGGCCACTTTCAAAGTTTTCCCAATTTTTCGCACTGACTGACCTTCATTTCTTAAAGTAATGATGGCCACTCGTTTTTCTTTACTTAGCTGCTTTTTTCTTGCCATAATACAAATTCTAACAGTCTATTCAGTAGGACTATCAGCTGTGTATCCACCAGACTTCTGCACAACACAACTGATGGTCCCAACCCCATTTATAAGGCAAAAAATCCCACTTATTAAACCTGACAGGGCACACCTATGAAGTGAAAACCATTTCCGGGGGCTACCTCCTGAAGCTCATCAAGAGAATGCCAAGAGTGTGCAAAGCAGTCATCAAAGCAAAAGGTGGCTGCTTTGAAGAACCTAGAATATAAGACATATTTTCAGTTGTTTCACACTTTTTTAGTAAGTATATAATTCCACATGTGTTAATTCATAGTTTTGATGCCTTCAGTGTGAATGTACAATTTTCAAAGTCATGAAAATACAGAAAAATCTTTAAATGAGAAGGTGTGTCCAAATGTTTCGTCTGTACTGTGTATGTATATATATATATATATATATATATATATATATATATATATATATATATATATATACATATATATATATATATATATATCAGAGCTAGGCAAGCAGGCAGTGTATGCGGCAGACTGAAGTATATTATACAGCACAAGAGGCTCCATTCCAGTTCTGTCTGCTGCTGTTACAGATATTTCCAGAAGTAGCCCCAGGTATTATGGGCCAGGGATAAATTTTTTTTTATCTTAATCCTGATTATTTGCTTAAAAAGCAATCCAGAGAACACCGTTTTTCTGCTCCATTTGCTTGTTGCCACTACAGAATACAGCCAGATCCTTTCCATATTACAGCAATAAAAATCCAGAAATTTGTAGTGAATGTCGAAAATATTGGCCTCCATTTAAATTTTGTTGCAGTGTGTTAGTGAAGTTATTGACACGAGGTCACTGTGAAAAATAGTAACCTACAGGCCAGCTATTTAAGACTGTGGTTTTCCATCACACGTATCACATATAAGTTCTCTCCAAATTCAGACATTTCTGGCCTCCATTTAAATTTTGTTGCAGTGTGTCAGTGAAGTTATTGACACGAGGTCACTGTGAAAAATAGTAACCTACAGGCCAGCTATTTAAAACGGTGGTTTTCCGTCACACGTATCACATATATGTTCGCTCTAAGTTCAGGCATTTCTGGCCTCCATTTAAATTTAGCTGCAGTGTGTCAGTGAAGTTATTGACACGACGTCGCTGTGAAAAATAGTAACCTACAGGCCAGCTATGTAAAACTGTGGTTTTCCGTCACACATATCACATATAAGTTTGCTCCAAATTCAGCCATTTCTGGCCTCCATTCAAATTTTGTTGCAGTGTGTTAGTGAAGTTATTGACACGATGTCGCTGTGAAAAATAGTAACCTATAGGCCAGCTATTTAAAACTGTGGTTTTCCGTCACACGTATCACATATAAGTGTGCTCCAAATTCAGCCATTTCTGGCCTCCATTTAAATTTTATTGCAGTGTGTCAGTGAAGTTATTGACACAAGGTCTCTGTGAAAAAAAGTAACCTACAGGCCAGCTATTTAAAACTGTGGTTTTCCATAACACGTATCACATATCACTGCGGTTCAAATCCAGCCATTTGTAGTGAACATGGAAAATATTGTCCTCCATTTAAAATGAGCAAGGCACATGGCAAAGGACAGGGAACTGGACATGATGGTGATGATGCATGCAGAGGATGAGGCCGAGGCCATGGGCAAGCTGAAATTGTGCCACAACAAACACCCACATCTTGTTGCTCGACCTTCCTGTCCCAATTAATAGGGCACCGCAGAACACCACTATTGAGCACAGAGCAAGGTGAAAAGGTTATTGGTTGGATAGCAGATAATGCTTCCAGTCATTTAGCCACCACCACCCTGTCTTTCACACGATCAAGTCTCAGAAGCCGTGAATCTGGACTGCATATTCCTCACCCTGATCCTCCTTCCTCCCATTATGTCGAGTGCCCGGAGACAACTTATCCCACACTTGGACATTCCGAAGAACTGTTTACTTTTCCATTTATAGATTCGGGCCTCTCGCCCGGTCCACTCCACTTGAAGCGGGGAAAGAGGAGATCACATGTAGCAATGCCCAAATATTTGAGCAGCCACGGTCACACGAAGGAGACAGTGGGAAACTGTTACAAAAGGTGGATGATGATGAGACACAATTGCCTGAAAGTCAGGAGGAGGACCAGGGTGCGGAAGTGAAAGATGAGGTGGTGGACGATGAAGTCACTGACTCACCCTGGCAAGGTGACCTGCAAAGCGAGGACAGCAGGATACAGGGGGAGGGAGGCATAGCACTACAACAGGCAAGAACAAGCAGTGTAGTGGCCAAAGACAGAAGGCGGGCAACCGTTCTCCGTAACATCAACACAACGCCCTGCACCTGTCGTTGAACACTCTCAACTAGCACTATCAACAAGAACATCCATGTTCTTGTCGCAGTGCAGCATTCAGTTGTCCCTATTACAGTCCTTGGAACGCAAGCGCAAATACGCAGCTAACGCCCCATAGGCCACACTACTAAATTGACACATTTCGCGAATGCCTGCGCTCAAAATGTTGCTTTTAGGCTCGTGGAGACGGAAGCTTTCCGCAACCTGATGGCGGTGGCCATCCCTCGGTACTCCGTCCCAAGCCGTCACTATTTCTCCCGGTGTGCGGTCCCCGCATTACACGAGCACGTGTCCCGCAGCATTAGCCGTGCCCTCAACAATGCAGTTACTGGGAAAAAACACCTAACCACGGACACGTGGATAAGTGCTTGTGGGCAGGGACCATACATCTCGCTGATGGCACACTGGGTTAACATAGTGGAAGCCAGGACCCAGTCGGACCTTGGGATGGAACACGTCCTCCCAACTCCGAGGATTGCGGGCCCTCGGTCAATCAGGGTTGCCCCCACATTCTACAGCTCCTGCACCTCTTCCACTTCCTCTTCAGCATCCATCTCCGAAATGACCACATCAGTCGCAAGCTGGAAGCACTGCAGCACTGCCTCGGCCAAGCGGCAACAGGCTGTGCTGAACCTAATATACTTAGGTGAAAAACCACACAACACTGAAGAGTTATGGACAGCTCTGAAAGAGCAGAAACATCTGTGGCTGACACCACTAACCCTACAGCCAGGCATGGTCGTGTGTGACAATGGCCGTAATCTGGTGGCGGCTCTGAGGTGAGCTTACACACGAACCATGCCTGGCCCATGTGCTTAACCTCGTGGTTCAGCGGTTTCTCAAAAAAACCTACCCAGATCTGCTAGATCTGCTTGTCAAAGTACGCCGCCTGTGAGCCAATTTTAGAAAGTCACCTACTGCTTCCTCCGCCCTTGTTGTGCTTCAGCAGCATTAGCAGCTTCCGGATCACAGACTGGTGTGTTATGTCCCCACGCATTGGAACTCTGCATTGCAGATGTTGGGAAGGATTTGTGAGCAGAAGAGGGCAGTTCTTGACTTCCAGCATCAACAAGGCCGTCGGTATTCAGGTCAGACTCCACACATAAAACCTCAGGAGTGGACATGGATGTCAGACATCTGTACCATCCTCCAAAACTTTGAGGACTGCACCAAGATGGTGAGCGGCAATGACGCCATAATTAGCATCACCATCCCACTTCTCTGTCTTCTGAAATGCTCTCTGCTCTCAATAAAAGAGGATGCATTGCAGGCGAAGCACGATGAGATGGAGCAAGGAACCATACAGAGTGATTACACACAGCCCAGCCTCATCTCATCCCAATGTGGATTGGGTGACAATGAGGAAGAGAAGGATGAGGAGGAAGAACAGGAGCTAGTTTCCTGCGCTATAGACGGTACTACCTGCACAATTGTCATACTGTCTTTTCAGCGTGGATGGCCTGAGCACAGGGAATAGGAGGAAAAGGAGGAGGATGAGGAGGAGAGCATGGTCAGTCGTCCTCTTGGTGAGGACACGGAAGTCTTGGCTGTTAGTAGTCTGGAGCGCATGGCTGAGTTTATGTTACGCTGCCTTTCCTATGACTCTCGCGTTCTCAAAATTTTGTGTGACAGTCATTACTGGTTGGTGACACTTCTAGACCCACGCTACAAGGAGAACTTTACATCTTTTATTCCTGAGGCGGACAGGTCTACCAAAATGGGGGAGTACCAGAAGGCCCTTGTTGCGGAACTATTAAAAAAAAATCCCATGTGAAAACGCTGGCAGCAGAGGACACAGTTCATTGGACAACCAAGGAGTACAGGCGAGAGAGACACAAATGCAATCCAGCAGAGGCAGGGGATTACTGTCAAAGTTCTGGGACAGTTTTCTCAGACCCTCCCATCGCACAGGCTCTGAGGCGCAGGGTACTTCCACAAGGAGTGCAAAGTTTCGGAATATGGTGAAGGAGTACCTTGCTGACGATACCAACATCCTCCGTGATTCCTCTGTGCCTTATAATTATTGGGTATCCAAGCTGGACACATGGCATGAACTGACTCTCAATACCTTGGAGGTCCTGGCCTGCCCTGCCACTAGCGCTTTGTCAGAGCTGGTTTTTAGTGCCGCGGGTGGAATTATAACCGATAGGCGCATCCACCTGTCAGTTGAAAATGCTGACAGGCTGACTTATAAAATAGAACAAGGGCGGGATTGGGCCAGACTTCTCAACACCACCGAATGATAGCAGCGTAACATAAACTCAAATATAGTGTCTTTTTTGGGGAGGTCCAACTCTATTCCCATGCGCTATACACTTCTTGATTTTGTCTATTTGCTCTTGTCCTACTCCTTCTCCGCATCCTCATCCTCCACCACCATATTACCACCATATGTACCATATCAACATATCTACTTCTCTTGCAAGAGGCATTGGAGTTCCTCCAAATTTTTGGCAGCCATTGCTTCACTGCATAGGCAAACAGTATGGGAGACCCACGTCCTAATAATGGGAACATTGTTTTTAGGAGGCTCTCTGACCTCTACATCTCTTGCAAGGGGCATTAGAATGCCTCCAAATTTTTGACAGCCATTGCAGTCACTGCACAGGCAAACAGTATGGGAAACCCTCTCCTTTCTAATAGGAATATGTTGTTACTGTGGCCTTGCTCTATGTGTCTTAAAATTGTTAGCTGGGTTTTTCCTAAATTTTGTCAGCCGTTGGACTCACTGCATACCCTATAACTGTATAGCACACCCGCTCCTTTGTAATGAAAACATGTCAAAACTGTAGCCCTGCTCTATGTGTCTTTAAATTGTTAATGGGGTTTTTCCTAAATTTTGGCAGCCCTTGCAGTCACAGCATGGACATTACCACTATATTAGACCCACTCCTTTATAATGGGAACATTTTTTTACTGAGACCCTCCTCTATGTCTCTATTGGGTTGCGTCCGAATTTTGGGTTGGGTTGCGTTTGAATTTTTGACAGCCCTTGCAGTCACTGCATACACAATAAGAGTATAGAAGATCCACTCGTTAATAATGGGAACAACAAAGCATAGCCGGCTGATGGCTCTCTAACAACAGCAAGGGCTGACTGCTGGCCCTTTAAGAATAGTAAGGGCCGCCTGATGGCCCTATAAAAATAGGCTTTGTGACTTTCAGAGTCCCTCCATGATAAATGAAACAGAATGTGTCTGATGATGTGTCACACACCATATGGCCAGATAAGGTTGTAAAATGTTAAAATGACATTTCCCGGTGAATGCATTTGTCTTAAAAAATAACGTAAAAAAAAAACAAAAAAACTGTAGGATGTTACTTTAGTATAAAAACCAGAGTCGCCAATGTAACCTCAATGTAATCATATTGTTCAGCTCCTGCACCTCCTCCTCCAGTTCAGCTTCCATCTCCGAAATGACCACATCAGTCACAAGCTGAAAGCACTGCAGTACTACATTGGCAGGCTGTGCTGAAGATAACATACTTAATGCTTAGGTGACAAATCGCCCACCACTGCAGAGTTGTTGAAAGCTGTAACACAGCAGCCTGATCTGTGGCTCTCACCGCTGAACATATCGCTAGGCATGGTCGTGTGTGACAATGGGCGGAACCTGGTGATGGAGAATTGACAGGCGGAGTAGATACGGTTTCCCTCTATGCCAGTCCTTTCACCAAGCTATAGAATAAGGCTGTGGTGAAATACAACTCACCGACAAGCTGTGGACTGGCTCCGTACCGTCCCTGGCCACATTCACTTGACCACGTGTTTGTGGTTAGGCAGTCCTTCCTAGTAAGTGCACTGGGGAGGGCACGGGTAATGTTTTAGGACTCGTGCTTGTGGAAGGCGGAGACGACACCGGGAGAAATAGTGGCAGCTGGGGACCAAGTATGGACACCCGGCCACCGCCGGCATGAGGTTGTGAAAAGCTTCCGCCTCCACGAGCCTAAAAGACCACATTTCAAGTGCAAGCAGCTTTAGAGGACTTCCTGGGAGAAATGACAGTTGGAGTATATATAGTTTCCCAAAAGTCAGTCCTTTCACCAAGCTAAAAAATATGGTTGTGGTGAAATACAACTCACTGACAAGCTGTGGACTGGCTCCGTACCGTTCCTGGCCACATTCACTTGTATGTGTATTCACTACAATGTTGTAGGACCTGTGCTTGTGGAAGGCGGAGATGACATCGGGGCAAATAGTGGCAATTGGGGACTGAGTATGGACACCCAGCCCCCGCCGCCATAAGGTTGTGGACAGCTTCCACCTCCAAGAGCCTAAAAGGACACATTTCAAGTGCAAGGAGCTGTCAAAAATTTTGCAGTATAGTATTGCAGCCTGTGGGTGGGTGGATGGCTGGCTGCATACATGTGCTTGCATTCCAAGGGATGGGGTAGGGACAACTGAATGCTGCGCTGGGACAAGGATGTGGACAGTGATTGTTGCAAGTCTGCAATGACAGAGGCATCTTCGCATGCATCAAGGATCACTTGTGATGGGCACACTTTTAGGCAGTGACCTGGGAGTCAGAGAAGCTTCCAGGGTCTTCCCCATCCTGTTCCCATATCTTTTCAGCACTGTATGCATGTGTCTAATGATGTGTCACACACCACATGACCAGATAAGGTTGTAAAATGTTAAAATTACATTTCCCAGTGAATGCAATTGTCTTGGTTGAAAGCAATGCAAAAACGCATCAAAAACGCTACGTGTGAACATAGCCCAAGGTGTGGAGGAGCATTTTTGTTTTTGTTTATTTATTTTGCCATATATACAAGTCATTACCTTGAAAAGGATGTTCCTTAACATATTTCCCAGGAAAATCCATTTTGGTTTTGTTTTTGTATGTTTTAGTGTGAGTCCATAAAAGTGGCGTGATAGCTCTGACAACATTGTTGACAGCAGTGACCTGGGAGTCATAAATGCTTCCAGGGTCTTCCCCATGCTGTTCCCATGTCATTTGAGCTCTGTTTCCATTGATTTGGGCAATTTTTAGTCCCTCTGCAGACCTCCGGGGGGAGCCGCCGGAAACGTGCTCGAGTTTCCCATAGACTTACATTGGATTCCTTACTCGGTCCGAGCACTCGAGCATTCCAATTTGCTCGACTCGAACAACGAGTACCCGAGCATTTTAGTGCTCGCTCATCACTAGTAATTATCAGTGTTTATATTATTCTGTTTATTCATTGTACAATACCACTTCTCTTTTCTCTTGTCCTCTATACTAGCTGTAATTCTCAGTATCTGCATTATTCTGTATATGTACACTGCACAATACCACTTCTCCTGCCCTTTATACTACATGTAATTTTCAGTATCTGTATTATTCTTTATATATACAGTACAGACCAAAAGTTTGGACACACCTTCTCATTTTAAGATTTTTCTGTATTTTCATGACTATGAAAATTGTACATTCACACTGAAGGCATCAAAATTATGAATTAACACATGTGGAATTATATACTTAACAAAAAAGTGTGAAACAACTGAAAATATGTCTTATATTCTAGGTTCTTCAAAGTAGCCACCTTTTGCTTTGATGACTGCTTTGCACACTCTTGGCATTCTCTTGATGAGCTTCAAGAGGTAGTCACCGGAAATGGTTTTCACTTCACAGGTGTACCCTGTCAGGTTTAATAAGTGGGATTTCTTGCCTTATAAATGGGGTTGGGACCATCAGTTGTGTTGTGCAGAAGTCTGGTGGATACACAGCTGATAGTCCTACTGAATAGACTGTTAGAATTTGTATTATGGCAAGAAAAAAGCAGCTAAGTAAAGAAAAACGAGTGGCCATAATTACTTTAAGAAATGAAGGTCAGTCAGTGCGAAAAATTGGGAAAACTTTGAAAGTGTCCCCAAGTGCAGTTGCAAAAACCATCAAGCGTACAAAGAAACTGTCACACATGAGGACTGCCCCAGGAAAGGAAAACCAAGAGTCACCTCTGCTTCTGAGGATAAGTTTATCCAAGTCACCAGCCTCAGAAATCGCAGGTTAACAGCAGCTCAGATTAGAGACCAGGTCAATGCCACACAGAGTTCTAGCAGCAGACACATCTATTTAACAGCTGTTAAGAGGAGACTTTGTGCAGCAGGCCTTCATGGTAAAATAGCTGCTAGGAAACCACTGTTAAGTACAGGCAACAAGCAGAAGAGACTTGTTTGGGCTAAAGAACACAAGGAATGGACATTAGACCAGTGGAAATCTGTGCTTTGGTCTGATGAGTCCAAATTTGAGATCTTTGGCTCCATCCACCGTGTCTTTGTGCGACACAGAAAAGGTGAACGGATGGACTCTACATGCCTGGTTCCCATCGTGAAGCATGGAGGAGGAGGTGTGATGGTGTGGGGGTGCTTTGCTGGTGACACTGTTGGGGATTTATTCAAAATTTAAGGCATACTGAACCAGCATGGCTACCACAGCATCTTGCAGCGGCATACTATTCCATCCGGTTTGCATTTAGTTGGACCATCATTTATTTTTCAACAGGACAATGACCCCAAACACACTTCCAGGCTGTGTAAGGGCTATTTGACCAAGAAGGAGAGTGATGGGGTGCTACGCCAGATGACCTGGCCTCCACAGTCACCAGACCTGAACCCAATCGAGATGGTTTGGGGTGAGCTGGACCGCAGAGTGAAGGCAAAAGGGCCAAAAAGTGCTAAGCATCTCTGGGAACTCCTTCAAGATTGTTGGAAGACCATTTTCGGTGACTACCTCTTGAAGCTCATCAAGAGAATGGCAAGAGTGTGCAAAGCAGTCATCGAAGCAAAAGGTGGCTACTTTGAAGAACCTAGAATATAAGACATATTTTCAGTTGTTTCACACTTTTTTGTTAAGTATATAATTCTACATGTGTTAATTCATAGTTTTGATGTCTTCAGTGTGAATGTACAATTTTCAAAGTCATGAAAATACAGAAAAATCATTAAATGAGAAGGTGTGTCCAAACTTTTGGTCTGTACTGTACACTGCACAGTTCCACTTTTCCTGTCCTGTATACTGCGTGTAATTCTCAGTATCTGTATTATTCTGGATAAACACTATACACTGCACAGTTCCACTTCTCCTGTCCTGTATACTGGGTGTAATTCTCAGTATCTGGATTATTCTGTATAAACACTACACACTGCACAGTACCGCTTCTCCTGTCCTGTATACTGGGTGTAATTCTCAGTATCTGTATTATTCTGTATATATACACTGAACAGAACCACTTCTCCTGTCCTTTTGTTGCAGAGGAGGCATTGGAGTTCGGAAGCATCAGTATTGGTTTATCTTTTTTTTATTCCTAACGGCAAATACAAATAAATCTTGGAAAACCAGTTTAAATGGGTTATCCCAAATTTAGAAGTTATCCCCCATTTTCTGGATAGGGGATAACTTTCCAATTGCTGGGGATCTTACGCTGGGACAACCCACGAACCAGAGCTCTGAAGATCACCATGTAAATGGCGCTGTGGTTGATCAGCACACTGCTGTGCCATTCACATGGGTCTCTTCAAATAACTCCTTTAAGAGAGTGTTGAGGGGCATAGCCAAGTAAAGAAAAATTCACTGACTGGGGTTGGGGAGTGTTGAAGTATGTGGGCTGGCGGTGTTTGTGTGCCAGGCCTGTTTTTTTGTCCCAGTCTTGCCTCATAAAGCGTGTTGCCATACAGGGCTTGTGCACAGAGCTTTGATGTGTGCATAAGCCCTTAATATTATTTATTTCATTAAATTGTGATTGTTCTTGCATATATAATTAAAAACAATTTTAAAGTTAACTTTTGATATTTTTCAAGACACAATAAGTGCATTTTGTCCAGAAAATCTATTTGCAAAGGATAACTCAGTTTTGTGTTGATCGGGTCTAGATTATTCAGCTTTAGTCAGTTACTAGTTGAAACATGATGTAAATACACAATATAATGGTAAAACTGTGGGCTCTGTAAACAGACTGAATTATTATGTTACATGAGCAAGCCAAATTGCCATTGTTGTATAATCTATTTGAGCTGCCAATCATGTAGTCTGGCAGCTGACAGCAAGTAAAATGACACAAGGTCAGTCAGTGACCTTCAGATAAAGAGGACAGATGGTGGGTACTATGACAATTTTGGTATATTTTGGTTATTTTTTTTTCCTCAAAGTACAAAAGCACCAACACATCGACACAAGTAGTAAAGTAATCAATAAATGTATACTGAGTTCTATGATATAAAATAATAAAACTGTAAGTAGAAATCATAGGGTATTTATTTCTACTTCCCCTAGAAATATTAGAATCCGCTATGCGTAAATTGTGTTTATTTCATACCAAAACTTTTACTTCCAAATACTTGTTGGAGATTATTAATTTTTACATTTATAAAAAAAATCTGCTCGTGATACAGCCGACAATAGGATTTTATCATTTTACTGCTATACATACTGCAACTACACTACTACTGTGTGTCTTTGTATGTAAAGGATCTCTGTCCTATAGATTGTGCAGAAGTATACAGAGTGGGATGTCCTATATCCATAGAAGGATGTTTTTTAACAGTTTATTTCTTGAAAATCCATTATCAGAAAAAAGATACCAGAACTAATTTTTATTTATGTTAACCCATTGGAAAAATACAGTATGTCATATCATCCAGGTCTTGAATATAACAGAATAATGGTCAACATAGGTCCTAGAAACTGGAAATTATGACATGGTCCAGGCAGGTAGTCACATATGTCACCTAAAATTCTGGTTAGGCCTACCTACGTATGTTACGCTTGTGTCCCAAATCTGGACTTTTCTTCCCTCACCCAGGAAAGCTAAACTCTATTGTGCACCACATCGGGCTTTGCGGATTGCCCGGCGTGATCAAATATGATATCTGCCTGGGTCTATATAACGCTCACCAAAACAAACACCTGTGCTTTGGTAATAATACTGTTAGCTTGCCTATGCACAGTTCCTGGTCTGCTGTCTCCAGTACCTCAGTAAACTGTCTGACTGTGGATTCCATTCCCTCAGTCTCCTGTGTGCTTGTGGCTTCCAGTACCTCATCTACCTGTCTGCCTGCAGCTTCCAGTACTTCAACTACCTGTCTGCGTGTGGCTTCCAGTGCCTCAATTACCCATCCGCCTGCAGCTTCCAGTACCTCTGCTATCTGTCTGTGCCTTCCAGTACCTCTGCTACCCTTTTCTCGCATACCTCACCTGCCTGCTGCATCGACGCCTGTGACCAGTGTGCCCACCCAGACCTGGAGCTTGGAGGATCCATCTCACCAGGTGAGCCTAGAAAAATTCAGAAACCATTGGCCTCAAAGAAGCAGAAGTAACAACACTGCTACCATGGGGTATGAATGAATTTCTTGGACTTGTGAGGCAACTGGTTGTCAGCCAACGTGAACTTGTCCAGGCTGTGAAAAACTTCACTACTTCAGAGTCCTGCAGTCTCTCTTCTGTCGCAGAGTGCATCTTCTTACAGTCACCACTGTACTTACGAGAGCTTCAATCAGCAAGATATCTTGAGTAAACAGTATTTACTTCATACTGGTTAAACATGAGATACAATTCAGTGTCACACAGTCCATGTGCTGCTTACATAACACATTCAGGAAAGGAAAGAAAAACACAGGAAGTAAAAACAACCAACAATTGAGAGCTTTTCTCCCACATTTACAGCAAGCATATAAGATTACACACTATCGCCATCTGCTGTCTGATTAGTATAAAGTCCTCCTTTCACTTACAAGTTCTAATCTGTTGCATATGCCAACACCCTTTCTCAACAGTAAGGACTTATTCAATCAAACCCAACCTTTTTATTAGTCTCTGGTGTTTATCAGCATTCAACGCCTTCGTGAAGATGTCTGCTGTCATTTCTTGAGTAGGACAATACTCTAACTTCAAGACTCCTTGTTCCTGATGATCTCTCAAGGAATGATATTTCACATCAATATGCTTGGTTCTTGGATTGACTCTTTCCATCTGAGCAAGAACAAGACATCCTTGATTGTCCTCTTTCAGTTTTGTTGGTTCCCCACTGTGGTTGTCCTAATTCTGTAAACAATTGTCTTAACCACAGTACTTCTTGACTCTCTTGTGCTGCGGCAACATATTCTGCTTCTGTTGAAGACAGTGTCATAATTGACTGTTTCTTACTTGTCCAACTTATTGGTCCACCTGAGAGAAAAAAATATGTCCACTGGTAGATCTTCTGTCAGTTGGATCTCCAGCCCAATCTGCATCAACATATCCTGTTAAAATGCAATTATCACTTGTGGGTAATTTCAGCTTAACATTGCTAGTTCCTTTCAAATAAAGCATTACTCTCTTCATGGCATTCCAATCAGCTTTATTTGGTTTTGATACCTTTCTACTCAGGATTTCTACTGCTGCTGCGATGTCTGGTCTTGTAACGGTCGCTAGATACAGTAGTTTTCCTATTGCTGTACTGTATTCTTCATTATTTGGTAGCATATTTTTTCACTGTTCATCTCTTTGAGATAATTAGTTTCCATTGGAGACTTTACTGTTTTTGCATCCTTTAATCCAAATTTTTCTGTTATGTCTTGAATCATGTGATTTTAATTCAGTAGGAAACTTCCGTCTTCTTCTCTTTCTACCTGTATTCCTAGGTACTGTTTTACATTTCCCAAGTCTTTGATTTCAAAATGTTGCTTCAGGATTTTTAGAATGTTTTCTTTATCCCTTTCTTGTTTAAAACAAATCAAAATGTCGTCTACATATATGAGTACATAAATCCATCTATTAATCAGCCTTTTTGTGTACAAGCATGGATCAGCTTTGCTTCTTTGAAATTTTTCATTTGTAAGTACTTTCGTGATTTTGTCATTCCACGCTTTAGCTGCTTGCTTTAAACCATATATGCTTTTCTGTAGTTTGCAAACTTTGTTTGGATTTCTTTCATCTTTGAATCCTGGAGGTTGTTCCATGTAAATGTCTTCTGTTAAATCTCCATTCAGAAAAGCTGTCTTTACATCCAGATGTCTCAGTTCCATCTGTTTCATTGCTGCAACTGTAAATAAAGTTCTTATTGTAGTGTGTTTGACAACTAGAGCAAATGTCTCATCATAGTCTTCTCCATATTTTTGAGAATACCCTTTAGCTACGAGTCTTGCTCGGTATCTTTCAGCTGTGCCATCTGTTTGGTATTTTACTTTAAAGATCCATTTACATCCTATGGCTTTTCTTCCTTCTGGTAAATCTGTTAGTGTCCAGGTATTTGAATCATGCATGGATTTAATTTCTGTTTCTGTTGCTTCTATCCATTTATTAGCTTCTTCTTCAGGAAGTTTAGATATGTCTTCCCAAGAGGTAGGCTCATAGATTTTTCTTATGCTTGTCTTGTATGACAGACGTTTTGGTGGTTTTCCTTTGTTCTCTCTCATTGAATGTCTTGGTTCTGTGTCAGTTTGTAGTTGTGATTCTTCACTTTCAGTATTTTGTTCTTCATTAATTTCTACTTCTTTCTCATCAGATATTTCTTCAGTTATGTCACTATTGTTTTTCTCATTTTTTGTTTCAACTGAAATCATAATGTCTTCATTTAAATCTTCAATGAATGTCACACTGTTACTCACCGTAACTCTGTCTGTTTTGGGATTTAGGATTCTATATCCTTTGCAATTTTCACTATATCCAACGAATATTCCTTCCATGGATCTGTTTTGAAGGTTGGAACGTTTTTCTGTTGGAATAAATATAAAAACTTTACATCCAAAAACTTTTAAATGATTGACACTTGGTTTCATACCTTGCCACAGTTCATATGGAGTTTTCGTCAGTTTTCTGGAAAAAAAGTCGGTTCTGTAGATATGTAGCTGTCATTGCTGCCTCACCCCAATATTTCTCTGGTAGTTTGGAATCCGTTAGCATACATCTTATCATTTCTGTTAGAGTTCTGTTTTTCCTTTCTTTTACTCCATTTTGTTCAGGTGTGTATGGAACAGTTTTCTGGTGTTCTATTCCATTTTGTCTTAAGTAGTCTTCTATTCTGTGACCTGTAAATTCACCTCCATTATCACTTCTGATGACAATTGGCTTCCTTTGAAATTTGTTACTTGATCTTGTTACATAGTCTACAAGTTTATCAAAAACTTCACTTTTGTTCTTAATTAAGTATGTGACTGTGTATCTTGAGTAGTCGTCTATAAAAGTCAACATGTATCTATTGCCTCCTGATGTAGTCATTTTCATGGGTCCACATACGTCAGTATGCACCAAATCAAGTAGTCTTTCGCTTTTCATCTCACTTTCTTTTGGAATAGATATCCTTGTGGCTTTGGATTTTATACAACATTCACATCTTACGGTAATTGAGCAATCTGATATCTTTAAATCTTTTGTCAATTATTTTCTCTGTAGTTCCCTTATACTGTCAGGGTGTCTATGTCCTAGACGTCTATGCCACATGTGAATACAGTTTTTGTGATCATATGTACATACCTTCATCTGTTCCTTTGGTGTGTCAAAATGATATATTTGTTCATCTGCCTTGACTTTGGTTATCACCTTGTTTCCTGCAATAATTGCACACTCATTGTCTTTGAATTTTACTGTAAGTCCTTTTGCTGTTAAACGTTTCACAGATAATAATCCGCCTTCCAATTTTGGAACATACAACACATCCTGTACAAGTATCTTTGAATCTTGTCCGAACTTGTTTGAACAATTTAGCATACCTTGTCCGATACCTTCTGCGGTTATTTTGCTTCCATCTGCAAGATAAATGGCTTCTTTCTTATCTAAATCAAGATCAGTAAAGAAATTCTTGTCACTTGTCATATGACTCGTTGCTCCTGAATCAATAAACCAACCAAGTGATGATTTCTTGTCTGTTACTTTAAATGTGCCATTCCAATTATTCTCACATGAATCGGAAATTGTGTTTTTTACTTTCTGTGTATGCTTTTTATGTTGTAATTTTTGTTGTTCTGCTTTCCATATGGTACAGTCTTTCTTTAAATGACCTTTTTTCTTACATCTGAAGCATTCTCTTGTCTCTTTATTATAGGGTTTTTTAAATTCTGTAGCTTTAAGAGCGTTTTCACTGTCCTTTTCAGTAGAAGAATTATTTCTTTGTTCTTTTCTTCTCTGATATTCATCTATTAGTCTTGTTTTCACAAAATCTAATGTAATGTCAGTTTCTGGTCTCGTCTCAAGGGCATTTATCAAGGCTGTATACGAATCTGCAAACTGCACAATAATATAGCTGCTACATGACTTTCTTTAATGTCTTCACCAATAGATCTTAGCTGTGATATCACTTCCATCATTGAGAATATGTGCTTCTGCATGTCATCATTTGCACTCAATCTCATACTGTAAAGCTTTCTTAATAAAAATAACTTGTAATTCAAGCTAGGTCTTTCATACAGTTTTCTTAATTCTTCCCACATTCCTTTAGCTGTTTCTTCATTTCTTATATGTATTAATTGAGCATCATCCACTAATATGCTAATGGTGGCTCTCGCTTGTCTATTCTTCTTATCCCATGTCTGATTATCTTGATCTGGTCTTTCTGTAACAATTACTTCCCATAAATTATCCTTAGATAACAACATCTCTACTTTGAATTTCCATAACTGATAATTTTCACTATTCAGTTTAGCTACTGTGAATTTCAGTTCTGTGTTACACATCATCTTTATATAGTCTTACTTGTTTAGAGAGTTGTACTGAAGATATTCTCCTGTTTTTTCTTCTTGCTGATAGTTCCTGTATGTCCTGCTTGTGTTGAATTCTCTGTAATTATATCCAGCTCCTGGGATCATGAATTCCTCTGTCACTCTGTATCTGGATTTATTTCCTTCTGTTTACAGAGCTTATCTGTGTGCTCCGTTATCTGGGGTTATAAACCAGGATCCTCTTGTAGTGCGGGCCTGTAGTGTCTGGCCTTTAGTGTCTGGGTTCTGGCCTGGGCCCATAACCTGTCGCAGAATGCATCTTCTTACAGTCACCACTGTACTTATGAGAGCTTCAATCAGCAAGATATCTTGAGTAAACAGTATTAACTTCATACTGGTTAAACATGAGATACAATTCAGTGTCACACAGTCCGTGTGCTGCTTGCATAACACATTCAGGAAAGGAAAGAAAAACACAGGAAGTAAAAACAACCAACAATTGAGAGCTTTTCTCCCACATTTACAGCAAGCATATAAGTTTACACACTATCGCCATCTGCTGTCTGGTTAGTATAAAGTCCTCCTTTCACTTATAATAAGTTCTAATCTCCTCAACACCTGCCACACCCTAATCAGCAACATTCTACTTGGAAAAAAGCTCTACATTTTCCTATACTTGCATGATTTAATGGCGATCCCAAAGACTGTCAGGGTTTTGTTAATCAATGCACCGTACTTTGAATTGTGCCCTCAGCGATTTTCTTCTGACCAGTGTAACGTACCATGCATTTTCTTTTATTGTCTGGTGATGCTTTGGCGTGGGTTGCGCCATTGTGGGAACAGAACTACCCCATGATGTATTCCCTACCCAGCTTTCTGACTGCATTTCATTGAGTTTTTGATGAACTAGGTCTCTTTCTCTCAGCCGCTTATTTCATACTGTGGATAAGACAAGGGACTAGCTCTGTGGGACAATATGCCATCCAGTTCTGTAACCTGTCTGTTGAATTGGCATGCAACAACAATGTACTCCTAGCTATCTTCTATTCTGGCTTGTCCAATCATGTCAAAGATTATCTGTGGGTAGAGATTTGCCTTCTTCACTTGACGATTTATTTCCCTTGCTACTCATGTGGACTTCCATTTTAAAGAAAGTTCAGAGGAAAAATCTCTGGATTCTTTTGTCTCTCCTCAAGGGCATCTTCAAAATCTCCTCCCAGACTGGCTGCACTGTAACCTATGCAAATTGGTTGGAAGAGATTGTCACCGGCAGAAAGATCACATCAACTTTAACAAAGACCCTGTTTATATTGTGGTGAACGAGATCTTTCTCGCACAGACTGAAGGCCAAACAGGGAAACTTCAGCTCCTAGACAAGAGAGGAGGTATCACCCTGGGGGTAACTCTGCCCTCCACTAAAGATAAATTACTCATGTCTATGTCAGTTTCCTTTGGTTCCTCTGTGTTCATAGGACAAACATTCGTTGATTCTGGAGCAGCAGAGAATTTCATGGACTTTTCTTTGGCAAATAAAAACTAAAAATTACTTTTGTTTCCTTGCTGACACATCTGAAGCTAATGTCCACAAATGGCTCTGCAATAACAAGAGGTCATATCTAGTGATGAGCGAGCATGCTCGCCGCTGCTCGGTACTTGCTCGGGCGGGAGCTAGGGTCCCCGTCTTGCATGTTTGGCGCTATTTAGAGCACCAATCATGCAGTTATTATCTGCCACTCACTGTAATGCCACAGCCATGGTGGTTGTGGCATTACAGTGATTGCCCAAATCGATGGGAACAGTGCTCACAGTGAAACATGAAAAGCCGGCAATTCATCAACAGCATTCATTGGTACCCGACAATTTAGAACAGAAAGAGTAGAGCATCACACATAGATTAGATATATAGAAACATGTCAGTCACATATATAATGTTACGCTCGCGCACGGACTGACTGGCGTGAGCGTGATTAGTTATCCCACTGTACCATGAACCGAGGAGTGCCTGGAGGGGCGTAACTAAGTATCAACCTTATCCGACCAAGGTCGCACGGCGGCTCAGTTGACTCTGTGAACCAAGGAGGAACCGAGCAGAGGGACCAGGTGCAACTCCAGGTCAGACCCCGGTCACAGCTGTTGACCCACACCGGGGAATGCAGGAACAGGCAGGTTAGACTGGCATACAGGCAGGTGGGTATTGGCAGGCACGGCTGGTATGCAGACAGGTGGATACTGGTAAGCACGGCTGGTATGCAGACAGGAGGGCACTGGCAAGCATGGCAGGACTGCAGACAGGGAGATACTGGCAAGCACGGCTGGAGTGCAGACAGGGAGGTACTAGCAGGTTGGAGCGCAGGCTGGATAGGGTCCAGTACAGACTGGGAGACAGGAACAGAGCCGCAGATGTGGTAGAAAAGCAGAGTAAAGCGAAACCGCCGAAGCGGAGGACAAGGCAGAGCAGAGAGGAACCGCCGGTGCGGTGAGAAAGCAGAGCGGAGCGAAAACTGCAGGTGCGGTGGGCAAGGCAGAGCAGAGCGGAACCGCCGGAGCAGTGGACAAGGCAGAGCAGAGAGGAACCGCCGGAGCGGTGGAGAAGGCAGAGCAGAGCGAAACCGCAAGTGCGGTGGACAAGGCAGAGCAGAGCGAAACCGCAGGTGCGGTGGACAAGGCAGAGCAGAGCGAAACCGCAGGTGCGGTGGACAAGGCAGAGCAGAGCGAAACCACAGGTGGGGTGGACAAAGCAGAGCAGAGCGAAACCACAGGTGCGGTGGACAAGGCAGAGCAGAGCGGAACCGCCGGAGCGGTGGACAAGACAAAGCAGAGCGAAACCGCAGGTGCGGTGGACAAGGCAGAGCAGAGCGGAACCGCCGGAGCGGTGGGCAAGGCAGAGCAGAGAGAAGCCACTGGAGCAGTGGGCAAGTAGAGCAGAACAGGGCTGAAGGTGCAGGCAGAGAGGACAGGACTCTGTTCACATGGAACAGACTGGAAAATACAGGAAGATGGCTAGAACACAGGAGGTAGATACGGAGGAAGGGAAAAGGAACAAGCAGAACCAGATACACACAACGTACTTACTATGAAGTAGAGTGGACACAAAATTCACAAACAGAAGTACAGAGACAACGAGTTGGAGTTAGGTGCAGGTTCAGACACTGCAAGAAAAGGGAAGGTATGGACATAGAGACAAACAGGTAACAGGCTGGGAGACAGTTCAGACAGGAACTGATACTGCAACGAGATACAAGAACGAGCCTGGGTATACAGCCCCCAGAGTGGTGGAAACAGACTAGAAGTCAGAGATAACAGGTCTGGGTATGCAGCCCCCAGAGTGGCGGAAACAGACTAGAAGTCAGAGATAACAGGCCTGGGTATGCAGCCCCCAGGGTGGCAGAAACAGACAAGGTACAGGACAGGACCTGGCAATTCAGTTGCAAAGACAAACTGAGTGAAGGTGTTGCTCAGGCCCCTCCTTCTAGGTGGAAGGGGTTTAAATATCCAGTGACTCACAGCAATAGGCTGGGGACGCATTAGGAGCATGCCAACAGCAGCTATAAGAATCAGGAAGTAATCGGGCCGCTGAGCTAAGCAATCAGACAAGAGACATGCACACAGCATGAACTGAAGCAAGGTTTGCAGGCTGGACTGACAGGTAAGATTGCGGTCTTGCATAGTCGGAGGTGGTGCACTATGCAAGCACGCCGCCAGGGATGTTACATATAATAAGTACAGTGACAGTGTTGGTTACTGTACTTGTCATTTAGCGTTAAAATAAAGGATTTATTAAAAAAAAAATTGGCGTGGGATCCCCCGTAATTTTAGTCTCTAGCAGAGGTTAAGCAGATGGCTGGGGCAGATGTTTGAAGCCTGGGAAGGGGGTAATACCCACGGAGCTTCCCAGGCTACTAATATCAGCCCCCAGTTGAATACCTAGCCTTTACTAGCTATTAAAATGGGGGACCCAAAAAAATGACGTGGGGTCTACCCTATTTTAATAGCTATCAAAGGCTAGGCAGACAGCTGGAGGCAGATATTAATAGCCCTGCGCTCCGCAGTGTCTCTGAAGGATGACAAGCTGGATGGCAGCGTTCTGCTACCATCCAGCCTGCCATCTCAATGCCATCCCAGTGTGAGAGAATTCTCCTGCTCACGCGTTGATGTCATTTGCCGGCACCTCTTGAGCAGGAGAATTCTCCCACGCTGTCAGTGACGTGCAGGAGTTGAACAGAGTTCATTGGACATGAACTCGGCTCATCTGGATGCCGTCATAGCGAGACACTGAAGAGCTTCACTGAGGAGCTTCTCAGTGCCTGCAGCATGGTAAGCTGGATGGCAGTGTTCTGCTGCGATCCAGCCTGTCATGTCAATGTAGCAGAGCTGAAGCCATCCTGGGAACCATGGAAAGGTAAGGATGAGGTTGGTTTATTATTATTTACTTTTATTGCAGGAGATCGTTGGCTTCAGCTGGAATGGGCAATACGGTAAGTAGAGTTTAATTTAGAACATTAAAGTATTGTGTCTTTATTTAAATTAAAGGATTTTATTCTGGGTGTTGGTGTTTTTTTTAACTGTCACTATGGGGTTAGTAATGGGGGCATCTTATAGACGCCTCTCCATTACTAACCTGGGCTTGATGTCAGCTGGCATTATAAGCTGACATCAACCCCAGCCCTATTACCCAACCTCCACCGCTACAGGGCAGTGGGAAGAGCGAGGCTAAGTGCCAGAATTGGCACATCCTATGGATGCGCCGTTTCTGAGGCGGCTGACGGCTGGTGTTTCTAGCCTGGGAGGGGGCCAATATTCATGATACCCTTCCTGGGCTATTAATATCAGCCCCCAGCCGTCTGCCTAGCCTTTGCTAGCTATTAAAATAGGGGGGACCCCAACATCAATTTTTTTTGGGGTCCCCCATTTTAATAGCTAGTAAAGGCTAGTTATTCAGCTGGGGGCTGATATTAGTAGCCTGGGAAGCTCCGTGGTTATTACCCCCTTCCCAGGCTTCAAACATCTGCCCCATCCATCTGCTTAACCTCCGCTAGAGACCAAATTACGGGGAACCCCACGCCAATTTTTTTTTTATAAATCCTTTATTTTAACACTAAATGACAAGTACAGTAACCAACACTGTCACTGTACTTATTATATATGTGACTGACATGTTTCTATCTATCTAATCTATGTGTGATGCTCTATTCTTTCGGTTCTAAATTGTCGGGTACCGATGTATGCCGCTGATGAATTGCTGACCGGCTTTTTTAAAGAGAGAGTTGCATGAAAATCGGAGGGCACTAGTGTGTTCTGAGTGCCCTGCTATGTTTTTCATGCACCGTCCTATATACCCTGCCTGCCTGCCTATATATTCTGCCTGCCTGATGTTTAATTGAGCACTGTTCCCATCGATTTGGGCAATTTTTGACCTTCTGCAGACCGCCGGGTGGGACCGCCAGAAAAATGCTCGAGATTCCCATAGACTTACATTGGGCTCGTTGCTCGGGTCGAGCACCCAAGTATTCCAATGTGCTCGACCCGAGCTTCGAGCACCTGAGCATTTTAGTGCTCGCTCATCACTAGTCATTTCCAATTTCAGACAGAGAAGGTAACACTTCAAATTGGTACACTATACATTGAGGACATTTCTTTTTCAATTTTACCACTCTCTGATGCACTGGTGCTTTTGGGACTTCTGTGGCTACGGCTTCATGCTCCGGTCATTGATTGGTGAACTGACCAGATTATGCAATGGGGTACATCTTGTTTTCACAATTGCCTCAAAACAATATTTTAATGCTGTGAAATTCTGCACAGCATTTACTGCCTCTAAATTGCCTGGACCCAAACAGGACTTCACAGACGTTTTCTCCAAGCAGAGGGCACTACAACACTACTGCTTCATTGGCCATATGGCTGCACCATTCCTCTACTTGCAGGCATGGAACCACCCAGAGATAAGGTATGGCTTTCCACAAAAAAACATCCAATTGAATACTCATTGCATGCAAGAAACTGGCATCAAAGTTCATTGGCCCATTCCAAATTATTGAGCAAGTAAACTCGGTCACCTTCCATCTTAAACTACCTCCCACTCTAAGAATCCCTCTTGCCTTTCATGTTTCTCTTCTACGTTCTCTGGTCTTCAATAGGTTCTCTCCTAGGTCAAGACTGTCCCTGTTCCCGCTTCTGATTCAGACACGGAGTATGAGTTCAACCAAATTTTGGACTGTAAGAAGGTTCATGGCAATCCCCTCTACTTGATTGACTGGTAGGGATACGGTGTCGAGAAGAGATGTTGGGTGCCAAAAGTGCTCCAATGTTGCTCAGAAAATGCTAAGCATCCGCTTTCTTCCATTATAGACTCATCTGGGAGTGAACCTAAGAGTGGTGGTACTGTCATGCACCTGTTTGCTTCCCTCACCCGGTGGGCTTTGCAAATGGCCTGGTGTAATCTCATGTAATAAAGCTCACCAATACAAACACCTGTGCTTTGGTATTAAGTCTTTTAGTTTGATTGTTCTCAGCTCCCTGTCTGCTGTCTCCAGTACCTCAGTTACCTGTTTGCCTGTGGCTTCCAGTCCCACTGTCTCTTGTCAGCCTGTGGCTTCCAGTACATCAACTACCTGTCTGCCTGCAGCTTCCAGTACCTCAGCTACCTTTCTGCCTGTGGCTTTCAGTACCTCAGCTAGCTGTCTGCCTGCAGCTTCCATTACCTCAGCTACCTATCTACCTGCGGGTTCCAGTATCTCAGTTATCCATCTGCCTGTGTCTTCCAGTACATCAGCTATCTGCCTGCAGCTTCCAGTACCTCTGCTACCCATTTCCCACGTACCTCACCTGTCTGTTGCATCGATGCCTGTTTTTAGTCTGCCCATCCGGACCTTGGATTTGCATGAACTACCTCACCAGGTGAGCCTAACAACGTACTTCAAAATGATAATGGTAGTTGTAGCCAACTATGTAAGTATTACTTTTGTTTTTTGTTTTTTTAGTATAACAAGTAGAGCATCGTTTTTATTTCAAAACTATATTTTCAATGTCTATTTATTGTATAATATTTAATAAAGAAGAATTTGAAGGAAAATTAGGAAGAAACCACTGTAAGAAATTTGTATTGTCATTATAGTTAGGCATGAGCGAACATTTCAATGTTCGGTTCGAACATTTCCGAAACCCATAGGAGTCAATGCGGGGACCAAAAAAATGCATATACAACACTTAGAAACAGGAACAAAAGCTGCCAAAACACATCAAATTAGGTGTAGACACCAGGAAAGTGCCATCAGTTGACACACAGTACAAGTACTATAATTATTATTACTGTGACAGCGACATTTATTTAGTTGTTCTTTGCATGTCAAAAGGGGTCACCGACTGGTCCAACAGGAGAGAGAACCCTGCCTGCGAGGGCGCACTGGTAAGGACGTAGTTTGTGGAACTACTGTGCCACAGACCCCGGAGAGCCTGAAGGGGCATGACAATGCGAACACCGGACTGTTCACTAGAGCCTCTGATGGTGAGGTTAGACTTGGCTCCAGATGAACACCAGGTGCCACTCCAGGACAGACCAACGGACGTGCAGCAGCTGGACCCAGTAGGACAGACTAGATGGTGCAGCAGGCGGAGTCTTTATCAGAGTGCAGCAAGCAGAGTTTGTATCAGAGTGCAGCAGGCAGAGTCTGTATCAGAGTGCAGCAGGCAGAGTCTGTATCAGAGTGCAGCAGGCAGAGTCTGTATCAGGAGTGCAGCAGGCAGACTCTGTATCAGGAGTGCAACAGGCAGAGTCTGTATCAGGAGTGCAGCAGGCAGATTCTGTATCAGGAGTGCAGCAAGGACTGGTACGCAACCTTACACAACTTAGACTGCAGCCAACCAAATAGATGGAGACCCAATCAGGATTCCCCACATTTAAAAACATTAGTGGCAGATACCATCAAAGTGGCATCAATTGCACTACTGTAGAAATAGTGTAAATAAGACCCACACCTCTTCCAGTACAGCCAACCCAGGAGATGGAGACCTAACCAGGAGTGTTCACATTGCCCTAAATGAGGGCGGCCTAACACCACCGAAGTGGCATCAAAGTCATCAGACTACAAGTAGTTTAACACAGACTCATACTTGTCCCACTACAGCCAACCCAGGATATGCAGACTCAATCAGAAGTGTTTAAATTAAAAAAAAATAGAGCCTAAGACCACCATTTCCATGGCCAACAAATTGGAGATGGTGGCGCTCAACCTCTTAGCTTTGTCATGCATAGGATGAAACAATCTTTTATGTGACCACAACTGCGGGACCGAGGTCTGGATAAGGTGCTGAGAGAGGGCCGAGTATGGTGAACCGGAAAAACTGGTGGAGCGTGAGTGAGCTGCAGATGTGACGGTGGATTGAGAAACATGCGGTGTGCTTGGTGAAACAAACACAGCAGGCGTGTCCGCTACCGTTACAGCTGATGGACTGTCACTCAGCCTGATTGGAGCGGGTAAAGAACCGGAGTTTCTGCGATGGGAGACCTGCGTGACAATACTTGGCACAGTAACAGCAGAGGAGGAAGAAGCAGCGGATGCCTTTGATGGAGCAGCTGATGGTTGTTGACGTCCGCTGGTCCGCATTTCAGTGCAGTAAGATTCCCAGTGTAAAGAATGTTGCTTGAGCATGTGAACGTTCATACATGTAGTAGTCAAATTATTACAGTTTTTCCCTCTACTGAGTTTTTTATTACAAAGTTTGCAGATAAAGTGAGTTGGCTCATCCTTTGCAGTGACAAAAAAGGCTCATGCTAGGCAACCCTTGCTACCTGTGACTGTTGCTGGCCACAGCCATGGTTGTGGTTAAGGGTGCAGTGCTCCTCGTGTTTGCATCACTTCGCGTCAGCGCCATAGGGCAAAATGTAACCTCCTCGTCTTCCTCCTCCACCTCCTCAGATGAGCTACTCGGCTGCATGACTCTGGGTTCACACAATGTAGGATCTTCAACCTCGTCATCATCCAATGTGTTATCACATTCCTTGACCTCAGAGTGACCTCTCTCCTCTTGTTGCTCTGACAGCACAGTACAGTCTCATCGGTATCACCTCACTCCCCTGCGGTTAACGTCTGGTGACAAGGGTCAGGAACCTGCTCGGACCCCACTTCGTCCAGCCCCGAATCGAAGCTAAAAAAATTTTGGGCATCGGTGCAGATGCTTTCCTCACCTTGACTCTGGGACAGTTTGGAGTACACTTCTGATGCCCATGGTGTAGAATGGGTGAAGAGTTCTACAGACTCGCCCATCTGTGGTTCGCTACAGTCAGTTGGGCAGTTGGCCAGTTGTGACGCGGGGGGAAGCATGGGTAATTGGGGTGCCACCTCTGTGGACTGTACTGCGTGTGATGTTGAGGTGGAGGAAGAAGAGGAGAGGGTACTGGAAGCAGAGCTTGCCATCCACTGGAGCACCTGCTCTTTCTGGGCCTTATCAACAAGGGGTGTTGCTGTGCAGCTGCCAAAGGAAGGGAGTGAAGTAGGCCATCCACTAACATAAGTTGTCAGTTGTTTTTGGATAGGACCTGTTTGTGTTGGTTCACTAGTGCTTTCACTAACATTACCACCTACCCCACGTACACCTTGAACACCAAGCCTATTCGTCCTTCCACCACGCCCTCTCTTTTTCCCACTCATGTTGGTCAGATACAGTGGTAGGAGCATGCAATTAACTAAAGAAAACTATGTTTTTTTCCTGTGCAATAGCTCAGCACACACCTGAATTTCAGCGACACTTAATGACAAGGTAAGATATGGCCTGCCGTATAACGTTACTAACAGACAAAAGAAATTTGTTAGTGTATATGAGGCCGATAAAACCTACAAGATATTCTCCAAACAATTTCAAACTGAGATGTCCCCTGCTGTATTACTTTACGAACAGAAGAAAAATTTTTTTGAATGTGGATGAGGCCAGTATGACATAGAATATATGCTCCAAAATATTTCAAACTCACTTGAAAAAATATTTCTTGGACTGGGAATAGCAAGAGAAAAAATGTATTTTTTTACTCTTAAACCACCTTAAGTTCAACTCCACTAAAATAGTATCTGACACTAAAAAAAAACTTTAGTGCACACAACTTTCAATGTCACAATAGCAAAAGAAAAAAAACAAGCAGATTTTGTGCTCTGCAAAAAGAAGCTCTGCAGACTGTGCAGAGCACAATTTCAACCCCACTAAATGAAAAGGTGCACTGCGCTTGCTTGATCACATTAGCAAGTGCAAAAAAAGATTCAAGGTATTCTGAAACATGGAGCTCTATACCAGCAGTGCACAGCGCTATTGTATGGCATGGGCTCTCTATTTCTGTCAGAATCTCAGTACTTGCACAAAAACACCAAAAATGTGCTGCACCAGCGGTTGCAGAGGTACACAGGCCAGGAATTATCTACACTATCTGACTACCACACAAGCGCCCATTTATCTAGCTAATATCTCTCATTACACAGGAGAACACTGAGCTGCGTCTGTCTCCAGCAGTGACACGGATATAATGGTGCTGAGGGAACATGGCCGTTTTTCATATTGAGAGGACATGTGATTTCTGCAGCCAATTGCAGAAGCCCTTATGTCTGGACAGTGTAGATGCTTCCTGCGCTATGATTGGCTGGCTGCGCTTTCCTCAGTTAAAGTTACCGCCCACAGGAAAGAAAAAATAACAGTGCGCCGCTGATCTGACCTGTTCCTAGATTTCCACAGCTCCCACACTCACCTGGCACATGTCACTGCTCATTATACACTTTCACTATGCTAACAAAACTGTTCAAAATGCAGTGGTTGCAATTGAGCAAATTCATCAAACTTTTCCGATTTTAAGAAAATTTGCTCACCTTTTGCAATCATGAATCCAAATGTGCCATATTCGTACCGAATTTGAAACTTTCGAACATTCGCCGAACAAATTCGCTCAACACTAATTATAGTAGATAGAATATATTGTCCTTGTATGACTAGGAACAGGATAAAATCCCTTGTAATAAACAGTGAGAACAAAGAATAATTTTTACCCCAAAAAAATATCAATCTATGAAATCTGATGGGAAAAAAAAGTAGAAAATGTTTTGTTCCAAAAATGTTCTTTGATTACTTATAGTTTATAGTAAAGCATCCTCAAATACCATTGTTCATGGTTTTTAAGAGAAATGGAGTAGAAGCTGGCAAATTTCATCCATTTATTTGTTTAAAAAGGTTGTTTAATACTCGAACAACCCCTTCTCAATCACTATATTTCTCCATGTAAACCAATAACACCTATACTTGCAAATGGTGCAGGTGCTGCTTTTTGGCATGTCATGTGAACTCCGCAGCCAATCAGAGCCCACTGCACTCTCACTTCCTTCGTCCAAAGCAAGTGAGAGTGAAGCAGCCAATGATTGGCTGCAGGGCTCACATGACATAATAATGTCACATGAACAGTAGGAGACTAGAGTCCAACATCGGTCAAATGGCACCAGCACCAGAGGTGATTACAGGCTGTTATTATATTACATGGGGAAAATATAGTGATTAAAAGGGGGTTTTCTGAGTGGTGGACGACCCCTTTAAAGGCCGTGTTCACAATACATTGAAATGCAGCATTTTCTTGATGTGTTATTTTTTGTTCAGTAGATCTGCAGTTCAATGAAAGTTGATGTGAAAATCCATGCCTAATATGTAATTAGAGATACTGCAGATCTGTGCACTTTAGATATGTCTTTCCCTATAGACTTCTATGGTGTGCTTCAAAATAACACATTACTGCAGAATTTCTGCAGTAAAAATACATCAAAAAAGAAGCACCAAATGTAAACTTAAAACACAAAAAAAAGAAAAGTACATTACAAATAAATATAAAAGCAATAACCAGAACAGAATGCTATTTTATATTTTGGTGTGGTTGTCTACAAAAACATGCAAAAAAAACTATCATTTTTTGTTGCCAGGTGAGAACATACCTAAACAGTTTTACACACTTCTTATTTTGTGCATAAATTTTTTTAGGAAATGTTTAGTATCATAAGTAGTGTTGAGCGATACCTTACGATATCAGGAAATATCGTATCGGATTGGATCGGACCGATACTCAAAAAGTATCGGATATCGCCGATTCCGATACCGGAAACCAATGCAAGTCAATGGGACACAAATATCGGAATGAAAATAAACCCTTTCTTTCCTTGTAGGTTAATTCTACATGAAGTAAAACAACTAAGAATAATGTAGAATGTATTATGCGAAAAGCCGGCAATTCATCAGCGGCATACACCGGTACCCGACAATATACAACAGAAAGAATAGAGCTTCACACATAGATTAGATAGATAGAAACATGTCAGTCACATATATAAGAAGTACAGTGACAGTGTTGGTTACTGTACTTGTCATTTAGTGTAAAGGATTTATTAAAAAAAATAATAGTGTTTTCATGCACCGTCTCTTTAAAAAAGCCGGCCGGCAATTCAGCAGCGGTACCGACAATTTAGAACAGAAAGATAGAGCATCACACATAGATTATATAGATAGAAACATGTCAGTCACATATATATGAAGTACAGTGACAGTGTTGGTTACTGTACTTGTCATTTAGTGTAAAGGATTTATTTAAAAAAATAATAGTGTTTTCATGCACCGTCTCTTTAAGAAAGCCGGCCGGCAATTCAGCATCTGTACCCGACAATTTAGAATAGAAGGAATAGAGAATCGTACATAGATTAGATAGATAGAAACATGTCAGTCACATGTATATGAAGTACAGTGACAGTGTTGATTACTGTACTTGTCATTTAATGTTAAAATAAAGGATTTATTTAAAAAAAAATTGTCGTGGGGTTCCCCTTAATTTTAGTCTCTAGCGGAGGTTAAGCAGACGGCTGGGGCAGATGTTTGAAGCCTGGGAAGGGGGTAATACCCACGGAGCTTCCCAGGCTACTAATATCAGCCCCCAGCTGAATACATAGCCTTTACTAGCTATTAAAATGGGGGAACCCCCAAAAAAATGACGTGGGGTCCCCCCTAATTTAATAGCTAGCAAAGGCTAGGCAGACAGCTGGGGGCTGATATTAATAGCATAGGAAGGGAGCCATGAATATTGGCCCCCTCCCAGGCTAGAAACACCAGCCGTCAGCCGCCCCAGAAATGGTGCATCCATAGGATGCGCCAATTCTGGCACTTAGCCTCGCTCTTCCCACTGCCCTGTAGTGGTGGCAGTGGGGTAATAGGGCTGGGGTTGATGTCACCTTATAATGCCAGCTGACATCAAGCCCAGGTTAGTAATGGAGAGGCGTCTATAAGACACCCCCATTACTAACCCCATAGTCAAAGTTAAAAAAAAACACAAACACCCAGAATAAAGTCCTTTAATTGAAATAAACACACAATTCTTTATTGTTCTAAATTAAACCATACTTACCATAACGCCCATTCCAGCTGAAGCCAACGATCTCCTGCAATAAAAGAAAAATAATAAAGCAACCTCATCCTTACCTTTCCATGTTTCCCACGATGGCTCCAGCTCTGCTACATCGAGATGACAGGCTGGACCGCAGCAGAATGCTGCCATCCAGCCTGTCATCCCGCAGACACTGAGAAGCGCAGGCTTGCTTGCGCTCCTCAGTGTCTCTCTGTGACGGCATCCAGATGAGCCGAGGTCATGTCCAATGAACTCGGCTCAGCTCATGCACGTCACTGACAGCGTGGGAAAATTCTCACGCTGAAGCGCTGAGTGCAGGAGAATTCTCCCACGCTGTCAGTGACGTGCATGAGGTGAGCCGAGTTCATTGGACATGACCTCACCTCATGCACGTCACTGACAGCGTGGGAAAATTCTCCTGCACTCAGCGCTTCAGCGTGAGAATTTTCCCACGCTGTCAGTGACGTGCATGAGGTGAGCCGAGTTCATTGGACATGACCTCGGCTCATCTGGATGCCGTCACAGAGAGACACTGAGGAGCGCAAGCATGCCTGCGCTTCTCAGTGTCTGCGGGATGACAGGCTGGATGGCAGCGTTCTGCTGTGGTCCAGCCTGTCATCTCGATGTAGCAGAGCTGAAGCTGTCGTGGGAACCATGGAAAGGTAAGGATGATGTTGGTTTATTATTTTTCTTTTATTGCAGGAGATCGTTGGCTTCAGCTGGAATGGGTGTGATGGTAAGTATAGTTTAATTTAGAACAATAAAGAATTGTGTCTTTATTTCAATTAAAGTGTAGTGCCGGCGTCCCTGTCCTCTGCTAGGCAGGGACGCTGCTCCCCTCACCGCTCTGCTCCGTGCCCGGCATCCTCCCCCCGCTCTGCTGTCAGCGCGCGCTCCGTCCCGGCGTCCTCCTCCTGCTCTGCTCTCAGCGCGCGCTCCTTCCCGGCCCTTGTGCTTAGGGCGCGCGCGCGCTCCCCTCCTCTTAAAGGGGCCGCGCGCGCCGCCCTAAAGAGTCCCCGGCCAATGGCCGGAGGACTTCATCATATATAAGGCACCTCCTCCAAAATGGAGGTGCCCGAGCAATGTTGTTTGCACCTGTGTCTCACCTGTGCTTCAGCCCTCAGGTCCCGTTGCCAGTTACCTGCCAGTTTCCTGCCAGTTACCTGCCAGTTACCTGCCTGATTCCTGCCTGAATACTTGTTACCTGTCTGCCAGTCTGAGGTCCGACGGTCTGCCTTACTACTCCTGTCAGTCTGTCTAAAGGACCAGCCTGCCCGCTCACCTGGGAGCGCATATCAGCTACCTGCCTGCTTGCCTGAGGTCCGACGGTCTGCCTTACTACTCCGGTCAGTCTGTCTATGGACCAGCTTGCCCGCTCACCTGGGAGCGCTTCTCCGTTATCTGCCTGCTTGCCAGCCCGGAGGCTCCGTTGTCACGTGCGGTGACCACCAGCTATTCCAGAGACTCTTGCCCGCTCACCTGGGAGCGCTTCTCCGTTACCTACCTGCCTGCCAGCCCGGAGGTTCCGCCGTCACGTGCCGTGACCACCTGCTATTCCAGAGACTCTCGCTTGCTCACCTGGGAGCACACATCTACCATCTGCCTGCTAGCCTACCCGGAGGCTCTGCCATCACAGGTCGTACCTACCCCTTACCCAGAGACTGCCCTGATCACTTGCCGTAACTCCCTGTCCGTTCACCCAGAGACTGCCACCCGCTCCCTTACAAGGGCCGCCCCCTTGTATAGTAGCTCAGAGGTTCCGCCTCCCGGACCCGTTACAGTTTGCTCGGGCCATGGAACCCGGTGGCACCCAAGCTCCCTCGCTCACGGACCTGTGTCATGAACTGTCCCGTCAAAGGTCCCAACAGGAGTCCATCCTGGGTCACCTGCGGAATGTCAATACTCGCCTGGACACTCTGACTGCACCACCTGCAGCGACTGCCAGTACCATGACTCGCAACCCGGCAGCTCCGCTACCCACTAATACCATGGTAACCTATCCCGGTACCCGGCTGTCTGCACCTCCTCGCTTCGGAGGCGACTCCGCCCAGGCTCGGGGCTTCATAAATCAGTGCACCCTGCACTTTGAACTTTTGTCCCATCAGTTTAATTCCGACCGGGCCAAAATTGCCTTTATCATGTCCCATCTCACCGGGGAGGCCCTGGCCTGGCTAAATCCTCTATGGGAGAGAGGAGACCCCCTGGTGTCCAACTTGCCTGCTTTTCTCTCGGCTTTCCGGAAAGTCTTCGACGAACCCGGACGGAAGACCTCATCCGCATCCTCTCTGCTACGCCTCCGTCAGGAGGGTCTCACCGTGGGCCAATATGCCATACGGTTCCGCACCCTTGCCTCGGAGCTGGCCTGGGATAACGACGCTCTGGTATCCGTCTTCTGGGAGGGTCTGTCCGGTCGTATTAAAGATGAACTTGCTGGTCGGGACATTCCTACCTCTCTCGATGATCTAATAACCCTTGCCACCCGGATTGACCTACGGTTCCAGGAGCGTGCCAAAGAGGTCACCCGTGAGAGAAGGATTCCACGTTTAGCTCCTACTTTCCAGAAACCCGTCATTCCCTCCATCTCTCCCCAGGTACACTCTCCTGAGCCTATGCAGGTCGACCAGACCAAGATGGTCAAAACCCGTCAGGACTCACGCCGTGCCGAGGGGAGGTGCTTCTACTGTGGCAGTAAGGAGCACCGGATCCGTGCCTGCCCGGAGAGGTCGGGAAACGCCTGTGTCTAGGTTCGCTCAGAGAGGTCCACCTAGACAAGAATAAATCCTCTCCATCCCTGCTGTTGTCAGTTTCGATCATCTACGGGGAGAACCGTTATTTCGAACTAGCCCAACTTGACTCTGGAGCAGCCGGGAACCTTATTTCACAGTCCCTGGTTGAGAAATACCGCATCCCCACCAAACCTCTGGCTGTACCCTTGTCTGTCGCTGCCGTGGATGGGGGCCTCTTACCTCGCCCCATTCAACTCATCACCGAATCCATTACCCTGCAGGTGGGAATGCTGCATTCTGAAAGTATCTCCTTTCATGTTCTGCCTGGACTCTCTCACGCCCTCTTGCTAGGTCTGCCCTGGCTCCAGAGACATGCACCCGTGCTAGACTGGCAAACCGGAGAGGTCCTTCGCTGGGGACAAGACTGTCATAAAACCTGCCTGGTTCCCGTCCATCCCATCCGTCCCTCTCCTACCCCAGCTAATCTACCTGGACTTCCGATTCCTTATTGGTCTTATGCAGATGTCTTTAATAAAAAGGAGGCAGAGACATTACCACCACATAGACTATACGACTGTCCCATCGATCTGCTACCCGGTACTACTCCTCCCCGTGGGCGTATCTATCCTTTATCCGCTGCTGAGACCCGGTCAATGTCCGAATATATTGAGGAGAATCTGGCCAGAGGATTCATCCGGAAATCTACCTCCCCGGCGGGAGCAGGCTTCTTTTTCGTCAAAAAGAAGGACGGCTCTCTCCGTCCCTGTATAGACTATAGAGGCCTAAACCTGATCACGGTGAAGAATAAGTACCCCCTTCCGCTCATTCCAGAATTATTTGATCGTCTGAGGGGGGCTAGGATCTTCACCAAACTGGACCTTCGTGGGGCGTACAACCTGGTTCGTATTCGTCAGGGGGATGAATGGAAGACGGCATTCAACACCCGGGACGGCCACTATGAATACCTGGTAATGCCCTTTGGTCTCTGTAACGCTCCTGCCGTCTTTCAAGAGTTGGTCAATGACATCTTCCGGGACCTTCTCTACTCCTGCGTAGTGGTGTACCTGGACGACATCTTGGTCTTCTCTCCGGATCTCCAGACTCACCGGAGGGACGTTCGTCAGGTCCTGCTCAGGCTAAGGCAGAACCATCTCTACGCTAAATTTGAGAAGTGCCTCTTTGAGCAGACCTCGCTTCCGTTTCTGGGCTACATTATCTCTCAGACCGGCCTACAAATGGATCCTGAGAAACTGTCTGCCATCGAGAAATGGCCCCGACCGGAGGGGTTGAAGGCCATTCAGCGATTCCTGGGCTTCGCCAACTACTACCGCCTCTTCATACCACACTTCTCTTCCCGGACGGCCCCAATTTCTGCGCTCACCCGTAAAGGTACTAATCCCAAAGAGTGGCCACCCGAAGCAGAGGAGGCCTTTCTTTCCCTTAAACAGGCCTTCTCTTCCGCCCCGGTGCTGCATCGCCCAGATGGCAACAAGCAGTTCTTCCTGGAAGTTGACGCCTCCTCCTCTGGAGCCGGAGCGGTACTTACTCAAAAATCATCTTCCGGGAGGATGGTAACTTGTGGCTTCTTCTCTAAACTCTTCTCCTCCTCTGAGCGCAACTATTCCATAGGAGACCGAGAGTTATTGGCCATCAAACTGGCATTGGAGGAGTGGCGTTACCTGCTCGAGGGGGCTCTTCACCCGGTAATAATTTACACTGACCACAAGAACTTGGCTTACCTCCAGCATGCCCAGAGACTTAACCCGCGCCAAGCCCGGTGGTCCTTGTTTTTTGCTTGTTTTGATTTTGTCCTTCATTTTCGCCCGGCTGACAAAAACGTCAAGGCGGACGCCTTGTCTCGATCCTTTCTGGTGTCTGATCTTGAGGAGGATCCGAAACATATCATCGATCCCGCCAGAGTAATGCAGGTGGCTCCCGTGAGTCTAAATCGTCTTCCTCCTGGTAAGACGTTCGTACCAGTACCTGATTGGGAGAGGATCCTACACTGGGGTCATTCGTCTAAACTAGCTGGCCACGCCGGTCAGAAAAAGACCCTCCAGCTTATTACCCGGCACTACTGGTGGCCTAACCTGCACAAGGATGTAATAGACTTTGTTTCTGCCTGTGTGTCCTGCGCCCGCAACAAAGTTCCGAGACACCTGCCGGCCGGCCGCCTCCTACCTCTGCCAGTACCTGCTGCCCCCTGGCAGCATATAGCGATGGACTTCATTACTGATCTGCCCGTCTCTGCCGGTTGTACGGTCATTTGGGTGGTCGCTGACCGCTTCTCCAAGATGGCTCACTTCATTCCACTGCCAGGTCTTCCGTCTGCACCCGAGCTGGCTAAAGACTTTATCCGCCACATCTTCCGTCTTCATGGCCTGCCCCGTCACATCGTGTCGGATCGTGGGGTACAGTTCACTTCCCGTTTCTGGAGAGCCACTTGTAAATTGCTGGACGTCACCCTGGACTTCCCCTCCGCTTACCACCCACAGTCTAATGGTCAAGTGGAGCGGATCAATCAGAACCTGACCAGTTACCTTCGGCACTTCGTTAATGCCCACCATTCTGACTGGGTGGATCTCCTGCCATGGGCCGAATTCTCGTACAACAATCACGAGAGCGAGTCTTCCTCCAAATCCCCGTTTTTTGTAGTCTACGGTCAGCATCCTCGGATCCCGTTTCCCGTCTCCACCTCGGCGGACAATCCGGCTGCGGAATCTCTTGTTAACAAATTTTCCTCCATATGGGAGAGTACCCGGTCCGCACTCCTTCTGTCATCCGAGCGTATGAAAAGACACGCTGACAAAAAACGTCTGGACCCTCCTCAATTCCGCCCTGGGGATAAAGTCTGGCTCTCGTCCAAATATGTCCGGCTCAAGATCCCTTCCTATAAGTTAGGGCCTCGGTTCATCGGCCCACTGGAGGTCATCAGTCAGATCAACCCGGTGGCCTATAAATTGAAACTCCCGGCCAACTTACGGATCCCTAACTCCTTCCATGTGTCTCTCCTCAAACCTGTGGTGCTTAACTCTTTTTCCAAGTCTACAGGTACGCCTCCTGCTCCGGTTTCTGCTGAGGACGAGTTTGAGGTAGAGAACATTCTTGCCACCAAAAGGGTAAGAGGAAAGACCTTTTTCCTGGTAGATTGGAAGGGGTTTGGTCCTGAGGAGAGAACGTGGGAGCCCCGGGAGAACATCCATGCCCCTCTCATCCTAGCTAAATTTCTGTCTGGCCTAAAAAAGGGGGGGCCTAAAGGGGGGGGTACTGTAGTGCCGGCGTCCCTGCCCTCTGCTAGGCAGGGACGCTGCTCCCCTCACCGCTCTGCTCCGTGCCCGGCATCCTCCCCCCGCTCTGCTGTCAGCGCGCGCTCCGTCCCGGCGTCCTCCTCCTGCTCTGCTCTCAGCGCGCGCTCCTTCCCGGCCCCTGTGCTTAGGGCGCGCGCGCGCGCGCTCCCCTCCTCTTAAAGGGGCCGCGCGCGCCGCCCTAAAGAGTCCCCGGCCAATGGCCGGAGGACTTCATCATATATAAGGCACCTCCTCCAAAATGGAGGTGCCCGAGCAATGTTGTTTGCACCTGTGTCTCACCTGTGCTTCAGCCCTCAGGTCCCGTTGCCAGTTACCTGCCAGTTTCCTGCCAGTTACCTGCCAGTTACCTGCCTGATTCCTGCCTGAATACTTGTTACCTGTCTGCCAGTCTGAGGTCCGACGGTCTGCCTTACTATTCCTGTCAGTCTGTCTAAAGGACCAGCCTGCCCGCTCACCTGGGAGCGCATATCAGCTACCTGCCTGCTTGCCTGAGGTCCGACGGTCTGCCTTACTACTCCGGTCAGTCTGTCTATGGACCAGCTTGCCCGCTCACCTGGGAGCGCTTCTCCGTTATCTGCCTGCTTGCCAGCCCGGAGGCTCCGTTGTCACGTGCGGTGACCACCAGCTATTCCAGAGACTCTTGCCCGCTCACCTGGGAGCGCTTCTCCGTTACCTACCTGCCTGCCAGCCCGGAGGTTCCGCCGTCACGTGCCGTGACCACCTGCTATTCCAGAGACTCTCGCTTGCTCACCTGGGAGCACACATCTACCATCTGCCTGCTAGCCTACCCGGAGGCTCTGCCATCACAGGT
This sequence comes from Phyllobates terribilis, assembly GCF_046119375.1. Taxonomy (NCBI): domain Eukaryota; kingdom Metazoa; phylum Chordata; class Amphibia; order Anura; family Dendrobatidae; genus Phyllobates; species Phyllobates terribilis. The sequence continues at coordinate 318,268,682 of NW_027362762.1, read as the reverse complement.
CGTACCTACCCCTTACCCAGAGACTGCCCTGATCACTTGCCGTAACTCCCTGTCCGTTCACCCAGAGACTGCCACCCGCTCCCTTACAAGGGCCGCCCCCTTGTATAGTAGCTCAGAGGTTCCGCCTCCCGGACCCGTTACATAAAGGACTTTATTCTGGGTGTTGTGTTTTTTTTAAATACTTTACTAGAAATTCATGGTGGTCATGTCTAATATTGGCGTGACCCCATGAATTTCAGGCTTAGGGCCAGCTGATAATGCCAAGCTGGCCTTAACCCCTTTATTACCCAGTGAGCCACCGCACCAGGGCCCTGGATGAGTTGGGTACAGCGCCAGAAGATAGCGCTTCTATGAACGCGCCATTTTCCGGGGCGGCTGCGGACTGCAATTTGCAGCGGGTGGGGCCCAGAAAGCTTGGGTCTCCCTGCACTGGAGATTCCAGCCCCCAGCTGCCTAGTTGTACCTGGCTGGACACAAAAATAGGGCGAAGCTCCACGTATTTTTTTTTTTAATTATTTCATGAAATTCATGAAATAATTAAGAAAAAAATGGCTTCCCTATATTGTTGTGTCCGGCCAGGTACAAATAGGCAGCTGGTGGTTGGGGGCAGCCCGTTCCTGCCTGCTGTACCTGGCTGGACACAAATATAGTGCGAAGCTCCACGTCAATTTTTTTTTAATTATTTCATGAAATAATTTTTTAAAAAAAGGGCTTCCCTATATTGTTGTGTCCGGCCAGGTACAAATAGGCAGCTGGTGGTTAAGGGCAGCCCGTTCCTGCCTGCTGTACCTGGCTGGACACAAATATAGGGCGAAGCCCCACATCAATTTTTTTTTAATTATTTCATGAATTTCCTGAAATAATTTAAAAAAAATTGACGTGGGGCTTCGCACTATATTTGGGTCCAGCCAGGTACAGCAGGCAGGAACGGGCTGCCCCCAAACCACCAGCTGCCTATTTGTACCTGGCCGGACACAACAATATAGGGAAGCCCTTTTTTTCTTTATTATTTCATGAATTTCATGAAATAATTTAAAAAAAAAAATACGTGGGGCTTCGCCCTATTTTTGTGTCCAGCCAGGTACAACTAGGCAGCTGGGGGATGGAATCTGCAGCGCAGGGAGGCCCAAGCTTTCTGGGCCCCCCCCCGCTGCAAATTGCAGTCCACAGCCACCCCGGAAAATGGCGCGTTCATAGAAGCTGGATGCTGTAACTGGCTGGCATACAAAAATATAGCAAAGCCCACGTCAAAATTTTTGGGAAAAATTAATTAAAAAATAAATAATAATTTAGGGACTGCATCTTTATTAACTCCTCAAATGCCATTTAGTGTTAAAATAAAGGATTTTTTTAAAAAAAAAATTGGCGTGGGATCCCCCATAATTTTAGTCTCTAGCGGAGGTTAAGCACACAGCTGGGGCAGATGTTTGAAGCCTGGGAAGGGGGTAATACCCACGGAGCTTCCCAGGCTACTAATATCAGCCCCCAGCTGAATACCTAGCCTTTACTAGCTATTAAAATGGGGGACCCCCCCAAAAAAATGACGTGGGGTCCCCCCTATTTTAATAGCTAGCAAAGGCTAGGCAGACAGCTGGGGGCTGATATTAATAGCCCAGGAAGGGTGCCATGAATATTGGCCCCCTCCCAGGCTAGAAACACCAGCCGTCAGCCGCCCCAGAAATGGCGCATCCATAGGATGCGCCAACTCTGGCACTTAGCCTCGCTCTTCCACGCTGCCCTGGTGCGGTGGCAGTGGGGTAATAGGGTTGGGGTTCATGTCAGCGCCAGTTGCCATGAAGCCCAGGTTAGTAATGATGGGCGTCTATAAGACACCCCCATTACTAACCTACAAAGTGTTAAAAAGAAAAAACACACACTACACCAAGAAAAAAATAATTTATTTGAAATAAAACACACCATTTTATTTAATTCTTAGTTTACTAAAAAAAAAATAGTTACCTGTCCACGTTCCTGCGCTGATCTCCCATGCACAGCTGTCACATCTGGAGATGGTGACAGCTGTGCATGGCTGCTGTAAGCTCACGCTGCCGGGAACACGTCCGCTCCCGGCAGCGGGAGCCCCTGACTGAGGTCACCGGAGTGCATTCAGGCAGCGCAGCTCCGGAGACCTCCTTTACGGCACTGCGGTGCCGTGGGAATTTCTCACGATACAGCAGGGCCGTAAAGGAGCTGACCGGAGCTGCGCTGCCTGAACTCCGGTGAACCCGCTTATGCAATGACGGGGCTGCTTTACGGCCCCATCATTCTAGCGGCGGCAACGGTTCAGAGCGGTCACATTCTATGTGGCTGCTCTGAACTGGAGATCATCGTGGGACACTCGTGGACTACTACGGAGGGGTAAGGATAAGGTTGTGGTTTATTATTTTATATTTTATTACAGGAGACCGATGGCTTCGGGGAATTAGGTGTCTAGGTGAGTATAGGTGTAGTTTTTTATTTTTTACTTTATTTTAGGTGGCGATCGGCGGGGACAGGTAATGTATGAACTAATTTATTTTAGGCAACCACTGGCCACCAATGACATGTATTTAACATTTATTGGGGACACAGTAGGGCAATTTATATAGCAGGATCAGGCTGATGGGAACTACTACTCCCATCGAGCTGATCCTGGTGGCACGAGTGGACCGGGGACAGACATAGGCCGATGGGAGTAGTAGTGTCACATCGGCCTATGTCTGCCTGCACGCACACACCCGCAGACATCGCACAGACACCGCGCACACACACCCGCAGATATCGCACAGACACAGCGCACACCCGCACACACTCGCAGACATCGCACAGACACCGCGCACACCCGCACACATCGCACAGACATTGCGCACACCCGCAGACATCACACAGACACCACACACACCCGCAGACATCGCACAGACACCGCACAAACTCGCAGACACACGCACAGACACCCACACACACCAATCATGACGGGCTGATCGTCTGGGAGGTGAGGCTGACCTGTGCGGCCGTGGGAAAGTTCATGTTAGTTCATGCAATGCAGTCAAGCATGAACTCACGTGAACCCTCTGAGGGCACCGCGGCTACTTCAAATGAACAGCTGATCAGCATCACCTGATACCTCAGCTGTTCATTTGAAATAACCGGCGGGAAAGCGCAGCACAGAACGGGAAAGCCGGCGGTGAAGTCTTTTCACTGCCGGCTTCCCCGCCCGGGTCCTTCGCTCCCCGCTCCTTGGTGCTGTGCTCCCCGCCCGGTCCTAACTTACGATTGGGATTGGAGGTGGCGAGAGGAGCGGAGGATCGAGGTGGGAGGCTGCCGGGAAGCAGTATGGGGCCGTGTGATTGTTTAAAAGCCGGCGGCTTTTTACCGCCCGCCGGCTTTTAAACAATCAGGAGAATTCTCCCACGCTGGGATAGCATTCTGATGACAGGCTGGATCTCAGCTGAGCGCTGCCATCCAGCTTGTCATCCTTCAGAGACACAGCAGAGCGCAGGCATTATGGGAACTTCCGATTCCGGTATTCGATATTGTAAAAGTATCGGAATTAAGTATCGGAATTCCGATACCGCGAATATCGGCCGATACCCGATATTTCAGTATTGGAATGCTCAACACTAATCATAAGTTAAACACAACACAAATTCAATAGAAGTTAAATTCAAAACAACCCACGCTAAATGCATCCAATAAGAAAAACAGGAAATACTTTCTACCACTGATATGTTTCCTCTATTTGATTTAAAAACTAGAAATCTTGCAGTAAGAAATCTAATTTTTTGGAAAAAATAAGTTTAACTGTTGATTAGAGATGAGCGTTGTTCGACTCGAACTGTTCGCCAATCTCAAATTCGAGCTGTTTTGGGCGGTGTTCGAGCCGTTCGGCGAACATGAACGATTTGAGAAAAATTCGGCTGTTCGAGGTTATGTTCGATAACTGTTCGTGCACCAAAATCATAACTGGATTTTTTCTCAGTAATGATGAAAATTAATGTTAATACGCAGTTTGAGTGTACAGCGGGGTGGGGGGAGGGGCAGGGGATGGATCTCTGCAGGAATAATGAAGATCTCCATTTTTTTTTCTCTTTCCCGCATTTACAGTGGGGAGGTGCAATCTGTCAGCCTATCAGCAGCGCACACACGAAGCGAAGTGCTTTTTTTCACACAAGCAAGGGCATGTGTCATTGGCAGTGTATGTCACATGTCCTTGCCCTATAAGACCAAGCCATTTTCCCCGTCGCCACCATTTTCTCACTGCTGCAGCTGCATGTTAGACGGCACCGCTGTTGCTGTGTGCGCTATACCTTGTTAATTTCAAGCCAATTTTCGCACAAATCTACAGATAGCTTGGGAGTAGGGAATAGTTGTGATTGCAGTCCTTTTAAGGACTAGGTTACAGCATTTCCTACGACTTTTATCAGGCAGGTCTGTGCTCTTAAATAGATAGATTGTGGGAGTAAAGACTAATTGTAATTGCAGTCCTTTTCAGGACTAGGTTACATCAGTTCCTATCAGTTTTTGCCAGGCAGGTCTGTGCCAGTGCTGTGCAAGTTTTTTTCACAGCATTTGGCTGAATCTAGCAAAGCTAATCCTTTTTGGCCTATTGCAGAGTGTGTTAGTCAGTGGAGTAGCCTATCTGTGTTGCAAGATATACCACCTGTGTATAGAATACCAATTTTTTTACTGCACCTAGTGAAGTAAAATCTTTTGGGCATAGCATCATTCTATTAGTCCATCTATACTGACCTCCATCAGGTTGCAAATTAAATATAATTTTTTTCTGCATCTAGCTCTGAAAAAATATTTGGCCTTCTAGCAGTGTGTGGGACTTGTTCTATTAGTCCATCTATACTGACCTCCATCACGCTGCAAATTCAAAATAATTTTTTGTCTGCATCTAGCTCTGAAAAAATATTTGGCCTTCTAGCAGTGTGTGGGACTTTCTCTATTAGTCCATCTATACTGACCTCCATCAGGTTGCAAATTAAAAATAATTTTTATCTGCATCTACCTCTGAAAAAATATTTGGGCTTCTAGCTGTGTGTGGGACTTGTTCTATTAGTCCATCTATACTGACCTCCATCAGGTTGCAAACTGAATATAATTTTTTTCTGCATCTAGCTCTGAAAAAATATTTGGCCTTCTAGCAGTGTGTGGGACTTTCTCTATTAGTCCATCTATACTGACCTCCATCAGGTTGCAAATTAAAAATAATTTTTATCTGCATCTAGCTCTGAAAAAATATTTGGCCTTCTAGCAGTGTGTGGGACTTTCTCTATTAGTCCATCTATACTGACCTCCATCAGGTTGCAAATTAAAAATAATTTTTTTCTGCATCTACCTCTGAAAAAATATTTGGGCTTCTAGCTGTGTGTAGGACTTGTTCTATTAGTCCATCTATACCGACCTCCATCAGGTTGCAAACTGAATACAATTTTTTTCTGCATCTACCTCTGAAAAAATATTTGGGCTTCTAGCTGTGTGTGGGACTTGTTCTATTAGTCCATCTATACTGACCTCCATCAGGTTGCAAATTGAATATAATTTTTTTCTGCATCTAACCCAGCCAATAGTTTTGGCCTAATGCCACAGTTTGGCCACTCAGCTCTGCTCGGTTCCCATCCATTGTTTTTTTGTGCAAACAACTCCAGAGTTGTGAATTAGTTAACCACCAAAATGAGTGGAAAAAGGCCTGCTGCTGGTGGAAAGGGGAATAGGCGTGTTGGGAAGGGGAAAAAAGGTTGTGTCTGTGGGGTAGGTGTTAAAGCAACAGTAACATCTGCAGAAGAAAGACCATCTTCCAGCCAAACTAAAATGTCTACTTCTTTTAGCGGACAATGTGATAAGATCCCTTTCTTACGGCCACGCCAATCGCTACAAATTCCAGATGAGGCACAAAAACAGCAGGTGCTTCAATGGATATCAAGTGCTCCTTTAAGTGGGCTCTCCTCCACATCAACTTCAACATCACAAATACTCCAGTCCTCAAAGGTGTCACCCCAATCGCACTTGCTTCCTCACAGCTCCCAAATCTCCAGCTGCCCTTCTGAGTATGAGGTAGAACAGATGGTTGAGTCTGCAGAGCTGTTTACTCATACTATAGCCTGGGAATAAGAGGTCGACTCCAGCGCTTCTGTGAATCCAGACGAGGAAATGCTCTGCACTGATGCCCAGAATCTTTATGAGTCGGATCCAGGACCAGACGCAGAAGGTTCTGACCATAATGTAGACCCTCATTCCCAAACTGTAACTCCTGCTGGTGGAGACAATGAGGAAGACGATGATGAGACTCAAATACCTGATTGGAGCGACAACTTTAGTTTTTTGTCAGGGCAGGAACAGGTTGGCTCTGAGGACGACGGGTGTGATAACGCACAGGGTGATGATGATGAGGTTGGAGATCCCACTTACTGTCAACCAACAGTCAGTCAAGAGATGAGGTCAACAGAGGAGGTGGAGGAAGATGCTAGTGACGACGAGGTCAGGTTGCGCCTTCCTGGACAGAGACGTAGTACTGGAAGCACGTCAACAACTGCATCCTCAAACACAACTCTGCCTCTCACCACAAGTCGTGGTGGCTCTTCAGGTCGCATGGGTGCTAAGCCTTGCATAGCCTGGGCATTTTTTCAGATCGATAAAGATGACCCAACTCGTGTTATCTGTAACATTTGTCAGCAAAAGCTAAGTAGAGGCCAAAAAATACATAGTTTGAGTACTTCATGCATGAACCGGCACATGGACATGAAGCATAAGTTGCAGTGGGAAGCTCAGTGTGCTACAATGCGGCCTAGCCGGCCGGGCCAACCACCGTCTGCCATATCTTGTGCATCCGCGGCCTCTTCATCCTCTGTGACTGGGGGGACAGCAGTCACACCTGTTTTGGAGCGCAGACCTGCCACCTCTTTACCCGAAACAGCCAGCGTGATTGGCAGCTCATCATTTTCTTTGGAGGTGGTAACACCAGCTGGTGTTGAGCGCTGTCCGACATCGATAGCACCACCTTTGGATCAAGGCAACCTAACATGTCCGCCTGCATCTTCCTCACAGACCGGCAGTTTGCCGGGGACACCCTTATCAACCCCGTCTAAGCCCAATAGCCAGCCCTCGGTCCCTCAGATGTGGACAGGTAAAAGACAATTTCCTCCTAGCCATGAGAAAGCTAAGAGGTTGAATTTCACCATCTGCAAGCTCTTGGCTACAGAAATGCTGCCTTTCCGCCTGGTGGACACAGAGGATTTTCGAGACCTTATGTCCGTCGCAGTGCCCCAGTACCAGATGCCCAGTCGGCACTACTTCTCAAAGAAAGGTGTGCCTGCGCTCCACCAGCATGTCGCACACAACATCACCGCTTCTTTGAGAAACTCTGTGTGTGACAGGGTGCATTTCACCACAGACACTTGGACGAGTAGGCATGGACAGGGGCGTTACATGTCGCTCACTGGGCACTGGGTAACTATGGTGACAGCAGGACAAGGGGCTGCTGTCCAAGTCTTGCCGTCCCCACGAGTTGTGCGTCAATCCTCTTTATGTCAAAGTTCCTCCACTGCTTCTGCCTCCTCAACCTCCTCTCGGTCTTCCAACTACACCCAAAGCCTGTCTGGTCATGCCACAAGCTTTCTAACTGCGCAGAAGGGATCCTGCACACCTCCTTAGTATGCTGGCAGTAGGGCTCAACGTCATCAGGCGGTTTTTACTTTGAAATGTCTGGGAAATGTGAGTCACACAGCTGAGGAGTTGTGGTCAGCTCTGGAGAACCAATTTCATGAATGGTTGTCTCCACTGGATCTGAAACTAGGGAAGGCCGTGTGCGACAATGCTGCAAACCTGGGTGCGGCCCTTCGCCCGGGCAATGTCACACACGTGCCTTGTATGGCTCACGTGTTGAACCTGGTTGTCCAGCAATTTTTAGCCCACTATCCCAGACTAGATGGCCTTCTGCAGAGGGCACGGTCGCTGTGTGCTCACTTCCGCCGTTCGCATCCCGCAGCTCAGCGACTTACATCTCTACAGAAGTCGTTGGGCCTGCCACTTCACCGGCTAAAATGCGATGTGCCTACCCGGTGGAATTCAACTCTGCACATGTTGCAGCGACTGTGGCAGCACCGACAAGCCCTGGTGCAATACGTTCTGACGTATAGCCTGGGCCAACGAGACCCAGAGGTGGGGCAAATCACGCTGGAGGAGTGGTCTCAGATCAGGGACCTATGCACCCTTCTGCACAGTTTTGAAATGGCGACGAAGATGTTTAGTGCTGACGATGCCATTATCAGCATGACTATTCCGGTGATTTACATGCTGGAGCACATGTTAAACAGAATTTGGAGTCAGGTGGTGGCACAAGAGGAGGTGGAGGAAGTAGAGGAGGAGGAGTTGTATGCGGAAGGGCTAACATCTGCAAGGTCCAGACGGTCGGCAGCACCAAGGCGGCAGGCATGTGAGGGTGGGGGAGATGGTTTTACCAGGGCGCATGGTAGCAGCCAAACTAGTGAGGAAGGTGCAGGAGCCTAGGAAGAAGTGGAGGACGAACTGATGGAAGACTCATCAGATGAGGGAGACCTTGATCACATTTCTGTTGTGCGAGGTTGGGGGGAGAGGACAGAGGAAGGAAGCATGATTGTTACCTCGCCACCAACACAACAGGGACTTGGTGCTCCTGGATGCGCAACACACATGAGTGCCTTCTTGCTGCACTACCTGCAACATGACCCTCGAATTGTGAGAATTAGAAATAATCCTGACTACTGGGTTGCCACACTGTTAGATCCCCGGTACAAAAGTAAATTTGCAGAAATTATTCCTGCCATAGAAAGGGATGCACGCATGCAGGAGTATCAGCAGAGACTGTTGCAGAATCTTACATGTGCTTTTCCACAAAACACCAGTGGTGCACGTAGGGAAACTCACAGTTCCAACTTGCCAACCGTGGGACCGTCAAGTGTTCAGCACTCAAACCGTAACAGAACCACAGTATCTGCTGGTAACATCAATTTTGCGGAATCATTTCACCACTTTTTTAGCCCATCCTTTGCAAGGCCACAGGAGACAAGAAGTCTGACACATAGTCAACGCCTAGAGACGATGGTACAGGAGTATCTCCAAGTAAACATTGAAGCCATGACTGTGTCACTGGACCCTTGCTCTTTTTTGGGCTTCCAATCTGGATAAATGGCCGGAGCTAGCCACTTACGCCTTGGAGATCTTGTCATGCCCCGCAGCCAGCGTTCTGTCTGAACGTGTGTTCAGCGCTGCTGGTGGTGTGCTGACAGATAAGCGCACGCGGCTCTCCACTGATAATGTAGACAGACTCACGTTCATAAAGATGAACAAATCATGGATCCGAAACGACTTTTCTACCCCTGTGTCATCCTGGGGAGAGTAAAAGCTTGATGATTGGTTAAAATCACCCTACCAACCGTTTTAAGCTTTCAAATTACTAATCATGTTTATCTGTATCTTGGCTGGAAAATAATTTGGGCTTTGTAGCAGTGTGCAGCACTGATTCTATTAGGCCAACTATAATAAGCTCCACCAGATTTAAAATTGCTAATCATGTTTATCTGTATCTTGACTGGAAAATAATTTGGGCTTTGTAGCAGTGTGCAGCACTGATCCTATTAGGCCATCTATACTAAGCTCCACCAGATTTAAAATTAATAATAATTTTTAGCTGCATCTAGCCCGGAAAATAATTTTGGGGCTCCGAGATGCGCAAGACACATAAGTGCCTTCTTGCTGCACTACCTGCAACATGACCCTCATATTGTCAGAATTCGAAGTAATCATGACTACTGGGTTGCCACACTCTTAGATCCCCCAAACTTTTCGATCAACCTTTTCATTTTAATAAAGACCAAAAAAATGGTCATTTTTGAAATTATAAGCATTAGCAGGTTATTAGAAACTGAAATCAAACAGTTTTCAACTCAAAACTTTATTCTAGGTGATGTTACATTTTCACATAGGACCCCTTGTTCGAAAGGAGCTTCTGAACTCTCTCGTCCATTGAATTTGTCAGGTTTTGGATGGTTTCTGCTTCAATTGTTTTGCATGAGGACAGAATACCCTCCCAGAGCTGTTGCTTAGATGTGAACTGCCTCCCACCATCATAGACACTCCTTTTGATGATGCTCCAGAGGTTCTGAATGGGGTAGAGGTCAGGGGAGCATGGGGGTCACACCATAAGTTTGTCCCCTTTTATGCCCATATCAGCCAGAGATGCAGATGTTTTATGTGCAACATGAGATGGTGCATTTTCATGCAAAAAAATGATCTTGCTGTGAAATACACGGTTCTTCTTCTTGAACCATGGCAGGAAGTGCTGTTTGAGAAAATCCACATACATTATGGAGTTCATCTTTAGCGCCTTCAGGGATCCTAAAGGGGCCGACAATCCCTCTCCCCATGATTCCGGCCCAAAACATTACTCCACCTCCTCCTTGTTGGCGCTGTAGCCGTGTTTGCATGGGGTGTCCATCAACCAGCCATCCTCCACTCCATCCATCTGGACCATCGAGCGCTGCATGGCACTCATCCGTGAACAAAACAGTTTTGAAATCAGTCTTCATGTAATGTTTGGCCCACTGGAGCCATTTCTGCTTGTGTGAAGTGGATAGAGGAGGTCGACAGGATGGCGTATGCACAGCTGCAAACCTCTGAAGGACCCTGCATCTTGTTGTTCGGGGGACGTTTGAGGCACCAGCAGCTTCAAAAACTTGTCTGCTGCTATTACAAGGCTTTTTTGCCGCTGCTCTTTTAACCTGACTTAATTGCCTGTAGGAAAGAGTCCTCAATTTGCCCTTATCAGCACGCACACGTGTGTACTGTGAATCAGCTACATACTTCTTGATTGCCAAGACACTTCATCCTGATCATCGCACAATGTTGATTGTAGTCATGCCTTGACCTAAACACTCCACAATTTGTTGCTTCTCAGCAGCCGACACATCCTTTTTCTTTCCCATTTTGGCAGAAAATGTAGGCTGCTTAATAATGTGAGACAGCCTTCTTAAGTAGTCTTGCCTTTCATTGGACACACCTGCCAAACTAATTAGCACAGGTGTGTGCAATTGCTTACAGTGATATAAAGAGCCCTGACACACATCACCATCAATGAGTTTAACTGACAAACAAACAAATTCTTCCCTTATCACTTCTGCAGGTAACGGCTGCCCACGTCGTACTGCGCTCACCAGGTGAGGGGCTCAGACAACTCCCAGATAACTTTGGAGTGCTTCACAGGACCCCCTTTGTGTGTCCTTTGTCTGGCCTTTCTTACCAACCCTTCTGTCCGGCTGCCTCGGGCCTCCTCTTGGTAAACTTGGCGCCAGTTTCCCTGACCCTATGTGGTGCCTTCCTAGCGGGTGTAGCGAGGGGCTGCGCCACATAAAATGTCACAGCCTCCGGTTTCTAGCTGAGGGTCGTTTCCTGCCTCCACTAGTTTCTGGGACCGGTCTCCCCCTTTGGCCTGACCCCTCCACGCAGGTGGATTCGGGCGTGCGGTGGCGACTCGCCCGTCCGCACCCCTAGGATCCCTTCATTCCTCGTTCCTGGAGCCTTCTCCGCTCCTCTTCCTTCCTTCTCCCTCTTCCAGGCCTGGGCCTCTGTTACTAGGCCCGCCTCCGGAGCAGAGCTCATGCAGAGCCCCTGCTCCCTGCCACTTCTGCTCAGACTTCTCTGCACTGAACTAAGATGGTGTCCACCTTTTATACTCCCTTCTCAATGCACCCAGGAACTGCTTCCTCCCTGCTCCTGCACTACAGGGTTCCCCTTCCTCAGTGTTCCCTCCCCCCACTCCAGCCAGGGACAGGGACTGTCGTGCCCATCTCAGAGGCATATTGGTCGCCCTGCCCCACGGCAATGTGGTGTAATGCATGCATATGTCGGGTCCTGATCCACACTCCATCCTTACCTGAGAGTGAGATATCACACCTCTGGGTGAGGTGCAATACCTCTGTAGCAACCGAGCCCTCAGGGTGCTACAGTTCCATTTATCTTCAGCCTAGGTGACGTATTGTGATACAGGGCCGTGATTTTGGCTATAAAAGGGTCCCCTAGACCCCTACCCCAAGCTTCTAAAGAGAATCATATATGCCGTGCCATGAGACTCTATGGAATGCTTTCTCAGCATCCAACGAGAGTATCTAATTACAAATTTTTAACTGCATCTAGCCCAGGAAATACTTTGTGCCTAGTAGCAGTGTCTGCTAGTCAGCGGATTATCCCGGCTGTTAAGCAAGCTACACCACCTGTAGTTTGGACACTTAATTTTTTCAAAGGAAATGCTTCGGGACCACGGGATGCTCAGTGAAGAGCATCAGGAGGCACCCCAAGGCATAGGGGCTGGGACTGGCAGTAGGATGCCTTGCGGTGGACAGCCGAGCTCGATCCTTATAAAAGCTTTTTAAATGCAGCAGCTTTAGTGGACGCTACTGGAACTGGAATTACGCGGCTGCTGGCATGAGACTTGCCCTCCAATAGATCCTTGTAAATGGATTTAAAGTGTATTCATTCAAATTAGAGAGACAATTTAAATTAAAAAGCTTAGAGCTGCCTCCACCACAGGGGGGCTCGCTCGACCCACCAGCGGACAGGCACCAGTTTTGGGAGAGGGGGGCTGGCCGTCAGGGTTCACCGCGGCTCTGGCACAAACCCGGCGACACGGAGGTGGCACGGGCAGGAGCGGACTGAACGTGTCGGCTTCTCACTTTTTGGATTTTAGAAGGGCATGACATGCCTATATCTGTGTCTCCCCCTCCTTTTACTCCTCCACCTCTTTTCTTTTCGCATGACTATATGTACTTGTCACTTTTCCATGTGTTAGTTGTGTCTTCTGAGCAGTTTGTCAGCTTTTGGACACCTTTGAAGGTGTTTTCTATGTGTTTCTATGTGTTTTTGTTTGCCTGCCATTGGTTTTAACGGTGTTCGAAGGTGTTCGACGAACAGTTCGACGAACACACGGGTGTTCGACGAACCGAACCGAACTCGAACACTATGGGGGTGGCTCAACACTACTGTTGATCTTATCCATGTAGTATGACAATTCACAGTAAATTCAGGTTTTAAAGTGATTAATTTTATGCTGTTGTTGCAAACAGCCAGATATTGTGGGATGGAATTATCAGTAGCATTTATCAGTATGGTACAAATTCATGTCACCTTTTTATTGCATTCATTTAACATTCAATTATTTTTGAAGGACAAGTTATATATGGCTAAAATTCAGAGTTTATATAAATGCCCATTCGGTCAGCTTATCTTCATGACACTTTGCATTGTAAGTGTATTATCCAGATCTTCTTCACCTAGATGCCCTAGTTGTTTTTTTTCTTTTCTGTTTCATATTTTCTTTCTGTGACCTATCATCACATCACATTAAATTGTACTGTGAACTGTCAGGCCTCCCGTGCAGTACTTGTGTTGAGGTTTGATTGGGTAGCACAGTGAAGCTAATGCTATGGCCTGTCCTCACTCCCATAGAGTAAGTACAATATTTTTAATGCTAGTTACTAAGCAAAAGAATGAAAATATGTACCGTGTCTTTTTCAAAGTTTTCAAAAGGTCAAATGTACTTTACTACAAAAGAGTATGACAAGTATAAATTGTTTTTTGAAATTGTTCAAAGGTGAAACCTAACACGATATTAGGTACTGTCAAAAATTAGATCATGGTACTGGGTACCATGGTAATGGTAGATTTTTACAATGGAAGCCAATAGTAGACATAACAAAATGGTGGGCAAACGTTTATATAATATACATATAGATTCATCTAATGGATAAAAAAAAGATAATGGAGATTTCTCTTGGCTCAAAAGAAAAATAGATCTATCGAAACTTCTCTAATTTATATTCGATTCAGTTTCTGAGCACAGGCCTGAGCTGTACGGAGTAGTGTGAATTTATTTTCGAATTCATTTGACATTGAATTATTTTTGCACACAGCATCTGAACCTACAGCATAAAGAGAAGTGTACCCCAACTTTAGAAGCCACAGTCTTCCCACATGCAAACCCATCAAGGACTGTCAAGAAAAAGAATATCTTGGAGGAGTTTTTAGGCAGATAGAAATGTATTATATGTTCAGAACCTTGAGTAGCAGGAGTGCAAGTGTTTCTGCGCTCTCCAGATTATGACACAATTAGTGGTATTATAAAATTGTAGGTCTATTGTCAACGAGTTTCAGAGTCAACTTACTCCTTCTTCAGGATCTCCTAACATATGTAATCCGGAGAGCACAGAAACACTTCCAATCCTGCTACTCGAATCCACTGTTCATGCAAGCTAATGCATCTGGGTTTTCAGGCTTTATAAGTGCTGTGTCTCATAGAACCTCATAAGGTGAGCGATTCTACCTTTAATCATCAACCTTTTTACGTGGATAAGACCTTATTGCGCTTTTGCATTTCTTTTCAATATGTTCAGGACCATTATCTTTAAACCAGAATGAAGAGTGACTAAAAAATGTATTCTTCACTTCGGAGGACCTGTCATTCATATCTTTGCATTACAATGACATGTAATTGATTTGAATGCAATTGTGAATGTCTTATTTATCCCACAGTAGCATACTGGGGCAAATGTTGACATGTGGGCCAAATCAAGCCAATTGGCTGTGCCCATAAGGCCCATGAATCAGGACAGCCAAGAGCTGGAAATCAAATATAACTAAGAGGCTGTGCAATGCTGGCAGCTGTCTGCTGGGACCCAGTGTGCACTGCTTGCTTAGTCATAGGTGAGGTGCACATGGGACATTGGAGACTGGAGGGAAATACAGAGGAAATGTGAGCCAGAGAGCAATAACAGGACCAAGACAAAAGCCCACAAGTCATCAAGACAGGCTTTTTGTAGACCAAGCAGAATGAAGGGTGTGCTGGAATAAGATACGCCAAATTCATTAAGATTCAAGTACCTCTTAATGGATTTAGTCCATTTTTCAGCTACTGTGCAGCGCCGCATAGAATGTACAGTATTCCAGTTTTCAAAAAGTTTGTGAAACCCACGTTTCAAAATGTATTGATTCTATTACTAAGGTTGTTGTTGAAGATCACATAATATAATGAGTTATTATAGTCAAAATTTATTAACAGAAGATCATTGCAATTTTTTATATTGATCATGTAATATATCTACTACTTATGCCAATTCAAATCCCCTTTGCACATAAAATTATACAATGTCTAACAAAGATGCTATTGGAAACACCTCCAACTAAGTATGATCTCGACGGAGAAAAAAATATGCTGCATGAATATTTATTTATTGACATCTGATGGAAACTAGACCCAGATTTTTGTAGTAGTCCTCAAAAGCCTTTATACAGTTTAAAGAGTGTGAAACCTTAATTTTGTTGAAAATTTTATGATTAGTAGTTCACCATATTCAGCTTATACTTGTATATTAAAAATGATCATTACACATTTTCTGCATTAAAAAACATACCCAGAAAGATTACATGTAGAATCTGGAATTTAAAGTGGTTTTCACTTTGTGCCAAAATATTATTTAAAGATAAAAATCCTAGCCTTTACATATACACAAGATGTTTGTGAAAACCACCACTGAAGCCAGCAGTCTGTAGAGGAAAATTATACTCATCAATTGATGCTAATTAGCCCGTCTGAGATCTCCCTTTATATAATACACCAACCCCCAATCCTTTTTCAAGCACAAAGAAACAAGATTACAAAAAAAATGAGAGAAAGCAGAAATCCCACCTACTCTATAGGGTGAATCACATCAGACTACCTTCAGTTTGTCATAAATTAAACCCCACAGATTTCTCAAAAAGCAATAAGTGCACTGAATGTTGTGCAGAAATGTAATTTTAATTATTATGATTGCATAACCCCTTAATTAATCTTCACAAATTGAGCACATTGGTCAGCTAATGATCATTACCTAGTTAAATGGAATTAGGTGTCACAAGAAAATCACACTAGGTGCATTTATATGATAATAAGAAAATGTATCAGATGTAAGGTAATAGCTATTACAAACACGCTTGTCAATGTGTTAGGCAACTCATTAGATTTGTAAAATGAATGGTAGATGATTCTACCAGGAATGACCTAGGCGTATGCTTATGATATAAGAAGGAATAGCTGGAGATAACACTACTAGGCAGAAACGAAAAACAAAACCTGCTTCTTTAGCTGTGATTTAAAAAAAGATACAAAATAAAATAGTGTAAATATACATGTTTTAATGTGCACCATAAGTATTTTTATTCAACGGAAAAAAGGAAGTATAGCATAGTATTTAGAAAAAATTGCATTTTTTCTTTCTTTTTTTATAATCTCTTTTAACACATAGTGTTTTCATGGTCAATTTTCTGCTGTTTATTTCCATGTTTTTTTGCAGCAAATTACCTGCAACCAATAATTAGATGTTAAACAATACAAAAAGCATTTTTGTAGTGTTTTCTTTAACTTTTGGTGTGTTTTGGGCTCCTTAGCGTTCATTTCCCAGATGCATCATGCTCAAGGTATGGCATTTTTTTTATTAATTGTCCCATAAGCTTACTCTCTTTAAGACATTAAAACATATCAACAAATTTTTGTTTGAATAAAAAAAATTCCGCAAAGATGTTTGTTAAAAGAATGAGATTCATTATGTTTTTACCAGCCTAAAAAAACTTTGAGTACTAGAAGCATTAATCAGCAGTTGTTTTGACTCATTAACAGAGCACCTGCTGATAATTAATGATAATTAGTAAGTGACACCAATAATTACCCCAGAAAAAAAACATCTGACTATTTCAGACATTAAAGCCTGTATCATGTATGAATGCAGAGCTGAGGGTACTTTCAATGCACTGGTGATGGTGTGAATGAGGCAGAACAGCCAGTCGCTTAGGTGTCGATTCACATGCTGTAGATTATGTCACAGAAAATCAAATGGAGTAATTTCCGATGAATGGCACAGCCGCAGACATGTTTGCAACAAAATCTGCAGCGTGTGAATTCATCCTAAGGGTGTTGTCTCGTACTAGAAAAATTATTTGTTTTTTTATAAATGGCCGTGGGATGAGTCTCATATTGTAGTTCAGTTCTACTCAGTTTCTAAAATAAAGTCAGATTATTATTAAAGAAACACTCCCATTAAAATTGTTATCCTCTTAGTATATTGCAATCATCATATTATATAGCACTGTGTACTTACAATTGCTCATTTTGCCTTTCTACCCAGTTAATTCTTCTGTTTTCCATTAGGTCTATGACATCACAGGATTAAAAACTGACTGGCTGACTCCTTATGAGCTCTATGTAAAAACAGGAGCTGAAGAGGGGAATGATAAATGCAGGAAAAAGAGATTTTCTGTTTCTACATAGAACAGAGAAAAGAGAAGAATTTACTGGAAAGAAAGGCAAAATGAGAAATTGTAAGTACAAAGTGCTATATAGTATGCTGTCAGCAATATATTAAAAGGATAAAAACTTTGATGGGAGTGCTTCTTTAAATGGAATCTGTTATCAAGTTTTTGCTATAGATGAGGAATATACAGGTATATGGTGGTTTGGAGTCCGTACTGCCTAAGTTTCAAAAGCACAATCACACAGAAAGATGATGCATGAAAGCAGTTTATTAAATCAATGTGTTTCAAGGTTTTCAAACCTCTTCATCAGGACCAAACCATTGTGGTTTGGTCCTGATGAAGAAGTTTGAAAACATTGAACCGCGCTTACGTAATAAACCAAATTCATGCTTCACCTTTGTGTGTGGTCATGCTTTTGAAACTTATCACCGTATTCCTCATGTATTGCATCACATATCATTGGTGGTCCTGTTGCAGCCTTTACATGCTTCTGTATGACTTGTGACCGTCACCCTATCAAGTGAGCATACCTTTTATATTCTATACCACTTGGTTACCAAATAAGACCCTATTTGCACTTTTTTGTCTCTCCTGTTATCTGATTTGCTTTTATCAAGTTTTTGCTAACCCATCTGAGAGCAGAATGATGTAGGGTCATGGACTTAAGCAATGTGTCACTTACAAGGTTGCTTGCTGCAGTTTTGCTACTATCACTGTTTTATCTGCTGCAGATCAACCAGTTATTTGAATGATTCATAGCTTTCTGTATACACTGTGCATAGGCAGAAAGCTGCTAATCAGTCATGTGGGCATAGTTGGATTACCTAGCAGCAGGTTTGCTAATGCACTACTAATAATCTCCTGCTGATAAAACAGTGAATTTCTGAAAACATCTGCAAGCAGCCCAATAAGTGACACATCTCTAGAATCAACATCTCAACATTTTCAATATTGCATGCATCCCCATTGTAGCATTATTATAATAAATAGCCTTCATGTTCCAGCATGGCTGTGCCCTTCTGCAAGGTTGGCAAGTTTGATTTGGAGGCACTCAGCTGACCTGCCCAGAGTTTTGACCACAACACCATCTTTGAGGTAAGTTGGAATACTGACTGATAGCCAGACCTTTACATTCAACATTAGTGTCTGACTTCAGAAATGCTTTTTTTGCACTAAATGAACACAAAATCTCCGAAAATACACACTTTAAAATCTTTCCCAAAAAAGAGGTGGCTTTTTTTGTCACAAAAGGGCTCCCAACTTTAAATTAATGCCAATGATTTTGCGATGTCCAACAAGCTCACTCATATAGGAATAATGATGACCACCAAGCTTTGACCATAAAGTGTATCTATCCATGTTTCCATACAATATCGACCACCAACACAACCATGTTAATGAGTCCCATTTCTAGATGAATAGATCCTAAACCTGGTGATTACGTGACATGTTAATTGTATTTTCACACAATATATGAGGAACATTTCAAAAAATGTATATTTTAAACATTTTAAATATGGCCTACAAAGAATAGAACGTAAAACAAAGGCCATCAGTTGCATTTTTCAAGTGGCTTTTTTTGTCTTGTGGTATTTATTGTTATTCTTTGAAATGGCACACGTGGCCTCATAAATATTTCACAAAAATACAAGATGTTCTGTTTTCTTGTCTTTAACTCTTTTGCGTTTTTGTAGAGCAAAAAGTCGCATGATCTTTTTTACTTCTACATTACTCTTCAACTGCACAAGATTAGATTTTGTACTCCAGTTAGGTAATTGAATACAATTGTGCAAATATTTTGCAGCATTGCAAAGTCACAAATTATGAGTTAGACTAAAACTTCTGGGTAACCAAAACTACAGACATATTGTTGAAAAAAAAGCAGTCGAAGCCAAGTTAAGTTAACTTAAAAAGGTGCAAATTTAATATTGAATAAAAATAAAAATAAATCTCAATTAGAGCAATTTTTACTCCAAAAAAGTTGCAATGACAATGATGAATCGTGGTCAAATGTTTGACCAATATATATCTCTTCACTACTCTACACTACAAAATAACTTTACGGTACTTTTACTTTATGGGTAAAAATGTATCAATGCCAAATACTTTATATTATATTACATGATCAATTACTTCTAACTGATATTCATTTTTGATCGGAGTCATGGATTGAGATTACCCTTAAAAGTCTATAGGTTCATGAAAGTCACGGACAGCACATGAATGGCATCCAAGAGCAATCTGTGTGCTGCCCGAGATTACCAATGCAATATATAGAATACATTTTGAAAATCATTTATTTCATACATGAAAAAATCACTGAAGAAAAACTGCTGATAAAAACTGTTGACGCGCCCCCTGGGGCAGTGGAGTACACGGTAGCCGGGCCGGTCGGTTCTATTGGGGTAGTCACAGCGACAATGACCCGGTCCGTGGCCCAGGGCAGTCAATAAGGAAAGAAAAAGGAGGGAAATAAAGTTTTGTGGATAAAGTTTTGTGATGCCACCTGTGGTATGCGGCTATAGGTGGCACCGCTGCTGCTGTTCAGATCCACTGGGGCTGTTGGTGACGCAGCAGAGATGGTTCAGCTCTCCACGGGTAGAGCTAGGCCCCAGGGTAGTTATATAGGAGAATTTGGATGTTGGTGCTGTAGTGCAAGGCTAGTGGAGGACTTCAAGACTCCGCTAGCATACCGGAGGTTGCAGTATCTCTAAGTGCCGCAGCAAAGCCACACACATTCACTGAAAAGGTGGCCATATAGGACCAAAGGGGACAGAGAGGACGTTGCCCAACAAGGCTCGGGACACTGTGTGTGAGGCGCAGGGCAGGAGGTTGAGAGCCAGCGCAGAGAGACGACCCGGGAAGGTACACAAGAATGGGGTCCTGATCAAGCGCACCCAAGTTATCCGAGAGTTGGCTGGATCACTTCCCCGGAGGACACAGGACTCAGTGGGCTGTTATAACCTGGCGAGCCGTTGTAATCTGGAACACCGTAAAAACTGTGAGTAAACACTTGAAGACTGCACCCCTCTGTGTCCTTGACTTAATTGCTGCGTCACCTGCCTTGCACTACAACACCAACATCCAAATTCTCCTATTTAACTTCCCTGGGGCATAGCTCTACCCGTGGAGAGCTAAACTATCTCTGCTGCGTCTTCAACAGCCCCAGTGGATCTGAACAGCAGCGGCGGTGCCACTTATAGCCGCATACCATGGGTGGCATCACAAAACTTTATCCCCAAAACTTTATTCCCCTCCTTTTTCTTTTCTTATTGACTGCCCTGTGCCATGGACCGCATCACTGCCGCCATGACTACCCCAATAGAACCGACTGACCCGGCTACCATGTATCCCACGGCCCCAGGGGGCACGCAGCGGCCGTAAGGGCCTTGGGTACTCGGTAGCCGGGCTGGCAGTCTTCCAGGGAGTTCACGGTGGAAGTGGCCCAGCTCCGTGGCATTGACCGAGCAGATGAAGGAAGTATTTACAGGGGATTCGTAGTCTTTATGTGACGCCACCTGTGGTGCCTGGTCAGGGATGACCAGCGCTGCTGTGTAGACTTCGGGGGATAGATGGTACAGCAGCTGGGATGAAACACTTCCCACAGGTGAAGCGGGCCCCCAGGAATTGAGAAAGCTTATGTGAAGGATGGCGGCGGGGGAAACAGGGTGCAGAGAGCAGGGTGGCAGCATTGATGATAGTCATGGCGGTAGCACAGCTGCGGGGAGACACAGAAAAAGCAGACAGACACGAGGAATGCAGTCCGGTTACCTTTACTGCAGAGGAAGCTGTGGAGTCTGGGGCACTGGTCACTAGGTCCAGGAGGGTCCGGTCAGCCTGGAAGCAACCGGAGTCCACCCAGTCAGGTGGGTTTGGGGGTCTGCCTGCTGTGCTTCTCCGTTGTGGGCCCCGCTGCCTGTGAGCTATCATGTGGTCCCTTTTCTTCACTCCTTCCCTAAGCTCCATACTAGCAGGCGATGCGAACCTATACTGGGTACTGCCATCTTGGGTGCAGCTCCTGACTCTAGTTATACCACTGTGCTGCCGGGCTTTTGCCTGTGGCCAGAAAACTTGCAGTCTCCTGTCCCCCAGATTCGGTTGCCGGGACGTGCAATGCCCATACAACCTAGGACTCTGGCGTCCTCGGCTCCACTGCCTGGGATGAGCTCTTCACTTGCTCTGCTCCCCAGAACTTTCTCTTTCTCCCTCTGCTGCTTTCTCCCCCTCTCCCTTCCCTCTCACACTCATTGACTAACTCCTCCCCCCAGCCGGAAAAACAGCTCCCCAAAATCGGGTGTAGAGTTCCCTCTTCAGGTCAGGGATCAAAACCTGTTTGTGCATGTGGGGTTTACTTCACGTGGGGAGCTCCTCCTGCTTCCAAGCGTAATATCACCTCCAGTGAAGAAGGCAACACTACTGTGGCAACCAGCCCATGGGGCGCCACACTGTCACATGGACCAAACACTGATAAAAATCTGATCTAAAATATCGATGACATTCGGATTGATTTTTGCCTAAGTGGAAAATCTCTGATGTCTGAATTTGACCTTTTCCTTCCCGGAAGCATTATTTATTTGAATATAATACTTCACAGAGGCACTATTAAGATGCCTAGTTTGAATGGTTACATAATGTTATGTTCTATCATCTCTAATCCTAATAAATATTCTTAGATAAATTTTCAGTATGCACGGCACTAGTGCTCGCTTGGTCTCCAAACATTATACTAAACACAAGAGATAGAGATTTTATGCTGAAAGATCTTGTGATTGAGACAGTATAAATTATCCAAAACTTAATGCCAGGCAAATGCCTCACAGCAGTGGAAAAGCCACAAGTGGCAAACCTATTAATCCAGCTTGGAAAAAATAGACCCCTGGGATAGACTCCCATTAAACATACAACTATGCCATCAGCAAATTAAAATCAATTGAAATCTATTTAGCGTGGATAAAAAGTCTCCTTCCCCCTCTGCTGCTCATCTGCTGTGCCAACAGCTTCCAGTGATGAAACAGGTGCTTGTAAATTAATTAGCCTGATGAAACACACCTTAGTATAAATTTCCCAGAACACCCTGGCAGACAGCCATGCTGGTCCCAGGAGCTGATCAGCGTTCTGTAAATATTGAGATTTGATAAAGTGAATGTGGCTCTGGCAGCAGATGGCTTAGAATGCTTTGTTGACACTGTCTGCGATTACTTGGATATGAAGACTTTACTTCTCACGGACCTCCTCTGGGAGTCACCAGAGGACTTGATCCCCTCTCCAGTTATTTGCCTTCTAATTGAAAATCCTTATTCCCAGATGGAGCATAAAACCTCAGCTTCAGGCAACTCACACTGCACTGTTTCAATGTTGAGACACGGGTAATTGCTTTCAGTAATGCAGGTTAAATGTGACATTTAGTGCTTAATAAAAATTATCAAGGCCAAAGCCGTTTATCATTTTTACACTTTGGTTCGTCGGTAGTAAGGGAATTCAATCTGATGAATCTAATTTCTCAACAGAACGTTCCTGGATACTGCAGGAAACTTAAGAGATCAGTTTCCAAAGAAACATGCATGCTTACAGCTATCCGCAAGCAGACAACTAAAGGGTGATATAGTAAATAATAAAAACAACGCATTTTTATTGATGATAGTAAGCTAGAACTCTTAACGCTTTTATATTAGATCCATTCAGTGTCTCACTAATATACTTTGAGCTATCCAGAAGAAAATATTCTGAGATGACCCAGACAATTTCTGGGTAAAATAAAAAAAAAAAATGTTTCCTTATAAATGTAAGGTTAGCTATATATGGTAGCCTGGCAGCTTTTGAAAGGGATTTCATTGACAGACTTTGGTCAAGTATGCGGGTCCCAGTGAGTTACGGTCACAAGTGGTTGCTGGCCAGTGGAGCAAGCTGGCAGAAAGAAGGGTCTTCAAGTCAGTTCATCCCAGGGAGGGCAAAAACAGGACAAAATTAAAATATATGGACAAGGTCAGAAAATAGCAAAAATCAAGCAGGATGTAGTCAGGGTCAGAATTGTAAGGCAACGGGAGGGTCAAACAGTCTAAGGTCAAATATATCTAGTAACAACAACAAAACTAGTTGATTGGTAACACGAAAGGCAGACCAGGTAAGAAGTGAATTATAAATGGCTGTTTGCAGAATAGAGCTGGGAGTTTAAATAGGGTGTGACCCTGCCCAAAAGTACCAACATAGCTTGGTATTAACCCAGTGTCAATGTTGTTCAATAGCATCCACAATGTAAGTGCGTTGCCACCTAGCGACAGAGGCAGAAATAGTAGGGGCGCGTTCAGGCATGGATGCAACAGTAAAGAGGTACAATATGATTAGCAGTCAATGCCACTTTAAGTAGTACAGGGAAACTAAGTTGTTGAAGTTATTTTCAGTGGTACATTATCTTTTCTCTCACCCTTTCTGGATAAATAATGTTTAACAGATCAAGAGTAAAACAGTGGCAGAAATGTTTATGTGGTGCCCCTGAGGGTTCAGTCGCCACAGAGGTACTGCATCTCACCCAGAGGTGTGGTATCCCACTCTCAGGTAAGGATAGAGTGCTGCATGGGACCCTAACACCTGTATCCAACACGTCCACTTCAGTGGGGGCAGGGCAAGATTGCTCCTAAGGGAGAGCACAGTCCCTGGTCCCTGGCTGGAGTGGAGGGGAACCAAGTGAGGGGGAACCATGTAGTGGGTGTGGGTGGAGGAAGCAGATTAGGGGAGCATGAAAGGAAGCTGTATAAAAAGGGGAACCATCTTGGGAAGTGAGCCAGTCCTGTCAGTGTGTTCAGTTGGAGGGGGAAAGTGAGGGGAGCAAGGGCTCTGCACGAGCTCTGCTCCAGAGTGGGCCTGAGGTGAGGCCCAGGACTGAGAGAGGAGAGGGAGCAGGAGAAAGGCTCCAGGAACAGAAAGGATCCCAGGGGTACGGGAAGTGCTGGAGGTCACCCGTACGCCCGAATCTGCCAGGCGGTGGAGGGATCGAGCCGCAAAGGGGACCGGCCCCTAAGCTAGTGGAGAACTACAAGGCTCAGCTAGAAACCGGAGGCTACTGTACTTGCAAGGTGCAGTGGCCACAACCACAATAATATCACCGAGAAGGTGGCCACAGAGGGTCCAGGGGACTGCAGGTCGCCCGACAAGACCCGAGGCTACCGGATTGGGACACTGATTGTGAGGCGCAGGGCAGAAGGGTGAGAGCCAGCGCAAGAAGATGACTGAGGAAGGCACAAAGAAAGGGGTCCTGTCAGGCACTCTTGAACTACCTGAGGGATTGCTGAACCCCTGCCTGGTGAACGCAGCACGACGTGGCAGGTTGTAGTCCTGCAACCTGAGAAACTTAACAACTGTGAGTAAACTCGGAGGACTGCACCCCACTGTCTCTGTGGTTATTGTCTGTGCCATCACCCCTGTACTACAAAGCCCAGCATCACCAATAACATCTACACTGCCCTGGAGCTAAGCTCTACCTGTGGAGAGCCACACCATCTTTGCTGCACTAAACATCAGCTCCAGAGGACCTGCTCCGCAGCGGCGGCTCCCTTTAGCCGCATACCACAGGTGGCGTCACGAACTATATATATATATAAAACTTTATCAACTCCCCTGTAAATAAGCCCCCATTTGAATGACCGCCCTGGGTCACGGACCGGGTCACCGCCACTGTGACATATCCCTGAGCAACGACCGGCCCAGGGGGCACGTCATTTACAGTTCCTTGCTGAGGCCTAGAGGACTGTGTGCCACAACACAAATCATTCTGAAGCCTACAAGAAGGTGTTATTTACAGGGTTTTATCAGCCTCTGGTATGATGATATCCTGCCATCTTTAGAATCTCTGTGTCTGCTAGTAGAGATGAGAGAATAGATATGCGGAGGATTGAGCTCAAGTTGAATTTTCTGAAATTTGGGCTTTCCCCAAAAAAAACGTACCCAGCACCACCGTTGTGTGGGCTAAAGCAGTTTTGTGTGGCTACACTCACTGCCCCATAATGTCCTTCAGCTGTGACTGCTGTCAGATTATCATACCTTGTAAATTGGGTGTTCAGCCAGAGATCAATGTTCCCAGCTGGGCACAGACCTTTCAGTCAGTATGGAAGAGTCAATTTGCATCTCCTCCAGATCCCACTAGTAAGTGGAATATATATGTCATGTTGATCATCATTGGATGCTGTCACCATATTACATAGTATAGTGCCGACAATCAGGATTTGCTAACTTGGATGTATAACTTGCTGTGCACCATAGAACTTTCTCTGTCTCTCTCTCAATCACATATGACCCCTCTTTTGACCTCCTAAAGCTGTGTGCATAAAGCACTTGCATTAACACTAAATAGATTTCCCCACCAATACAAGGCCGACAAAGTTCATTGCCCATGTCTTCACAGGAGACATACTTCTTTCAACTGGTAGAAACTTAATGGGCACAAGTCACATTGAAGAATCTTTTCTCCCTTTATGCACATTAGTAGAGCAGACTGCCATTCCTACGTACCACACTTATTCATAAGTGAACAGGTAAAGTGGAAAAGGATATATGCTCATGCCAAATATAAATATATGGTAAACATATTGGATTTAACAAAAAGAAAATGAATGCTATGTAACTGTGACATATATCACCTAAAACAAGAAAACAGTATAATCTTATATTATTGAGTTGTTCATGTTTTTACATATTTTAAACAAATCAAATATGATAATTGATAATCTGTTAAAATGGCTGATGTATATCAATTTAATTAGTTCATTTTAGATCATTCTATATATGTATAAATATGTGTAAAGTGCAACACTAATAGAAGGTTGTGCTTATCATTGAGATACTGTAGGTTATATGCTATTGACAAATGAGAAAAAGGGGCAAGTTAGATTAACCCTGTTTTCCTTTAAGTGAAAGAAGATGAATACTTCCTTCAGTTATACCATGTGCACAGACGTCCTATGTGACACTGAGTTGTTTTTTACTTTAACTTCTTGTATTTTAACCCCTTAATAACATCTGACGTACTAATACGCGTTTGTGCCCTGGGACTTAAGAGCCAGACCCGTATTAGTACGTCATCGCGATCGCGCGCGCACACAGGCTGTGCGGGCGCGATCGCCGCCGGGTGTCAGCTGATTGTCACAGCTGACACCCGGAACTATGTGCAGGGAGCGGTCCTGCACCGCTCCCAGCATATTAACCCCCGCGATGCTGCGATCGAAGTCGATCGCGGCATTGCGGGGGCAAGGGGAGGTGATCGCCGATACTCACCTCCTCTTCCGGCTTCCAGCGCAGTCTGCAAAGGCTTCCCGGGTGTTGCCATGACGACCCAATGTCGTCATGACAACATCCGGGTCACCAGAGAGCAGGAAGATTGCTTGGACATGCGCAGTGCATCTCCAAGCAATCTTCACACTGTGCACTTCTGACAGCCTTCATGGCATAGGGATGGTGCTCCATTCCTGTGCCATGCAGGCGATCAGAAAAAAAAAAGTGAAAGTCCCAGAGTGGGGCAAAGTAATAAAGTGTATAAACTGTGTGAAAGTGGCAAAAAAAAAAAAAATGTGCAAAAATATTATAAAAAAATAAAAAAAATAATACACCAAAAATAAAAATATAATGTACCCATCAATAAATATTATTATAAAAAAAATTAAAAAAAAACAATAAAAGTACACATATTTGGTATCGCCGCATCCGGAACAACCTGACCTATAAAACTGTCCCACTAGTTAACCCCTTCAGTGAACACGGTAAAAAAAAAAAACGAAGCAAAAAACAATGCTTTATCACCATACCGCCAAACAAAAAGTGGAATAACACACGATCAAAAAGACGCATATAAATAAAAATGATACCGCTGAAAACGTCATCTCGTCCCGCAAAAAGCAAGCCACCATACAGCTCCATCAGCCAAAAAATAAAAAAGTTATAGCTCTCAGAATAAAGTGATACTAAAAAATATTTTTTTCTATAAAATAGCTTTTATTGTGTATAAGCGCCAAAACATAGAAAAATGATACAAATGTGGTACCGCTGTAAACGTACTGACCCGAAGAATAAAGCTGCCTCATCAATTTTACCACACGCGGAACAGAATAAAAAAAACAAAAAAAAAAACAATTCCTGAATTGTTGGTTTTTTTTTATTCTGCCTCCCAAAAATCGGAATAGAAAGCGATCAAAAAATGTCACGTGCCTGAAAATGGCACCAATAACAACGTCAAGTCATCCCGCAAAAAACGAGCCGTCATATGACTGTCTGCCAAAATCTGGAAAAATTATAGCTTTCAAAATATGGCGATGCAAAAACTAGATTTTACAAAAAATGCGTCTTTTAGTGTGTGACAGCTGTCAGTCATAAAAACTCCATATGATTCTGGCATTGCTGTAATCACACCGACCCGAAGAATAAAGTCATCTAATCACTTATACCGCACAAGGAACGGCATCAAAAATAAACTCTTGGGTTAGGATTGGGCTAGGGTTAGGGCTGGGTTTGGGGCTAGGGTTGTGCTGGGGCTAGTGTTGTGCTGGGGCTAGGGTTGTGCTGGGGCTAGGGTTGTGCTGGGGCTAGGGTTGTGCTAGGGTTAGGGCTGGGGTTGGGATTTTTTTCAAAAGTAAGAAATAAAGATGACGATATGGCGACTAGTGTTGAGAGCAAGTGCTCGCTACTTGAGTTTGCATCGGGTGCTCTGGTATGCATTGAGTATCGTGGGTATTTGAGTGACATGCTCGAGTCTCTGCCCCATATGCTTCGCGGCCAAAAAACTTTACGGGGATTGCCTGCCATGCACGAGCGATCCCCGCATGTTTTTTTTGGGTGTCTAATAACCGTGAAACATGCGGAGCAGGGACTCGAACATGTCACTCGAGCACACGCTGTACATGGTGCATACCTGAGTACCCAATGCAAACTCAAGTAGCGAGCACTTGCACTCAAGAATAATGACAACTTATTCAATATGATGACCTAATGTAAACAAATTCTGTGCCGTACCTCTGGGTTCAAAATGTTCACTATACACCTTAATAAAATCCTTGAGGGGTATAGTTTGGACACTTGTGGGGGAGCTCCACTGTTTAGGCACATCACGGGCTCTCCAAACGCGGCATGGTGTCCGCTAACAAATTGAATGGAAAATCGGCTCAAATTGTTAGCGGACGCCATGTTGCGTTTGGAGAGCCCCTGTGTGCCCAAACATTGGAGCTCCCCCACAAGTGACCCCATTTTGGAAACTAGACCCCCCAAGGCACCTATCTAGATGCATAGTGAGCACTTGGAATCCCCAGGTGCTTCACAAATTGATTCGTAAAAATGAAAAAGTGAAAAAAAAAACACTTTTTCATTTTCATGAATCAATTTGTGAAGCACCTGGGGTTCCAAGTGCTCACTATGAATCTAGATAGGTGCCTTGGGGGGTCTAGTTTCCAAAATGGGGTCACTTGTGGGGGAGCTCCAATGTTTGGGCACACAGGGACTCTCCAAATGCAACATGATATCCGCTAACAAATTGTCGGCTCAAATTGTTAGCGGATATCATGTTGCATTTGGAGAGTCCCTGTGTGCCCAAACATTGGAGCTCCCCCACAAGTGACCCCATTTTTGAAACTAGACCCCCCAAGGCACCTATCTAGATGAATAGTGAGCACTTGGAACCCCAGGTGCTTCACAAATTGATTCGTAAAAATGAAAAAGTGTTTTTTTTTTCACTTTTTCATTATTACGAATCAATTTGTGAAGCACCTGGGGGTTCCAAGTGCTCACTATGCATCTAGAAAGGTGCCTTGGGGGGTCTAGTTTCCAAAATGGGGTCACTTGTGGGGGAGCTCCAAAGTTTGGGCAAAGAGGGGCTTTCCAAACGCAATGTGGTGTCCGCTAACAATTTGAGCCGATTTTCCATTCAATTTGTTAGCGGATACCATGTTGCATTTAGAGAGTCCCTGTGTGCCCAAACATTGGAGCTCCCCCACAAGTGACCCCATTTTGGAAACTAGACCCCCCAAGGCACCTATCTAGATGCATAGTGAGCACTTGGAACCCCTAGGTGCTTCACAAATTGATTCGTAAAAATGAAAAAGTGTTTTTTTTTCACTTTTTCATTATTACGAATCAATTTGTGAAGCACCTGGGGGTTCCAAGTGCTCACTATGCATCTAGAAAGGTGCCTTGGGGGGTCTAGTTTCCAAAATGGGGTCACTTGTGGGGGAGCTCCAAAGTTTGGGCACAGAGGGGCTCTCCAAACGCAATGTGGTGTCCGCTAACAATTTGAGCCGATTTTATATTCAATTTGTTAGCGGATACCATGTTGCATTTAGAGAGTCCCTGTGTGCCCAAACATTGGAGCTCCCCCACAAGTGACCCCATTTTGAAAACTAGACCCCCAAAGGCACCTATCTAGATGCATAGTGAGCACTTGGAACCCCTAGGTGCTTCACAAATTGATTCGTAAAAATGAAAAAGTGTTTTTTTTTTTCACTTTTTCATTATTACGAATCAATTTGTGAAGCACCTGGGGGTTCCAAGTGCTCACTTTGCATCTAGAAAGGTACCTTGGGGGGTCTAGTTTCCAAAATGGGGTCACTTGTGGGGGAGCTCCAAAGTTTGGGCACAGAGGGGCTCTCCAAACGCAATGTGGTGTCCGCTAACAATTTGAGCTGATTTTCCATTCAATTTGTTAGCGGATACCATGTTGCATTTAGAGAGTCCCTGTGTGCCCAAACATTGGAGCTCCCCCACAAGTGACCCCATTTTGGAAACTAGACCCCCCAAGGCACCTATCTAGATGCATAGTGAGCAGTTGGAACCCCAAGGTGCTTCACAAATTGATTCGTAACAATGAAAAAGTGTTTTTTTTTTTCACTTTTTCATTTTTACGAATCAATTTGTGAAGCACCTGGGGGTTGCAACTGCTCACTATGCATCTAGATAGGTGCCTTGGGGGGTCTAGTTTCCAAAATGGGGTCACTTGTGGGGGAGCTCCAATGTTTGGGCACACAGGGGCTCTCTAAACGCAACATGGTGTCCGCTAATTATTCAAGCAAATTTTATAATCAAAAAGTCAAATGGCGCTCCTTCCCTTCCGAGCCCTACAGTGCGCCCAAACAGTGTTTTTTCCCCAAATATTGGGTATCTGCGTGCCCAGGGGAAATTGCACAACAAATTTTGTGGTCCATTTTTTCTTGTTACCCCTGTGAAAATAAAAAAAATTGGGTCTAAAGTAACATTTTTGTGAAAAAAGTTAAATGTTCATTTTTTTTATTCCACATTCAAAAAATTCCTATGAAGCACCTGAAGGGTTAATAAAGTTCTTGAATGTGGTTTTGAGTACCTTGAGGGGTGCAGTTTTTAGAATGGTGTCACTTTGGGGTATTTTCTGTCATAAAGACCTCTCAAAGTGACTTCAAATGTGATGTGGTCCCTAAAAAAATGGTTTTGTAAATTTTGTTGGAAAAATGAGAAATCGCTGGTCAACTTTTAACCCTTATAGCTCCCTAACAAAAAAAAATTTTGGTTCCAAAATTGTGCTGATGTAAAGTAGACATGTGGGAAATGTTATTTATTAACTCTTTTGTGTGACATATCGCTCTGATTTCAGGGCTTAAAAATTCAAATTTTGAAAATTGCAAAATTTTAAACATTTTCGCCAAATTTCCATTTTTTTCACAAATAAACGCAAGTGATATCGAAGAAATTTTTCCACAATCATGAAGTACAATATGTCACAAAAAAACAGTCTCAGAATCAGGGGGATCCGTTGAAGCGTTCCAGAGTAATTACCTCATAAAGTGACAGTGGTCAGAATTGTAAAAATTGGCCCGGTCATTAACGTGCAAACCACCCGCGGGGCTTAAGGGGTTAAGGTACGTAATATATAAACGTATATATATGCATATGTCAATAATAGCATTTTTCACCACAAATGTAATTGTTGTATTTCTAAAAACATAATTATTTTCTTGGGAATGCAAAAAATGGTTAACAACTAAAAATGTAAATATGTTAAGAAGATTGATATTTTAACTATAGAGAAGTACTTGACACATTTAGAATATACAGTAGATGTGTTGTTCTTTAAAGGAAATCTGTCAGCAGGTTTTTGCTCTGTAATCTGAGGATATCATGAGGTAGGGGTTAAGACATTGAATTCAGCGATGTGTCACTTAGTCTGTGTGCTGCTGTTTACTTACAATGAAGGTTTTATCACTAGGATATTATCACTGCTGGACTAGGTCTCCCACACCTGTTAGATCGACTACGCCCCCTCCTCTGATAAGCAGTTCACTGGCAGAACACAATGTACATACAGAGCCTGGTGGGGGTGGGTTCAGTTTTTGAGCTTTGCCTCATGCTACATCAAAGAACTCTGATTGTGTCACAACTGCTGCACCCAGTAAACTAAGTGATACATCGTTGGGATCAGGGTCCCTTTTCCTACATAATGCTGCTCTCAGATGAAGTAGCAAAATCCTGCTGACTGATTCCCTTTAACTTGTCTCTAAGGCTATGTTCATATTACCTTTTATTAACTCTATTTAATGTATATACAGAGAAAAGCTTCCAACATAAAGGTTGATTAGAGTCATTGATGTTAACGCAACGGTGGCATTAATCAACTGTAAACTAATATAGGATTTGTATAATGGATAAGTCATGAGATTTTTCATTATGTATCTGTTAAATAGATGCCATTACTATCTTTGGGCTATGACTTCCATTTAAAGCACCACTCCAGTGGTTTTTTTTTATTGCACCGCTAGATTCTTGCTTTAAATATAATTCCGCTGCCCTGTCTGATACTCACCTTCCGGTGTTATCATCTGTTGTCGCTGCTGCTCCCGTCGGTCTTTGGCAAATAGCAATCTAGTGACCTGCCAGCAGTTCTAGTGTTTCATGGAGCTTTTCAACACAAGTCTATGACAGTCTCATTCTTGTATTTCTAATTTCCAGCCAGTCAGAAGTTACTGTCACAAGATGGCACTGTGGGACCGCAGCGGCATCAAAAATGATGAAGACGTCGAAGGGTGAGTACATGATCGGGAGCTAGAGGCTCACATTTAAAGTGGCACTCCAGCTCTGAAAAAAAAGCTGCTGGAGTGGTGCTTTAATGTAGACATTATTATTATTTCCTTTTAGAGCACCATTAATTCCATGGTGCTGTACATGAGAAGGGTTTACATACAAAATATGTATACTGACAATGACAGACTGGTTCAGAAAGGAGATGGCCCTGCCCTTACCGGCTTACATTCTGCAACCATCACCCTTGGGCCATAATGGCATCCATGGATGCATTATGAACAGCTATAGAAAAACTTGCAGCATATTCATTATGACTATGTTATTTAATTTTTTTTTTTTTTCAGATTATTGACATATACTGGCCAGGTGTTGGCTGCAAAAACAATCTTCAGTGTGTACTGTACATTGGAAGCGTACCTGATGCACATGTTAAATATAAGAAAAAAACTGCAAGAAGCAAAATGAACAGAAATCCTGCTATACATAAATAAAAAGCAAAAGTGCATTTAAATAAAATAGGATTCTTAGTAACACTGTTTTTGATCAAAAATAGTAAGAAAGCTATAATAATAATACATTTAAAAAACTTCCCTTGGCTGGTGTTCACAGTTTGGGACCCAGTCCTTTGTCTGTCCTTATTCACACAGAGGTCAACTTTGACACATAGTAACATTTTTAATACTATACAGTGTAGTACTATCCTGAATGGGTTCACCTTGTTGTGGTGGGATAGCTTTCATACTATTTTTTATCAAAAACAGTGTTACTAAGAACCCTATTTTATTTAAATGCACTTTTGATTTTTATTTATTTATAGCAGTGTTTATGTTCATTTTGCTTCTTGTAGGTTTTTTCTGATTCATGGCCATTGTGCAACATGCATGTATACCAACTTAAACCAAGCTCAAATTTTGTGTTTTTACATTAAATATAAGGTAAGTATTGGAGCGAACATAAACCCTATATACTCTGAAATCTATAGGGCAAGATGTTAAAAAAACATATGCTTTCAAAGATGCCTCAAACTGTTGGGCAGCCATCTACGGTATTTTTATAGTTTTTAAGAAACTCAGAATACACAGAAGTTTTAAGAAACACTTATGACAAAAACTGAAAAAAATGTGCCTTTTTGGAATATTGGAGGATTTCTCAACTTAAGCTCCATTTGAGGTCAATCAGTTTAACCGCTTCCTGACCGCCCACTGTACATAAACGTTGGTGCTGTCTGGGCTCTGTGCAGCGCCGACTTTTATTAACGGTCGGTGGTCCCGCAGCCCTCAGGACCCCCAGGGTCCTGCAAGTGCTATGGGTGCGCTGCAGAGCGACAGCTCTGACAGGGGACATCATTGGGACCTGATTGGTTCAGGTCCCAATGATGTTAACCCTTTGCTATCTTCTATATGCCGCGATCTATAGTGATCGCGGCATTTAGAAGATAGTGAGAAGAGAGGGGGTCGTCCACTTACCTCTCCAACGGCCCCCTGATGTCTGACAGGACCTGCCGTTGTCATGGCAGTCGGAGGTCACATGACCGCCTCCGGGTCTGCCATGTACAGTGTCCTGCTAGACTCAGCCTGCAGCTGCAGTCTAACAGGTGACAGACAGTGTGAAACTGTCAGCAAAGCTCTCATGCAATGCAATACATGTCTATTGCATTGCATGAGAACAGTGATTAGAAAACTAAAAATTAATGTCCCATACAGGACTTAGTAAAAATGTAAAAAAAAAGTCTAAAAATGTTTTCAAACTGTTAAAAAAAATCACAAAATAAATAAAAATAAATAAACAAAATATTAAACCAATAAATCCGTATATTTATGCAAAAACAAAAATGTACACATATTTGGTATCGCCGCGTCCGAAACAACCCAATCTATAAAACTGTCACACTAATTAACTCCTTCTGTGCACACCTTAATAAAAATGAATAAAAAACAGAGCAAAAAACGATGCTTTTTCATCATATCGCCAAACAAAAAGTGGAAAAAAATGCGATCAAAAAGCAAAATGGTAATAAAAATAGTACCGCTGAAAACATCATCTTGTTCCGCAAAAAAAAGCCGCCATACAGCTCCATCAGCCGAAAAATAAAAAAAGTTATAGCTCTCAGAATAAAGCGATGCAAAAAAAATATTTTTTCTATAAAATTGTTTTATTGTGTAAAAGCGCCAAAACATAAAAAAATACGGTAAGTGTAGTATCGCTGTAAATGTACTGACCCAAAGAATAATGCTGCCTTATCACTTTTACCACACACAGAACGACATAAAAAAAACCTCAAAAAACAATTCCTGAATTGTTGGTTTTTGATAATTTTACCTACCAAAAAACAGAATAGAAAGCGATTAAAAAATGTCACATACCCAAAAATGGTACCAATAAAAATGTCAACTCGTCCCACAAAAAACAAGCCATTACGTGACTCTGTCGGCCGAAATATGGAAAAATTATAGCTCTCAAAATATGGCGATGCAAAAACTAGATTTTGCAAAAAAAAGCGTCTTTTAGTGTGTGACATCTGTCAGTCATAAAAACCCGATATAAATCTGGTATATCTGTAATCGCACCGACCCGAAGAATAAAGTAATCTCATCACTTATACCACACGAGGAATGGCATAAAAAATAAATAAAACCAATTCTTCACCTGCTACTGAATTGTTTATTATGTCTCCCAAAGATCGCAGTAAGGCTCTGCTCACATTTATCCTGCGCTCTGCACTGAGCACTTGCACCAGAGTTTCCATGTAAATCTCTGAAATACGTGATTCAGACAGAACCCACGGCAGAAGATTCCCTGTAATGAGGCAGATATAGGCCACTGTGGATGCCGTCAGGTCCGTGATCCCACGGTGCCAGTTTTTTTAGGCATGCATAAAAGTGCGGTTGGCCACAGTTTTGTGCACTTCTGAAAAAAAGGACACCGCTAAACAGAGGCTAGACGGAGTCCAGAGTAACTCTGCTGCCTCATTACAGTGAATGGATCCCGCAGGGGTTTCATCTGAATTACATCACTTGGAAATTTAGATGAAACCCCGATGTAAGTGCTCAGCATAGAGCGTCGGATAAACAATATGTAAAATGTTCCCAATGAAAGCTTCAA
Organism: Phyllobates terribilis; assembly: GCF_046119375.1. NCBI lineage: Eukaryota > Metazoa > Chordata > Amphibia > Anura > Dendrobatidae > Phyllobates > Phyllobates terribilis. The sequence continues at coordinate 318,233,270 of NW_027362762.1, read as the reverse complement.
CTCAGTCCTCAAAAAAAGCTAGTCCCCACTCAGGTCCGTTATCTGTTAAAAATATAAGGGACTTCCAAGTTACTGGTAGCAGAAAGGCTCTGGAAAAGCGAAATGGCCCTTGCCCCCCAAAAGAAATTCAGAAAATTTTGTGCTCCAAATCCAAATGCCTATTCTACAATAATTTGTTCTTCAATTGTCAAATAGCGCTCCGTCCCTTCCAGATCTCGCCGTATAGCTAAGCTTTACGATACAGCCACATATGGGGTATTGCCACGTTTAGAAGAAATTGTGTGACACATTTCGGCACCATTTTAACCCATTGCCCTATGTGAAAATGTAAAATCTGAGGGTAAAAAATTTTTTGTGGTAAAAATATAATTATGTTTTCTTTACTGCCCAATGGTATAAATTTAAAATTAAAAAAATACTCACTACTTCCCTAGATGAATTCCTTGAGAGGTGTAGTTTACAAAATGGGGTAACTTGTGGGGGTTTCTGCTGTTTCGGCATGTCAGCGACTCTTCAAATGTGACATGGTGTCTGCAACCTATCCCAGCCAACATAGCACTCCTTTCCTTCCGAACCCTGCCGTACACCAAAGCAGTGGTTTTCCCCCACATATGGGGTATCGGCGTACTCACGAGAAATTTCACAACAAATTTCATGGTGCAATTTCTCCTGTTATCCTTATGATAATGCAAAATTAGGGGATGAAAAACATTTTTTGTGGGAAAAATGTGAAAATTGTATTTTTACGGCTCAATATTATAAACTTCTGTGAAGCACCTGGGGGTGCAAGGTGCTCACCACACATCTAGATAAGTTCCTTAAGGGGTCTAGTTTCCAAAATGGTGTCACTTGTGGGGGGTTTCCACTGTTTAGGCACATCTGGGGCTCCCCAAATGCAACACGGTGTCCGCTAATTATTCAAGCAAATTTTACATTCAAAAAGTCAAATGGCACTCCTTCCCTTCCAAACCCTGCCGTGCACCCAAACAGTGGTTTTCCCCCACATATGGGGTATCAGTGTGTTCAGGAGAAATTTCACAACAAATTTTATGGTGCAATTTCTCCTATTACCCTTATGATAATGCAAAATTAAGGGATGAAAAACGTTTTTGTGGGAAAAATGTGAAAATTTTATTTTTACAGCTCAATATTATAAACTTCTGTGAAGCACCTTGGGGTTCAAGGTGCTCACCACACATCTAGATAAGTTCCCTAAAGGGTCTAGTTTCCAAAATGGTGTCACTTTGGGGGGTTTCCATTGTTTAGGCACATCAGGAGCTCTGCAAACGCAACATAGCGTTCGCTAATTATTCAAAATTTTACATTCAAAATTCTAACGGCTCTCCTTTGCTTCCGAACCCTGCAGTGTGCCCAAACAGTGGTTTTCCCTCACATATGGGGTATCAGCGCACTCATGAGAATTTGCACTACAAATTGTGTAGTCCATTTTCTCCTGTTACTCTTGTGAAAATAAAAAAAATTGGGTCTAAATAACATTTTTGTGAAAAAAAGTTAAATGTTCATTGTTTTCTTCCACATTCCAAAAATTCCCGTGAAACACTTGAAGGGTTAATAAACTTCTTGAATGTGGTTTTGAGCACCTTGAGGGGTGCAGTTTTTAGAATGGTGTCACTTTTGGGCATTTTCTGTCATAAAGGCCCCTCAAAGTCACTTCAAATAAGATGTGGTCCCTAAAAAAATGTTTTTGTAAATTTTGCTGGAAAATGAGAAATCGCTGGTCAACTATTAACCCTTATAGCTTCCTAACAAAAAAAATTTTGGTTCCAAAATTGTGCTGATGTAAAGTAGACATGATGGAAATGTTATTTATTAACTATTTTGTGTGACATATCTCTCTGATTTAAGGGCATGAAAATTCAAAGTTTGAAAATTGCAAAATTTTCAACATTTTCGCCAAATTTCCAATTTTTTCACAAATTAACGCAAGTGATATCGAAGAAATTTTACCACTATCATGAATTACAATATGTCACGAAAAAACAGTCTCAGAATCAGGGGAATCCGTTGAAGCGTTCCAGAGTAATTACTTCATAAATTGGCAGTGGTCAGAATTGAAAAAATTGGCCTGGTCACGAAGGCAAAAACAGGCTCTGGCGTGAAGTGGTTAAAGGTTCAGAGTAATGGGAATACTATTCTTGTCTATTTCTGACAGCAGGTTGAATCGGGTTATTCCTAATGTCTTTTGCACCCAAAGACCCTGGCTACAAGGCATAGTAGAGTATAATTGAATCATAGCAATTCATAACAATCAATTACTTTTTTCTAGTGCAAATGAACAAATATTTGATGTCTCTACAAAGTCGTTGTACATTTACTATGAACATTTACAATAAATGCTGCTAATGTCTTTAATTCCGCATTCTGATCTCTCAAAAAAATATATATTTGTTAAGTAAAAAACAGAATATATTAATTGTGTTTAATCACTGATATATTGAACTTTCTATGTACTATATGTATATTCTAGTTTTCTGTTTGATGTGTACTAATTTCTGAACCTTAGACCCAATACACACAGCAAAGCTGCACAAAGTCTGGATTACAGTATATGGAAGCTGCATGACTCCTTAGTAAACTGTGTACTGCATGATCTTCATTAATAAAAGAAGGATTTTTTTATCTAAATTACAAAGTTTGCGTAAGTTGGAAAGCACACTTAGAAGCAAACACCACTTTTGGGGCCATATAATGTACTATATTTAACGCTATTAAGCACATGAAAATAAACTATATGGAAAAAATGATTGAAACACATCTCTTAAAACATCAATGTAGCATTCCTTTATTTATTCTAGAGCTGGAGCAGTGTTACTTATCTAAGTTCCATGCCCCAGTTTCATACTTACTAGCCGCTGTCTTCATCTTTTATCAGCGCCACTCTTTTCGATCTCCAGCAGTTTGTGACTTGTCGGATCACTCCAGTGTTTGCTGGACAAGCTGGAAGTCACCCCTCAATGTAAGTCTATGAAAGCAGAACAAGGCTCTTATTGACCTACATTGAGAGCTTCTGACTTGCGGTGAGTCAGAAGTTGAGTTCACAAGATGGCGGCATGGGACCAAAGCGGTGTCGGGAAGAGCTGAAGATGGGCACTGATGAGTATAATACTAGGGTCAAGGAACTTAGGTCAGTATCACCACTCCAGTGCTGGAATAAAAAAAAGCTGGAGTGGTGCTTTAATCAGCAAGTTCAGATTATTCATTCTGTCCCAAGGTGACAGGTGTATAAAATCAGGCACTTAAGCAATGTAGTCTGTCTTTACCAATATTTGTAAAAGTATAGGTCATTCTAACGAGTGTACTGAATTCAAGAAATAAATCAGATTGTGAAATTTCTTCCCTCCTAAATATTCCACCATCAACTATAAATGGTGTTATTAAAAAGTCAAAGTGGTTAGGAACCACAGCAACTCAGCCGTGAAGTGGCAGGCCACATACATCTCCTCTTCCTCTTTCCTTACCTCTTCTGGCATAAACATAAGCAGAAAAACTGTGCAGAAGGCGCTCCATAAGGTAACATGGCAGAGAAATTAAATGCAAGACTTACATCACCAAGCACAATACCAAGTATCGGACAGAGTGGTGGATAGCACAGTGCATTAAGTACTAATTTTAAAGTGTATTCTATATGGCAGTAATGCAATATGTTTTTCATATGTTCAATGTCTTCATACATCTTGCTGTATTTTGCATTGTATTTACTGCAGTCACAGTAGTTTACAACTTCTAATACTTATTTCATTCTGTTAGTCGGTGATCAGTTTTTGTTTCTTTTTTGTAAACAGTTAGAGGTTGTGACTGTCCCTATAGTTAACACTCCTCCCATCAGTATAAAGCTGGCCATAAACATTAGATGCCAACTCTCCTATACTCATCAGTGTTCACTCAGCCAAGCGCTACTCTCTTCTCTATGAGAACTTATCTCCAGGAAAACAATGCGATCCTGTTGACTAGTGCCCCAGTACACATTAGGCTATGTGCCCACGTAGCGTTTTTGTGGCATTTTTACGGCCACAAAAAGCCGCGAAAACAATTGTAAAACGTCTGCCATGCAAAGCAATGTGAATTCGGATGTGCTGTGCACATGATGCGCTAATTAGCGCGCCAAATTCACATTGCGTTGCAAAACACAGCATGACCATTTCTACCACGATTACGCTGCAAATTCGTGGCCATTGAGGGACATTGAAATGCAGCAAACCCGCAGATATATGTGGATTTGCTGCGCTTCAATTAAATTCAATGGCCGCGAATTTGCAGCGTAATCACGGTGCGTGTGGTACCCAGGATGAAGAGGAGACTACAACTCCTCTTCATCCCGGCTACCACATGGTGAAAAAAAGAAATAAAAAAGTAAAAAAAACTGTATACTCACCTCTCCGGTCTGCTTCCAGCGGCGTCCTTTCTCCTCTGTGTCCCGCGGTGTACTTGCAGGACCTGCTGTGACGTCATTTAGTCAGCTGATGGTCACGCGACCGCTGATGTCAGCGGTCAGGTGATGGTCGCGTGACCATCAGCTGACTAAATGACGTCACCGCAGGTCCTGCAAGTATATCGCGGGACGCCGAGGAGAGAGGACGCCGCCGGGAGAAGACCGGAGAGGTGAGTATACAGGTTTTTTTATTTTTAACTTTTTAATTTTTTTTTTTTTTACTATAGATGCAGCATTTAAAGCATCTAAGTTGGTCACACAATATAAATCCATGCCGGTTGCATGGATTTATATTGTGTGACCAACTTGTCAAGCACTTTTCCAAGTGATGCTCAAAATCGCTTGGAAAAGTGCTTGAAAAAACGCATGCGAAATCGCATATAAAAACGCTGAAAAAACGCTTCTCTCTGGCAGAAAAAACGCATGTAAATCTGCAAGCATTTTTTTCTGCTAGAGAGAGGCAAAAACGCTCTGCATCAAATCTGCTACGTGGCCACATAGCCTAAGACAGATGGCTGAACATGTCAATATCGGCAGGTTCAATTGACAGTCTAATGTGTGTTTAGGCCTTTAGGATATTTTCCATTGGTACTGGATTGTTCCTGCCCTTTGAATTTAAAAGATTTTGGCCTGAGAGAGCCATACAGCGGGTGAAATAAGTATTGAATGTGTCACCAATTTTCTAAGTAAATATATTTCTAAAGGTGGTATTGACATGAAATTCTCATCTGATATTGGTAACAACTCATCAATCCACACAGACAAATAAACCACAGATATCCATAAATTAAGTTATGTGTTATAATAAGAAAAGACACAGGGAAAAAGTATTGAACACATAAAGAAAGAGAGATGCAAACAGCCAAGGAAAGTCATAACACCAGCTGAAATCTATCAATAATTAAAAAACAATACTGCCACTTAGTGAAAAATTAATACCAGCTGGTACAACTGATGGCCTTTAAAAATGGGAACTGTCTCAAGACCTATACAACCTTATTATTGCAAAACATACTAATGGCATTGGTTGCAGAAAAATTTACAAACTACTGAAGGTTCCAGTGAGCATTGTTGGGGCCATGATCTGGAAGTGGAAAGGTCATAATTTCACCATAAATCGACCTTAACCAGCTGTTCTCCGCAAGATTTCAGACAGAGGAGTGAAAACAATTATCAGAAGAGTTGTCCAAGAGCCAAGGACCACCTGTGGCTACAGAAAGTCCTGGAATCAGCAAGACAATTAATTCAAAGAAAACTATGAGTAATGCACTCAACCTCCATGGTCTGTATGCACACTCACTACTCAAGACTCCATTGCTGAACAAAAAGCATGTTCAAGCGCGTTTAAGGTTTGCTCAACAACACTTAGTCAAGCCTGTGAAATACTGTGAGAATATACTCTGGTTAGATGAGGCCAAAATTATACTCTTTGAATGCCATAATACACATCATTTTTGCTGTCCAATAGGCACTGCATATCACTAGTGATAAGCAAACCCCTGTTTATTAAAAGTTCAGGTTCAGGTACCAGAACAGTACCCAAACCCGGACCCCATTCACGTGAATGGGGGGGCCAGAGCATCCAATGTTTGCCACGCTGTCTTCTTCATGACAGTGTGGCAAACACTGCCTCTAACCAGAAGTAAGATTATTACCGCTGACGAGAGAGCTTGGGTTCCCACAGTGTCAGATGACAGCGTGGGAATGGGGGACCCGAACATCAGGTGTTTGCCACGCTGTCACGTGCATGACAGCGCAACAAACACTGCCTCTGATTGATTGGCAGTAATATTACTACCACCGATCAGAATGCAGTGGTTCCCATTCTGTCAGATGACAGCATGAGCCCGCAGATGTAACCGGAAATAAAAAGTTGACGCATCTCCATTACTAATCCTATAATTACATTGTAAATATTGACACAGCCAGAATAAAGTCTTTTACTTTAAATAAAACACACACTTTTACGTTTTCATTTAAAAATAACAAACACAGTTAAACTTACCTAATGCCTAAACCCCAATGCCCTTGTCTCTTGTAAGAAAACAAAAATAAAAAAACACAATATCCCTCACCTGTCTGAAGTTCTGTCCCACGCTGTAATCCAAGTCTGGAATACATAGTTTTCAACTTGGACGGTGCCAAGATGCGACCGTCCAGGATGAAAACCACTGAGGAATGAGCTGCCGCAAGCTCAGCCTCAGTGAGTAGCAGCGACGACATAGAGTTCACCGCCGGTTATTGAGGCTGCGTTTCCAGCCAGGGCAATGAATTGCGGTGACCTCAGTGAGATCACGGCTAGTGGCCCAGCTGGGAATGCATTCTCAATGACCGGTGACAAACTCTATGATGTCCCCACTAGTCACAGAGGCTGAGCTTGCAGCAGCTCATTCCTAACCTGGGTTTCATGTCAGCTGCCAATACAAGGTTGACATGAACCCCAACCTTATTACCCAACTTACCACCACCACAGAGCAAGTAGGAAGAGCAAGGTTAAGGGCCAGATTTTTTGCATCTTATTGGTGCACCTTTTTGGGGGCCGTTGAGGGCTGATATTATTAGCCTCGGAAGGGGCCAGTATCCATGGCCCCTTCCCTGGATATTAATATCAGCTCACAGCTGTCTGTTTAGCCTTTGCTGGTTATATGTTATAGGGGATCCCACGTAAAAAAATTTCTGGGTCTCCCTGTAATCTAGCTAGTAAAGGTTAATCAAACAGCTGTGAGCTGTTATTAATAGCCAGGGAACATGTTGGGCTAAAGGCCCCTTCCCTGGCAAGTAATATCATCACCCTGTGGTCGACATTCCCTCTGCTGGTTATGAAAATAATGCAAGCATTTTCAATACTTTTTACCTGTGCCATTTCTCATTATTACATGTATCTTATTTTATGGTCGTCTATGGTTTGATTTCTTTGCCTGTGTGGATTGGATGTGTTGTTTCCGACATCTGGTGAGAATTTCATGTCATTAGCTCCTTTGGAAATATATTTACTTTGAAAATTGGTGATGTTTCAAAACTTATTTCACCTGATAGAAAAAGTCAGAGCATTGTACCTCAATTTTATAAATATATTCTATATACAGTTTATATTTCATATATTCAATTTTTGTATACTGTATACCTTGACGAACATAGCATGCTACTGTACTTTTTGATTTGTCTTTACTGCATTCACAGTAGCTAACACATGTTCATATATGCTTCATTCTGTTTGGAGGTTTTGTTCAGATATATACAGTGTATATATGTGTATATATCTTTATATATACAGGGTGGTCCAAAAGTAGGTGGCCAGAAAATAATAACATTTATTTTGATTTATATACAAAAAAGTCCACCAGAAGAGCCTCTTTGGAATTGGGAATTTCACAAGCTTCTATCATGAATCAAGTTGTTCCCCAGTTACAGCAACAGCCTAATTCAAATGACCTTTATTTCCAATAAGATGGGGCCCCTCCACATTATTAAAGAGTAGTCCGCGAGCATCTTGATGAAACATTTCCTAATAAATGGATTGGCCGAAGAGGTCCACTTGATTGGCCAGCACGTTCATCAGACTTGACCGCAATGGAATTTTTCTTTTGGGAAGTACTCAAGGACAAAGTTTATAGTCGAAAACCAAAAAGTGTCAGTCATTAGAAAAGTTACATAAGAGATGTATTTCAAGAAATTAATACCCAAAGAGACTTCTGCAAAAAAGTTTGTTGAAGCGTAAGAGGCAGACTTCAAAGCTGAGCAAATTGTAATGGAAAACAGTTTGAGCACCTGCATTGATAAAATTTAAGGGCTTTTGTATTATTGTTCACAATAAAATTTAATTGTCAATTTTATGCTTGTGTTAGTAAATATAATTTTATGTATAAATCAAAATAAATGTTATTATTTTCTGGCCACCTACTTTTGGACCACCCTGTATATATATAGTTGAATATATATATATTTAAAGAATATACATTTATTCATAATGTTAATGAAAAAATTCACCATTGGTTGCTAAAGTCCAATAAAAAAAGAAAGATTAATTTATTTGTTCCCAAAATGTATAATAAATCTAGAAGTCAAAATGTTTCAATCTATGATGAATATATATTGTAGTAGAAAAGAAAACAGCATAACTAAACAGTAAAAAAGAGAAGCAGTTCATCACACATTTTATCTAATGAATTTTTGAGAAAATTGGTTTATTTTTAAAATTGCCTTGTAGATCATAATAGCTACCACAAATGTACAATATATAAATGCACAATATAATAATGTACATTAATTGCTAAATAGGGTGATAGATAAATATGTTAGGCCCCCTTCACAGGTCCTCTTAAAAAACGTACTTGTTAGATGATCCATTTCTACTATCGGAGTGGTTTTCTTTTGGCCATCTGTGTGTACGTGTATGCTATCAGTGTGCCAACCATGTGAACGGGTGTGCCATCCGGGTGCCATCTGTGTGTACTATCCGTGTGATATTTGTGTGACATCCATGTGCCACATAACGGAATAGGATGCGGAATAGAAATTGAAGATGTGCAAATAGTTAAATAGATAGATATGGGGTAAATAGAGGATAGATAGATAGATGATAGATAGATTTCCGTGTGATATATAATTAGTGCCTCGCATTTGTAGCTTACTGTACATGTATTAACCGAATAAATAAATGAAAAAAATAATATGGAGGCCCCCCATTCTTTGTAACCAGGAAAGATAAAGCAGACAGCTGTGAGCTGATATTGTCAGGCTGGGAAGATCTCTGGTTATTGAGCCCTACCCAGCTTAAAAATACCAGCATGCAGCCAACCCAGAATCGGAGCATCACTTGAGATTCTCAAATTCTGGTGCTTTACCTTTGCTCTTCCTGATTTCCCTAGTGTGGTGGCAATTGGGGTAATGGGGCTTGGAGTTGATGTCAGCTGTGAACTGTCCCAAAACAAGCCCTGGTGTTAGTAATGGAAAGGTGTCTTCAGACACCCCCATTACTAACCCAGTAATAAAAAACACACACACACACACAAAAAAATACATTAAGCCCTGGTGTTAGTAATGGAAAGGTGTCTTCAGACACCCCCATTGTTAAAGCAGTAATAAAAAGAAACACACACACAAAAAAAATACTTTATTTAAATAAACACTCCCTGACACTTTCCTTGGCTCACCACTTTATTAAAGAAAAAAAATCCCACGCACGTCCACTGTAGTCCACTCAATCTGATGTAGTCCAAGCGAATCCAGCGAAGTCCACCAAATCCACCGTGCAGAACCTATGGAACCTCATTCTAAGGCTCCATAGTCTTTACAAACAGCCACTGTGCTGCGTGAGACCAGGTGGCTCTGGACAATGATGACATCAGTAACGTTACTGCTCATCAGAGTCACTGAGTCTCACAGAGGACAACGTGACCCGGAGACTCTGATGAGCTGTAACGATAATGACAGCTGACATTAACTCCAAGCGGCATTACCTCGATTGCTCGTATTTTTAGGCTGGGAAGGTCCCAATAACCATGCACCTTCCCAGCTTTATAATATCAGGTCACAGCTGTCTGCTTTACCTTTCCTGGATACCAAAAATGGGGGGACCCCACGTCATTTTTTTCATTTATTAGGTTAATACATGTACAGTAAGCTACACACACAAGGCATTAATTATATATCTCACTGATATCTATTCACCTATCTATTATCTACACTACCATTCAAAAGTTTGGGGTCATTTAGAAATGTCATTATTTTTGAAAGAAAAGCACATTTTTTTTCAATGAAGCTAACATTAAATTAATCAAAAATACACTCTATACATTGTTAATGTGGTAAATGACTATTCTAGCTGCAAACATCTTGTTTTTATTGCAATATCTACATAGGTGTATAGAGGCCCATTTCCAACAACCACCACTCCAGTGTTTTAATGGTACATTGTGTTTGCTAACTGTGTAAGAAGGCTAATGGATGTTTAGAAAACCCTTGCACAAGTATGTTAGCCCAGCTGAAAATGGTTTGGCTGATTTGAGAAGCTATAAAATTGACCGTCCTTTGAGCTAGTTGAGAATCTGGAGCATTACATTTGTTTGTTCTATGAAACTCTCAAAATGGCCAGAAAAAGAGAACTTTCATGTGAAACTCGACAGTCTATTCGTGTTCTTAGAAATGAAGGCTATTCCATGAGAGAAATTGCCAAGAAACTGAAGATTTCCTGCAACGGTGTGTACTACTCCCTTCAGAGGAGAGCATAAACAGGCTCTAACCAGAGTAGAAAGAGAAGTGGGAGGCCCCACTGCACAACTGAGCAACAAGACAAGTACATTAGAGTCTCTAGTTTGAGAAATCGACGCCTCACAGCTCCTCAACTGGCAGCTTCATTAAATAGTACACGCAAAACGCCAGTGTCAGCGTCTACAGTGAAGAGGCGACTCCGGGATGCTGGCCTTCAGGGCAAAGTGGCAAAGAAAAAGCCATATTTGAGCTGAGACTGGCTAATAAAAGGAAAAGATTAATATGGACAAAAGAACACAGACATTGGACAGAGGAAGATTGGAAAAAAAGTTTTATGGACAGACGAATCAAAGTTTAAGGTGTTTGGATCACACAGAAGAACATTTGTGAGATGCAGAACAACTGAAAAGATGCTGGAAGAGTGCCTTATGCCATCTGTCAAGCATGGTGGAGGTAATGTGATGGTCTGGGGTTGCTTTGGTGCTGGTAAAGTGAGAGATTTGTACAAGGTAAATGGGATTTTGAATAAGGAAGGCTATCACTCCATTTTTCAATGCCATGCCATACCCTGTGGACAGCGCTTGAGTGGAGCCAATTTCATCCTACAACAGGACAATGACGCAAAGCACACCTCCAAATTATGCATGAACTATTTAGGGAAAAAGCAGGCAGCTGGTATTCTATCTGTAATGGTGTGGCCAGCGCAGTCACCAGATCTCAACCCCATTGAGCTGTTGTGGGAGCAGCTTGACCGTATGGTATGCAAAAAGTGCCCATCAAGCCAATCCAACTTGTGTAAGGGGCTTCAGGAAGCATGGGGTGAAATTTCTCAAGATTAACTCAGCAAATTAACAGCTAGAATGCCAAAGGTCTGCAATGCTGTAATTGCTGCAAAGGGAGCATTCTTTGACAAAAGCAAAGTTTGAAGGAGATAATTATTCTTTCTAATAAAAATCATTATTTCTAACCTTGTCAATGTCTGGACTATATTTTCTATTCATTTTGCAACTCATTTGATAAATAAAAGTATGAGTTTTCATGGAAAACACAAAATTGTCTGGGTGACCCCAAACTTTTGAACGGTAGTGTATGTATCTATCATCTATTTACCCTATATCTATCTATATCTTTCACATCTTTAACACCTAAACATTTGTAATTTTTATTCTGCATTCTATTCCGGTACGTGTCACACGGACAGCACACAGATGACACATGGATATCATCCATTTGCGTGTGTGCGGTACAGATATTGTCATCCGTACTGCAAGGAAAAATGGACATGTCTACCAGTAGGTCACGCGGACACACGGTTCAGGTAAAAACATGGACATGTGTACAGCCCCATAGATTATAATGGGTGTGCGTGTGTACGTGTCTCTGGAATGCGTGAAAACGGACAAGTTATATATAACATGAATCTGGATTATTTAGTGGTTATGAATAGTGTTGAGCGAGTATATTCTATTAATCCTTTCGCCGAGTATTCTCGGGCCGAGCTCCGAGTATTTATAGCTGCTCGGTGATAGGGTTAAATCGCTCCCGTGTGCATGATTTGCAACTGTTTGACAGTTTTTTTACATGTGAGGAATGTCTATTTCTTACACATTCCTCCCATGTAATAAAGCTGTCAAACAGTTGCAAATCATGCACAGGGAGCGTTTTAACCTTATCACCGAGCAGCTATAAATACTCGGAGCTCGGCCCGAGCATACTCGGACAGAACATACTCGCTCAACCCTAGTTATGAATCATAATTTTTCAGATTTTTACGTAAATGACTGACGTTACAAATGTATACAAGACATAAATAACCTGTATATGTGCATGGTCAAAAGAAGCAGGAAGGGTAATACAAGTAGTTCTGCCACTTTGGTGTCAAGATGGCTGCCTTAGAAGGTAGTTTGGGTAGACATGGAAACATTTTACTAATGCTAGAGATAATGAATTCAATGCACTACATGTTTCGAATATATTTAAGTAATTCTTACATTTTTAAAAAATGTGCGATTCAAGAAAATGTATAATTAAAAAAGTTTTTTTTATAAAAAGTTAAGCGGAACACATTTCAATATTCTATTCTTTCTATTAAAATACAATCTAAATATTTGCAATTTTAGTAATTTGTATATTATCATGTGAGGATTACAGAGTTAGAGCTACAATGAAACTCAAAAGATCTCAAACACATTGGGAACTTGTGGTCAATCCTGAAAAAGCAGGTGGACAAACAAAACCACAGAAATAGTGATAACACCCAAGCACTGATTAGTAGAGATAAGCAAATTTATTTGATTGAAATTGAATTTTTTGAATACACAAAGAATCTGCATGTTTGAGAATACAGATTTTTTGCAAAGTCTCTTTGCTGGCTGCAATTTTACTGAAATGTAGACGGGTGTCCAAAGATTAAAAAGCAAAAAAAAACCTTACCTCACTGGTCACCTGCTTGGCAACTTCACTGCTCATTGCCCATCGTCTCGTGCTGAGAGCCACCTATTTTCCCCTCACAAACTGCATCTCCCAACCGATGTCACGGACATGCAACAGACAGTGACCTCTGAGGCCTGGTCTTGACCATAAGTCCCAGGCTTGAGTGAATAGGTCAAGGAAGTGAAAACTGTTTACTGCCCACCATCCAGTCCTCAGGGCCACTTCTTTATGCTGTCATAGCTCTCGTCAGTTCACTCACAGTTTGGACTTCCGGCCATGACTAGGTCTCAGAAGTCACTGCACATTGTACAATTATGATGTCATGACTGGTGACAAACAGTAACTTCCAAGGCCTAGGATGAACAGACTGGTAGATACAGTTCGTAATGTAGAATCTGCATGTTTGAGAATACAGAGTTTTTGCAAAGTCTCTTTGCTGGTTGCCATTTTACTGAAATGTAGACGGGTGTCCAAAGATTAAAAAGCAAAAAAAAACCTTACCTCACTGGTCACCTGCTTGGCCACTTCACTGCTCATTGCCCATCGTCTCGTGCTGAGAGCCACCTATTTTCCCCTCACAAACTGCATCTCCCATCCAATGTCACGGACATGCAACAGACAGTGACCTCTGAGGCCTGGTCTTGACCATAAGTCCCAGGCTTGAGTGAATAGGTCAAGGAAGTGAAAACTGTTTACTGCCCACCATCCAGTCCTCAGGGCCACTTCTTTATGCTGTCATAGCTCTCGTCAGTTCACTCACAGTTTGGACTTCCGGCCATGACTAGGTCTCAGAAGTCACTGCACATTGTACATTTATGATGTCATGACTGGTGACAAACAGTAACTTCCAAGGCCTAGGATGAACAAACTGGTAGATACAGTTTGTAATGTGGGAGAGAAGAAGCAGCTCTGAGGACTAATTGATGGACAACGAGAAGCAAAGGGGCTGGAGTGGTGAGTAGTGTTGAGCCACCCCCGTAGTGTTCGAGTTCGGTTCGGTTCGTCGAACACCCGTGTGTTCGCCGAACTGTTCGTCGAACTGTTCGTCGAACACCTTCGAACACCGTTAAAACCAATGGCAGGCAAACAAAAACACATAGAAACACATAGAAAACACCTTCAAAGGTGTCCAAAAGCTGACAAACTGCTCAGAAGACACAACTAACACATGGAAAAGTGACAAGTACATATAGTCATGCGAAAAGAAAAGAGGTGGAGGAGTAAAAGGAGGGGGAGACACAGATATAGGCATGTCATGCCCTTCTAAAATCCAAAAAGTGAGAAGCCGAGACGGCCAGTCCGCTCCTGCCCGTGCCACCTCCGTGTCGCCGGGTTTGTGCCAGAGCCGCGGTGAACCCTGACGGCCAGCCCCCCTCTCCCAATACTGGTGCCTGTCCGCTGGTGGGTCGAGCGAGCCCCCCTGTGGTGGAGGCAGCTCTAAGCTTTTTAATTTAAATTGTCCCTCTAATTTGAATGAATACACTTTAAATCCATTTACAAGGATCTATTGGAGGGCAAGTCTCATGCCAGCAGCCGCGTAATTCCAGCTCCAGTAGCGTCCACTAAAGCTGCTGCAGTTAAAAAGCTTTTATAAGGATCGAGCTCGGCTGTCCACCGCAAGGCATCCTAGTGCCAGTCCCAGCCCCTATGCCTTGGGGTGCCTCCTGATGCTCTTCACTAAGTATCCCGTGGTCCCGAAGCATTTCCTTTGAAAAAATTAAGTGTCCAAACTACAGGTGGTGTAGCTTGCTTAACAGCCGGGATAATCCGCTGACTAGCAGACACTGCTACTAGGCACAAAGTATTTCCTGGGCTAGATGCAGTTAAAAATTTGTAAGTAGATACTCTCGTTGGATGCTGAGAAAGCATTCCATAGAGTCTCCTGGCACGCCATATATGATTCTCTTAAAAAGCTTGGGGTAGGGGTCTAGGGGACCCTTTTATAGCCAAAATCACGGCCCTGTATCACAATACGTCACCTAGGCTGAAGATAAATGGAACTGTAGCACCGAGGGCTCGGTTGCTACAGACGTATTGCACCTCACCCAGAGGTGTGATATCTCACTCTCAGATAAGGATGGAGTGTGGATCAGGACCCGACACCTGCATGCATTACACCACATTGCCGTGGGGCAGGGCGACCAATATGCCCCTGAGATGGGCACGACAGTCCCTGTCCCTGGCTGGAGTGGGGGGAGGGAACACTGAGGAAGGGGAACCCTGCAGTGCAGGAGCAGGGAGGAAGCAGTTCCTGGGTGCATTAAGAAGGGAGTATAAAAGGTGGGCACCATCTTAGTTCAGTGCAGAGGAGTCTGAGCAGAAGTGGCAGGGAGCAGGGGCTCTGCATGAGCTCTGCTCCGGAGGCGGGCCTAGTAACAGAGGACCAGGCCTGCAAGAGGGAGAAGGAAGGAAGAGGAGCGGAGAAGGCTCCAGGAACGAGGAATGAAGGGATCCCAGGGGTGCGGACGGGCGAGTCGCCACCGCACGCCCGAATCCACCTGCGTGGAGGGGTCAGGCCAAAGGGGGAGACCGGTCCCCGAACTAGTGGAGGCAGGAAACGACCCTCAGCTAGAAACCGGAGGCTCTGACATTTTATGTGGCGCAGCCCCTTGCTCCACCCGCTAGGAAGGCACCACATAGGGTCAGGGAAACTGGCGCTAAGTTTACCAAGAGGAGGCCCGAGGCAGCCGGACAGAAGTGTTGGTAAGAAAGGCCAGACAAAGGACACACAAAGGGGGTCCTGTGAAGCGCTCCAAAGTTATCTGGGAGTTGTCTGAGCCCCTCACCTGGTGAGCACAGTACGACGTGGGCAGCCGTTACCTGCAGACGTGGTCTGGATAATAAGAACTGTGAGTAAAGGCCCTGAACTGCATCACTGACTCCGTGTCGTTACTGCTGCTGCCCTGCACCATCACCCCCATCCTCCGCATACACTGCCCTGAGGCTATACTCCTCCCGTGGGGAGTTATGCTGCGCTCTGCTGCACCCACAACACCAGCCTTAGCAGTCTGCCCTGTAGCGGCGGTTCACTCTGACCGCAATCCACGGGTGGCGTAGTCGGACATTTAAACATCAAAACCACATAAATAGTTCCGCCACTGGTTTGACCGCCCTGAGCCACGGAACCGGATCGCCGCCACGAAGACTACAACCACCAGCATCCACCAAAAAGTGTCCGGCTCCGGGTGTCCCAAGGCCCAGGGGGTGCGTCAGAACATTTTCATCACCTTTCACAATCACCAATGGGACAAGGCAGGGATGTCCTCTGTCCCCTCTCTTATACATCCTAGTGACGGAGCACCTGCTCTCATCAATTCGCCATAACCCCAATATTAGGTGGATTGAGGTGGGAGGCACCGAGTACAAGTGCTCTCTATTTGCTGATGATGTCCTAGTATATATCACTCAATCACATATATCCATCCCTGCTGTTATGGCTGAAATAGATCACTTTGTTACATGGTAAAATTTTAAAATCAATGCAGCGAAGTCTGAGGCCCTCGATGTCTCCCTCCCTAAATCCATATAGGATTCCATCCAGTCCAACTTTCCCTTTGCCTGGCCCTCACAGGGTATCAAATACTTAGGAATTCCTATTCATAGAGACCTCTCCCATCTATGTTATCTTAATTTTGGGCCCTTTATTGAACAATTCCATACAGACCACGGTTGGCAAGTTAGAACTGTAAGATTCACTACGTGAACCACTGGTGTTTTGTGGAAAAGCACATGTACACCGCGTTCTAAATATTATGCAAAAAGTGTTTAGGAGTGATAAGGGAAGAATTTGTTTGTTTGTCAGTTAAACTCATTGATGGTGATGTGTGTCAGGGCTCTTTATATCACTGTAAGCAATTGCAGACACCTGTGCTAATTAGTTTGGCAGGTGTGTCCAATGAAAGGCAAGACTACTTAAGAAGGCTCTCTCACATTATTAAGCAGCCTACATTTTCTGCCAAAATGGGAAAGAAAAAGGATGTGTCGGCTGCTGAGAAGCAACAAATTGTGGAGTGTTTAGGTCAAGGCATGACTACAATCAACATTGTGCGATGATCAGGATGAAGTGTCTTGGCAATCAAGAAGTATGTAGCTGATTCACAGTACACACGTGTGCGTGCTGATAAGGGCAAATTGAGGACTCTTTCCTACAGGCAATTACGTCAGGTTGAAACAGCAGCGGCAAAAAAGCCTTGTCATAGCAGCAGACAAGTTTTTGAAGCTGCTTGTGCCTCCAACGTCCCCCGAACAACAAGATGCAGGGTCCTTCAGAGGTTTGCAGCTGTGCATATGCCATCCTGTCGACCTCCTCTATCCACTTCACACAAGCAGAAACGGCTCCAGTGGGCTAAACATTACATGAAGACTGATTTCAAAACTGTTTTGTTCACGGATGAGTGCCGTGCAGCGCTCGATGGTCCAGATGAATGGAGTGGAGGATGGCTGGTTGATGGACACCCCACGCAAACACGGCTACAGCGCCAACAAGGAGGAGGTGGAGTAATGTTTTGGGCTGGAATCATGGGGAGAGAGATTGTCGGCCCCTTTAGGATCCCTGAAGGCGCTAAAGATGAACTCCATAATGTATGTGGATTTTCTCAAACAGCACTTCCTGCCATGGTTCAAGAAGAAGAACCGTGTATTTCACAGCAAGATCATTTTTCTGCATGATAATGCACCATCTCATGCTGCACATAAAACATCTGCATCTCTGGCTGATATGGGCATAAAAGGGGACAAACTTATGGTGTGACCCCCATGCTCCCCTGACCTCTACCCCATTCAGAACCTTTGGAGCATCATTAAAAGGAGTGTCTATGATGGCGGGAGGCAGTTCACATCTAAGCAACAGCTCTGGGAGGGTATTCTGTCCTCATGCAAAACAATTGAAGCAGAAACCATCCAAAATCTGACAAATTCAATGGACGAGAGAGTTCAGAAGCTCCTTTCGAACAAGGGGTCCTATGTGAAAATGTAACATCACCTAGAATAAAGTTTTGAGTTGAAAACTGTTTGATTTCAGTTTCTAACAACCTGCTAATGCTTATAATTTCAAAAATGACCATTTTTTTGGTCTTTATTAAAATGAAAAGGTTGATCGAAAAGTTTGGGGGATCTAAGAGTGTGGCAACCCAGTAGTCATGATTACTTCGAATTCTGACAATATGAGGGTCATGCTGCAGGTAGTGCAGCAAGAAGGCACTTATTATTTTCCGGGCTAGATGCAGCTAAAAATTATTTTTAATTTTAAATCTGGTGAAGCTTATTATAGATGGCCTAATAGGATCAGTGCTGCACACTGCTACAAAGCCCAAATTATTTTCCAGTCAAGATACAGATAAACATGATTAGTAATTTGAAAGCTTAAAACGGTTGGTAGGGTGATTTTAACCAATCATCAAGCTTTTATTCTCCCCAGGATGACACAGGGGTAGAAAAGTCGTTTCGGATCCATGATTTGTTCATCTTTATGAACGTGAGTCTGTCTACATTATCAGTGGAGAGCCGCGTGCGCTTATCTGTCAGCACACCACCAGCAGCGCTGAACACACGTTCAGACAGAACGCTGGCTGCGGGGCATGACAAGATCTCCAAGGCGTAAGTGGCTAGCTCCGGCCATTTATCCAGATTGGAAGCCCAAAAAGAGCAAGGGTCCAGTGACACAGTCGTGGCTTCAATGTTTACTTGGAGATACTCCTGTACCATCGTCTCTAGGCGTTGACTATGTGTCAGACTTCTTGTCTCCTGTGGCCTTGCAAAGGATGGGCTAAAAAAGTGGTGAAATGATTCCGCAAAATTGATGTTACCAGCAGATACTGTGGTTCTGTTACGGTTTGAGTGCTGAACACTTGACGGTCCCACGGTTGGCAAGTTGGAACTGTGAGATTCACTACGTGCACCACTGGTATTTTGTGGAAAAGCACATGTAAGATTCTGCAACAGTCTCTGCTGATACTCCTGCATGCGTGCATCCCTTTCTATGGCAGGAATAATTTCTGCAAATTTACTTTTGTACCGGGGATCTAACAGTGTGGCAACCCAGTAGTCAGGATTATTTCTAATTCTCACAATTCGAGGGTCATGTTGCAGGTAGTGCAGCAAGAAGGCACTCATGTGTGTTGCGCATCCAGGAGCACCAAGTCCCTGTTGTGTTGGTGGCGAGGTAACAATCATGCTTCCTTCCTCTGTCCTCTCCCCCCAACCTCGCACAACAGAAATGTGATCAAGGTCTCCCTCATCTGATGAGTCTTCCATCAGTTCGTCCTCCACTTCTTCCTGGGCTCCTGCACCTTCCTCACTAGTTTGGCTGCTACCATGCGCCCTGGTAAAACCATCTCCCCCACCCTCACATGCCTGCCGCCTTGGTGCTGCCGACCGTCTGGACCTTGCAGATGTTAGCCCTTCCGCATACAACTCCTCCTCCTCTACTTCCTCCACCTCCTCTTGTGCCACCACCTGACTCCGAATTCTGTTTAACATGTGCTCCAGCATGTAAATCACCGGAATAGTCATGCTGATAATGGCATCGTCAGCACTAAACATCTTCGTCGCCATTTCAAAACTGTGCAGAAGGGTGCATAGGTTCCTGATCTGAGACCACTCCTCCAGCGTGATTTGCCCCACCTCTGAATCTCGTTGGCCCAGGCTATACGTCAGAACGTATTGCACCAGGGCTTGTCGGTGCTGCCACAGTCGCTGCAACATGTGCAGAGTTGAATTCCACCGGGTAGGCACATCGCATTTTAGCCGGTGAAGTGGCAGGCCCAACGACTTCTGTAGAGATGTAAGTCGCTGAGCTGCGGGATGCGAACGGCGGAAGTGAGCACACAGCGACCGTGCCCTCTGCAGAAGGCCATCTAGTCTGGGATAGTGGGCTAAAAATTGCTGGACAACCAGGTTCAACACGTGAGCCATACAAGGCACGTGTGTGACATTGCCCCGGCGAAGGGCCGCACCCAGGTTTGCAGCATTGTCGCACACGGCCTTCCCTGGTTTCAGGTCCAGTGGAGACAACCATTCATGAAATTGGTTCTCCAGAGCTGACCACAACTCCTCAGCTGTGTGACTCACATTTCCCAGACATTTCAATGTAAAAACCGCCTGATGACGTTGAGCCCTACTGCCAGCATAGTAAGGAGGTGTGCAGGATCCCTTCTGCGCAGTTAGAAAGCTTGTGGCATGACCAGACAGGCTTTGGGTGCAGGTGGAAGACCGAGAGGAGGTTGAGGAGGCAGAAGCAGTGGAGGAACTTTGACATAAAGAGGATTGACGCACAACTCGTGGGGACGGCAAGACTTGGACAGCAGCCCCTTGTCCTGCTGTCACCATAGTTACCCAGTGCCCAGTCAGCGACATGTAACGCCCCTGTCCATGCCTACTCGTCCAAGTGTCTGTGGTGAAATGCACCCTGTCACACACAGAGTTTCTCAAAGAAGCGGTGATGTTGTGTGCGACATGCTGGTGGAGCGCAGGCACACCTTTCTTTGAGAAGTAGTGCCGACTGGGCATCTGGTACTGGGGCACTGCGACGGACATAAGGTCTCGAAAATCCTCTGTGTCCACCAGGCGGAAAGGCAGCATTTCTGTAGCCAAGAGCTTGCAGATGGTGAAATTCAACCTCTTAGCTTTCTCATGGCTAGGAGGAAATGGTCTTTTACTTGTCCACATCTGAGGGACCGAGGGCTGGCTATTGTGCTTAGACGGGGTTGATAAGGGTGTCCCCGGCAAACTGCCGGTCTGTGAGGAAGATGCAGGCGGACATGTTAGGTTGCCTTGATCCAAAGGTGGTGCTATCGATGTCGGACAGCGCTCAACACCAGCTGGTGTTACCACCTCCAAAGAAAATGATGACCTGCCAATCACGCTGGCTGTTGCGGGTAAAGAGGTGGCAGGTCTGCGCCCCAAAACAGGTGTGACTGCTGTCCCCCCAGTCACAGAGGATGAAGAGGCCGCGGATGCACAAGATATGGCAGACGGTGATTGGCCCGGCCGGCTAGGCCGCATTGTAGCACACTGAGCTTCCCACTGCAACTTATGCTTCATGTCCATGTGCCGGTTCATGCATGAAGTACTCAAACTATGTATTTTTTGGCCTCTACTTAGCTTTTGCTGACAAATGTTACAGATAACACGAGTTGGGTCATCTTTATCGATCTGAAAAAATGCCCAGGCTATGCAAGGCTTAGCACCCATGCGACCTGAAGAGCCACCACGACTTGTGGTGAGAGGCAGAGTTGTGTTTGAGGATGCAGTTGTTGACGTGCTTCCAGTACTACGTCTCTGTCCAGGAAGGCGCAACCTGACCTCGTCGTCACTAGCATCTTCCTCCACCTCCTCTGCTGACCTCATCTCTTGGCTGACTGTGGGTTGACAGTAAGTGGGATCTCCGACCTCATCATCATCACCCTGTGCGTTATCACACCCGTCGTCCTCAGAGCCAACCTGTTCCTGCCCTGACAAAAAACTAAAGTTGTCGCTCCAATCAGGTATTTGAGTCTTATCATCGTCTTCCTCATTGTCTCCACCAACAGGAGTTACAGTTTGGGAATGAGGGTCTACATTATGGTCAGAACCTTCTGCGTCTGGTCCTGGATCCGACTCATAAAGATTCTGGGCATCAGTGCAGATCATTTCCTCGTCTGGATTCACAGAAGCGCTGGAGTCGACCTCTGATTCCCAGGCTATAGTATGAGTAAACAGCTCTGCAGACTCAACCATCTGTTCTACCTCATACTCAGACGGGCAGCTGGAGATTTGGGAGCTGTGAGGAAGCAAGTGCGATTTGGGTGACACCTTTGAGGACTGGAGTATTTGTGATGTTGAAGTTGATGTGGAGGAGAGCCCACTTAAAGGAGCCCTTGATATCCGTTGAAGCACCTGCTGTTTTTGTGCCTCATCTGGAATTTGTAGCGATTGGCGTGGCCGTAAGAAAGGGATCTTATCACATTGTCCGCTAAAAGAAGTAGACATTTTAGTTTGGCTGGAAGATGGTCTTTCTTCTGCACCTACCCCACGGACACAACCTTTTTTCCCCTTCCCAACACGCCTATTCCCCTTTCCACCAGCAGCAGGCCTTTTTCCACTCATTTTGGTGGTTAACTAATTCACAACTCTGGAGTTGTTTGCACAAAAAAACAATGGATGGTAACCGAGCAGAGCTGAGTGGCCAAACTGTGGTATTAGGCCAAAACTATTGGCTGGGCTAGATGCAGAAAAAAATTATTTTTAATTTGCAACCTGATGGAGGTCAGTATAGATGGACTAATAGAACAAGTCCCACACGCTGCTAGAAGCCCAAATATTTTTTCAGAGATAAATGAAGAAAAAAATTATTTTTAATTTGCAACCTGATGGAGGTCAGTATAGATGGACTAATAGACCAAGTCCCACACACTGCTAGAAGCCCAAATATTTTTTCAGAGCTAGATGCAGAAAAAAATTATTTTTAATTTGCAACCTGATGGAGGTCAGTATAGATGGACTAATAGACCAAGTCCCACACACTGCTAGAAGCCCAAATATTTTTTCAGAGCTAGATACAGAAAAAAATTATTTTTAATTTGCAACCTGATGGAGGTCAGTATAGATGGACTAATAGACCAAGTCCCACACACCGCTAGAAGCCCAAATATTTTTTCAGAGCTAGATGCAGAAAAAAATTATTTTTAATTTGCAACCTGATGGAGGTCAGTATAGATGGACTAATAGACCAAGTCCCACACACTGCTAGAAGCCCAAATATTTTTTCAGAGCTAGATGCAGAAAAAAATTATTTTTAATTTGCAACCTGATGGAGGTCAGTATAGATGGACTAATAGAACAAGTCCCACACGCTGCTAGAAGCCCAAATATTTTTTCAGAGATAAATGAAGAAAAAAATTATTTTTAATTTGCAACCTGATGGAGGTCAGTATAGATGGACTAATAGACCAAGTCCCACACACTGCTAGAAGCCCAAATATTTTTTCAGAGCTAGATGCAGAAAAAAATTATTTTTAATTTGCAACCTGATGGAGGTCAGTATAGATGGACTAATAGACCAAGTCCCACACACTGCTAGAAGCCCAAATATTTTTTCAGAGCTAGATGCAGAAAAAAATTATTTTTAATTTGCAACCTGATGGAGGTCAGTATAGATGGACTAATAGACCAAGTCCCACACACCGCTAGAAGCCCAAATATTTTTTCAGAGCTAGATGCAGAAAAAAATTATATTCAGTTTGCAACCTGATGGAGGTCAGTATAGATGGACTAACAGAATGATGCTATGCCCAAAAGATTTTACTTCACTAGGTGCAGTAAAAAAATTGGTATTCTATACACAGGTGGTATATCTTGCAACACAGATAGGCTACTCCACTGACTAACACACTCTGCAATAGGCCAAAAAGGATTAGCTTTGCTAGATTCAGCCAAATGCTGTGAAAAAAACTTGCACAGCACTGGCACAGACCTGCCTGGCAAAAACTGATAGGAACTGATGTAACCTAGTCCTGAAAAGGACTCCAATTACAATTAGTCTTTACTCCCACAATCTATCTATTTAAGAGCACAGACCTGCCTGATAAAAGTCGTAGGAAATGCTGTAACCTAGTCCTTAAAAGGACTGCAATCACAACTATTCCCTACTCCCAAGCTATCTGTATATTTGTGCGAAAATTGGCTTGAAATTAACAAGGTATAGCGCACACAGCAACAGCGGTGCCGTCTAACACGCAGCTGCAGCAGTGAGAAAATGGTGGCGACGGGGAAAATGGCTTGGTCTTATAGGGCAAGGACATGTGACATACACTGCCAATCACACATGCCCTTGCTTGTGTGAAAAAAAGCACTTCGCTCCGTGTGTGCGCTGCTGATAGGCTGACAGATTGCACCTCCCCACTGCAAATGCGGGAAAGAGAAAAAAAAATGGAGATCTTCATTGTTCCTGCAGAGATCCATCCCCTGCCCCTCCCCCCGCCCCGCTGTACACTCAAACTGCGTATTAACATTAATTTTCATCATTACTGAGAAAAAATCCAGTTATGATTTTGGTGCACGAACAGTTATCGAACATAACCTCGAACAGCCGAATTTTTCTCAAATTGTTCGTGTTCGCCGACCGGCTCGAACACCGCCCAAAACAGCTCGAATTTGAGATTGGCGAACAGTTCGAGTAGAACAACGCTCATCTCTAGTGGTGAGTGATGAATATAATTTTTTTGTTTTGCATTTATCATGCTTTGGGGTTTGGAGAGACCCCAAAGCATACTAAGGAACAAGGAATTTGAGGAGAATAACTTCACTGAGAATGGAATTTCCCAGAAAAAATCCACACTTTAAAAAATTTCAATTTTACCAGATCCTCTCATATCAACTTAGTACAGAATGGTATGCCATCAATCAAGATTTTGCCAGCAAGCTGATATTCAATATGCAAGGGCAAATTGCAGAAGTCTTGAAAAAATATGGTCAACACTGTAAATATTGAGGCTTTGCATAAACTTCATGTATTTGTCAGCAAAAATGTAAAAATTTATGAAATGCTTCTAAGTGTACTTCAGTAACTATAGAAACATCTGACTAAAAGATCTAAAAACACTGAAACAGCAAACTTTGTGAAAACCAAAATTTGAGTCAGCCTCAGGGCTTTTGGCCACAACTGCAGTGTGTACTAATGTGACGCCCTCCCTGAGCAGATGGGGGATACTCGGAGCCGGGCCTTGCTGATGTTGTGGGGATGCAGTCGTGGCCTTGACCCATTCCGTGCCCAGGGCTGTCACATGAAAAATGGGCTTTTGGATAAGTGGTTGTTCGACTACGCCACCTGTGGTTTCTGGTGAAGGCCACCAGCGCTGCGACAGTCCTCTGAGGCTGATGTTCTGGCAGCTTGGTTGGTACTACTCCCCACAGGCGGAGTAAGCCTCAGGGCATGGTTTGATGGACTGTGTGGAAGTACGGTGGGTGCAGTGCCGCGCAGGACTAAACAAGCGGAGGCGGTGAATGAAATCATCCGGGTCTTTACTCACTTTAGATGAACATTCAGCCGCAAAGCTTCTCTCTGCTACACACGGCGTACTGCGGCCACCAGGAAGGGGGTTCAGCACTTCCCAGGTAGATCAGGAGCACCTGTCGAGACCCCGCTGGTGTGTTCCTCTCCTTAGTAAGTTCTTCCACTGAGTCTTCTCCTGACTGTGTGTAGTATGAACATGGTGTAAGGCCGGGTCCCACTGGGTAAACGCAGTTTGAGAGATACAGGTGGCGACTCCGCTCCGTCCGTATCCCCCTGGGATCCACTAAGCCTCCGGGCTTTTCTGACTGAGACGTGAAGTGACAAAGTCAGATATTGGGGGCCGGTTACCCCTTTTGCAGCAGGAATCCCTCTGGCTAGGCCAGAGTGAAGAATACAGGTGGTGACTCCACTCCGTCCGTATCCCCCTGGGATCCTTTTGCTTGTGGAGCCTATCTCCTCTGCTCCCCTCCAAGGCCTTCTTAGAACAGGACCTTGACCGGGCAGAGACAATTGTTAACTCTGACTCGCTCCTCGTCTCAAGGCCAGAGAGCGAGGACCGCGAATCTTCAGCCAGCTACAGACTCTTGCTTGACCCTGACAGAAGACCCTCAATCAAAAGATGGCCAAATATTATATATGATTCTATAAGTGCTTCCTGTAAGTGTTTCCTCCACCCTCACCCACTACATGATTCCCCCTGTCTTTGGTTCCCCCCATCTCCTCTATCCCGGGTCGGGGCAGCACCCTGGTGCATTTAGGCCCCCTACAGGACAGGAGTGGTGTAGTGTGAGTGTGAAGTGGGGTCCTGAGTGATGCTGCATCCTTACCTGGAAGAGGAGATACCACACCTCTATCTGAGGTGCAGTACCCCTGTGGCGACTGAACCCTCAGGGGCACCACACTAACATGATACAATAAATGGGTAGTGTGTGATTTGCAGACTCACTATTTTAGTAATATGAACAAATGCAAGTACAATGTGTTGAGTCCATGGCATCATGGAAGATAGAAAAATGCACTTGCTATGACTGTAATAACTCTCCAGATGACAACATGGGAAAATAGTATGTAAAGTATGTTAGTCCTTGGGTGACCTTGAGAGACTCAGTGGAAACCAAATAGTCCATGACTATCACTTACTAACTAATAATTGACTATGTTTATGCATATCTTCATGGACCTCCAAACCCAGCAGACCTTGGCATTTGAGTTGGTATCCTTGATTCTGCCATCAGTCCTGCAAGGGTGGCCCCTAATTTGTTTTACTTTTTGGTTTAAAACATTCAGTGGGACTCTGTGTTTATTTAAATTTATCTTTATTTATTGAATTTTGAGAGAGAAGTAATACAATAACAAGGCACTGAATATGCCTATGGCTTCCATGCTGTTTTCTCTATATCCTTCTGTTCCTATTCTCTAATGGTACGTCACCCAATTTTCCCATGCTGACTTCCATGCTGTCTTCTCTATACCGTTCTGTTCCTATTCTCTAATGGTACGTCACCCAACTTTCCCATGCTAACTTCCATGCTGTCTTCTCTATACCGTTCTGTTCCTATTCTCTAATAGTACGTCACCCAACTTTTCCATGCTGACTTCCATGCTGTCTTCTCTATACCGTTCTGTTCCTATTCTCTAATAGTACGTCACCCAACTTTTCCATGCTGACTTCCATGCTGTCTTCTCTATACCGTTCTGTTCCTATTCTCTAATGGTACGTCACCCAACTTTCCCATGCTGACTTCCATGCTGTCTTCTCTATACCGTTCTGTTCCTATTCTCTAATGGTACGTCACCCAACTTTCCCATGCTGACTTCCATGCTGTCTTCTCTATACCGTTCTGTTCCTATTCTCTAATGGTACGTCACCCAACTTTCCCATGCTGACTTCCATGCTGTCTTCTCTATACCGTTTTGTTCCTATTCTCTAATGGTACGTCACCCAACTTTCCCATGCTGACTTCCATGCTGTCTTCTCTATACCGTTCTGTTCCTATTCTCTAATGGTACATCACCCAACTTTCCCATGCTGACTTCCATGCTGTCTTCTCTATACCGTTCTGTTCCTATTCTCTAATGGTACGTCACCCAACTTTCCCATGCTGACTTCCATGCTGTCTTCTCTATACCGTTCTGTTCCTATTCTCTAATGGTACGTCACCCAACTTTCCCATGCTGACTTCCATGCTGTCTTCTCTATACCGTTCTGTTCCTATTCTCTAATGGTACGTCACCCAACTTTCCCATGCGGACTTCCATGCTGTCTTCTCTATACCGTTCTGTTCCTATTCTCTAATGGTACGTCACCCAACTTTCCCATGCTGACTTCCATGCTGTCTTCTCTATACCGTTTTGTTCCTATTCTCTAATGGTACGTCACCCAACTTTCCCATGCTGACTTCCATGCTGTCTTCTCTATACCGTTCTGTTCCTATTCTCTAATGGTACGTTACCCACCCCCAACTTTCATTTATGGCCTTGTTTACTCTGTCTTTGAGTATCCAGTTTCTGGTTCAATCTAATCAGTTGATTAAGATGAGCACAGACCACTCCCATCTGCTTCACAGCTGAATGCATTCTGTAGCCCATATATTGTGAACTAGGAGTCTGTTAGACTTTAGTCTGTGTCCATCACCTTAAGTATCCATTAGCTGAAGAGTCTGAAATTTGAATTAATCCTGAATTGAACCTGAAGGGAACTGAAGGTAACTGGATACTTTGTCACAGTAAACAATGTTTGTGTTTGTTTTCACTCTCACCCCCTTAATCCTTCACTTCTTACAACCACCCCTAATCCCTACACCTATTAAGGAACTCTTCATCTCTCCCTCCATTCTGCCCACCCACCTCACCTCTTCCTCAGAGCTATTCCTCAACATACAATCCTTTGTCTCCAAACACAGACAGCCACCTCATGCCCTCTCCTGCTCCCACCTAATAACGCTTTCATTGCTCCTCCTTACTGCCGGCGACATCTCTCCAAATCCTGGCCCTCCTCACCACATCCCTACAATCACTTCCACCTCCTACCCACGATCTATCCCAAACTCTCGTAACCCTTCTAACCTTATACCCATCCGCCCAGCCCCCGCTTCCCCAGATCCACTAACAGGAGCTCTATGGAATGCTCTCTCTGTCTGCAATAAACTTTCCTACATTCACGATCTCTTCATCACTAACAAGCTTTCCTTTCTCGGCATCACTGAAACCTGGCTCACCCCCTCCGACACAGCCTCTCCTGCTGCACTTTCGTATGGCGGATTCCACCTCTCCCATACCTCCCGCTCCACCGGCAAGCACGGTGGAGGAATAGGTTTCCTCCTCTCAGAAAACTGCTCCTTCACCCATATCCCACTGCCGCCCGCAATTACTCTCCCCTCTTTTGAAGTGCACAGCGTGCGCATCTACTCCCCATCCAACCTCCAACTGGCTGTCATCTACCGCCCCCCAGGATCAACCACCACTTTCTTTGACCACTTCACCACCTGGCTACTTCATTTCCTCTCCGTTGACATCCCCACTATCCTCATGGGTGACTTTAACATCCCCATTGACACTTCCTTCTCAGCTGCCTCTAAGCTTCTATCCCTCACTTCCTCCTTTGGTTTTACTCAGTGGTCTTCCACACCCACCCACAAAGACGGCCACACGCTGGACCTCATCTTCACCCGCCTCTGTTCCCTATCTAACCTCTCTAACTCACCTTTCCCTCTTTCTGACCACAACCTACTCACATTCTCTTCTCTCTCCTCCCCGGGGCAACAATCCCCACTCCACAAACTTGCATACCCTCGTAGAAATCTCAAACACCTTGACCTACACTCACTCTCTGAATCCCTCCTCCCTCTTACAGACATTAGTTCCTTACATGATGCAGATGTTGTTGCCACTTTATACAACACCACAACAGCTGCAGCTCTCTATTCGGTCGCCCCCCTCACACATACCAAGGCTCGCACAATCAACAGACAACCCTGGCACACCAGCCTAACTAAAGAACTGCAACGGGCCTCCAGGGTTGCTGAGCGTAGATGGAAAAGGTCCCACTCCCATGAGCACTTCATTGCATTCAAACAGTCCCTCACTACCTTCAAGTCCACACTCACTGCAGCAAAACAAACATACTTCACATCTCTCATATCCTCCCTGTCTCACAACCCCAAACAACTATTCAACACCTTCAATTCTCTCCTCCGTCCCCCAGTGCCTCCTCCCTCTCCTCTTATTTCAGCTGAAGACTTTGCCTCATTCTTCAAGAAGAAGATTGACACCATCAGACAAAGCTTTTGCCTAAAGCCCCCACAGCCCCTCCCCACACCCACTCAACCCTCCTCCTCCAAAACTACATTCTCCACCATTTCTGAAGATAAACTTTCCTCCTTACTCTCCAAATCACACCTCACCACCTGTAAACTTGACCCAATCCCGTCCCACCTCATCCCAAACCTTACCACCATCTTCATCCCAGCCCTAGCCCACCTCTTCAATCTGTCACTAACAACTGGGGTCTTCCCCTCATGCTTCAAACATGCCTCAATCACACCCATCCTTAAAAAGCCCTCCCTTGACCCATCCTCCATGTCTAGCTATCGCCCCATATCACTTCTACCCTATGCCTCAAAACTACTGGAACAGCATGTCCATTCTGAACTGTCCTCCCACCTCTCCTCCTGCTTCCTCTTTGACCGCCTACAACCCGGTTTCCGACCACACCATTCTAGTGAAACTGCACTGACTAAAGTCACCAACGACCTACTAACCGCCAAATCTAAGCGACACTACTCTGTCCTCCTCCTCCTAGACCTGTCATCTGCCTTTGACACAGTGGACCATTCCCTCTTACTACAGACTCTCTCATCTATCGGCATCACAGACTTGGCCCTATCCTTGATCCCTCATACCTAACAGACCGGACATTCAGTGTCTCCCACTCACAGACCACCTCCTCATCTTACCCCCTATCTGTCAGTGTCCCCCAAGGTTCAGTTCTAGGACCCCTGCTCTTCTCCATCTACACCTTCGGCCTGGGACAGCTCATAGAGTCTCATGGCTTTCATTATCACCTCTATGCTGATGACACACAGATCTACCTCTCTGGACCCGATATCACCTCCTTACTAACCAAAATCCCACAATGTCTGTCTGCTTTTTCATCCTTCTTCTCTGCCAGATTTCTAAAACTCAACATGGACAAAACAGAATTCATCATCTTTCCGCCATCTCATTCAACCCTCCCAACTGACCTATCTATCAACGTCAATGGCTGCCCACTCTCCCCAGTCCCTCAAGCTCGCTGCCTTGGGGTAACCCTGGACTCGGAACTCTCCTTCAAGCCACATATCCAAGCCCTTTCCACTTCCTGCCGACTCCAACTCAAAAATATCTCCCAGATCCGCACATTCCTCAACCATGAATCTGCAAAAACACTAGTGCACGCCCTCATCATCTCCCGCCTTGACTACTGCAACCTCCTGCTCTGTGGCCTCCCCTCTAACACTCTCGCACCCCTCCAATCTATCCTAAACTCTTCTGCTCGACTAATCAACCTGTCCCCCCGCTATTCCCCGGCCTCTCCTCTCTGTCAATCTCTTCACTGGCTCCCCATTGCTCAGAGACTCCAGTTCAAAACCCTAACCATGACATACAAAGCCATTCACAACCTGTCTCCTCCATATATCTCCGACCTAGTCTCCCGTTACATACCTGCACGCAACCTCCGATCCTCACAAGATCTCCTGCTCTACTCCCCTCTTATCTCCTCCTCCCACAACCGTATACAAGATTTCTCCCGTGCTTCCCCCCTACTCTGGAACTCTCTACCCCAACGTATCAGACTCTCGCCTACCGTAGAAACCATCAAAAGGAGCCTGAAGACCCACCTCTTCCGACAAGCCTACAACCTGCAGTAACCACCGCTCCATGACCAGCTCTACCCTCACCTACTGTATCCTCACCCATCCCTCATAGATTGTGAGCCCTCGTGGGCAGGGTCCTCGCTCCTCCTGTACCAGTCGCTGTCACATTGTATTCAAGATTATTGTAATTGTTCTCGTATTATACCCCTTTTTCACATGTAAAGCGCCATGGAATAAATGGCGCTATAATAATAAATAATAATGATAATAATATGCCAAGATAGTAAAACAACAACAGAGAAATAAAATACATTTTGTAATATCAATATCAACTATCATAAAGAACAGGTAGTAATCCGTAAACAGTAAAACCATTAGGGTAATCCAAGACAGAAGCACAAGTTTCCACTAAAGGAAAAGGTTTTAAACTTCCATGACAACACAAATTGAGTAAGAGATCGCAGTCATAATAAGGATAACAAAAAAAAAAAAAGGAAAGCAGAGAAAAGAAAAAGGCAGAAGAAACCCAAAAGAGAGCAAGATTGAAGAAGTAGAAGTGAGGGGAAGAGTGAGAGGTGAGCAGGCAAGAGGTCCTGTATTTACTAATTCAATTTTCCCTAATAAGGACCCAGTATTGCACTAAGGTCTGATTTCGAGCCATTAAAACCAGGTTTTGTAGAAATGATCATAGGAATTATTGACAGTAGAGGTTAATTTCTCCATTAACATCACTTCATTCGTTTTAGAAAACCAGAGGGGAACTGTTGGAACAGAGTCTTTTTTCCACTACAGAGGAATACATGCTCAAGCAGTCGCAATTAAATGCCTTAGTATAGAGTGCCTATATGTTTTTATGGGAATGATGGAGACTGGGTTTAGGTCAATTGTAAGGTCTTGTGAACCTACGCAACACTAGTTGAACCTTTTCTCAAAAAGGAATAAGGAGATTTCAGGACCCAAAATTATTTATCAGATCACCTTCCTCGTTTCCACATCTCCAACACATGGGATTGGCTTCACAGAAAATAAAGTGTAGGCGAGTTGGGAATCTATACCACTGAGACAGCAATTTATAACCAGCCTCATGAAAATGAGAGCAAATAGATAATTTATGTGTAAAAGTGAAGATACTCCTTCACTGTTCTTCCGACAGAGAAAGTCCTGAATCGGCCTCCCATTGGATTTGGAAATGGGTGGCAGGTTGGTCTAGAGGTTTCAGGCAGCAAGGAGTATGAGAAAGATAAAGTATGTCTTAGAGGTCATGTATCCATGCACGCTGCTTCAAAAGTCATCTTGACATTATTGTAAAAAGGTCTCGGAGGGAGTAAATGAAAAAAATGGGAAATCTGAACAACTCTCCAAACTCCCAGGGGAGCGGGAATACAGATGCCAAGAAGGTCTGCCTTTGAGGGCTAGACATGCCCAACTCCAAAATGAGAAACTCTGAAGCAGCTACTATTTAGCAAGATGCGAAAACATTCTCCTCCAAACTCGGGGGACAAAAGCAGATTACCCAAGATGGATTACATGGAAGAGAATTGCGGTATGATATATGAACGGACTGCAGGATTGGTACAACAAGCAAGGGTAGCCCCAATTATGGGATGTGCTTTGAGGGATTTAATTGGAGACGAGTCCTGCCATGCAGTCGTAGTAAGAGGGATATTTGTAAGACTTTGCTCAATTCTGACTCAAGCTTTACCCGCACCATTCCTACATCAATCTAAAATTCTACCATCTGAGAAATGAAAGAACCTTATCCACAACTACCACAAAAGACTTCAAGCTATCATTGATGTTAGAGGGGGCAATACACAGTATTATGTGAACTTTTGATCAAGGTCATTTGGATGTTTTTGGTTGTCATTAAGATTTAAAAAGAGAAAACACAGTAGTTTGACAATAAATGGCTTCAGCCAACCAATAACCATGGGTGGAGAAAAAGGTTTTTTGTTATCATTCATATTCTCTGAAACAAGGCCAAGAGAGGAAAAATTCTGCCAGGGTAAGTAAACTTTTGAGCACAACTGTATGTAATAAGATCTGAAATCGGGCAAAGCTATACCCCTGAAGTCTTAGAACGATATAAAATAGCTCTTCTGATATGGGGAGGTTTACCAGACCATATGAACTTGGTTTGGACCGCCGAAGGACTCCTGAAGATAGACAGGAGAGCCTCTATAACATACAAGATCCAAGGGAGAATGTTGATTTTAAAGATTGCGCTTCTACCAAACCAGGTAAAAGCGTTCCTCGTCCATCTTAAGCAGTATTCTTCGTCCATCTTATGTCTCTCGATAACAGGATCCCTAAATATTTTAGAGCAGAGTTGGCCCATTTAAAACTAAAGTCAGCTTTCAAGGGCATTAGAATGGAAGAAGAAGTGTAAATATTCAGGGTCCCTGACTTGGAGAAGTTAATTTTAAAGTTAGATAGGCTACTGTATAAGCGGAATTCTGCCATCAAGTTTGGAAGTGAGATGACCGGGTTGGTGATGAAGAAAAAAAGGTCATCTGCATATGTCGCAATCTTGCAAGGAGAGCTATGAATACAAGAGCCCGTAATGTTAGTATTAGACCTGATACTGCTGAGAAAGGGTTCTGGACTCCGTTTGAAAATTAGGATCCAACATGTCATGTTATAGGAGTGTTTCATGTGAACCATTCATGGCATATATAGAGATTTATAAGACTAACACTTATCAAGAGAGCAGTGTTCTCCTAACTTTTGTTTGCTACAAATTGGATGCCAGCCATTACTTCTTGGTTGGCAACTTTTCGGTTGATCTTAATGGAAAAAATGGCAGCTGACAGTCACATTTAATAAATAAATAAAGGTAATGGAACCCCTTTTAACTTGATACTGTAGGTTATGGCCAATCTAATAAACTTATTAAACATTTAGAACACATTCTGTGAATATGCTCCAGTATGTGAGATGCTAATTAACTTTCAACTTTGCGAATTACTGTTGTAATAAAACAGTAAGTGAGATTAATTTGCAAGCATCAAATTCTGGTTGCATAACTAATCCAGATTAAATGTCTAATATTATTAATAACAACTTTTCATTATGTTTAATATGAGTCAATTTTTTCACATGTGTTGAAGGACATAGGCTATATTTTAAAATACATAAAATACATTAGCCTTGTGCAAATCTTTCAAACTTTATCTTTGCTTTATATACTGTTGAGAAATTAAAATGAGGAAATATAAGAAAAAATAACCATAATATAGCTGATTCTGCTGTGAGTGTGGGCGGGTAGCACTTCACGGACATTAAAGAATATAATAATATGTTGCTTGTTTTCCTAATCCCCTAAAACCGTCTGCATAAAATATCTTGGAAATTATAAGATGGAAATTAATTTTAGTCATATGGTGGTAAAAGTTAGAGCCTTATTAACAGCTTTTGTCCTGATTATTTGATTTTCCCAGGGGGAAAAGTATCCTTCAAATTATATTAAAATGTTTCCAAATCATTTTTGAATAAGTACATTTAAACTTGAAAAATGTATTAAAAATAATAAGTATAAAGGTAAATAGCTTATTATATTGAAGATATATATATAGTGGAATAATTTAGATGGCATATTTTGTGAGATTCTGGGAGTTACAATGAGTATAGCATGGGGTATAGTATCCCTAGTGATGACAACTATTGTAAAGAAAAATTTACCATTTTGATAAGAGGATAGAGTATCACCCTATTTTTACAAATTATATTCAGGACAGGCCTTCTTTTATGATATACGACATAGAGCGCTCAAATGTTCAACAACCTTATTATACAGTAAACAGTACATAGTTGCCTAAATAAAATACTATTTAGATGAATCTTACCAAAAGAAAAATAATAAACCTAAAAGTTATTCAGTTATTCGTTATTGATCGTGCATTATGAAGTCCTAAATTTTTTTTTTTTTTTTTTTTAGAAACTTTGGATTTTTTTTCATCACTTAAATAAAAAATAACCTATATATGTTTGGCATCTGCAAACTTGTAATGACCTGGAGATCCATATTGGCAGGTCAGTTTTATCATTTAATGAACACGGCAAGTAAAAAAAAAAGCAACTGTGGAATTGCACTTTTTTTTGCAATTTCACAGCACTTTGAATTTTTTTCCCGTTTCCAGTACACTATATGGTAAAATCAATGGAGTCGTTCAAAAGTACAACTCATATTGCAAAAAACGAGCTCCCACATGGCCATTATGATGGAAAAATAAAAAGTTATGGCTCTGGGAAGAAGGGGAGCAAAAAACAAAAACAAAAAAACAGAAAATCGCAAGGTGGTGAAGGGGTTAAGGGCATTAAATTTGCATATCAAATTTCCTGGGAAAATCCACACAAACAGGCAAATTTTGATTTTGCCTCATCTGCTCATCTCTAGCAGAAACCAATTTCAAAGATAAGTTTATTTAAGGTAATAACAAAGATAACTATGCCTACTACTGTATTGTCACTTTCACCAAAATGACTACCAAAATAAAACGGAAAACCATCGATATCTTTTCCAGTAAAGGAACCATAGTTATCAAACTTGCCATCAACGTAACTTTTGATTTAATGGTATTTAGTAATTTTTTTAATTTTCATGGGTTGTCTTTAAGGAAAAGATTTATTTTAGAGTTTTTTTCTGTTAATACCCATATGCAATATAACTTCACGTTGAATGCATGTGATTGATATATTTAAGTGGATATAAAGGGATCTTGACACCAGAAAATGACCTATTAACCATCTCCTGTTCCTGCGGGGAATTACATAATAATTACAATGGTGTTGGTAGCTTAACTATATGTTTTGTGGTTTTACTACAGTTATAGATTAAAAAGTTTACTTTGGCTGTACAATATCCTGGCCGAGTCACCGAGTCATCTTTTGAAAAAACACCCATTCCCTTTAATTGATTGCTGCATTCTTGTGACATCAGCGCAGAGATCTATGAAATCCAGTACATATACTTGCAGGACTTGCAGGATCTAGGCTGTGAACACTTACAGTGAATGACTAAGGTGTTCTGAGGTCAGATCATGCAAGTATATATGCTAAATTTCAAAGATGTTGGTACCGGCATCACCAAACTGGAGCATTCAATCAAAGAGAATGGTCTTTTTTCAAAAGATGACTTGGCCAGGATACTGTACAGCCCCAATGACTCATGGTAAGGGCTCAGTCAGACGGCTGTTTTACACGAGCAAGGATTGCGTCGCAATCCTTGGACTGGCTGTCAACTCTCCTGACCTGAGAAGACAGCTGCATAGAAATACTTGCTGTCACACTCAGGTCAGGAAAGCCGACGGCCAGTCCGAGGATTGCGATGTGATCCTTGCACAAGTAACACCGCCGTCTGACTGCACTCTAACAGTTTTAAACACATGGAGGCAAGTGTTCAATTTATAACTAAAGCTACAAACAACATTGCTTGCAGGAGCAATAAGTTAGGTTAATAGGTGGTTTTGTAATGTCATATGTAGCATCGGCGTATCCGCACTCTGCCTCCCTCCCACGGCAGAGACGCCGACTCACAAACCGCTGTGGTCCCACACTAAGTCCTCTACTGCTGCTGATGTCCGGGGTATGCGCACTGCATGCAGATCCCCGAGCACTGTGCTTAGGGCATGCGCTCTCTGCTTCTAACAGGGGCCATGTGCACCATCCTAAAGTGTCCCCACCCAAAGGCTAGGAAATAATTACTATTTAAAGCATCTCCACCTGCATGGAGGTGCCTGTGCAATGTTGTTAGCCTGTTACTAAAACATGCTTGCTAGTTCTCAGGTCCCAGTGCTAGTATCCCCATATACCAGTCCAGTATATCGGCCTTGTCCACCGGCCAGTACATCAGTCATGCCCGCCAGCCTGCCTGAATATCAGCCGTGCCCGCCAGCACCTGCCTGACTGTACATCAGTCATGCCCGCCAGCCTGCCTGTATATCAGCCGTGCCCACCATCACCTGCCTGGCTGTGTATCAGCCATGCCCACCTGTCTGCCTGAATATCAGTCATGCCCGTCTACACCAGCCTGCCTGTATATCAGCCGTGCCTGTATGCACCCGCCTGCCTGGATACCAGTCGTGCCCGCCAGTACCTACCTGCCTGTGTGTCTGTCATGCCAGTCACTATACCAGTCATGCCAGCCAGTAAATGCCAAGTCTACCATTCCTGGATGTTCCTGCCTCTTGTCCCTTGGGGGTCAGCTGCCATCCACCCGATATCAGTCCTGGAGTAGCACCAGGACTTACCTCCCTCGCCTCTTCTCGGATCGCCTCTTCTCCTTGGAGAGGCACCTATTCAAGCTCCTCCAGCCTCTCCTTGGATCATGACACCATGGTTACACCACCCAGTCCATTACATCATGTTCCCTTTAACTATACTAGCCACAAATTTTATACATCTTAAATTACAACTGAACAGATGCAATTTGGAGCAAGAAGGGAGTAAGATAAATCATAGTACATTTGTCCATATGCAGCACTGGTGCAGAATTCTAATGGTATTATCCTATGATGTTAGGCCAAATACACATCAATTTTTATCTCAAACCAACTTTCATCAGTGTGTTTGATTCAATCCTCATCAATTTATTTTGTGCTTATGTCCATTTTTTCTTCCATGTGTTATCTGTTTTTCTCATATGAAAAATAAAATTATAGAGGTTTGTAAAGCTTTTTCCAGTAACCAATCACCAAAAAATGGAATCTAAGGGGTAACGTTTCTCCTTGTGGCGAGTGACATGAATTAGAACAACGCAGGTGCCTCTGCACGTGTCCCCATCCTCCTCCCTGCAGGAACGCCGGCATATTCACATACCCATCCATGCTCCCCCGGCGTCTGTTTCCTCCCAGGAACTGTGCATGGAACGCAGACCTCCTGGGAGTGTACTTAGGGCACCACACTGCCTCTCAAAGGACCATTGTTATGATCTGCAACAAGAACTAAGGAAAGATAGGGGAAAGCTGTCCCTACAGTAAGACTAAGCTAAATCCCTACAATGTAACGGGCTGCCTGTTCCTAGTGAACAGACCCTCCTTCGTCCTCAGCTAGTCTGAACGAAGACCTATAAAATTAAGGGAGGGGTCCCTAAAAGAACTAAGGACTGGGACAAAATTGGGACACCTCCTAAACAGAAATTGTTGTAGAACACAAAAGACAAACTGACAAAAAGTACTAGAGGTCCCAGAGGACCAAGCAAACTGACAGAGAAAGGCACTGAAGCACCAGGCTAGCAAAACAGTCAAACAACACTGAAGTCCAGAAAAGCCAGAAGGGCGGAGCTGGAATATATAGGCAGATGGTCACGTGACCACAAATCACAAGATAGAAAAAACTAACAGGAGGGTTCTAACAGCCAGCATATGCACTGCTAAAAATGTCCCCAGTCAATAGATGGGAGACATCTGATATTTAAGGCACCCTCCCCTATTGGGAGGTGCCTTAGCAACTTCAGTTATCAGTATATATCCTGCTACCTAGTTGTAAGGTCCCCGTACCTGTGCTCTCTGAATATGATCCTGCCAATCCTGTTTACCTGACCCTGTCCACACTGCTTGCACCTGATCCTGTCTATCCTGCCATACCTATACCCGAACCCATCCTGCCTTTGCCTGGTCCTGTTCCTGTTCCTGATCCGTCTGACACAGCAACTTTGCACCTGCACCTGTGATCCCGTACCTGTGGCCGTCCCATGTTCCCGTACCTGATTCCGCATTTGTCTACCAGCTATATCCTTCCTGCTAGACAAGTTCATGGCCGGGGCTGCTTCGCTGCTCCTTTGGGGGTCAGCTGCCATGGCAGCAGACTCCAGAGTCTGTCCTGGAGTACCACCTGGCATCCACCTGGGTTCAAGTCTAACCACACCATCAGGAGCTCTAGTGAAGAACCAGGTGATTGCTTAGTTGTGCCCTTCCAGGCTCTCTCTGGATCGTGGCACAGTGCTTTCACAACAATGTGTGTAACAACATGCCTTGGTAAGGAGATTTATAAGCAGTGCAATTCCTTCTGTTAACTTAAATATGCAAATTGTTTCTTCATAGAGGAAGAGGACTTGAACTTTAGTGCCACCTATCGTAAATAGCAATACTAAAAATCAATATCAACCCTTTAATGAGCCTTGCCACATGACTTAGGATAAAACCAGACCAGAATCTCAATTTGCAGACATGTATTTTGGAGTGTTGCCTTTCATCAGTGCAAAGCATGAGATCTGATTTGGCTGTTTCAGGCACCCCTGACTGGGATCTAAGGGGTAACGTTTCTCACTATGGAGAGTGACATGACCGATATGCCAGTCTAAGGAGACTTATAGGCCGTGCAATGGTCCTCTGGGAAATAAAATATGTAAATTGTCTCTTCAGAGAGGAATAGGACTGGAACTCTAGTGCCACTTATTGGAAGTAGCAATCCCAAAAGTGACATGTGTTAGAACAGCGCAGGCGCCCCTGCAAATGTCTCCTTCCTCAATAGTGACCCTTTAATCAGCCTTGTCTCTCTGAAGAGACAATTTGCATATTTAATTTCCCATAGGAGCATAGCATCGCTTATTAGTCTCCTTACCCTGGCATGTCACTCTCCACAAAGAAATACTTTACCCCTTAGACTCCATTCAGAGGCCTTTCATACAGCCAAATCAGATCTCATGCTTTGCACTGAGAGGGGGCAACACCCTGAAACACATATCTGCGAATTGAGATTCTGGTTTGGTTTTTATCCTAAGACATGTGGCAAGGCTTGTCAAATGGTTGATATTGACTTTAAGGCTGCGTGCCCACGATGCGTTTTTCATGCGTTTCCGCTGCGGAATTTCCGCAGCGGAAACGCATCAAAAACGCTTGGTAATCCGCACCCCATGGTCCCCAATGGCATTCCGCAATGTCAATGCACATGCTGCGGATTTTTCCGCAGCGTTTCTGCAGCGCTCATAAATCCGCAGCATGTTCATTAATTTTGCGGAAGCGCAGCGGAATGGCCGCCATTGACTTGCATTGAGACGAGGAGACTCTCATCCAGACCAGGGTACCATTGTACCTGTAAAAAAAAGAATAAAATAATAAAAAAGTTTATATTCACCTGTCCGGCGGCCCCTGCAGCGCTTCTCCTTCCAGGACCTGAGATGACGTCGTGGTCATGTGACCGCAGGCTGTCTCGCGATGTGCCGGCAACCCGGAAGAAGCCAGGACGAGCGCGACAGCACACGCGGTGGGGCATCGGAGGCAAGCATAGCTTTATTTTTTTATTTTCCAAAGCTAGCCAAACAATTCAGCATTTTGCATGTTTTCAGTAACAGTAGTGAGGATTAGACCTTGAAAGCGATGAACTGTGTCTCAGATTTTGTGCATAATGATGATAATTCATTGTGAACATTTAATGCAGACTAATAAGGATGAACACGTCATTAGGCATATTGAAGCATAAATGTATTTTGATACAGCATTTGTCCTTAACCTAACAGAACATAAGGAACCTTCCATTCCCATTCTTGCTCAGCAGATTACAGAAATTAACATTATTTTTACTTTGTGATATAATGGTGTGTTTTTTTCTGCATGAACATTGAAGTATTCAATAAAATGCTATCCAGGCACTGAGAAACTAAAGTTTATATTTTAATAAGCTACTATATTATACTGTACATTTACAGTAAAGGAGTCCAAACTGGATTGTATAAGTGGAGGCGATTAATGGGTTACACCTTATAGTATAATGATAAAAAAATAAACTTTTTTAATGTTATTCCTTGGTGAACAGATTTGACAATGTGCATTTCTATGTCCAAGAACCATAATATGTTCAAAATCACTTTCTATTCCATCCAAAGTAAAGCTTCCAGGTTTTCACAATGCATATTACTGTATATAATGCATTTCCATAGAAAACACCTTCAGAAGTGTCCTTGACTAGAAACTTGACAGTTAGTTTGTGAGTAATGCAAAGGTCAGTTCTTTTTGATCTATTGATCAACGGAGGATGGAGTTGAATTCAATGCCCTGAAATATACAATTTCATGCAAATTAGAACATTTTGAGATCTTTCTCTCTCTCGTAGCAACCATAGTAGCAAAGTCTTCTGATGGTTTGTATAGATACTGTCTGACACCTTAGGCTTGGTATGTGACATCCAATGTCACTTGCAGTACAGAATGAATCAATCGTGGAATCAGTGGTACAGTTATTTTTTCCAAGTGTCTCAGGAGCTTTTTTTCAGCACAGCAATGCCAGACGACGTTTCTTGTGCTACTTTGAGCAGCTTGTGTCGCATAGGCGTGCAATCATCATCTGCAGTTGCTCTGGACATGTATCCCATTGCTCACATCTGGAACTTAATTTGGCGCCAATTGCAAAGGGCGTTGCTGGCAGTGGATGTTGATGATTTGCACTCACAAGTGCCTTCAGCGTGGATGAACATTTCTCAGACAACCATTAATAAACTCATTGATATAATTCCGAGTCTGTATATATTTCTGCACATTTCGCTCACACTTGATTTTTAATAAATTGAGATGTTTTAAAACTTTTGGTTCCATTTTTTATCATTTGCATATTATTTAAATGTCTATCAATTCTTTATTTTCCATAATTCCTTAATTTATCATTCTTGGGGTTGCAATTGTTAGTGTTACACATAATTTATCATTCTTGGGGTTGCAATTTTTATTGTTACAAAGTGTGTTATCACATATTAGAATTATTTTTCATCTGGCACAAATATTGTAACATATTTTAGCTATTATTTTTACTACTTCTACCATCATTATTATTCTACAGGTATTGCTGGCTTTATGAATACACTGAATATAAAGGTAGTTGGAATTGGTATAAAACGGTTTGTAATCTATTGTTACCTAAAAGAAAAACATACACACATACTTGACAACAATCATTAGAAGAGATTTATGGTGCATTATACTGAGTGAATGTCTCTGGTAGGAAGAAAAATGTAACTTTGTCAAGCAGTTGTTTTTTGCACTTTCCCCTCAATGTGAGTAATTACATGGGAACAGAAAAGCAGATCTGAGTTTCTTATGTTTACGCCCAGTGCTTTTAAGTAGAGTAAGAATAGCATTTCAATGACCAATGATTACTTATGGATTTTATGTGTATGAAGTAGTTTGAGGAAAATGGCTAACAGTGGATCAGAGTAAACCAAGCGTTAACAAACACATTTTATAAATAATTTTTAAAGCTAACTTGCAAACATTTCCCTTTTTAATCAGAATCCATTTACTCAAGTATCCAATTATTAGTCAATATGCCAAGCTATAAAATGTATGGATGGAGCACATTTTCTCATATTGTCAGTGTACTTCAATTTCAGAATCTCTCAATTGTGTTAATATAAGTGACATTCTAGGTGTTTTTAGGTTTCCAGTATTTTAGTATTTGTACTATTCCTAACATATGTAGAATTTTGAATGTCAATATTTCTAAGATTGGTAACATTTGCAGTATTTATAATATTCAAGTATTAAAGCATTACTATCACTCCTGGTACTTTTTGTATTTTTGCTGCCCATGCAAATATTGTGGTTTTTCGTGTATTCGTATGTCTAGTATTATGGTAATTTAGGAATCCTTAGTATGTTAAGCAAATTTATCATTCATGGAGTTTCTAACATTTACAATATTTGTAATAGACTAGTATGTAGTATTTTAACAATCTTTAGCACGGTGTTTCTAATCTTTTTATCCTAGTAGTAGTAGTATCCTTGCTCTGGCATTTCACATTTTCTGCTGTTTAGGGAGCTGATTTGGTTTTAGAAAAAAAATGCTACATAAAATATACATTAAACCATATCATTAACAGAGTAACAAATATATACTTTATCTTTAAAAGTGCTGCCAAACATTCTAATCTTTCAACATGTTGTGCATTCCAGGATCTTAACAAGGACTTTAGAATATGCTTGAATCATAAATATTGTGAACCTTTTTTTAACCTCTTAGCGCTCAATAGTATTTTGTTTCTTATTTGGACTTTTCAGGTGAAGAGGTGGAAAAAATGTGTCCCCGTCTGAACCCTGGTGCCCAACCTTTGCTCCAGATTGCTCCTTCTGAATGCAGTTACCAATGACTAGTGTTTTGTCAAGCAAAATCTACATAATCTGCTGTCAGACTGTCAAAGAAAATACTTGATTGAATACTCCCCTTAGCAATAATATAATCAAAACACTGATAAAGGCAAAAATATCCTTACCTTAAAAAAATATCCTAGCAAAACAGATCTGAAATTATATGCTGTGTCAGAATAAAAACCAAAATACAACATTCAGTATATTAATATAATGAATACAGCATTTCTGATAAATCAATACATGTAAAAAAAATGAGAAAAATGCACCTATACTACATAGCGTCTATTTCCTGACATGAATTTCAAATATTGCATGCTTCATCTTGGGATTTGTGATATGATATAGAAGCTTTAATGCTTCCTCTATACAGAATAAAAAAAAGATCTACTTCAAGCGCTCAATTTCATCTTTTGTTATCTGTCTTTAATATGCAATGTGGGTCTCTTTGTTGACAATTTCATTTTTTTTTCCCCTCTTCCTACGTAAAAATAAAGGGAATATTTGGAGCGGTGCAGAGTTACTTACACTTTTGTTATATTTTAGGGATTACGATTTTTTTTTTCTTTTTATTGGATAGGATTTGTTGTGATAATAATTCAATTGATGGTTGTATTCTAATTGAGCAGGCCATGGATACTGTAGCTATTGTCTTCTAACTTACAGAAATAGGTTAACTATTTTGTGTTTTTAAAGCAACCCAGATTCTAAAATGACGATACAATTTTATCGATCATTTCTTCTTTAGTGCAGCTGAGCTTGTAGACATTCATCTTTATCCTACTGATATCATCTATGATTAGACATTAATACCAGACTTTAGACTTAATAAGCTCTGATTGACTCTACCTTGACAATATGTATCAAAAGTGGCACTTATATGTATGTATTATATGTAATGTTAAATCAAGCTGCAAGGGCTGGAATGGAAGGGTTTTGGTCACTTGTTCAGTCTATTTGCAGGTGCTTCAGCAGGAAATGGGTTTTCTTCCAGCCTCATAAAACAATATGTTTGCATTCTACATTATCATAAAGCATCCATGTTTTTAAAACTCTAGCAGTTCTGCAACAGCATTAGCATATTTTGGCTGTGATATTGTTTTACTCTGACCCGTATAATAAGTGTCACATTAGCAACACAACAAATCAAACGTTTGTTAATTTCCCTCGCTTTCCCACACAGCTGCTAGTGTTATCGTGTCACCAGATTTTAATTAATATGATAAGTAACACTTGCAAGACAACAGGCAGATTTTTTTTTTCCCTCTCTCCGTGCACGAGTGTGGACTGAAAAAAAAAGGGGGAAGAGAGAACCGAAATGCCTACTGGCCCACGCTTTGTTAACACTAAATTCATTTTGCACAGTATCTTTATTATTGTAATTGCAATAATGAATTATATCCACAAAATTATTTTGAAAAAAATACAGAAAAAGTACAGAAACAATTAAAACTATAGATGGGTACGTAAATATATATTTTTCTTAAAATAAACACAAGTGTAGTTTTTATTTATTGCTAGATAAATATTAAATATGGATTTCCCATATCAAGACATATCATATCATATTATATATATATATATATATATATATATATATGTGTATATATATACACACACAAACAGCTACATGCCTATGTACATATTTAGAGGGAGTCCTTTTCAGCCTATTAGCAAATCTCCTGCTCAT
Source organism: Phyllobates terribilis (assembly GCF_046119375.1). Taxonomy (NCBI): domain Eukaryota; kingdom Metazoa; phylum Chordata; class Amphibia; order Anura; family Dendrobatidae; genus Phyllobates; species Phyllobates terribilis. Next base: position 318,188,573 of record NW_027362762.1, on the reverse strand, counting down.
TTCATTTAAATTCCTTTTGCTCACATGAGAAGGTGAAATAAAATATTTTGTGATCCTATAAATGTGCGTCCCAAAGACTTTCGTTTTTCTCCTTTCAGAGCACTAGATTTCTGCTGGCTTGGCTCTACAATTCTATTGCAAGTCCAAAAGTGCCACCTATGGTTCAATAAGCAGAAGTGCAACCCTGAGCACATAAAGGATTATTGTACTCTGTAGCAATGTTAAGTGGCAGAAATGTCTGCAATGAAAAATGCCAGGCATTTCATATACTGTAAATATGATCTTACACATGTTTCCATATTTCAGTACATAAAAGATATGATTGTATTCAAACAATGTGGACATATTTTGGAATCATGTGAAGCAAATGAAATAGTACCTATGTTATTGCAACAGTATTAATAGTAAAAAGTTGACATTTTTATTTCTTCTATAAACACAGATTTAGGCTTTGTTCTCATGTAGCGTCAATCCTGTTGTGCAGAAAATCTGTAGCGTTTAGCTGTCCAAGCAAAGTGAATGTGATTTCCTGCGTCTAAAGATGCTGTTGAACTGTACTTATTTTGGTGCGTTTTTTTTTCTCTACAGACTTCTTTGGGAAGCCTGAGATAAATTCATATAAAAATGCATGTAAAAAAAAAAAAACAGTTTTCTGAACTTAAAAAAATGTATTAAAAACACTCCTTCAAATGTGCACCAAAAATGCATCAAAGAAAGAGGAAAAGGCATAAAAACAAGTTAATAAAAAAAGCAGTAATAAGAGAAGATTATAATTGTGTATTATGGAATGGACACCTTCAGAAAACATGCTGATACAAATCAGCAAAAAAAAATGCAGCATTTAGGCTATGTGTGAACATGGCTTTGGTCAGAGATTTATTGTCCCTCCTTTGAAAAAAAAAGCTGACTTTCTAATTTTGCACAACTGATTGTGATATCTCAATTTCCATTAGATTACAACTTACTACATTATTCCAAATAAGTGTATTGCTATAGCCCGAACAACCGCACACAACTGTATTTTTGGGTTGCGCGCCATTTGTTAAAAAAATGGATCATCCTCAGACCAATGGGGCGCTGCATATGAACAATTTTTTTCATTGACTGAATCTGCATGTGAAAAAAATTGCAGCATGAATAATTTCCCTCTAAAAAATGGGATGAAACTCACCTATCCAAAAAAAATCGGATGCCATACGGAGTCACAGTACAGCATCCTATTTTTACAAATACATTGCAATTCTGTAGCATAGGAAACTGTAGCTGGACCTGTAAAAGATTCAGAGCTGCTGATTAACAAAATGGATTGCACAAGGACTGCACACGGATGAGAGAAAAAAGTCATCCCACTTTTCTGGATGCAACTCTGACTGATTTTTATACTGTCATGTGAACCTACCCAAAGGGTATCAAACGGTATAACTGCTGCACCCCTGCTGGTCTATATTTCCTTCCCAGTCGTGATCATGTCCAGTCCATTCATGTGACCACTGCAGCCAATCACTGACCTTAGCAACCTCTTGCCATCCATCGCCAAGGCCAGTGACTAATCATGGTCAGGTGAGTAGACAGCACATGGCAGCTGCAGGAAAGTGAATACAGCTCAGCAGGGAGGACCACAGTGGCCGTAATTGTTATTTTATGAAAATGCATTTGAAGCTAAAAACATTGGCACATTTTCAAAGTATTATTTCATAATTCTGTATAACGTAGCATCTAAATACATATCTTATATAATTGTTTTCTCTATTATATACATTATCATCTGTATTTACACTATTCACTGTATATAATATTATGTGTTTGTGTTACAGTACTGCAAAAAATGGGTTGTAAAAAAAAAATATTAATTTAGAGCTGCTTGAAATATGTGATGGCATCAGGTGCACAAGTGGTTTAATAGATGGGAATGTAATTAAACAGTTTTCCAAAGAAAGTACTAAAATGCAGGAAATAAAAACTACATAATATTGAGGCATGGATGTTATTAGAAATGTGGAGACAATTGTCTTCATTGTTTCAGAAAATCCCATAGATTGGTATCTGTACATAATTATCTGATAGCATATACATATATATGAAAGTGTGTGTATGTATCTATGTGTCTGTATTTGAGTGCGTATGTGTAAATGTGTGTGTATGTGTGTATATACGTGTGTATATGTGTGAATGTGTGTGTATGTGTGTGTATGTATGTATGTACCGTATGTGTATTCGTGTGTATGTGTGTGTGTATATGTGTGTATATGTGTGTGTATGTGTGTGTGTATGTATGTATGTGTATTCGTGTGTATACATGTGTATATGTGTGTGTATGTGTGCGTGTATGTGTGCGTATGTGTGTGTATGTATGTATGTGTATTCGTGTGTATACGTGCGTATGTGTGCATGTGAGTATGTGTGCGTATGTGTGTGTATGTGTGTCTGTGCATGTGTCTATGTGTGTGTCTGTGTCCACCATTCAGCTCTACAATGTTTTTAAATCAAATGCTCAAAATTAATGTGCATATAAAAATGTCAAGACTCAGTATTTAGGGATAGTAGTTTTTGAATAATGGTCACTTTTTATTCTATAGTTCATATCACGGAATCTAAGAATCCAATTTAGAAATAAATAACAAAAATAACATTTCCTATTTGATTTTAACAGAAATATTAAGAGTGTCTTGTAGACATATTGTTTCTTTTTCTGGTCTCATAGTGAATGGTTTAGAAGATTTCAGATGGCAAAGTACTCTAGTCACCGAGTGGCTGCTTGATCCTGGAGGTCATTTATTTTTTAAATCAGATTTGCAATGAGATGATCGTTGCAATAAAAGGGTTAAATATAATATTTAAATAATGTGTGTAACAATTTACCCTACTTATGAGAAAGTGTGAACTAAACGCTCAATTTCTGACAAAGACAATATTTGCACATTACATGGCGCTCTCACACACGCACAAAATCCTTTTCAGCTGCATATTGTTTCAAGAGCATCTAAGTATTTGCAGATGTTAAATAAACTCCAATCACGTCTGCCATGCATACAGCACATATAATTTTTGCCTTTAAAAAAATAATTGCATCCTCTAAAAGGTGATACATGCAGATAGAATATACAAGTGTCATCTCTCCACATCCAGCATTATTGTTTTCCTGCAGTGACAAGAAAATATAGTCGTTTTTCTATAAATATATATTCTTCACAACAAAGGTTGACTTAAGAAGAGAAAAGCTGCCTGTACGGCTGTAGCCTGATTATTACATAATAAAAGACAATAGATTTATAAGAGTCACTTGAGAAGATGCAAGCCCTTGTATATAACAGCTCCTACAATTATCAGACACTACTAAACTACTATTGATCCTTTTCACATTTGGTGATAACAGAGTATTTTCCACTTATTTAAAGTGCTGTATGCCAGAAACTCCCATCAAGGCAAAAGAGTAGACAAATATGTTTTTTCAACATAACAGCAATCCTTGGAGGTGCCGTATACCCAACCAGCAGTATTGAGGTATATGTAGCTGCTTTTTGCCTTGTCTAAGGTCATGTGGTACTTAATCTTGTAGTCTAAGTACAACATTACCCATTGAGAGATGGTTAAGGAGCACGGGAAGGTTTTACTACGACTTGCACTACAAGCAGCAAGTAGTGAAAAGGAGCATATTGTAAGGACATGCAGCGCCATGTTGCACTCACACTTTGCAGCAAATAGTTTACTGTTTATGTTGTTTTATTTTCTAAATGTTTTCATTAAACCAGTTTCATTAGATAATTAATTAAATAAAAAGTAAACAGAACAGTTCTTATGCACCATTGTCAAAAGCAAACCACGTGCCTTGCCATATAGTGAATAGAGATTGCATATAGGATTTGACACATCTTGCTATAGATGGCCCTACCAGGCTCGCAGAAAAGACTCAAGTCACAGTCATCACAATAAACATTCCTATGGTGGAAGTCTTGGTCCTTCTATCACATAACCAGCTATTGTTAAGATCGATTTAGCTAAAGGATTGTATGTTCTCTTATATGTACACAGACATATATGTCAGCATCAAGACAGTAAGTACATAGCTATAGCCTGTAAACCCAACAGAGCACTTGACTTACAAAATGAATTGGTCCTAAATAATACTACTAAGCAAATACAATGAATATGTGATTGTTGGAATTTGGCTAAAATAGGATTATTATACATCCAGGGTAGTAACTAGGAATAGTTTTTAACCCCTCCCTGCATTTGGGTTTACATGCACACCCCCAGTGGATGGTAATCATGGTCATTTGAACATGAAAGAATCTAATTTAATTATGATCCCATTGTTAAATGGTCCAAGAAATCCTGAATGCTAACATTCAAAATTATAGATAAACTCCACGAGGAACTAAATAAGACCTCAGGGCTTTTCCTGTGATATTAGTTGTTAGGACATATTTTAGGTAGATCCTAGCAGATCCCCATGAATTTCATTAAGCACAGGGATAATATATTGGCATCATACAGACGTATAGTTGTATATTATCATTAAAAAAAATATATGTTTTTTAGTAAGACTTAAAGTAAATATTGTAAATAGTTAAAGTGATTGATAATAATTATGATCATTACAAAAGGAAAAAACAAATGTAATTTTTTTATTGAATCATTTTTATTTCACCCCTTCACGACATGGCCAATTTCTGGTTAGCACTGCAGCCTTGTAGCACTGGGGTCCTGGGTTCAAATCCCACCAAGGACAACATCTGCAAGGAGTTTGTATGTTCTCCCGATGTTTGCATGGGTTTCCTCCGGGTTCTCCAGTTTCCTCCCACACTCCAAAGACATACTGATAGGGAATGTAGATTGTAAGCCCCAATGGCGACAGTGGAAATAATGTCTGTAAATTGTCTGAATTGTAAAGCGCTGTGGAATATGTTGGCGCTATATAAATAAGAAGATTATTATTATTATTATTTCTGTTTTTGCATCTTCGTTTTTTCCTCCCCTTATTCTTAGAGCCATAACTTTTTTATTTTTCTGACCATGTAGACATATGAGGGCTTGTTTTCCGTGGGATAAGTTGTACATTTGAATGACACCATTCACTTTACCGCATAGTGTACTGGAAAACAGGAAAAAATTACAAGTGGGGAGAAATTGTGAAAAAACGCAATTCTGACATTGTTTTTTTGGGGAATTGTTTTTATGGTGTACATTTTGTGATAAAAAGAACCTTGCAATATGATTTTCCTCATCAGCATGATTATTACGGTGATGCCAAACTTGTCACATTTATTAAATTATTACAATTTGCGACCAAAAAAAATTGGGGGTTTGTGTCGCCATTTTTTGAGACCCATAACGTTTTCATTTTTCAGTCGATGGAGCTGAATGATGGCTTTTTTTTTTAAGAGTGAGAAGATGTTTTCATTGCTACCATTTTGGAACAGCTATGACGTTTTTATCACTTGTAAAATATTTTTTGTGGAATTGCAGGAAACAAAAAAACCTTAATTTTGGCGTTCTTGATTTTTTCCATTTATGATGTTTATCGATCAGGTTAATTTTTATATTTTGATAGATCTGACTTTTCTGAATGCTGTGATACAATATATGTGCATTTTTTTCTTATCTTTATTTTTCATGGGGGAAAGGGGTGTGATTTGAACTTATGTTTTTTGGATTTTTTTTCATATTTTTTAAAACTTTTTTTTGCTTTTCACTTTTTTTGTTAGTCCCCTTAGGGGACTTGAAGCTGCAATCATTTGATTGCTTGTGCTATATACAGCAATGTCACAGCATTGCTGCATATAGTAAAAATAACGGTCTTCTTCGAAGCCCAGTCACAGGCTGGATTTTCAAAAGAGCTTCATAATGACAAGCAGGGAGGACTTCAGAAGACCCCTTACTATCATAGAAACCAACGGCAACCCAAGTTCACATCACGGGCTCGCCGATAGGCTCATAGAATGACGAGTCCCCATGCCAGCATGTGTTAAATGCTGCTGTCAGAGTTTTACTGCTGCATTTAACAGGTTAACAATCATTAGCGGCAAGTAATGTCTGTAACACACAGCCATCACCTGTTGAGTATGGGGCAGGCTCACCCCGTGAGCATGCTCCATACACTTGCTTCCATGTATGGTGGATGTTGTGAAGGGGTCAAATAAGGCTTAAAAGACAGAAATACTTAAGGTGTCCCTTAACTCATAATAACTGATACAAAAAGGCTCTTTATCTACTATGGTTAAGAGTGTAACAAAATTTGAAAATAATGGTGGATATTTTTGGCATATAAGGCTGATATTAATGAAATGCTACAATATATGTAATTGAAAATAAAGCTTAAAAATCATCGTGTCCCAGGCCATCGTGTAACAGGCCATAAATTAACAATCCAGACATAGAAAATAAAGACTGAGTGAAAGCAAAAGGCAATGTGCAATAAATCCACAGGGCCAAATTGTCTTCAGCAGTTAAGGGTTATAGTCCATTTGACATTGAGTCAAAAATAGATTAATTCCAGCATAATGTTAGAAGTATCTTTTATATATTAATGTTCGCTGAATCTGCAGCTTCCAGTCTTGTCAGACAATTCTGTTTATGAAACAAAATGTGCAAAGCTGCTGAAATGGTTGAACATACTGAATGACGACTTAAAAGATCTTTACTGCATTTATCACAGACATAAAATAGAGGCCACATGACGTCAATACACACAGCTGCAAGATTATTTTAAGGCATTATGTTTTAATCAATCTTAAAAAAACAAAATAAGAAATAATACTAAACATCAACATTTATTTTTCCTTATATCATGCAGAGATTTTCATCAGTCACTTCACAATTTCAAGGTAAGTCGATTACCCTATGAGTATGTATTTGGAATGTAGGAGAACCATGAAAACCCCAAGCAATCGTGGAAGAACATACACAACTCCACATGGATATTGCCCGTGATCAGATTCTAACCTGGGACCACTGAGTCACTATACAATAAAGTTGATGCTGAAACAAAAACTAGCACTGTAAAGATTTAACGTTTGACATCCTTGACAAGTCCAAGAATTTTGTGTCCAAATTCCAGTGTGAGCTTTCAAAGTGTTTTTTTTTTAATCTGTGTCCCTACAATTTAAGTATGAACACCCTTTGTTACACAGTTTTACACTCTTTAAAGTAATATAAATTCTAGTAGAAGTAACTGTTTATTTCAAATACTATACAATTTTCAGAGGAATGGAAGACATCAACAGTATAGTGGATACGTTCCTTTCTCTCTGCTGCTTGACTGTGTACTGAGGAGAAAAATTAAATTTGTACTACTTCCCTCTGCTATTTCATACAAACAAGATGAGTCATTTGAATGAAGACTGGATGGTTCAGTAAATTGAAATACGTCCTTTTGAACTCAAGGTCACCTATTTAATCTTCTTTGCATCTTTCTTATATCTAGCTTTATTGGCAAGGTAAAGAATTTAAAAGCCTGAATAATACTTTCTTTTTTCCTAAACGTGAAAAAATTCCAGAGCGCTCGCTAATTTCATGACTAATATCAAAATTTTCAATATCTTTGTACAACTGACTAAAAATACATTATTCAACCAAAAATCAGCAATAACCTTGACGTTTTTCAGTTAAGAAAAGTAAAAACCCCTAATTGAAAAGAAATAAAAAATATAAATCCAAAAACATATTTGTATAATAAAAAGGATATAGGGGCAACATTATGAGTTCAGAGGGGGGTAACTTCATTATTAAAGGGGTTGTCTACTACTGGACAACCCCTGCTTAATCAATTATGCACCCTAATTGAAAAAAAAAATGATGTATGCTCATCTCCTGCAATAGTAAGTGCTGTTCCAATAATGTCAGCGATGCTGTTCCCAGAGAGTGACATGACATTGTAGTGTCATGTGCTGGCTGCAGCCCAGTGAGCGGCCACTCGCCTGTTATACCTCATAAATATTCCATCAGTGTGTACGTGTCCACTCTGATGAAGTAGTAAAGGCTGCAACTGACGAGAGGCAGCAAAGGACCCATATCACAGCAGGAGATGGGTAGCCACTGTTTTCATTTTATTTTGGGTCCTGAATTGATTCAGATGGACAATACTGAACAATTCCTTTAATCAAAACCTGTCACTAGGACAAAAGTAGCCAGTTTTTGCTCTTATTTAAATCCCACTGTTTCCAAATATTGGTTTTTCTTTTTTCTTTATTAAAATGTGCTGTATGGTTTCAGACATATGGATCTTTTTATTTAGTTACCCCAATATGTAAACTTTTACGGTCTTTACAAGGGGGCTTTGCAGACAGGGTGTTTATGCATAGCAGCCTAAAGACATGCCCCTGGAGAATCCTGGGAGCAACGCACTGTCGGTACAGACCATAAAAATTAGCATATTAGCTGCACTATATAAAAAAGATCATAGCTCTGGAACTGTACAGCAGATCTTATAAAAGAAACAAATCAGTATACTCAGTGGAGCAATTACGAATAAAATAAGAGCAAAAACTGCCCATGTTTGACCTGGTAAAGGATTCTGTTTGAAGGACAAACCTATTTAGGTGTATATGTATATGTGTTTTGTCAATGTAAAGGATTTATTAACTTCATGAACTATACAATGGACTAGAAAACATACTTTGCATGTGGAGAAGAAGAGTTAAAAATATTAATAATGGAAAGGCAAATTAAATTAAGCACATATGAACCAACACCTAGGTTTGGTATTCTTCTTTTTGCGTCTGTTCTATTCTGTGTTAAATGGTCTGAACATGCAATTAGCATTCTAATTAATCAATTTTTTTTTTGCTTCCACCTTTTTCTCATTTTTGGGGGAACATAAATTGCTTTAAATGAATGTTATGCTTCAATTCAGTACTTAGTTAACTATATTAAGATTTAAAAGGGAAGTACGATATTATTATGAAGTAACATATTAACTTCAACAGTTGTTATCTAATTTTGAAAAGCTATAGTAAGAATAGGCCATTATTATCAAAATCCTGGAAACCCCTTTAAGAGAAAACCTGCAAAATCCTGCTCACGCCCTGTCTATACTCACTCATTGTTCACTAAACGTAGTGAGTGCTGCTTCTGCAGAGATTGTCCACTATTAATGTGTTAAAATTGTGTCATTGGGATAGTTATATAGGTATCTAAGGGGTAACATTTCTCCTTGCAGAGAGCGACATGTTAAGCATGTCATGGTGAGGAGACTTTTAAAGCCACAATGCTCCTCTTGGAAATATGCAAATTGTCTTTTCAGAGAGGAAGAGGACCAAAACTCTAGTGCCACCTACAGGAAATAGCAATCCTAAAAGTCAATAGTGACCCTTTAACGAGCCTTATTACATGACTTAGGATATAAGCCAGAACCAGAGTTGAGTTTCTGGTTCTGGCTTCTATCCTAAGTCATGTGATAAGACTCGTTAAAGGGTCACTATTTACTTTTAGGATTGCTATTTCCTGTAGGTGGCACTAGAGTTCTGGTCCCCTTCCTCTCTGAAAAGACAATTTGGATAGTTATATAAAAATGTCACCATAGATTTAATATGTCTAAAATGATTATTAAGCCAATCTATGTAATTATTTAAAAAATATATACAGTAATAGGGCGAGTTTAATTATCTGCTCACTGGTAGAGATAATCGAATCGATACAATGCCAATTAATTTCCAGTCAAATTTCATGAAGTTTACAGATCTCAGCGAATTTGAACAACTTGCAATTCAATTTGAGCAGATTGCAAACAAATGCCTGATATCATTTCACACATTGCTGATAACTGCATCAGCAAGAGAGTGGGCTCACATGATGTCTGATGCGACATCCCAATAATGCCTTGCAGCTATTATATCATATGATTTAGTGCAGCAGATCAAGGAAGACTTTCACAGCCACTATAAAAGATGATGCAGTGAAAGCAATGTCCATTTCTGGATTATGAGATTGACAAGCTATAAATGCCATCTTTGCACACATCTTTTGCTTATCTTTTTGTAAAGGGGTTAATATATATTAATTCAGTAAAAAAAATTCCCAACATTCCAGAACTTTAAAGGGAACCAGTCACATCCTAGTTGCTATGCACACTTCCCTCATAGCGTTGTTAGTGATACAATGTGCATCACTAACAAGCTTTTTTCATTAAAATCGGTGGTAGTATAATGATTTTATAACATTATATACACTTTGTCCTACCTGCTCGTATTCAGTCATAGGGCTGTGATTCTCTCATTCAGTCATGGACAGCACCGCATACACTTACTGCTGGCGCCACTCATGTATTTGAATACTGCTCCCGGCAAGGTTGTGTCTAGATTGGAGGTGATTTTTTTGAGACCCTCACTCCAGCAACTCCAATCTAGTCTCTTGAGCAATGAAGCGTCTAGACCCGAGTGGCAAAAGAATCACAAAAAATCAATGCCGATCTAGACACAACCTTGCTTGGAGCAATATTCAAATACATGGGCGACGCCAGCACTGACTGAATGCGGTGCTGCCCATGACTGAATGAAAGAATCACAGCCCTATGACAGAATACAAGCAGGTAGGACAAAGTGTATATAAAGTTAGAAAATCATTATACTACCACCGATTTTAATGAAAAAAGCTTATTAGTGATGCACATTGCATCACTAACAATGCTATGGGGGCAGTGTACATAGCAACTAGGACGTGACCGATTCTGTTTAAATACAACCGTGTACCTTACAAAGTGTGCATATTTTAAAAAAGTTTATCACTTTTTTTAAACTTGTTTAAATAGTCCACACACCACATGAATGCAGTACACTGCAGGCTTTTGAGACGTGTACATGCCTAGCTTTTCTTGGCACAACTTTTTTTTTTTATAAAATCCTTAAAAAATAGTACACATTTTACTTTTTACATACCTGTTTTACTAGTCCAATTTAATAACAATATGTGCAATATGTACAATACTACAGGCTGTTGCCCTATCTTCCTTTTTTTGCTTGTACCGTACACCACAACAATATTGTAGACTACCGCTGCATTTTCTTTTCCGTGCATGTACCTACGAACTAACATAACATTTTTGTTGATGGCTTTTTGACAGAAATGGAGGGAGAATATTTTTTAAAGCAAAACAAAAATTATTTTGGCATAGACCACAGACCTATGAAGGTGAATTTTGAGTTGGCTATAGTGCAGGGAATTTCAGTTGGTCTCTTGTACTTCCAGGCAATTACAGAATGTTGTGCCTGATCACAAAAGACTAAGAGGGATCATTTTTGAACAGTTCTTTTAATTTTAAAAAGCATGAAAAGTTTTTCTATTTTATGGGTCATGAAGCACAGTGTTGGTTACCATGGGTTATCGTCTGTTTTACACATACCCATAGCAATATGTGTTGAGATTACTTGGAAATAACTAAGGCAGTGTTGGTATTAAAGAGCTTGAAATGGGTTCATTACAGTCCTGGGACACCTCAGGGAGTGATAAACATATTTTCCTTTTAATTGGAGTATGTGCAGTATTGAGATTCACTGCAAATCATTTTTTTTAAAAACATCAGACGTGGTGAATTCTGATTTTGAATTTGAAAAGATTCTATCATCTTTACTGAATGGGCATCATATTGAGACCAAATGTTGCTTTTAATTCATTAATTGAGCATAACATAATAAGAAATCTCAATTAGCAATGGTGAGAAGTTTCCTCAAAACGCGACAAGACTGTAGTGTCTTGTACCATAAAACGTCTGCAGTTGAAAACTCGCATTTATCTTACCGACTTAGACCATTACTGTCAAATGTGACTTCTAAACTGTTGGACAACAAGGGTTGTCCAACCTACAAAATATTTTTTAAATGCACAGAATACCTGACTGCTGAGGCTTTAATTTGTTGCAAAGGTCTGAAGACTGGAGGAAGACAACATCAAATGCACTTGTGAATCAAAAATACACATGTATTGTGGATTGAGTATTTTGTGGCTTTTTTTGCTTTGTTTTTTTTTACATCACAAATAATATTCCATGAAGTGATGTGATCCTATGAGGATTGTAATCACTATGGAAGATCTGTGTATAGTGTGACTTGAAATGTTAAAAGTGCAACTAAAAATGCAACCAATAAAAAAAGTGGTAAACCACATTAATTTGAAACAAAATGCACCAAAAAATTATATATATTTAATTAGCTATTAACTATTCAAGTCAATTTAGCAAAATGTTCTTGTTTTGCCAGAATGTTTGCATACACTGAAATAATGTCTAACTTAAATAAGTTTTCCAGGACTGTAATATTGATGGCTTGTCCTTTGGACAAACCTTCAATATCTGATCATGGAGGACTGCTTTCCAGACCTCCGACGATCACTTGAATGTTTTTCTACTACTGATTTGTACATTTGGTGGTGGCTATGCCAACTACTGCAGCTCACAGACAATAGTACAGTCCAAGAAAACCCTTTATCATGCTGCTAAATGAAAGTCTTCTGACCACAATACAAAACGTATTTGGTATGTAAGTATGTAGAAAGAATGTAAAGTTGATGCATTTCCTAACAATGGAATCACTATGTCCCATAAATTGTTCCTATAGAGTAGAACAATAAAATAAAAAGTATATCATAATGGACATGTCAAATATTCTTATTAATCATAAGTTGGATATTGTTGGTCGCAATCGAATTGGTCATTAGGTCAGTGCAGAAGAAAATTCTTTTTAGAGCTCAATAGGAAAATAAGCCCACTCATTCATTCTCTTGTTCTCCAATAGCTCATCATATTGCAATCCCTATATACCAGTGCAACTATTCCCCAATAATTGTAAGCTGTGAAATTTATTAGCTCAAATGCATACATGCAATCAAATTATGGGCTCGTGCACATGACCGTAAAAATTGAATGAGTGCTATCCGTTATTTTGATAGATAGCACACTTCCCCATTCTATAGGACTGTGCACACTCCTGATGGGGACAAAAATCACAGCATGTACGAGTTGCATCCAATTAGATCGCACTCAGCCATTTATGTCTATGGATCTGTGAAAAAAACTGGACTGCACTCGGATGACATTCAAGTGCGGTCAAATTTACAGGGACTGTCAGAATGGAGAAGATGAATAATTTCTATTTTTTTCATTCTCTACATCAGAGAGAAAATTGGCCCTGTGACCCTAGCCTAACAGTGAGAAGATGCTTTTAGGGTAGCTTTGTTGTCCTCTTAATTACTGGTATTTGGTATTTTTAAAAGATAGATAAAGGAAAAGACATGCAAGAAAAAACACATAACCCTGACATTTTATCTGCGGAGATATTTGTCACCGAAGCCTTAAGAAACCCTAATAGTATATATATATAAATATAGACATACATATTTTCATATATATATATGTGTGTGTGTATATATATACAGTTAGGTCCATATACATTTGGACAGAGACAACATTTTTCTAATGTGGCACATGTTAAGGAGCTGAAACTCCAAAATCCTTCATCCAATTTTAATGTGGATACCCTCAAATGAAAGCTGAAAGTTTGAACTTCAACTGCATCTGAATTGTTTTGTTTAAAATTCATTGTGGTAACGTCTAGAACCAAAATTAGAAAAATGTTGTCTCTGTCCAAATATATATGGACCTAACTGTATACATACATACACATACACTCAGCATAAGGATGCTATTAAAAATGTTGACTGTATTCAGAGAGCAAACATCAAGAGTATAAAAGTAACATTCCCACATGGCAAATAGCAGTTACAAAAACTGGAAAATGTAATAAGAAAATTTTATATAAGAATCTGCATTTTTTTGCCGTATTCTGTGCTGTTAAATCTCCAAAAGCTTTCAGTGTCTTTCACTTCCATTCCATAAAGTGCACTTTGTACTCATGGCTGCAACCATAAACTGTTCCAGACAAACTGTTAATTTTGTTAACAATGGCACACTTTAAAATTTCCATTCAGCAGAACAAAAGCTGAGGTAGGCTAAGAACTTTCCATTGTACGACTTTAAGATAAATAGGTACAATATTTGTGATCATCTCCTTGCTCAGAATTGATATCTGAAGTGAATTAGCAAACAAAGACATCGCTGACATTCTGTGCCTCTTAATATAGCCATACAAGAAAGTACAATTCACAATTGCACAATTATGTGCCTCATTCATTAGTACCACATCATTGACTGCACAGTGAAAGAAATGACAAATTAGCAATTTCACGCTACTAGCATAACACTATCATTTGTATCACGGAGTCAGCAAAAACTAGAGTATAATAATTCAGCATGCTATTTTAACCAAAAAGGTTGCTATCAATATGGGCTTATGTGCCCTATACTAATCACTAAGTCAGATAATGCGCAAGGTTAATGGTTGCAGACAGTCACAGGAAATATCTAAGATCTGATAAGAGAACCCAACATTATTGCTATTTTATGTGTGCTTATACTGATCAAGAATAGGCCATCTGAGGCAATCAATGTTTAAGGCCGTTGTAATACATCTCCTGCCGTAACATATAAATTGGCCTTTCATTGCCTATTCACAGTTTGGCTAATAAATGGCACAGACATTGGACGCTGTGATAGTAAAGAAGTGCAGTCTTTGTATGCATGTCACTTCACTGTTAGATTTATGTTGCCATATTAAAGAAGACTTTATCTGGTGTTCTTCAATTACCCCGCAGGTTTTCCACATAAAATAAGAATCAAACACGTTGTCAAGCAGATTAGGAGCTGAATGCGTTTTGTAACTTCAGACAAAAGTCAACAGTGCATTGTTTTCATCCAGAGTATAGCCATTAGTTTTAATCAGAAAAAACAATCTGTGTTTGTGGTGGAACAGGGCTCTTATCCACACTGTCCAGATGCTGAAAAACAGCTCTATTGCTTCTTATATTGACTGTATGTGAATTGCAAGCAACAGAAAGTACATTAGGCTTATTCCGATACATTTCGTATACAGTATATTATACCACTGTTTTCTCAATATTATGTATCACAACTCAACTTATGTCTTAGAAGTCACTGTTGTTCACTTTGGGAAAGTGTACAAGGAAATGTATTTTAGATCTTCAATTCTGCAATAAGTGAACAATTTAGTTATATGACAAGTTCAGATGATTTTAATGCCCTCCATTTGACATAGACATGCCCCAATACATTCCCCCGCACATCATCCATCATCCATTGGCAGTGGCATGGTATGGGGGCCACAGCAGCAGTTGCCTTGCGTACAAAATTGTTAGGGATTCAAATTTTCCAAGGGGTTAAAAAGAAAGTAGTGGCACTGTTAGTGCACATGCCAAGGACCTCTGGCCGGGTATCAAGGAACTTCAGGTGCATTCTATTTTCCACTATATTGGTGTCACATGCCCCATCACTCTGCGTCTTATAGGCCGCAGGACGCAGTAGGGCTATGGCTTACAAGTTGCCAGCTTCGCAAAGCAGGTAACTCAATGACACAATGGCATTGAGCCGCCTGTCCAGGCCTGCTTTGTGTAGAGTGTAGAAAAGTAGTTGGTCACTCAGATTGCGTTAGTATAATTCACAAAAGTGGAATTATTACTTACAGAGCATCAGGGGGCATTGTTACTTTTTAATGGACACTAAGGAGGCACTAATGCTTTCTAAAGGGAGCACTCAGGTGACCTTGTTTGACTTGGGTGCCCAGGGAGCATCAATTGTTTTAAGGGTGCATTCAGGTGACATTATTTCTGGTTAAGGGGTGCAATACTGTCACAAGTGTGTCAGGGTTGACAGACAGTCACACGGTGTCCAACTGTAGAAGGTCCCTGCGTTTGGCCTTACAAGCATCTCCCTGATCCTTTTATGATCCCTCTCTCTTTAGGACCCTCAGATATCCTAACCTTTCTGCTTCCTTCCTTGCTGTGTCCTTAAATACACTCAGTTTCTCAGAGAGTTGCTGGTGATAGCGTGTTTAACCTTGAAGCTTGAAGAGGACAATTTGCATATTCCAGGTGCCTTCTGGGAAAAGCGAAGAGTCTCCTTCAGCTAGAAGATCGTTGGGTACAGCCGGGACCAGCTGCTTGGAAAGCATCGCCAAACCGTGCGCCTTACGGTGCGCGAATTTGTTTAATTTGTTTATCCTAGGGTATCACAAGAAAGAAGACAGACATCAAGTCAGCAGGGACAAGGAGCAGCATGGCAGATGTGACAACCTACATGGTGAGCTGCAACATGTGCTACATGTTCACAGATCGACCAGAAGCTGAAACCAACTTCACCTGCCAGAAGTGTAGACTACTGGCTCTTTTAGAAGAAAAGGTGCGGGGACTGGAAGAAAGAATTGCGACATTAAAACTCATCAAGGAAAATGAAGACTTCCTGGACAGAACAGAAGCGTCACTACTGGTCACGGAAAGTCAAGGAAGCATCAGAGAACCTCCAGAGGCAGACAAGTGGAGGCAAGTGACCAAAAGAAGCAAGAAGACCATGGAGACACCACCAACCACACAACTGAGAAACAGATTCCAAGGACTTGTGGAGGACGAAGATGGCACACCTAAGGAGGAGGAACTACCAGCAAGCAAAAAAGGAAAGAGCACCCAGAAACACCCAGAAGCGACAAGAAAAAGGACAGCCAAGAAGGGAAGAAGAGTGGTGGTGGTGGGAGACTCACTACTGAGAGGAACAGAAGCAGCTATCTGCAGACCGGACATAAACGCAAGAGAAGTATGCTGCCTCCCAGGTGCGAAGATCAAGGATGTTACCGATAGGATACCGAAGCTCATCAGTTCCAAGGATGTCCACCCATTTCTTCTGATACATGTTGGCACCAATGACACGGCAAAGAAGGACCTACTGACAATCTGCAAGGACTTTGAAGCATTGGGGAAGAAAGTAAAAGAACTGGATGCGCAGGTAGTTTTTTCTTCTATCCTTCCAGTAGACGGGCATGGCGTCAGGAGATGGAACAGGATCCTTGATGTGAACAACTGGCTGAGACGATGGTGCAGGCAACAAGGATTTGGATTCCTGGACCACAGTGTGAATTACCTCTATGACAGACTCCTTGCCAGAGACGGACTACACCTCAACAAACCCAGGAAACACACATTCGCCAGGAGACTCGCAACACTCATCAGGAGGGCGTTAAACTAGAAGAAGAGGGGATGGGAAGAAAAATGCCGGACACGAACATGCAACCAGAGAACATACTAATGAAAGATATGAAGTGCGACAAAGAAGGTCCAAGACAAGATACTTGGAAGGGAGGTAAGAAAATTTCTAATACAATCCACAGGGAGAAGATTGGAACAAAACAAAATCGTGTAAACTGCGTGCTAGCAAATGCCAGGAGCCTGACAAACAAGATGGATGAACTGGAAGCAGAAATATCTACAGGTAACTATGACATAGTGGGAATAACCGAGACATGGTTAGATGAAAGCTATGACTGGGCAGTTAACTTACAGGGTTACAGTCTGTTTAGAAGGGATCGAAGAAGTAGGAAAGGGAGTGGAGTCTGTCTATATGTAAAGACGTGTCTAAAGCCTACAATACGGGAGGATGTATGTGAGGGAAATGAGGAGGTCGAGTCCTTATGGGTGGAGATACATGGGGCAAAAAACAATAATAAAATTATCATAGGAGTCTGTTATAAACCACCAAATATAGCAGAAGCCACGGAAAGTCTATTAATGAGACAAATAGACGAAGTAGCAAAAAATAACGAGGTGATTATTATGGGGGACTTCAACTACCCCGATATAGACAGGGAAACCGAAAGCTGTAGATCTCAGAAAGGAAACAGGTTTCTGTCAATTATCAAAGACAATTATTTGTCACAACTTGTGCAGGAACCAACTAGAGGGACGGCCCTTTTAGACTTAATATTAACTAACAGGCCAGACAGAATAACTGAGGTGCAGGTCGGGGGGCACCTGGGAAATAGTGACCACAACATTATACAATTCCACATGTGCTTCAGTAGGGTGCCCAGCAAGGGAGTAACAAAAACACTGAACTTCAGGAGGGCAAAGTTTGATCAGCAAAGAGATGCCCTTCACCTTATAGACTGGGATAGTATCTTTAGTAATAGGAGCACAGATAGAAAATGGGAAATTTTCAAAACAGTCCTACATAGTCACTGTAGAAGGTACATACCTTATGGGAATAAAAGGGCTAGGAATAGGAGGAAGCCAATGTGGCTAAATAAGGAAGTCAAGAGGGCAATGAAAAACAAAAAAAGGGCTTTCGGTAAACTTAAACAAGAAGGCAGCGAGGAAGCGCTAATATCTTATAGGGAAAAAAACAAAATCTGTAAGAAACCAATAAGAATAGCAAAAGAGGAGACAGAGAGACTAATTGCCAAGGAAAGTAAAACGAATCCCAAACTGTTCTTTAACTATATAAACAGTAAAAGGATTAAAACTGATGGAGTTGGCCCATTGAAAAATAACCTGGGTAAAATCATAGAGGGCGATGAGGGTAAAGCAAACCTACTCAATAGCTTCTTCTCCACTGTTTTCACAAAAGAAAACAATTTATCGGAGGAAATGCAGAGTGATAAAGTAAACCCTCCGCTAAATATCACCCACCTAACCCAGGAGGAAGTTCAGAAACGCCTAAATAATATCAAAATAGACAAGTCACCAGGCCCAGATGACATACACCCCCAGGTACTAAAAGAATTAAGTAATGTGATAGACAGGCCGCTGTATCTTATATTCAAGCATTCTTTAGGGACAGGGACTGTCCCACTAGACTGGCGCCAAGCAAATGTGGTACCAATATTCAAAAAGGGGTCTAAAAGTGACCCTGGGAACTATAGACCAGTCAGCTTAATGTCTGTTGTGGGTAAATTGTTTGAAGGATTTCTTAGAGATGCTATTGTAGAATATCTTAATGATAATAACTGTCTAACTCCATATCAACATGGATTCATGAGGGATCGCTCCTGCCAAACAAACCTGATCGCCTTCTACGAGGAGGTGAGCTCACAGCTGGACCAGGGAGTGTCAGTGGATGTTGTATACCTTGACTTCTCCAAAGCGTTTGATACCGTGCCACACAAAAGGTTGGTATATAAAATGAGAATGCTTGGTCTGGGGGATAATGTATGTAAGTGGGTAAATAGCTGGCTGAGTGATGGAAAGCAGAGGGTGGTTATCAATGGAGTAAGCTCAGGGTGTGTCAGGGTTACTAGCGGGGTGCCTCAAGGGTCTGTCTTGGGCCCTATATTATTTAATATATTTATTAATGATCTAGTGGAAGGGTTGCATAGTAAAATAGCAATATTTGCAGATGATACTAAACTTTGTAAAGTAGTTAATACAGATGAGGATAGGACACAGCTACAGGAGGATTTAGATAAATTGGGGAGTTGGGCCAAAAAATAGCAAATGGGATTCAATGCCGATAAATGTAAGGTCATGCACATGGGAAAGAAAAACAGCAGTCACCCATACATATTAAATGGGAAACCGTTGGGGAAATCTGACATGGAGAAGGACCTGGGCGTCTTGGTTAATAGCAAATTAAATTGGAGTGCCCAGTGTCAGGCAGCAGCTGCGAAGGCAAACAGAGTCATGTCATGCATCAGAAGAGGAATAGGGGCATATGATGAGAACATTGTTCTTCCTCTGTATAAAGCGCTGGTAAGGCCGCACTTAGAATATTGTGCACAGTTCTGGGCTCCGGTGCTCAGGAAAGACATATTGGAGCTAGAGAGGGTACAAAGGAGGGCGACTAAGGTAATAAAGGGAATGGAGGGACTAGAATACCCGAGAGGTTGTCAAAATTAGGCCTATTTACATTGGAAAAGAGAAGGCTTAGGGGAGACCTCATAAACATGTACAAATACATCAGGGGGCAGTACAGAGATCTCTCCCATGACCTGTTTATACCAAGGATGGTGACAAAGACGAGGGGGCACACTATGAGTCTGGAGGAAAGGAGGTTCCTGCACCAGCATAGAAGGGGATTCTTTACGGTCAGAGCCGTGAGACTCTGGAACTCTCTGGGAGAGGAAGTGGTGATGTCCAACTCACTTAAAGAGTTCAAGGGAGGCCTGGACGCCTTTCTTGAGAACAATAAAATTACATCTTATGCTTAGTGATAGTTAATTAATCCAGGGATTTAATCTTACTGCCAGATTGGAGTCGGGAAGTGAATTTTTCCTCAATGATGTAAATTGGCCTATACCGCATGGGTTTTTGTTGCCTTCCCCTGGATCAACGCTGCGGAATAGCTGCAGTGCACAAGAAATAGGCTGAACTGGATGGACGCTTGTCTTTTTTCAGCCTTATAAACTATGTAACTATGTAACTATGTAACCTATTCAGGCCTGGGATTCTAATAATAGACTAGAATTACCTCAGAGTTCTTTCATGGATTGTTGCCTTGCTTTCTCCGGTGTTATCTTGGAGCTAAGTGCATTCCCTTGTTTGTTTCCCCTGTGTGTAATTTACTTTGAAGTGGGGCTGACTTAGTGCTCACCCTTCCCACCCCCTACCTAGGGCCTTGCCTTGGGGTCAGCTAGGGCCAAGTTTCCTGCTCGATAGGTGCAGAACCTATTTAGGGTCTTTAGGAAAGTCAGTGTTTGTTGTTAGATCTGTTTAGGGGCCTCCACTCTACCTTTCCCTAGTTGTAGGACTCCCTCCCCTTTTCCCGTTCTTATACGCTGGGTTCTCCCCATTCCTAGCGGGACAAAAACTTACATTGCCCCCATCAATAGCAAATCCCATAATGCTACTACATATTAAGTCTCCAAAATTTTTTATGTATACAAATAAATACCAGACCAATTGTCAGATCTGTCTCTGCACAGACACTGGTGGACATGATGATGAGCTAATGCTGTAGGTAGTAATACATCAGAATGTTGTGGCACCTACAAAAAATGGTCCAAAGAAGCACAACCTGTGAACCAAGTGACAGCATCATGGATGTCCAAAGTTCATAGATGCATTTAGGACTTTAGGTCCTAGCAATTTTGTGAATCTTAAGCCCCCGTCACACTAAGCGAGATCGCTAGCGAGATCACTGCTGAGTCACAAGTTTTGTGACGCAACAGCGACCTCAGTAGCGATCTCGCTACGTTTGACACTTAGCAGCGACACAGAAACACATAGGCGTGCATCGTTATACAGATCGTTACGGGTCGCCGCATCGTTGCTGCATCGTTGGGAAGATCTGACTGTTTGACATCTCACCAGCGACCACACAGCGACGCAGCAACGATCCCTGACAGGTCGTATCGTTGTCGGGATCGCTGTAGCGTCGCTTAGTGTGACGGGGCCTTTACTTTGACACTTACCAACCAATACATTTGAGGGTATCTTGCTATTGAGATAGTGATGTAGCTTTCTGTCATACTACCACCTATACATGTGAGGGTATTCTTTGAAGGATTATTGTTATCATTAAAAAGTGAACATTTACCAAAAAGATGGATTTTGGGTAGGGCATATCATCTTTGAGATGAATCCTAGTTTCAAGGGAATTATTTTCTGTTAAAAAATATTATTTTTTTCCATAAATATTTTGTTATAACATTATTCATTTCAGATTAATAAATGTGAAACATAATTGTACAAATTGTTCCAGCAAGTTTGTCATGTGAACAGTTGCATTTTGATTTGGTTCAATTTCTAAATAATTAACTGCTCACTCAGTGACAGCCATCATTTGTGTAGACAATGCCATCAAGGCTATTTCAGGAAGGAAAGCATTTATCAACAGAACATGTGTGTGATTCATATGAGAAATGAAAAATACAAAAGAATTAAGTAAGTCTTAAAAAAAATTAATTGCTGAACGTGGACAAGTAATGCTGAGAGCTTCAAACAGGTGTTTTAAAGTTAATTTTCAGAAAATTCAACAAAAGCTGTTTTGGGTGTATGTCTTCAAGTGGTCAAAATTGCTACATTTATTAAAGGGTTTTTTTTAATGTAAACCCAGTGGCATTAAGAAATCCAGTGTCACTAAATAAGGGCCAGATGCAAGTGACTTCCTTTCTGTAGACAACATTGGTTTGGCCCAGTGGAAGATTCTCCAGTGGGGCCTAGCACTGGCATGCACTACAGGACTCCAGCAGTTCCCTTCTAAGGCTATGTGCCCACGTAGCAAATTTGATGCAGAGTGTTTTTGCCTCTCTCTGGCAGAAAAAAACACATGCAGATTTACATGCATTTTTTCTGCCAGAGAGAAGCGTTTTTTCAGCGTTTTTACATGCGTTTTCGCCTGCGTTTTTTCAAGCACTTTTGGAAGCAATTTTGAGCATCACTTGGAAAAGTGCTTGACAAGTTGGTCACACTATATAAATCCATGCAACCTGCATGGATTTATATTGTGTGACCAACTTAGATGCTTTAAATGCTGCATCTATAGTAAAAAAAAAAGAATTACAAAGTTAAAAATAAAAAAAACCTGTATACTCACCTTTCCGGTCTGCTCTCGGCGGCGTCCTCTCTCCTCAGCGTCCAGCGGTGGACTTGCAGGACATGCGGTGACGTCAATTAGTCAGCTGATGGTCACGCGACCATCACCCGACTAAATGACGTCACCGCAGGTCCTGCGAGAACACCGCAGGACACCGAGGAGAGAGGACGCCGCCGGGAGAAGACCGGAGAGGTGAGTATACAGGTTTTTTTTATTTTTAACTTTTTTATTTATTTTTTCACCGCGTGGTAGCCAGGATGAAGAGGAGTTGTAATCTCCTCTTCATCCTGGGTACCACACGCACCCCGATTACGCTGCAAATTCGCGGCTATTGAATTTAATTGAAACACAGCAAATCCACATATACCTGTGGGTTTGCTGCGTTTCAATGTTCCTCAATGGCCGCGAATTTTCACCGTAATCGCGGTAGAAATGGTCATGCTGCATTTTGCAACGCAATGCGAATTCGGCACGCTAAGTAGCGCATCATGTGCACAGCACATCCGAATTCACATTGCTTGCATGGCAGACGGTTTTACAAGCGTTTTCGCGGCATTTTCGTGGCCGTAAAAACGCCGCAAAAATTCTAAAAAAACACTACATGGGCACATGGTCTGAGTGCTCACCATTATTCTCCGGTTTGGACTACCTTGAGAGAGCGGTGCTGCAATTATGAATCCTGCTACTACTGCAACTCACTTCAGACTAGTCAAAGTGCTGCCTCCTCTAATGAACAAATTGTTAAAACTGTCCTTCCCTGGGGTGTAAAACCTAGAAAGTGGAGCAGCTGTTATTCAACCTGAGGTCACGTTCACACTTTCAGTATTTGGTCAGTATTTTACATCAATATTTGTAAGCCAAAATCAGAAGGAAAAGTATAATAGAAAAACGTCACCACTTCAGTATTTCTAAGCCAAAACCAGGAGTGGGTGAAAAATGCAGATGTAAAATTCTGAACAAATACTGAAAATGTGAACGTGGCTTAACAGTGATTGACTGCAAAATACCCTACCAGTGTTAGGGTTGATTTTCCCCTCTGGCTTTACCTGGTCTGCAGTGGCTTGCAAAAGTATTCACCCCCTTTGGCATTTTTCGTGTTTTGCTACCTCACAACCTGGAATTTCACTGGCTTTTTTGAGGGTTTGCATCAGTTCATGTAAAGAACATGCCTACACCTGTGAACATTTGACTTTCTTTTTATTGTGAAGCAAACAACAAATAGGACACAATAACTGAAAACTTTAGTGTGCATAACTATTTACCCCCCTAAAATCAGTACTTTGTAAAGCCTCCTTTTGTGGCAATTACAGCTGCAAGTCGCTTTGGATAAGTCTCTATGAACTTTCCACATCTTGCCACTGGGATTTTTGCCAATTCCACAAGGCAAAACTGGAAAAAAGCAAGATAAAAGGCTGAAAAGGAGCGGTTCTTAGGAGCGAGGTGGGGAGAAAATAAAACACACTGAATAGATATAGACAACTTTGTCACAGCTCAATCAGCCTGCTGCTACCAGGTCCGGACATCCTAATCAGGTGCCATATAGTAAGACAGCTGAAAAAACAAATAAAAAAGGAGCGCCAGCTCACGAGCACCTTACGTCTACACAGGGAGTAGGGGAGAGGAAAGATTGAAGCTCCACTTACTTTGTAAGATGGAGAAAGATTCCTATGCCCCCTTCTTCCAGGTCAGCCTCTTCTCCTTGCACACTGAGCAATGCAGTGGAAATTAAACCATATACTGGAGTGATTGCCAATCTAGCCAGAGACTCACAGAAATAATTTAATAGATAAAAATACTTTTAGGCTAAGTGCCCACTATGTAGAAATGCTCTGGATTTTTCCTGGGCGTTTCTGCATCTCCCTGGCAGAAAAAACGCATGCGGATTTTACATGCGTTTTTTCAGCCAGGGATAAGTGTTTTTCACACGTTTTGCACATGCGATTTCGCATGCAGGTTGTCAAGTGCTTTCCAAGCGATTTTAGCATCACTTGGAAAAGTGCTTGACAACCTGGTCACACTATATAAACCCATGCAACCGACATGGATTTTATATAGTGTGACCAAGTTAGTTAAAAAAAAGATTAAATAAAAATGGTAAAAAATAAAAATAAAACATTATACTCATCTTCCGATGGCCCCCGGTCTCTTTCTCCGATGAGTCCGGTCTTCCCGGTGTCTCGTGGTGGTGTAAAAGGACCTTCCATGATGTCATTTAGTCATGTGACAGGTCACGCGACCGTCGACGCCAGCGGTCGCATGACTTGTCACATGACTGAATGACGTCATGGAAGGTCCTTTTACTCCATCGCGAGCCACCGGGGAGCCAAGATGTACTGGTTAGAAGATTGGGGGACATCAGAAGGTGAGTATAATGTGTTTTTTTATTTTAAGTTCTTTTTATTTACAGGTACTATGGTCCCGGGTCTGGATGAGAGTCTCCTCTTCTCCAGACCCAGGTACCATCCGCACATTGAATCGCTTAATGAATCGATAATGTGCATGTGCACATGTAGTCATGCGGATATTAAGCGATTCAATGCAAGTCAATGGCGGCGAAAACCCCCCGATTATGCAAAATAATTGGTAGTGCTGCAGATTTTTCTGCAATGATAAATTTCCACAGCATGTGCACAGCCCATGCAGATTATCATTGGGGAACATAGCAGACCTAAAGGGCGTTGGAATCCTTGGGTGCTAAAAATGCAGTAGTGTTGAAGCCCTCTGATAAGGGCGGCAAAATTGTTGTCTTGGACGATACCCAGTACATTAAAATGTGCCAGGGTCTCCTATCAGATGTGTCCACATACGAAGTCTTACGTAAGGATCCCAGCAGTGACTACATGGTGGGACTATCTAAGATTCTGTCATGTGCATTGACAATGAATCTGCTTTCGAAAAATGAATATGACTTTCTCCTTCCAAAATGGCCTGTAACAGCGACGTTCTATGCACTTCCCAAGATACACAAGGGCATCAGTCCCCTCAAGGGCTGGGATTGATGCCCTGTGCCAAAATTCGAGCGTGTACTTGGATAAGGTCCTGAGACCATTTGTCTTAGCCCTCCCATCATATCTGAGGGATACGATGGACCTTTTGAACAAATTAGAAGGTGTGTCCATTGACTCTAATACGATTTTGGCCTCAATTGATGTTGAGGCCCTGTATAGTAGCATTCGACACGAGGTGGGCTTAACAGCCGTTGAATACTATTTGAAAAGTAGAGGGACACACCTGGGGCCACATAACAAATTTCTCCTGGAACTCTTGGATTTTGTACTACGACATAATTTTTTTCTATACAATGGAAAGTATTACCACCAACTCAGGGGCACAGCGATGGGGAGCCCTTGTGCCCCTACTTACGCTAATTTGCTCCTGGGTTGGTGGGAGGATACTGTTGTGTTCAGGGACGAGGATGTTGTCTGGGCCCCACGGATACTTTTCTGGGGCAGATATATTGACGACATCCTCGTCCTGTGGGCAGGGGATGAAGCATCTTTTCGGACGTTCGTGACACATCTGAATACAAACCCTATTGGATTACCCTTCACATGCGAGGTGGGAGTGGATGAGATCTCCTTCCTAGATTTAAAAATCTCAAGAAATGGTGACGGCACCTTAAAAACTTCACTGTATCGTAAACCTTCTGAGACCAATAGCCTTCTAGAGTGGGGGAGTTTCCATCCTCCGCCTCTAAAAGAGGCATTCCCAAGGGACAGTTCCTTAGGGTGCAGAGGAACTGTTCCTCGTGGAATGACTTTCAATCGGAGTCATGTGATTTATCCCATAGGTTTCGAACTAGGGGTTACCCTGAAGGAGTAATAGATAAGGCTTATCAACATGCAAGGACAATAGATAGATTGTCCCTCCTCACTCCAAGAGACAGATGCAACTCTGAGTCCATCACACGACTGATAGGTACTTATGATGATCAGTCAAGGAAAGTAATGGACATTCTTGAAAAATACTGGGGGATCCTACGAGCGGATCCGGATGTGGCGGACTTGGTCTCTAAAACACCCTCGGTTACATATAGGAGGGGGAGATCCGTTAAGGATACAGTCGTACATAGTCACTTTACGCCTCAGAAGAAGGAGGTCACATGGTTGAGAAATAGATCTAAGGGTACGTTCAGGTGTGGTCACTGCTCCTTCTGTAAATTTGTTACACCTTCAAAGAGTTTTGTGAGTGCAGTGACTAAACGCACATACGAGATGAAAGACTTTGCCAACTGCAGAACGTCAGGAGTGGTGTACCTCTGCACGTGCACGTGTCCAATGGATTATATCGGGAAAACGAAACGTGAATTACGCGTCCGGATAGGCGAGCACCTTGGAGACGTGAGACAAAGCAGAGATACACCACTCGCCAGACATGCGATATCTAAACATGGGGGTGACGTGGGATGTATTTCTTTTAGGGTCTTGGAGGTTGTGGCACGGTCAATCAGGCAGGGTGACTGGAATAAAAAAATACTCCAACGGGAGGCCCGTTGGATTTTTTGGATGGAGTCAATGGCCCCTGGGGGCATTAAGGAACAGTTGAGCTTCTCGAGTTTTATCTGATTCCAAGAATGTGATATTAGGGGCCGATTAGAACCAGCCTATATGATATTGGTCTAATGATCACCATATGTATATACCCATTGTGGCCAAATATGTATCTATATTTTGGGGACATAATTTTCCCTACTCTAACAGCTTTAAATACTCTGTGAATGATAAATAATATTGAAATATGTGGATAACACTTTAATTATATAATAGTCAGATTCTAACCTTCCTGTTTCTTATATATTAACGCTGAATGCTTTTGTCCCTTGATGTACAGCGTATATATTTATTCTGTGCTGGATAACTTTGGATATCTTAGCACTGCTGTCGTTTTGTCCGCCCATGGCGCTTTAAGTATGTGGGGTATGCTGGTGTGTGGTGTGACTGTTGGGCCGGTGTTTACTTCTTGCTGGCTACCATGACAACCCCTGACAAACGTTTATATGTATGGGTACAGATTTTGCCTCTTAACCGTGCGCCGCCACATTTGGATGACATCATATCCGGTGGACGCTATGCGCGCACCGTTACTTTCGGGTGCGTGCGTTCCAGGTGCGCTTCAGATATCCTTATGCACTCTGGTGACGTCATTTCCGGTGGGCGTCACCAGCATATCGTCACTTCCGGGTGCGTGCGCTCCATGTGCGGTCCACGGACCTGCATCTGGCGGTGGACGCCAGACATGTGCATGATGACAGCAGTACACATGCCTTTGTGATTAATACTAATTGTGGGGCTGAGTTGTGTTTATAAGGGAGGTTTATGGGCAGGAATTCTTCATACACGCAGCATTGTCTGGCAATCTGGGGTGAGGGATTGATGTCCACCCCAGGTCCCCTGACGAACTCTGGTGGAAACTAGGGGGAAACGCGTTGGGACTACTAAGGATAAGTGTCATTTTTTACTTATTAATGATAATCTATTTTTTGACTGCTGGGACTAGCGACCATTAAGAATAAGTGTTACTGTTTACTTACTAATGAAAATCTATATTCTGATTGCCATTCTCTAGTCATTTGAAAAGGAATAGGGACTATTATTGATAAGCGTTTTTTCTGTCTACTATTTTGTACATCTATAATAGATAAAATCTGGACCTGATACTATGTTATAGATGTTATGCTTTTTCAGATACCAGTACCAAAATCCCATTTGATGTATGGGGAGACATTTACCTGGGTGGGTTTTTGGAGCCCTTTTGGGGTACATAGCTGGATTATCAAAGTGGAGCATGTACTTATACATTGATTGATTGCTCTGGCTGCTATCTGATTTGATCTGGCTATGGCAAAACGAACACTGTGCTCTTCTACTCTAGAGCATTTATGCATACCCTACCGAATGAATTTGGCCATCTATAACCATTGATTCATTATCGGCTTCTTTACTTATACGTTCACTTTTTCTACCCTTTCTCACCATTGCGGTTTTGTTTAATCTAAGATAAGGGTCCTTGTAGGGACATTAGGGATACCGACGTTGAGCGGGGGCGCCACGAAGTACAAATTAGGGTGCCAACCTCCGCTGTCAGGTAGGGAGAGGATTTAGGGACAGAACAGGGATAGCTTTAACTTGTATTCCCTCCCGGTTGGTTTATTACCCTAGTCTATATGTTCTACTATTAAGAGTTTTATTGTTGTTTGTCTATGGACTTTCGGGTTCTTTTTAGAGATAATTAATAAAGGTATTTTTTAGGGGGGCTGTGTGTCTGCTGGTTGTCTCAACATAGCAGACCTACTAACAAGCGTTTTTTATGCATTTCTGCGACGGAATTGCCGCTGCGGAAACGATTAAAAAACGCATAGTGGACACACAGCCTTACAACTCAATAACAAATAAACAAACATAGCCAAATCTGCCGGTTTCAGGTTTCTTCTTCATCGGGATGGACAAATAACTTTCTAACTGCTTTATATACTACAGCACATGGCTTCCTGAGACGTCCCTCACAGGAAATTACATATCTTCATCATGTTTAGACTATACTCTTGTCTTTTAAAATATCTATATATATAAATCTTCCCACATACTGGAGTCCACATATCTTCCCACATACTGGAGTCCACAAGGGCACTCAAGTACATAAATAACAAAATCGCTCCCCCAATTTTTGTTGGATTTTAAAATAATTCCTCTGTAGTGTTGCTCCTAACCATTTTTGGTTTATGGGTGATCACTTCAGATGTATCACACTTTTCTTTCCCACATTTATGAACTCCTTTTAAATGTAACCAATTATTTTAAGTACCATTACTGATTTTCTTTTTCTTTAAATTAGGATAGGAAGGGGCTATGATTTCTTTCATTGTTTTTGCTCTCCTATAGACCATAGTTGGAGTGCTACTTGGACCCTTCACCAAATATGGATCATTGTACAGGATCCCCCAATGCTTCTTAAAGAAATTTTGTATTTGTTTCCCATTATTGCTTTATCTAGTGACAAAAGCCTAATCATATTTTCTTTCCAAGGCTAGGTTTTTTTCTTTTTTATTCATCTGTGTACTAATGCACTGGGATCTATTTTTTGGCCTTTTTCTTTTGCCCCTTCTATGATTTGTTTAGGATAACCCTTTTCCTGTAATCTATCATCTATTTTATTCATCTGAGCCAAAAATCTTTTTCCTCTGTTCAATTCCTCCTCATGCGCATCATCTGACTGAATGACATGTTTGTCTTCTATTTTTTTAAAATAGTTACTCCTAAAATCCAAAAAACTATTTGCATCTACTGTTTTAAAATATGTTTTCATATGTATTTTTCCCCTTTGGTAAATAGGTTAAAGTCCAAAAAAACTATTTCTTGACTGTTAAAATGTTCACTAAAGACTAGTCTCCACTCATTGCTATTCAAATATTTTAAAAAATCAGTGTCTCCTTGGGCTCCTTCCAAATGAAAATCATATCATTAATAAATCGTCTGTAAAAGTGAATATATTAGAAAAAAAAAAATTTTTTTGCCCATACCTCAAGGCAAAACTGCTTCAAGTTAGATGGTTTCCTCTGGTGATCAGCAATCTTCAAGTCTGACCACAGATTTTCAATTGGATTAATTTCTGGGCTTTGAGTAGGCCACTCCCAAACATTTACACGTTTCCCCTTAAACCACTCAAGTGTTGATTAGCAGTATGCTTTGGATCATTGCTTGTTGGAAGGTGAACCTCCATCCCAGTCTCAAATCACTGACAGACTGAAACAGGTTTTACTCAAGGATATCCCTCTATTTCGCACCATTCATCTTCCACTCGACTCTGACCATTTTCCTTGTCCCTGCTGCCGAAAAACATCCCAACAGTATGATGCTGCCATCACCATGTTTCACTATGGGGATGAGGATGGAGTTTTTGCGGTGATGAGCTGTGTTGGTTTGACGCCAGACATAGCATTTACCTTGGTGGCCAACAAGTACAATTTTGGTCTTATCTGAACACAGCATCTTCCTCCATACATTTGAGGAGTCTCCCACATGTCTTTTGGAAAACTCAAAATGAGCCTTACAATTTTTGTGTGTAAATAAAGGCTTTTTTCTGCCCTCTCTTCCATAAAGGCCAGACCTATGTAGTGAATGGCTTATTGTGGTCGAATGGATAGATACTGTAGTCTATAATGGGAACTTTGTAGCTCCTTCAGGGTCTCTTTGGTCTCTGTGCTGCCTCTCTAATTAATGGCCTCCTTGCCTGGGCTGAGATTTTTTGGGGGTGGCCCTCTCTTAGCAGGTTTGTTTGTTCTTTCATTTGATGATAATGGATTTGATGGTGCTCTGGGGGATCATTAGAGATTGCGATATTTTTTTATAACCCAACCCTGGTTTGTACTTCTCAACAACTTTGTCCCTGACTTGTTTGAAGACCTCCTTGGTCTTCATTGTGTTGTTTGGTTAGTGGTGCCTTTTGCTTAATGGTGTTTCAGCCTCTGTGACCTTTCTGAAAAGGTGTGTATTTACTGACAGACCATATGACACTTAGGTTACATATGGGCTTCATTTCACTAAGCATGTGACTTAAGAAGCTAATTGCTTGCACCAGAAATTTTTGGGGGTTTCTTAGCAAAAGGGGTGAATATTTATTAAGTATTTGTTCCCATAAATTCAATTTTGGCCTATCTGTTTATCACTTTACTTCACCAGCTTAGACTATTTGCTGATGTATCACGCACAAATCGGATTACAAAAATATTTAAACACAGGTTGTAATGTATTAAAATAGGTAAGTCAAGGGGTGAATACTTTTGGAAGCCACTGTAGGTATTCATAGCAAAGCTACAGTCATGAAATGTGCTGCGATTGGTGGTCTTCACTGCTCCTCTAATAGAGAGAGATTCAATAAGGTGCCCTGTTGCTATATCACATTATTGGGAAGTAGATAGTCTCGGGCACCAATATCCCAAGGGGCTCCCCTAAACACCACTGTCTAAGTGTTGATATGTGGGGGATAAGTCATTTATGAGTTATATGAGTGGTATTGGAAGGGGCCATTATTCAGTTAAGGGTGTCTGAGGCCACCTCCCCCACCACCCATATCAATTGTAACTTTCACACTTTCTGATAGTGGCTAGTTTTGGGACAGGTGTACTAAATAAGTTATGGGTGATAATATTAAACTAAGGGCAGGGTTGGACATCAGCTGCACAGGAAACCAGAAGGGAAGGTGAGGGTTATGCCAGATGTACTGGCAGTGCATTTAAACAATAGTGCGAATATATCAAATGGAAATGTATATCTGGGCACTGAATGCATGAGGGAACGTGGTTTATTTGGTGAATAAGCAGAGCCTGAACAAATTGGTCGGGGCTTTATTGAGCAGTGTTAGGGGCTAAGTGAAGCTGCCTGTAGTGTTCCTGCTGAATAGCAGGTGAGGAATGTGTGTTACATATTTAAGATAATTGTAATGAGTGATGTGTGTCTTGTGTCTAATGTTTAGAGACAATTCTGATTCTATCTAAGATGTAACCTGCGTTTATGTTGCGTTTGTGCATTTTGTGATTGGTGGTTATGTTGCGTGTGTGTTGTGTATGTGGCATATATCTAGTCTGTGACTGGTGTGTATGGATTGGCACTCTACACAAGAAGAGACATTCCCTCTAAGGCTGTGTGCCCACGATGCGTTTTTTAAGCGTTTCCGCAGCATCAAAGACGCTGCAGAAACGCTTAAAAAATGCATGGTAGAAGGCCTGCCATGTTCCCCAATGGTAATCCGCATGTGCTGTGCACATGCTGCGGACATTTCCGCTGCGGATTATCATTGCGGAAAAAAACGCAGCACTACCAATTATTTTGCGGAAGTGCTGCGTTTTTGCCGCCATTGACTTGCATTAGAATGCGCCAATTCCGCAAGACTGCATCTGTACTTGCGTAATTGGCACGTTCTAATGTGCGGATGGTACCCAGGTATAGAGGAGAAGAGAGTCTCATCCACACCCAGGTACCATTAAAAAAGCTGTAAAAAAAGAATAAAATAAAAGATAAATGCATACTTTCCTTCTGGCGGCCAGCGGTGCGCTCCTCCTTGCTTCCCGACACTTCGCGATGGAATGAAGGACCTGCGCTGACGTCAGAGTCATGTGACGGGTCACGCGACGCTGATGTCGGCAGGTCCTTCACTCTACCGCTGCCGGCAGCCGGGACGGAGGGAATCAAGACTGCGGGGGCCATCGGAGGGTAAGTATACATTTATTTTTTTATTTTTTGACATTCTCTCGGGTCACAGTATATAAATCCATGCCGGTTGCATGGATTTATATAGTGTGACCAAGTTGACAAACACTTTCCAAGTGATGCTAAAATCGCTTGGAAAGCGCTTGTCAACCCGCATGCGGAAATGCAAGTGAAGAACGCTTCACTTCCGCATGTCCCTGGCAGGAAAATGCATGTACAATCCGCATGCGTTTTTTTCTGCCAGGGAGATGCAAAAACGCTCAGGAAAAACGCATGTACAATCCGCATGCGTTTTTTTCTGCCAGGGAGACACAGAAACGCTCAGGAAAAAATCCTGAGCATTTCTGCATCGTGGGCACATAGCCTCACACTCCTTGTTAGAGTCCTCTAACACAGTTCAATCAGATCTATTGTTTTGCTCTGATATAGGACATGCATCCTGAAACATCTGCAAATAGACTGTCTGCATTGGCGTCTTATCCTAAGTCAGGTGGCAAGGCTCCTTAAAGGATTGATATTGACTTTTAAGATTGCTACATTCAATAGGTGGACCTAGAGTTCAAGTCTTCTGTCTCTCGGAACAGGCAATATGCATGGTGTGTATATGGCATGTGTCTAAGTGTGTGATTGGCATGTATGTGGAATATATCTAGCGTATGACTGGTGTGTAAATAGAACATCTAGTGAGCGACTGGCGCTCATGTGGAATATATCTAGTGTGTGACTGGTGTGTATATATAACTAGTGTGTGACTGGTGTGTATGTGGTATATAACTATTGTGCAACTGGTGTGCATGTGGTATATAGTTAGTGTGTGACTGGTGTGTATGTCGTATATAAGTAGTGTGCAACTGTTGTGTAGGTGGTGTATAACTAGTGTGTGACTGGTGTGTTTGTAGAATATCACTAGTTTGAGACTTGTATGTTTATGACACGTGTCTAGTATGTGACTGGCATGTATGTCTTTTTGACTAATTGTATAATATAATTAATAAAAAGTGACTATGTATATACATTGTGGTAGATCGGCTCAATCAGCTGCACATAGAGATAGACACAGGAACACTGTCTCCAGTTTATTAAGAGTACAGCATAAACCACAACAATGTTAGCAAAACGAGCATGGCCTTCCTGGCCTAACAGTAAAAACAAAATATAACGTATGGCACAGTCCTTGTTGCTGAGGGAAACCGCCTGCTTCAGGAAGAAACAACCCAAGGTTTAGCTTTCTTTCACATGACAATATAGCTTCAGAGCTTGAGTCTCCAGGCCCACCCCCACACACTGCTCAAGAAGGCTGGGTATTTATCCTCTGGACTCCTCCCACTCTATAGCTGTTCAATCATTCTAAACATGGCTGATTAACCCCTCTCAGCAATTTGAGGGCTGGATCATTTCCATAGGTTTATATTACTGAAGTTAACAACCTCAGTGCTACATATCCATATCTCCCCTCTAGTGCTTTGCCAGTGACTTTGCCACAATATATATATATATATATATATATATATATATATGTACACGCACATATTTATGCTTTTTATCTTGCTATAGTGGTCCTGCTCAATGGAACTTTTCTCAAGATTGATACATAGCATATGGCTGAATGTAGAATCCACTGACTTATTTAGATGCTGCCTCTTTTTTCTTTTTTCATTAGCTTGAGGCACTGAGCTGGTAACTTCTAGAAAAGTTTTTTTAACACCAGATTGTGCCAGATTTTGTTTTATATATCTGCGGCTTTGTCACCATAAAAGGAGAGGGGCATAGACACCATTCTTGTACAGGAGCCCCAAAGAAATTACACACTGTGGCTTTTCCACTCAGATTTTCTGCTTGATTTGTTGAAATCTCATCAATTTGGGGTCTGTAGAAATATGCTTTTGGGTTCCTGTGTACAAATCTGTGTGGAAAATGAGAAAGATTGCTCTCAGTGGGAAAAACAAGATAATTTTGTAGTTATGATACTTTTTAATGGCTAACAAAAATAAAATAAATGATGTTACAAGGCAAGCTTTCGAGACAAATTAGGTCTCTTCCTTGCAATGTGAAGAGCTGCAAAACCTGCACTCATGTAGAGACCTAAGACAGGATACAGATTCCCAACACACAGAAGGACTATAAGATTCCCTGGACATCTACATGTTCCTCTTCCAATGTGGTGTATTAATTCTGTGCACTATATGTCCTATGTATGGGGGTCTCTATGTGGGAGAAACAGGACAAAAACTGATAACAAGGATTAAGTCTCATCGCCACACAATTACAGATAAAAAAAAAAAACATGTACCGGTGGCCAAACATTTCTGTGGTCCAGGACACAACATCAACAATATGAAAGTTGTCATATTAAAAGGCAACTTTAAATCACAAACACATTGAAGAGTATGTGAATACAAACTGATTAGGGTCACTGACACCCTCCACACAGGACTAAATCTGTCAGGAGGATTTATTATGACTCAGTCACTACAAAATCTGAAGAGTCTGCTCCAGAGACAGTGAGAGCACCAGGCCTATGATCTTAGATGAATATTGGGACTATAAAACTTTCCCACCACTAATCTAATCCAATTAAGGATTCACTCTCTAAGCTCAGTTTGTTTGTTTATTTAAATATCGATTTATTATGCCGTGCCTCTACCTTTTTTTTGTGTGTGTGCATATATTTGTGTTTCTTCATATATTTTGTTATACCATGCCATGCCTGAGGAAGAGACCTAAGTTGTCTCGAAAGCTTGCCTTGTAACATCATTTGTTTCATTTTTGTTAGCCATTAAGGGGTATCATAACTACAAAATTATCTTGTTTTTCCCACTGAGAGCAATCTTTTTTCAACTGGCTAACACGATACCAAACCCCATTTTTTTCTTTTAACGAAAATTAGCAAACAATACACAATGTGTGAACATACCTTAGGGTTGTAGGGAAGGGGGTCCTCAATGTTTTAGGAATGCTATGGAACGATCTGTTAATAAGTATGGCAAATTTAATGCGCTGACTTCAGAATTTAAATGAACATGGACATTGCATTATGCGATACATGCAAGTTAATTAGCAGTCGTTTAATACCCTGGTTAGACAGGCCAGCACAGTTCTATGCCCACAGAATGAACATTAATAGAATCTTTGTGTGTGTATAAAACATCATTGCTCTCAGCAGGACTTGTCTTGTTTATACAAGATAAGATTCTACCGAGAACAATTATTTTAAAGCAAACTTAAAAATCATCGTACCCGACAACTAAGCATTTTGGTGGGTCAGACCCAGCCATTACACAGTACATAGCAGGGCCACGTTTATAAGATTATCTCAGCACAGGAACATTTTTTTACACTTCCACTTGTGGAAATTATTATTCCAAGATGTATTGATTAAAATGTACTTTGTTCATGGAAAAACCCCTTCAAGTGTAAGGACAGACTATGTAGCTAGTACCAACTAAGCATGGTGGGCCCCAAAGAAAGATTCTATCTGGTGAGCCAAAAGTACTCCAGTCCAAAGCTGTTTGCAGATATCACATTTGAACTATACTTAACATCATTCCTCCTTATTTAAATTGTTCAAGAAATTCCCACTAGTCATAAACTATAAATTGCTACATGAACAAATGAAGATTGCATCACTAATACCATGTCATGTTATGCATTCAGGCTTAAATTCAGTTAACTATATCTTTACTAGATAAAAGCAGTGGGATTATAGATGAGTAAATTGATTCAATGTGAATCAAA
The DNA here is from genome assembly GCF_046119375.1 of Phyllobates terribilis. NCBI lineage: Eukaryota > Metazoa > Chordata > Amphibia > Anura > Dendrobatidae > Phyllobates > Phyllobates terribilis. Next base: position 318,152,279 of record NW_027362762.1, on the reverse strand, counting down.
TTAGAGTTAAATTTTATGAAATTCGAAAACCCTGACAAATTCAAACAATTTGCTGTTTGAGCTATGCAAATCACCAAAAAGATGTCTACTGCCTTTTTACACATTGCAGAATATTACACTAGGCATTAAAGTCTGTCACTAGCTTCCACATAATACCTTGCAGATATCACATCACATGGTATTGTGCAGCCTATGGGGATAGACTGCGATAGCCTGAATAAAAGGCTAGGCAAGGAATGCAGCAGGCATTGAAGATATTGAAAGGGTGTCATAGATCACAGCTCAGCAATAAAGATATGGTGAGAAAGCCCTAAGAAGATTAGTATAATAGTCTGTGAACCTACCAAGCATTTAGTAGGTAGTACTAATAATAATAGTCTAGGTACTCACCTAGCATTTCTTACTACTTCATTTTTGGGAAGAGGGTTGCATTTTTTTAACAATCCAATCTGACAACCATACATGCCACATCCATACTGCAGCCTGCTGCCATATTTTGTTTTCTGTATTTGTACCTATTGTAAGGTTGCTAATGGACACATAGTTGATGGGAGGTATGTATCAAAGAGATGGCTGTCCTCTGTGATGTAACCCAGAGTGTTGCTCTAGTGCATGTAAGCACTAAGAGGACTGTTTGGTGTACCAGGGACCAGGTCACGGGTAGTTTGAGAGATGGGAGGGTCTTGCTACCCACATACCTCACCTCTGGGTGTGTTTAAGATATAAAATGGAGGCCGTTGAATGGCACATGGTCAGTGTGTTTGGAGGGAGAAGGCCTCCTGTGTGTTCTGATCTCCCAACTGAGCCAGTGGACAGGATGCTACCCAGCCTGTGTGTCCATAGGACTGGCTAACCAGAGACTTTGCCTTAAGGACTCTTTACTTTGTTATTGCCTGAACTATAGGCTGTTTATATTTCTTTTTGCTTTTGCGGGGTTTATGCGGTAAGAAACTGACATGGACAATTAAAGGAACATGCTTCCTTCTTGCGTCCTGACGCACTTGATTGAGTAGAACCCCCACACTATCTACTTAGTATTTCTTTTTACGTCCTTTCTGTTGTTGTACAAAATATATGGTAAAATAAATAGTGGTAATGGCAAAGGATGGTGAGGTGTAAAAGAAAAGAAAAATACTACAGTTTAAAATGTAGTTTCTGCTAGCAGCAGCAGAAGCACCACCTCCACTGGCAACAGTTATCCAGGTGTAGCACTGTCAAACACAGCACAGGCTATAATTGGCCTCTTCTTCCTCTGGCAAGCTTATTAGCGAAGAACAAGCAGTTGGCATCAGTTTAAGTAAAAATTATCAAAAATTACTAAATAGGATCCCCTTTGGGCAGGGCCGGGATGAGGTATTTTGGTGACCTAGGCAGATGAAGCTAATGGTGCCCCTCCCCCACTCCCGATGAACCCTCAGCCCCCAAGTAAAGGAAAGAGACTAAAGTAACAGGTCTGCTAAAGCTCCCCTCCTTCCCTTCTGGTGAGTTAAGTAACAAGCTAGGATGACTACTTTCACTAGAATTTTTACCTTTTTTACCCAAAAATACCAGTAAAAGTAAAAAAAAGTGATGTACCTCAGGGTAAAGGTCAACAGGGAGTATACTTTCAAAGTTAGGTATAGAATCATTCAATGATTGCGAATCATTTACACAATACAAGGAACAAATAGCTATATTCATCCCTGACATCTTATATTTTAAATGTCAAACACAAGGACGGTTATGACAACTAATATAGCTTAACTATAATGGGGGCTGTTTAGTTTCAATTAAGATGTCCAGCATTTGGTGGCTATCCTAATGGGAACTAAATAGACCCCATTATAGATAAAGGGATACATATGATGGTTTTTACATCCATCATGCGACAAATATAATTTTAAGCCTAGAAAAATTGGAGTAGAACACCCTACAAATCAAATATAGGACAATATTGATGTAAAGAATACTTTTATTTGATAGAAAAATTAAAAATATGTGTAACAATTAAAAAGGGGGGTCATACAGGGTAGGAGTACACACAAAGCAGATATGGCAATTTATTAGCGGGTCCCCCGGGAAAAGGGGTAAATAATCCCTTCAATAAATTAATAGTTCATAGAGCAGATAGAATAGCATGTATACATAATGCACACGGCTATAGAACATGTATAAAGGCTCAAGGACTTGAGTGAGAGAAGTATTGCCAGGTATAGAGGGTAACCAGTACTGAAAAGGGAAGGTCAAGTGACCAAGACGGGGGAAAAAAAAAAGGTCAGGGACTCACCCATGGGGACTAGAGTGACCACACCGCGGTGCTGCAGCCCCGACGCGCGTTTCGCGTGGCTTCCTCGGCCCCCCACAGCCCCCTGAGGAAGCCACGCGAAACGCGCGTCGGGGCTGCAGCACGGCGGTGTGGTTACTCTAGTGCTCGCTGTTTTACACTTTTTTTTCCACTTACTAATTCCCCCCTTTCACCACCTCCATGCACACATCCAGCAGCCGCCGAGCGTTGATCAGTGACGCAAATCTCTGATCCACACTCGTGCTCGCTGTTTTACACTTTTTTTTTCCACCCACTTTTTCTTCTCCCCCCTTTGCACCACCTCCGGTAGTTGATTTTTTCTTTTATCTTTTTCAAAAAAAAAAGTTTACACCAAGCACTCACACACACACGACTGAATAAAGTACTGACACAAACACTACATACATAAAAAAAATGTGTTCAGTGGAGGAAGCATACAGTTTCCTTGCCTCAGACACTGACAGTGAGGGAAGGGATCCCACATTTCTTTATTTTTTCTACTCTGACTCCTCGTCCTCTTCCTCCTTCTCTTCTTCTTCCTCCTCAGGTGATGCTGAACCGCCACGAAGACGCCCCTGGACAGAAGCTGAACCAGGGCCCCCCCATTACTGACCCCGTATGGACCTTTCCCCTCAAAAATTATGAGCCACTGATTCTTCATTTTGTGGCGCAATCAGGAATCAAGTTTGATACCACCGACCTAACAGAAATAAACTTTTTCTAAGTCTTTTTTTCTGAGAATTTTGTAAACCTCATGGTGGGCCAAACTAATTTGTATGCACAGCAATTTTTGGCACAAAACCGCTCATCATTTTGTAACTGGACTCCTGTAGACATAGTAGAAATGATGAAGTTTTGGGGCCTGGTTCTTCACATGGGGATACTGAAGAAGCCAGAAGTTCGGCAATATTGGAGTGCTGACGTTTTGTATAACACTCCAGTGTTCCGAATGGTCATAACCCGGACACGTTTTGAGGCCATCCACAAATTTTTGCATTGTAATGATAATGCACAGCGTCCTCACCGAGATGGCCCCAACTTTGATTGTCTTTTCAAAGTTCGACTGGTCATCGAGCAATTCAGCAACAAGTTTTCTGAGGTGTACGTTCCCCAAAGGGACATCTGCAGGGATGAGTCCTTAATCCATTTTAAGGGAAGGCTTAAATTCCGGCAGTACCTGCCCAGTGAGAGGGCCAGGTAAGGAATTAAGCTGTACAAACTGTGTGAGAGTACCTCAGAGTACACCAACAAGTTTAGGGTGAAGGGAAAGACTCCTGGATTGAACCACCTGAATACCCCCCTGTCCTGGGAGTGAGTGGGAAAATTGTGTGGGATTTGGTGCACCCACTGCTGCATCAAGGTTATCACCTCTACATGGATAAATTTTATACCAGCATCCCATTCCTCAAGTCCCTCTCTGCGTGAGGTACCGCAGCCTGCGGAACTGTCCGCAAAAATCAGAGAGGCCTTCTGAAAACGCTAATTGGGCCGATGCTCAGAAGGGGTTACGGCAGAGCCCAATGTAGCGACCACCTGCTGGTGGTCAAGTACAAGGACAAGAGGGATGTCCTTTTCTTGACCACCATACATGGTGATGGCAGCACCCCAGCACTGTATGAGGTACAGAAAGGATTTGCACAAGCTACTTCGTTAGGCACGTCACAGAGGAAACCTGGCATTCACCCTTAAACTCTAATACCAGAATCTAAACTTTGACAGGGCCCCTTGGGTTACATTTATGGAATGGCTGTTTACTGGTGGAGAAGGGTTGTAATGATGGGTTATTACTACAAGGTTGAAGTCAAGGAGAAAATCATGAAGCAGTCGAGTAAGCAGAAAAGTGAGTCAATGTCTGAAACCAAACACCAGGATATAAAGGATACAAAAGCAAGATAAAATAACAAACCAGGGTAGTAGAAAACTATAACAGGCAGTCAGAAGTTAGCTGCTGGTGGTTTAAATACGAAGTGGTCCTTTTCAAGGTTCACAGCAAAGAGACGATTAAAACAGATAATCATGCTGCAGTACGACATAGACAACATGTATCAGTGGAACCATAAGTGCCAGTCAGACTAATGTAAAACAGGACTACATGGGCATCACCCAGCATTATCAGCAGTGCTGTGCACCAAGCAGAACAAGCATAATTCATAAGAGAGAGTTCAAATACGCACGTAACAGTATCCCAATAAAATGTTCCTCCAGACCCTTAGGGCAAGGTTTATCCGAAAATGACTCATGAAATTTTCTGATCCAGTTGTCGGCATTAATGTTATTACCCGAAACCCAAGATCTCTCCTTTGGCCCATAACCTTTCCAATATACAAGATATTATCAGGACCTCCTCATTATCCAGGAATTTAGACTTTTTGTACTTCATAGTCCAGATTGCCACTGGTTAATACAGAATGAGGAGGATTTCTAACAGTGTGAGCTGGGGCATTGTATATTTTAAGCAGGGATACATGAAACACATTGGGTGTCAGTAAGGAAGGATTATTTTTCAAGGCTTCATGGTTTACTGGATTAAGGACATCAATTATTTAATATTGATGGTAGAACAAAGGAGACGTCAGTTCAAGGACTATTAGGAGTAGATAAAGACTGGAGAAATCCAACAGGATGGGTTTGGGGCGTTTTGGCTCAAAAGCAGATTTCCCATGCAATCACATGTTAAGTAAAATGGCTGGCCATAAAAAATTCCTGGTTACCACTCAGATAGTATTCTGATTTCTAGGGTGACCAGATAGTACTGAGTCATGGGATTCCTGAATAACTGACAGAAGTGGCACCATTCCTCGAAGGTAAGCATGATTGCAACATTTCACGATTATGGAATTCAGTGAAAAACTGTGTACCTTGTGATTAAACTGCTCCAAAGCCAACCTCTAAGGCATCTACCTCCACTACAAAAGAATATCCTAGATCTGGCTAAAACAAAACAGGGTCAGATGACAAATGTTCATTCAACTCAATGAAGGCACAGACTGCTTCAAGTTTCCAGTTAATCACATCAATCCCTTTCTTAGATAAATCAGTCAATGGTTTGACAATCTTGGAACAAAATTTAAATAAATAATAAACAGTAGATATTAGCTAACCAAAGAAAGAGCTGCAAAGCATTCAAAGATTTTCTTCTTACTTAGCCTGAAATGCAGCACCCAGATACTCATCATGGCCTTCAAGAGTATTAAATGTTGTCTTTCATTCTTTCACTTCTTTGAAACAGATCAAGTTATACGCACCCCTGAGATCAAGTTGGGTATACCAGCGGGCTCTAAACAGCTGGTTATATAGATCAGGGATGAATGACAGAGGACACTGATTACAGTAATTTTGTTTGGTTCCTGGTAGTGAATACATGGTCTTAGACTTCCATCTATTTTTGTCAACAAAAATGAAACCTGTCCCAACTGGTGTCATGACAGATCTGATGAACCCTTTTTGAAGACTGTCTGTTATATAATCTTTAATTGTCTGATGTTTGATTTTTCAGATTCAGACACAAAAAACATAATCGAAATTTCTAAATATTTTGATATTTATATATCTGTGTAAAGCTGGCTGACAAATTCACAGATAAAGACATGCATTTGTTCTGACACACAAAGTTTCAGTGTACAATATCGCCCTGTTTCCAGTTAATAACCAGGTTACGTAATCAAGCCATGCCCAAGGCCACAGACAGACATGTAGGGTAGCAATAAGCAAAGACATCTTAAAGTTATACCTCAGAACACTGGGTGAGAGGTGTATAATCACAGGAAAACATAATTTCAGCAAGAATAAACCAATGTTTTTTGCCACTTTGGCATGAACAAAATTTTAACTACAATCAATAAAGGCCTTGAGCCACACAGATTTTTGTAGATAAAATTAAAAAAACATGGATCAAAACATTTCCAGAATCATAGTGAAACACCGCTCTTAGATGGGCATCCCCGGACTCACCAAGATTCTAGCACATCTCTGGTAGTAGTCTTGGGCAGGAGCTTATAGTGTTTTCCAGAATCTCCACTATATACATCCTACTTTAGTCACTTTACCCATTGTTGATGTTACTGAGGCATTCCAATTTGCATGGGCTCCTCAGTAAATGTAGTAGACATATAAGTATTATGAGGAGATGTAGAATTAGTTGCATGTTCCTGTAAGCAATCACACAACCACCTATCTAGGCAGATTGCCAAGTACATGACAACAGAATAAGGAGGAGGAAACTGTACTAACAGGTCTTTGATTTCATTAGAAAGTCCAGTATGAAACTGATGGCGAAGGCGAAGGGCAGGGGCGTACATATCATTCATGGGGTCCCATAGCAGAAGTTCTAATTGGGTCCCCCACCCCAAAAAAAAAATAATAATAATTGTCAGGGTCACAGAAGAGCATATCTCACAACTTTCCTTCCAGCTTTTACATAGTAATTTTCCTCCTGCTGAAGTCCTAGACTCCTCTTTCATTGCCCCTATAAAGTATGATGCCAACAAAAGTGCCCCCCAAACACATTATGATACACCCATGGTGAATTCCTCCACATTAGCCTCCACATGCACATTATAATGACCATACTGTACCCCCCACAACTCCCAAGGCAAAGTATGGTGACCCCAACACAGTATAATCCCCCAACTGTCACCCCCATACAGCCCTCCATGCTCTATAATGGACATACATACAGTATAATGGCCCCACACCTCTCCACATTGTATAATGGCCTGCACTATACCTCCATACATTATAATGGCCCACACACAGACCTCCACACAGTATGATGGACCCCAAACTGTATAATTGCTAGCATACAGTATTATAATGGCCCCAAATAACCATCCATATAGTATAATGTGCCCTCATAATCCTCCATATAGTATAATGTGCCCCCATAATCCTCCATATAGTCCTCCATATAGCATAATGCACTTGCCATGGTCCTCCATAGAATATAATGCCATGGTCCTCCATAGAATATAATGCACTCGCAATGGTCCTACATACAATATCATGCACTCCCCATGGTCCTCCATACAATATAATGCACTTGCCATGGTCATGATGCAATATAATGTACTCTCCATGGTCCTCCATACAATATAATGCACTCGCCATGGTCCTCTATACAGTATAATGCACTCCCCATGGTCCTCTATACAATATAATGCACTCGCCATGGTCCTACATGCAAAATAATGCGCTTGCCCTGGTCCTCCATACAATATAATGCATTCTCTATGGTCCTCCATACAATATAATGCATTCGCCATGGTCCTCCATACAGTATAATGCACTCCCCATGGTCCTCCACACAATATAATGCACTCCCCATGGTTCTCCATATAATATAATGCACTCAACATGGTTCTCCACACAGTATAATGTACTCGCCATAGTCCTCCATACAATATAATACACTCGCCTTGGTCCTCCATACAATATAATGCATTCGCCATGGTCCTCCATACAATATAATGCACCCCCATGGTCCTCCATACAGAAAAATGCACCCCCCATAGTCCTTCATACAATTAAATTCACCCCTGCATGGCCCTCCATACAATATAATGCACCACCCCCATGGCCCTCCATATAATATAATGCACCCCGCATTATCCTCCATACAGTACAATGCACCTCCCTATGGTCATCCATAGAATATAATGTGCCCCCCCATGGTCCTTCATATGCTATTATGGCCACCAGTCACTGATTTAAAAAAATAAATACAATAGTCGCCCCGCCTCGTTCCACCTGATGCTCCGGTCTGCTGAGCGTGTGGTGTGAAGCGCTGGACATCTCAGAACAGCGGGCACGTCACGTCAGACACCAAGGAAGAATGATGGAGATGGAAGCACCTGCTGATGCTCCCTCCTCCTTCATCATTGCACGCTGATAGCCATAGTCTCCCTCCTTCCGTCAGCGCGAGCAATGATAATGGAGAAGGAAGCGTCAGCAGACACTTTGACCCCCATCATTCTGTGCGGGCGCTGACACTGGGCCCCCTGGCTCACAGGCCCCATAGCTGTGGCGTGGCCTGCCACCATTGGCGGTAAATCACTGGCGAAGGGCCTGGTCATTCCTTTGAGAGTTTGTGGCCGAAACTCAGTAGAGTATTCCTCAGCAGTACATTGTCCTTGGTGTAGAAATGATATTATACTTTTTTCTAAAGCTACATGGCCAGGGACATAATGAAGGTGCCAAAGGGCCTCAAACAAAGAGTCCACTGTGTAAAATTCTGGAGTCCCAGGAGTATGGAGAAGCCTGAGGGTCACAATGCCACAGGGAAATGATGAGTCCCACATGATTGGCTCTCAGAATCAAATGAATATGAGCTGCACCTGAATTACAGGTGACATCTTTCCATGAAGGTGAACATTTTTTAAGGTCATTTGAAAAATGGTTAGATAGCTTCACCTTAAAGGGGTTGTCCAGTACTTTATATTACCCCCCCCAATGTATCCCCCTGGGGCCCCTAAGGATTTTTGTAATTACCTTACGTTGCAGATACTGCCTGTGAGCGGCGCTATCACTGGCTGCTCACAGGCATCATGTGACCCCCGGCTGCAGCCGGCTCTGACGTCACGACAAGTTCTAGCAGCAGCTGGGGGTTACTGTCTACTGCGTTCCACGGTGGATGCCAGGCTGTGGGCGGGGTTTCCCCCCGCGTCACACCCGGCATCCACTGCGCACTCTGCCTCTCCCCATTCATTGGGAAAGAGCATGGTGGTTGCTGGGTGTGATGTGGGGGGTAACCCCGCCCACCACCCAGTAGCCACGGCGGGGACCCCAACGCTGAGTCACGCCTCACTTGTCGTGATGTCAGCGCAGGGTTACATGATGCCTGTGAGCGACCAAGAATAGCGCCGCTCACAGGCAGAAACAGTAACGTAAGGTATTTACAAAATACCTTACTGACAAAAAGACTAGTGTGAGGAAAAGGGTAAGAGGACAATTTGAGGCTTGCTCTGATTGCTGTCTGGCTTGTTTTTTTTTTTTCAAATGAGCAGCTAACGTCAATTGATGTGCTGATGAAGAGCAGTAGTTATTTAGTTCATGTAAGCCTGGACATCCATGACTTCTTTTCCTCCTGCAAACTGCCAAAGATTAATTTGTTGGCAAATTGAAATAGAAATGCCACACCCAAGATACCTGCATGTATAGCTCACCACCACCATAATCAAAACTTTCAGGCACTGTTGACCAGCGTCACCTGCTACCAAGCCAACCACTGAAGAAACTGATTTCAGCCCGGAGGAGGATCTTTTAGCAATAAGTCACTTTTGCTGTGTATCACCAAGGCGATACACATCAAATACCCACTCCTTTTATAATATGACCTCCTTGGAACCCTATCTGGTTCCCAGGTCCTTTCCACCACAGAATCATCATCATCGCTGACTCAGCTCACAGTTGTCTCTGTATAGAAAATGGAATGAGCTCATTGCCCCACCACCTGATTTCCACCTTAAAATGTGCCCTGTTCAGGGCACCACAGCTCACAACAGCTCGCAGAGTCAACAACACAATTAGGCATTTGAATCATCTCCTCCATCTCCTCCACCCTCTCATCATCCAAGTACAAAAGCTAACTGTTCATCTCATCCAATAAATGGGGGTTAGAGGACTAACGAACAGAACAGACATAGGTATCATTTGATGGAATTGAAACATTAAATGTTAAGGTGACAGAAGAGATCGGCTGAGCAGAATACTGACTCGAGCTGACAGTGTTACTGTCAGAGGTAATATCACCTTGCTCTAACTGAGCAAGGCAATGTGACATATATTCCATTGTGCCCTGCACTTCCTTTCCACTAATATGTTTTCCAGAGGTAAAATAGGCCAGTTTAAATCTAACCTTTGATGGTGCCAACAGTGCTGGTGTTGCTGCTGATAGCGGTTTCCATTTTTTAGCTGTGGTATGGGTATTTTTTCTATCACCCTATCACATCTATTGCAAGTGCTACTTTTACATTTACTATGCATTTTGGACATAATTATAACGTTTGCAAAAATGATTAACCACATTTTTCCAAACATGAAAAATTACATAATCAACAAAAATGCTACGTAGGGTATACTTTACAAATACCTCCACCACTTTTCCCAGGGGCATTGATATTGTCTTTTTATTCCACTGCGACCTCCACATCTCTTCCAAGGGGCATTAAAACCGACTTGTTAAGCTACTGCGACCTCCACCACTTTTCCCAGGGGCATTAAATCCGTCTTGTTATGCTACTGTGACCTCCACCACTTTTTCAAGGGGCATTGATATTGTCTTTTTATTCCACTGCAAACTCCTCCATTCTTCCAAGGGGCATGAAAACCGTCTTGTTAAGCTACTGCGACCTCCACCACTTTTCCCAGGGGCATTGATATTGTCTTTTTATTCCACTGCGACCTCCACCACTTTTCCCAGGGGCATTAAAACCGTCTTGTTAAGCTACTGCGACCTCCATGTCTCTTCCAAGGGGCATTAAAACCTTCTTGCTGAGCTACTGCGACCTCCATGTCTCTTCCAAGGGGCATTAAAACCATCTTGTTAAGCTGCTACGACCTCCACCACTTTTCCCAGGGGCATTGATATTGTCTTTTTATTCCACTGCGACCTCCACGTCTCTTCCAAGGGTGCATAAAAATCGTCTTGTTAATAGTGTTGAGCCACCCCCGTAGTGTTCGAGTTCGGTTCGGTTCGTCAAACACCCGTGTGTTCGCCGAACTGTTCGTCGAACTGTTCGTCGAACACCTTCGAACACCGTTAAAACCAATGGCAGGCAAACAAAAACACATAGAAACACATAGAAAACACCTTCAAAGGTGTCCAAAAGCTCACAAACTGCTCAGAAGACATAACTAACACATGGAAAAGTGACAAGTACATATAGTCATGCGAAAAGAAAAGAGGTGGAGGAGTAAAAGGAGGGGGAGACACAGATATAGGCATGTCATGCCCTTCTAAAATCCAAAAAGTGAGAAGCCGACACGGCCAGTCCGTTCCTGCCCGTTCCACCTCCATGTCGCCGGGTTTGTGCCAGAGCCGCGGTGGACCCTGACGGCCAGTCCCCCTTTCCCAATACTGGTGCCTGTCCGCTGGTGGGTCGAGCCCCCCCGCGGTGGGGGGGGAGTAACATCTGCAGAAGAAAGACCATCTTCCAACCAAACTAAGATGTCGACTTCTTTTCGTGGACAATGTGATACGATCCCTTTCTTACGGACACGCCCATCGCTACAAATTCCAGATGAGGCACAAAAACAGCAGGTGCTTCAGCGGATATCAAGTGCTCCTTCAAGTGGGCTCTCCTCCACCTCAATTTCAACATCACAAATACTCCAGTCCTCAGAGGTGTCACCCCAATCGCACTTGCTTCCTCACAGCTCCCAAGTCTCCAGCTGCCCGTCTGAGTATGGGGTAACACAGATGGTTGAGTCTGCACAGCTGTTTACTCATACTATAGCCTGGGAAACGGAGGTCTGCTCCAGAGCTTCTGTTAATCCAGATGAGGAAATGATCTGCACTGATGCCCAGAATCTTTATAAGTCGGATCCAGGACCAGATGAAGAAGGTTCTGAGCATAATGTAGACCCTCGTTCCCAAACTGAAACTCCTGTTGGTGGAGACAATGATGAAGACGATGATGAGACTCAAATACCTGATTGGAGAGACAACTTGACTTTTCGGTCAGGGCAGGAAGAGGTTGGCTTTGAGGATGACGGGTGTGATAACACACAGGGTGATGATGACGAGGTTGGAGATCCCACTTACTGTCAACCCACAGTCAGCCAGTCGATGATGTCAGTGGAGGAGGTGGAGGAGGATGTGACTAGCCCAGGGGATGGGGATGACTCGGTACCTGGGCCTTTGCCTGGCCTTTGGGATGTCGCGGTGGTCGGCTCCCTGGCCCGCACCCTGTCACTCTTTAAAAGGGTGGATAATTGTTAATTTTATAAGAGTTCTGACGCCACCTGTGGTATCTGGTGAGAAGCACCAGCGCTGCAGCAGTCCACTGAGACCCGTGATAAGGCAGCTCGATGGTATAGCTCCCCACAGGTGGAGCTAGGTCTCAGGGCAGCGTATGCAGGGGGAATGCAGGACAGGCGAGACCCAGCTGGGTCAGAGCAAGAACGGGAACGGACACGATAGTCACTTCAGTACCTTTTACTGGAGGAAATTCAGGCACATCCCGGAGCACTGTAGGGTGAAGGGTGCATGTCAGGATCCTCCCCAATGAGCGGGTGTAGGGCCTCCTGTTTCTTGCCTCTGCGTAGTAAGTTTCTGACCTGCCTGGAGCTAGGCCTAACTTTGTCTCTGTCCTGCGCTGGCTGACCTTGTGGTAGGGCCTTCTCTTGGAGTTCACGCTCCCAGTATGCGGGGCCTAAGCGTCTCCTGGCTCTGTTACGTATCAGCACCTTAGCGATCCTGGGACTTGTAGTTCTCCAGGGATTCCGGTTATGCCTTACTGGGTCATAGAGATCCCGGTAAGCTCGGATCCGGTGTCCGGTAAATGCTTCGGTGTGAGCTAGTTAAGCTCCTCTGCCCCTTATGTACTAACTCGCCACTCGCCTTCGGCCTACTAGGGCCCTCACTAGGCTATACACACTAACGGCAGCTTGCCGCGCTTCACTGATCTTATGGCGTCGGCACACCTTAAGCTCTATCTGGGCTCCCTGAATCTAGCTAGCAGGAGCCTCGTGCTCCACTGCTGAACTATTAACTGAGTTCTCTAGACTAGACTGAGCTCCACTGCAGACTGACCTCTCTTAGGCTTCTCTACTGCAGGAACTCTTCAGAGGAACTGAACTGCCTAGCTCCACCTTCCCTATTTATATCCCTAACGGGCTCCCTCTGCTGGTCTGAGGTGGAAGGTGGAGATGTGTGAATGTTTATGGGGGCCTCTTGTGGAGGATTCCATCAATGCACTCTTCTAGGATCTGTGATACCAAGCGCAGCGGGGCGTCACAGATGCTATTGACGACGAGGTTAGGTTGCGCCTTCCTGGACAGAGACGGAGTACTGGAAGCACGTCAACAACTGCATCCTCAACCACAACTCTGCCTCTGACCACAAGTCGTAGTGGCTCTTCAGGTCGCATGGGCTCTAAGCCTTGCATAGCCTGGGCATTTATTCAGGTCGATAAGGATGACCCAACTCGTGTTATCTGTAATATTTGTCACCAAAAGCTAAGTAGAGGCCAAAAAATCCATAGTTTGAGTAGTTCATGCATGTACCGTCACATGGATATGAAGCATAAGTTGCAGTGGGAAGCTCACTGTGCTACAATGCGGCCTAGCAGGCTGGGCCAACCACCGTCTGCCCCATCTTGTGCATCCGCGGCCTCTTCATCCTCTGTGACTGGGGGGACAGCAGTCACACATGTTTTTGGACGCAGACCTGCCACCTCTTTACCTGCAACAGCCAGTGTGATTGGCAGGTCATCATTTTCTTTGGAGGTGGTAACACCAGCTGGTGTTGAGCGCTGTCCGACATCGATAGCACCACCATTGGATCAAGGCAACCTAACATGTCTGCCTGCATCTTCCTCACAGACCGGCAGTTTGCCGGGGACACCCTACTCAACCCCGTCTAAGCACAACAGCCAGCCCTCGGTCCCTCAGATGTGGAAAAGTAAAAGACCATTTCCTCCTAGCCATGACAAAGCTAAGAGGTTGAATTTCACCATCTGCAAGCTGTTGGCTACAGAAATGTTGCCTTTCCGCCTGGAGGACACAGTGGATTTTCGAGACCTTATGTCCGTCGCAGTGCCCCAGTACCAGATGCCCAGTCGGCACTACTTCTCAAAGAAAGGTGTGCCTGCACTCCACCAGCATCTCAAACACAACATCACCGCTTCTTCGAGAAACTCTGTGTGTGACAGGGTGCATTTCACCACAGACACTTGGACAGGTAGGCATGGACAGGGGCGCTACATGTCGCTGACTGGGCACTGGGTAACTATGGTGACAGCAGGACAAGGGGCTGCTGTCCAAGTCTTACCGTCCCCACGAGTTGTGCGTCAATCCTCTTTATCTCGAAGTTCCTCCACTGCTTCTGCCTCCTCAACCTCCTCTCGGTCCTCCACCTGCACCCAAAGCCTGTCTGGTAATGCCACCCACTTTCTAACTGCACAGAAGGAATCCTGCACACCTCCTTACTATGCTGGCAGCAGGGCTCAACGGCATCAGTGTTTATTTGAAATGTCTGGGAAATGTGAGTCACACAGCTGAGGAGTTGTGGTCAGCTCTGGAGACCCAGTTTCATGAATGGTTGTCTCCACTGGACCTGCAACCAGAGAAGGCCGTGTGCGACAATGCTGCAAACCTGAGTGCGGCCCTTCGCCGGGGCAATGTCACGCACGTGCCTTGTATGGCTCACGTGTTGAACCTGGTTGTCCATAAATTTTTAGCCCACTATCCCGGACTAGATGGCCTTCTGCAGAGGGCACGGTCGCTGTGTGCTCACTTCCGCCGTTCGCATCCCGCAGCTCAACGACTTACATCTCTACAGAAGTCGTTGGGCCTGCCAGTTCAACGGCTGAAATGCGATGCGCCGACACGGTGGAATTCAACTCTGCACATGTTGCAGCGACTGTGGCAGCACCGACAAGCCCTGGTGCAATACGTTCTGATGTATAGCCTGGGCCAACGAGATCCAGAGGTGGGGCAAATCGCGCTGTAGGAGTGGTCTCAGATCAGGGACCTATGAAGTTGACGCACCCCCTGGGCCGTGGGGTACCCTGAGCTGGGCCGGTAGACGCTGGGGGTTGTAGTCACTGTGGCGATGACCCGGTACGTGACCCAGGGCGGTCAATCCAAGGGTAATTTGTATATATGGATTTTATAATGCCCGACTACGCCACCTGTGGAGTGCGGCCAAAGGGGCCGCCGCTGCGGAACAGTCCTCTGAAGCTGGTGGTTTTGCAGCAATGGTATTATTACTCACCACAGGAAGAGTGTAGCTTCAGGGCAGTGTGGGTGGATGATGGTGGTTGTAGTGCAGGGAGTCAGTAATGAACACAGAGTCAGTGTGATGCAGTCCCAAGATCTTTACTCACAGTTGTCGCAGTCCAGATTACAGGTACCAGAGCAATCTCACCCGTCATGCTGTGCGTACTCAGTGAGGGGCTCAGTCCACCCCCAGATAGCTCCGGAGTACTTAGCAGGACCCCCTTCTGTGTGTCCTTTCTCTGGCCTTCTCCCTGCACCTCACACCCAGTGACACTTCTATCCGGTATCCTCGGGCCTTGGCGGGCGACTTGTGTTCCGTCCCCTGGGTCCTATGTGGCTACCTTCTTAGTGAGACTGGTGTGGACTTTTGCATGCAGTACATGTAATGCTGCAGCCTCCGGTTTCTAGTTGAGCCTTGCTGTTTCTCCTCTAGTTGAGGGACCGGTTCCCCTTATCTGGCCTGACCCCTCTACCTCCTGGTAGCAGCGGGAGTACGGGTGGCCTTCTGCACGGCCCGTACCCCTAGGGTCCCTTCGGTTCCTGGAGCCTTCCTGCTCCCACTCCTCTCTTCTCTCCTTCAGTCCTGGGCCTCCCAGGCTAGGCCCGCCTCCAGTGCAGAGCTCATGCAGAGCCTCTGCTCCTGTCACTTTTCCTCCTCTGACTGGCTAGCTCTTTCTAAGATGGCTTCCTATTTATACTCTCCCTGTCATGTGCTCCCCTAAGCTGCTCCCCTAAGCACCCACTACATAGGACCCTCCCTCCAGCTATGGACCTGGGACTGTGCTCTCCCTTAGGAGCAATCTCGCCCTACCCCCACTGCGGGTATGTAGTGGATGCAGGTGTTAGGGTCCCGAGCCATACTCCTTCCTTACCTGAGGGTGAGATACCACACCTCTGGGTGAGATGCAGTACCTCTGTGCTGACTGAACCCTCAGGGGCGCCACACACCCTTCTGCACAGTTTTTAAATGGCGACGAAGATGTTTAGTGCTGACGACGATGCCATTATCAGCATGACTATTCCGGTGATTTACATGCTGGAGCATACATTAAACAGAATTCAGAGTCAGGTGGTGGGACAAGAGGAGGTGGAGGAAGTAGAGGAGGAGTCGTATGCGGAAGGGATAACATCTCCAAGGTCCAGACGGTTGGCAGCACCAAGGCGGCAGGCATGGGAGGGTGGGGGAGAGGGATTAACCAGGGCGCATGGTAGCAGCCAAACTGTTGAGGAAGGTGCAGGAGCCAAGGAAGAAGTGGAGGACGAACTGGCGATGGGCATGGAAGACTCATCAGATGAGGGAGACCTTGATCACATTTCTGTTGTGCGAGGTTGGGGGGAGAGGGCAGAAGAAGGAAGCATGATTCTTACCTCGCTACCAACACAACAAGGACTTGGTCCTCCAGGATGCGCAAGACACATGAGTGCCTTCTTGCTGCACTACCTGCAACATGACCCTCAGATTGTCAGAATTCGAAGTAATCCCGACTACTGGGTTGCCACACTCTTAGATCTCCGGTACAAAAGTAAATTTGCCGAAATAATTCCTGCCATATAAAGGGAGTTTCTGCAGATGCTGTTGCAGAATCTTACATGTGCTTTTCCACAAAACACCAGTGGTGCACGTAGTGAATCTCACAGTTCTAACTTGCCAACCGTGGGACTGTCGAGTCTTCATCACTCAAACCGTAACATTAACACAGTATCTGCTGGTAACAGCAATTTTGTGGAATCGTTTCACCACTTTTTTAGACCATCCGTTGCAAGGCCACAGGAGACAAGAAGTCTGACACATAGTCAATGCCTAGAGAGGATGGTGCAGGAGTATCTCCAAGTGAACATCGAAGCCATGACTGTGTCACTGGACCCTTGCTCATTTTGGTATTCCAATCTGGAAAAATGGCCGGAGCTCGCCACTCACGCCTTGGAGATCTTGTCATGCCCTGCAGCCAGTGTTCTCTCTGAGTGTGTGTTCAGCGCTGCTGGTGGAGTGCTGACAGATAAGCGCACACGGCTGTCCACTGAGAATGTAGACAGACTCACGTTCATAAAGATGAACAAATCATGGATTCGCAAGGACTTTTCTACCCCTGTGTTATCCTTAGGAGACTAAAAGCTTGAGGATTTGGTAAAATCACCTCACCAACCGTTTTAAGCAACTGTGGGGCAATTGAGGCCACTTAACCCTAGAACACATGACCATAAAAATCTACACTTTCATATACCTGGGGCCTTTTAGGCCCGTGTGCAAATAACATGGAATAACTCAAACTCAAATGACAAACAACTGTATACATGAAGAATACCTAGAGTTTCAAAATTCTAACTAAAGTAATCTTGCAGAAAATAGAAAACAATTAACAGGGCAGGCCTGCGAGGCCCCAGGTATGCGTTCTAGGGTTAAGTGCTGTCTGTGCCACAATTTTGGTAAAAAATGGAGACTCTTTTTGGAGTCCCCTTGCTATGTCTTACGTGACGTTGGCATCGTCAATTCCAGGTGGGTTGGGTCGCACCCCCCCCCCCTTTTAACTGTAAGAGACTACATAGACTATGGCTTGGGGTAACACAGATGATTGAGTCTGAAGAGCTGTTTACTCAGAGGTCTGCTCCAAATCTTCAGTGTCTGCTAGTCAGCGTAGAATTTTTAACTGCATCTAGCCTAGGCAATACTTTGGGCGTAGTAGCCCAGCTGCGAAGCAAGCTGCACCGCCTGTGTATCTAATAAGAATTTTTAAATGCATCTAGCCTAGGCAGACTGTGGGGACCCCCAACCAAACCCAGACGCTCAGCCAACCTACCGCTCCCCTTTCCTTGACAATACAATAATATAACTCTTACAACTGGATGGGTGAGGATCGGTCACAGCTTTATTAACTCTTTATACTCATTCCATTAGAAAGGCATTTTAATTCTAAAATAATTCAGCTTGTTGCAGCATGCCCTGGGTCTCCACTCCGGCAAGTTGGCCAACAAGTGTAACTCTCCAACATGTCCTTTCTATTTCCAGGCCATGGAGGATCCTGCGTACTCGTATGCAGGACTCTGACCCCCACCCATCACTCTTAACGCTTCTTCCACTCCGTCCTGGAGTCCTGACAGGAATATGTCCAGTCCAATATCCATTAAGTGAACACAGTCGGGCCGTATGAGGCCTGCTTTATCTCCTTCCAGTTGTCGGTGTCGTACCACTACACCGCCTCTGTCTCTTCTAAATTTTGCCATCCGAATATTTATTACCCGCTTTGTCCGTTCGATGGACGTGATGTCTCGCGCACCTTGCCATACCGCTATCGGCACAATCTCTGACCATACTATAGCTAGTTTTGTGAAAAATTCTCTGAAGCGCTCAGTGTCTAGTTTCATTATTGCCATTAGTTATGCGCTCTTGTAATGACCTAGGTTGTTTCCCCCGGTCTGTATAACTAAGATGACCGGACATCTTGCCT
The DNA here is from genome assembly GCF_046119375.1 of Phyllobates terribilis. Taxonomy (NCBI): domain Eukaryota; kingdom Metazoa; phylum Chordata; class Amphibia; order Anura; family Dendrobatidae; genus Phyllobates; species Phyllobates terribilis. The sequence continues at coordinate 318,133,613 of NW_027362762.1, read as the reverse complement.
CTCTCCCTTCCTTGATTACCTCCATTAGTACCTGTGGCCATAGCAGGCCTCTAATACCTCTCCAGTTGAAATATGTGTTATGAAACTCTAATTTCCTCCTGCCTGGGCGGACTTTCGCCCTTTTTTCTGCCCAATATATATACGAGTGGCCTATCACCCACACTGTTGGCTAAGCGTCACCTGTAAAAGAAACAAACCACGTCAGGATAACAAGTCCGGTCTTATGTATCTTGCCAAACACGTGGATCGCCATCTCCCTATACTCTGAACTTCCGTTTCTGACAGTCCTGCTCTTGCTGCTTCCGTGGCCGCGCCTATGCGGAATGAGTGTGTCCCGTAATCTTTGGGGTGGTTCCCTGCCGATGTTATGCATTTATTAAATATAGCTTGGAACTGGTATCTTGATAATGGCGTTCCATCAATGTGTGATAGGAAGAAATTACTTTGTGATCTGATGGTTAGATATGTTTTTACTATTGTTACCCGACTCAGTGTACCGTTTGTGGGTTGTAGAAGTACCCAAATGCCCCTGCCCGCTGGAACCGTTTTCGATTTGTGTATGCGTAGACGTATTGCATTATTGGCTATGACTACGTCCTGGTGTAATAAGCCTCCACTGGTGGTAATTTTGGATTGAGGGACTAATTCGCTTATGCATAGCGCCCCGAAGAAGGCGATCACAAATGCAGTAGACAGTAGTGTTGCTTCAAATTGTGAGTGTCATCTTAATGGTGTTAGGGATATGATGTGAGAAATCAGTTTTAGTGACACGGGACGTCAACACTCCTGACTTGGCGGACCCCTTTTCCACCCTTTTATGGATTGTCTGATGATGAATCTTTGTCACATCTCCCCAATTCAGTAGTTGGAAGTGAAATGCTACTCCGGTCAGACACCGCTGCGCTGACGCCGCTGATATGCCCCTCATCATTAGCTGATGGAGAAATTCTATGGTGACTTGTGATCTGGCTTGTTCACATTGGTCAACCCGTCTGCCTGCTACTAGTCGTGTCCACTCTTCCCATGCCTTACCGTATGCTTGCCACGTCGACGGGGCAACTGACGCTCTGATTAATGGCATCAACTATTCGCTACTAGATCCCATAGGGAAGGTGGTCAACTGTTGCCCGATGGGTGGGCGTTGTGGAAGAGCTCTGTGAAAATCTGCCAATTGAATTGTTATAAAGCGTTAGCAGCAGCTTTAGACCCCTCAGCATAGTGGCTAGCGCGGACCCATACATTGTGTTTTAGGCACAGGAATGCTAGCCAGGGTAGTAGGCCTAGCACTGGGAGAGACAATGATGCCATCTTATTAATGCAGTGCGCTAGGCTGGTGTTTTTTGTTATGAAGCGTATATTTTTGTAAGCCAGGCTCGCGCCCCATATTTCTATTGCTACCACTATTGGGAAGAAAAATTATTTTCAGGGCTAGATGCAGCTAAAAATTATTATTAATTTAAAAGCTGGTGGAGCTTGGTATAGATGGCCTAATACAATGAGTCCCACACACTGCTAGAAGCCCAAATATTTTTTCAGAGCTAGATGCAGAAAAAAATTATATTTAATTTGCAACCAGATGGAGGTCAGTATAGATGGACTAAAAGACCAAATCCCACACACTGCTAGAAGCCTAAATATTTTTTCAGAGCTAGATGCAGAAAAAAATTATATTCAATTTGCAACCTGATGGAGGTCAGTATAGATGGACTAATAGACCACCTCCCACACACTGCTAGAAGGCCAAATATTTTTTCAGAGCTAGATGCAGAAAAAAATTATATTCAATTTGCAACCTGATGGAGGTCAGTGTAGATGGACTAATAGAACAAGACCCACACACTGCTAGAAGGCCAAACATTTTTTCAGAGCTAGATGCAGAAAAAAATTATATTCAATTTGCAACCTGATGGAGGTCAGTATAGATGGACTAATAGAACAAGTCCCACACACTGCTAGAAGCCCAAATATTTTTTCAGAGCTAGATGCAGAAAAAAATTATATTCAATTTGCAACTGATGGAGGTCAGTATAGATGGACTAATAGAACAAGTCCAATACACTGCTAGAAGCCCAAATATTTTTTCAGAGCTAGATGCAGATAAAAATTATTTTTAATTTGCAATCTGATGGAGGTCAGTATAGATGGACTAATAGACCAAGTCCCACACACTGCTAGAAGCCTAAATATTTTTTCAGAGCTAGATGCAGATAAAAATTATTTTTAATTTGCAACCTGATGGAGGTCAGTATAGATGGACTAATAGAACAAGTCCCACACACTGCTAGAAGTCCAAATATTTTTTCAGAGCTAGATGCAGAAAAAAATTATATTCAATTTGCAACCTGATGGAGATCAGTATAGATGGACTAATAGAACAAGTCCCACACACTGCTAGAAGGCCAAACATTTTTTCAGAGCTAGATGCAGAAAAAAATTATATTCAATTTGCAACCTGATGGAGGTCAGTATAGATGGACTAATAGAACAAGTCCCACACACTGCTAGAAGCCCAAATATGTTTTCAGAGCTAGATGCAGAAAAAAATTATATTCAATTTGCAACCTGATGGAGGTCAGTATAGATGGACTAATAGAACAAGTCCCACACACTGCTAGAAGCCCAAATATGTTTTCAGAGCTAGATGCAGAAAAAAATTATATTCAATTTGCAACCTGATGGAGGTCAGTATAGATGGACTAATAGACAAAGTCCCACACACTGCTAGAAGCCCAAATATTTTTTCAGAGCTAGATGCAGATAAAAATTATTTTGAATTTGCAACCTGATGGAGGTCAGTATAGATGGACTAATAGAACAAGTCCCACACATTGCTAGAAGCCCAAATATTTTTTCAGAGCTAGATGCAGAAAAAAATTATATTCAATTTGCAACCTTATGGAGGTCAGTATAGATGGACTAATAGAATGATGCTATGCCGAAAAGGTTTTACTTCACTAGGTGCAGTAAAAAAATTGGTATTCTATACACAGGTGGTGTAGCTTGCAACACAGATAGGCTACTCCACTGACTAACACACTCTGCAATAGGCCAAAAAGGATTAGCTTTGCTAGATTTAGCCAAATGCTGTGAAAAAAACTTGCACAGCACTGGCACAGACCTGCCTGGCAAAAACTGATAGGAACTGAAAAGGACTGCGATTACAATTAGTCTTTACTCCCACAACCTATCTATTTAAGAGCACAGACCTGCCTGATAAAAGTCGTAGGAAATGCTGTAACCTAGTCCTTAAAAGGACTGCAATCACAACTATTCCCTACTCCCAAGCTATCTGTAGATTTGTGCGAAAATTGGTTTTAAATTAACAAGGTATAGCGCACACAGCAACAGCGGTGCCATCTAACACGCAGTTGCAGCAGTGAGAAAATGGTGGGAAAATGACTGGGTCTTATAGGGCAAGGACATGTGACATACACTGCCAATGACACATGCCCTTGCTTGTGTGAAAAAAAGCAGTTCGCTCCGTGTGTGCTCTGCTGATAGGCTGACAGATTGCACATCCCCACTGTAAATGCGGGAAAGAGAAAAAAAAATGGAGATCTTCATTATTCCTGCAGAGATACATCCCCTGCCCCTCCCCCCGCCCCACTGTACACTCAAACTGCGTATTAACATTAATTTTCATCATTACTGAGAAAAAATCCAGCTATGATTTTGGTGCACGAACAGTTATTGAACATAACCTCGAACAGACGAATTTTTTTCAAATCGTTCGTGTTCGCCGAACGGCTCGAACACCGCCCAAAACAGCTCGAATTTGAGATTGGCGAACAGTTCGAGTCGAACAACGCTCATCTCTACTTGTTAAGCTACTGCGACCTCCACCACTTTTCGGCAGTTTTTTGCTCTTCTCCTTATCCTCAGCTGCCACCACCACTATACCACCAGGGTGACCGTGGTCCGTGTTGCCAGCATTGCAAGTTCCTCCGTCCTATTTTTTGGCAGCTTTTGCTTGGAAGGCATAGGTAAAGACTATGGGAGACCCACTCCCCAATAATGGGAATAATGTTTTTAATATGCTGTACTGCATGGCTCTTGTAAGGAGCATGAAAACCGTCTTGTTAAGCTACTGCGACCTCCACCACTTTTCCCAAGGGCATTGATATTGTCTTTTTATTCCACTGCGACCTCCACCACTTTTCCCAGTGGCAATAAAACCGCCTTGTTAAGCTACTGCGACCTCCACCATTCTTCCAAGGGGCATTAATACCATCTTGTTAAGCTACTGCAACCTCCACGTCTCTTCCAAGGGGCATTGATATTGTCTTTTTATTCCACTGCGACCTGCGCGTCTCTTCCAAGGGGCATTAAAACCGTCTTGTTAAGCTACTGCGACCTCCACCACTTTTCCCAGGGACGTTAAAACCGTCATGTTAAGCTACTGCGACCTCCACCACTTTTCCCAGGGGCATTGATATTGTCTTTTTATTCCACTGCGACCTCCACCATTCTTCCATGGGGCATGAAAACCATCTTGTTAAGCTACTGTGACCTCCACCACTTTTCCCAGGGGCATTAAAACCATCTTGTTAAGCTACTACGACCTCCACCACTTTTTCAAGGGGCATTGATATTGTCTTTTTATTCCACTGCGAACTCCACCATTCTTCCAGGGGGCATTAAAACTGTCTTGTTAAGCTACTGCGACCTCCACCACTTTTTCGAGGGGCATTGATATTGTCTTTTTATTCCACTGCGACCTCCACCATTCTTCCTAGGGGCATTAAAACCGTCTTGTTAAGCTACTGCGACCTCCACCACTTTTTCAAGGGGCATTGATATTGTCTTTTTATTCCACTACAACCTCCACCATTCTTCCAAGGTGCATTAAAACCGTCTTGTTAAGCTACTGCGACCTCCACCACTTTTTCAAGGGGCATTGATATTGTCTTTTTATTCCACTGCGAACTCCACCATTCTTCCAACGGGCATTGCATTTCCTCCTAATTTTAGTCAGCTTTTCCTTTTCAATGCATAGTCGAACACTAAGGGAGACCCACTCTCCAATAATGGGTAGAAGGTTTTTAGTATGCTGTAATCCACGTCTGTTTCAAGGGGCATTGCAGTTCCTCATAATTTTTGGAAAGCCTTTCATTCACTGCTTAGGCCAACAGTGCACAGGAGATTCAGCTGCTATAAATGGAAAAAACGGTTTAGTTAAGGCGCTCTGATCTCCATGTCACATCCAAGGGGCTTTGGAGTGCCTCAAAATTTTTGGTAGGCTTTGCACTCACTGCATGCCCTATTACTGTGTAGCCGAACCACTCCTTTTGGTACAGAAACATATCCTACAAGACATGTGTGGTTGACTGGCCTGATATTGATGTGAATGGTCCCTGTTCCTCCTGCTCTTTCTCCTTTGCCACCACCTCATCCATCATTCAACACCTGAATCTTTGTTTTAACGAGAGTCATAGAACTGGGATAGTAGCAGGAAATCATCCAGCAATCCTCGGAGGAGGTAGAATATGCGCCAAAACGCTGACCACCTCAGGCCTAGCCGCTACTACATACATGCGCTTGCATTCCAAGAAAACAAAGCAGATGCTAACTTCTATCATCATCATCATGCTCCTCACCTTGGCACTCTCAACTCCCCTGATGGAGAAGCCAGGGCCCACCGGAGGAGTCTGGTTCTCTGGTGGGCTCGTCCAATGCTGCCCTAAAGCAGGCCGGGCTAAGAAAAGTGTGGGGGGAACTTCCAAGGAGAAATAGGGGCGGCTGGAGACCGTGTGTGGACACCTGGCCGCGGGGCGGCTGGGGACCGGGTATAGACACTCGGCCACCCACTGGCGGCTGGGGACCGAGCGCGGACACCCGGCCGCCGGGCGGCTGGGGACCGAGTGTGGACACCCGGCCGCCGGGCGGCTGGGGACTGAGTATGGACACCAGGCCGCCAACGCAGCCATGACATGGTGGCCAGCGTCTGCCTCCACATGCCTAAAAGGCCCAATTTCAAGTGCAAGCAAGCTAGCAGTATGGTATTGCAGCCTGGGGGTGGGTGGGTGGCAGGTTACACACTTACGCTTGCATTCCAAGAAAACAAAGCAGATGCTAACTTCTATCATCATCATCATGCTCCTCACCTTGGCACTCTCAACTCCCCTGATGGAGAAGCCAGGGCCCACTGGAGGAGTCTGGTTCTCTGGTGGGCTCATCCAATGCTGCCCTAAAGCAGGCCGGGCTAAGAAAAGTGTGGGGGGAAGTTACAAGGAGAAATAGGGGTGGCTGGGGACCGTTTATGGACACCCGGCCGCCCCCAGGCGGCTGGGGACCGTGTGTGGACACCCGGCTGCGGGGCGGCTGGGGACCGAGTATGGACACCCGGCCTCCCCCTGGCGGCTGGGGACCGAGCATGGACACCCGGCCGCCGGGCGGCTGGGGACTAAGTATGGATACCAGGCCGCCAACGCAGCCATGACATGGTGGCCGGCGTCTGCCTCCACATGCCTAAAAGGCCCAATTTCAAGTGCAAGCAAGCTAGCAGTATGGTATTGCAGCCTGGGGGTGGGTGGGTGGCAGGTTGCACACTTATGCTTGCATTCCAAGAAAGCAAAGCAGATGCTAACTTCTATCATCATCATCATGCTCCTCACCTTGGCACTCTCAACTACCCTGATGGAGAAGCCAGGGCCCACTGGAGGAGTCTGGTTCTCTGGTAGGCTCATCCAATGCTGCCCTAAAGCAGGCTGGGCTAAGAAAAGTGTGGGGGGAACTTCCAAGGAGAAACAGGGGCGGCTGGGGACCGTTTATGGACACCCGGCCGCAGGGCGGCTGGGGATCGAGTATGGACACCTCGCTGCCAAAGCAGCCATGAGGTAGTGGCCAGCTTCGGCCTCCTCCAAACTAAAAGGCCCCATTTCAAGTGCAAGCTAGCAGTATGGTATTGCAGCCTGGGTGGGTGGCAGGCTGCATGCTTGCGCTTGCATTGCAAGGAATGGGGGAGGTACAATTGAACACTGCCCTGGGACAAGGACTTGCACGGGGATAGTTGCATCTTCTGATGCGGCAAGGATCACTTCTGAAGGACACACTTTTAGGCACTGACCTGGGTGTCATAGATGCTTCCAGGGTTCTTCCCCATGCAGTTCCCATGTCTTTTCAGCACTGTATGCATGTGTCACACAGCACATGGCCAGATAAGATTGTAAAATGTTAAAATGACATTTCCCGGTGAATGCATTTGTCACAGTTGAAAGTAATACAAAAGTGCAAAAACGCATAAAAAATGCTATTTGTGAACATATCCCAAGGTGTGGAGGGGTATTCTTCTGTGTCACTTCGAGTTACAACTTTACTTCATTTTAGTTGGACATCATGTATCCTCCCATTTGGCTCAGGTTTTACAAAGATGGCATACTGGTAGTTACCTATTTGCTCTTAGTATGTTGTCAGAGATTACATGAAATGATAAGCTTTTTGATCTTTGATTTTTGAAGGTGATGTGACCCAGAATCAAGGGTGCTTACCTTGGCAGGATGAGTCCTGCTGTGCTGCTAGATGTTTTGTCCTGCAGGAGTTGTATAGAGTATGGATCCTACTTAACAGGGGTCACTTTGAAGTGGCAAGATGACTTATACAATTTGACCAAAATGTGTAATAAAAACCTCTTGATTATATTTGTACAAATTTTGTTTATTAGCAATAGCTCAATGTTTAATACCTTGATGGCCCATGGCACTGGTCTTAAAAGGTCTGAATACTAGCTTATTTTGACGTCAATAATGAAACATATTGCAATACATTTGAGCAACATATGAGCTCTATTATTTAACACAAAAGCATATTTTCCTTTAGCTATTTTTAGTTCTTAGAATACTGTAGGCTTTATAATAAAATACTGTAATACATTCTTCATTTTTTTAAATAAGTCAACTTTGTGAGCCCCCAAAGTCTCGTAAAGTGATGAAGACAACCTATGTTAGGTTTCTCTTGTCCATTGACCTTAATCAGGAAAATTACGTTATGTAATACAGACAATATAAGTAAGAATTGTCAACTTGGTTTGTTTTGTTTTGGTTTTTTTTGTTTATACTTATTTTAATGTACAAGGCCTACATAATACATCTAGTTAATAATAATGATGGTCTAGGATGATAAAGGGATAAATAACCTCACTACCCTCCCCAGGTTTCTAGCACATTCTGGCTGTGACAGAAAACTCAATACAGGTTCGAGCATCATATATATTTACTTAGAAATAAATGCAATAAATTTGGAAGGCAGATGCATCCTATGTTGCTGTTTTTCCCTGAATTTAGGTGCCAAGGCTTCAGAATAGAAAGGTAATGTGCACTGTGTGACCATAAAAGTCACACATCCCTAAGTTTGGCCTGGAATATTAAAAATTGTTTGTTATGGCTTTTACATAATTTTATTTGACATACAGTATGTAAAATTCTACTTCTTTGATATCAATCAATACATTTCCTGTAACGAAAGCCAACTGTTTATAGCATTCAGATATATCCTTTATATTAGCAACATGGACCATAATAACCTATAGGCTGTAGGTGTTTATCTAGAGAAGAAGGAATTTTCTAGGCATGTGACCTATGCATGGGACACTGTACAGGGAGGGTGAGGAGGTGAACTGCGTCTATCACCCATTGTCAATAGTAGATTCAATATTATCTTTCATTGTAATTCTGCTTTTACTGATAATGAGATTATTAATACTACATGATCTATAAAAAGCACTAAGTGGATCAGTAAGGATCAGTCACCAGTTTGATGGGGAGGAATTTTTTATTTCAGATTGTGAAGTTCAAAACACACTCCACCTAACATAATTAAAATATAAGTTAAACATAAAAGTTTAATTTAAACAATAGGTCATTTTCTAATGACTCTTTTCTTTCAGTTCACAACTGAACATCCGCTTCAATGTCATTTTTTTACAACTGCAAAATAAAAAATGCATCAGGCAAAAAGAGCAGAAATCCCACCAAACAATAAATATCATATTGGTACACATATAATGAGAATAAAAAAGCAGGGTGCTTCATAGTGCAAAAATCCTTAATAAATTGGAGATGGCGAAGGCTGACAGGTGTGCTCACCTTGGAGGGATGTGCAAATAGCAGGCGCAACTCTGTTTCAAATACAGCTGCAGCTGAAAAAAATGGTTAAAATATGTTCTCATTAAACTCATTGGGGTGCAAACAAGAGAGCTTGTAAATCCAGAAAGCTTTTCATTGTTTGTTTCTATGGGAAGGAAGGTAATCTTACTGAAACCGACCCATGGCCAGTGCTAAAGTGACGAGATACACTATGCTGAAGGAACTTGTTCGCAACATTGGAACAGTGCTTGTTCATTCATTGCTGCGACTATTTGACTGTATGACCAAACACATTTCATGTTCCTAGTTTATATTGTGTCAGCATGTGTCCCATGTGCCCCATGTGTCAGCATTATGTATTATGTACTCTTCCTTTATCTTATTCGTGTGCACTGACCATTGACCCCATGATGTCAGTGTGTGACTTTTTTTCTTCCTTTTTTGTCCATTTAACCCCTTCACGCCGTGGCCCTTCTCTGTTTTTGCACTTTCATTTTTTACTCCTCTTCTTCCCGGAACCATATCTTTTTTATTTTTTGGTCAATATGGCCGTGTAAGGGCTTGTTTTTTTGGAGACGAGTTGTACTTTTGAACGACATCATTGGTTTTACCATATCATGTACTGGAAAAACGGTAAAAAAAATTCCAAGTGCGCTGAAATGGCAAAAAAGTGCTATTGTACAGTTGTTGGGGTTTTTTTGTTTTTTTTATCATGCTCACTAAATGCTAAAATTGATACTGCAATTATGATTCTCCAGGTCATTATGAGTTTGTAAATACCAAACATATATAGGTTCTTTTTCATTTAAGTGGTGAAAAAAAAAATCCAAATTTTGTTAAAAAAAAAATCGCCATTTTCCGAGACCCGTAGCGTCTCCATTTTTCGGAATCCGGGTCTGGGTGATGGCTTTTTTTTTGCATTCCGAGCTGACGTTTTTATTGATACCATTTTGAGGTAGATACGATGTTTTGATTGCTCGTTATTACATTTTATTGCAATGTTGTGGTGACCAAAAAAACATAATTCTGGCACTTTGATTTTTTTATTGTTACGCCGTTTATCGATCGGATTAATTCTTTTTATATTGATAGATCAGGCGATTCTGAATCAAATGATTTTTTTTATTGTTTTATTTTGAATCCTGTGTGTAGCAAAAATGCTCACTTATTATGAGCACCGACCGCTCATAGCATCCCAGCAATGATAACCACAGGGGTCTCCTGCAGGCCCCGGGTTGCCATGCCAACCCATTGATGACCCGAGGTCATGTGACATGGGCACCGATGGGCGGGATTAGTGACGCGCTTCTGATGCGGCCATGTTATATGCTGCTGTCAGAGATTGACAGCGACATTTAACATTTTAACAGTCGTGGGTAGATCGCAATTCAACCCACGGCTGCTAGGGGCACATAACAGCTGATCAGAACAGCTGTCATGTCTTGTCCCCGGAAAGGTGCGGGCTCAGAGCCCGCATCAAAGAGGGAGACACGTCATGTGCCATACATGTATGGCGCATGTCATGAAAGAGTTAAATCCTGTTTGCTGTATTGCTAACATACATGCCTGACCTGAGGAAAACATCTGTCCATTGTTGATACACGTAGCCCATATTCTTTCAATAAATTCTTATGAAGATATTACCTACCTGCCTGCCATGGGTCATGCTCAGCAGCTCTGTTATCACCCTTTTTTATCTCAATTTTGTTAAATATTTATACACATGGCCTGATAAATTTGGCTTTTTATTGGCACATGGTAGATTGTAAATCTTTGTGCAGAGTGTGTATTGAGGCCCTGTATATTAAAAGGGCTGTACAGCGGGTGAAAATTTTGCCAATGGCTTAGAATAGGTTTAAAAAGCTATAGTCATCTTATTGATCCCCCCTGATTCACCTCCTAGGTAGCCCACGTGTCTAATTTCTAATCCCATTTGAGATGCTAGGAAATGCTAGCCAATAACTGACTGCAGCGAGGACCCACATCAGTCAGTGATTGACTAAGAGGCATTTTATAGCATTCTCTGTGTGTTTACTAAAAAGGAGCAGAGACTGCAGGGAACCACGGCAATGTTTACATGGGAGCAGAAGGGGGTCAATGAGATTTATATGCCTTCATTTATTGTTTTAAACTCATTCTAAAGTCTAAACATTTTACTGTCTGAACAACCCCTTCAAAGATACATTTCTGTGGCTTACATTAATACACACCAGTAAAATATATGTAGAAATTGTGCATCGCTTTTTAAAATTTGCCACATTTAAAAATTTGTATCCTTGGAATATTTCTCCAATGTTCTTCTCTTATTTATGTGCCAAAAGAATCCTTGCTCCTTTAAGGCCAGTCACAAGTACCTTGTATTTTTAGCATTATTACACAACGTTTACATGACTTTTATGAGACTCGTTTCAGTAACATGGTCCTGACGGTCATTTAACGATATAACCCCGCGTCTGATCGAGGTTATTTACCGTAAACATCTCATACTATTTCAGTCACTGCAACCAAAGTGCAGTCATAATAAATTGCATAAGAGACAAATCTAAGAGCATAAATAAGACTGTGCAAAGTGTGCCCTAATGTATCATTTATTTGTCATGTAACAAAAAGCTGAACACCAACAACCAGCCTACTTGTGGTACTAATAAAATATGATACATTTCTTATTTTTAGAGAGGGTCGCTGGACACCACTCTACGTCTCACTACATAATGATTAAAATTAGATATGGGAGAATTTATTTGCAGGACAACGGTGTGTGTGCCTCCAGAGCAATGATGGTGTTAGGCCAGCCCGGCTAACCAAAAGAAGAGCCAAAAATGCTGAGAGGCAAGGAGATTCACAGGTCTCCAGCCCAATGGTCACATATTACTGACATAGCTGATGGACCTGCTAATCAATTCTTCCAACTCAATTTAAAATGAATGGATTCAAACAAGGTAAACTTGCTATTAATCTCTGAATGTTGAAAAGAGCAGAGATTAGTACAAGTATACTAGCTCTTTAAATTAAGCCAATGGCATGCATCAATTTTAATATCCAGAATGCCTCTCTTTCTTTTATCACCCTGTCTGGTTTTAACCCTTTGAATACAATTGATTTTAAATCCTATTGGATCACCTTTGTGATGATAGACATGTAAATGTTCTTTGATGCACTTACTTTGTGGGTTGTACAGCTCACGTATTGAGTGCAGGACTGTATTTACAGCTTATGCTTCCCTGGGCATTAAGCCAGAACATTCCCCCATTAAAGTCCCGTTTACAGCCACCAATTATAGTCATGAATAACACATATCTCAGCAATCACAATGATTATTGTTCAGAGTTAACAAAGAACAAGATCAACAATAAAAGTATAATTTAATATCCAGCTTATACTAAAATGCCATAAAAATAATAGATAGAGTAGCACGACTGATGAATGGTGCTTGTAATTTGGTCAGGTTCAGATGGCCAAATTGAAAAAACAGCAAGTGCATCCGCAAATTGACTCCGTGTGCTCATTCCACATTGCACACAGGTGTTGGGGCTGCATTTACATTGCATACATTATTCTGGTCTGTAAAATGGACAACAATTCTGCTATTTATTTTCTACATCTACCATCAGTCCATGTACACTGGCACACTGACTATAATATGTTCATGTGTGGAAACTAACTGTAACTAAATAATATCCACGTGTAGAATAACACGGCCATACTTCAGCCAATACAAAGTTTGCAGCACAGACATCAGAAGAAATCTTTATAAGTTTATTTTCTAAACTGCATTTGTATCACCTGTCTTCTAGCAGATTTTGCCAGGACTTCCAATAGGGCATTACCCTTTGCCCTCGAAAAGGATAAAATATCTGTGGTGAAGTGGTGAATAAGAGCCACATTTGAGTACAAGAATGAGAATACTACTGAATTGAAAATCTGTAGCTTGCCAATATCAATGCAACATTTTTCAGCTGCCTGTGGATGTATTGGTCTATAAATTGCAGTACGTTTTGCAATATAGAAGAATATTCCTGCAACATGTTGTGACATTTGGTAAAATATCATCCACTTTTCTGCCTGAAAATCCAAATAGAAAGTCTGCATCTGCATCTTGCAAGCATTCCCAGAATCAGCATCTTAGGCAGTAGTGTAGTTCAGAACATCTCACTTGGATTATATTCTGGTTTAGTGTTTGCCCTTAAGCATAGTTTACATGTCCATTAGTGATTAGTTAGAATGGATCCCCCATACAGTGTCCATTTTAGGACATGATCAGATATCAAAGTCAAACATCAGAATGATGTCAGTTTGAGGCTAAATACCCTGTCTGAGAACTGATTTTGATAAATGATTTTGATAAGTGACTTTGATATATGACTTTGATAAGTGACTTTGACAAGTGACTTTGACAAGTGACTTTGATAAGTCACTTTGATAACTCAGTTTGACATCTGACTTTGATAAGTGACTTTGATATGTGACCTTGATATCTGACTTTGACAAGTGAATTTGATGTGACTTTGATATCTGATTTTGACAAGTAACTGATATGTGACTTTGATAAGTGACTTTTACAACCGCAATAATAATAAAAAAAAGTCACTGTTCACTGATGGGACTTGAACCCAAAACTCTATGTCTAGAAGCCAGTGCACTAACCATTGAACTATAAACTCAATTGAAGAAATCTAGGCGTTCTATTTGGCTATGTGATTTTCAGTGCAAACCTGTCTGAAACTCATTGGGACTTTCACAATTACCTTCTCCAAACCAAATTCAAATGATGTGTGATTTTAATATGTGATTCTGATGTGTGACTTTCTTCAAACATCAGAATCAGAGTCACAATGACTTTTAGTTACCCTGAGTATTTTCATGGTTGATCTCATAAGCCAAGAAAAGCTGCCAATTATTATCACTTGACCTGATGGCTGAATGGTAAAGCATCAGCCTCCGAAACTACAGTGTCTTTAGTCAACATGGCTAAACCACAACCATTCTAATATGCAAACTAGACACCTAGCAGAAAAATTAAATATATGCAGTGCCATACCTTCAATGTAGGCAGAACATGCAATTACTGTGGGGTGTGGGAGTTTTGAGGTCCTGGTGCCCAGCAGCAGCTCCCTTCTGTAGCCTGGTCCTTACTCTTTATCCCTTGCACCCCTTGTGACCTGAAACATTAGCCGATTCAGCTGGCCAATAAGCAAAGAGAAGCTCTGTCCAGCTAAGTCTTCTGACATTTCTTATTTTTATTTATTTAAAAAAATTTTTGGGGGGAGAGGACAATTCAGACCTTTTCTGTGGAGCATCCTTGAACATTTGGTTAAAAAAATGTAACTCAACCAATGTGTATTTTGCCCAAAGGGTCAAAATTGATGGTGATCCAGAATAGGGTCATTTGTGGAGGTATTCTATACTGATAATACTTTACAAATGTTGCTAGGTGCATGTAAAAAAATAAGATTACAAAGTATGACCTAAATTGCTTTTTTTTTTAAAGTGCTCAAAATTTAAAAAAAAAAGCATTTAAAAATCATGTGAAAATTAAAAAAATGATAAAGCAAGTATTCCTCATATACATGTTATACAGTCACGTGAAAAAGTTTGGGCACCCCTATTAATCTTAAGCTTAATGTTTTATAAAAAATGGTGTTTTTGCAACAGCTATTTCAGTTTGATATATGTAATAACTGTTGGACACAGTAATGTTTCTGCCTTGAAATGAGGTTTATTGTACTAACAGAAAATGTGCAATCTGCATTCAAACAAAATTTGAAAGGTGCATAAGTATGGGAACCCTTATCATTTTCTTGTTTTAAATACTCCTACCTACTTTTTACTGACTTACTAAAGCACTTTTTTTGGTTTTGTAACCTCATGGAGCTTTGAACTTTATAGCCAGGTGTATGCAATCATGAGAAAAGCTACTTAAAGTGGCCACTTGCAAGTTGTTCTCCTGTTTGAATCTCCTCTGAAGAGTGGCATCATGTGCTCCTCAAAACAACTGTCAAATGATCTGAAAACAAAGATTATTCAACATAGTTGTTCAGGGGAAGCATACAAAAAGCTGTCTCAGAGATTTAACCTGTCAGTTTCCACTGTGAGGAACATAGTAAGGAAATGGAAGAACACAGGGACAGTTCTTGTTAAGGCCAGAAGTGGCAGGCCAAGAAAAACATCAGAAAGGCAGAGAAGAAGAATGGTGAGATCAGTCAAGGACAATCCTCAGACCACCTCCAGAGAGCTGCAGCATCAACTTGCTGCAGATGGTGTCACTGTGCATCGGTCAACTATACAAGGCACTTTGCACAAGGAGAAGCTGTATGGGAGAGTGATGCGAAAGAAGCCGTTTCTGCAAGCACGCCACAAACAGAGTTGGCTGAGGTATGCAAAAGCACATTTGGAGAAGCCAATTTCTTTTTGGAAGAAGGTCCTGTGGACTGATGAAATCAAGATTGAGTTATTTGGTCATACAAAAAGGCGTTATGCATGGTGGCAAAAAAACACAGCATTCCAAGAAAAACACTTGCTACCCACAGTAAAATTTGGTGGAGGTTCCATCATGCTTTGGGGCTGTGTGGTCAATGCTGGCACTGGGAATCTTGTTAAAGTTGAGGGACGCATGGATTCCACTCAGTATCAGCAGATTCTTGACAATAGTGTTCAAGAATCAGTGATAAATATGAAGTTACAAAGTGGATGGATCTTTCAGCAAGACAATGATCCAAAACACCGCTCCAAATCTACTCAGGCATTCATGCAGAGGAACAACTACAATGTTATGGAATGGCCATCCCAGTCCCCAGACCTGAATATCATTGAACATCTGTGGGATCATTTGAAGAGGGCTGTCCATGCTCGGCGACCATCAAACTTAACTGAACTGGAATTGTTTTGTAAAGAGGAATGGTCAAAAATACCTTCATCCAGGATCCAGGAACTCATTAAAAGCTACAGGAAGCGACTAGAGGCTGTTATTTTTGCAAAAGGAGGATCTACTAACTATTAATGTCACTTTTCTGGTGAGGTGCCCATACTTATGCACCTGTCAAATTTTGTTTGAATGCAGATTGCACATTTTCTGTTAGTACAATGAACCTCATTTCAAGGCAGAAACATTACTGTGTCCAACAGTTATTACATATATCAAACTGAAATAGCTGTTGCAAAAACACCAATTTTTATAGAACATTAAGCTTAAGATTAATAGGGGTGCCCAAACTTTTTCATATGACTGTATATTAGGCTAAGTAATGCAACCCAAAATATCTGTGCAACTTGTCTGCACCTGGCTTTTGTACAAATATTTTAGAGCTGCGATTTTGCTGGGAAAAAATGGCCAAGACAAGTTGCTCACAAGAAGTAGTAGCATGCAACTTACATTAAAATTGATTGCAAGTGAGTTGAATACAACTTGTGATCAGCAACATAAAATCCAAGACATCTGGAAGTATTTGCAACTCTGTGTCAAAGTCACAGTAGGTCACAGGTCACAATGTGACACCATTAAAAATTATTAGATGCAATGTTACATTGAAACATGATGATTACAATGTCACTGTGTATAGTTAGGTGTAAGGTTAAAAATATGGGTTTCTTTTCAGATCTTCTCATTTTTTTTAATACATAAATGTAAACCACATAAATCTAAATTTGCCATTGAAAGTTAGTAAACTAAATGACAAAAAACAATGTTTGAGTTATTTTCTGATACCAAATTTCTAAAATATGGATTTGTCCTGAAGCACTAAAATGACTTGGTTATCAGGGGGTTAATATGCCAGAAATACTACCAGTGAAGGAATTACTTTAAGGATATGTGCATACTACATCTTTGAGACTCCGGCATACCCGCCTTGTTAAGCAAGAGGAAAATGCTTCAGGAAAAAGCTTTTTCTTTATGCCTCTTGAGTCATGTTCGCAGCGTCATTTTTTTTTTCTTTTTTTCATTATGTATACAATAGTGAGCGGCTTCCAGGTGG
Organism: Phyllobates terribilis; assembly: GCF_046119375.1. Lineage (NCBI taxonomy): Eukaryota > Metazoa > Chordata > Amphibia > Anura > Dendrobatidae > Phyllobates > Phyllobates terribilis. Next base: position 318,116,563 of record NW_027362762.1, on the reverse strand, counting down.
AATCCACATGAAGAATGGTCAGGTCACGTCTTTTAACCACATTGTGGCTTTCAAAGCCTGAAGCGTAAGCTGTTAAAAGAAGTTAAAAAAAAACCTAAGCATTTTTTAAGTGATTTTTTCAGACGGGTTTCGGAGTTTTTGGAAAAAAAGTATTTATAAGCTCCGTTTTTCTTATGCAATTATTCCTTTGACTAGTCGATGAGGCGCTTGTTTCCTCAGACTAGTCGTTAGGCAGGAAATTCAGCAATAAATACAAAAATGCTGGTGGGTTGGAGGGCATGGGGGACCTGACAGGTTTCCTTAAATAGCATCATGTAATAATTTCAGGTGTTTTTTATAGTATCATTATGTAAGTTTGGCTACAAATATTGAAAAGATAACCTCACATTACACTTGTCCTGACTTTAATAAAGGTGACATGTTGTAAACATGACTTTTATTAAAAAAAATATTCATGGTAGTGGTTGTGAGAGGGAAGGAAGTAGGATAAAAACTTAGTTTGAAGAGGAAGCTGCAACAAATTCAATTCCTCCATTGTTTTTTCTGTGTTTCTGCATAGTTTTCTTAGCAATCAAAATCATGTTTTACATATTTGAACAGATTTTAACAATGAAATGGATATATATATTATTATTATTGACTTTTTTTTCATAAAATAAACAAATAGTTAAGAAAAATTAAATTATTTATTCTTTATAGTCAATTAACATATTTAAAATATATATTTTATTAAACTGAGCTAATAGGGTATGTATCACACTAAAGCACCCTTGGTTAGTCCCAGAGCTACCACTTAAAACTATCAAACCTAGTAATATTTATCACCAGGACACCAGTTGTCACCATTTGGCTATTGTCACACGACCGTTTTCTCCAGATCCGAAAAAAAATTGTCGGAGTTTGATCAGAGTGTGATCTGGTTTTCTCAAAGGTGGAGAAAAAATTAAAAAGTTTCTTCACCTCCTCACTAATATCAGGTCGTGAAAATTGGACAGCACTCGGATGACATGTTTTCCACAGACCCATAGATGTGAATGGGTGGGTGCCATCTGATTATCAGAGGAAAAACTGGGGCATGTGCACGGCCCCATAGAATAACATGAGGATGAGTGCAATCCGTCAAAACAACAGATAGCACTCGTCCGAGTTATACAATAGTCTGCATGGGCCTTTACTATCCTACACTCATCCCATCCACAGTTAATTGAGCAGGCATGACCACTTGGTTGCATTGGTCACAATGACATAAATGTACCATACAGTACAAACTCCCAGCTCCATGAAATGATGCCAAGGTGTTAAAAGAATATATATATATATATCTTTGATAACTTGAAATCATTGAATTGACTTGAATTGTGAGCCGAAATTGAGTACAATTTTATGAAATTCGCAATTTCTGGCACATTTGAATAAATTGTTTTTCAAATTACATGACTCTTAAAAAAACTGCCCACCACCTTTTTACACATTGGAGATGATTGGATCAGACACAGATGGCTGACATGACTTCAGGGGCAACTGCATGGATGTCCCCATAGTGCATTGCAGCTATCACATCCCATGGTATTCTGCAGCTAACCAGAAGGGACAATCATTGCCTGTATAAAAGCCTAGGCAGGGAATGCAGCAGATATTTTGGGTGATTTAGGACAATGAGAAGATGTCAAAGCTCATAGATGTAGGAAGAGGAAGCCCATTGGCATTGGACAAATAATCCAGACATTAATGTGTTTCACAACTACAGCACTGAAGAAGATGAGTATAGAAGTCTTCGAATAATACATATATTCAAGAAGGAGAGAGAAATAGGAGAGGTGCAAGCAGCAGTGCCAGACATCTTTCTTGATGTATTTGAATTATAATTACACTTTTTTTACTTATTCCTGCACATATTAGCAGAAACAAGACAGTGCAATTGTTTTTACGAAAAATTAAAACTTGAATAAAAGTCACAAGCCACTGCACTGAGTTTTTGCATTTCTTTTTGCATTTTTTGTGCAATTTTTTTTATGAAAGGGAGAATAATTGTTATATTAAGGCTGTGTTTATGTTAAAAAGTTTGAAAAGGATTGGATACAGTCCTGGGATATCTCAGAGTATTATACACATCTTTACAAGGCAATAGAAGTACATGCAATTTGCTGCAAATTTCTTCAGATAATTGGTATATAGATATACAGAATTGATCTATCAACTTTTTATGTACATCACTTTTCAAATTTTATGCTAATCAATTGATATAACTCATCTGAAAAAGGGCTAAAAAATGTGCCAAAAAGAATCAACAGATGCACAGAATTGTGAAAAGGACATACATACATTCCAATGTTTGTAACTTCTTTAATCTTTTCAGACTTCGAAAGCCATTAAGAGGCTAAAAGAAGTGACTGTCCATTCTTTTAGTTGCTTCCACTTGGAATCCACCACTATTTTATATATAAAATGAACAGAAAATCTAGTGGCAAAGCCACTGCAAAATTGACGAGAATGATGGAAAAGAGGACACTTCAGACACTGTTAGTGTTTTCCTGAAGCGTCTTCCTATAGCAAAATTAATGCGCGTATGCCTGTGTCTAAAATACACCATGTGCTCATACCCCTATAGTCCAGTGCTGCTTATAAATGTGCTTTACCAACTGGAATATCCCAGCATTTCTTACTTGTGTTTGTCTGTACAGTGATTTACTTCTTCGGATGTGTCACCTTTAACTTGCCATTATAGGATAATCTGATGTAAGAAATATACATGTCTAATTATATAAACTTATCTAATATGTTAAGAACATGTGTTGATGTTAAGTGTTTCCAAAATAAACCTGAATTTTGAATGCAGCACTGAACAAGCAAATTATATCTCCGGAACAAACAAAGATAGTTAAGGAAAATGATTTAGAATGTTATTCAGTGTGAAATATACCAGAATTTAAATCTGTATTTTTATATGGATTGTGTTGACTAGCTAAAAATGCATAATATATACATAGAGATAGAGAGATTGTGCGCAATTTTTGTTCTTTTTTTCTATTAAACGCCTAAATGTTTCCTTCTTAATCTCACCACTTTGTTCCAAATTCAAAATATCATCATCTACAAGCGAAAAAAAAAACTTTAGATTGGAAATTCCACTTTATTTCTTAGGCTTTTTATATTGTAAAATTCTATTTAGAAATAAAAGAACATTTCTGTTTAAAATTTTATTAGCAAATTTTATGTAAAAACTGAAAATACACTCTCAAGCAAATTAGCATAATTTTACAGCTAAGAATTCTTGCCACCACAGAAAAAAGCAATGGTTATTTGCTTACAAATAGACACCAGTGTTATTTATTATGTACTGCAGTAAAGTAATGAGTGTTTAATGCTCCTGAATGAAGTGTACATTTCCTTGATATAACATATTTACAGCTGATCACAAAAAAATAATGATTTTTCCATTTTCCAAACAGCACATATAAATTTAATTTTGTGACACTGATGATTCTCCTAAGCTCTGCATTTGCATGTCCCTTACAAAGAGCTTGGGGAATTTTTGTCTAGCCTTTCTTCCATTCATGCCTGATGTTTTTTAAAGACCAATTTGTCCCTGCATGCACTTTGTTACAATGTTATTGTGCAAAGTCCTAATCAGTTTTTTTGGAATGGAAAGTGTCACAAAGTGAGATTCAAGGAATAAGAGCCCCTGAATGTACATTTATCCTGGTATAAAATTCAGATCAATTCTAAAGCATTAATCAGTTATTTAATTCATTATTTAGGCATAAAGGAGGCCAGGGGACAATTTTTGTTCTGATCAAACTGCTCTGTGCCTTTCTGTGGGGATCTCGTTTTGTGCCACTGTACGTGAACAAAACCCATACAGTACACATGCTGTTTGTTACCTCAATAGCTAAAGAGAGAAAAACAAAGAACCATTATAATGCAGAAGAAGTAATATTCGCTTTTATGCAATTTTTGCAGTTCTGCAATTAAAAAAAATAAGAATGGCAAATTGAAGAGGGCTGAAAATGGGAGTAGAGTTTGAGGTAGGGGGTGCGTAAAATGATGGGGAAAAGACAAACAAGGCAGATGCAGAAAAAAGGAGAAAGTCTATAGTTAAAACTTTTTGGATTTTTTTCTAAATGTGGTTTTGATTTACAAAAATATTTGTAAATTAAAGTAGAATATTTAGAATGAATATAATAAATGTAATAAAAAGGCCACAAAATATGTGTTACTACTGCTGCCAGCAGTAATAACAAACATTACATGTGAGATTCAGAAATAAAGAATTTGCAGATCATACATACTATATATATATGTATATTTATACTATATATATACTATATAAACTATACTGATTACATTTATACTTGTAGTACATAATCCTTCCATGGCGTAAGTGACAAAGGTAAGTTTTTACTGTTGTTTTCAAAAGCAGACTAGATATCAGATAATTTTTCATAATTTAGAATCAAATACATATGACTAAATTAAAATCTTAAAAGACCAATCATTTGAAATATGAAAACATTTTTGTATCTAAAATAAGATGCAAGGTAGGCTGTGTAAATAAGTCCAGAGAGATTTTTGGATATTTCTACTCTGAAGATCTAAAATGTATAAATGAAAAAATATTCATGTTTACTAACAAGGAAAATATTTGTCTTCACAATAAACAATATTTCCCTTCACCATCGCAATGCATTGCTTCCCTTTTTCCAGTTGCTAAATGTTTACCCCTATTTCCTAACTGTATACAGGATATTTGGATACAAATCATATTAAAGCAATAATACAAAGAATAATAATCACTTATACATTGCTTGCAAAAAAAAATAGATGTATGAATGACACTAGTAGACGTATTTCATGAAAACGCAATGCTAATCTATACAGCGTATTGCAGACTCTTTAAAGTTCACACCTTTAATGTACTGTAATATACAGGTAAAGTAGGACTGCCGTATAACTTATTGCCATATTCATGCCTTACAAAGACCTGGAAATCACATCTGAGGAACCCAGTTAGAAAAGAAGCTTGTTTTTTTTGCATAGCCATATTTGTGAATGCAGCATTCAAGACAAAGATCAGCATAGCCATTTCATTTTCTCAGCTATTTACCTAGTGGGCTATCACACATAACCATGAAAATATTGCTAACACGTTCTTCACCTTCAGAAAAAGAGTCAAAGGTATTGGAAAGGTATGTAGATTCAATGAGATAGGGTCAGTGAGCACAATGGAATTCATTCTGAGCAGCTCATACATCAGACAATGAATAAAATGCAAATTATTTTACAAGTCATGTTAAAAACACAAATGCACAATTAAAAGGTTGAGAAGTAAAAAAGAAAAAAATGTGCAAAAATGATCATTTTAAATAGAGATATAAAAACTTTTACAGGTATTCATTCACAGGTATTAAAATAAAAGGGGAAACTAGGTAATAAGTCAATATTATATCCATAATGGTCATACTAATAATAGAAGGTGTGTGCTAACTATTTAGGTGACGATACCTCACAATAGAGATGAGCACATCTGGCGAGATTCGAATTCACCAAATTGAGCAGATTTTACCTGTAAATTCAATTAGGCAGAAAGGTTATTTTCTGCAAAAGTGAATGTTCCCTGTTATTCTCCAGGCAGTGGTTACTGGAGGCAACAAGGGTTCCTGGACTGCTGAACGGTGATGTGAGTATTATGTTTTTGTTTTATTTTTTATCTTTTGTTGATTGAAGCTGGCTGCCATTTTGCTGAATTCGCACAAAGAGAATTACAAAAAAATCAGTTTTCTGGAAAATATAAATTTTTGTAGTTTGAGAATAATTTGATTCCACTCAAATGTAAACATGCATCGTGACTTTGCACGCACATGCTCAGTGAGAGAGGCCCAGGAATTTCAGCGCAATCTGCGGGATCAAAACATGTGATGAGGATTGGAGCGGTGGCAATGAGAGATTGACGGGCCAGAGAGGTGAGTGGTAAGGTGACGTAATGATTTTTTTTAGTTTGTTTAACCTTTTGATGGCCCTTTACAGTTCAGAAAAATGGTGGCCTGTCGCCATCATTTTGCCTAATACACCACGTAAGCAAATTGCAAAAATTCCACATTTTGGCAAATTATTTTTGTAAAATTCTAGTAGAATTCAATTCCACTCCAATTTATTTGCTTATTTGTATTCTTTACCTAGAACTGATATTTAATCTCCTGTTACTTCCCAAATGCAAACACATTCAATTCATCATTTCCGATTACTGAATTATTAAATATAATTATGTGCATTATTTTTCTTGTAAGCTCAGCTGCTTATGTCCCACACCACTCCCATCATTGCTCTCCCCCATCACCCTCATCATTGCTCTCCCCCATCAGCCTCATCATTACTCTCCTCCATCACCCTCATCATTGCTCTCCTCCCATCACCCTTATCATTGCTCTCCCCATCACCCTCATCATTGCTCTCCCCCATCACCATTGCTCTTCCCCATCACCCTCATCATTGCTCTCCCCATCGATGCTGTCCCCCCATCACCCTCATCATTTCTCTCCCCCATAATTGCTGTCCCCCCCATAATAGCTGTCCCCCAATCACCCTCATCACTACTCTCCCCATCATTGCTGTCCCCCATCAGCCTCATCATTGCTCTCCCCATCACCCTCATCATTGCTGTCCTCCCATCACCCTCATCATTGCTGTCCCCCATCACCCTCATCATTGCTCTCCCCATCACCCTCATCATTGCTGTCCCCCATCACCTTCATCATTGCTCTCCCTCCATCATTGCTGTCCCCCATCACCCTCATCATTGCTCTCCCCATCATTGCTGTCCCCCATCACCCTCATCATTGCTCTCCCCCCATCATTGACCCACTGTATTACATAAAATAAAAAAAACTTACCTCTCTGCCCGCTCCCCTGCAGCATCCTCCTCACCGCAACTTTCTCCTTGTCCCTGACAAAGGCACGCGCTGATTGCTGATGTCATCAAGCTGTGCACGTCTGTGTCAGACAGAAAGCGCAGGATGGGCAGGAAGCAGAGGATGGATCCCTGCAGCTCCGCAGCCATTTTCTCCTGTAGGCAGCGGAGCTGAAGGATCACTCCCTGCCCGCCGTGTGTGATGAGGGCAATCTGGCCATGGGCCCCGCAGAGCCTGGGGCTCTGAAAAACTGGCCAGATTGCCCTCATTATTATCTGCCCTGCAAGGGCCCCCCTGCACCGCCAGGCCCCGGTGCAGTTGCACCGGCGGTATGTCCGCCCCTGTAATGGCCCCCACAGCCCATCACACAATGTAATGGTCCCGACAATTTCCTGCTCAGTATGATGGCCCCCACCAACATTCCACTCAATATTATGACCTCCATCAACCCCCCACTTAGTATTATGGCCCCCTCCAAACCTCCAATCAGTAGGACTGGTTCCCACAATTACTGACATTATAAAAGCACTGCTCATCTCGCCCCTTTTCCTTGGCACACTGCTATGATCTGTGCAGTTTGAGTACTGAGGCTCCACACTACAGGCATGATGTAGTGATGTCATTGAGCCTGCTGGGAACAGAGTCTCAGACTCACAGGCTCAGATTTCATGGTGAATCACTGAGGTTTTGGCTCCCTGATCCACCATTCTATTCAACAATATCCGCTTCTTGATGCAGTGTGGCCGCATGAGTTGCTGCTTTGGACGGTATGCACCTGGTCCAAGATATTATACAATATGATCATGACAAAAAGAAAATCAAAGCATGTTCTAACATATGCCATATAATGGAGCTATGCTCACCATGATGCATTACTTCTAGAGGAAAATAAATCCATGTTTATCATTTCTTGGCTAAATAAGGGAAGGATCAAGGTTTTTGAATTCAGATTATTCAGATTCATGAGGAGGCACCCCTTCATGAATTAGGAGCATCTGACTCCAGCAAACCCCCTATCAAGAGTGACATGAACAATGATGGATCGAGTGCTATGTGTTTTATAAGAGCTTTTCTTTATCCTAGGGTAAGGGTAACGTAAGTAAACTGCTCTTTATTTAGCTTCTGGTAAAATAAGACCGCGCAGTATTCTTTCTTCATGTGTTTTACTTTAATTTATTTCTACTGTGCTTCTTGATGATTTTAACTATAGAAAAGAACACTTTGTTATTTTTAGTACATTCGAGTAAGATACTTACAAGCTTGTTCAAGATTAACTGCATCTATAAACAACTTTAATGAAACGCAAAAATAGAAATAATTGTCAACTGGGACACTTACTGTATATGGGAAGCCAAATTAGTCAGCTAATCACTTTACATGTTTAGCTAAAAAACAATCAGGTCAGATGAATGTATATACTACATTAGTTTAAAGGTAACCTGTCAGGTCCCCCATGCCCTCCAATCCAGCAGCATTCACATATGTATCACTAAATTCCCTGTTTAAACAGCCCTTCATAATGTAATTTACTTACATCCATGTTTAAAACTCCTTTAAGACTTATGACGTATACATACGTCATAGGTCGCCTTCCTCCCTCGGGTGCTGAGCCCGCATCTTTTCAGGCACATGACAGCTGATCTGATCAGCTGTCATGTTTCTCTAACAGCCACATCGCGATCCGCCCACGGCTGTTAACATGTTAAATGTTGCTGTCAATCTCTGGCAGTGGCATTTAACATGAGTGCGCCAGAAGCGCGTCACAAACCATGCCCATTGAAGCGCCTGTTACATGACCGTGTGGCACCAATGGGTTAGCATGGCAACTGGGGGTCTGCAGGAGACTCCTGTGCTTGTCTTTACAGGTTTACTATGAGCGCCACCCAGTGGCAGACGTTCATAGCAGATGCTCATATCAGCAACACATGGCAGGGCTGAAGCCCTGCTATGTCTAGCACAAGAAATCAGAAGACGGCAGCTTCAAGCCTCCTTAGGAGACTATTGAAGCAAGTAAAAAGTGTAAAAAAAAAAATTTAAAAATATTAAAAAACTTTAAAAAAATATAAAAGTTCAAATCACTCCTATTTTTCCACATTCAAAATCAATAAAAAAAATCAAAAACACACATATTTGGTATCGCTGCATTCAGAAACGTCCGATCTATCAAAATATAAAAAGTATTAATCCTATCGATAAAGTGTGTAACGTGAAAAAGAATCACAACACCAGAATTAAGTTTTTTTGGTTGCCGTAACATTGTAATAAAATACAATAACGGGCAATCAAAACATCGCATCTACCCCAAAATGGTAACAATAAAAATATCAGCTCTTCACGCAAAAAAATAAGCACTCATACAGCCCCAGATCCTGAAAAATGGAGATACTACAAGTCTCGGAAAATGCCGCCTTTTTTTTTTCTTTATAAAGGGTGGATTTTTCTCACCCCTTTACCCTCGAGGGTGGTTTAATGACCAGGCCAATTTTTACGATTCTGACCACTGTCATTTTATGAGGTAATAAATCTGGAACTCTTAAATGGATCCCACTGATTCTGAGATTGTTTTTTCATGACATATTGTACTTCATGATAGTGGTAAAATTTCTTCAATATGACTTGCGTTTATTTGTGAAAAAAATCGGAAATTTTGCGAAAAGTTTGAAAATTTTGCAATTTTCAAAATTTTAATTTTCATGCCCTTAAACCAGAGAGATATGTCACACAAAATAGTTAATAAATAACAATTCCCACATGTCTATTTTACATCAGCACAATTCTGGAACCCAAATTTTTTTTTGTTAGGAAGTTGTAAGGGTTAAAAGTTGACCAGCGATTTCTCATTTTTCCAACAAAATTTACAAAACCGTTTTTTTTAGGGACCACATCACATTTGAAATGACTTTGAGGGACCTTTATGACAGAAAATACCCAAAAATGACACAATTCTAAAAACTGCACCCCTCAGCTGCTCAAAATCACATTCAAGAAGTTTATTAACCCTTCAGATGTTTCACAGGAAATTTTGGAATGTGGAAGAAAAAAATGAACCTTTTACTTTCACAAAATAGTTACTTTAGACCCCAATATTTTTGCAAGGATAACAGGAAAAAATGGACCCCAACATTTGTTGTGCAATTTCTCCTGAGCACGCCAATACCCCATATGTGGGGGAAAACAACTGTTTTGGTGCACGACAGGGTTCGGAAGGGAAAGAGCGCCATTTGACTTTTTGAATGTAAAATTTGCTTGAATAATTAGTGGACGCCATGTTGTATTTGGAGAGCCCCTGATGTGCCTAAACAGTGGAAACCCCCCACAAGTGACACCATTTTGGAAACTAGACCCCTCAGGGACCTTATCTACATGTGTGGTGAGCACCTTGAACCCCCAGGTGCTTCACAGAAGTTTATAACATTGAGCTGTAAAAATAAAATTTTCACATTTTTCCCACAAAGATGTTTTTTAGCCTCCAATTTTGCATTTTCATAAGAGTAACAGGAGAAACTGCACCATAACATTTTTTGTGCAATTTCTCGTGAGTACGCTGATACCCCATATGTGGGGAAAAAACCCTGTTTGGACGCATGGCAGGGTTCAGAAGGGAAGGAGCGCCATTTGATTTTTTGAATGTAAAATTTGCTTGAATAATTAGCGACGCCATGTTGAGTTTGGGGAGCCCCTGATGTGCCTAAACAGTGGAAACCCCCCATAAGTGACATCACTTTGGAAACTAGACTCCTCAGGGAACTTATCTAGATGTGTGGTGAGTACCTTGAACCCCCAGGTGCTTCACAGAAGTTTATAACATGGAGCCGTGAAAATAAAAAAATCAAACTTTTTCCACAAAAATGATATTTTAGCCCCAAAATTTTTATTTTCACAAGGGTAAGAGGAGAAAATGAACCCCAAAAACTGTTGTGCCATTTCTCCTGAGTATGCCGATACCCCATATTTGGGGAAAATACACTGTTTGGGTGCATGGTTTGGTTCAGAAGGAAAGGAGTGCTGTGTGACATTTTGAACGCAAAATTGGCTGGAATCGAGAGCGGACTCCACGTCATGTTTGGAGAGCCCCTGATGCGACTAAATAGTGGAAACCCCCCACAAGTGACCCCATTTTGGAAACTATACCCCTCAAGGATTTTATCAAGGGGTATAGTGAACATTTTGACCCCAGAGGTACGACACAGAATTTGATAACATTAGGTCATCATGTTGAATAAGTTGTCAATAGTCTTGAGCGCAAATGCTCGCTACTTGAGTTTGCATCGGGTACTTAGGTATGCACCATGCATCATGGGTGCTCGAGTGACATGCCCCACATGTTTCACGGTTGTTAGACACCCCAAAAAATATGCTGGGATCGTTCAGCACATGGCAGGCAATCCCAGCGAGGATTTTTTGGCCGCAAAGCATATGGGGCGGAGACACAAGCATGTCACTCGAGTACTCACGCTACTTGGTGCATAACCAATCACCTGATGAAAACTCCAGGAGTGAGCACTTGTGCTCAACACTAGTCACCATATTGTCATCATTTCTTTACTTTTGAAAAAATCCCAACTGCAACACAACCCTAACCCGAGCACACCCTAACCCTAACAAAACCCTAGAACAACCCTAACCCTAGCACAACCCTAACCCTAGCACAGCCTTAACCCTGACCCTAGCACAACCCTAACCCAACCCTAACTCCAGCACAACCCTAAACCTAGCACAACCCTAACCCTAACACAACCCTAACCCTAGAGTTTAGTTTTTACACCTTACCTCATGCGGTATAAGTGATTAGATGACTGTATTCTTCGGGTGAGTGCGATTACAGCAATACAAGATTCATATCGGGTTTTTATGATTAACAGCTAAGAAAAACTTTTTTTTGCAAAGACTAGTTTTTGCATCGCCATACTTTGAGAGCTAAAGCTCTCACATGGCCATATTGACGGAAAAATAAAAAAGTTATGGCTCTAGGAAGAAGGGGAGCAAACAACAAAAATGCAAAAAACGGAAAATCTGAAGGTTGTGAAGGGATTAAAAAAAAAGTATTTATAAGCTCCGCTTTCCTATGCTAATTAGGCCGTTGACTAGTCGATGGGGCATTAGTTTCCCCAGACTAGTCGGCCCTCTTTGCATGTTATCATGGCTCTATAGTAAAAAGAGCCTGTCCTACAAGCCACTACTTGCAAGGCTCTAAAACCTGTCCACAATCTGCCTTACATTGTGACAATAATGCCAAAGTAGTCCATATAGCTATTTGTAGTATTATATTCAGTGGTGTAACTAGAGTCTGGTGGGCCCCGGTGCAAGATTTGAACCAGGGCACTCCCATCCTGAGATATATGTCCCTCATCCTGGTTTATACAGTATATATGCCCTCCATCCTTGTATATATGCCCCTCATCCTGATATATATTTCGCTCATCCTGGTATATACAGGGTGGTCCAAAAGTAGGTGGACAGAAAGTGTAATAGAATGTTCCTGTGCTGAGATAATCTTATAGATGTGCCCCTGCTGTGTACTGTATTTTACAAATAATAATTTCATTTTCAGGATTCAGAAACCTAATGATTTTCTCGAGATTAGAAACCATGTTGGGCATAAACTCTTTTGTTACAGTGCAAGTGTCCTAAGTCAGAATGATATACAGATTTAGCAATTGCCAAACAAATGTTGACTCCTCCATAATTGCTTGTTTTGCATAAAAGAACGTTCCTATGAAAGTTGCATTTACAAGGTCATATTTACTTAGTAAATGAGTCAACTGCTACCTATATGTATTCAGTAGTCAGCCATAGAGGTTTGTTTAGTGCCTACTGCATCTGCACAAATGTAACTTTTTTAGATTGTAGAATTAAGGGCTCATGCAAATGTCTGTGCAACACGGTCCGAGCACGGAACGGCTGCAGGTCTCCTGACCTAAGCGTTGATTCAAAGCCTGCAATGTTGCTGCACATATAGAAAATCCTCCCATTCATGTCAATGCAGGCTGTGGCTCACAGGTTTAGCTGCTGTCTAGAATGATAGCGGCTGAAGGTTTGGTTCCTGGGGAGACCAGATCTCAAGAAAAGAAGATTGTTTCTTTAATTTATGTAAACATACAGAGCAGAGATACCGACTCCACCCCCGCATTGAAGTAGCCAAGGAGCGATGAAGAAGCAGAGAGAAGACATCGCATGGAAAGAGTGAGTCGAAGTCGGGACAAAACCCTGAGAGTGGGTTCTCCTGAAATCAGGACAGTCCCACTGCCTCTGGGACGATTGGGAGCTATGTAGTAGATTAAAACCATCTTTAGCAACAGCCCCATCTACTTAGCCACCTTTCTAGTAAGGGCAGGTGCTTGTGATGTCATCCACCAATTTCTGCTTCTCTGCACTACACTACAGCATCAAGATATAGAAGCCCAGTGCTTTACAAGGTAAGAGAAGAATTTTATTAACTGCATGAATTACGATACACACTTTTTACTATACTTAACTATTCGTGTACAGAACTTTTGACAGACATACTATCATATCAAATGAAGTCTATTTTGACTACTGTGGTGTGGCGTGAGTTAAAAAAAAACACTTCACTAACATGAGAGTAGAGCAATGCTAACATGTTGCATTCAGAAAAGCACTTAAGACTGTTGCTGTCACTGCTAAAATAGATAACAATGCTTATTTCTGAATCCTCTTTCCTGCAATTTGTTCCTTTTTTCATGTCTTCGAATTTAGTTTTCATATAGCAATGAGGCACAACAGGCTGTGTATTGTTATCCTACAATTACACGCCTCAGGTGTGTTGCGAGACACGAGGCCGAAGGCCAAGTCACTTCAACCACCTGAGAAGAGTAATTGTAGGACAACAATGCATGCCCTGTAGTGCCTTGTTGCTTTTGTAAAATGGATCTATACTGGTAAAAAGTGTTTTTATTATTTGTTGTCTGTTTTCTGACATTTAGGATTTCTAAAGCTTGGTTTTCATGTTGGCACAAACTGATGCTCAATATACAGTTCTATAGTGTAAATAAATTAGATAGGGCTGCTATTCACCAACTCTGCGTATGTGTTGTAAAGTAAATGTGTCTGATGCATGGAGAACATATCTCATTCTACTCTAAAGTCTCCTAGAAACTAAATTTCTCTATCTGAATACAAATATATTCATAGATGATAAAGGCAAAACACCTGAGACCTGTACCATATACAATGATGCCCTAAAACCCCTACACACAGTATCAAGCCCCCAACTCAGAGTATGAAAAGTTGTGGAATTAGGCCACGGCCCCATTATCAGCATTTGGTCAGTATTCGATTTGTATTTTTTTTCAGGAGTGGGAGTTAAAACAGGTGAGGAACAATCAGAGAAAATGTATAATAGAAACAACTCACCAATTCTGCATTTATCACCCACTCTTGGTTTTGGCTCCCACTCCTGAGAAAAAATGACCAAATACTGATAGTGGGGCGGTGGCCTTATAGAAATCATTGCATCAACGTGTCAATAATATGCAAATAATGAAAAAATGTTTAGTATGAGTGCCACACTCAGAAATACACACACTTACATGCCTTAGCATGCTATCAATAAGTATAATAATGGTTGTTTGTAGAGTTTCTGCCATGCTGAATGCCCTTGGATACACAAATCATCAAGATCCGCTGCTGGCCACTCTTTGCAAATGCTAACCATTTCCTCGCAGATGTGCTTGATTGGAGATAAGATTAGAAATGCAGCAGGCAATGGCAGCATGTTTAGATCAAGCAAGTTGTCTACAGTAGCACAAGTAACAAGGGGCATGGTGTTGTATTGAAAAAAGCATCCTAAGACACTTTGGAGAAATGGCTGTAACACTGGTTACATGACGAAATCAGTAGAATGCCAAGCTGTTATTCTACCTAGAATGAAGACTAATAGAGTCTTGCTACCTTATATTTTGCCACCCCACATCATAATCCCAGGATTTAGACTGATGTGACATTCCCTCTTCATGGCTATGCCAACGTGGTCTTCAGACCAATCTCCCGCTATTATTGCATCCAAGACAAAAGCAGGACACATCATTGCAAAGGACATGGATCCATTGCCATCCTACTATGCCCTATAATGGACTTTGAGAACGCTGGCATGAGGACAACGGAACACCTGTATCTGAACGTCTGAATTGTAGCTCAGTGTCGTGCACATGTCTTCTTATGGAATGTGTAAAACACTGTTTGACACTTTAGGCTTGGTACGTGATGTCTAATTTCACTTTCAGTACCGAATAGATCACTACGTGCCAGTCTTCGAATCTAACAATCTATCCATGCAAAGGTTCTTCTCTGTGCATTTCTTGCTGTCACTCCTGCTCGTTGTTGTTCTCCCAATAACTGGAACACATAATTTGAACAGTGCTGACATCTTGGCTTAGGCATTTTGCGATTTGACAAGAGTGATAAACAAAGTTCTTTAGGTTAAAGGATCCTGATCCTCTGAGTTTTCAATAAGTGGCGATAATTGACTCAACGATGAACTGGAGGCATTGTGCAATACAAGGTTTGATCCAATTTTTGAGATTCTGTTAAGGGAGGAGGAGGATACCAGGGGAGCATGTGGGGATACTGTGCTATGGGTACTGCGGGTGCAGCAACTACCATTGTACTGATTGTGGGGAGATCTTGGAGGAAGAGGAATACTAGAGGAGTCCAGATATCGGGTTTGATTGTGGGTTTGATTAATTGAGCAGCATAATCAACAAGATCCCTGTCGATGGCCAAGAGTCTTATCTCTCTCAATTTAGTTGAATGCATGGCAATACACTGCTTTATAGCACCGACTGTTATTTTGGCTGCAACCTCTTTTGGGTATCCAAAGATACCAGTGGAAATCAATGGCAGGGCTAGGGTTGGGGCCGCATGAAGCTGTGATGCGTATGCCAGGGTGTTTTGGATTGTTTCTTTAAGCAGGTGCTGTGACCTGGGTAAATCCAGGGGATCATATTTTGGTCCAACTGCATGTATAACAGACTGACATGATAGCTGTCTGGCTCTTGTAGCCATCACCTCTCCTTCTTTTAATGGACCATGGTCACGGATGTAATCATTAGATGCAGCTTGTATTGTAGGTCCCCCAATACGACATATCTCTGCAGCTAGCCTCCACCCATGCTGCAGTTTCGCATTTGCTGCGTTTACAATGATCCCAACCTGCTGTTGTGGTATACTCCCCATGCCTATTCTCAGTATAGTGGAGAAATTTGAAGGACTATTCAGTAAAACAGACGCCACTTCCTGATACCCGTGTCCATGTTCTATTTCCCCAGTTTGGGAGAGGGCGAATAGGGAAGAGTTCAGAGGACCCTGTGTCTCTCTGAATGGAGTATGGACCATGACAGGGGCAGGTGGGGGTAGTGGTTCATAATATCCCCCGTCAGCGTTAAGTAATGGGCAGGTTGGTGCTACAACACCGGGTTTATGTGCTCCACAATTATAGCACGTCTTGCGCCATCCTGAATTAGTGACCCAACACACATTACAGAGCCAACCGTCTGGGTTATATGATGGTGGCTGACTCTCAGTGGGAAGTGCAGGATATTTAATCTCATAAGGTATAAATTGCTCAGTTTCCGGATTCAGGGGCTGGGGTACTACTACATTTGTGGGAGATGCTTCTTTAGGGGCTCTAGATTTGGATTGTGGAGACATCATTTGGGAAGGGGGACCACCTACTTCCTCCTGTACTTTTTCAACATATCCTTCATCACAAATCTCATATGCCACTTTCCTAAAGTTTTCAGCATCTTCCAACAATCCACAATCAACTAATTTTCCTCTATTGTGGCGAATTCCTTCGTCCCACAACACAGGCTGAAGGAAGCCTCCCCTCCACAGGAAAATGTAACACCTTAAACACTTTTGGCGCGTGCTTAAATGATCTTTTCCCTTCTCGACTGATCATGATATTCTTCACATTCTCCCTCTCCTGCGGGGGAGACAAATTGTTTCTGCTCCACAGAAACATTGATTATTCACTACAACTGACAAAAAGATCCTTAATTTGTGCACAGCAGAGTCTGGCCAGAGCTCTCAGCTGTTCCACTATTAACTCACCCCTCCCATCGGGGGAATTTTTTCACAGCACAATGAAAGGAGGAGCGCCTTTTGCATCAGCTTTGCAGCTCTTAGCAACTTAGCAGCGCTCCGGACACTCGATATACGTAGATCTACTTGAGTGTCCTACCCAATCTTCGATCACCTGCCGCAACTGAAACTAACAATGTTCAGTCTCTCCTAAGTATTTTTGTCAGAAGCTGAGAAAGATTCACACAATATTCACTTGTCAATCCGAGGTGATACTGCTTTGAAGTTAAATAATATCAGACCCCTAATGGAACTAAACCCCTTATAGTCTCACCTTTGACTATATCCAACCAGGACATCCGAAGATACAGCAAACAACCACACAGCACGTGGAAACCACGCCAAACGGTCAGTGTCACTAGTAAACAACTGGTGCACTTACCGTGGCTTTTTGTGGGGGATGATCAGTCCCAATTCCAGTGGGGGAGGCTGATGGCAGGTCTCTCTTTGTGGACGTCCAGAGGTGGAGGGGCGTCCCTGGTTAGGGATCCGAGTCACGGCACCAACTGTTAAGGGAGGGCAATAACCCTTCATGGTTAACCAAGTGAGTGTCAAATTATTAATTTATTATGTTGATTGCAATCCACAGAAAACCAAATGGAAACAATGTTCTGTATTGGGAGGATTCAAAGAATCTCTGATCCCGTTTATTTTGCTTACCATTTTATATTGTTTTGAGTATATCAAATAGCCAATCAACTCTACAGCCATACTACAATATTATAGGCTAACTGATGTTAGTACAATTATTACGGAAACACATACAGTTATATGAAAAAGTTTGGGCACCCCTATTAATCTTAAGCTTAATGTTTTCTTAAAATTGGTGTTTTTGCAACAGCTATTTCAGTTTGATATATGTAATAACTGTTGGACACAGTAATGTTTCTGCCTTGAAATGAGGTTTATTGTACTAACAGAAAATGTGCAATCTGCTTTCAAACAAACTTTGACAGGTGTATAAGTATGGGCACCTCACCGGAAAAGTGACATTAATATTTAGTAGATCCTCCTTTTGCAAAAATAACAGCCTCTAGTCGCTTCCTGTAGCTTTTAATGAGTTCCTGGATCCTGGATGAAAGTATTTTTGACCATTCCTCTTTACAAAACAATTCCAGTTCAGTTAAGTTTGATGGTCGCCCAGCATGGACAGCCCTCTTCAAATGATCCCACAGATGTTCAATGATATTCAGGTCTAGGGACTGGGATGGCCATTCCAGAACATTGTAATTGTTCCTCTGCATGAATGCCTGAGTAGATTTGGAGTGATGTTTTGGATCATTGTCTTGCTGAAAGATCCATCCCCTGCGTAACTTCAACTTTGTCACTGATTCTTGAACATTATTGTCAAGAATCTGCTGATACTGAGTGGAATCCATGCGTCCCTCAACTGTAACAAGATTCCCGGTGCCGGCATTGGCCACACAGCCCCAAAGCATGATGGAACCTCCATCAAATTTTACTGTGGGTAGCAAGTGTTTTTCTTGGAATGCTGTGTTTTTTTGCCGCCATGCATAATGCCTTTTTGTATGACCAAACAACTCCATCTTGGTTTCATCAATCCACAGGACCTTCTTCCAAAAATAAATTGGCTTCTCCAAATGTGCTTTTGCATACCTCAGCCGACTCTGTTTGTGGCGTGCTTGCAGAAACGGCTTCTTTCGCATCACTCTCCCATACAGCTTCTCCTTGTGCAAAGTGCGTTGTATAGTTGACCGATGTACAGTGACACCATCTACAGCAAGTTGATGCTGCAGCTCTCTGGAGGTGGTCTGAGGATTGTCCTTGACTGATCTCACCATTCTTCTTCTCTGCCTTTCTGATGTTTTTCTTGGCCTGCCACTTCTGGCCTTAACAAGAACTGTCCCTGTGTTCTTCCATTTCCTTACTATATTCCTCACAGTGGAAACTGACAGGTTAAATCGCTGAGACAGCTTTTTGTATCCTTCCCCTGAACAACTATGTTGAATAATCTTTGTTTTCAGATCATTTGACAGTGGTTTTGAGGAGCCCATGATGCCAGTCTTCAGAGGAGATTCAAACAGGAGAACAACTTGCAAGTGGCCACTTTAAGTAGCTTTTCTCATGATTGCATACACCTGGCTATGAAGTTCAAAGCTCAATGAGGTTACAAAACCAAAAAAAGTGCTTTAGTAGGTCAGTAAAAAGTAGGTAGGAGTATTTAAAACAAGAAAATGATAAGGGTGCCCATACTTATGCACCTGTCAAATTTAGTTTGAATGCAGATTGCACATTTTCTGTTAGTACAATAAACCTTATTTCAAGACAGAAACATTACTGTGTCCAACAGTTATTACATATATCAAACTGAAATAGCTGTTGCAAAAACACCAATTTTTATAAAACATTTAGCTTAAGATTAATAGGGGTGTCCAAACTTTTTCATATAACTGTATATGGTCATATTATCATTGTTAGTTTGAAGCACTATGGAAATTTTACAAGGTCAAACCTGGCCTAAACAATAGTGTTGAGCCACCCCCGTAGTGTTCGGGTTCGGTTCGGTTCGTCGAACACCGGGATGTTCGAGGAACTGTTCGTCGAACTGTTCGTCGAACACCTTAGAACACCGTTGAACACCGTTAAAACCAATGGCAGGCAAACAGAAACACATAGAAAACACCTGCAAAGGTGTCCAAAAGCTGACAAACTGCTCAGAAGACACTCTCTTTAAAAAAGCCGGCCGGCAAATTCAGCAGCGGCATACACCGGTACCCGACAATTTAGACAAGAAGGAATAGAGCATCACACATAGATTAGATAGATAGAAACATGTCAGTCACACATATAAGAAGCACAGTGACAGTGTTGGTTACTGCACTTGTCATTTAGTGTAAAGGATTTATTAAAAAAAATATTAGTGTTTTCATGCACCGTCTCTTTAAAAACGCCGGCCGGCAATTCAGCATTTGTACCCGACAATTTAGAACAGAAAGAATAGAGCTTCACACATAGATTAGATAGAAACATGTCAGTCACATATATAATAAGTACAGTGACAGTGTTGCTTACTGTACTTGTCATTTAGTGTAAAGGATTTATTTAAAAAAATAATAGTGTTTTCATGCACTGTCTGTTTAAAAAAGCCGGCCGGCAATTCAGCATCTGTACCCGACAATTTAGAACAGAAAGATAGAGCATCACACATAGATTAGATAGATAGAAACATGTCAGTCACATTTATAATAAGTACAGTGACAGTGTTGGTTACTGTACTTGTCATTTAGTGTTAAAATAAAGGATTTATTAAAATAAAAATTGGCGTGGGATCCCCCATAATTTTAGGCTCTAGCGGAGGTTAAGCAGACGGCTGGGGCAGATGTTTGAAGCCTCGGAAGGGGGTAATACCCACGGAGCTTACCAGGCTACTAATATCAGCCCCCAGCTGAATACTTAGCCTTTACTAGCTATTAAAATGGGGGACCCCCCCAAAAAAATGACGTGGGGTCCCCCCTATTTTAATAGCTAGCAAAGGCTAGGCAGACAGCTGGGGGCTGATATTAATAGCTCAGGAAGGGTGCCATGAATATAGGCCCCCTCCCAGGCTAGAAACACCAGCCGTCAGCCGCCCCGGAAATGGCACATCCATAGGATGCGCCAATTCTGGAACTTAGCCTCGCTCTTCCCACTGCCCTGTAGCGGTGGCAGTGGGGTAATAGGGCTGGGGTTGATGTCAGCTTATAATGCCAGCTGACATCAAGCCCAGGTTAGCAATGGAGAGGCGTCTATAAGACACCCCCATTACTAACCCCATAGTCAAAGTTACAAAAAAACACAAACACCCAGAATAAAGTCCTTTAATTGAAATAAACACACAATTCTTTATTGTTCTAAATTAAACCATACTTACCGCCACGCCCATTCCAGCTGAAGCCAACGATCTCCTGTAATAAAAATAAAATAATAAACCAACATCATCCTTACCTTTCCATGGTTCCCAGGACAGCTCCAGCTCTGCTACATCGAGATGACAGGCTGGACCGCAGCAGAACGCTGCCATCCAGCCTGTCATCCCGCGGACACTGAGAAGCGCAGGCATGCTTGCGCTCCTCACTGTCTCGCTGTGACGGCATCCAGATGAGCCGAGGTCATGTCCAATGAACTCGGCTCACCTCATGCACGTCACTGACAGCGTGGGAAAATTCTCACGCTGAAGGACTTTATTCTGGGTGTTGTGTTTTTTTTAAATACTTTACTAGAAATTCATGGCGGTCATGTCTAATACTGGCATGACCCCATGAATTTTGGGCTTGGGGCCAGCTGATAATACCAAGCTGGCCCTAACCCCTTTATTACCCAGTGAGCCACCGCACCAGGGCCCTGGATGAGTTGGGTACAGCGCCAGAAGATGGCGCTTCTATGAACGCGCCATTTTCCGGGGTGGCTGCGGACTGCAATTTGCAGCGGGGGGGGGCCCAGAAAGCTTGGGCCTCCCTGCGCTGCAGATTCCAGCCCCCAGCTGCCTAGTTGTACCTGGCTGGACACAAAAACAGGGCGAAGCCCCACGTCAATTTTCTTTAAATTATTTCATGAAATAATTAAGAAAAAAAGGGCTTCCCTATATTGTTGTGTCCGGCCAGGTACAAATAGGCAGCTGGTGGTTGGGGGCAGCCCGTTCCTGCCTGCTGCACCTGACTGGACACAAATATAGTGCGAAGCCCCACGTCATGCACGTCACGCTGTCAGTGACGTGCATGAGGTGAGCCGAGTTCATTGGACATGAACTCGGCTCATCTGGATGCCGTCACAGAGAGACGCTGAGCAGCGCAAGCAAGCCTGCGCTTCTCAGTGTCTGCAGGATGACAGGCTGGATGGCAGCTTTCTGCTGCGGTCCAGCCTGTCATCTCGATGTAGCAGAGCTGAAGCTGTCGTGGGAACCATGGGAAGGTAAGGATTATGTTGCTTTATTATTTTTCTTTTATTGCAGGGGATCGTTGGCTTCAGCTGGAATGGGCGTGATTGTAAGTATGGTTTAATTTAGAACAATAAAGAATTGTGTCTTTATTTCAATTAAAGGACTTTATTCTGGGTGTTTGTGTTTTTTTTTAACTTTGACTATGGGGTTAGTAATGGGGGTGTCTTATAGACGCCTCTCCATTACTAACCTGGGCTTGATGTCAGCTGGCATTATAAGCTGACATCAACCCCAGCCCTATTACCCCACTGCCACCGCTACAGGGCAGTGGGAAGAGCGAGGCTAAGTGCCAGAATTGGCGCATCCTATGGATGTGCCATTTCTGGGGTGGCTGACGGCTGGTGTTTCTAGCCTGGGAGGGGGCCAATATTCATGGCACCCTTCCTGGGCTATTAATATCAGCCCCCAGCTGTCTGCCTAGCCTTTGCTAGCTATTAAAATAGGGGGGACCCCACGTCAATTTTTTGGGGGGTCCCCCATTTTAATAGCTAGTAAAGGCTAGGCATTCAGCTGGGGGCTGATATTAGTAGCCTGGGAAGCTCCGTGGGTATTACCCCTTCCCAGGCTTCAAACATCTGCCCCAACCGTCTGCTTAACCTCCGCTAGAGACTAAAATTATGGGGGATCCAACGCCAATTTTTTTTTTAATAAATCCTTTATTTTAACCCTAAATGACAAGTACAGTAATCAACACTGTCACTGTACTTCATATATATGTGACTGACATGTTTCTATCTATCTAATCTATGTGTGATGCTCTATTGCTTCCATTCTAAATTGTTGGGTACAGATTAGTGTTGAGCCACCCCCGTAGTGTTCGAGTTCGGTTCGGTTCGTCGAACACCCGTGTGTTCGCCGAACTGTTCGTCGAACTGTTCGTCGAACACCTTCGAACACCGTTAAAACCAATGGCAGGCAAACAAAAACACATAGAAACACATAGAAAACACCTTCAAAGGTGTCCAAAAGCTGACAAACTGCTCAGAAGACACAACTAACACATGGAAAAGTGACAAGTACATATAGTCATGCGAAAAGAAAAGAGGTGGAGGAGTAAAAGGAGGGGGTGACACAGATATAGGCATGTCATGCCCTTCTAAAATCCAAAAAATGAGAAGCCGACACGGCCAGTCCGCTCCTGCCCGTGCCACCTCCGTGTCGCCGGGTTTGTGCCAGAGCCGCGGTGAACCCTGACGGCCAGCCCCCCTCTCCCAATACTGGTTCCTGTCCACTGGTGGGTCGAGCGAGCCCCCCTGTGGTGGAGGCAGCTCTAAGCTTTTTAATTTAAATTGTCTCTCTAATTTGAATGAATACACTTTAAATCCATTTACAAGGATCTATTGGAGGGCAAGTCTCATGCCAGCAGCCGCATAATTCCAGCTCCAGTAGCGTCCACTAAAGCTGCTGCAGTTAAAAAACTTTTATAAGGATCGAGCTCGGCTGTCCACCGCAAGGCATCCTACTGCCAGTCCCAGCCCCTATGCCGTGGGGTGCCTCCTGATGCTCTTCACTGAGTATCCCGTGGTCCCGAAGCATTTCCTTTGAAAAAATTAAGTGTCCAAACTACAGGTGGTGTAGCTTGCTTAACAGCCGGGATAATCCGCTGACTAGCAGACACTGCTACTAGGCACAAAGTATTTCCTGGGCTAGATGCAGTTAAAAATTTGTAATTAGATACTCTCGTTGGATGCTGAGAAAGCATTCCACAGAGTCTCCTGGCACGCCATATATGATTCTCTTAAAAAGCTTGGGGTAGGGGTCTAGGGGACCCTTTTATAGCCAAAATCACGGCCCTGTATCACAATACGTCACCTAGGCTGAAGATAAATGGAACTGTAGCACCGAGGGCTCGGTTGCTACAGACGTATTGCACCTCACCCAGAGGTGTGATATCTCACTCTCAGATAAGGATGGAGTGTGGATCAGGACCCGACACCTGCATGCATTACACCACATTGCCGTGGGGCAGGGCGACCAATATGCCCCTGAGATGGGCACGACAGTCCCTGTCCCTGGCTGGAGTGGGGGGAGGGAACACTGAGGAAGGGGAACCCTGCAGTGCAGGAGCAGGGAGAAAGCAGTTCCTGGGTGCATTGAGAAGGGAGTATAAAAGGTGGGCACCATCTTAGTTCAGTGCAGAGAAGTCTGAGCAGAAGTGGCAGGGAGCAGGGGCTCTGCATGAGCTCTGCTCCGGAGGCGGGCCTAGTAACAGAGGCCCAGGCCTGCAAGAGGGAGAAGGAAGGAAGAGGAGCGGAGAAGGCTCCAGGAACGAGGAATGAAGGGATCCCAGGGGTGCGGACGGGCGAGTCGCCACCGCACGCCCGAATCCACCTGCGTGGAGGGGTCAGGCCAAAGGGGGAGACCGGTCCCCGAACTAGTGGAGGCAGGAAACGACCCTCAGCTAGAAACCGGAGGCTCTGACATTTTATGTGGCGCAGCC
The DNA here is from genome assembly GCF_046119375.1 of Phyllobates terribilis. Classification (NCBI taxonomy): domain Eukaryota; kingdom Metazoa; phylum Chordata; class Amphibia; order Anura; family Dendrobatidae; genus Phyllobates; species Phyllobates terribilis. The sequence continues at coordinate 318,092,178 of NW_027362762.1, read as the reverse complement.
CCTTGCTCCACCCGCTAGGAAGGCACCACATAGGGTCAGGGAAACTGGCGCCAAGTTTACCAAGAGGAGGCCCGAGGCAGCCGGACAGAAGTGTTGGTAAGAAAGGCCAGACAAAGGACACACAAAGGGGGTCCTGTGAAGCGCTCCAAAGTTATCTGGGAGTTGTCTGAGCCCCTCACCTGGTGAGCACAGTACGACGTGGGCAGCCGTTACCTGCAGACGTGGTCTGGATAATAAGAACTGTGAGTAATGGCCCTGAACTGCATCACTGACTCCGTGTCGTTACTGCTGCTGCCCTGCACCATCACCCCCATCCTCCGCATACACTGCCCTGAGGCTATACTCCTCCCGTGGGGAGTTATGCTACGCTCTGCTGCACCCACAACACCAGCCTTAGCGGTCTGCCCTGTAGCGGCGGTTCACTCTGACCGCAATCCACGGGTGGCATAGTCGGACATTTAAACATCAAAACCACATAAATAGTTCCGCCACTGGTTTGACCGCCCTGAGCCACGGAACCGGATCGCCGCCACGAAGACTACAACCACCAGCATCCACCAAAAAGGGTCCGGCTCCGGGTGTCCCAAGGCCCAGGGGGTGCGTCAGAACATTTTCATCACCTTTCACAATCACCAATGGGACAAGGCAGGGATGTCCTCTGTCCCCTCTCTTATACATCCTAGTGACGGAGCACCTGCTCTCATCAATTCGCCATAACCCCAATATTAGGTGGATTGAGGTGGGAGGCACCGAGTACAAGTGCTCTCTATTTGCTGATGATGTCCTAGTATATATCACTCAATCACATATATCCATCCCTGCTGTTATGGCTGAAATAGATCACTTTGTTACATGGTAAAATTTTAAAATCAATGCAGCGAAGTCTGAGGCCCTCGATGTCTCCCTCCCTAAATCCATATAGGATTCCATCCAGTCCAACTTTCCCTTTGCCTGGCCCTCACAGGGTATCAAATACTTAGGAATTCCTATTCATAGAGACCTCTCCCATCTATGTTATCTTAATTTTGGGCCCTTTATTGAACAATTCCATACAGACCACGGTTGGCAAGTTAGAACTGTAAGATTCACTACGTGAACCACTGGTGTTTTGTGGAAAAGCACATGTACACCGCGTTCCAAATTATTATGCAAAAAGTGTTTAGGAGTGATAAGGGAAGAATTTGTTTGTTTGTCAGTTAAACTCATTGATGGTGATGTGTGTCAGGGCTCTTTATATCACTGTAAGCAATTGCAGACACCTGTGCTAATTAGTTTGGCAGGTGTGTCCAATGAAAGGCAAGACTACTTAAGAAGGCTCTCTCACATTATTAAGCAGCCTACATTTTCTGCCAAAATGGGAAAGAAAAAGGATGTGTCGGCTGCTGAGAAGCAACAAATTGTGGAGTGTTTAGGTCAAGGCATGACTACAATCAACATTGTGCGATGATCAGGATGAAGTGTCTTGGCAATCAAGAAGTATGTAGCTGATTCACAGTACACACGTGTGCGTGCTGATAAGGGCAAATTGAGGACTCTTTCCTACAGGCAATTACGTCAGGTTGAAACAGCAGCGGCAAAAAAGCCTTGTCATAGCAGCAGACAAGTTTTTGAAGCTGCTTGTGCCTCCAACGTCCCCCGAACAACAAGATGCAGGGTCCTTCAGAGGTTTGCAGCTGTGCATATGCCATCCTGTCGACCTCCTCTATCCACTTCACACAAGCAGAAACGGCTCCAGTGGGCCAAACATTACATGAAGACTGATTTCAAAACTGTTTTGTTCACGGATGAGTGCCGTGCAGCGCTCGATGGTCCAGATGAATGGAGTGGAGGATGGCTGGTTGATGGACACCCCACGCAAACACGGCTACAGCGCCAACAAGGAGGAGGTGGAGTAATGTTTTGGGCTGGAATCATGGGGAGAGAGATTGTCGGCCCCTTTAGGATCCCTGAAGGCGCTAAAGATGAACTTCATAATGTATGTGGATTGTCTCAAACAGCACTTCCTGCCATGGTTCAAGAAGAAGAACCGTGTATTTCACAGCAAGATCATTTTTCTGCATGATAATGCACCATCTCATGCTGCACATAAAACATCTGCATCTCTGGCTGATATGGGCATAAAAGGGGACAAACTTATGGTGTGACCCCCATGCTCCCCTGACCTCTACCCCATTCAGAACCTTTGGAGCATCATTAAAAGGAGTGTCTATGATGGCGGGAGGCAGTTCACATCTAAGCAACAGCTCTGGGAGGGTATTCTGTCCTCATGCAAAACAATTGAAGCAGAAACCATCCAAAACCTGACAAATTCAATGGACGAGAGAGTTCAGAAGCTCCTTTCGAACAAGGGGTCCTATGTGAAAATGTAACATCACCTAGAATAAAGTTTTGAGTTGAAAACTGTTTGATTTCAGTTTCTAACAACCTGCTAATGCTTATAATTTCAAAAATGACCATTTTTTTGGTCTTTATTAAAATGAAAAGGTTGATCGAAAAGTTTGGGGGATCTAAGAGTGTGGCAACCCAGTAGTCATGATTACTTCGAATTCTGACAATATGAGGGTCATGCTGCAGGTAGTGCAGCAAGAAGGCACTTATGTGTCTTGCGCATCTCGGAGCCCCAAAATTATTTTCCGGGCTAGATGCAGCTAAAAATTATTTTTAATTTTAAATCTGGTGAAGCTTATTATAGATGGCCTAATAGGATCAGTGCTGCACACTGCTACAAAGCCCAAATTATTTTCCAGTCAAGATACAGATAAACATGATTAGTAATTTGAAAGCTTAAAACGGTTGGTAGGGTGATTTTAACCAATCATCAAGCTTTTACTCTCCCCAGGATGACACAGGGGTAGAAAAGTCGTTTCGGATCCATGATTTGTTCATCTTTATGAACGTGAGTCTGTCTACATTATCAGTGGAGAGCCGCGTGCGCTTATCTGTCAGCACACCACCAGCAGCGCTGAACACACGTTCAGACAGAACGCTGGCTGCGGGGCATGACAAGATCTCCAAGGCGTAAGTGGCTAGCTCCAGCCATTTATCCAGATTGGAAGCCCAAAAAGAGCAAGGGTCCAGTGACACAGTCGTGGCTTCAATGTTTACTTGGAGATACTCCTGTACCATCGTCTCTAGGCGTTGACTATGTGTCAGACTTCTGGTCTCCTGTGGCCTTGCAAAGGATGGGCTAAAAAAGTGGTGAAATGATTCCGCAAAATTGATGTTACCAGCAGATACTGTGGTTCTGTTACGGTTTGAGTGCTGAACACTTGACGGTCCCACGGTTGGCAAGTTGGAACTGTGAGATTCACTACGTGCACCACTGGTATTTTGTGGAAAAGCACATGTAAGATTCTGCAACAGTCTCTGCTGATACTCCTGCATGCGTGCATCCCTTTCTATGGCAGGAATAATTTCTGCAAATTTACTTTTGTACCGGGGATCTAACAGTGTGGCAACCCAGTAGTCATGATTATTTCTAATTCTCACAATTCGAGGGTCATGTTGCAGGTAGTGCAGCAAGAAGGCACTCATGTGTGTTGCGCATCCAGGAGCACCAAGTCCCTGTTGTGTTGGTGGCGAGGTAGCAATCATGCTTCCTTCCTCTGTCCTCTCCCCCCAACCTCGCACAACAGAAATAGTCATGCTGATAATGGCATCGTCAGCACTAAACATCTTCGTCGCCATTTCAAAACTGTGCAGAAGGGTGCATAGGTCCCTGATCTGAGACCACTCCTCCAGCGTGATTTGCCCCACCTCTGAATCTCGTTGGCCCAGGCTATACGTCAGAACGTATTGCACCAGGGCTTGTCGGTGCTGCCACAGTCGCTGCAACATGTGCAGAGTTGAATTCCACCGGGTAGGCACATCGCATTTTAGCCGGTGAAGTGGCAGGCCCAACGACTTCTGTAGAGATGTAAGTCGCTGAGCTGCGGGATGCTTAACGGCGGAAGTGAGCACACAGCGACCGTGCCCTCTGCAGAAGGCCATCTAGTCTGGGATAGTGGGCTAAAAATTGCTGGACAACCAGGTTCAACACGTGAGCCATACAAGGCACGTGTGTGACATTGCCCCGGCGAAGGGCCGCACCCAGGTTTGCAGCATTGTCGCACACGGCCTTCCCTGGTTTCAGGTCCAGTGGAGACAACCATTCATGAAATTGGTTCTCCAGAGCTGACCACAACTCCTCAGCTGTGTGACTCACATTTCCCAGACATTTCAATGTAAAAACCGCCTGATGACGTTGAGCCCTACTGCCAGCATAGTAAGGAGGTGTGCAGGATCCCTTCTGCGCAGTTAGAAAGCTTGTGGCATGACCAGACAGGCTTTGGGTGCAGGTGGAAGACCGAGAGGAGGTTGAGGAGGCAGAAGCAGTGGAGGAAAAATGACATAAAGAGGATTGACGCACAACTCGTGGGGACGGCAAGACTTGGACAGCAGCCCCTTGTCCTGCTGTCACCATAGTTACCCAGTGCCCAGTCAGCGACATGTAACGCCCCTGTCCATGCCTACTCGTCCAAGTGTCTGTGGTGAAATGCACCCTGTCACACACAGAGTTTCTCAAAGAAGCGGTGATGTTGTGTGCGACATGCTGGTGGAGCGCAGGCACACCTTTCTTTGAGAAGTAGTGCCGACTGGGCATCTGGTACTGGGGCACTGCGACGGACATAAGGTCTCGAAAATCCTCTGTGTCCACCAGGCGGAAAGGCAGCATTTCTGTAGCCAAGAGCTTGCAGATGGTGAAATTCAACCTCTTAGCTTTCTCATGGCTAGGAGGAAATGGTCTTTTACTTGTCCACATCTGAGGGACCGAGGGCTGGCTATTGTGCTTAGACGGGGTTGATAAGGGTGTCCCCGGCAAACTGCCGGTCTGTGAGGAAGATGCAGGCGGACATGTTAGGTTGCCTTGATCCAAAGGTGGTGCTATCGATGTCGGACAGCGCTCAAGACCAGCTGGTGTTACCACCTCCAAAGAAAATGATGACCTGCCAATCACGCTGGCTGTTGCGGGTAAAGAGGTGGCAGGTCTGCGCCCCAAAACAGGTGTGACTGCTGTCCCCCCAGTCACAGAGGATGAAGAGGCCGCGGATGCACAAGATATGGCAGACGGTGGTTGGCCCGGCCGGCTAGACCGCATTGTAGCACACTGAGCTTCCCACTGCAACTTATGCTTCATGTCCATGTGCCGGTTCATGCATGAAGTACTCAAACTATGTATTTTTTGGCCTCTACTTAGCTTTTGCTGACAAATGTTACAGATAACACGAGTTGGGTCATCTTTATCGATCTGAAAAAATGCCCAGGCTATGCAAGGCTTAGCACCCATGCGACCTGAAGAGCCACCACGACTTGTGGTCAGAGGCAGAGTTGTGTTTGAGGATGCAGTTGTTGACGTGCTTCCAGTACTACGTCTCTGTCCAGGAAGGCGCAACCTGACCTCGTCGTCACTAGCATCTTCCTCCACCTCCTCTGCTGACCTCATCTCTTGGCTGACTGTGGGTTGACAGTAAGTGGGATCTCCAACCTCATCATCATCACCCTGTGCGTTATCACACCCGTCGTCCTCAGAGCCAACCTGTTCCTGCCCTGACAAAAAACTAAAGTTGTCGCTCCAATCAGGTATTTGAGTCTTATCATCGTCTTCCTCATTGTCTCCACCAACAGGAGTTACAGTTTGGGAATGAGGGTCTACATTATGGTCAGAACCTTCTGCGTCTGGTTCTGGATCCGACTCATAAAGATTCTGGGCATCAGTGCAGATCATTTCCTCGTCTGGATTCACAGAAGCGCTGGAGTCGACCTCTGATTCCCAGGCTATAGTATGAGTAAACAGCTCTGCAGACTCAACCATCTGTTCTACCTCATACTCAGACGGGCAGCTGGAGATTTGGGAGCTGTGAGGAAGCAAGTGCGATTTGGGTGACACCTTTGAGGACTGGAGTATTTGTGATGTTGAAGTTGATGTGGAGGAGAGCCCACTTAAAGGAGCACTTGATATCCGTTGAAGCACCTGCTGTTTTTGTGCCTCATCTGGAATTTGTAGCGATTGGCGTGGCCGTAAGAAAGGGATCTTATCACATTGTCCGCTAAAAGAAGTAGACATTTTAGTTTGGCTGGAAGATGGTCTTTCTTCTGCACCTACCCCACGGACACAACCTTTTTTCCCCTTCCCAACACGCCTATTCCCCTTTCCACCAGCAGCAGGCCTTTTTCCACTCATTTTGGTGGTTAACTAATTCACAACTCTGGAGTTGTTTGCACAAAAAAACAATGGATGGTAACCGAGCAGAGCTGAGTGGCCAAACTGTGGTATTAGGCCAAAACTATTGGCTGGGTTAGATGCAGAAAAAAATTATTTTTAATTTGCAACCTGATGGAGGTCAGTATAGATGGACTAATAGACCAAGTCCCACACACCGCTAGAAGCCCAAATATTTTTTCAGAGCTAGATGCAGAAAATTTTTTTATTCAATTTGCAACCTGATGGAGGTCAGTATAGATGGACTAATAGACCAAGTCCCACACACTGCTAGAAGCCCAAATATTTTTTCAGAGCTAGATGCAGAAAAAAATTATTTTTAATTTGCAACCTGATGGAGGTCAGTATAGATGGACTAATAGACCAAGTCCCACACACTGCTAGAAGCCCAAATATTTTTTCAGAGCTAGATGCAGAAAAAAATTATTTTTAATTTGCAACCTGATGGAGGTCAGTATAGATGGACTAATAGACCAAGTCCCACACACCGCTAGAAGCCCAAATATTTTTTCAGAGCTAGATGCAGAAAAAAATTATATTCAATTTGCAACCTGCTGGACGTCAGTATAGAAGGACTAATAGAACAAGTCCCACACACTGCTAGAAGCCCAAATATTTTTTCAGAGCTAAATGAAGAAAAAAATTATTTTTAATTTGCAACCTGATGGAGGTCAGTATAGATGGACTAATAGACCAAGTCCCACACACTGCTAGAAGCCCAAATATTTTTTCAGAGCTACATGCAGAAAAAAATTATTTTTAATTTGCAACCTGATGGAGGTCAGTATAGATGGACTAATAGACCAAGTTCCACACACTGCTAGAAGCCCAAATATTTTTTCAGAGCTAGATGCAGAAAAAAATTATTTTTAATTTGCAACCTGATGGAGGTCAGTATAGATGGACTAATAGACCAAGTCCCACACACCGCTAGAAGCCCAAATATTTTTTCAGAGCTAGATGCAGAAAAAAATTATATTCAATTTGTAACCTGCTGGAGGTCAGTATAGAAGGACTAATAGAACAAGTCCCACACACTGCTAGAAGCCCAAATATTTTTTCAGAGCTAAATGAAGAAAAAAATTATTTTTAATTTGCAACCTGATGGAGGTCAGTATAGATGGACTAATAGACCAAGTCCCACACACTGCTAGAAGCCCAAATATTTTTTCAGAGCTAGATGCAAAAAAAAATTATATTCAGTTTGCAACCTGATGGAGGTCAGTATAGATGGACTAATAGAATGATGCTATGCCCAAAAGATTTTACTTCACTAGGTGCAGTAAAAAAATTGGTATTCTATACACAGGTGGTATATCTTGCAACACAGATAGGCTACTCCACTGACTAACACACTCTGCAATAGGCCAAAAAGGATTAGCTTTGCTAGATTCAGCCAAATGCTGTGAAAAAAACTTGCACAGCACTGGCACAGACCTGCCTGGCAAAAACTGATAGGAACTGATGTAACCTAGTCCTGAAAAGGACTCCAATTACAATTAGTCTTTACTCCCACAATCTATCTATTTAAGAGCACAGACCTGCCTGATAAAAGTCGTAGGAAATGCTGTAACCTAGTCCTTAAAAGGACTGCAATCACAACTATTCCCTACTCCCAAGCTATCTGTATATTTGTGCGAAAATTGGCTTGAAATTAACAAGGTATAGCGCACACAGCAACAGCGGTGCCGTCTAACACGCAGCTGCAGCAGTGAGAAAATGGTGGCGACGGGGAAAATGGCTTGGTCTTATAGGGCAAGGACATGTGACATACACTGCCAATCACACATGCCCTTGCTTGTGTGAAAAAAAGCACTTCGCTCCGTGTGTGCGCTGCTGATAGGCTGACAGATTGCACCTCCCCACTGCAAATGCGGGAAAGAGAAAAAAAAATGGAGATCTTCATTGTTCCTGCAGAGATCCATCCCCTGCCCCTCCCCCCGCCCCGCTGTACACTCAAACTGCGTATTAACATTAATTTTCATCATTACTGAGAAAAAATCCAGTTATGATTTTGGTGCACGAACAGTTATCGAACATAACCTCGAACAGCCGAATTTTTCTCAAATTGTTCGTGTTCGCCGATCGGCTCGAACACCGCCCAAAACAGCTCGAATTTGAGATTGGCGAACAGTTCGAGTAGAACAACGCTCATCTCTAGTACAGATGCTGAATTGCTGGCCGGCTTTTTTAAAGAGACGGTGCATGAAAACACTATTATTTTTTTTAATAAATCCTTTACACTAAATGGCAAGTACAGTAATCAACACTGTCATTGTACTTCTTATATATGTGACTGACATGTTTCTATCTATCTAATCTATGTGTGATTCTCTATTCCTTCTATTCTAAATTGTCGGGTACCGCTGCTGAATTGCCGGCCGGCTTTTTTAAAGAGACGGTGCATGAAAACACTAATATTTTTTTTTATAAATCCTTTACACTAAATGACAAGTACAGTAATCAACACTGTCACTGTACTTCTTATATATGTGACTGACATGTTTCTATCTATCTAATCTATGTGTGATGCTCTATTCTTTCGGTTCTAAATTGTCGGGTACCGGTGTACCGCTGCTGAATTGCCGGCTTTTCATGTTTCACTGTGAGCACAGTTCCCATCGATTTGGGCAATCACTCTAATGCCACAACCACCATGGCTGTGGCATTACAGTGAGTGGCAGACAATCAATGCATGATTGGTGCTCTAAATAGCGCCAGACATGCAGGACACGCTTTTGGTGCACGAACAGTTATCGAACATAACCTCGAACAGCCGAATTTTTTGCAAATCGTTCGGGTTCGTCGAACAACTCGAACACCGCCCAAAACAGCTCGAATTTGAGATTGGCGAACAGTTCTAGTCGAACACCGCTCATCTCTACTAAACAAGTTAGATAACAGAGTGTCTGACAAAATATTCTCTTGAGAAAAGGTTAGTGTGAGATAAGTTCTATGGGAAGAGAAAGAAAGAATGTATGTTATGCAAGGAGTGATAATAACATGATTTTAAAGCGAGTAGACAAAATGGAGTTGCTCTAGCATGAGTATCAGTATGTCCTCTACAATTCAATGTAGCTAAAAAAAAATTACTTGCAATTTTGCTTTTATCCCTCATTCCATATTCCACAGATTACAGCTAGGTGCTTGAAAATTAGATTTGCGGATCCTAGTGACACCTCCTATTTCTTTGATTTGCACTACCTTACTTCTTGTCCTTCTTAATTTGCAATTTCAATGTTGAGGAGTGTAATTAAAAACAAAACAGAGGAAGTTGGCTAGTGTTCAATGCTTTATATTATCTAGATTGTACACAGTTTGGAACTGGTAACGAATTTTGCATTATATTGTTAATGTTGCTATTACTGATGAGCGAACGTACTCGCCAATACTCGGTACTCACCCGAGCATCACAGTGCTCCACAAGCTCGGCGCTCGGCGAGTTTTTCCGCGTTGCTCAGGTGAGAGCTCGGGTCCCCGCTCTGCATATTTGGCGCTCTTTTGAGAGCCAATCAACAGGCAGGAATTGCTTGCCACACACTGTAACGCTGTAGCCATGTTGGTTGTGGCATTTCAGTGATTGGCTGGCCGCATAGCGTCATCGAATCTATTTAAGACAAGGTGACGCTAGGCTCGTCACAGTCTACCACGGAAACAGGCAGAGTGGGGAGAGCTGCTGCTGAGTCAGGGAGAGATTTGCTTTTCTATAGTTAGTAAAAGTATTCCACTGCATATCTTTATATGCATCTAAACTAACAGTCCTTCTGAGGATTAATCCAGTGGTGATAGCAGGAGTTAGGCAGGCAACAAAGTGGGAGCAACAAAGCAGGCATTACTATTGTATTAAACCAGGGGTCCTCAAGCTTTTTAAACAGGGGGCCAGTTCACGGTCCCTCAGACCATTGGAGGGCCGGAATATAGTTTTTTAAAAAAACTATGAACAAATTCCTATGCACACTGCACATATCTTATTTTGAAGTAAAAAAAAACAATACAGGAACAAATACAATATTTAAAATGAAGAACAAGTAAAGTTAAATCAACCGGTATTTCAATAGGTAGGTAACTGTACCCAATAGGCAGCATAGGTCCTCAATAGGCAGGTAAATGTCCCCAATAGGCAGCATCGGTCCTCAATAGGCAAGTAAATATCCCCAATAGGCAGGTAAATGTCCCCAATAGGCAGCATAGGTCCCCAATAGGCAGGTAAATGTCCCCAATAGGCAGGTAAATATCCCCAATAGGCAGCATAGATCCCCAATAGGCAGGTAAATGTACCCAATAGGCAGCATAGGTCCTCAATAGGCAGGTAAATGTCCCCAATAGGCAGCATCGGTCCTCAATAGGCAGGTAAATATCCCCAATAGGCAGGTAAATGTCCCCAATAGGCAGCATAGGTCCCCAATAGGCAAGTAAATGTCCCCAATAGGCAGGTAAAGGTCCCCAATAGGCAGGTAAAGGTCCCCAATGGGCAGCATAGGTCCTCAATGGGCAGGTAAATGTTCCCAATAGGCAGGCTGTTTCCCCCTTATAATGCCATATGCAGGCTGTTCCACCCCTTATAATGCCCCATGCAGGCTGTTCCCCCCTTATAATGCCCCATGCTGGATGCCACCCGCCATATAATGCCCCATGCAGCATGTCACCCCTCCATATAATGCCCCATGCAGCATGTCACCCCCATATTATGCCCCATGCAGCATGTCACCCCCCTCATATTATGCCCCATGCAGCATGTCACCCCCCCATATAATGCCCCATGCAGCATGTCACCCCCCCATATAATGCCCCATGCAGCATGTCACCCCCCATATAATTCCACATGCAGCATGTCACCCCCAATATAATGCCACATGCAGGATGTCACCCCCCATATCATGGCCCATGCAGGATGTCACCCCCCCATATCATACCCCTTGCAGGATGTCACCCCCCCCATATAATGACCTATGCCTCCATACATTAAAAAAAAAAAAAATCCAATACTCACCTCACTTCTCACTTGCTGCCGCTGCCGCTGCTCTGGTCTGGTCTGGTCTGGACTCCAGTGTCACGGCGGCGTTGTCCCGCTCTGCGCTGCCTGTGACGGCACTCGGTAGGGCGCAGTGGAAAGACGTCACCGCACCCTCTGACCTGAGACGTCACAGGGAGCTCACAGCAGGAAGAGAGCGGATCTGCGGAGGCACGGGGAGAGGTAAGTATCCGGCTGCCGGGGCCCTGAGCAAGCGGGGGAGAAGGGCGGGCGCTGACACCGCTGTCCTCTCCTCCGCCCATAGCCCGGCAGGCCGGATGAAAGTCCTCCACGGGCCGCATGTGGCCCGCGGGCCGTAGTTTGAGGACCCCTGTATTAAAATGTCCTCCTTTACCCAGATAGGATCACCGGTGTGACCGCTGGGCACAGCCTTCCGCAGCCCTCCTACTAATCTACTCCAGCCTAGGGGAGTCACCCTCTTCTCCCTAAATACCAGGGTGTTATTCCAGCCTCACTCTCCACAGTCTAGCCTTCTAGTGCATTCTACTCTGACCTCTCTCCAACAGGTAACCCCCCTCCTGGCCCTAATAACCATAAACTGGATTTAGCTACCCCTCTCCAGCTTCACCCTTGCATTAAATTGTCATTTATAATCACTAAGGTTCTCAGCAGGAACCACTTCTAACCTGTTCCACCTGCTGGCCACTGCAAGCTTATTCAGGATATTGGTAAATATTTTTATACATTTGCAAACACTTTTAAGTATTTTATTAATAATAAAATTCTAATCTTATATTTATTACCCCTTTTTACTAGCCCCTCTTCACACGCCTCAGTGGACCCAGCTACATATGTGTCTTTATTGAGCCATCCAACCTCCAGGTAATCATTGCTGGTCCTCAAACCTATAGGTAACCCAATAGGTTACTTTGTTTTAACTATTTCCTCACTAAATCACCTCTCTTCCTTTCCCTCCTTAGTGGCAGCCATCCATCACTGGTATTCTTGGACCTCTACTAGGACCCTAAATCCAGACTGACCCTGCCTTTGACTACCGACCTAATCCATGTTTTATCCTTTTACTAATTTTTAATAAACTACCTTTTTCTTAATCCCCTGACTATTGTCCTTTAGTGCAGCGCAAATTAATTTCTGTATTATTTTACTTTTGGTACCAATTTGGCTCCTTTGGACAAGTAGTGGCTCTTGTTCTAATTTGCTGCAGGCCTAATTGACCACCTACCAGCGCCACTGTTGTTTATTTATTTAATATTCAAATTATATTTAAAATACTGCTAAGCAGGGGCAGACAGAAGTACCCTGATCGAGAACAGTACATGGGCCTTTTGCTGTCCAGTAGCTCATCATAATGTACAATTCCACCAGCTTTGGATGTGGAAGCAAGCCCCCTTAACTCTTAGGCTCCTGTACAGATTGCACCAATGGTATGTCTGCACCTGTTGCTAAGTGCTGTTTGGTGTAATAACCTTTGTAGGAAAGTACAATGGTATAACAGTTCTTACAGTTAAAAAATGTAAAAGCCATCCCACCACGTCACGGTGACCCTATTCAGGATGGTCCTAACTGAAGATGAGCAAACCTTTAAGTGTTCGGTTTGTCCCAGCTCGGCGAACTTCGCGATGTTCAGCGAATAATTCGTTGAAAGGTTCGACGAACATAACGAACCCCATTGGATTCAATGGGAGTCAAAACCAAACGCATAAACAGCACAACACAAAAACTGCCAAAACAGCTAAAATTAGGGGCAGGCACCAGGAAAGTGACATCAATTGACACAGAGTACAAGTAGTAAGATTATTATTACTATTTATTATTATAGCGCCATTTATTCCATGGCGCTTTACATGTGAAAAGGGGTCACCGACTGGTACAGGAGGAGAGAGGACCTTGCCGCGAGGGCTCACAAACAATCTACAAAGGATGGGGGAGTAAACAGTAGAGATGAGCGGTGTTCAACTCGAACTGTTTGCCAATCTCAAATTCGAGCTGTTTTGGGCGGTGTTCGAGCCGCTCGGCGAAGACGAACAATTAGAAAAAAATATGGCTGTTTGAGGTTATGTTCGATAACTGTTCGTGCACCAAAATCATAACTGGATTTTTTCTCAGTAATGCTGAAAATTAATGTTAATACGCCGTTTGAGTGTACAGCGGGGCGGGGGAGGGGCAGGGGATGGATCTCTGCAGAAATAATGAAGATCTCCATTTTTTTTCCTCTTTCCCGCATTTACAGTGGGGGGGGGTGCAATCTGTCAGCCTATCAGCAGCGCACACACGGAGCGAACTGCTTTTTTTCACACAAGCAAGGGCATGTGTCATTAGCAGTGTATGTCACATGTCCTTGCCCTATAAGACCCAGCCATTTTCCCCGTCGCCACCATTTTCTCACTGCTGCAGCTGCGTGTTAGACGGCACCGCTGTTGCTGTGTGCACTATACTTTGTTAATTTCAAGCCAATTTTCGCACAAATCTACAGATAGCTTGGGAGTAGGGAATAGTTGTGATTGCAGTCCTTTTAAAGACTAGGTTACATCATTTCCTACGACTTTTATCAGGCAGGTCTGTGCTCTTAAATAGATAGGTTGGGAGTAAAGACTAATTGTAATTGCAGTCCTTTTGAGGGCTAGGTTACATCAGTTCCTATAACTTTTTGCCAGGCAGGTCTGTGCAAGCTTTTTTCACAGTATTTGGCTAAATCTAGCAAAGCAAATCCTTTTTGTCCTCTTGCAGTGTGTGTTAGTCAGTGGAGAAGCATATCTGTGTTGCAAGCTACACCACCTGTGTATAGAATACAATTTTTTTTACTGCACCTAGTGAAGTAAAATCTTTTGGGCATAGCATCATTCTATTAGTCCATCTATACTAACCTCCACCAGGTTGCAAATTCAATATAATTTTTATCTGCATCTAGCTCTGACAAAATATTTCGGCTTGTAGCAGTGTGTGGGACTTGTTCTATTAGTCCATCTATACTAACCTCCACCAGGTTGCAAATTCAATATAATTTTTATCTGCATCTAGCTCTGAAAAAATATTTTGGCTTGTAGCAGTGTGTGGGAGTTGTTCTATTAGTCCATCTATACTAACCTCCACCAGGTTGCAAATTCAATATAATTTTTATCTGCATCTAGCTCTGAAAAAATATTTCGGCTTGTAGCAGTGTGTGGGACTTGTTCTATTAGTCAATCTATACTAACCTCCACCAGGTTGCAAATTCAATATAATTTTTATCTGCATCTAGCTCTGAAAAAATATTTCGGCTTGTAGCAGTGTGTGGGACATGTTCTATTAGTCCATCTATACTAACCTCCACCAGGTTGCAAATTCAATATAATTTTTTTCTGCATCTAGCTCTGAAAAAATATTTCGGCCTGTAGCAGTGTGTGGGACTTGTTCTATTAGTCCATCTATACTAACCTCCACCAGGTTGCAAATTCAATATAATTTTTTTCTGCATCTAGCTCTGAAAAAATATTTCGGCTTGTAGCAGTGTGTGGGACTTGTTCTATTAGTCCATCTATACTAACCGCCACCAGGTTGCAAATTCAATATAATTTTTTTCTGCATCTAGCTCTGAAAAAATATTTAGGCTTGTAGCAATGTGAGGGAGTTGTTCTATTAGTCCATCTATAAAAACATCCTCCAGGATGTAAATTCAATGTAATTTTTTTCAGCATCTAGCTCTGAAAAAATATTTCGGCTTGTAGCAGTGTGTGGGACTTGTTCTATTAGTCCATGTATACTAACCTCCACCAGGTTGCAAATTCAATATAATTTTTTTCTGCATCTAGCTCTGAAAAAATATTTCGGCTTGTAGCAGTGTGTGGGACTTGTTCTATTAGTCCATCTATACTAACCTCCACCAGGTTGCAAATTCAATATAATTTTTATCTGCATCTAACCCAGCCAATACTTTTGGGCTAATACCACAGTTTGGCCACTCAGCTCTGCTCGGTTACCATCCATTGTTTTTTGTGCAAACAACTCCAGAGTTGTGAATTAGTTAACCACCAAAATGAGTGGAAAAAGGCCTACTGCTGGTGGAAAGGGGAATAGTCGTGTTGGGAAGGGAAAAAAAGGTTGTGTCCGTGGGGTAGGTGTTAAAGCAACAGTAACATCTGCAGAAGAAAGACCATCTTCCAGCCAAACTAAGATGTCTACTTCTTTTAGCGGACAATGTGATAAGATCCCTTTCTTACGGTCACGCCAATCACTACAAATTCCAGATGAGGCACAAAAACAGCAGGTGCTTCAACGGATATCAAGTGCTCCTTTAAGTGGGCTCTCCTCCACCTCAACTTCAACATCACAAATACTCCAGTCCTCAGAGGTGTCACCCCAATCGCACTTGCTTCCTCACAGCTCCCAAGTCTCCAGCTGCCCATCTGAGTATGGGGTAGAACAGATGGTTGAGTCTGCAGAGCTGTTTACTCATACTATAGTCTGGGAATCAGAGGTCGGCTCCAGAGCTTCTGTGAATCCAGACGAGGAAATGATCTGCACTGATGCCCAGAATCTTTATGAGTCGGATCCAGGACCAGACGCAGAAGGTTCTGACCATAATGTAGACCCTCATTCCCAAACTGTAACTCCTGTTGGTGGAGACAATGAGGAAGACGATGATGAGACTCAAATACCTGATTGGAGCGACAACTTTAGTTTTTTGTCAGGGCAGGAAGAGGTTGGCTCTGAGGACGACGGGTGTGATAGCACACAAGGTGATGATGACGAGGTTGGAGGTCCCACTTACTGTCAACCCACAGTCAGCCAAGAGATGAGGTCAGCAGAGGAGGTGGAGGAGGATGCTAGTGACGACGGGGTCAGGTTGCGCCTTCCTGGACAGAGACGGAGTACTGGAAGCACGTCAACAACTGCATCCTCAAACACAACTCTGCCTCTGACCACAAGTCGTGGTGGCTCTTCAGGTCGCATGGGTGCTAAGCCTTGCATAGCCTGGGCATTTTTTCAGATCTTTAAAGATGACCCAACTCGTGCTATCTGTAACATTTGTCAGCAAAAGCTAAGTAGAGGCCAAAAAATACATAGTTTGAGTACTTCATGCATGAACCGGCACATGGATATGAAGCATAAGTTGCAGTGGGAAGCTCACTGTGCTACAATGCGGCCTAGCCGGCCGGGCCAACCACCGTCTGCCATATCTTGTGCATCCGTGGCCTCTTCATCCTCTGTGACTGGGGGGACAGCACTCACACCTGTTTTGGGACGCAGACCTGCCACCTCTTTACCCGCAACAGCCAGTGTGATTGGCAGGTCATCATTTTCTTTGGAGGTGGAAACACCAGCTGGTGTTGAGCGCTCTCCGACATTGATAGCACCACCTTTGGATCAAGGCAACCTAACATGTCCGCCTGCATCTTCCTTACAGACCGGCAGTTTGCCGGGGACACCCTACTCAACCCCGTCTAAGCACAACAGCCAGCCCTCGGTCCCTCAGATGTGGACAAGTAAAATACCATTTCCTCCTAGCCATGAGAAAGCTAAGAGGTTGAATTTCACCATCTGCAAGCTCTTGGCTACAGAAATGCTGCCTTTCCGGCTGGTGGACACAGAGGATTTTCGAGACCTTATGTCCGTCGCAGTGCCCCAGTACCAGATGCCCAGTCGGCACTACTTCTCAAAGAAAAGTGTGCCTGCTCTACACCAGCATGTCACACACAACATCACCGCTTCTTTGAGAAACTCTGTGTGTGACAGGGTGCATTTCACCACAGACACTTGGACGAGTAGGCATGGACAGGGGCGTTACATGTCGCTGTCTGGGCACTGGGTAACTATGGTGACAGCAGGACTAGGGGCTGCTGTCCAAGTCTTGCCGTCCCCACGAGTTGTGCAACAATCCTCTTTATCTCAAAGTACCTCCACTGCTTCTGCCTCCTCAACCTCCTTTCGGTCCTCCACCTGCACCCAAAGCCTTTCTGGTCATGCCACAAGCTTTATAACTGCGCAGAAGGGATCCTGCAGACCTCCTTACTATGCTGGCAGCAGGGCTCAACGTCATCAGGCGGTTTTTACTTTGAAATGTCTGGGAAATGTGAGTCACACAGCTGAGGAGTTGTGGTCAGCTCTGGAGAACCAGTGTCATGAATGATTGTCTCCACTGGACCTGAAACCAGGGAAGGCCATGTGCGACAATGCTGCAAACCTCAGTGCGGCCCTTCGCCAGGGCAATGTCACACATGCGCCTTGTATGGCTCACGTGTTGAATCTGGTAGTCCAGCAATTTTTAGCCCACTATCCCAGACTAGATGGCCCTCTGCAGAGGGCACAGTCGCTGTGTGCTCACTTCCGCCGTTCGCATCCCGCAGCTCAGTGACTTACATCTCTACAGAAGTCGTTGGGCCTGCCACTTCACCAGCTAAAATGCAATGTGCCTACCCGGTGGAATTCAACTCTGCACATGTTGCAGCGACTGTGGCAGCACCGACAAGCCCTGATGCAATACGTTGTGACGTATAGCCTGGGCCAACGAGATCCAGAGGTGGGGCAAATCACGCTGGAGGAGTGGTCTCAGATCAGGGACCTATGCACCCTTCTGCGCAGTTTTGAAATGGCGACGAAGATGTTTAGTGCTGACGATGCCATTATCAGCATGACTATTCCGGTGATTTACATGCTGGAGCACATGTTAAACTGAATTCGGAGTCAGATGGTGTCACAAGAGAAGGTGGAGGAAGTAGAGGAGGAGGAGTTGTATGCGGAAGGGCTAACATCTGCAAGGTCCAGAAAGGCAGCAGCAAGGTGGCAGGCATGTGTGGGTGGGGGAGATGGTTTTACCAGGGCGCATGGTAGCAGTCAAACTAGTGAGGAAGATGCAGGAGCCCAGTAAGAAGTGGAGGACGAACTGATGGAAGACTCATCAGATGAGGGAGACCTTGATCACATTTCTGTTGTGCGAGGTTGGGGGGAGAGGGCAGAGGAAGGAAGCATGACTGTTACCTCACCACCAACACAACAGGGACTTGGTGCTCCTGGATGCGCAAGACACATGAGTGCCTTCTTGCTGCACTACCTGCAACATGACCCTCGAATTGTGAGAATTAGAAATAATCCTGACTACTGGGTTGCCACACTGTTAGATCCCCGGTACAAAAGTAAATTTGCAGAAATTATTCCTGCCATAGAAAGAGATGCACGCATGCAGGAGTATCAGCAGAGACTGTTGCAGAATCTTACATGTGCCCAAAACACTAGTCGTGCACATAGTGAATCTCACAGTTCCAACTTGCCAACCGTGGGACCGTCGAGTGTTCAGCACTCAAACCGTAACAGAAACACAGTATCTGCTAGTAACATCAATTTTGCGGAATCATTTCACCACTTTTTTAGCCCATCCTTTGCAAGGCCACAGGAGACAAGAAGTCTGACACATAGTCAACGCCTAGAGACGATGGTACAGGAGTATCTCCAAGTAAACATTGAAGCCATGACTGTGTCACTGGACCCTTGCTCTTTTTGGGCTTCCAATCTGGATAAATGGCCGGAGCTCGACACTTACGCCTTGGAGATCTTGTCATGCCCCGCATCCAGCGTTCTGTCTGAACGTGTGTTCAGCGCCGCTGGTGGTGTTCTGACAGATAAGCGCACACGGCTCTCCACTGATAATGTAGACAGACTCACGTTCATAAAGATGAACAAATCATGGATCCGAAACGACTTTTCTACCCCTGTGTCATCCTGGGGAGAGTAAAAGCTTGATGATTTGTTAAAATCACCTCAACAACCGTTTTAAGCTTTCAATTACTAATCATTAGAGATGAGCGGTGTTCGACTCGAACTGTTCGCCAGTCTCAAATACGAGCTGTTTTGGGCGGTGTTCGAGCCGTTTGGCGAACCCGAACGATTTGAAAAAAATTCGGCTGTTCGAGGTTATGTTCAATAACTGTTCGTGCACCAAAATCATAACTGGATTTTTTCTCAGTAATGCTGAAAATTAATGTTAATACGCAGTTTGAGTGTACAGCCGGGCGGGGGAGGGGCAGGGGACGGATCTCTGCAGAAATAATGAAGATCTCCATTTTTTTTTCTCTTTCCCGCATTTACAGTGGGGAGGTGCAATCTGTCAGCCTATCAGCAGCGCACACATGGAGCGAACTGCTTTTTTTCACACAAGCAAGGGCATGTGTCATTGGCAGTGTATGTCACATGTCCTTGCCCTATAAGACCCAGCCATTTTCCCCATCGCCACCATTTTCTCACTGCTGCAGCTGCGTGTTAGACGGAACCGCTGTTGCTGTCTGCACTATACTTTGTTAATTTCAAGCCAATTTTCGCACAAATCTACAGATAGCTTGGGAGTAGGGAATAGTTGTGATTGCAGTCCTTTTAAGGACTAGGTTACAGCATTACCTACGACTTTTATCAGGCAGGTCTGTGCTCTTAAATAGATAGATTGTGGGAGTAAAGACTAATTGTAATTGCAGTCCTTTTCAGGACTAAGTTACATCAGTTCCTATCACTTTTTGCCAGGCAGGTCTGTGCCAGTGCTGTGCAAGTTTTTTTTCACAGCATTTGGCTAAATCTAGCAAAGCAAATCCTTTTTGTCCTCTTGCAGTGTGTGTTAGTCAGTGGAGTAGCCTATCTGTGTTGCAAGCTACACCACCTGTGTATAGAATACAATTTTTTTACTGCACCTAGTGAAGTAAAGCCTTTGGGCACAGCATCATTCTATTAGTCCATCTATACTAACCTCCACCAGGTTGCAAATTCAATTTAATTTTTATCTGCATCTAGCTCTGAAAAAATATTTGGGCCTCGGCTTGTAGCAGTGTGTGGGACTTGTTCTATTAGTCCATCTATACTAACCTCCACCAGGTTGCAAATTTAATATAATTTTTATCTGCATCTAGCTCTGAAAAAATATTTGGGCTTTGGCTTGTAGCAGTGTGTGGGACTTGTTCTATTATTCCATCTATACTAACCTCCACCAGGTTGCAAATTCAATATAATTTTTATCTGCATCTATGTCACGCTGTCTCTGTGTACTGGAGGTAGGGGGCCTAAGCTGACCCTAAGCTGGGGCCCTGACTAATCCCTCTACCTGGAGGTACTGTTAAAGGTACAGAGGTCCAGGCCGCCAGCGTAACCCCTACCTCCTGAAGATCCCTGCACCTAAGTAATCTAGTCCTGAGAAGGACCCCTGATCACAACAAAAGGGGACAGGTAATAATATGCCCACACTTAGTACTTAGAAAAACGAGACAGTACAAGGGTAAAACCAAAACCACCTAGCATACAAAAACTACACAACTACAACAGAGGGAACACCAACGGGAAAGGAGATAAATGATAAAGCGAGGAAGGGAAAAAACGCTCCAAATGCACTTAGCTCTGAAACTCCAAATACCACGATCCGCTCTGTTAGTCTGCATGAACTGCTTTCACCGACAACTTCCCTAACAGACCAGCAGGCATTTGAAGGAATCTCACTACTGCAGAATTGATTGCAGCTGGGCGAGGCTGGACCTCGTCTAGCACAGAGAGAGAGAGAGAGTTAACTCTCTCACTGCCGAAAAACACAAAGCACCAAAAACTCAGCTGCGAGAAGTCAGGCTGTGTAATCGTGACGATCTTCGTGGCGACACACCCTTGACAGTACCCCCCCTTCTACGAGGGGCCTCCGGACCCTCAGGGCCAGGTTTATCCAGGTGAGTCGTGTGGAAGGCCCGAACTAATCGGTCTGCGTTAATATCCGACGCAGGAACCCACATCCTCTCCTCAGGACCATACCCCTTCCAATGAACCAGGTACTGAAGGGACCGGCGATTAAAGCGTGAATCGATGACCCTCGATACCTGGAACTCCAAGTTACCATTGACCACCACTGGAGGCGGAGGTAAAGGTGACGGTATCACCGGCGCCACATACCTCTTAAGCAACGATCTGTGGAACACGTTGTGAATTTTAAACGTAGGGGGGAGGTCAAGACGG
The DNA here is from genome assembly GCF_046119375.1 of Phyllobates terribilis. Taxonomy (NCBI): domain Eukaryota; kingdom Metazoa; phylum Chordata; class Amphibia; order Anura; family Dendrobatidae; genus Phyllobates; species Phyllobates terribilis. Next base: position 318,070,981 of record NW_027362762.1, on the reverse strand, counting down.
AATGCCACCGGATTAATTATAGAACTGATCCTGTACGGCCCGATGAACCTGGGACCCAGTTTCCAGGAGGGAACCTTAAGTTTTATATTCCTGGTAGACAACCATACCCGATCGTTCACACTTAGGTCCGGACCAGACACTCTCCTCCTATCAGCCATACGTTTGTATCGGTTCCCCTTAGTATTCAGATTCTTCAGCACCCCTCTCCATACTGAAGCGAGTGATGAGGAAAATCGTTCCTCCTCAGGAACCCCCGAAGAGCCCCCCCTACTGAAAGTACAAAACTGGGGGTGAAAACCATATGCCCCAAAAAACGGGGACTTACCAGTGGACTCGCTCCGCCTATTATTAAGAGCAAACTCTGCCAGAGGTAAGAAAGAAGCCCAGTCCTCCTGGTTCTCTGACACAAAACACCGGAGATATGTCTCCAAGCTCTGGTTCATACGTTCCGTCTGACCATTGGTCTGAGGATGAAAAGCCGATGAGAACGATAAATGCATCCCCCGCCGTGTACAAAACGCCTTCCAGAATTTGGACACCATCTGAGACCCCCGATCTGACACCACCTCGGAGGGTACCCCGTGAAGCCTCACAATCTCCCCAATGAACACCTGCGCAAGAGTTTTAGCATTAGGAAGAGCAGGAAGAGCGATAAAATGTGCCATCTTGCTGAACCTGTCCACTACAACGAGTATGACCGTTTTACCCGAAGAAGGAGGGAGGTCCGTAATAAAGTCCATAGACAGATGAGTCCAAGGACGCTCCGGGATCTTCAAAGGTAAGAGGGCCCCAGACGGACGGGTATGTGAGGTCTTAGAGCGCGCACAAACCCCACAGGACGCGACAAAAGTTACCACCTCCTTATGTAAGTTAGGCCACCAAAACCGACGCGAGAGGAGATCCACAGTTGCTTTACTCCCCGGGTGTCCTGCAAAAACTGAGTTATGGTGTGCCTCGATCACCTTTTGTCGCAACTGATCTGGAACAAACAGTCTCCCCGGAGGTCCAACACGGGCGTCCCCCTGAGCCTCCAATACCTCCTCCTCAAGCTCAGAGCATACTGCCGAAACCACCACCCCCTCCTGAAGGATAGGAATCGGGTCGTCCGTATTCCCGGCCCCAGGGAAACTACGAGATAAGGCATCCGCCTTTACATTTTTTGACCCAGGACGATATGCAACGACAAAATTAAACCTGGTAAAAATCAATGACCACCTAGCTTGTCTGGGATTCAGACGTTTCGCGGACTCCAGATATAGCAGGTTCTTGTGATCGGTGATGACGGTGACCAGATGGACTGCCCCCTCTAAAAAATGGCGCCACTCCTCAAAAGCTAACTTAATGGCCAAGAGTTCCCTATTGCCGACATCGTAATTCCTCTCAGCGGATGACAATTTTTTAGAGAAAAAGGCGCACGGATGCCACTTACCAGGGGACGATCCTTGTGACAATACTGCTCCCACCCCTACCTCGGAAGCATCTACCTCTACAATGAATGGCTGTGACGCATCAGGTTGAATGAGTATGGGTGCCGAGGCAAAACATTTTTTCAAGGAGGAGAATGCTTGACAAGCCTTGTCAGACCACCTAGAAAAATCCGTCCCCTTTTTAGTCATGTCTGTGAGAGGCTTAACCATGGACGAGAAATTACGAATGAACTTCCGGTAATAATTAGCAAACCCCAGGAAACGTTGTAGTGCCTTAAGATTCTCTGGCCGATCCCACTCAAGAACTGCCCGCACTTTCCCAGGGTCCATACGAAAACCGGACGCTGAAACCAGGAAGCCTAAAAACTGGAGTTCCTGTACGGCGAACACACACTTTTCCCATTTGGCATACAGTTTATTATCCCGCAAGATCTGTAACACCTGCCTAACGTGCTCCTGATGAGACACCAGATCCGGCGAGTAAATTAAGATATCATCCAGATAAATGACAACAAACTGTCCCACCAGGCGGCGAAAAATGTCATTAACAAAGTGTTGGAACAACGCCGGGGCATTAGTCAGACCGAATGGCATGACAAGGTTCTCATAATGCCCCTCCGGAGTGTTAAACGCCATCTTCCACTCATCCCCCTCCTTCATCCTAATCAGATTGTACGCCCACCTGAGATCCAACTTAGAGAACCATTTGGCGCCCACGATCTGATTAAAGAGATCGGGAATAAGTGGGAGCGGATACGGATCTCGGACCGTAATCCGATTAAGTTCACGGAAATCCAGGCAAGGGCATAGGCCTCCATCTTTCTTCTTAACAAAGAAGAACCCCGCGGCCACCGGTGAAGATGCAGGTCTAATATGCCCCTTAGCCAGACTTTCTGAAATATAATCCTTCATGGCCTGCCTCTCAGGACCAGAAAGGTTATACAACCTAGCTTTAGGTAAGTTTGCCTCAGGGAGCAGTTTTACAGAACAGTCATACTCGCGATGAGGAAGTAGTTCCTGACACCCTTTCTCCGAGAATACATCCTCAAAGTCCGCCAGAAATGGAGGTAAGACCCTAGGAGTAACCGCACCGATGACCGTATTCATGCAGTTTTTATTACAGAATTTACTCCATTGGCTTATCTCTCTGGATTGCCAATTAATAACCGGGTTATGCTTAGCTAACCAAGGAAGGCCCAACACTATAGGAGTGGGAAGACCCTCCAACACGTAGCAAGACAACAGTTCTTTATGTATCGCCCCCACTTGAAGTTTTACGTCATGCACAGCTTGCAAAAAACTTCCCTGACCGAGAGGCCTGGCATCGATCGAGAATATGGGGATGGGTTTAGCCAACTCACTCAAACGCATACCTTGAACCCGGGCAAACCGAGCGTCCACCAGATTAGCCCCGGCCCCACTATCCAGAAGAACAGATATCCTCTCAGTTCTCGTACCCACCACCACCTCCGCCGGTACGAGAAACTGAGACGAACCTAGGGACGAAATACCTACTCCCAGATTGCCGTCCACCACACAACCTGGGATCAACAGTTTTCCGACGACTCTTCACTCTGCAAGGTACGGGATGGACACCCCCCAATAAAATGTCCCTTTCTCCCGCAGAAGAAACACCTTCCTGTCTTATGGCGCACCACCGGTCCCCTCCCCCGAAATGATGTCCCTCCTAATTGCATAGGCTCCTCTGGACTGACCAGGGGAACCACCATATGAGGGGACCTTGTAGGAGGTGGAGTCATCACAGGGGGTGGAGTTATCATGCACCTCTCCCGAAGCCGTCTGTCAATGCGAATAGCAAGGGCCATAGCGGCTTCCAGTGACGCGGGAGAGTCATACTGTGCCAACACATCCTGTAATTTGTCGGATAAACCTTGACAAAACTGACTCCTAAGAGCCGGGTCATTCCACTGGGTGTCAGTGGCCCACCTACGGAACTCCGAACAGAATTCCTCCGCCGGACGATCTCCCTGCCGGATCCTACGTAACTTAGATTCAGCAAGGGAGATCCGATCCAGGTCATCATATACAAGACCCAGAGCAGCAAAAAACCTATCCACTGACTGAAGAGCCGGGGAGCCCGGGGGAAGAGAGAACGCCCAAGATTGTGGGTCCCCTTGTAGGAGCGAGATGACAATTCCCACCCTTTGTTCTTCACTCCCCGATGACCGAGGCCGCAGCCGAAAGTACAACTTGCATGCCTCCCGGAAAACAAAAAACTTGTCCCGCCCCCCAGTGAACCTGTCAGGGAGAGCTACTTTAGGTTCTGGTCCGGCTTGCTCCTGAGGATACAAAACCTTGGACCTAACGTCCGCCAGCTCCATGGACAAACTCTGCAACTGCCGAGCTAGACCGGCTACTGGATCCATGGTAGATGGAGAAAATCTAAGTGGTCGGTGAAAATGTCACGCTGTCTCTGTGTACTGGAGGTAGGGGGCCTAAGCTGACCCTAAGCTGGGGCCCTGACTAATCCCTCTACCTGGAGGTACTGTTAAAGGTATAGAGGTCCAGGCCGCCAGCGTAACCCCTACCTCCTGAGGATCCCTGCACCTAAGTAATCTAGTCCTGAGAAGGACCCCTGATTACAACAAAAGGGGACAGGTAATAATATGCCCACACTCAGTACTTAGACGAACGAGACAGTACAAGGGTAAAACCAAAACCACCTTGCATACAAAAACTACACAACTACAACAGAGGGAACACCAACGGGAAAGGAGATAAATGATAAAGCGAGGAAGGGAAAAAACGCTCCAAATGCACTTAGCTCTGAAACTCCAAATACCACGATCCGCTCTGTTAGTCTGCATGAACTGCTTTCACCGACAACTTCCCTAACAGACCGGCAGGCATTTGAAGGAATCTCACTACTGCAGAATTGATTGCAGCTGGGCGAGGCTGGACCTCGTCTAGCACAGAGAGAGAGAGAGTTAACTCCCTCACTGCCGAAAAACACAAAGCACCAAAAACTCAGCTGCGAGAAGTCAGGCTGTGTAATCGTGACGATCTTCGTGGCGACACACCCGTGACAATCTAGCTCTGAAAAAATAATTGGGCTTCGGCTTGTAGCAGTGTGTGGGACTTGTTCTATTAGTCCATCTATACTAACCTCCACCAGGTTGAAAATTCAATATAATTTTTATCTGCATCTAGCTCTGAAAAAATATTTGGGCTTCGGCTTGTAGCAGTGTGTGGGACTTGTTCTATTAGTCCATCTATACTAACTTCCACCAGGTTGCAAATTCAATATAATTTTTATCTGCATCTAGCTCTGAAAAAATATTTGGGCTTCGGCTTGTAGCAGTGTGTGGGACTTCTTCTATTAGTCCATCTATACTAACCTCCACCAGGTTGCAAATTCAATATAATTTTTATCTGCATCTAGCTCTGAAAAAATATTTGGGCTTCGGCTTGTAGCAGTGTGTGGGACTTCTTCTATTAGTCCATCTATACTAACCTCCACCAGGTTGCAAATGCAATATAATTTTTATCTGCATCTAGCTCTGAAAAAATATTTGGGCTTCGGCTTGTAGCAGTGTGTGGGACTTCTTCTATTAGTCCATCTATACTAACCTCCACCAGGTTGCAAATTCAATATAATTTTTATCTGCATCTAGCTCTGAAAAAATATTTGGGCTTCGGCTTGTAGCAGTGTGTGGGACTTATTCTATTATTCCATCTATACTAACCTCCACCAGGTTGCAAATTCAAATTAATTTTTAGCTTCATCTAGCCCGGAAAATAATTTTGGGCTTAGTACCAGTGTGTGGTACTCATTGTATTTGTCCATCTATACCAAGCTCCACCAGCTTTCAAATTAATAATAATTTTTAGCTGCATCTTGCCTGTAAACTAATATTGGGTAAATTAGCAGTGTGTGGTACTCATTCCATTAGGCCATCTATACTAAGCTCCACCAGCTTTCAAATTAATAATAATTTTTAGCTGCATCTTGCCTGGAAAATAATTTTGGGCATAGTAGCAGTGTGTGGTACTCATTGTATTAGGCCATCTATACCAAGCTCCACCAGCTTTGAAATTAATAATAATTTTTAGCTGCATCTAGCCCGGAAAAAAATTTTTCTTCCCAATAGTGGTAGCAATAGAAATATGGGGCGCACTCCTGGCTAACAAAAATATACACTTCATAACAAAAAACGCCAGCCTAGCACTGTACTGCATTAATAAGATGGCATCATCATCTCTCCTGTCTACGCAGGCTAGCATTCCTGTGCCTAAAACACAATGCATGGGTCCGCGCTAGCCACGATGCTGAGGGGTCTAAAGCTGCTACTAACGCTTTATCATCATTCAATAGGCAGATTTTCACAGAGCTCCTCCCCAACGCCCACCCATCGGGCAACAGTTGCCCACCCTTCCTATGGGATCTAGTGGCGAATAGTTGATGCCATTAATCAGAGTGTCAGTTGCCCCGTCGACGTGGCAAGCATACGGTAAGGCATGGGAAGAGTGGACACGACTAGTAGCAGGCAGATGGGTTGACCAATGTGAACAATCCAGATCACAAGTCACCATAGAATTTCTCCACAAGCTAATCATGAAGGGCATATCAGGGGCGTCAGCGCAGCGGTGTCTGACCGGAGTAGCATTTCATTTCCAACTACTGAATTGGTGAGATGTGACAAAGAGATTCATTTTCAGACAATCCATAAAAGGGTGGAAAAGGGGTCAGCCAAGTCAGGAGTGTAGACGTCCTGTCCCATGTCACTAAAACTGATTTCTCACATCATATCCCTAACACCATTAACATGACACTCACAATTTGAAGCAACACTACTGTCTACTGCATTTGCGATCGCCTTCTTCGGGGCGCTATGCATAAGCGAATTAGTCCCTCAATCCAAAATTACCACCAGTGGAGGCTTATTACACCAGGACGTAGTCATAGCCAATAATGCAATACGTCTACGCATACGCCAATTGATAACCGTTCCGGCGGGCAGGGGCACTTGGGTACTTCTACAACCCACAAACGGTACACTGAGTCGGGTAACAATAGTAAAAACATATATAACCATCAGATCACAAAGTAATTTCTTCCTATCACACATTGATGGAACGCCATTATCAAGATACCAGTTCCAAGCTATATTTAATAAATTCATAACATCGGCAGGGAACCACCCCAAAGATTACGGGACACACTCATTCCGCATAGTCGCGGCCACGGAAGCAGCAAGAGCAGGACTGTCAGAAACGGAAGTTCAGAGTATAAGGAGATGGCGATCCACGTGTTTGGTGAGATACATAAGACCGGACTTGTTATCCTAACGTGGTTTGTTTCTTTTACAGGTGACACTAAGCCAACAGTGTGGGTGATAGGCCACTCGTATATATATATTGGGCAGAAAAAAGGGCAAAAGTCCGCCCAGGCAGGAGGAAATTAGAGTTTCATAACACATATTTCAACTGGAGAGGTATTAGAGGCCTGCTATGGCCACAGGTACTAATGGAGGTAATCAAGGTAGGGAGAGAGGCAAGAGGTCCGGTCATCTTAGTTATACAGGCCGGGGGAAACGACCTAGGTCATCACAAGAGCGCATAACTAATGGCAATAATGAAACTAGACACTGAGCGCTTCAGAGAATTTTTCTAACTATAGTATGGTCAGAGATTGTGCCGATAGTGGTATAGCAAGGTGCGCGAGACATCACGGCCATCGAACGGACAAGTCGGGTCATAAATATTCGGATGGCAAAATTTAGAAGACACAGAGGTGGTGTAGTGATATGACACCGACAGCTGGAAGGAGATAAAGCAGGCCTCATACGGCCTGACGGTGTTCACTTAATGGATATTGGACTGGACATATTCCTGTCAGGACTCCAGGACGGAGTGGAAAAAGCGTTAAGAGTGATGGATGGGGGTCAGAGTCCTGCATACGAGTACGCAGGATCCTCCGTGGCCTGGAAATAGAAAGGACATGTTGGAGAGTTACACTTGTTGGCCAACTTGCCGGTGTGGAGACCCAGGGCATGCTGCAACAAGCTGAATTATTTTAGAAATAAAATGCCTTTCTAATGGAATGAGTATAAAGAGTTAATAAAGCTGTGACCGATCCTCACCCTACCAGTTGTAAGAGTTACATTATTGTATTGTCAAGGAAAGGGGGGCGGTAAGGGGGCTGAGCGTCTGGGTTTGGTTGGGGGTCCCCACAGTCTGCCTAGGCTAGATGCATTTAAAAATTCTTATTAGATACACAGGCGGTGCAGCTTGCTTCGCAGCTGGGCTACTATGCCTAAAGTATTGCCTAGGCTAGATGCAGTTAAAAATTCTACGCTGACTAGCAGACACTGAAGATTTGGAGCAGACCTCTAAGTAAACAGCTCTTCAGACTCAACCATCTGTGTTACCCCAAGCCATAGTGTATGTAGTTTCTTACAGTTAAAAGGGGGGGGGAGCGACCCAACCCACCTGGAATTGACAACGTCACGTAAAACACAGCAAGGGGATTCCAAAAAGAGTCTCCATTTTTTCCAAAAATTGCGGTACAGACACCACTTAAGTTACATTAATTGCCCCAGAGTTGCTTAAAATGGTTGGTGAGGTGATTTTACCAAATCCTCAAGCTTTTAGTCTCCCCAGGATGACACAGGGGTAGAAAAGTCCTTGCGAATCCATGATTTGTTCATCTTTATTAACGTGAGTCTGTCTACATTCTCAGTGGACAGCCGCGTGCGCTTATCTGTCAGCACACCACCAGCAGCGCTGAACATACGTTCAGAGAGAACGCGGGCTGCAGGGCATGACAAGATCTCCAAGGCGAGATACTCCGTACCATCCTCTCTAGGCGTTGACTATGTGTCAAACTTCTTGTCTCCTGTGGCCTTGCAAAGGAAGGGCTAAAAAAGTGGTGAAACTATTCCACAAAATTGCTGTTACCAGCAGATACTGTGTTACTGTTACGGTTTGAGTGATGAAGACTCGATAGTCCCACGGTTTGCAAGTTAGAACTGTGAGATTCGGACGTGCACCACTGGTGTTTTGTGGAAAAGCACATGTAAGATTCTGCAACAGCCTCTGCTGATACTCCTGCATGCGTGAATCCCTTTCTATGGCAGGAATTATTTCGGCAAATTTACTTTTGTACCGGCGATCTAAGAGTGTGGCAACCCAGTAGTCGGGATTACTTCGAATTCTGACAATCCGAGGGTCATGTTGCAGGTAGTGCAGCAAGAAGGCACTCATGTGTCTTGCGCATCCAGGAGGACCAAGTCCTTGTTGTGTTGGTAGCGAGGTAAGAATCATGCTTCCTTCCTCTGCCCTCTCCCCCCAACCTCGCACAACAGAAATGTGATCAAGGTCTCCCTCATCTGATGAGTCTTACATGCCCATCGCCAGTTCGTCCTCCACTTCTTCCTCGGCTCCTGCACCTTCCTCAACAGTTTGGCTGCTACCATGCGCCCTGGTTAATCCCTCTCCCCCACCCTCCCATGCCTGCCGCCTTGGTGCTGCCGACTGTCTGGACCTTGGAGATGTTATCCCTTCCGCATACGATTCCTCCTCTACTTCCTCCACCTCCTCTTGTCCCACCACCTGAGTCTGAATTCTGTTTAACGTGTGCTCCAGCATGTAAATCACTAGAATAGTCATGCTGATAATGGCATCGTCGTCAGCACTAAACATCTTCGTCGCCATTTCAAAACTGTGCAGAAGGGTGTGTGGCACCCCTGAGGGTTCAGTCACCGCAGAGGTACTGCATCTCACCCAGAGGTGTGGTATCTCACCCTCAGGTAAGGAAGGAGTATGGCTCGGGACCCTAACACCTGCATCCAACACATACCCGCAGTGGGGGTAGGGCGAGATTGCTCCTAAGGGAGAGCACAGTCCCAGGTCCCTAGCTGGTGGGAGGGTCCTATGTAGTGGGTGTGGGTGGAGAAAGCAGCTTAGGGGAGCACATGACAGGGAGAGTATAAATAGGAAGCCATATTAGAAAGAGCAAGCCAGTCAGAGGAGGAGAAGTGACAGGAGCAGAGGCTCTGCATGAGCTCTGCTCCGGAGGCGGGCCTAGCCTGGGAGGCCCAGGACTGAAGGAGAGAAGAGAGGAGTGGGAGAAGGAAGGCTCCAGGAACCGAAGGGACCCTAGGGGTACGGGCCGTTCAGAAGGCCACCCGTACGCCCGCTGCTACCAAGAGGTAGAGGGGTCAGGCCAGATAAGGGGAACCGGTCCCTCAACTAGTGGAGAAACAGCAAGGCTCAACTAGAAACTGGAGGCTGCAGCATTTCATATACTGCAGGCCAAAGTCCACACCAGTCTCACTAAGAAGGTAGCCACATAGGACCCAGGGGACGGAGCACACGTCGGCCGCCAAGGCCCGAGGATACCGGATAGAAGTGTCACTGGGTGTGAGGTGCAGGGAGAAGGCCAGAGAAAGCACACACAGAAGGGGGTCCTGCTAAGTACTCCGGAGCTATCTGGGGGTGGACTGAGCCCCTCACTGAGTACGCACAGCACGACGGGGGAGATTGCTCTGGTACCTGTAAACTGGACTGCAACAACTGTGAGCAAAGATCTTGGGACTGCATCACACGGACTCTGTGTTCATTACTGACTCCCTGCACTACAACCACCATCATCCACCCACACTGCCCTGAAGCTACACTCTTGCTGTGGGGAGTAATAATACGATTGCTGCAAAACCACCAGCTTCAGAGGACTGTTCCGCAGCGGCGGCCCCTTTGGCCGCACTCCACAGGTGGCATAGTCGGACATTATAAAACCCATATATACAAATTACCCTTGGATTGACCGCTCTGGGTCACGGACCGGGTCGCCGTCACAGTGACTACAACCCCCAGCATCTACCGGCCCGGCTCCGGGTACCCCACGGCCCAGGGGGCGCGTCAACTTCATAGGTCCCTGATCTGAGACCACTCCTGCAGCGTGATTTGCCCCACCTCTGGATCTCGTTAGCCCAGGCTATACGTCAGAACGTATTGCACCAGGGCTTGTCGGTGCTGCCACAGTCGCTGCAACATGTGCAGAGTTGAATTCCACCATGTCAGCACATCGCATTTCTGCCGGTGAACTGGCAGGCCCAACGACTTCTGTAGAGATGTAAGTCGTTGAGCTGCGGGATGCGAACGGCGGAAGTGAGCACACAGCGACCATGCCCTCTGCAGAAGGCCATCTAGTCCGGGATAGTGGGCTAAAAATTGCTGGACAACCAGGTTCAACACGTGAGCCATACAAGGCACGTGTGTGACATTGCCCCGGCTAAGGGCCGCACCCAGGTTTGCAGCATTGTCGCACGCGGCCTTCCCTGGTTGCAGGTCCAGTGGAGACAACCATTCATGAAACTGGGTCTCCAGAGCTGACCACAACTTCTCAGCTGTGTGACTCACATTCCCCAGACATTTCAAAGTAAACACCGCCTGATGCCGTTGAGCCCTGCTACCAGCATAGTAGGGAGGTGTGCAGGATTCCTTCTGCGCAGTTAGAAAGCGGGTGGCATTACCAGACAGGCTTTGGGTGCAGGTGGAGGACCGAGAGGAGGTTGAGGAGGCAGAAGCAGTGGAGGAACTTCTAGATAAAGAGGATTGATGTACAACTCGTGGGGACAGCAGCCCCTAGTCCTGCTGTCACCATAGTTAGCCAGTGCCCAGTCAGCGAAATGTATCGCCCCTGTCCATGCCTACTCGCTCAAGTGTCTGTGTTGAAATGCACCCTGTCACACACAGAGTTTCTCAAAGAAGCGGTGATGTTGTGTGCAACATGCTGGTGGAGCGCAGGCACACCTTTCTTTGAGAAGTAGTGCCGACTGGGCATCTGGTACTGGGGCACTGCAACGGACATAAGGTCTCGAAAATCCTCTGTGTCCACCAGGGGGAAAGTCAGCATTTCTGTAGCCAAGAGCTTGCAGATGGTGAAATTCAACCTCTTAGCTTTCTCATGGCTAGGAGGAAATGGTCTTTTACTTGTCCACATCTGAGGGACCGAGGGCTGGCTGTTGGGCTTAGATGGGGTTGAGTAGGGTGTCCCCGGCAAACTTGCCGGTCTGTGAGGAAGATGCAGGCGGAAAAGTTAGGTTGCCTTGATCCAAAGGTGGTGCTCTCGATGTCGAAGAGCGCTCAACACCAGCTGGTGTTTCCACTTCCAAATGAAATGGCCAATCACACTTGCTGTTGCGGGTAAAGAGGTGGCAGGTCTGCATCCAAAAACATGTGTGACTGCTGTCCCCCCAGTCACAGAGGATGAAGAGCCCGCGGATGCACAAGATGGGGCAGACGGTGTTCGGCCCGGCCCGCTAGGCCGCATTGTAGCACAGTGAGCTTCCCACTGCAACTTATGCTTCATATCCATGTGACGGTTCATGCATGAAGGACTCAAACTATGGATTTTTTGGCCTCTACTTAGCTTTTGGTGACAAATATTACAGATAACACGAGTTGGGTCATCCTTAACGATCTGAAAAAATGCCCTGGCTATGCAAGGCTTAGAGCCCATGCGACCTGAAAAGCCACTACGACTTGTGGTCAGAGGCAGAGTTGTGGTTGAGGATGCAGTTGTTGACGTGCTTCCAGTACTCCGTCTCTGTCCAGGAAGGCGCAACCTAACCTCATCGTCAATAGCATCTGTGACGCCCAGCTGTGCTTGGTATCACAGCTCCTAGAAGAGTGCATTGATGGAATCCTCCACAAGAGGCCCCCATAAACATTCACACATCTCCACCTTCCACCTCAGACCAGCAGAGGGAGCCTGTTAGGGATATAAATAGGGAAGGTGGAGATAGGCAGTTCAGTTCCTCTGAAGAGTTACTGCAGTAGAGAAGCCTAAGAGAGGTCAGTCTCAGTGGAGCTCAGTCTAGTCTAGAGAACTCAGTTAATAGTCCAGCAGTGGAGCACGAGGCTCCTGTTAGCTAGATTCAGGGAGCCAAGTTAGAGCTTAAGGTTTGCCGGTGCCATAAGATCGATGAAGCGCGGCAAGTTGTCATTAGTGTGTATAGCCTAGTGAGGGCCCGAGTAGGCCGAAGGCGAGTGGAGAGGTAGTACATAGGGGGCAGAGGAGCTTAACCAGCTCACCCCGAAGCATTTACCGGACACCGGATCCGAGCTTACCGGGATCTCTATGACCCAGTAAGGCATAACCGGAATCCCTGGAGAACTACAAGTCCCAGGATCGCTAAGGTGCTGATACGTAACAGAGCCAGAAGACGCTTAGGCCCCGCATACTGGGAGCGTGAACTCCAAGACAAGGCCCTACCACAAGGTCAGCCAGCGCCGGACAGAGACAAAGTTAGGCCTAGCTCCTGGCAGGTCAGAAACTTACTACGCAGAGGCAAGAAACAGGAGGCCCTACACCCACTCATTGGGGAGGATCCTGATATGCACCTTTCACCCTACAGTGCTCCGGGATGTGCCTGAATTTCCACCAGTAAAAGGTACTTAAGTGACTACCGTGTCCGTTCCCGTTCTTGCTGTGACCCAGCTGGGTCTTGCCTGTCCTGCATTCCCCCTGCATACGCTTCCCTGAGGCCTAGCTCCACCTGTGGGGAGCTATACCATCGAGCTGCCTTATCACCGGCCTCAGTGGACTACTGCAGCGCTGGTGCTTCTCACCAGATACCACAGGTGGCGTCACGAACGCTTATAAAATTAACAATTATCCACCCTTTTAAAGTCTGACCCCAGGGTACGGGCCCGGGAGCCGACCACCGCGACATCCCAAAGGCCAGGCAAAGGCCTGGGTACCGAGTCATCCCCATCCCCTGGGCTAGTCACATCCTCCTCCACCTCCTCTGCTGACCTCATCTCTTGGCTGACTGTGGGTTGACAGTAAGTGGGATCTCCAACCTCGTCATCATCACCCTGTGTGTTCTCACACCCGTCGTTCTCAGAGCCAACCTCATCCTGCCCTGACCGAAAAGTCAAGTTGTCGCTCCAATCAGGTATTTGAGTCTCATCATCGTCTTCATCATTGTCTCCACCAACAGGAGTTACAGTTTGGAAATGAGGGTCTACATTATGCTCAGATCCTTCTTCATCTGGTCCTGGATCCGACTCATAAAGATTCTGGGCATCAGTGCAGATCATTTCCTCATCTGGATTAACAGAAGCTCTGGAGCAGACCTCCGTTTCCCAGGCTATAGTATGAGTAAACAGCTCTGCAGACTCAACCATCTGTGTTACCCCATACTCAGATGGGCAGCTGGAGACTTGGGAGCTGTGAGGGAGCAAGTGCGATTGGGGTGACACCTCTGAGGACTGGAGTATTTGTGATGTTGAAGTTGAGGTGGAGGGGAGCCCACTTGAAGGAGCACTTGATATCCGTTGAAGCACCTGCTGTTTTTGTGCCTCATCTGGAATTTGTAGAGATGGGCGTGTCCGTAAGAAAGGGATCGTATCACATTGTCCACGAAATGAAGTATACATCTTAGTTTGGCTGGAAGATGGTCTTTCTTCTGCAGATTTTACTCCCCCCCACTGCGGGGGGGCTCGACCCACCAGCGGACAGGCACCAGTATTGGGAGAGGGGGGCTGGCCGTCAGGGTCCACCGCAGCTCTGGCACAAACCCGGCGACACGGAGGTCGCACAGGCAGGAACAGACTGGCCGTGTCAGCTTCGCACTTTTTTGGTTTTAGAAGGGCATGACATGCCTATATCTGTGTCTCCCCCTCCTTTTACTCCTCCACCTCTTTTCTTTTTGCATGACTATATGTACTTGTCACTTTTCCATGTGTTAGTTGTGTCTTCTGAGCAGTTTGTCAGCTTTTGGACACCTTTGAAGGTGTTTTCTATGTGTTTCTATGTGTTTTTGTTTGCCTGCCATTGGTTTTAATGGTGTTCGAAGGTGTTCGACGAACAGTTCGGCGAACTTACTGGTGTTCAACGAACCGAACTCGAACACTACGGGGGTGGCTCAACACTACTAATCATGTTTATCTGTATCTTGGCTGGAAAAAAATTTGGGCCTTGTAGCAGTGTGCAGTACTGATTCTATTAGGCCATCTATACTAAACTCCACCAGATTTAAAATGACTAATCATGTTTATCTGTTTCTTAGCAGTTTGCAGTACTGATTCTATTAGGCCATCTATACTAAGCTCCACCAGCTTTCAAATTAATAATAATTTTTAGCTGCATCTAGCCCGGAAAATAATTTTGGGGCTCCTAGATGCGCAAGACACATGAGTGCCTTCTTGCTGCACTACCTGCAACATGACCCTCAGATTGTCAGAATTTGAAATAATCCTACTGGGTTGCCACACTCTTAGATCCCCCACACTCTTCAATCAACCTTTTCATTTTAATAAAGAACAAGAAAATGGTCATTTTTGAAATTATAAGCATTAGCAGGTTATTACAAACTGAAATCAAATAGTTTTCAACTCAAAACTTTATTCTAGGTGATGTTACATTTGCACATAGGACCCCTTGTTCGAAAGGAGCTTCTAAACTCTCTCGTCCATTGAATTTGTCAGGTTTTGGATGGTTTCTGCTTCAATTGTTTTGCATGAGGACAGAATACCCTCCCAGAGCTGTTGCTTAGATGTGAACTGCCTTCCGCCATCATAGACACTCCTTTTGATGATGCTCCAGAGGTTCTCAATGGGGTTGAGGTCAGGGGAGCATGGGGGTCACACCATAAGTTTGTCCCCTTTTATGCCCATATCAGCCAGAGATGCAGATGTGCTATGTGCAGCATGAGACGGTGCATTATCATGCATGAAAATGATCTTGCTGCAGAATACACGGTTCTTCTTCTTGAACCATGGCAGGAAGTGATCCATACATTATGGAGTTCATCTTTACCCCTTCAGGGATCCTAAAGGGGCCGACAATCTCTCTCCCAATGATTTCAACCCAAAACATTACTCCACCTCCTCCTTGTTGGCGCCTAGCCGAGTTTGCGTGGGGTGTCCATCAACCAACCATCCTCCACTCCATCCATCTGGACCATGGAGCGTTGCACGGCACTCATCGATGAACAAAACAGTTTTGAAGTCAGTCTTCATGTATTGTTTGGCCCACTGGAGCCTTTTCTGCTTGTGTACAGTGGATAGAAGAGGTCGACAGGATGGCTTACGCACAGCTGCAAACCTCTGAAGGACCCTGCATCTTGTTATTCGGGGGACGTTGGAGGCACCAGCAGCTTCAAAAACTTGTCTGCTGCTATGACAAGGCTTTTTTGCCGCTGCTCTTTTAACCTAATGTAATTGCCTGTAGGAAAGAGTCCTCAATTTTCCCTTATCAGCATGCACACGTGTGTACTGTGAATCAGCTACATACTTCTTGATTGTGCGATGATCAGGATGAAGTGTCTTGGCAATGTTGATTGTAGTCATGCCTTGACCTAAACACTCCACAATTTGTTGCTTCTCAGCAGCCGACACATCCTTTTTCTTTCCCATTTTGGCAGAAAATGTAGGCTGCTTAATAATGTGGGACAGCCTTCTTAAGTAGTCTTGCCTTTCATTGGACGCACCTGCCAAACTAATTAGCACAGGTGTCTGCAATTGCTTACAGTGATATAAAGAGCCCTGACACACATCACCATCAATGAGTTTAACTGACAAACAAAAAAATTCTTACCTTATCACTCCTAAACACTTTTTGCATAATAATTTGGAACACAGTGTACATGTGCTTTTCCACAAAACACCAGTGGTTCACGTAGTGAATCTTACAGTTCTAACTTGCCAACCGTGGTCTGTATGGAGTTGTTCAATAAAGGGCCCAAAATTAAGATAACATAGACGGGAGAGGTCTCTATGAATACAAATTCCTAAGTATTTAATACCCTGTGAGGGCCAGGCAAAGGGAAAGTTGGACTGGATGGAATCCTGTATGGATTTGGGGAGGGAGACATTGAGGGCCTCAGACTTCGCTGCATTGATTTTAAAATTTGACCATGTAACAAAGTGATCTATTTCAGCCATAACAGCAGGGATGGATATATGTGATTGAGTGATATATACTAGGACATCATCAGCAAATGCAGAGCACTTGTACTCGGTGCCTCCCACCTCAATCCACCTAATATTCTGGTTATGGCGAATTGATGAGAGCAGGTGCTCCGTCACTAGGATGTATAAGAGAGAGGACAGAGGACATCCCTGCCTTGTCCCATTGGTGATTATGAAAGTTGATGAAAATGTTCCATTTATCTTCAGCCTAGGTGACGTATTGCGATACAGGGCCGTGATTTTGGCTATAAAAGGGTCCCCTAGACCCGTACCCCAAGCTTTTTAAGAGAATAATATATGGCGTGCCAGGAGACTCTATAGAATGCTTTCTCAGCATCCAACGAGAGTATCTAATTACAAATTTTAACTGCATCTAGCCCAGGAAATACTTTGTGCCTAGTAGCCGTGTCTGCTAGTCAGCGGATTATCCCAGCTGTTAAGCAAGCTACACCACCTGTACTTTGGACACTTAATTGTTTCAATGGAAATGCTTCGGGTCCCCAGGACACTCAGTGAAGAGCATCGGGAGGCACCCCAAGGCACAGGGGCTGGGACTGGCGGTAGAACACCTTGCGGTGGACCGCCAAGCTCGATCCTTATAAAAGCTTTTTAACTGCAGCAGCTTTAGTGGACGCTACTGGAGCTGGAATTCCGCAGCTGCTGGCATCAGACTTGCCCTCCAATAGATCCTTGTAAAAGGATTTAAAGTGTACTCATTCAAATTAGAGAGACAATTTAAATTAAAAAGATTAGACCTGCCTCCACCGCAGGGGGGCTCGCTCGAGCGTTCAGGCACCAGTATTGGGAGAGGGGGGCTGGCCGTCAGGGTCCACCGCAGCTCTGGCACAAACCCGGCAACACGGAGGTCGCACGGGCAGGAACGGACTGGCCGTGTCGGCTTCGCACTTTTTGGGTTTTAGAAGGGCATGACATGCCTATATCTGTGTCTCCCCCTCCTTTTACTCCTCCACCTCTTTTCTTTTCGCATGACTATATGTACTTTTCACTTTTCCATGTGTTAGTTGTGTCTTCTGAGCAGTTTGTCAGCTTTTGGACACCTTTGAAGGTGTTTTCTATGTGTTTCTATGTGTTTTTGTTTGCCTGCCATTGGTTTTAACGGTGTTCGAAGGTGTTCGACGAACAGTTCGACGAACAGTTCGGCGAACATACGGGTGTTCGACGAACCGAACCGAACGCGAACACTACGGGAGTGGCTCAACACTAGTAAACAGTTGGTTGAGGGTAGAGCTAGTCATGTAGCAGTTTGGTGGAGCGAGGGTTACTGCAGATTGTATGCTTGTCACAACAGGTAGGTCTTCAGGTTCCTTTTGAAGGTTTCCATGGTAGGTGTTTGATGTGTTGGGATAGAGAGTTACAGAGTGGGGGAGATACATGGGGCAAATCTTGTATTTGATTGTGGCAAGAAGAGATAAGGGGGAAGTAGAGAAGGAGATCTTGTGAGGATGGGGGGTTGCGTGCAGGTAAGTCCTGGGAGACTAGGTCCCAGATGTATGGAGGAGACAGGTTTTAGATGGCTTTGTATGCCAAAGTTAGGGTTTTCAACTGGAGTCTCTGGGCAACGGGGAACTAGAGCAGGGATTGGCAGAGGGGAGAAGCCAGGTATAGTGGGATGACAGGTGGATTAGTCAGCCAGTAGAGTTTAGGATAGATTGAAGGAGTGCTAGAGTGTTGGAAGGGAGGCCACAGAGCAGGAGGTTGCAGTAGTCGAGGTGGGAGATGATGAGGGCATGCACTGGTGTTTTTGTAGATTCAAGCTCCTGGAGATATTTTGGAGTTGGAGGCGGCAGGAAGTGGGCTTGGATCTGATATTTGAAGGAGAGATCAGAGTCAATTTTGTGGGACTGGAGAGGGTGGGCAGCCATTGACTATGATGGATAGGTCAGTTGGGGGGGGATGAATGAGATGTGGAAAGATGATGAATTTGGTTTTATCCATGTTAAGTTTTAGAAATCTAGCAGAGAATAAAGATGAAAGAGTGGACACACATTGTGGGATTCTGGTTAGTAAGGAAGAGATATCAGGTCCAGAGAGGTAGATCTGCGTGTAATGAGCATAGAGGTGATACTGAAAGCCATGAGACTCTATGAGCTGTCCCAGGCCGAAAGTGTAGATGGAGAAGAGCAGGGGTCCTAGAACTGAACCTTGGGGGACACCGACACATAGGGGGCGAGATGAGGAGGTGGTGTGTTTGTGGGAGACACTTAATGTCCTGTCTGTTAGGCATGAGGAGATCCAAGAAAGGGCCAAGTCTGTAATGCCAAGAAATCATTAAGTCTGTAGTAAGAGGGAATGATCCATTGTGTCTAAGGCAGATGCCATGTCCAGGAGGACAAATTAGTGTCACTTGGATTTGGAGCTTAGTAGGTTGTTGGTGACTTTAGTCAAGGCAGTTTCGGTGGAATGGAGCGATCGGAAGCCAGATTGTAAGTGGTCAAAGAGGGAGCAGGAGGAGAGGTGAGAGGACATTTCAAAATGGAAGTGTTCCAGTAGTTTGGAGGCATAGAGGAAAAGTGATATGGGGTGATAGCTAGACAAGGGAGGGCTAGGATTGGTCAAGGGAGGGCTTTTTGAGGATGGATGTGATCGAGGTATGTTTGAATCATGAGGGGAAGACACCATTTGTTAGTGACAGGTTGAAGAGGTGGGTTAGGTGGGTTAGGGTTGGGCTGAAGACTGTGGTAATGTTTTGAATGAGGTGGGATGGAAATGGGTCAAGTTCACAGGTGGTAAGATGTGATATGGAGAGTAAAGAGGAAAATTGATCTTCCATGATGGTGTAGAAACTGGTTTTGGAGGAGGTGAGTTGAGTAGTTATGAGGAGGGGCTGTGGGGACTTCAAGCAAAAGCTTTGCCTTACATTGTCAATCTTCTGCTTGAAGAATGAGGCAAAGTCTTCAGCTGAGATGAGAGGAGAGGGAAGAGGAGCTGGTGGACGGAGGAGAGAATTGAAAGTACTGAATAGCTGTTTAGGGTTGTGAGACAGGGATGATATGAGAGATGAGAAGTAGGCTTGTTTTGCTGCATTGAGCAATTGCGCAGCATTTTGACAATTTCAGTTACTGGACAGGTTACTCTTTTCCCTTTCTTTGGCAGCCGCACAGTGGTACTCCTTGTAGATGAGGGCCAGAAAGAGCATATGCTACAGTAGATAGCAAGTGCTGCATCAAGTGGCCTCTGCTTCTCTTCCTCCACCTTAACATCACACACAGTACAGTTCTCAGAGGTGGCACTCCAATTACCGTTGTTTTCCCCCATATCAACAGGCCAACTGACTGTGGGGAACCACAGATGAATGAGTCTGCAGAGCTGTTAACACATTCTATTCTGGGGCATCAGAGGTCTGATCCAAAGATTCACAGACTGAAGAGGAGGAAAGCATATGCAGCGATGGCCAAAATTTTTTTCAGTTTGATCCAGGGCCAGACAAGGTAAGGTCCGAGCAGAATCCAAACCCTAATCACCAGTCGTTAAGCCCTGGGGGTGGAGGTGATCCTGATGAGAATCAGATACATGAGGCGCACGCGGACTGTACTGTGATGTCAGGGCAGGAAGTAGAGGAGGGTGACTCTCAGGGCTAGGACTGGGAGAACAGAGAGGATGATGATGAGGTTGTAAATCACACTTGGTGTTAACCCAGAGGCATACAACTGAGTAGCTCAGCAGAGGAGGAGGAAGATGAGGTTACGTTGCAGCTTCCTGGACAGACATGGAGTTATGCAACCATGACAAGCACTGCATCCTCAGTCCCAACTCTGGCAGTGGCTAGCAGCATTCACGGGTCTGCAGTTTGCAAGGGTTGCTTAGCCTGTGTCTTTTTTGAGACCGCAAAAAATTACACAACTCACGTTATCTGCCAACTTTGTTAAAAGCGACAGAGCACAGTAAAAAAAAATGCAATAATTTGACTACTACATGAATGAACTGGCACATGCCCGATTATCATGCGTTAATCTGGGAATCTTGCTGTGCTAATGTGCAGACTAGCGGGCCTCGCCAACTATCGGTCAGCCCATCAACCACATCTTCTGCTTCTTCCTCCTCTGTCACCATGGCAAGTGTTCACACACACGCCGGGGCAACCTCACACCTCACCTTGCATGGCTCACATCCTCAACCTGAGGGTACAGCAATTTCTCTGCTACTATCTCGGCCTGGATGCGCTGCTGCAGAAACCACAGTCTCTGTGTGCTGACTTCCACCATTCATAACCCGCGGGTCATCGACTTGCGTCACTACAGAGATCATTTGGCCTACCGGTTAACCGGTTGATATGCGATGTGCCGATATGGTATAATTCAACTCTGCACATGTTGCAGTGACTGTGGCAGCAGCGATACCTGACGCAGTAGCTCATGTTGTATAACCTGGGCAAACGCAGTACGGATGTGGTGCAAATCAGACTTGTGGAGTGGACAGAGATGAAAGACCTCTCCACCCTTCTGCACATTTTAGAAGTGGCTACTAAGGTGGTTAGCGCTGACGATGCCGTCATCAGCATCACTATTTCGGTCATCTATATGTCGGAGCACACTTTAAATAATCTACAGGAGGAGATAGTGGTTCCAGGGGAAGAGGAGGAAGCAGAGAAGGATGCAGAATGGCTAACAATATCTCTAAGTTCCGGAGTGTCGTCGCACAGGCGGTTGCCATAGGATGGTGGATTATAGTGATCAGGAGGGGCTCATGGTACCAGACAAACTGTTAGTGAAGGTGAAGGAGCCGAGGAACAAATGGAGGAGGACAAGGAGGAAGAATTGAATGACCCGAGATGAAGAGGATAATGATCCCCTCTCTGTTGTCCATGGTTGACAGGATGGGATGGAGGAAGCAAGCTTGAGTATTATCCCACCACCAACACACTATGGACTTGGACCTCATGAAAGAAACCGACCCATGATCTCACATGATTGTTGCCGGTATTGTTATGATAAGAAATAGTGCTCACTACTGGGTTGCCACTCTGTTCGATCCACGGTGCAAGAGTAGATTTTGCCAGATGCTTCCCCTGGAAAGGGACATTCCCATGCTGGAGTATCAAAACATGCTTGAAGATAATATTGAGAGTTGTTTTCCCCAAGACAGCAGTGAGGCACACAGTGTGCATCGCAGTTATAAACTTCCAACCCCGGGAACGTTGAATCTTAAATGCAAAAACATTACCATCCTTGCAGCACTGGGGTCCTGCGTTCCAACCCCACCAAGGACAACATCTGCAAGGAGTTTGTATGTTCTCCTCATGTTTGCTTGGGTTTCCTGGGTACTTATTTTTCTTCCCACACTGCAAAGACATACTGATAGGAAATTTA
The DNA here is from genome assembly GCF_046119375.1 of Phyllobates terribilis. Lineage (NCBI taxonomy): Eukaryota > Metazoa > Chordata > Amphibia > Anura > Dendrobatidae > Phyllobates > Phyllobates terribilis. The sequence continues at coordinate 318,049,281 of NW_027362762.1, read as the reverse complement.
GATTGTGAGCCCCAATAGGGACAGTGCCACTAATGTCTGTAGAGCATTGTGGAATAAATAGCACTATATATAGTAAAATAAACGTAAAAAAAATAATTATTTGACTCTTTTCACTCCTTTTTTAGACCAGAGCGTGCACCGGCAGAACAGAGTACAAGTCTGACACTTAGTGAATGACTGGAGAAGATGGTGCAGGAGTATCTCAGGCTCAATAACAATCCCATCGGGGGTGTTTGGACCCTTTTGAATTTTGGCCTAGAAAAATTCAAGAGTACCCTGAGCTTGCCTGTCATGCCATAGAAGTTTCGTCATGGGCGGCAGCCAGCTTTCTCTCACAACGTGTCTTCAGTGCTGCTGGTGTGTTCATGGATAAGCGTATCTGGCTGTACCATGAAAGTGTAGACTGCCTAACTTTCATCAAGATAAACAAGACATGGATCTCCAATGCCTTTTGCACCCCAGTCGCAGACCAGGAAGACTAGGCGATGGTGTACTTTTTATTGTGCTGCATTGATCTGACGTAATTGCAATCTGTCAAGGCTTCTGTGTCTGTTGTTGCTAGTGCTGCTGATGTTACTAAAAAAAATTTGAAATGTGGAGACTCGAAGATGGGTTGCCTGTAGTGGAAGGGGTCTCCGAGCCCCAGTGGCGCACCGCCAATGGCGGCAGACCACGCCACTGCTATGGGGCCCGTGGCAGGAGGGGGCCTGTGAACCGGGAGGGCCCCAAGCAGAGTGGGAACGAAGAGGATAGGTGAGTAGGAGGTTGCAGCGGCAGAGGAGCGGGTTGCGGTAGTGGAGGAGCGGGGCACACGCGGTAGCCGCTGCTGCAGCTACCACGTGTGCCCGCTGCTAAAGGGACATGAATATTCCCTCTTCTCCACTCCCATGGGCGTGGAGAATATTCATTCACTTTAGTAGCGGGCACGGAGGAGTGCTGAGCTCCGGCTCCTGCTATCAGTGGCCGCCGCTAAAGAGAAAGCATATTCACGCGAGAGGAGTGAATGTGCCGGCAGCAGCTCACCTCGGCTTCTGAGAGCGCGCGCAGTTCAGATGCCGACATGAGCTGCTGCAGACAGGACTCAGCGCTGGAGCAGAGGTGAGGAAGGAAGGTGAGTATAAGTGTTTATTGTTTTGTGTGCAGTGATTGGGGGATGAGGGGGCCACACATGCCAGGAATGGGGGATTGAGGAGGCCACACATGCCAGGAATGGGGGATTGAGGAGGCCACACATACCAGGAATGGGGGATTGAGGAGGCCACACATACCAGGAATGGGGGATTGAGGAGGCCACACATGCCAGGATTGGGGGATTGAGGAGGCCACGCATACCAGGAATGGGGGATTGAGGAGGCCACACATGCCAGGATACTTGGATTGAGGAGGCCACACATACCAGGATACTTGGATTGAGGGGGCCACGCATACCTGGATTGGGGGATTGAGGAGGCCACACATAACAGGAATGGGGGATTGAGGAGGCCTCACATACCAGGAATGGGGGATTGGAGGAGGCCTCACGTACCAGGAATGGGGGATTGAGGAGGCCTCACATACCAGGATTGGGGGATTGAGGAGGCCTCACTTACCAGGATTTAGGGATTGAGGAGGCCACACATACCAGGATTTGGGGATTGAGGAGGCCACACATACCAGGATTTGGGGATTGAGGAGGCCACACATACCAGGATTTGGGGATTGATGAGGCCACACATACCAGGATTGAGGGGTTGAGGAGGCCACACATACCAGGGTTGAGGAGGCCACACATACCAGGATTGAGGAGGCCACACATACCAGGATGGAGGGATTGAGGAGGCCACACATACCAGGATTGGGGGATTGAGGAGGCCACACATACCAGAATTGGAGGATTGAGGAGGCCACACATACTAGGATTTGGGGATTGAGGAGGCCACACTTTCCAGGATTGGGGGATTGAGGAGGCCACACATACCAGGATTTGGGGATTGAGGAGGCCACACTTACAAGGATTGGGGGATTGAGGAGGCCACACATACCAGGATTGGGGGATTGAGGAGGCCACACATACCAGGATTGGGGGATTGAGGAGGCCACACATACCAGGATTTGGGGATTGAGGAGGCCACACATACCAGGATTGAGGGGTTGAGGAGGCCACACATACCAGGGTTGAGGAGGCCACACATACCAGGATTGAGGAGGCCACACATACCAGGATTGAGGGATTGAGGAGGCCACACATACCAGGATTGAGGAGGCCACACATACCAGGATTGAGGGATTGAGGAGGCCACACATACCAGGATTGAGGGGTTGAGGAGGCCACACATACCAGAATTGTAGGATTGAGGAGGCCACACATACCAGGATTTGGGGATTGAGGAGGCCACACTTACCAGGATTGGGGGATTGAGGAGGCCACACATACCAGGATTTGGGGATTGAGGAGGCCACACTTGCAAGGATTGGGGGATTGAGGAGACCACACATACCAGGATTGGGGGATTGAGGAGGCCACACATACCAGGATCGGGGGATTGAGGAGGCCACACATACCAGAATTGGAGGAATGATGAGGCCACACATACCAGGATTTGGGGATTGAGGAGGCCACACATACCAGGATTGAGGGGTTGAGGAGGCCACACATACCAGGGTTGAGGAGGCCACACATACCAGGATTGAGGGGTTGAGGAGGCCACACATACCAGGATTGGGGGATTGAGGAGGCCACACATACCAAGATTTGGGGATTGAGGAGGCCACACATACCAGAATTGGAGGATTGAGGAGGCCACACATACCAGGATTTGGGGATTGAGAAGGCCACACTTACCAGGATTGGGGGATTGAGGAGGCCACACGTACCAGGATTGGGGGATTGAGGAGGCTACACATATTAGGGATTGTGGGATTGATGGGGCCACACATGCCAGGGATTGTGGGATTGAGGGTGCCACACATACCAGGGATTGGGGGATTGAGGAGGCTACACATACCAGGGATTGTGGGGGCCACACATACCAGGGATTGTGGGATTGAGGGGGCCACACATACAAGGATGGGGAAATTTACCAGTAGCTGCTGCATTTCCCACCCTAGGCTTATACGCAAGTCAATAGGTTTTCCCATTTTTATGTGGTAAAATTAGGGGCCTCGGCTTATATTCGGGTCGGCCTATTTTAAACATACGGTATTTTAAAATCAGTAAGTACGTGGTGCCCATAATACTGTGGGGTGCAATCTACTATATGGGGGCTGCATTTTGCCCTATCGGGTGTGTGATATACTGTATGGAGGACTATGGGGAGTGCATTATATTCTATGGAGGACCATGGGAAGTTCATTATACTACATGGAGGATTATGGGGGGCGCATTATACTATATGGAGGTTTATGGGGGGAGCATTATACTATATGGAGGATTATGGGGACGCATTATACTATATGGAAGATTATTGGTGGTGCATTATACTATATGGAAGGCTATGTGGGGCCATTATAATATTTTGAGGGCTATGTGGGGGGCCATTATACTGTATGAAAGCAATTATACAGTGTGAAGGTTTGTGTGGGGTCATTATACTGTTTGGAGGGCTATGTGGGGGCCATTATACTGTTTGGAGGGCTGTGTGGGGGCCATGAGAGTGTATGGAGGGCTCTGTGGGGTTCACAGTTGGGGGATTATACTGTGTTAGGGTCACCATACTTTGTCGTGGGAGTTGAAGTGGGGTACAATAGGGTCATTATACTGTGCATGTGGAGGCTAATGTGGAGGAATGCACCATAGGGGTATCATACTTTATGGGGGCAATGAAGGAGGAATCTACGACTTCAGAAGGAGGTAAATTACTATGTAAAGGCTGGAAAGTTATGAGAGCTGCTCTTCTGTGACACAGACAAATATTTATTTTTTGTAGGGGGGGGCCCAATTAGAGCTTCTACTATGGGGCCCCATGACTTTTATGTACGCCCCTGCAGAGTCCCATTATACTATTTCTACTAAGGGGAAATTGATAATATCTCTTAAGCACTGTAGAATTACTGGGGCTATATAAGTGAATAAAATAAATAAATAGAAATTGATGTCACTTTAGTGGTATCTGACCATAATTATTGGAAATGTGTTGCCTGATTTTTAAATGTGGCCTAATTTCTGCAGCACGGTAGTAGCAGAAAAATGTAGATTTTATTATTTGTATGGAACAGAATATCAGCACCAAAGAACTAAAAGATGAAATGTAGCCTGCTTTAAGTAGCATGGTAGTAAGAAAACCAATTTTGATTTTATCATGTGTACCACTGTATGGAAAACAATATCAGCAGCAAATAATTTAAATATGAACTGTAGCCTGCTTTAGGTAGCACAGTAGTAAGAAAACCAATTTAGATTTTATCATGTGTACCCCTGTATGGAGAAAAATATCAGCACCAAAAAAATTCAAACTAAGATGTGGCCTGCTGTATCACCGTAGTAAGAGAAGAATTTTTTTTTACTGTGGATGAGGCCTGTATACAATAGAATATATGCTCCAAGCATTATCAAACTGAGATCTGGCCTGCTGTATCACCTTAGTAACAGAAAAAAAAATTTTTTTTTACTCTGAATGAGCTCTGCATACAGCTGAATTTCACCGCCAGAAAATTACAAGCTGAGATGTAGCGTGCTGTATCACATTAGTAACTGAAAAAAATAGATTTTTTTACTCTGAACGAACATTGCATAGAGCTGAATTTTCACGGCCAGAAAATTACAAGCTGAGATGCGACATGCTGTATCACGTTAGTAACAAAAAAATAGATTTTTTTACTCTGAACGAGCTCTGTGTACAGCTGAGAACAATATCAGCACCAAAAAATTTCAAGCTGAGATGTGCCCTCCTGTATCACCTTAATAACAGAAGAAATTATTTTTTTTAACTGTGGATGAGGTTTGTATAAAATAGAATACATGCTCCAAACAATTTCAAACTGAGATGTCACTTTCTGTATCACGTTAGTAACAGAAGAAATTATTATTTTTTACTGTGGATGAGGCCTGTATAAAATAGAATATATGCTACAAGCAATTTCAAACTGAGATCTGGCCTGCTGTATCACGTTACTAACAGAAGAAATTTTTTTTTACTGTGGATGAGGCCTGTATAAAATAGAATATATGCTCCAAATAATTTCAAACTGAGATCTGGCCTGCTGTATCACATTAGTAACACAAAAAAATTGATTTTTTTACTCTGAATGAGCTCTACATACAGTTGAATTTCTCCGCCAGAAGATGTGGTGTGTTAGTAACACAAAAAAATAGATTTTCAAAGGTGGAGCACAATAGAAGCAGTGCACAACAGAGTTCTATGCTGAGATGTGCCCTGCTGTCTTTGTCTGGACCTCACTAATAGCACAAAAAAAAGCTGCTGGCAGGTCGATTTCACAGCCACATAGGACCCTATCTATCTAAACTATCTGACTTAGAAGGAACCACCTAGCTATCTAAAATCTCTCAGTATTCAGGACCAGCATCAGGAGCATCCTCTCTGAGCTGTTATACTGACAAAATGACGCTAAAACAACATGTCCGCTCTTTATATAGAGAGGGACATGTGATTTCAGTAGCCAATGGCACAAGCCCTTGTGTCTGGATATTGTGGATGAATCCTGCGCCCTGATTGGCTAGCCACAATTTGCACACATTAAGTTAGGGAAAAAAAATTAGATTAACAGCACTCCGGTCCTCTGACATTTCCCCACCCCTCCCCCCTCATCAAACACGTCCTCCCCGGTCATCATACAGCACCCCTATCCTAGCCAAAGTGCTGAAAATACTGTAGTGGAAACGTAATCATTTGCGGGACTTTTACTGAATTTTGCCGATTTTAAGTAAAAATGCTGTGGTGCCCGATCACTAATCCGAATGTGCAACGTTCGTCCTGAATTTGAAATTGGCAAACATTTTTCGAACATGTTTGCTCATCTCTAGCCCTAACCTCTAGTATTAAAACCTTACCATTTGTCAAGTGACTTACATGTGAATAAGTACCATCCCGAATAGGGTCACCGTGACAGGGTGGGATGGCTTTTACTTTTTTTTATGAAAATTATGTTAACTAAGCACCCTATATTATTTTCAGCCACTATTTTTAGTTATTTATTTACTGCAGGGTATTTGCTTATTATGTTTTTATCTTGGGTGTTGTCTGTTTAGTGGCCAGTGTGAGCATGCACCTTCACGCAGCATGCACACCAATTTATATTCCAGTTCATCTCTCTAGGTATAAATTAGGCTTATTAGCACAATGTACAAACTTTCTACTGTTTGCAATGAACCAGTCAAACAAGAACATGTTAAATAGCTCAATACAACTAATGAAACAAGTGGTTTCTCCAAATCCAACACAAGACTACTGCTGTCTACTGTTGTCTCAGAGTTATTCATCATGTTTGCAGCAGGTCATAATAGCCAAAGGTGCTCAACTAAGTATTAAAGATGCTTGTTATGAAAGATTTGAGTAATTCTGAGCTTGCATTAAGGCTGGGACTACAAGGAGACTTTGGCTAATAATATAGTTTCCAAACAGTGCCACTTCATGGTATACTCATACACATATTGTAATGTAGTAAGTGGCAATTATAGACCATATAACGGCAAAATCGCAAAATAGATATTCACAACCAAAACAACCACGATCAAATAGCCAATTAAAACTGATTTATTATTCCTTTTCATTAAAAATTGTTATCGTATACAGATAATTGGTACAAAAAATAATGCAAGACAACACATAGTGTGCAAAAAATTCCACCGCAATATGGGACACACAGGACCCCGGTTGTACTGCCCAATAGTAATAGATAATCATCAAAGCAGCATGGCGTATATACCTGAGCTAATATAATCTGACTAATAAAGACAGCTCATGTACTAAGTGGTTATATTATTAAAAAAGAGGGCTCATATCCTAAAACATTGTAAGGTCCCTGAAAACTAAATAGTGTTAGTACACGTCACAGGGTCATGTTATACCTCTATCCAACCACCATGTGTGTATCTCTATGCATGTAGTAACAATATATATATAATAACAGTATGTGGACCTATAATACACTGGTACTATACATCATAGTTCTGTATATGATGACAATATCACTTGGTATATCTATAGAGACATGTATCACAATAAGTACCTAGATACCAAACCGCTACATTGTTGGGCTTCCAACGTGGGTCCTGCTCCCACCCCGACGCGCGTTTCGGCGCTGCCTTCCTCAGGGGGCGTGGACCAAACCTGGAGGTGTGTATCTTTAAGCATGGTTCTAGCCAATCGCTGTACAGAGGAGGACCAATCGACGCATGTCGCGTCGCGGTTACCATGACGATCAGTGACGTCGGCGTCAAGCAAGGATCACGTGATGGTCACATGGGCCCATGTGACCACGCAGGTCCTTGCAGAAAGACGCAGAGAGACAGAGATCGTGTATTGGAACCGTACAGCGCATGCGTTCAGGTCTTATTAGTAGTGATTGTCATATGTGGCACAGAGAGGTACATTACACATTATCCGCACATATATTTTATATTTTATCCTTGGCCATATTTTTCATTCTACATAAATATAAAAATATATATAAACATATATACGGTGGCATACAGGGCTTAAAATCATTTCTTACCCACATTGGATGTTTCACAGCACATGGCTATAAAGAATCAGTCTTATACATACATTGACAATAGTAGTCAGTTATATTATTATTATGTGATAATTAGAGATGAGCGTTGTTCTACTCGAACTGTTCGCCAATCTCAAATTCGAGCTGTTTTGGGCGGTGTTCGAGCCGTTCGGCGAACACGAACGATTTGAGAAAAATTCGGCTGTTCGAGGTTATGTTCGATAACTGTTCGTGCACCAAAATCATAACTGGATTTTTTCTCAGTAATGATGAAAATTAATGTTAATCCGCAGTTTGAGTGTACAGCGGGGCGGGGGGAGGGGCAGGGGATGGATCTCTGCAGGAACAATGAAGATCTCCATTTTTTTTTCTCTTTCCCGCATTTACAGTGAGGAGGTGCAATCTGTCAGCCTATCAGCAGTGCACACACGCAGTGAAGTGCTTTGTTTCACACAAGCAAGGGCATGTGTCATTGGCAGTGTATGTCACATGTCCTTGCCCTATAAGACCAAGCCATTTTCCCCGTCGCCACCATTTTCTCACTGCTGCAGCTGCGTGTTAGACGGCACCGCTGTTGCTGTGTGCGCTATACCTTGTTAATTTCAAGCCAATTTTCGCACAAATATACAGATAGCTTGGGAGTAGGGAATAGTTGTGATTGCAGTCCTTTTAAGGACTAGGTTACAGCATTTCCTACGACTTTTCTCAGGCAGGTCTGTGCTCTTAAATAGATAGATTGTGGGAGTAAAGACTAATTGTAATTGGAGTCCTTTTCAGGACTAGGTTACATCAGTTCCTATCAGTTTTTGCCAGGCAGGTCTGTGCCAGTGCTGTGCAAGTTTTTTTCACAGCATTTGGCTGAATCTAGCAAAGCTAATCCTTTTTGGCCTATTGCAGAGTGTGTTAGTCAGTGGAGTAGCCTATCTGTGTTGCAAGATATACCACCTGTGTATAGAATACCAATTTTTTTACTGCACCTAGTGAAGTAAAATCTTTTGGGCATAGCATCATTCTATTAGTCCATCTATACTGACCTCCATCAGGTTGCAAACTGAATATAATTTTTTTCTGCATCTAGCTCTGAAAAAATATTTGGGCTTCTAGCAGTGTGTGGGACTTGGTCTATTAGTCCATCTATACTGACCTCCATCAGGTTGCAAATTAAAAATATTTTTTTTCTTCATTTAGCTCTGAAAAAATATTTGGGCTTCTAGCAGTGTGTGGGACTTGTTTTATTAGTCCTTCTATACTGACCTCCAGCAGGTTGCAAATTGAATATAATTTTTTTCTGCATCTAGCTCTGAAAAAATATTTGGGCTTCTAGCGGTGTGTGGGACTTGGTCTATTAGTCCATCTATACTGACCTCCATCAGGTTGCAAATTAAAAATAATTTTTTTCTGCATCTAGCTCTGAAAAAATATTTGGGCTTCTAGCAGTGTGTGGGACTTGGTCTATTAGTCCATCTATACTGACCTCCATCAGGTTGCAAATTAAAAATAATTTTTTTCTTCATTTATCTCTGAAAAAATATTTGGGCTTCTAGCAGCGTGTGGGACTTGTTCTATTAGTCCATCTATACTGACCTCCATCAGGTTGCAAATTAAAAATAATTTTTTTCTGATCTAGCTCTGAAAAAATATTTGGGCTTCTAGCAGTGTGTGGGACTTGGTCTATTAGTCCATCTATACTGACCTCCATCAGGTTGCAAATTGAATAAAAAAAATTTCTGCATCTAGCTCTGAAAAAATATTTGGGCTTCTAGCGGTGTGTGGGACTTGGTCTATTAGTCCATCTATACTGACCTCCATCAGGTTGCAAATTAAAAATAATTTTTTTCTGCATCTAGCTCTGAAAAAATATTTGGGCTTCTAGCAGTGTGTGGGACTTGGTCTATTAGTCCATCTATACTGACCTCCATCAGGTTGCAAATTAAAAATAATTTTTTTCTTCATTTAGCTCTGAAAAAATATTTGGGCTTCTAGCAGTGTGTGGGACTTGTTCTATTAGTCCTTCTATACTGACGTCCAGCAGGTTGCAAATTGAATATAATTTTTTTCTGCATCTAGCTCTGAAAAAATATTTGGGCTTCTAGCGGTGTGTGGGACTTGGTCTATTAGTCCATCTATACTGACCTCCATCAGGTTGCAAATTAAAAATAATTTTTTTCTGCATCTAGCTCTGAAAAAATATTTGGGCTTCTAGCAGTGTGTGGGACTTGGTCTATTAGTCCATTTATACTGACCTCCATCAGGTTGCAAATTAAAAATAATTTTTTTCTGCATCTAGCTCTGAAAAAATATTTGGGCTTCTAGCAGTGTGTGGGACTTGGTCTATTAGTCCATCTATACTGACCTCCATCAGGTTGCAAATTGAATAAAAAAATTTTCTGCATCTAGCTCTGAAAAATATTTGGGCTTCTAGCGGTGTGTGGGACTTGGTCTATTAGTCCATCTATACTGACCTCCATCAGGTTGCAAATTAAAAATAATTTTTTTCTGCATCTAACCCAGCCAATAGTTTTGGCCTAATACCACAGTTTGGCCACTCAGCTCTGCTCGGTTACCATCCATTGTTTTTTTGTGCAAACAACTCCAGAGTTGTGAATTAGTTAACCACCAAAATGAGTGGAAAAAGGCCTGCTGCTGGTGGAAAGGGGAATAGGCGTGTTGGGAAGGGGAAAAAAGGTTGTGTCCGTGGGGTAGGTGCAGAAGAAAGACCATCTTCCAGCCAAACTAAAATGTCTACTTCTTTTAGCGGACAATGTGATAAGATCCCTTTCTTACGGCCACGCCAATCGCTACAAATTCCAGATGAGGCACAAAAACAGCAGGTGCTTCAACGGATATCAAGTGATCCTTTAAGTGGGCTCTCCTCCACATCAACTTCAACATCACAAATACTCCAGTCCTCAAAGGTGTCACCCAAATCGCACTTGCTTCCTCACAGCTCCCAAATCTCCAGCTGCCCGTCTGAGTATGAGGTAGAACAGATGGTTGAGTCTGCAGAGCTGTTTACTCATACTATAGCCTGGGAATCAGAGGTCGACTCCAGCGCTTCTGTGAATCCAGACGAGGAAATGATCTGCACTGATGCCCAGAATCTTTATGAGTCGGATCCAGGACCAGACGCAGAAGGTTCTGACCATAATGTAGACCCTCATTCCCAAACTGTAACTCCTGTTGGTGGAGACAATGAGGAAGACGATGATAAGACTCAAATACCTGATTGGAGCGACAAGTTAAGTTTTTTGTCAGGGCAGGAACAGGTTGGCTCTGAGGACGACGGGTGTGATAACGCACAGGGTGATGATGATGAGGTCGGAGATCCCACTTACTGTCAACCCACAGTCAGCCAAGAGATGAGGTCAGCAGAGGAGGTGGAGGAAGATGCTAGTGACGACGAGGTCAGGTTGCGCCTTCCTGGACAGAGACGTAGTACTGGAAGCACGTCAACAACTGCATCCTCAAACACAACTCTGCCTCTCACCACAAGTCGTGGTGGCTCTTCAGGTCGCATGGGTGCTAAGCCTTGCATAGCCTGGGCATTTTTTCAGATCGATAAAGATGACCCAACTCGTGTTATCTGTAACATTTGTCAGCAAAAGCTAAGTAGAGGCCAAAAAATACATAGTTTGAGTACTTCATGCATGAACCGGCACATGGACATGAAGCATAAGTTGCAGTGGGAAGCTCAGTGTGCTACAATGCGGTCTAGCCGGCCGGGCCAACCACCGTCTGCCATATCTTGTGCATCCGCGGCCTCTTCATCCTCTGTGACTGGGGGGACAGCAGTCACACCTGTTTTGGGGCGCAGACCTGCCACCTCTTTACCCGCAACAGCCAGCGTGATTGGCAGGTCATCATTTTCTTTGGAGGTGGTAACACCAGCTGGTCTTGAGCGCTGTCCGACATCGATAGCACCACCTTTGGATCAAGGCAACCTAACATGTCCGCCTGCATCTTCCTCACAGACCGGCAGTTTGCCGGGGACACCCTTATCAACCCCGTCTAAGCACAATAGCCAGCCCTCGGTCCCTCAGATGTGGACAAGTAAAAGACCATTTCCTCCTAGCCATGAGAAAGCTAAGAGGTTGAATTTCACCATCTGCAAGCTCTTGGCTACAGAAATGCTGCCTTTCCGCCTGGTGGACACAGAGGATTTTCGAGACCTTATGTCCGTCGCAGTGCCCCAGTACCAGATGCCCAGTCGGCACTACTTCTCAAAGAAAGGTGTGCCTGCGCTCCACCAGCATGTCGCACACAACATCACCGCTTCTTTGAGAAACTCTGTGTGTGACAGGGTGCATTTCACCACAGACACTTGGACGAGTAGGCATGGACAGGGGCGTTACATGTCGCTGACTGGGCACTGGGTAACTATGGTGACAGCAGGACAAGGGGCTGCTGTCCAAGTCTTGCCGTCCCCACGAGTTGTGCGTCAATCCTCTTTATGTCATTTTTCCTCCACTGCTTCTGCCTCCTCAACCTCCTCTCGGTCTTCCACCTGCACCCAAAGCCTGTCTGGTCATGCCACAAGCTTTCTAACTGCGCAGAAGGGATCCTGCACACCTCCTTACTATGCTGGCAGTAGGGCTCAACGTCATCAGGCGGTTTTTACATTGAAATGTCTGGGAAATGTGAGTCACACAGCTGAGGAGTTGTGGTCAGCTCTGGAGAACCAATTTCATGAATGGTTGTCTCCACTGGACCTGAAACCAGGGAAGGCCGTGTGCGACAATGCTGCAAACCTGGGTGCGGCCCTTCGCCGGGGCAATGTCACACACGTGCCTTGTATGGCTCACGTGTTGAACCTGGTTGTCCAGCAATTTTTAGCCCACTATCCCAGACTAGATGGCCTTCTGCAGAGGGCACGGTCGCTGTGTGCTCACTTCCGCCGTTCGCATCCCGCAGCTCAGCGACTTACATCTCTACAGAAGTCGTTGGGCCTGCCACTTCACCGGCTAAAATGCGATGTGCCTACCCGGTGGAATTCAACTCTGCACATGTTACAGCGACTGTGGCAGCACCGACAAGCCCTGGTGCAATACGTTCTGACGTATAGCCTGGGCCAACGAGATTCAGAGGTGGGGCAAATCACGCTGGAGGAGTGGTCTCAGATCAGGGACCTATGCACCCTTCTGCACAGTTTTGAAATGGCGACGAAGATGTTTAGTGCTGACGATGCCATTATCAGCATGACTATTCCGGTGATTTACATGCTGGAGCACATGTTAAACAGAATTCGGAGTCAGGTGGTGGCACAAGAGGAGGTGGAGGAAGTAGAGGAGGAGGAGTTGTATGCGGAAGGGCTAACATCTGCAAGGTCCAGACTGTCGGCAGCACCAAGGCAGCAGGCATGTGAGGGTGGGGGAGATGATTTTACCAGGGCGCATGGTAGCAGCCAAACTAGTGAGGAAGGTGCAGGAGCCCAGGAAGAAGTGGAGGACGAACTGATGGAAGACTCATCAGATGAGGGAGACCTTGATCACATTTCTGTTGTGCGAGGTTGGGGGGAGAGGACAGAGGAAGGAAGCATGATTGCTACCTCGCCACCAACACAACAGGGACTTGGTGCTCCTGGATGCGCAACACACATGAGTGCCTTCTTGCTGCACTACCTGCAACATGACCCTCGAATTGTGAGAATTAGAAATAATCCTGACTACTGGGTTGCCACACTGTTGGATCCCCGGTACAAAAGTAAATTTGCAGAAATTATTCCTGCCATAGAAAGGGATGCACGCATGCAGGAGTATCAGCAGAGACTGTTGCAGAATCTTACATGTGCTTTTCCACAAAATACCAGTGGTGCACGTAGTGAATCTCACAGTTCCAACTTGCCAACCGTGGGACCGTCAAGTGTTCAGCACTCAAACCGTAACAGAACCACAGTATCTGCTGGTAACATCAATTTTGCGGAATCATTTCACCACTTTTTTAGCCCATCCTTTGCAAGGCCACAGGAGACAAGAAGTCTGACACATAGTCAACGCCTAGAGACGATGGTACAGGAGTATCTCCAAGTAAACATTGAAGCCACGACTGTGTCACTGGACCCTTGCTCTTTTTGGGCTTCCAATCTGGATAAATGGCCGGAGCTAGCCACTTACGCCTTGGAGATCTTGTCATGCCCCGCAGCCAGCGTTCTGTCTGAACGTGTGTTCAGCGCTGCTGGTGGTGTGCTGACAGATAAGCGCACGCGGCTCTCCACTGATAATGTAGACAGACTTACGTTCATAAACATGAACAAATCATGGATCCGAAACGACTTTTCTACCCCTGTGTCATCCTGGGGAGAGTAAAAGCTTGATGATTGGTTAAAATCACCCTACCAACCGTTTTAAGCTTTCAAATTACTAATCATGTTTATCTGTATCTTGACTGGAAAATAATTTGGGCTTTGTAGCAGTGTGCAGCACTGATCCTATTAGGCCATCTATAATAAGCTTCACCAGATTTAAAATTAAAAATAATTTTTAGCTGCATCTAGCCCGGAAAATAATTTTGGGGCTCCGAGATGCGCAAGACACATAAGTGCCTTCTTGCTGCACTACCTGCAGCATGACCCTCATATTGTCAGAATTCGAAGTAATCATGACTACTGGGTTGCCACACTCTTAGATCCCCCAAACTTTTCGATCAACCTTTTCATTTTAATAAAGACCAAAAAAATGGTCATTTTTGAAATTATAAGCATTAGCAGGTTGTTAGAAACTGAAATCAAACAGTTTTCAACTCAAAACTTTATTCTAGGTGATGTTACATTTTCACATAGGACCCCTTGTTCAAAAGGAGCTTCTGAACTCTCTCGTCCATTGAATTTGTCAGGTTTTGGATGGTTTCTGCTTCAATTGTTTTGCATGAGGACAGAATACCCTCCCAGAGCTGTTGCTTAGATGTGAACTGCCTCCCGCCATCATAGACACTCCTTTTAATGATGCTCCAAAGGTTCTGAATGGGGTAGAGGTCAGGGGAGCATGGGGGTCACACCATAAGTTTGTCCCCTTTTATGCCCATATCAGCCAGAGATGCAGATGTTTTATGTGCAGCATGAGATGGTGCATTATCATGCAGAAAAATGATCTTGCTGTGAAATACACGGTTCTTCTTCTTGAACCATGGCAGGAAGTGCTGTTTGAGAAAATCCACATACATTATGGAGTTCATCTTTAGCGCCTTCAGGGATCCTAAAGGGGCCGACAATCTCTCTCCCCATGATTCCAGCCCAAAACATTACTCCACCTCCTCCTTGTTGGCGCTGTAGCCGTGTTTGCGTGGGGTGTCCATCAACCAGCCATCCTCCACTCCATTCATCTGGACCATCGAGCGCTGCACGGCACTCATCCGTGAACAAAACAGTTTTGAAATCAGTCTTCATGTAATGTTTGGCCCACTGGAGCCGTTTCTGCTTGTGTGAAGTGGATAGAGGAGGTCGACAGGATGGCATATGCACAGCTGCAAACCTCTGAAGGACCCTGCATCTTGTTGTTCGGGGGACGTTGGAGGCACAAGCAGCTTCAAAAACTTGTCTGCTGCTATGACAAGGCTTTTTTGCCGCTGCTGTTTCAACCTGACGTAATTGCCTGTAGGAAAGAGTCCTCAATTTGCCCTTATCAGCACGCACACGTGTGTACTGTGAATCAGCTACATACTTCTTGATTGCCAAGACACTTCATCCTGATCATCGCACAATGTTGATTGTAGTCATGCCTTGACCTAAACACTCCACAATTTGTTGCTTCTCAGCAGCCGACACATCCTTTTTCTTTCCCATTTTGGCAGAAAATGTAGGCTGCTTAATAATGTGAGAGAGCCTTCTTAAGTAGTCTTGCCTTTCATTGGACACACCTGCCAAACTAATTAGCACAGGTGTCTGCAATTGCTTACAGTGATATAAAGAGCCCTGACACACATCACCATCAATGAGTTTAACTGACAAACAAACAAATTCTTCCCTTATCACTCCTAAACACTTTTTGCATAATAATTTGGAACGCGGTGTACATGTGCTTTTCCACAAAACACCAGTGGTTCACGTAGTGAATCTTACAGTTCTAACTTGCCAACCGTGGTCTGTATGGAATTGTTCAATAAAGGGCCCAAAATTAAGATAACATAGATGGGAGAGGTCTCTATGAATAGGAATTCCTAAGTATTTGATACCCTGTGAGGGCCAGGCAAAGGGAAAGTTGGACTGGATGGAATCCTATATGGATTTAGGGAGGGAGACATCGAGGGCCTCAGACTTCGCTGCATTGATTTTAAAATTTTACCATGTAACAAAGTGATCTATTTCAGCCATAACAGCAGGGATGGATATATGTGATTGAGTGATATATACTAGGACATCATCAGCAAATAGAGAGCACTTGTACTCGGTGCCTCCCACCTCAATCCACCTAATATTGGGGTTATGGCGAATTGATGAGAGCAGGTGCTCCGTCACTAGGATGTATAAGAGAGGGGACAGAGGACATCCCTGCCGTGTCCCATTGGTGATTGTGAAAGGTGATGAAAATGTTCTGACGCACCCCCTGGGCCTTGGGACACCCGGAGCCGGACCCTTTTTGGTGGATGCTGGTGGTTGTAGTCTTCGTGGCGGCGATCCGGTTCCGTGGCTCAGGGCGGTCAAACCAGTGGCGGAACTATTTATGTGGTTTTGATGTTTAAATGTCCGACTACGCCACCCGTGGATTGCGGTCAGAGTGAACCGCCGCTACAGGGCAGACCGCTAAGGCTGGTGTTGTGGGTGCAGCAGAGCGTAGCATAACTCCCCACGGGAGGAGTATAGCCTCAGGGCAGTGTATGCGGAGGATGGGGGTGATGGTGCAGGGCAGCAGCAGTAACGACACGGAGTCAGTGATGCAGTTCAGGGCCTTTACTCACAGTTCTTATTATCCAGACCACGTCTGCAGGTAACGGCTGCCCACGTCGTACTGTGCTCACCAGGTGAGGGGCTCAGACAACTCCCAGATAACTTTGGAGCGCTTCACAGGACCCCCTTTGTGTGTCCTTTGTCTGGCCTTTCTTACCAACACTTCTGTCCGGCTGCCTCGGGCCCCCTCTTGGTAAACTTGGCGCCAGTTTCCCTGACCCTATGTGGTGCCTTCCTAGCGGGTGGAGCAAGGGGCTGCGCCACATAAAATGTCAGAGCCTCCGGTTTCTAGCTGAGGGTCGTTTCCTGCCTCCACTAGTTCGGGGACCGGTCTCCCCCTTTGGCCTGACCCCTCCACGCAGGTGGATTCGGGCGTGCGGTGGCGACTCGCCCGTCCGCACCCCTGGTATCCCTTCATTCCTCGTTCCTGGAGCCTTCTCCGCTCCTCTTCCTTCCTTCTCCCTCTTGCAGGCCTGGGCCTCTGTTACTAGGCCCGCCTCCGGAGCAGAGCTCATGCAGAGCCCCTGCTCCCTGCCACTTCTGCTCAGACTTCTCTGCACTGAACTAAGATGGTGCCCACCTTTTATACTCCCTTCTCAATGCACCCAGGAACTGCTTCCTCCCTGCTCCTGCACTGCAGGGTTCCCCTTCCTCAGTGTTCCCTCCCCCCACTCCAGCCAGGGACAGGGACTGTCGTGCCCATCTCAGGGGCATATTGGTCGCCCTGCCCCACGGCAATGTGGTGTAATGCATGCAGGTGTCGGGTCCTGATCCACACTCCATCCTTATCTGAGAGTGAGATATCACACCTCTGGGTGAGGTGCAATACGTCTGTAGCAACCGAGCCCTCGGTGCTACAGTTCCATTTATCTTCAGCCTAGGTGACGTATTGTGATACAGGGCCGTGATTTTGGCTATAAAAGGGTCCCCTAGACCCCTACCCCAAGCTTTTTAAGAGAATCATATATGGCGTGCCAGGAGACTCTATGGAATGCTTTCTCAGCATCCAACGAGAGTATCTACTTACAAATTTTTAACTGCATCTAGCCCAGGAAATACTTTGTGCCTAGTAGCAGTGTCTGCTAGTCAGCGGATTATCCCGGCTGTTAAGCAAGCTACACCACCTGTAGTTTGGACACTTAATTTTTTCAAAGGAAATGCTTCGGGACCATGGGATACTTAGTGAAGAGCATCAGGAGGCACCCCAAGGCATAGGGGCTGGGACTGGCACTAGGATGCCTTGCGGTGGACAGCCGAGCTCGATCCTTATAAAAGCTTTTTAACTGCAGCAGCTTTAGTGGACGCTACTGGAGCTGGAATTACGCGGCTGCTGGCATGAGACTTGCCCTCCAATAGATCCTTGTAAATGGATTTAAAGTGTATTCATTCAAATTAGAGGGACAATTTAAATTAAAAAGCTTAGAGCTGCCTCCACCACAGGGGGGCTCTCTCGACCCACCAGCGGACAGGCACCAGTATTGGGAGAGGGGGGCTGGCCGTCAGGGTTCACCGCGGCTCTGGCACAAACCCGGCGACACGGAGGTGGCACGGGCAGGAGCGGACTGGCCGTCTCGGCTTCTCACTTTTTGGATTTTAGAAGGGCATGACATGCCTATATCTGTGTCTCCCCCTCCTTTTACTCCTCCACCTCTTTTCTTTTCGCATGACTATATGTACTTGTCACTTTTCCATGTGTTAGTTGTGTCTTCTGAGCAGTTTGTCAGCTTTTGGACACCTTTGAAGGTGTTTTCTATGTGTTTCTATGTGTTTTTGTTTGCCTGCCATTGGTTTTAACGGTGTTCGAAGGTGTTCGATGAACAGTTCGACGAACAGTTCGGCGAACACACGGGTGTTCGACGAACCGAACCGAACTCGAACACTACGGGGGTGGCTCAACACTAGTGATAATATAGATAGCCATCAATCCCAAATTGGCCCAAAGTATCAGATTAAATAATGCTATAGTGCAAAGCCACACTCAATTTTTCTATTTAATGTGAGTCTAGTCTCATGGAGCGCATATATCATGGGAAACCTTACTCAGTTTAAATCTCATCAAATGCATGTGACATAAAAGAGCTCTCACTTATTATATAGAATACATGTGACATAAAAGAGCTCTCACTTATTATATAGAATGCACAGATCGTTCATATATTACGAAAAATATGTCACATAGTCTAAGAATGCACATATACATAATTCAGGTTCCCATGATTATGCATCTACGAGCAGGCGGGCAATGCCAACTCCCATAAGTTTCCAAAGTCCACCACCCGCCCCACACTACAACCCCCATGGCAAACCATGAGGGTGGTAGAGCATGGTACGGGAAAGGGGCAGAGGGACCAAAGGGCACATTATATTACGAAACCATGTCCACCCAGAACATGCCTCATAGCCACCGTATATCAAGTACAATATATCAAAGGAAGGCACATAAAATCACAGATCATGTAAACCCATAATTACATCAGAAAACATAAAAAGAAAAACACTATTGGTCACAATCATATATTATTGTCAATAGAATTCACAATAGAGTTCACAGGATCCGAATTTCATGCACTTCTGTAATGCCAAATGCCAAAAGCCTTCATATGCTGATAAAGAGTCCAACATCCCTCGATAGTCTCTAAATGTACCCATGTCCATGCCATATAAGTTCCACATTTCCAGGACGATCTACCAAAACAAATATATGTGCGATGAGCTGTGAATGTTAAAATCAAAGTTAAAAGAATAAAAACAATGCACCTTTATGTGTCAGACAGAGAGCGATCAAAGAAAGGGAACAAAGCTCAAGTTTTCGTTTAATCCATTAGGTTGTACAGTGTTCAACCTCCAAATCCATCGGGTCTCAAGCTGAGCCAAACGTTGGCTCAGCTTACCACCCCGAATTCCAAGGAGACTTTGGCTGTAGCTCACATCACATAGCTAAAGATTGCTCTGAGCTGCTGATAAGTCACAGCACAATGTAGATGTACAGTATATTAGTTGTAGTGAGTAGAGATGAAGAGATCAATCCGCAGAGGATCAACTTTGAGTCAAATTTTCAGAAATTCGCAGGCCTCTGTGAATTTTAAGACTTTGTGATTCAATTAGTAATGATCACAAAACTAAAAAATAAAATGCTTAGTTCCATTTCACACACTACTGAATCATTATAGAGTGGGCTAATGATGTTTTGCAAAGCCACAAGGGTTTCCCCATAATTCCCTTCATCTATGATATACCTTGGTCACAACTGCAGGGAATTATGGGGAAGTCAAAAATGGGTATTATCAGACTTTGTATAAAAGACAAAGCAGAGAATCCTGCATCCATTTTAGGGTGATTTTAGGCTACTATTTGAGATGCTAAAGCTCAGCAATCAGAACAGGTAAACAGTCCCTAAAACATTTGCCAAATACCGTAGTGCCGGGGTGCACAACCTGCGGCCCGAGGGCTACATGCGATGTCATTCTTTGCGACCCCAACTATATGGACATAACAATATTTGTCTGACAGGTTAATTATGTGTAAGCAGCCACACACAGAAGAATAGTGACAAGCAGCTGAGGAGCAGGAATGGCAAGTACTGATGGAGCACTGTGTAGACATCTCTCTGGATGCCTCTTACATCAGGAGAATGGAGTCTCGTCACCCGACGGGCACTCCAGAAAGACGTATGTGAATTAGACAGATGGCCTTCTGTGTCTGTGCCTTGCTCCAATTTAGTTTATGGGAGGTTCTGAATTTTTAGGCAGTAAGCAAAAAAAAAAACATGATCTATTGTAGAGAACCATGTACATGCATGACCTGTTCCACGTTAGGGCCTATTCACACAGTTTTTTTAATAAGGATTCAGAAGCGGATTCTATTGCAAATCCGCATAAAAAGGATTCAAATTCTCTTTCAATAAGCTTCCTATTAGAGCTTTTCCCATTAAAATCAGTTGTCAACTTATTTAGAGTATTTGACATGATTTTTTTTTATCAAAATAGGAGCAGAATCTATTTTTAAATCTTTGTAAAAAAAAAAAACCTCAGTGTGAAAATACAGTTAGAGTGAAGATTTTTGGAGATAAGAGTCCTGGAAGTAGAATTTGTTCCTTTCAGACATTTATGTTATTGCTTTCGATATGCCACTAATGTCCCACCCAGTATGTAAAACTGCTTTACTTTTTAGCGTGGCCCCAGAATTGGTTCAGAATGACAATGTGGTCCTTGGACCAAAAATAGTTGTGCACCTCTGCTATAGTTAGTCATATGTCAAACTGAATAAATGAAAAGATCTAGCTCACCCTTTCCAAAATTAATCCAGTCAATGGGGAAGCCTGGAAAGAATGCAAATACATGGCGTTTTTGGTACATATGTCCAAGAAAGGTAAAGGATCCAGCTTATACAGTAGGAGGACTAAGAACGCTGTAGCGTTCGAAACATGTTGGTGTTTATGGAGAGCATTGTCTTCAACCTTTTGCAAAGTTTATATATTTTTTCACTTTTTTAATGGATTAAATAAAATTTGATGTTTTTTTTATATATACTGGAAGCTGGATACTTTAACTTTTCTGTAGTTTATGATATAGAGTTTCAAACAATAGGGAGCAGCACTATCAGTATCAGCTTCAGCAGTACCAGTGTAATTGATTACTGAGATGGCCTATTTGTTCAGCTGTATTTGTAATCAAATGTCATGCATCCTACCCACATCCTCACACCGGACAATAGCTTCTAATGTAAAATATATCTCTCTCATTAAATAAACATTTTCCAGTCAAATATACTTCCTGCAATTCGCCACAAATAAATTTGCTACAAAACAAGATTTTAAGACATCCACCAAACCTCGCAAACTTGAATTTAAAATGATGTGCCCCAATTTGCTAATAAACCTAATTTGCAAGGAAGGTTGAATAATTTTGATTGTAACTGAAATCTTATCAGGTGAAAGAAGAAAAAGAACTAAAATAAGGTAGTTGCATAATAATGAACACCAATAAACTAATACTTTTTTAAGTACCCCTTGAATTTATGACAGCATTCAATCTTTAAGGGTAGGGGTCTATCAGCATGGCACATCTAGAATTGGAAATCTTTTCCCGCTCTTCTTTGCAGTAGTGGTCCAAATCTGTTAGATTGCGAGGGCATTTCAATTGGATTCAGGTTTGAACTTTGGTTGGGCCATTCCAAAACTTTGATCCTCTTTTGACAAAGCCATTCTTTTGTTTATTTGGAGATAGGCTTAGGGCTGTTGTTGTGCTGAAATGTGAAATTCCCCTTCATCTTCAGCTTTTTAATAAAGGCCTGAAGGTTTTGATGCAAAATTTGCTGATATTTGGAATGGTTCATAATTTGTTGACAAATGCCTCAGTTCCAGCAGCTCAAAAGCAGTCCCAGAGCATAATGCTGCCTCCACCATGCTTCACTGTGGATATAGTATTCTTTTGGTGATGCGCAGTGTTGGCTTTGCATCAAACAAACCTTTTGGAATTATAGCCAAAAAGTTCCAACCTGGTCTCATCAGACAATAAAATAATTTCCCACAATCTTTTGGCAGAATTCATGAAGGTTTTGGAAAAACATAGCTAAGCTGGGATGATTTTCTTTGTAAGAAAAGATTTCTGATTTGCCACTATACCCCACAGGCAAGACATATGGAGAATAAGGGAGGTTGGTGCCACATGCAGTACATAGCGAGTACTTGAAAGAAATTCCTGAAACAACTTTAAGGCTGCGTTCACACATTGCGTATTTCCCTGCGTTTTTTTACGCTGCGTATTTTCCTGCTTTTTTTACCTGCGTTTTTTTAAGCAGGTAAAAAAAGCACCTCCATTCACACACTGCGTAAAAAAGCGCAGCAAAAAACGCAGTGTGAAAATGAAGGGTGACATGTGTAATGTCGCACTTCATTTCAGTGTGACATGTGTACTGTCTGTGTCTGTGTGTTGTGTGTGTACTGTCTGTGTCTATGTGTCCTGTGTGTCTATGTGTTGTGTGTGTGTCCCTAGCAGTGTATGTACAGACTATGGATACTCACCTACCCGATGGATGAGAGACGCGTCTGCTCCGTCCCGCGCTTGCAGCATCTGCCGTGAAGCGATCAGCAGACTGTCAGCTGACCGGCTTGTAATCAGCTGACCGGAAGCCGGTTACAAGCCGGTTAGCTAACAGCTGATCGGCTCACCGGCAGATGCTGGAAGCGCGGGATTGGAGCGGACTGGACCGGACGCCTCTCCCCTGACATCGGGTAGGTGAGTATCCATCCTGCGCCCCCGTAAAAAAGCGATGGAATTACACAGTGTGTGAACACCGCTGCATAATTCCATCGCTTATAGTGGGCACAATAGAGAGAAAGCGCAGGACGCAGCTGCGTAAAGAATTGACATGCCAATTCTTTACCCAGCTGCGCTTTCCCGCTGCGTAAAATTACACAGTGTCTGAACGGCAAAGTGAATTTCCCATTCACTTTGCTGGCAGACACAAAGCACATTGCGTATTTTCAAAAAGCGCGCACGAAAATACGCAATGTGTGAACGCAGCCTAACATTGTTTTTGGCCTCTTGGCAGCCTTGTGTACCAATTTCCGTTTTGTCTTTTCATCAATTTTTGAAGGATGTCCAGTTCTAATTAATGTCAATGTTGCTCCAAATGTAAGCCACTTCTTGATTAATATCTTCACAGTGTTCTGTAGTATATCTTCTGCCTTGAAAAAAAAATTTGTATGCTTCTCCTGACTGATAACTTTTAAAAATTAGATCCCTTTGCTCTGTGGTAAGCTCTTTACAGACAATGGCTTTTGCTTTAAAATGCAACTAAGAAAATGTTGGGAAAATCCTACTAGAACAGCTAGACTGTACATGTAGTTAATCAGAATCACTTTAAATAATGACAGCTGTGTACTGACTTCTATTTAACAGGACTTTAACCTCTTCATCCCCAAGCCTGTTTTCATCTTCTTGATCAGGCCATTTTTTTCAATTCTGACCAGTGTCAATTTATGAGGTAATAACTCTGGAACACTTCAACATATCCCAGTGATTCTGAGACTGTTTTTTCATGACATATTGTACTTCTTGATATTGGTAAAGTTTGTTTAATATGACTTGCATTTATTTGTAAAAAAAATTGAAATTCGGCGTAAATTTAGAAAATTTTGCAGTTTTCAGACTTTTGAGTTTTATGCCCTTAAACCAGAGAGCTATGTTACACAATATAGTTAACAAATAACATTTATCACATCTACTTTACATCAGCACAATTTTCTAAACAATTTTGTTAAAAGTTTATCAGCAATTTCTAATTTTTCCAACAAAATTTACAGAAGACCACATCACATTTAACTTTCAGAAGCCTATATGACAAAAAATACCCAAAAGTGAAACCTTTCCAAAAACTGCACCCCTCAAACTGCTCAAAACCATATCCAAGAAGTAATAACCCTTATGGTGCTTCACAGGAACTAAAGCAATGTGAATGGAAAAAATGGAAATTTAACTTTTTGTCACAAAAGTGTTACTTTAGCCCCAAATTTTTTATTTTCCCAAGGCTAACCGGAAAAAAAAATGCACAATACAATTTGTTGTGCAATTTCTCCTAAGTGCACCGATACCCCGTATGTGGTGGGAAACTACTTTTTGGTGCACTGCAGGGCTCGGCAACAAAGTAGCTCCATATGAATTTTGGAACGTAAAACTGTCTGGAATCATTAGCGGACGCCATGTCACATTTGGAGAGCCCCTGATGTGCTTAAACAGTGGAAATCCCCCCACAAGTGACTTTATTTTGGGAAACTATCCCCCCTTAAGGAATTTACCTAGATGTGTGATGAACACTTTGAACTCCCAGGTGCTTCACACAATTTTATAACAGTCAGCTCTGTAAATAAAAAGTCAAATTTTTTCCACACAAAAATGTTGTTTTAGCACCAAATTTATTATTTTTGCAAGGGAAACAGGAGAAATTGCACCAAACAATTTGTTGTACAATTTCTCATGATTATGCTGATTATCCTTATGTGTTGGAAAACTACTGTTTGGGTGCACAGTAGGACTCGGAAGGGAAGGAGCGCCATTTGACTTTTTGAATGAAAAATTGGCTGGAATCTTTAACAGATGCCATGCCGTGTTCGGAGAGCCCATGATGTGCCAAAACAGTAGAAACCTCTCACAAGTGACCCCATTTTGGAAACTACATCCCTCAAAGAATTTATCTAGAGGTGTGGTGAGCACTGTTAACCCACAGGTGCTTCACAGAATTTAATAATGTTGAGCCATGAAAATGAAAAAATATCTTTTTCCCACAAAAATGTTGGTTTTGCCATATATTTTCATTTTCACAAGGGTAAACGTTTGTTGTGTAATTTCTCCTGAGTGCACCAATTCCCTACATGTAATCAAAAACTACTTTTCAGGCACAGTGCAAAGCTCAGAAGGGAAGGAGCACCATATTATAGTGCAGATTTTAAGGTTTGTGGTTTATGGTTTGCGATGACCCACTGAAAAAAACCCTGAGGTACGAGAACAGCAGAACCCACCCATAAGTGACCTCATTTTACAAACTATACCTCTCAATGAATTCATCTAAGGGTGCAGTGATCAAATTGACACCACGAGTGTGTCACAGAATTTTATACCATTGGGTAGTGAAGAAAAAATAATTACATTTTTATTTTTACCATAAAAATGTTGTTTTAGCCCCAGATGTTTCAATTTCACACTGGGAAATGGGTAAAAATGGTATTAAAATGTGTCACACAATTTCTGCTGAATGTGGCAATACCCCGTATGTGACGGTACAGTACTGCTTAGCCACACGGCGAGACTCGGGAGGGATGGAGCGCTATTTGCCTCCTGGAGCACAGATTTTCCTAGAATAGTTTGCAGACTCCATATACAGAGCCGCTAAGTGCTAGAAGAGCAGAATCCCCCCTCAAGTGACCCCATTTTGGAAAATCATACCCCTTTGTGATTTTATTTAAAGATGTAATGATGATTTTTCTCTATGGGTGTTTTTCAGAAACAAGCAGCAGTGGATGCTAGCATTTCTTCTGCGGTGTTGCTATCAGTGTGTCAAGAGTAGGAGACGAGGGTTGCATTGACAATCCAACACAATGGGCAGCACTTTGCATACATTTTATAAGTGGTCATAAACTTGTAAAAAACTCATGAAAGAATAAAGTTACGTTAAAACCAAGCACACCATTGTTTTTTATGAAATTCTCAATAAGTTTGATGTGTCACATGACCCTCTTCCCATTGAAAAAAATAAAGTTGGATCCAAAATGGCCAACTTCAAAATGGCCACCATGGTCACCACCCATCTGGAAAAGTTTTCCCCCTCCCATATACTAATGTGCCACAAACAGGAAGTTGATATCAGCAACCATTCCCATTTAATTTAGGTGTATCCATATAAATGGCCCACCCTGTAGATCAAGAATTGGTTTTGTTTATTTTTTACGCCATTCCTTGTGCGGTATAAGTGATAATATGGATTTATTCAACGGGTCGGTGTGATTATAGTGATACCAGATTTATATATATATTTATGTTTGGCTGCCATCATAAACTAAAAGACACTTTTTTTTTTGCAAAAACAAGTTTTTCCATCGCCAGGTTTAAGAGCTATAATTTTCCCATATTTCTGCCGCCAGAGTCATGTGAGGGCTTGTTTTTTGCGAGACGAGTTGACGTTTTTATTGGTACCATGTTTGGTCAAATAACGGTTTTTCATCGCTTTCTATTCTGATTTTTGGGAGGAAAAACAAACAAAAACCAACAATTCAGGAATTTTTTTTTGAGGTTTTTTTAAGCTGTTCTGCATGTGGTTATATTGATAAGGCAAATTTATTCTTTCGGTCAGTACGATTACAGCGATAGCCCATTTATATCATTTTTTTATGTTTTGACCCTTTTACACAATAAAAACTATTTTATGGAAAAACTAAATATTTTTGCATCGCTGTATTCTGAGAGCTATAGCTTTTTTAGTTTTCCACTGATGGAGCTGTATGGCAGCTTGTTTTTTGCGGGATAAGATGGCATTTTCAGACATACCATTTTTATTTCCCTTCGTCTTTTTGTTCACGTTTTATTCCACTTTTTGTTCGGCGGTATGATGAAAGAGTATAGTTTGTTGCCTCGTTTTTTATCATTTTTTTAATGGTGTTCATTAAAGCCGTTAATTAATGTGACAGTTTTATAGGTCGGGCCGTTCTGGATGTGGTCATACCAAATATGTGTACTTTTTTTGTTTCTAATGTTATTTTTACATAAAAATGCGTATTTATTGGTATAATTTTTTTTATTATTATTATTAATATTATTATTTTGTGATTTTTTTTATATTTTTCAATGAATTTTTTTAAACTTTTTTAAATTTTCTTACTTTAACTGTTATCACTCTGATCACTGGTATAATGCATTGCAATGCACCAGCATTTCAATGCTTTATACCTTTCAGTGCTGAACTGACAGAAGCCTATTAGACCACGTTCTGAGCATAGTCTAACAGGCTTTCCGTAGCTGGGTAACCCGGATGTTGTCATGACAACCTCGTGTTGCCATGGCAATGATCGGGTCCTCGTGATGACATCGAAACAGCGCTGATCAGATGGGAGAGGAAGCCCCCTCCCTCTCCAGGCCTCCTAAGTGTTGCGATCAATATCGATAGCAACATTTATGGGGTTAAACAGCCAGGGGCAGTGTGGGCACCACTCCTGGCTGTGAGAGCAAGGTCTCAGCTATCATGTAAGCTGAGCTCCTGGCAGCGATCTCATGGACGCAGCTCTTATGCCCGCGTGATCACCAGGATGTACCCATATGTCCTAGGTCAGGAACCCCTTCCCAACCAGGATATATGGGTACGTCCAATGGCATGAAGAGGTTAAACATGATTGGTTAATTCTGAACACCACCACTTCCCCAATTATGAGTGAGTATTCACACTTATGCAACCGCTATATTTTTAGTTTTGTTATTTTTTATTTTCCCCTTCAAAATTATTTTACTTTGTTTCTCAAAGGATTTGCATAGATTATCAGTGACATTAAAGGTGGGGAAATTTGTGAAATAATTCCTCATGGCATGATTTATTCACATGACGAAAACCTGGCATTTTGAATGGGGTGTGTAGATTTTTACATCCACTGTAGATATATTAATAACAGATGTTAATAGAAAATTGAAGTTAAAGTACACTTGGGTAGCATTAAATCATGCTACATAGACAAATTAAAATCCAACTGAGGTAACACAGTATAACTCTGCTCAAGCTATTTAGGCATTACTGCAAGGAAGGCTAAATTGAATGGACAACTAGGGATGCAACTATTTGAGGTGCAGAGGTTGAGCCTGGTAAATAAAGATCAGTACTATATAGGTTTTGCATTGAGATCCATTAGTTATTCCTCACACAAAAAGAGTTAAGGGTGCACACAGCGAATGATATCAAGCAGGGTGCTACATTATGTATCAAGAGAAATCATGACCACGTAAAAAGAAATACAATAGTGATGAGCACACCTGTAAGAGTCTAAATTTATTGGACAAAAAAAATACAAAACTATAAAAAAATTATAAACATGTAAACACACATTGTAATACATAAATAGAGTGGTGAAGGGCAAATGCAATAACCAAAAGACAATAAAGGCATTACAAATGTACAGACCCAAAGTATGAAACAAGGATAACCAGCTATAAGAAGCCTATATAAATAACAAAGAAATATAATCGATGTTGGTAATTTGAGCCTGACCAAAAGCACTGTGTTAGTTGAGTGTGTTAATAATAAGAGTAGCCTACATGTAACCAATATAAATGTAGATACTCATAAATTGCAGTCCAGAGATATTCACACACACCTAACAAGATAAAATAAACTAACAACAATCAAATATAGTCATAGTAAGTATAGCGATATGTAATGCAGTCAGGATGAAAATGGCATGGACCCAAAAAATCAGACAAACCCAACGCGTATCCCTGCATACAGTAGCTTCATCAGGGGAAGTAAAGTTATTCCTCTTCTCACGTCTATTTCCAAGATTACCCTCCAGTTGCATACTAATTATTTAAGAAGACTAAAACATAAGAATAGAATGACTACTTTGCACAACTATTAGCTGTTATCCTTTCAAGAGTATTATTATACATATGAAGCTTAGTGTCGAGGCAATTTTATTACCTTTGCCAGAAAAACTGAAGATCTTTTTATACAATAAAGATAGAATAACTTTAAGATACTGTATAATGTTAACTGTCTGTATTATTCATCAAGTCGCAATATTATTTGTGTGCAGAACCCACAATTGCCCTTCTTTGTACTTGTACTAAGCTATCTATCAATTCATTCAAAGGTCTAATTGTCTTTCACAACACTTGTAGATCTATTTATCACATATATCTCCAGCACAAAAGCTTTAAAAATAGCAGACATACTGTATATAGTGTGAATGCATCTTTTATTAACTACTGTTAGTAACAACAATAATATTGTTCAGCTTTGGTGAATCAAAGTTTTTAAGTCTGAGCTTTTCTTTTGTTATACATCTGCGGTTCCTGTATTAATGCCTGCTATATCTAAGGCTGGGGTCCTTTAGCGACTAAACAGCTTCTATTATTGCACTACTTTGATTCTCTTAGATCACAAGCTGATATCATGGAAATGTAATAATTTTTGGAAGTTCTGCAATAAATGCATTTGGCTTGAAACATTCTCTAAAGAATGAAATGAAATATTATGCAATGGTCATTGTACGCTATGCTACAATATAATTTTACTAATTATTTTTTCTTTAAGTTCAAGCTTGATCGGTTCATGATGTATAGCAGATTTTCGATGCTCCAAATAGTTGCAACAGGCAAGCGACAGAAGGCAAGAGGAAAACAATCCAACATTCTTTAGCCTTATCTGAAAAAAGAAAGCTTTTCCCTAAATTGCAGAAGATCACATTTAAAATTGCATGTCATTTTCTGCTATGTGATGTATAAAGAGTCTGATGTTTAAATTGTCATTTTGCAATATGATTGCATGTGACTTAACCTCAATCGTTTATATTAAAATTGTTAACCGATTGGAATTATATATGGGTTTTATACACACAGATTAATTTTGCTGTTGAAACATTTTAGAATACAACCAATTTCTAGCTTTCCCAAAAAAATTATTAAGGATTTTCAAAATTTTTTAGTAGAACATCGGCTGCTCTGGTTTCACAAATATCTTATCAATAGCCGGCCTTCCATAGATGTAGCCATGGAAACAAATAGCGCAGTCTACAGTTTGGTTGGTTTCCAGGGTTACATCTCAAACAAAGGAAAATCAATAACTGCCAACATATCTGGGACTTTGTAGCTTCATAAATACCCTCTTATTTAGCTGCTGTACTGTACATCACAACTGTACTGGCAGCAAAGTCATTTGTTCTTCTTCTAACTATAAAATGCCTGAAAAATAGTGATGACAATAAATGTAGTTTCTGTATGTGTTCGTTTAATATTGTGAAACCTTAAAAATATCCAACAAGCTCTTCTTCACATACTTATTAGACAAAGATTCATGTAGCCCCTTCCGCACCCGATGGCTTGAGAATACTAGTGCTTTATCTTAATGTTTCATTGTGAATAAGGCTATATATCAAAGGTTCCCAACCTGTGGTTCAGGAGCCTAATGTGGCTTGTGGGTCCATGATGTGTGGTTCGTGGCTGTCTGCCAGCTTGGTGCATTAGCACCAGGTCTAGCAAGTCATCTGATGTTGACTTTTGTAAGTACCCAGCACAGAAGAGAAGATCTGGATGTGCATATACTGGCCATGAAGGGAAATGATTGGATAGGATGATACTTCCTGATAGATGAGTGCTTGAAGCTGGATGCGATAAGCATGGTGTGAGAGCTTGATGCATGAATACCAAATTTGGGTAAAGCGGAAACCCTTGGATGTAAGTATACTGCCTATAAGGGAGGGAGGAATAAGGTCTCAGTGTACCTTTGGCTGTTATATCACTAATGAGCGACGCTGGGTGTTACAACTGGGCCACTGGATGTGGCTCATGATCATCTCTCAAAGCTTAATGTGGCTCTCTAAGTAAGAAGAATTAGGGACCACTGCTATATATAGTTCTCATCCACTCTAATTCCTAACACTCTCAACCTCCCTTTCAGCACATCTTCCTGTGAGTTACAGTAAAATTGAAAATAATGATGGCTTACGTTTCAATATCAAATCTCCTCTAAGGTGCATTTAAATGAGGAATGGCTTAGCTGAAGCCTTCCTCAATTACATATTCATTGTGTGGTGATTTAGTCCCAGAAGTACCCTTTAAGGTTGGGGTTTACATATTGATGCTCCATCAAAAGGATAGGTCATCAATAGGATATCAGTGGAAGTCCAACACCCAATATCCCAAACAATCAGTTGATTTCTGCTCAGGCATCAGTGGGATGTAAGGAATGTGTAGAGCTGAACACAGCAGCTCTGTATATTGTTTAGCGGAGGCTGCCAAGTACAGTACTTTATCTCTCATTCACTAAAATTACAAAGATAAGGAATGGACCCAGAAGAGATGTTACATGAGCCAGGAGACCCTAATATGGATGTGGGGTGGCCAGTTGGTCCTGCATTTAAAAAAACTGCACATATTGAGGGATTAGAGTTGGAAGTGCAGGGCAAGTATGTACTATAAATAAGAGCTTTTTTGATTGTTGAGAAGAGAAATCACAAAAGATGTAAATAAATGATAAATAATTGTCCATTCAGCAGCTATGACACTAAACTTAAAAGATCAAGGGTTACGTTGGACACCAAGACAGCCTGTACCAGCCCTGCTCTCCCAAGCAGCAAAAGATTTCATCCACATTCCAATATTAATGTTTCTACTGGAACAACACCTGCGTGACTAGATTTAAATTTTCAGCTGCCACTAAAACTAGATGAGTTTTTTTTTACCAGGACAAATGTAATATTAAATGGCTGTCATTTAGAGCAGCTCTTTGTTCTAGCTCATAGAGGGTGTTCCAAACCCTTTAACTCGATCTTATCTTATGTGTTGCCTTGACAATCAGCCATTTTATGCAGCACCCAATCAACTGGCATGCTTGCAGCTCATTCTTTCTCCATTCCTTGCAGTTTTCCAAAAATATTATATTCTTTACTTAAAGTATACACATGTGGTTAATTTTGTTTACACCTGCAGCATGTTCTCTATCCTCGTGGGCTAGTTAATGTGACATTTTTCCTCCTATATTAAGCATTACTTTGATTCAGTTCCTCTAAGCTTTAATTGCCTGATAAACTCCTTTTATTTGCAATGACTTTGTCCTGGACCATCCAGCATGTTGACCGGACTTTATTCTGTGATTTGTAAATAAATAAATATTATAAAAAATATTTAATTATTGTATGGAGGTGCCAGTTTTTGAATGATACTAAATTTTGCAGTTGGACAAATAACATTTTTTTGTCCACAACAAGGGCATAACAAATTCTCAGTGGCCCATGGACCGTATGGTGCACCAACAAGTCCACAAAAGTCAGATTGCATCCAAAGTGGCCGTTAAGTTTTACCTTCTTATAGTGCCACAGGGGTTCCCTTGCCACAGCATGCCCCATCCATTCCAAGCATGGGTCTGAAACACTCCCTAATATGGAAGCTGAACTGCACCTCAATAGATATTTGCGACTTCTACGCCTCTATATTTCATGAACTCCTGACTATCATAAGTGAGAACAGGCACTATGTTCAATATTCTACACTCATGAGTATGGTCCCAGACTAAAGTCTAAAATCTTGTCATTTGGAATACCATCCATAATATGTAAGGGACAGTGTCACTTCTTAGAATACATTTTGGATGTTATGTACTAGGGCAGGTACAGACAAGTGTATATTCCCTCATACGAGAGAATCAGGCTGATTATGTTAATTACAGTTTGACCCCACTCTGATCAGAGTTTGATCAGAGTGTGATCTGATACTCTCTGATGAGGTGAAGATGGAGAAAAAAATGTCCCCATTTTCTCCATTCTGTTAGTCTTTGGAAATCGGATTGCACTCTGATGTCATGCGAGAGCAGTCCAATGGTTTCCACGGGCTCATTGACTTGCATGGCCGAGTGCTATGCAAATATCCGATCAAACTCAGGTATACTGCAATTTTTCCTCAGATCGGCCCTGTCCAAGGAAAAAATCGGACATGTGCACAGCCCCATAAAAGGTCCAAGTGCGATTCAATGTTTTTCCGAATCACACTTGGACCAAAAATACGGACATCTGTGCCTGCCCTTAGATCAACCAATTAGTTTAGCAAAATCAACAATTTAAATTTGTCTAAGGCTCTGTGCCCACGATGCAGATTTGAAGCAGAAATTTTCTAAGCATTTCTGCATCTCCTTGGCAGAAAAAATGCATGCGGATTTCACATGCGTTTTTCATTGTTTTTACATGCGTTTATGCATTCGTTTTTTTCAAGCTTTTTTCCAAGCGATTTTGAGCATCACTTAGAAAAGGGCTTGACAAGTTGGGCACACAATATAAATCCATGCAACTGGCATTTATTTATATTGTGTGACCAACTTAAAGGAAATTTCTACTTCAAATGCAGCATATGAAATAAAAAAAAAAGCATCTTCTCTCCTCGGCGTCCCGCAGTGTACTGGAAGGACCTGCGGTGACATCATTTAGTCAGCTGATGGTCACCCGACCATCATCTGACCGCTGACGTCAGAGGTCGCTTGACCATCAGCTGACTAAATGACGTTACCGACGGTCCTGCAAGTACACCACAGGACGCCGAGGAGAGAGGACGCCGCCTGGAGCAGACCGGGGGCTGCCGGAAAGGTGACTATGAATATTTTTTTTTTATTTTTTACTTTATAATTCTTTTTTAACTTGCAGGTACCATGGTATCCGGGTTGGAGGAGAGTCTCCTCTTCTCCTGACCCAGGTACCATCCGCGCATTGAACCGCATAACATCCGCATGTATACATGCGGATATTATGCGGTTCAATGCAAGTCAATGGGCGTGATTTCGCGGCAAAATCGCGCCCAAATTGGTTGTGCTGTGAATTTTTCTGCAATGATGATCTGCAGCGGAAATTTCCGCAGCATGTGCACAGCACATGCGAATTATCATTGGGATACATCTCAGACTTCTTACCAAGCAATTTTAATGCATTTCCACGGCGAAAATGCCGCCGCAGAAATGCATTAAATCCACATCTTGGGCACACAGCCTAATTGTGTTAACCAAGTCTCCCTTAGTTTAGAGAGAGTTTAAACAAAAATATCAGCAATTTGTTTGAATAAGAGCATGTGTTAGAACCTTGCTCTTAGGTTTTTTCCTTTGCTGGTCACATGACCTTGTTGGCCTATTTAATCCTGCTCCGCCCTTCTGGCTTTGCTGGACTTCATTGTATAACTACTTTCTAGCTAGCCTGTGCTCTGTATCTAACTCTGTTAGTTTGCTTGGTCTACGGACCTCTGTGTTCTTTATATTTTGTTTGTTCGTCTGTCTGCTACTATTTCTGTTAGGAGGTGTCCCATTTTCCTCCCAGTCCTTAGTACTTGTAGGGATTCCTTCCCCACATCTATAGGTCTCCGTACAGACTAGCTTAGGACTTTAGCAGGTCTGATCGCAGGATCAGGTCCCCTGTTACATCGTAGGGATTAAGCTGAGTTCTATCGTAGGGACAGATCTCCTCTCTTTCCTTAGCTCTGGTAGCAGAACATAACAGTAAGTCCAGCCTGCAAATTCTCTAAGGAAAGATTTTTCTGTTCCATCATGGTGTCGGTTCAGGATTTGGCTCATCGCCTGCAGGGACTCTCTCTGGAGGTGGCCGAGCTCCGTCAGCACGTGAGTAACTGTCCTGGAGCACATTTCTTGGAGCCTAAGGTATGTTTGCCGGATTTACTTTTTGGTGAACACCGAGAATTTTTTTCATTTAAAAATGCTTGCTTATTGTATTTTCGTTTGAGACCCAAGTCCTCTGGGGATGAATCCCAGCGCATAGGGTTCATAATGTCACTTTTGCGCAAAGAGCCTCAGGAGTGGGCCTTTTCTTTGCAACCTAGTGATACATGCTTCAGATCAGTGGATAGTTTTTTTTCTGCTTTGGGGCTATTATATGATAATCCTGACCGTTTCTCATCAGCTGAGACTGAGTTAAGACGTTTCAGACAGGGATCAGGTAATGTGGAAAAATATTGTACTCATTTCCGTCGTTGGTCTACTCAAACAGGGTGGAACGATTCTGCTCTGAAAAGTCTATTTCTTGCTGGGCTCAATGAAAGGGTTAAAGACCTGCTAATTGCTTATCCTACACCTGAAGATTTGCAACAGGCTATGCAATTAGCTATACGGGTGGATAGGAGACTGCGTGCAAGGGTTAATGAGAGCAAATCCTCTGCTATGTCAGTTTCTGGTTATGAGAATGTGTGTACTAACAGTGGTGAATAGTGTTGAGCCACCCCCGTAGTGTTCGAGTTCGGTTCGGTTCGTCGAACACCCGTGTGTTCGCCGAACTGTTCGTCGAACTGTTCGTCGAACACCTTCGAACACCGTTAAAACCAATGGCAGGCAAACAAAAACACATAGAAACACATAGAAAACACCTTCAAAGGTGTCCAAAAGCTGACAAACTGCTCAGAAGACATAACTAACACATGGAAAAGTGACAAGTACATATAGTCATGCGAAAAGAAAAGAGGTGGAGGAGTAAAAGAAGGGGGAGACACAGATATAGGCATGTCATGCCCTTCTAAAATCCAAAAAGTGAGAAGCCGACACGGCCAGTCCGCTCCTGCCCGTGCCACCTCCGTGTCGCCGGGTTTGTGCCAGAGCCGCGGTGAACCCTGACGGCCAGTCCCCCTCTCCCAATACTGGTGCCTGTCCGCTGGTGGGTCGAGCGAGCCCCCCTGTGGTGGAGGCAGCTCTAAGCTTTTTAATTTAAATTGTCTCTCTAATTTGAATGAATACACTTTAAATCCATTTACAAGGATCTATTGGAGGGCAAGTCTCATGCCAGCAGCCGCGGTAATTCCAGCTCCAGTAGCGTCCACTAAAGCTGCTGCAGTTAAAAAGCTTTTATAAGGATCGAGCTCGGCTGTCCACCGCAAGGCATCCTACTGCCAGTCCCAGCCCCTATGCCTTGGGGTGCCTCTTGATGCTCTTCACTAAGTATCCCATGGTCCCGAAGCATTTCCTTTGAAAAAATTAAGTGTCTAAACTACAGGTGGTGTAGCTTGCTTAACAGCCAGTATAATCCGCTGACTAGCAGACACTGCTACTAGGCACAAAGTATTTCCTGGGCTAGATGCAGTTAAAAATTTGTAATTAGATACTCTCGTTGGATGCTGAGAAAGCATTCCATAGAGTCTCCTGGCACGCCATATATGATTCTCTTAAAAAGCTTGGGGTAGGGGTCTAGGGGACCCTTTTATAGCCAAAATCACGGCCCTGTATCGCAATACGTCACCTAGGCTGAAGATAAATGGAACTGTAGCACCCTGAGGGCTCGGTTGCTACAGACGTATTGCACCTCACCCAGAGGTGTGATATCTCACTCTCAGGTAAGGATGGAGTGTGGATCAGGACCCGACACCTGCATGCATTACACCACATTGCCGTGGGGCAGGGCGACCAATATGCCCCTGAGATGGGCACGACAGTCCCTGTCCCTGACTGGAGTGGGGGGAGGGAACACTGAGGAAGGGGAACCCTGTAGTGCAGGAGCAGGGAGGAAGCAGTTCCTGGGTGCATTGAGAAGGGAGTATAAAAGGTGGGCACCATCTTAGTTCAGTGCAGAGAAGTCTGAGCAGAAGTGGCAGGGAGCAGGGGCTCTGCATGAGCTCTGCTCCGGAGGCGGGCCTAGTAACAGAGGCCCAGGCCTGGAAGAGGGAGAAGGAAGGAAGAGGAGCGGAGAAGGCTCCAGGAACGAGGAATGAAGGGATCCCAGGGGTGCGGACGGGCGAGTCGCCACCGCACGCCCGAATCCACCTGCGTGGAGGGGTCAGGCCAAAGGGGGAGACCGGTCCCCGAACTAGTGGAGGCAGGAAACGACCCTCAGCTAGAAACCGGAGGCTCTGACATTTTATGTGGCGCAGCCCCTCGCTACACCCGCTAGGAAGGCACTACATAGGGTCAGGGAAACTGGCGCCAAGTTTACCAAGAGGAGGCCCGAGGCAGCCTGACAGAAGTGTTGGTAAGAAAGGCCAGACAAAGGACACACAAAGGGGGTCCTGTGAAGCGCTCCAAAGTTATCTGGGAGTTGTCTGAGCCCCTCACCTGGTGAGCACAGTACGACGTGGGCAGCCGTTACCTGCAGACGTGGTCTGGATAATAAGAACTGTGAGTAAAGGCCCTGGACTGCATCACTGACTCCGTGTCGTTACTGCTGCTGCCCTGCACCATCACCCCCATCCTCCGCATACACTGCCCTGAGGCTATACTCCTCCCGTGGGGAGTTATGCTACGCTCTGCTGCACCCACAACACCAGCCTCAGCAGTCTGCCCTGTAGCGGCGGTTCACTCTGACCGCAATCCACGGGTGGCGTAGTCGGACATTTAAACATCAAAACCACATAAATAGTTCCGCCACTGGTTTGACCGCCCTGAGCCACGGAACCGGGTCGCCGCCACGAAGACTACAACCACCAGCATCCACCAAAAGGGTCCGGCTCCGGGTGTCCTAAGGCCCAGGGGGTGCGTCAGAACATTTTCATCACCTTTCACAATCACCAATGGGACAAGGCAGGGATGTCCTCTGTCCCCTCTCTTATACATCCTAGTGACGGAGCACCTGCTCTCATCAATTCGCCATAACCCCAATATTAGGTGGATTGAGGTGGGAGGCACCGAGTACAAGTGCTCTCTATTTGCTGATGATGTCCTAGTATATATCACTCAATCACATATATCCATCCCTGCTGTTATGGCTGAAATAGATCACTTCGTTACATGGTAAAATTTTAAAATCAATGCTGCGAAGTCTGAGGCCCTCGATGTCTCCCTCCCCAAATCCATATAGGATTCCATCCAGTCCAACTTTCCCTTTGCCTGGCCCTCACAGGGTATCAAATACTTAGGAATTCCTATTCATAGAGACCTCTCCCATCTATGTTATCTTAATTTTGGGCCCTTTATTGAACAATTCCATACAGACCACGGTTGGCAAGTTAGAACTGTAAGATTCACTACGTGAACCACTGGTGTTTTGTGGAAAAGCACATGTACACTGTGTTCCAAATTATTATGCAAAAAGTGTTTAGGAGTGATAAGGGAAGAATTTGTTTGTTTGTCAGTTAAACTCATTGATGGTGATGTGTGTCAGGGCTCTTTATATCACTGTAAGCAATTGCAGACACCTGTGCTAATTAGTTTGGCAGGTGTGTCCAATGAAAGGCAAGACTACTTAAGAAGGCTCTCTCACATTATTAAGCAGCCTACATTTTCTGCCAAAATGGGAAAGAAAAAGGATGTGTCGGCTGCTGAGAAGCAACAAATTGTGGAGTGTTTAGGTCAAGGCATGACTACAATCAACATTGTGCGATGATCAGGATGAAGTGTCTTGGCAATCAAGAAGTATGTAGCTGATTCACAGAACACATGTGTGCGTGCTGATAAGGGCAAATTGAGGACTCTTTCCTACGGGCAATTACGTCAGGTTGAAAGAGCAGCGGCAAAAAAGCCTTGTCATAGCAGCAGACAAGTTTTTGAAGCTGCTTGTGCCTCCAACGTCCCCCGAACAACAAGATGCAGGGTCCTTCAGAGGTTTGCAGCTGTGCATACGCCATCCTGTCGACCTCCTCTATCCACTTCACACAAGCAGAAACGGCTCCAGTGGGCCAAACATTACATGAAGACTGATTTCAAAACTGTTTTGTTCACGGATGAGTGCCGTGCAGCGCTCGATGGTCCAGATGGATGGAGTGGAGGATGGCTGGTTGATGGACACCCCACGCAAACACGGCTACAGCGCCAACAAGGAGGAGGTGGAGTAATGTTTTGGGCTGGAATCATGGGGAGAGAGATTGTCGGCCCCTTTAGGATCCCTGAAGGCGCTAAAGATGAACTCCATAATGTATGTGGATTTTCTCAAACAGCACTTCCTGCCATGGTTCAAGAAGAAGAACCGTGTATTTCACAGCAAGATCATTTTTCTGCATGATAATGCACCATCTCATGCTGCACATAAAACATCTGCATCTCTGGCTGATATGGGCATAAAAGGGGACAAACTTATGGTGTGACCCCCATGCTCCCCTGACCTCTACCCCATTCAGAGCCTTTGGAGCATCATTAAAAGGAGTGTCTATGATGGCGGGAGGCAGTTCACATCTAAGCAACAGCTCTGGGAGGGTATTCTGTCCTCATGCAAAACAATTGAAGCAGAAACCATCCAAAACCTGACAAATTCAATGGACGAGAGAGTTCAGAAGCTCCTTTCGAACAAGGGGTCCTATGTGAAAATGTAACATCACCTAGAATAAAGTTTTGAGTTGAAAACTGTTTGATTTCAGTTTCTAACAACCTGCTAATGCTTATAATTTCAAAAATGACCATTTTTTTGGTCTTTATTAAAATGAAAAGGTTGATCGAAAAGTTTGGGGGATCTAAGAGTGTGGCAACCCAGTAGTCATGATTACTTCGAATTCTGACAATATGAGGGTCATGCTGCAGGTAGTGCAGCAAGAAGGCACTTATGTGTCTTGCGCATCTCGGAGCCCCAAAATTATTTTCCGGGCTAGATGCAGCTAAAAATTATTTTTAATTTTAAATCTGGTGGAGCTTATTATAGATGGCCTAATAGGATCAGTGCTGCACACTGCTACAAAGCCCAAATTATTTTCCAGTCAAGATACAGATAAACATGATTAGTAATTTGAAAGCTTAAAACGGTTGGTAGGGTGATTTTAACCAATCATCAAGCTTTTACTCTCCCCAGGATAACACAGGGGTAGAAAAGTCTTTTCGGATCCATGATTTGTTCATCTTTATGAACGTGAGTCTGTCTATATTATCAGTGGAGAGCCGCGTGCGCTTATCTGTCAGCACACCACCAGCAGCGCTGAACACACGTTCAGACAGAACGCTGGCTGCGGGGCATGACAAGATCTCCAAGGCGTAAGTGGCTAGCTCCGGCCATTTATCCAGATTGGAAGCCCAAAAAGAGCAAGGGTCCAGTGACACAGTCGTGGCTTCAATGTTTACTTGGAGATACTCCTGTACCATCGTCTCTAGGCGTTGACTATGTGTCAGACTTCTTGTCTCCTGTGGCCTTGCAAAGGATGGGCTAAAAAAGTGGTGAAATGATTCCGCAAAATTGATGTTACCAGCAGATACTGTGGTTCTGTTACGGTTTGAGTGCTGAACACTTGACGGTCCCACGGTTGGCAAGTTGGAACTGTGAGATTCACTACGTGCACCACTGGTGTTTTGTGGAAAAGCACATGTAAGATTCTGCAACAGTCTCTGCTGATACTCCTGCATGCGTGCATCCCTTTCTATGGCAGGAATAATTTCTGCAAATTTACTTTTGTACCGGGGATCTAACAGTGTGGCAACCCAGTAGTCAGGATTATTTCTAATTCTCACAATTCGAGGGTCATGTTGCAGGTAGTGCAGCAAGAAGGCACTCATGAGTGTTGCGCATCCAGGAGCACCAAGTCCCTGTTGTGTTGGTGGCGAGGTAACAATCATGCTTCCTTCCTCTGTCCTCTCCCCCCAACCTCGCACAACAGAAATGTGATCAAGGTCTCCCTCATCTGATGAGTCTTCCATCAGTTCGTCCTCCACTTCTTCCTGGGCTCCTGCACCTTCCTCACTAGTTTGGCTGCTACCATGCGCCCTGGTAAAACCATCTCCCCCACCCTCACATGCCTGCCGCCTTGGTGCTGCCGACCGTCTGGACCTTGCAGATGTTAGCCCTTCCGCATACAACTCCTCCTCCTCTACTTCCTCCACCTCCTCTTGTGCCACCACCTGACTCCGAATTCTGTTTAACATGTGCTCCAGCATGTAAATCACCGGAATAGTCATGCTGATAATGGCATCGTCAGCACTAAACATCTTCGTCGCCATTTCAAAACTGTGCAGAAGGGTGCATAGGTCCCTGATCTGAGACCACTCCTCCAGCGTGATTTGCCCCACCTCTGGATCTCGTTGGCCCAGGCTATACGTCAGAACGTATTGCACCAGGGCTTGTCGGTGCTGCCACAGTCGCTGCAACATGTGCAGAGTTGAATTCCACCGGGTAGGCACATCGCATTTTAGCCGGTGAAGTGGCAGGCCCAACGACTTCTGTAGAGATGTAAGTCGCTGAGCTGCAGGATGCGAACGGCGGAAGTGAGCACACAGCGACCGTGCCCTCTGCAGAAGGCCATCTAGTCTGGGATAGTGGGCTAAAAATTGCTGGACAACCAGGTTCAACACGTGAGCCATACAAGGCACGTGTGTGACATTGCCCCGGCGAAGGGCCGCACCCAGGTTTGCAGCATTGTCGCACACGGCCTTCCCTGGTTTCAGGTCCAGTGGAGACAGCCATTCATGAAATTGGTTCTCCAGAGCTGACCACAACTCCTCAGCTGTGTGACTCACATTTCCCAGACATTTCAAAGTAAAAACCGCCTGATGACGTTGAGCCCTACTGCCAGCATAGTAAGGAGGTGTGCAGGATCCCTTCTGCGCAGTTAGAAAGCTTGTGGCATGACCAGACAGGCTTTGGGTGCAGGTGGAAGACCGAGAGGAGGTTGAGGAGGCAGAAGCAGTGGAGGAACTTTGACATAAAGAGGATTGACGCACAACTCGTGGGGACGGCAAGACTTGGACAGCAGCCCCTTGTCCTGCTGTCACCATAGTTACCCAGTGCCCAGTCAGCGACATGTAACGCCCCTGTCCATGCCTACTCGTCCAAGTGTCTGTGGTGAAATGCACCCTGTCACACACAGAGTTTCTCAAAGAAGCGGTGATGTTGTGTGCGACATGCTGGTGGAGCGCAGGCACACCTTTCTTTGAGAAGTAGTGCCGACTGGGCATCTGGTACTGGGGCACTGCGATGGACATAAGGTCTCGAAAATCCTCTGTGTCCACCAGGCGGAAAGGCAGCATTTCTGTAGCCAAGAGCTTGCAGATGGTGAAATTCAACCTCTTAGCTTTCTCATGGCTAGGAGGAAATGGTCTTTTACTTGTCCACATCTGAGGGACCGAGGGCTGGCTATTGTGCTTAGACGGGGTTGATAAGGGTGTCCCCGGCAAACTGCCGGTCTGTGAGGAAGATGCAGGCGGACATGTTAGGTTGCCTTGATCCAAAGGTGGTGCTATCGATGTCGGACAGCGCTCAACACCAGCTGCTGTTACCACCTCCAAAGAAAATGATGACCTGCCAATCACGCTGGCTGTTGCGGGTAAAGAGGTGGCAGGTCTGCGCCCCAAAACAGGTGTGACTGCTGTCCCCCCAGTCACAGAGGATGAAGAGGCCGCGGATGCACAAGATATGGCAGACGGTGGTTGGCCCGGCCGGCTAGGCCGCATTGTAGCACACTGAGCTTCCCACTGCAACTTATGCTTCATGTCCATGTGCCGGTTCATGCATGAAGTACTCAAACTATGTATTTTTTGGCCTCTACTTAGCTTTTGCTGACAAATGTTACAGATAACACGAGTTGGGTCATCTTTATCGATCTGAAAAAATGCACAGGCTATGCAAGGCTTAGCACCCATGCGACCTGAAGAGCCACCACGACTTGTGGTGAGAGGCAGAGTTGTGTTTGAGGATCCAGTTGTTGACGTGTTTCCAGTACTACGTCTCTGTCCAGGAAGGCGCAACCTGACCTCGTCGTCACTAGCATCTTCCTCCACCTCCTCTGCTGACCTCATCTCTTGGCTGACTGTGGGTTGACAGTAAGTGGGATCTCCAACCTCATCATCATCACCCTGTGTGTTATCACACCCGTCGTCCTCAGAGCCAACCTGTTCCTGCCCTGACAAAAAACTAAAGTTGTCGCTCCAATCAGGTATTTGAGTCTCATCATCGTCTTCCTCATTGTCTCCACCAACAGGAGTTACAGTTTGGGAATGAGGGTCTACATTATGGTCAGAACCTTCTGCGTCTGGTCCTGGATCCGACTCATAAAGATTCTGGGCATCAGTGCAGATCATTTCCTCGTCTGGATTCACAGAAGCGCTGGAGTCGACCTCTGATTCCCAGGCTATAGTATGAGTAAACAGCTCTGCAGACTCAACCATCTGTTCTACCTCATACTCAGACGGGCAGCTGGAGATTTGGGAGCTGTGAGGAAGCAAGTGCGATTTGGGTGACACCTTTGAGGACTGGAGTATTTGTGATGTTGAAGTTGATGTGGAGGAGAGCCCACTTAAAGGAGCACTTGATATCCGTTGAAGCACCTGCTGTTTTTGTGCCTCATCTGGAATTTGTAGCGATTGGCGTGGCCGTAAGAAAGGGATCTTATCACATTGTCCGCTAAAAGAAGTAGACATTTTAGTTTGGCTGGAAGATGGTCTTTCTTCTGCAGATGTTACTGTTGCTTTAACACCTACCCCACGGACACAACCTTTTTCCCCTTCCCAACACGCCTATTCCCCTTTCCACCAGCAGCAGGCCTTTTTCCACTCATTTTGGTGGTTAACTAATTCACAACTCTGGAGTTGTTTGCACAAAAAAACAATGGATGGTAACCGAGCAGAGCTGAGTGGCCAAACTGTGGTATTAGGCCAAAACTATTGGCTGGGTTAGATGCAGAAAAAAATTATATTCAATTTGCAACCTGATGGAGGTCAGTATAGATGGACTATTACAACAAGTCCCACACACAGCTAGAAGCCCAATATTTTTTCAGAGGTAGATGCAGAAAAAAATATATTCAGTTTGCAACCTGATGGAGGTCTGTATAGATGGATTAATAGAACAAGTCCCACACACAGCTAGAAGCCCAATATTTTTTCAGAGGTAGATGCAGAAAAAAATATATTCAGTTTGCAACCTGATGGAGGTCAGTATAGATGGACTAATACAACAAGTCCCACACACAGCTAGAAGCCCAATATTTTTTCAGAGGTAGATGCAGAAAAAAATTATATTCAGTTTGCAACCTGATGGAGGTCTGTATAGATGGATTCATAGAACAAGACCCACACACAGCTAGAAGCCCAATATTTTTTCAGAGGTAGATGCAGAAAAAAATATATTCAGTTTGCAACCTGATGGAGGTCAGTATAGATGGACTAATACAACAAGTCCCACACACAGCTAGAAGCCCAAATATTTTTTCAGAGGTACTGTAGATGCAGATAAAAATTATTTTTAATTTGCAACCTGATGGAGGTCAGTATAGATGGACTAATAGAGAAAGTCCGACACACTGCTAGAAGGCCAAATATTTTTTCAGAGCTAGATGCAGAAATAAATTAGATTCAGTTTGCAACCTGATGGAGGTCAGTATAGATGGACTAACAGAGAAAGTCCCACACACTGCTAGAAGGCCAAATATTTTTTCAGAGCTAGATGCATACAAAAAATTATTTTGAATTTGCAACCTGATGGAGGTCAGTATAGGTGGACTAATAGAACAAGTCCCACACACTGCTAGAAGGCCAAATATTTTTTCAGAGCTAGATGCAGAAAAAAATTATATTCAGTTTGCAACCTGATGGAGGTCTGTATAGATGGATTAATAGAACAAGACCCACACACAGCTAGAAGCCCAATGTAACATACCTGGCGGCGTCCTTGCATGGTGGTCCATCTCCCACTGTGCAAGAGCGCGCACTTGATCTCCAGTCCAGAATGTCTCTCTGGCTTCCCTCCTTGCTGTCTGTTTGTCTGTTTTGGCTGCATAGGGCGACGCCCGCTGAACTTCCTGTTTCTTGTACCTGCTGCGGACACGCCCCTGTTGCACCTTCAGCCTATTGCTGTCCATCTTTGGGTATTTATACCACCTTCTTCCTCAAGATGGCGCCTGAGCATTGTATCCTGTCAGTCGGCTTTTTGTCTCTGACATGCCAGGTCCTATCCTGTTTTCCTGCCTGTTTTCCAGTTCTGTGTCTGAACTGTGGTCTGTTCTTGTGAACACGCTTCTTGCCTGTTCTTTCGCCTTCTAAGGGCCGTATTCCTAGATCTGCCTGTCTGTGCCTTGCGGTATCTGTTCCCGTCTGAACAGAGTCCTGTTTGTGTCTCTGCCTTGCGGTATCTGTTCCCGTCTGAACAGAGTCCTGTTTGTGTCCCTGCCTTGCGGTATCTGTTCC
The DNA here is from genome assembly GCF_046119375.1 of Phyllobates terribilis. Taxonomy (NCBI): domain Eukaryota; kingdom Metazoa; phylum Chordata; class Amphibia; order Anura; family Dendrobatidae; genus Phyllobates; species Phyllobates terribilis. The sequence continues at coordinate 318,004,514 of NW_027362762.1, read as the reverse complement.
TGTCTGAACTGAGTCCTGTCTATGTCTCCTGCCTTGCGGTGTCAGTTCCCGTGTCTGAACTGAGTCCTGTCTGTGTACTCTTGCCTGCAGCCTTTCCTGGAGGCTGTATTTCCAGGCCTGTCTGAACACGCTCCTAGCCTGTTCCTCCCGCCTTCTAGGGGCCGATTACCTAGATCCGTTCCTGTATCTTGTCTGTCCTGTCTGAACACGCTCCTTGCCTGTTCGTCCCGCCTCTCTGGGGGCCGTATTCCCAGACCCGCTCCTGTACCCGCTGCAGTGTCGGTCTCTTTCGTACACTCAGTTCCAGTCTGAACTCTCTCCTATCCTTTACCTGTTTTGCCTCTATGTCCGTTCCTTTCCTTTTTCTGCAGAGTCTGAACTCGTACCTAACTCCTGCTTGTTGTCTCTGTACTCCCGTTTGTGAGTTTGTGGTCCACTTGCTACTTCACTGCAAATTGTTATGTTCTGCTACTAAAGCTAAGGAAAGAGAGGAGATCTGTCCCTACTATAAGACTCAGCTGAATCCCTACGATGTAACAGGGAACCTGATCCTGCGATCAGACCTGCTAAAGTCCTAATCTAGTCTGTACGAAGACCTATAGATGTGGGGAGGGAATCCCTACAAGTACTAAGGACTGGGAGGAATATGGGACACCTCCTAACAGAAATAGTAGCAGACAGACGAACAAACAAAATAGATAGAACATAGAGGTCCGTAGACCAAGCAAACTAACAGAGTTAGATACAGAGCACAGGCTAGCTAGAAAGTAGATATACAATGAAGTCCAGCAAAGCCAGAAGGGCGGAGCAGGATTAAATAGGCCAACAAAGTCATGTGACCAGCAAAGGAAAAAAAACCTAACAGCAAGGTTCTAACAGTACCCCCCCTTCTAAGAGGATCCTCCGGATCCCCTAGGACCAGGCTTATCAGGAAATCTCCTGTGAAACGCTCTGATAAGTCTGGACGCGGAAACATCATCTGACCTCACCCAAGAGTTATCCTCGGGTCCGAAACCTTTCCAGGCCACAAGATACTGCAAACTACCTCTATACCGTCTAGAGTCAAGGATGCGAGAAATTTCATATTCCCCGTCCTCCACCACCGGAGGAACAGAGGCAGAGGCGTCACCATCCGACACAACAGCTTTTTTTAACAGAGAGACATGAAAGACCGGATTAATTCTCCAGGAGGTAGGAACCTCCAACCTAACAGCAGATTGGTTGACAACCTGAAGCACCTTAAAGGGCCCTACAAACTTGGGACCCAATTTCTTAGAAGGAATCCTCAACCGCAGATTCCTAGAGGACAACCAAACCATGTCACCAACAGCGAACAAAACCTCCTGTCGTTTCCTATCAAAGTAGTCTTTAGATTTTCTGTTGGCCTCCTGAAGATTACCACGCACATCCGTCCAAACTCTTTCCAAAGCACCGGAAAAATTCTCCTCCTCAGGCACGGCAGATCCCAACTTGGAGAACGACCCAAACGACGGATGTCTCCCAGAACAACAAAAAAAAGGCGAACAACCAGCAGAAGAAGATGTATGATTGTTCAGAGCAAATTCGGCAAGTGGCAGAAACTCAGACCACCCCTCTTGATTGTCTGCCACAAAACAACGCAAGAACTGCTCAACATCCTGGTTTTTCCTTTCTGTCTGGCCATTAGATTCAGGATGATATCCGGACGAAAACGACAAATGAATTCCCAACCTGTCACAAAAGGCACGCCAAAAACGAGCCACGAACTGAGGACCCCTATCAGAAACAATGTCAGTAGGAACGCCATGAAGTCTGACAATTTCCTTGACAAAGGCCTTAGCGAGAGTTTTAGCGCAGGGCAGTTTGACGAAGGGAACCAAGTGACACATCTTGCTAAAACGGTCCACGACCACCCAGATGACAGTAAAACCCTCAGAGGGGGGAAGGTCAGTTATAAAGTCCATAGCCAAATGTGTCCAAGGAGCACTGGGGACCTCCAAAGGACAAAGCAACCCCGCAGCAGGAGTATGTGAGGACTTAGATCTAGCACATATAGTACATTGGCGCACCCACTTAATGACTTCCTTCTGCCATCCAGGCCACCAAAAACTGCGACCCACCAGTCTCTTGGTCTCAGAGATTCCGGGATGACCTGCCAACCGAGATTCGTGACACTCAACAAACAAATCTCTCCTAAAGGTCCCAGGCACAAACAACCTCCCATGAGGAGTGTTAGATGGGGCATTCTCCTGAGCTTTAAGAATCTCATCTTCCAAAACGGAGTCTAAAGCAGCTATCACAACACCTTCTTGTAAAATGTTTTCCTCTTTCTCAGCACCGACTATGGGAGAAAAACTGCGAGATAAGGCATCCGCCTTAACATTCTTAGTATCAGGGATGTAAGTAACGGAGAAATTAAACCGCGAGAAAAACAGTGCCCACCTAGCCTGACGGGCATTCAGGCGCTTGGCAGCATCAAGATATATCAGATTTTTATGATCCGTAAGAACCTGAACGGGAAATTCCGCACCTTCCAAGAAGTGGCGCCAGTGTTCAAATGCGAGTTTAATAGCCAATAATTCCCGATTACCAATATCGTAATTCAGTTCAGTCTCCGAAAATTTTTTTGAAAAAAAGGCACAGGGATGTAATCCATCCCCGTTATCCTGAGACAATACTGCGCCAACCCCCACAGAGGAAGCATCAACCTCAACCAAAAACGGCCTAGTAACATCAGGCTGCATAAGGATGGGAGCAGAGGTGAACCTCTCCTTGAGATACACAAAAGCTTCAATGGCCTCAGAAGACCACTGAACCGCATCAGCACCTTTCCTGGTGAGATCAGTCAGAGGTTTGACAATACTAGAAACATTTTTTATGAATTTTCTGTAGTAATTGGCGAAACCCAAAAACCTCTGTATCGATTTCAAACCAATAGGCCTAGGCCATTCCTGCACAGCCTGAACCTTAACCGGATCCATCTCAAAACCTTTGCTGGAGATAATGTAGCCCAAAAAACTAATTCTCTGTACAGCGAACTCACATTTCTCCAGCTTAGCAAAAAGCGAATTGTCCATTAATAACTGTAATACCTCACGCACGCTCCGCCAATGAGACTCCAGATCTGGCGAATAAATCAAAATGTCATCCAAATACACAACCACATTTTTACCGATCAAAGGTCTAAGGATGTCATTAATCAGATTCTGAAAAAATGCAGGAGCATTAGTAAGACCAAAAGGCATAACCAGATTCTCAAAATGACCCACAGGAGTGTTAAAAGCAGTCTTCCATTCATCACCCTCCTTCATGCGCAACAGATTGTATGCCCCCTTAAGGTCAATTTTAGAGAACCACTTGGCCCCCAATAACTGGTTAAACAGATCAGGAATCAATGGCAGTGGGTAAGGATTGCGTACCGTAATTTTGTTAATCTCACGAAAATCCAGACAAGGACGTAAACCGCCGTCCTTTTTTTTTACAAAAAAAAATCCAACCGCCACAGGAGACTTAGAGGGCCTAATGTGACCGGCGGCCAAACTTGTCTGTATGTATTCCTCCAAAGCCTTCCTCTCAGGAATGGTAAGGTTAAATAAACGACTTTTAGGAAGAGTCGCTCCAGGGACAAATTCAATAGAACAATCATAGTCTCTATGGGGAGGCAAAACCTGCGATTCCTTCTCAGAAAAAACTCTCCAAAAATCCTGAATAGGAACAGGCAATTCTCCCCTATCCAAAGCTGCAATACGCCCATTACAACACTTGTCATAACATTTATGGCTCCAGGATATAATTTCACTGGTAGACCAATCCAGTACAGGATTGTGAAATTTTAACCAGGGCAAACCCAATATTACTGGAGAAGGCAAGTTATTCAACACTACCAAATCCAATTTCTCATGGTGAACACCATTAATAGTGAGAGGAAATTCACTGACCTTGAGAGTAATATTCTTCAAAGGGGAGCCATCCACAGAAACCACAGCAATGGGGGATGATAAAGGTTCAGGTTTTAAATTGAGTTTTTCCACGAATCCCCCATCAATTACATTCAGTGTAGACCCGCAATCAACAAACACCCGAAATTCCATTAATTTTTTCTGAGCAATCGTGGAAGCAGCTAAAAATATACCCTTGGAATTTAAACAGGCAATACGGGCGTGACTGACCATTTTTTTTTCTTTCTTCATCCGAAGCTCACAGCCTTTAATCAAATGACCAGATTTTCCACAATAGAAGCACAAGCCTTCCGAAAAACGACGGTCTTTTTCTTGAGAGCGAGGTGCCACCGATCCAATCTCCATCGGTTCACCACTGTTAGTACACACATTATCATAACCAGAAACTGACATAGCAGAGGATTTGCTCTCATTAACCCTAGCACGCAGTCTTCTATCCACCCGTATAGCTAATTGCATAGCCTGTTGCAAATCCTCAGGTGTAGGATAAGCAATTAGCAGGTCTTTAACCCTTTCACTGAGCCCAGCAAGAAATAGACTTTTCAGAGCAGAATCGTTCCACCCTGTTTGAGTGGACCAACGACGAAAATGTGTACAATATTTTTCCACATTACCCGATCCTTGTTTTAGACGTCTCAACTCAGTCTCAGCTGATGCGACACGGTCAGGATCATCATATAATAGTCCCAAAGCAGAAAAAAAACTATCCACTGATCTGAAGCATGTATCACTAGGTTGCAAAGAAAAGGCCCACTCCTGAGGCTCTTTGTGCAAAAGTGACATTATGAACCCTACGCGCTGGGATTCATCCCCAGAGGACTTAGGTCTCAAACGAAAATACAATAAGCAAGCATTTTTAAATGAAAAAAAATTATCGGTGTTCACCAAAAAATAAATCCGGCAAACATACCTTAGGCTCCAAGAAATGTGCTCCAGGACAGTTACTCACGTGCTGACGGAGTTCGGCCACCTCCAGAGAGAGTCCCTGCAGGCGATGAGCCAAATCCTGAACCGACACCATGATGGAACAGAAAAATCTTTCCTTAGAGAATTTGCAGGCTGGACTTACTGTTATGTTCTGCTACTAAAGCTAAGGAAAGAGAGGAGATCTGTCCCTACTATAAGACTCAGCTGAATCCCTACGATGTAACAGGGAACCTGATCCTGCGATCAGACCTGCTAAAGTCCTAATCTAGTCTGTACGAAGACCTATAGATGTGGGGAGGGAATCCCTACAAGTACTAAGGACTGGGAGGAATATGGGACACCTCCTAACAGAAATAGTAGCAGACAGACGAACAAACAAAATAGATAGAACATAGAGGTCCGTAGACCAAGCAAACTAACAGAGTTAGATACAGAGCACAGGCTAGCTAGAAAGTAGATATACAATGAAGTCCAGCAAAGCCAGAAGGGCGGAGCAGGATTAAATAGGCCAACAAAGTCATGTGACCAGCAAAGGAAAAAAAACCTAACAGCAAGGTTCTAACACAAATACCCTGTGGGTATCTGGCTCTGCCTTTCCCTTCCTGTCTGTTCCGTGTGAACAGAGCCCTGTCCGTCCTGCTCTGACTCCTTGCTCACTGCTCCGGCAGCCTTGCTCCGCTCTGACCCTTTTGCTCACTGCTCCGGCAGCCTTGCTCCGCTCTGACCCTTTTGTTCACTGCTCCGGCAGTCCTGTCCTGCCCTGCTTCTGCCCACTGCTCCGGCAGTCCTGTCCTGCCCTGCTACTGCCCGCTGCTCCGGCAGTCCTGTCCTGCCCTGCTTCTGCCCGCTGCTCCGGCAGTCCTGTCCTGCCCTGCTTCTGCCCGCTGCTCCGGCAGCCCTGTCCTGCCCTGCTTGTGCTCGCTGCTCCTGCAGCCCCGTCCTGCTCTGTTCTTGCCCACCGCTTTGGGCGTTCCCTCTCTGCTGTGGTTGTCTACCGCATCTGCGGTTCTGTGACCCAGTCTGTACTGGGTCTTAACCTTTCTGTGCTCCCTGCCTGCATACTCGCCTGTATCCACCCATCTGCATACCTGCCGTGTTTGCTTACATCCACCAGTCTGTGCCAGCCTAACCTGCCTGTTCCAGTAATCCCAGTGTGGGTCAACCCCCGTGTCCGGAGTTTGACCTGGAGTAGCACCTGGTCCCTCTGCCCGGTTTCTCCCTGGTGCACTGGCGTCGTATGCCGTCGTGCCACCTTGGTCGGATCGGCCAGATACTTAGTCACGCCCCTCCAGGCACTCTCCGGTCCATGGTCCAGTGGAACCACAACACCCGCACACGCCAGTCAGTCCGGGCGTGTGCATAACAGCATGCTCAGGCCATGGTTCCCGTTGAGCCCCACGGCCTTCGCTCTCTGAGAAGTTTTCCAGCGAATACATGCATTAAAAAATAAATAAATAAAATTTTTTTTTTTTTCTCAGCTGAGTTCCAGGCGAATTACGCACCCGTCCAGATGGATCTATCTCCTCTCGTTTCTGCGGATCCGCCACGTTACTATGGGGATCCAAGACAAAGTCGTGCATTTGTGGAGCAATGCATGCTACACTTCAAGTTCTACCCTCTATGTTTTCCCACCGATCGGGTTAAGGTGGCATTCATTATGTCTTACCTGGCGGGTGATGCCTTGGAATGGATCAACCCCCTATATGAAACACAGGATCCGATCCTCCTGGACCTAATGGCCTTCCTGGTGGCCTTTCTAATGGTCTTCGATGATCCTAACCCGGAGGCTCCTGCTGAAGCTTCACCTCCCAATATCCCGGAGCAGCCCCGATGGGTAATGTGTGTGGGTAGCGCAATAGTCCTCCAGCCCAATGAGACTACTGCCCACCCAGAATCCTCACAGGGTGACTACGCTTTCCGGAATACTTCTCCCAACCTCAAGAGGCAGTCCAGACGTGCTAGACGTAGAGGCAAGCCGTCACGCCAGGGTCTGTCCTCCCTGAGACCTCCTGACCCCAACCTTGAAGTCCCTACTGAAGCTTCATCTCCCTGTATCCCGGAGAAGCCCCAACGGGTAATGTGCGTGGGTAGTGCTCCGGTTCTCCTGCCCGAAGAGACTTCTGCCCATCCAGACTCCACACAGGAGAACTTCCTGCACCCGGCATCAGATGCTTCACCCACTTTAACCGGTGTGCATGTCCAAGGATGCTCCAAAGCTGTGGTTACCTCTGAGTCTGTGCACCTCTACTACCTGGCGGAGGACCCCCTGTTGCCTCCTGAATCCTCCGGGATACCACTCGATGACAAATGGAGAGAGACTTCTCTACACTCGGTACTCGATACTTTGTCCGCTTCGTCCTGTGAGCCTGACAATGGGTACCCCAAAGTGGTAGTTACCCCCGAGTCTCTACACCCCTCCGACCAGGTGGAGGACCTCCAGTTGTCTCCAGAACCCTTCAGGTTGCTACCTGGTAGCGAAAGGACAGAGACTCTCCTATACTCTGTACCTAATACCTCGCTCGCTTCGTCCAGTGAGTCCAACCTAGTGTACTCCGAAGCAGAGGTTACTCCCGAGTCTCTACACCCCTCCGACCAGGCGGAGGACCTCCAGTTGTCTCCAGAACCCTTCGGGGTGCTACCTGGTAGCGAAAGGACAGAGACTCTCCTTTACTCTGTACCTGATACCTCGCTCGCTTCGTCCAGTGAGTCCAACCTAGTGTACTCCGAAGCAGAGGTTACTCCCGAGTCTCTACACCCCTCCGACCAGGCGGAGGACCTCCAGTTGTCTCCAGAACCCTTCGGGGTGCCACCTGGTGGTGAATGGACAGAGACTTTCCTATATCCTGGATCTGATACCTCGCTTGCTTCGTCCAGTGAGTCCGACCTTGTGTACTCTGAAGCAGAGGTTACCCTTGAGTCTCTACACCCCTCTGACCAGGCGGAGGACCTCCAGTTGTCTCCAGAACCCTTCGGGGTGCCACCTGGTGGTGAATGGACAGAGACTTTCCTATACTCGGTACCCGATACCTCGCCTGCTTCCTCCAGTGAGTCCGACCTAGTGTACTCTGAAGCAGATGTTTTCTCTGAGCCTCTGCACTCTTCTGACCCGGCGGAGGACCTCCAGTTGTTTCCTGAATTCTCCGGGGTACCACCAGATAATAAAGAGACAGTGACTTTTCCTCATTATGTACCTGATAACCCGTCTATTTCTTCCTGTGAGCTTGACAAGATGTACCTCGAAGCAGAGATTACCCCCAAGTCTCTGTCCCCCTCCAACCCGGTGAGGGACTTCCAGTTGTCTCCTGTACCCTCTGGGGTGCCACCTGAAAATATGTGGAGAGAGACTTCCTTGTGTGCTGTTCCTGGTACTCCACCCGTTTCGTCTGTTGCTAAGGATGGCTGGATAGGAGGTAGCATCCTAGCTAACCAGATGAGATCAATTTTTCCTGTGGACAGTGGAAGTGATCTCCTTGAAGTGAACGACTGGTCCTCGAATTCCCTGCGGAAGATTCTGGCAGGCCTGAAGAAGAGGGGGCGTAAGGGGGGGGTACTGTAACATACCTGGCGGCGTCCTTGCATGGTGGTCCATCTCCCACTGTGCAAGAGCGCGCACTTGATCTCCAGTCCAGAATGTCTCTCTGGCTTCCCTCCTTGCTGTCTGTTTGTCTGTTTTGGCTGCATAGGGCGACGCCCGCTGAACTTCCTGTTTCTTGTACCTGCTGCGGACACGCCCCTGTTGCACCTTCAGCCTATTGCTGTCCATCTTTGGGTATTTATACCACCTTCTTCCTCAAGATGGCGCCTGAGCATTGTGTCCTGTCAGTCGGCTTTTTGTCTCTGACATGCCAGGTCCTATCCTGTTTTCCTGCCTGTTTTCCAGTTCTGTGTCTGAACTGTGGTCTGTTCTTGTGAACACGCTTCTTGCCTGTTCTTTCGCCTTCTAAGGGCCGTATTCCTAGATCTGCCTGTCTGTGCCTTGCGGTATCTGTTCCCGTCTGAACAGAGTCCTGTTTGTGTCTCTGCCTTGCGGTATCTGTTCCCGTCTGAACAGAGTCCTGTTTGTGTCCCTGCCTTGCGGTATCTGTTCCTGTCTGAACTGAGTCCTGTCTATGTCTCCTGCCTTGCGGTGTCAGTTCCCGTGTCTGAACTGAGTCCTGTCTGTGTACTCTTGCCTGCTGCCTTTCCTGGAGGCTGTATTTCCAGGCCTGTCTGAACACGCTCCTAGCCTGTTCCTCCCGCCTTCTAGGGGCCGATTACCTAGATCCGTTCCTGTATCTTGTCTGTCCTGTCTGAACACGCTCCTTGCCTGTTCGTCCCGCCTCTCTGGGGGCCGTATTCCCAGACCCGCTCCTGTATCCCGCTGCAGTGTCGGTCTCTTTCGTACACTCAGTTCCAGTCTGAACTCTCTCCTATCCTTTACCTGTTTTGCCTCTATGTCCGTTCCTTTCCTTTTTCTGCAGAGTCTGAACTCGTACCTAACTCCTGCTTGTTGTCTCTGTACTCCCGTTTGTGAGTTTGTGGTCCACTTGCTACTTCACTGCAAATACCCTGTGGGTATCTGGCTCTGCCTTTCCCTTCCTGTCTGTTCCGTGTGAACAGAGCCCTGTCCGTCCTGCTCTGACTCCTTGCTCACTGCTCCGGCAGCCTTGCTCCGCTCTGACCCTTTTGCTCACTGCTCCGGCAGCCTTGCTCCGCTCTGACCCTTTTGTTCACTGCTCCGGCAGTCCTGTCCTGCCCTGCTTCTGCCCACTGCTCCGGCAGTCCTGTCCTGCCCTGCTACTGCCCGCTGCTCCGGCAGTCCTGTCCTGCCCTGCTTCTGCCCGCTGCTCCGGCAGTCCTGTCCTGCCCTGCTTCTGCCCGCTGCTCCGGCAGTCCTGTCCTGCCCTGCTTCTGCCCGCTGCTCCGGCAGTCCTGTCCTGCCCTGCTTCTGCCCGCTGCTCCGGCAGTCCTGTCCTGCCCTGCTTCTGCCCGCTGCTCCGGCAGTCCTGTCCTGCCCTGCTTCTGCCCGCTGCTCCGGCAGTCCTGTCCTGCCCTGCTTCTGCCCCCTGCTCCGGCAGCCCTGTCCTGCCCTGCTTGTGCTCGCTGCTCCTGCAGCCCCGTCCTGCTCTGTTCTTGCCCACCGCTTTGGGCGTTACCTCTCTGCTGTGGTTGTCTACCGCATCTGCGGTTCTGTGACCCAGTCTGTACTGGGTCTTAACCTTTCTGTGCTCCAGCCCGTCCTTTCGGCCAGTACCTCCCTGCCTGCATACTCGCCTGTATCCACCCATCTGCATACCTGCCGTGTTTGCTTACATCCACCAGTCTGTGCCAGCCTAACCTGCCTGTTCCAGTAATCCCAGTGTGGGTCAACCCCCGTGTCCGGAGTTAGACCTGGAGTAGCACCTGGTCCCTCTGCCCGGTTTCTCCCTGGTGCACTGGCGTCGTATGCCGTCGTGCCACCTTGGTCGGATCGGCCAGATACTTAGTCACGCCCCTCCAGGCACTCTCCGGTCCATGGTCCAGTGGAACCACAACACCCGCACACGCCAGTCAGTCCGGGCGTGTGCATAACACCCAATATTTTTTCAGAGGTAGATGCAGAAAAAAATATATTCAGTTTGCAACCTGATGGAGGTCAGTATAGATGGACTAATACAACAAGTCCCACACACAGCTAGAAGCCCAATATTTTTTCAGAGGTAGATGCAGAAAAAAATATATTCAGTTTGCAACCTGATGGAGGTCAGTATAGATGGACTAATACAACAAGTCCCACACACAGCTAGAAGCCCAAATATTTTTTCAGAGGTACTGTAGATGCAGATAAAAATTATTTTTAATTTGCAACCTGATGGAGGTCAGTATAGATGGACTAATAGAGAAAGTCCGACACACTACTAGAAGGCCAAATATTTTTTCAGAGCTAGATGCAGAAAAAAATTATATTCAGTTTGCAACCTGATGGAGGTCAGTATAGATGGATTAATAGAACAAGACCCACACACAGCTAGAAGCCCAATATTTTTTCAGAGGTAGATGCAGAAAAAAATATATTCAGTTTGCAACTTGATGGAGGTCAGTATAGATGGACTAACAGAGAAAGTCCCACACACTACTAGAAGGCCAAATATTTTTTCAGAGCTAGATGCAGAAAAAAATTATATTCAGTTTGCAACCTGATGGAGGTCTGTATAGATGGATTAATAGAACAAGACCCACACACAGCTAGAAGCCCAATATTTTTTCAGAGGTAGATGTAGAAAAAAATATATTCAGTTTGCAACCTGATGGAGGTCAGTATAGATGGACTAATACAACAAGTCCCACACACAGCTAGAAGCCCAATATTTTTTCAGAGGTAGATGCAGAAAAAAATATATTCAGTTTGCAACCTGATGGAGGTCTGTATAGATGGATTAATAGAACAAGTCCCACACACAGCTAGAAGCCCAATATTTTTTCAGAGGTAGATGTAGAAAAAAATATATTCAGTTTGCAACCTGATGGAGGTCAGTATAGATGGACTAATACAACAAGTCCCACACACAGCTAGAAGCCCAATATTTTTTCAGAGGTAGATGCAGAAAAAAATATATTCAGTTTGCAACCTGATGGAGGTCAGTATAGATGGACTAATACAACAAGTCCCACAAACAGCTAGAAGCCCAATATTTTTTCAGAGGTAGATGCAGAAAAAAATTATATTCAGTTTGCAACCTGATGGAGGTCTGTATAGATGGATTAATAGAACAAGTCCCACACACAGCTAGAAGCCCAATATTTTTTCAGAGGTAGGTGCAGAAAAAAAATTATTTTTAATTTGCAACCTGATGGAGGTCAGTATAGATGGACTAATAGAGAAAGTCCGACACACTACTAGAAGGCCAAATATTTTTTCAGAGCTAGATGCAGAAAAAAATTATATTCAGTTTGCAACCTGATGGAGGTCTGTATAGATGGATTAATAGAACAAGACCCACACAGATCTAGAAGCCCAATATTTTTTCAGAGGCAGATGCAGAAAAAAATATATTCAGTTTGCAACCTGATGGAGGTCAGTATAGATGGACAAATACAACAAGTCCCACACACAGCTAGAAGCCCAATATTTTTTCAGAGGTAGATGCAGAAAAAAATTATATTCAGTTTGCAACCTGATGGAGGTCTGTATAGATGGATTAATAGAACAAGACCCACACACAGCTAGAAGCCCAATATTTTTTCAGAGGTAGATGCAGAAAAAAATATATTCAGTTTGCAACCTGATGGAGGTCAGTATAGATGGACTAATACAACAAGTCCCACACACAGCTAGAAGCCCAAATATTTTTTCAGAGGTACTGTAGATGCAGATAAAAATTATTTTTAATTTGCAACCTGATGGAGGTCAGTATAGATGGACTAATAGAGAAAGTCCGACACACTGCTAGAAGGCCAAATATTTTTTCAGAGCTAGATGCAGAAAAAAATTAGATTCAGTTTGCAACCTGATGGAGGTCAGTATAGATGGACTAACAGAGAAACTCCCACACACTGCTAGAAGGCCAAATATTTTTTCAGAGCTAGATGCATACAAAAAATTATTTTGAATTTGCAACCTGATGGAGGTCAGCATAGGTGGACTAATAGAACAAGTCCCACACACTGCTAGAAGGCCAAATATTTTTTCAGAGCTAGATGCAGAAAAAAATTATATTCAGTTTGCAACCTGATGGAGGTCTGTATAGATGGATTAATAGAACAAGACCCACACACAGCTAGAAGCCCAATATTTTTTCAGAGGTAGATGCAGAAAAAAATATATTCAGTTTGCAACCTGATGGAGGTCAGTATAGATGGACTAATACAACAAGTCCCACACACAGCTAGAAGCCCAATATTTTTTCAGAGGTAGATGCAGAAAAAAATATATTCAGTTTGCAACCTGATGGAGGTCAGTATAGATGGACTAATACAACAAGTCCCACACACAGCTAGAAGCCCAAAAATTTTTTCAGAGGTACTGTAGATGCAGATAAAAATTATTTTTAATTTGCAACCTGATGGAGGTCAGTATAGATGGACTAATAGAGAAAGTCCGACACACTACTAGAAGGCCAAATATTTTTTCAGAGCTAGATGCAGAAAAAAATTATATTCAGTTTGCAACCTGATGGAGGTCAGTATAGATGGATTAATAGAACAAGACCCACACACAGCTAGAAGCCCAATATTTTTTCAGAGGTAGATGCAGAAAAAAATATATTCAGTTTGCAACCTGATGGAGGTCAGTATAGATGGACTAACAGAGAAAGTCCCACACACTACTAGAAGGCCAAATATTTTTTCAGAGCTAGATGCAGAAAAAAATTATATTCAGTTTGCAACCTGATGGAGGTCTGTATAGATGGATTAATAGAACAAGACCCACACACAGCTAGAAGCCCAATATTTTTCAGAGGTAGATGCAGAAAAAAATATATTCAGTTTGCAACCTGATGGAGGTCAGTATAGATGGACTAATACAACAAGTCCCACACACAGCTAGAAGCCCAATATTTTTTCAGAGGTAGATGCAGAAAAAAATATATTCAGTTTGCAACCTGATGGAGGTCAGTATAGGTGGACTAATAGAACAAGTCCCACACACTGCTAGAAGGCCAAATATTTTTTCAGAGCTAGATGCAGAAAAAAATTAGATTCAGTTTGCAACCTGATGGAGGTCAGTATAGATGGACTAATAGAATGATGCTATGCCCAAAAGATTTTACTTCACTAGGTGCAGTAAAAAAATTGGTATTCTATACACAGGTGGTATATCTTGCAACACAGATAGGCTACTCCACTGACTAACACACTCTGCAATAGGCCAAAAAGGATTAGCTTTGCTAGATTCAGCCAAATGCTGTGAAAAAAACTTGCACAGCACTGGCACAGTCCTGCCTGGCAAAAACTGATAGGAACTGATGTAACCTAGTCCTGAAAAGGACTCCAATTACAATTAGTCTTTACTCCCACAACCTATCTATTTAAGAGCACAGACCTGCCTGATAAAAGTCGTAGGAAATGCTGTAACCTAGTCCTTAAAAGGACTGCAATCACAACTATTCCCTACTCCCAAGCTATCTGTATATTTGTGCGAAAATTGGCTTGAAATTAACAAGGTATAGCGCACACAGCAACAGCGGTGCCGTCTAACACGCAGCTGCAGCAGTGAGAAAATGGTGGCGACGGGGAAAATGGCTTGGTCTTATAGGGCAAGGACATGTGACATACACTGCCAATGACACATGCCCTTGCTTGTGTGAAAAAAAGCACTTCGCTCCGTGTGTGCGCTGCTGATAGGCTGACAGATTGCACCTCCCCACTGTAAATGCGGGAAAGAGAAAAAAAAATGGAGATCTTCATTGTTCCTGCAGAGATCCATCCCCTGCCCCTCCCCCCACCCCGCTGTACACTCAAACTGCGTATTAACATTAATTTTCATCATTACTGAGAAAAAATCCAGTTATGATTTTGGTGCACGAACAGTTATCGAACATAACCTCGAACAGCCGAATTTTTCTCAAATTGTTCGTGTTCGCCGAACGGCTCGAACACCGCCCAAAACAACTCGAATTTGAGATTGGCGAACAGTTCGAGTAGAACAACGCTCATCTCTAGTGGTGAACCGATGGAGATTGGATCGGTGGCACCTCGCTCTCAAGAAAAAGACCGTAGATTTTCTGAAGGCTTGTGTTTCTATTTCGGAAAATCTGGTCATTTGATTAAAGGCTGTGAGCTTCGTATGAAGAAAGAAAAAAAAATGGTCAGTCATGCCCGTATTGCCTGTTTAAATTCCAAGGGTGTATTTTTAGCTGCTTCCACGATTGCTCAGGAAAAATTAATGGAATTTCGTGTGTTTGTTGATTGTGGGTCTACTCTGAATGTAATTGATGGGGGATTCTTGGAAAGACTCAATTTAAAACCCGAACCTTTATCATCCCCCATTGCTGTGGTTTCTGTGGATGGTTCCCCTTTGAAGAATATTACTCTCAAGGTCTGTGAATTTCCTCTCACTATTAATGGTGTTCACCATGAGAAATTGGATTTGGTAGCTTTGAATAACTTGCCTTCTCCAGTAATATTGGGATTGCCCTGGTTAAAATTTCACAATCCTGTACTGGATTGGTCTACCAATGAAATTAAATCCTGGAGCCATAAATGTTATGACAAGTGTTGTAACGGGCGTATTGCAGCTTTGGATAGGGGAGAATTGCCTGTTCCTATTCAGGATTTTTGGAGAGTTTTTTCTGAGAAGGAATCGCAGGTTTTGCCTCCCCATAGAGACTATGATTGTTCTATTGAATTTGTCCCTGGAGCGACTCTTCCTAAAAGTCGTTTATTTAACCTTACTATTCCTGAGAGGAAGGCTTTGGAGGAATACATACAGACAAGTTTGGCCGCCGGTCACATTAGGCCCTCTAAGTCTCCTGTGGCGGTTGGATTTTTTATTGTAAACAAAAAAGGACGGCGGTTTACGTCCTTGTCTGGATTTTCGTGAGATTAACAAAATTACTGTACGCAATCCTTACCCACTGCCATTGATTCCTGATCTGTTTAACCAGTTAATGGGGGCCAAGTGGTTCTCTAAAATTGACCTTAAGGGGGCATACAATCTGTTGCGCATGAAGGAGGGTGACGAATGGAAGACTGCTTTTAACACTCCTGTGGGTCATTTTGAGAATCTGGTTATGCCTTTTGGTCTTACTAATGCTCCTGCATTTTTTCAGAATCTTATTAATGACATCCTTAGACCTTTGATCGGCAAAAATGTGGTTGTGTATTTGGATGACATTTTGATTTATTCGCCGGATCTGGAGTCTCATTGGCGGAGCGTACGTGAGGTATTACAGTTATTAATGGACAATTCGCTTTTTGCTAAGCTGGAGAAATGTGAGTTCGCTGTACAGAGAATTAGTTTTTTGGGTTACATTATCTCCAGCGAAGGTTTTGAGATGGACCCGGTTAAAGTTCAAGCTGTACAGGAATGGCCTAGGCCTATTGGTTTGAAATCGATAGAGAGGTTTTTAGGTTTCGCCAATTATTACAGAAAATTCATAAAAAAAATTTCTAGTATTGTCAAACCTCTGACCGATCTCACCAGGAAAGGTGCTGATGCGGTTCAGTGGTCTTCTGAGGCCATTGAAGCTTTTGTGTATCTCAAGGAGAGGTTCACCTCTGCTCCCATCCTTATGCAGCCTGATGTGACTAAGCCGTTTTTGGATGAGGTTGATGCTTCCTCTGTGGGGGTTGGCGCAGTATTGTCTCAGGATAACGGGGATGGATTACATCCCTGTGCCTTTTTTTCAAAAAAATTTTCGGAGACTGAACTGAATTACGATATTGGTAATCGGGAATTATTGGCTATTAAACTCGCATTTGAACACTGGCACCACTTCTTGGAAGGTGCGGAATTTCCCGTTCAGGTTCTTACGGATCATAAAAATCTGATATATCTTGATGCTGCCAAGTGCCTGAATGCCCGTCAGGCTAGGTGGGCACTGTTTTTCTCGCGGTTTAATTTCTCCGTTACTTACATCCCTGGTACTAAGAATGTTAAGGCGGATGCCTTGTCTCGCAGTTTTTCTCCCATAGTCGGTGCTGAGAAAGAGGAGAACATTTTACAAGAAGGTGTTGTGATAGCTGCTTTGGACTCCGTTTTGGAAGATGAGATTCTTAAAGCACAGGAGAATGCCCCATCTAACACTCCTCATGGGAGGTTGTTTGTGCCTGGGACCTTTAGGAGAGATTTGTTTGTTGAGTGTCACGAATCTCGGTTGGCAGGTCATCCCGGAATCTCTGAGACCAAGAGACTGGTGGGTCGCAGTTTTTGGTGGCCTGGATGGCAGAAGGAAGTCATTAAGAGGGTGCGTCAATGTACTATATGTGCTAGATCTAAGTCCTCACATACTCCTGCTGCGGGGTTGCTTTGTCCTTTGGAGGTTCCCAGTGCTCCTTGGACACATTTGGCTATGGACTTTATAACTGACCTTCCCCCCTCTGAGGGTTTTACTGTCATCTGGGTGGTCGTGGACCGTTTTAGCAAGATGTGTCACTTGGTTCCCTTCATCAAACTGCCCTGCGCTAAAACTCTCGCTAAGGCCTTTGTCAAGGAAATTGTCAGACTTCATGGCGTTCCTACTGACATTGTTTCTGATAGGGGTCCTCAGTTCGTGGCTCGTTTTTGGCGTGCCTTTTGTGACAGGTTGGGAGTTCATTTGTCGTTCTCGTCCGGATATCATCCTGAATCTAATGGCCAGACAGAAAGGAAAAACCAGGATGTTGAGCAGTTCTTGCGTTGTTTTGTGGCAGACAATCAAGAGGGGTGGTCTGAGTTTCTGCCACTTCCTGAATTTGCTCTGAACAATCATACATCTTCTTCTGCTGGTTGTTCGCCTTTTTTTTGTTGTTCTGGGAGACATCCGTCGTTTGGGTCGTTCTCCAAGTTGGGATCTGCCATGACTGAGGAGGAGAATTTTTCCGGTGATTTGGAGAGAGTTTGGACGGATGTGTGTGGTAATCTTCAGGAGGCCAACAGAAAATCTAAAGACTACTTTGATAGGAAACGACAGGAGGTTTTGTTCGCTGTTGGTGACATGGTTTGGTTGTCCTCTAGGAATCTGCGGTTGAGGATTCCTTCTAAGAAATTGGGTCCCAAGTGTGTAGGGCCCTTTAAGGTGCTTCAGGTTGTCAACCAATCTGCTGTTAGGTTGGAGGTTCCTACCTCCTGGAGAATTAATCCGGTATTTCATGTCTCTCTGTTGAAAAAAGCTGTTGTGTCGGATTGTGACGCCTCTGCCTCTGTTCCTCCGGTGGTGGAGGACGGGGAATATGAAATTTCTCGCATCCTTAACTCTAGACGGTATAGAGGTAGTTTGCAGTATCTTGTGGCCTGGAAAGGTTTCGGACCCGAGGATAACTCTTGGGTGAGGTCGGATGATGTTTCCGCGTCCAGACTTAGCAGAGCGTTTCACAGGAGATTTCCTGATAAGCCTGGTCCTAGGGGATCCGGAGGATCCTCTTAGAAGGGGGAGTACTGTTAGAACCTTGCTCTTAGGTTTTTTCCTTTGCTGGTCACATGACCTTGTTGGCCTATTTAATCCTGCTCCGCCCTTCTGGCTTTGCTGGACTTCATTGTATAACTACTTTCTAGCTAGCCTGTGCTCTGTATCTAACTCTGTTAGTTTGCTTGGTCTACGGACCTCTGTGTTCTTTATATTTTGTTTGTTCGTCTGTCTGCTACTATTTCTGTTATGAGGTGTCCCATTTTCCTCCCAGTCCTTAGTACTTGTAGGGATTCCTTCCCCACATCTATAGGTCTCCGTACAGACTAGCTTAGGACTTTAGCAGGTCTGATCGCAGGATCAGGTCCCCTGTTACATCGTAGGGATTAAGCTGAGTTCTATCGTAGGGACAGATCTCCTCTCTTTCCTTAGCTCTGGTAGCAGAACATAACAGCATGCACTCGAAAAAACTTAGCGCAGACAACAGATTTTCCTCGTTCTGCTCTCTTTCATCATTATAGATCAAAGTTTTCCCAGTGGATCACATTTTAAGCATCTTGCATGTGTCTATTAGGCTAGGTTCACACCATATATGTTCCTATTTCCAAATTATATTCCCAACTTAGTACATATTTGTCTACAGTTGTCATCCACTTGACTGGTTTGTTTCATTTTGAAAATAGTAGTGAAATTTTTTTTTCCATTTTTGTCCTTAGAAAATATACAAATTTACCCATTCTTTTCTGTATCTTAAAAGAAAATAGCAGTCTCCTTTAGTCAATACCGTCGGAAAACAGCATTTGGGTAAAAGGATCCTACTAAATAAAGGATCCTTTATCCTACTAAAAGGATACACTTCTGAGTTATATACATCTGCCTCATCGTAGTCTTTCAATTTTAGACAGTATATTTCTGGATGCCATTTTTTCCAAATGTATTTTGCTCTTCCTTGGCAAAATATAGTCTGAATAGAGCCTTATATGTCCATAAAGCTCATGTTGGAAGAAAAAAGGAGCCGATGCCTTTGTTTATACTCGGAAGATGTGATTCCCACTACTGCTATGACTGCTGTTACTGTGCCATCACTTAAATGGACATGTATGAACTATTGCTTTTAGAGAAAGAAAACCATGAATTACCTGTTTGCTGAAACAGTACAGACTTACCTAAAATGTTTCTCCAAACCCTACAGCATAAAACTAATAGCTTTGTTCATTGACGTGCAGCCATATTTGCATTAGTAAATTAAATTCAACTCCTTTAATCCAATTCAGGAACTGGATTAGAATGGATCTAATGTGAAGTACGGTATATAAATCCAAAAACATGCCGTGCAAACGTTCAAGGTTTAGGCATTGGCAAGCCTAGGAACTCCTTGCGCAGGCAATCAAGAGAGAGTGCAAGGGTCATTGTGATGCATTCAACAGATCATATATATTTAGCACATTTTAGTGCAACTCTTACTTGCTAACAGTCAATGTTTTGGAAATAAAAAGCTTATCTATAAAATATATCATCTGCAATTTCTGTGCTCTGTTGAACATTGTGCATATTTGTCTACACACGACTCTCAACCCAAACAACACTCACCATAGTAACTAATGACCTTCATATTTCCACATTCCAAGGCCTTTTTTTCTTTTCAGATTCTACTTGACCTTTATAAAGCTTTAGACAGTGAATCATCCTCTTCTTCATATACTTCTTTCACTTGGTATCCAAGAAAAAAATCTCCTATTGGCTTCCTTTGTCTCTATTGAAGAATTGTTTTGAGTTTCCCGTGCCAAGTCCTTTTGCCTCATAACATTCTTTTGCATGTTCACCTTGTAATAATTGCATGTTCAATATGCTAATAAAAAAATGTATGACTTTTTTCAATTTATATGTCCTGGGTTGTTCGTAAGAATTTGTCACACATGATTCTTTTGAATCCATTAACACCATAGTCTGGAAAGTTACGTATGTCTTTCAGAAGAAAGTAAACTATGTGGACAAGAAAAACTTGATTAAAAAATATACATTATAATTTTTCCTAACATGTACTATTTATATTATTATTATTATTATTATTATTATTATTATTATTATATAACACCAGGTCACCAAAAGATAAAATAAATTATTTTAAAATTAGATCACATTAACTTTTATTACAAGGTAAAGATTCAGTTACCTGCCCTAGCCCTGTATCTAAATTCCCGGGCCAAGAAAAAGTGTTCTTTATGGTGCCCCCTGACAAACAGCACCTAGGGTGCATGACATGGTTGTCTCCCTAGCTCTACCCCTGTGTGCACCTGCCAGGTGTCATGTAGGGAATGGTAATAAGCAAAATATTTCCTAATTTAGTAAACAAAATGCATGGCATTAGTGCATAAATGTGATATAGAATTAATCAAGGAGAAAAGTTTTTTCTAAAGATTTGGGTCTTTTAAAAAATGCAAGCAATTATTAGAACTTGGCACTCCAGAGATGATGCAAGAAGAATACGTGGTTTATTGTATTTCACAGAGCAATCCAGTGTGTAAATTGATGTTTCGGCCAATGTTCAGGCCTTCATCAGAACAGATTTCAAGAGGAGAAAGAATACGGGCAGAAGTAATAGGCAAAGTATTAGCAGCACTCATGAGAAATGCACATCCATGCTATATGCATATCTATATTTTTTCTCCTCTTTCAATCCTGATGAAGTCCTGATAATTGCCCGAAACGTCAATTTATACAGTGGATTGCTCAGTGAAATATAATAAACCACGTATTCTTCTTGCAACTAGATCTAATATTTTTTTTACACTTGGAGTAGAATTATACTTGAGCACTTTGACATAGGTGTTCTATTCAACCTATTTTTTTCTCTTTAAAAAATTAAAGCACTAGTTTTGATAAATCTTATCTCCTCTCTTATGTTTCTACTCACAATCATTGTATGTTACTTCAAATGAATGTATACCCAGATAACATAATTTTATGTATGTCATACTACTTGCACAATTGTTGCATGCTCTTCAAATCCTGGTTGTCTTTACAAAATACTGCATAAAATTTGTGATTGCATGACAGTGAGAGTACACTGCTACATTTATTGATATTACTGCTGACCTCACATTAATTCATAACTACCCAGACCAGAAAATATCATGACATTAAAATTTTGCTGACTTTTTCCATAGCTTTTTCTTTTATCTTTAAACCTGACTCTCTACTTTCTTCAAACTCGACCGCGCTGTACTGCATGAGGATCTATTCTTCACAGCCAAGGTATCTTCTGTAGCTTCTATTTTGCAATAATTTTCTGGGCACAGAGTGGGCCTGTCTACACAGTAGGATATTTTTTAGGCCCATATTATGGGCTCATAATGAGAAAAAATAAATATGCTTTTTTTAGTTCAACTTAAAGTTATCTTCAGGACACTAGAGAAATTCTGCACACCTGTAACAATAAAATCTAATAGGTATCATATACTCTTTTGTACCCACTGTACGATTGTGTGAGAGCAGTGGAGGTGGTGGTGTGCACATTTCATTCTATCATCAACTTTCCTCGTGGGTGAGTGTCCTCTCCTCCTGGTGGACGGCGTGTGTACCACCAAGCCATGAATTTAAGACGATTTAACAAAATATAACTGGATCCAACATAATGAAGTATAAGTGTTTATTGAATCTTCAGTTTAGGAGCATTTTCACATGACTAATGCAGCCAGATATTAAAATAATTTGAAGACAATATATGTTGAAATCCAAGACTTAAAGCCTCATAAGCATTTAATTGTTATATTGCAATCTTGAAATATAGTTATGAGAAAAACTAAGTTGACCATCTCTGAATTCTGTGGTTTTAAGACCTTCTAAGGACTAGATTTTTATATTTTCTTGTTACTGCATGTCTTTATTCTTTACTGTAAGAAGAGTTGTTGTATTTATAAGGTATTTTTAATGACAATATGTATGTATACATGATATAGCAGTACTTCTGGGAAAAGCTTATCAACATTTATGTGTACACTAGATAGCACTTATCTATTGGGCCAATTCATCAAAATGTTTTCTGGCATGAAGCACTTGGAAAAGTTGATAAATTTTGGTGCAACGCGTAACTAATAGAGATGAGCGTTGTTCTACTCGAACTGTTCACAAAATCTCAAATTCGAGCTGTTTTGGGCGGTGTTCGAGCCGTTCGGCGAACACGAACAATTTGAGAAAAATTCGGCTGTTCGAGGTTATGTTCGATAACTGTTCGTGCACCAAAATCATAACTGGATTTTTTCTCAGTAATGATGAAAATTAATGTTAATACGCAGTTTGAGTGTACAGCGGGGTGGGGGGAGGGGCAGGGGATGGATCTCTGCAGGAACAATGAAGATCTCCATTTTTTTTTCTCTTTCCCGCATTTACAGTGGGGAGGTGCAATCTGTCAGCCTATCAGCAGCGCACACACGGAGCGAAGTGTTTTTTTTCACACAAGCAAGGGCATGTGTCATTGGCAGTGTATGTCACATGTCCTTGCCCTATAAGACCAAGCCATTTTCCCCGTCGCCACCATTTTCTCACTGCTGCAGCTGCGTGTTAGACGGCACCGCTGTTGCTGTGTGCGCTATACCTTGTTAATTTCAAGCCAATTTTCGCACAAATATACAGATAGCTTGGGAGTAGGGAATAGTTGTGATTGCAGTCCTTTTAAGGACTAGGTTACAGCATTTCCTACGACTTTTATCAGGCAGGTCTGTGCTCTTAAATAGATAGATTGTGGGAGTAAAGACTAATTGTAATTGGAGTCCTTTTCAGGACTAGAATACATCAGTTCCTATCAGTTTTTGCCAGGCAGGTCTGTGCCAGTGCTGTGCAAGTTTTTTTCACAGCATTTGGCTGAATCTAGCAAAGCTAATCCTTTTTGGCCTATTGCAGAGTGTGTTAGTCAGTGGAGTAGCCTATCTGTGTTGCAAGATATACCACCTGTGTATAGAATACCAATTTTTTTACTGCACCTAGTGAAGTAAAATCTTTTGGGCATAGCATCATTCTATTAGTCCATCTATACTGACCTCCATCAGGTTGCAAATTGAATATAATTTTTTTCTGCATCTAGCTCTGAAAAAATATTGGGCTTCTAGCTGTGTGTGGGACTTGTTCTATTAATCCATCTATACTGACCTCCATCAGGTTGCAAACTGAATATATTTTTTTCTGCATCTACCTCTGAAAAAATATTGGGCTTCTAGCTGTGTGTGGGACTTGTTCTATTAATCCATCTATACAGACCTCCATCAGGTTGCAAACAGAATATAATTTTTTTCTGCATCTACCTCTGAAAAAATATTTGGGCTTCTAGCTGTGTGTGGGACTTGTTCTATTAGTCCATCTATACTGACCTCCATCAGGTTGCAAACTGAATATATTTTTTTCTGCATCTACCTCTGAAAAAATATTGGGCTTCTAGCTGTGTGTGGGACTTGTTCTATTAATCCATCTATACAGACCTCCATCAGGTTGCAAACTGAATATAATTTTTTTCTGCATCTACCTCTGAAAAAATATTTGGGCTTCTAGCTGTGTGTGGGACTTGTTCTATTAGTCCATCTATACTGACCTCCATAAGGTTGCAAACTGAATATAATTTTTTTCTGCATCTACCTCTGAAAAAATATTTGGCCTTCTAGCTGTGTGTGGGACTTGTTCTATTAGTCCATCTATACTGACCTCCATCAGGTTGCAAATTGAATATAATATTTTTCTGCATCTAGCTCTGAAAAAATGTTTGGCCTTCTAGCAGTGTGTGGGACTTGTTCTATTAGTCCATCTATACTGACCTCCATCAGGTTGCAAATTCAAAATAATTTTTGTCTGCATCTACCTCTGAAAAAATATTTGGCCTTCTAGCAGTGTGTGGGACTTGTTCTATTAGTCCATCTATACTGACCTCCATCAGGTTGCAAACTGAATATATTTTTTTTCTGCATCTACCTCTGAAAAAATATTTGGGCTTCTAGCTGTGTGTGGGACTTGTTCTATTAGTCCATCTATACTGACCTCCATAAGGTTGCAAACTGAATATAATTTTTTTCTGCATCTACCTCTGAAAAAATATTTGGCCTTCTAGCTGTGTGTGGGACTTGTTCTATTAGTCCATCTATACTGACCTCCATAAGGTTGCAAACTGAATATAATTTTTTTCTGCATCTAGCACTGAAAAAATATTTGGCCTTCTAGCAGTGTGTGGGACTTGCTCTATTAGTCATCTATACTGACCTCCATCAGGTTGCAAATTCAAAATAATTTTTTGTCTGCATCTACCTCTGAAAAAATATTTGGCCTTCTAGCAGTGTGTGGGACTTGTTCTATTAGTCCATCTATACTGACCTCCATCAGGTTGCAAACTGAATATAATTTTTTTCTGCATCTAACTCTGAAAAAATATTTGGCCTTCTAGCAGTGTGTGGGTCTCATTGTATTAGGCCATCTATACCAAGCTCCACCAGCTTTTCAATTAATAATAATTTTTCGCTGCATCTAGCCCTGAAAATAATTTTTCTTCCCAATAGTGGTAGCAATAGAAATATGGGGCGCGCTCCTGGCTTACAAAAATATACGCTTCATAACAAAAAACACCAGCTTAGCGCACTGCATTAATAAGATGGCATCATCGTCTCTCCCAGTGCTAGGCCTACTACCCAGGCTAGCATTCCTGTGCCTAAAACACAATGTATGGGTCCGCGCTAGCCACTATGCTGAGGGGTCTAAAGCTGCTGCTAACGCTTTATAACAATTCAATTGGCAGATTTTCACAGAGCTCTTCCACAATGCCCACCCATCGCGACAACAGTTGCCCACCTTCCCTATGGGATCTAGTGGCGAATAGTTGATGCCATTAATCAGAGCGTCAGTTGCCCCGTCGACGTGGCAAGCATACGGTAAGGCATGGGAAGAGTGGACACGACTAGTAGCAGGCAGACGGGTTGACCAATGTGAACAAGCCAGATCACAAGTCACCATAGAATTTCTCCACCAGCTAATGATGAGGGGCATATCAGGGGCGTCAGCGCAGCGGTGTCTGACCGGAGTAGCATTTCACTTCCAACTACTGAATTGGGGAGATGTGACAAAGATTCATCATCAGACAATCCATAAAAGGGTGGAAAAGGGGTCAGCCAAGTCAGGAGTGTAGACGTCCCGTCCCGTGTCACTAAAACTGATTTCTCACATCATATCCCTAACACCATTAACATGACACTCACAATTTGAAGCAACACTACTGTCTACTGCATTTGTGACCGCCTTCTTCGGGGCGCTATGCATAAGCGAATTAGTCCCTCAATCCAAAATTAGCACCAGTGGAGGCTTATTACACCAGGACGTAGTCATAGGCAATAATGCAATACGTCTACGCATACACAAATCGAAAATGGTTCCAGCGGGCAGGGGCACTTGGGTACTTCTACAACCCACAAACGGTACACTGAGTCGGGTAACAATAGTAAAACCATATCTAACCATCAGATCACAAAGTAATTTGTTCCTATCACACATTGATGGGACGCCATTATCAAGATACCAGTTCCAAGCTATATTTAATAAATGCATAACATCGGCAGGGAACCACCCCAAAGATTACGGGACACACTCATTCCGCATAGGCGCGGCCACAGAAGCAGCAAGAGCAGGACTGTCAGAAACGGAAGTTCAGAGGATAGAGAGATGGTGATCCACGTGTTTGGCAAGATACATAAGACCGGACTTGTTATCCTAACGTGGTTTGTTTCTTTTACAGGTGACACTAAGCCAACAGTGTGGGTGATAGGCCACTCGTATATATATTGGGCAGATTAAAGGGCGAAAGTCCGCCCAGGCGGGAGGAAATTAGAGTTTCATAACACATATTTCAACTGGAGAGGTATTAGAGGCCTGCTATGGCCACAGGTACTAATGGAGGTAATCAAGGTAGGGAGAGAGGCAAGATGTCTGGTCATCTTAGTTATGCAGGCCGGGGGAAACAACCTAGGTCATCACAAGAGCGCATAACTAATGGCAATAATGAAACTAGACACTGAGCGCTTCAGAGAATTTTTCACAAAACTAGCTATAGTATGGTCAGAGATTGTGCCGATAGCGGTATGGCAAGGTGCGCGAGACATCACGGCCATCGAACGGACAAGGCGGGTAATAAATATTCGGATGGCAAAATTTAGAAGAGACAGAGGCGGTGTAGTGGTACGACACCGACAACTGGAAGGAGATAAAGCAGGCCTCATACGGCCCGACGGTGTTCACTTAATGGATATTGGACTGGACATATTCCTGTCAGGACTCCAGGACGGAGTGGAACAAGCGTTAAGAGTGATGGGTGGGGGTCAGAGTCCTGCATACGAGTACGCAGGATCCTCCGTGGCCTGGAAATAGAAAGGACATGTTGGAGAGTTACACTTGTTGGCCAAGTTGCCGGAGTGGAGACCCAGGGCATGCTGCAACAAGCTGAATTATTTTAGAAATAAAATGTCTTTCTAATGGAATGAGTATAAAGAGTTAATAAAGCTGTGACCGATCCTCACCCATCCAGTTGTAAGAGTTACATTATTGTATTGTCAAGGAAAGGGGGGCGGTAGGGGGGCTGAGCATCTGGGTTTGGTTGGGGGTCCCCACAGTTTGCCTAGGCTAGATGCATTTAAAAATTCTTATTAGATACACAGGCGGTGCAGCTTGCTTCGCAGCTGGGCTACTACGCCCAAAGTATTGCCTAGGCTAGATGCAGTTAAAAATTCTACGCTGACTAGCAGACACTGAAGATTTGGAGCAGACCTCTGAGTAAACAACTCTTCAGACTCAATCATCTGTGTTACCCCAAGCCATAGTATATGTAGTTTCTTACAGTTAACAGGGGGGGGGAGCAACCCAACCCACCTGGAATTGACGATGCCAACGTCACGTAAGACACAGCAAGGGGACTCCAAAAAGAGTTTCCATTTTTTCCCAAAATTGTGGCACAGACACCACTTAACCCTAGAACGCATACCTGGGGCCTCGCAGTCCCGCCCTGTTAATTGTTTTCTATTTTCTGCAAGATTACTTTAGTTAGAATTTTGAAACTCTAGGTATTCTTCATGTATATAGTTGTTTGTCATTTGAGTTTGAGTTATTCAATGTTATTTGCACACGGGCCTAAAAGGCCCCAGGTATATGAAAGTGTAGATTTTTATGGTCATGCGTTCTAGGGTTAAGTGGCATCAATTGCCCCACAGTTGCTTAAAACGGTTGGTGAGGTGATATTACCAAATCCTCAAGCTTTTAGCCTCCCAAGGATAACACAGGATTAGAAAAGTCCTTGCGAATCCATGATTTGTTCATCTTTATGAACGTGAGTCTGTCTACATTCTCAGTGGACAGCCAAGTGCACACCATCAGCAGCGCTGAACACACGTTCAGAGAGAACACTGGCTGCAGGGCATGACAAGATCTCCAAGGCGTGAGTGGCGAGCTCCGGCCATTTTTCCAGATTGGAATACCAAAATGAGCAAGGGTCCAGTGACACAGTCATGGCTTCGATGTTCACTTGGAGATACTCCTGCACCATCCTCTCTAGGCATTGACTATGTGTCAGACTTCTTGTCTCCTGTGGCCTTGCAAAGGATGGTCTAAAAAAGTGGTGAAACGATTTCACAAAATTGCTGTTACCAGCAGATACTGTGTTACTGTTACAGTTTGAGTGATGAAGACTCGACAGTCCCGCGGTTGGCAAGTTAGAACTGTGAGATTCACTTCGTGCACCACTGGTGTTTTGTGGAAAAGCACATGTAAGATTCTGCAACAGCGTCTGCAGATACTCCTGCATGCGTCAATCCCTTTTTATGGCAGGAATTATTTCGGCAAATTTACTTTTGTACCGGGGATCTAAGAGTGTGGCAACCCAGTAGTCGAGATTACTTCGAATTCTGCAATCTGAGGGTCATGTTGCAGGTAGTGCAGCAAGAAGGCACTCATGTGTCTTGCGCATCCAGGAGGACCAAGTCCTTGTTGTGTTGGTAGCGAGGTAAGAATCATGCTTCTTTCCTCTGCCCTCTCCCCCCAACCTCGCACAACAGAAATGTGATCAAGGTCTCCCTCATCTGATGAGTCTTCCATGCCCATCGCCAGTTCATCCTCCACTTCTTCCTCGGCTCCTGCACCTTCCTCAACAGTTTGGCTGCTACCATGCGCCCTGTTTAATCCCTCTCCCCCACCCTTCCATGCCTGCCTCCTTGGTGCTGCCAACCGTCTGGACCTTGGAGATGTTATCCCTTCCGCATACGACTCCTCCTCTACTTCCTCCACCTCCTCTTGTCCGACCACCTGACTCTGAATTCTGTTTAATGTGTGCTCCAGCATGTAAATCACCGGAATAGTTATGCTGATAATGGCATCGTCGTCAGCACTAAACATCTTCGTCGCCATTTCAAAACTGTGCAGAAAGGTGTGTGGCGCCCCTGAGGGTGCAGTCACCACAGAGTTACTGCATCTCACCCAGAGGTGTGGTATCTCACCCTCAGGTAAGGAAGGCGTATGGCTCGGGACCCTAACACCTGCATCCAACACATACCCGCAGTGGGGTTAGGGCAAGATTGCTCCTAAGGGAGAGCACAGTCCCAGGTCCCTAGCTGGTGGGAGGATCCTATGTAGTGGGTGCTTAGGGGAGCAGCTTAGGGGAGCACATGACAGGGAGAGTATAAATAGGAAGCCATCTTAGAAAGAGCAAGCCAGTCAGAGGAGGAAAAGTGACAGGAGCAGAGGCTCGGCATGAGCTCTGCTCCGGAGGCGGGCCTAGCCTGGGAGGCCCAGGACTGAAGGAGAGAAGAGAGGAGTGGGAGCAGGAAGGCTCCAGGAACCGAAGGGACCCTAGGGCTACGGGCCGTGCAGAAGGCCACCTGTACTCCCGCTGCTACCAGGAGGTAGAGGGGTCAGGCCAGATAAGGAGAACCGGTCCCTCAACTAGAGGAGAAACAGCAAGGCTCAACTAGAAACTGGAGGCTGCAGCATTTCATGTACTGCAGGCAAAAGTCCACACCAGTCTAACTAAGAAGGTAGCCACATAGGACCCAGGGGACGGAACACAAGTCGCCCGCCAAGGCCCGAGGATACCGGATAGAAGTGTCACTGGGTGTGAGGTGCAGGGAGAAGGCCAGAGAAAGGACACACAGAAGGGGGTCCTGCTAAGCACTCCGGAGCTATCTGGGGGTGGACTGAGCCCCTCACTGAGTACGCACAGCACGACGGGTGAGATAGCTCTGGTACCTGTAATCTGGACTGCAACAACTGTGAGTAAAGATCTTGGGACTGCATCACACGGACTCTGTGTTCATTACTGACTCCCTGCACTACAACCACCATCATCCACCCACACTGCCCTGAAGCTACACTCTTCCTGTGGTGAGTAATAATACCATTGCAGCAAAACCACCAGCTTCAGAGGACTGTTCCGCAGCGGCGGCCCCTTTGGCCGCACTCCACAGGTGGCGTAGTCGGACATTATAAAATCCATATATACAAATTACCGTTGGATTGACCGCCCTGGGTCACGGACCGGGTCACCGCCACAGTGACTACAACCCCCAGCGTCTACCGGCCCGGCTCCGGGTACCCCACGGCCCAGGGGGCGCGTCAACTTCATAGGTCCCTGATCTGAGACCACTCCTGCTGTGTGATTTGCCCCACCTCTGGATCTCGTTGGCCCAGGCTATACGTCAGAAACTATTGCACCAGGGCTTGTCGGTGCTGCCACAGTCGCTGCAACATGTGCAGAGTTGAATTCCACCGTGTCGGCACATCGCATTTCAGCCCGGTGAACTGGCAGGCCCAACGACTTCTGTAGAGATGTAAGTCGTTGAGCTGCGGGATGCAAACGGCGGAAGTGAGCACACAGCGACCGTGCCCTCTGCAAAAGGCCATCTAGATAGTGGGCTAAAAATTTATGGACAACCAGGTTCAACACGTGAGCCATACAAGGCACGTGTGTAACATTGCCCCGGCGAAGGGCCGCACCCAGGTTTGCAGCATTGTCGCACACGGCCTTCCCTGGTTGCAGGTCCAGTGGAGACAACCATTCATGAAACTGGGTCTCCAGAGCTGACCACAAGTCCTCAGCTGTGTGACTCACATTTCCCAGACATTTCAAAGTAAACACTGATGCCGTTGAGCCCTGCTGCCAGCATAGTAAGGAGGTGCGCAGTTAGAAAGCAGGTGGCATTACCAGACAGGCTTTGGGTGCAGGTGGAGGACCGAGAGGAGGTTGAGGAGGCAGAAGCAGTGGAGGAACTTCTAGATAAAGAGTATTGACGCACAACTCGCGGGGACGGCAAGACTTGGACAGCAGCCCCTTGTCCTGCTGTCACCATAGTTACCCAGTGCCCTGTCAGCGACATGTAACGCCCCTGTCCATGCCTACTCGTCCAAGTGTCTGTGGTGAAATGCACCCTGTCACACACAGAGTTTCTCAAAGAAGCGGTGATGTTGTGTGCGACATGCTGGTGGAGCGCAGGCACACCTTTCTTTGAGAAGTAGTGCCGACTGGGCATCTGGTACTGGGGCACTGCGACGGACATAAGGTCTCAAAAATCCACTGTGTCCTCCAGGCGGAAAGGCAGCATTTCTGTAGCCAACAGCTTGCAGATGGTGAAATTCAACCTCTTAGCTTTCTCATGGCTAGGAGGAAATGGTCTTTTACTTGTCCACATCTGAGGGACCGAGGGCTGGCTGTTGTGCTTTGACGGGGTTGAGTAGGGTGTCCCTGGCAAACTGCCGGTCTGTGAGGAAGATGCAGGCGGACATGTTAGGTTGCCTTGATCCAAAGGTGGTGCTCTCGATGTCAGTGAGCTCTCAACACCAGCAGGTGTTTCCACTTCCCAATGAACTGACGACCTGCCAATCACACTGGCTGTTGCAGGTAAAGAGGTGGCAGGTCTGCGTCCAAAAACATGTGTGACTGCTGTCCCCCCAGTCACAGAGGATGAAGAGGCCGCGGATGCACAAGATGGGGCAGACGGTGGTTGGCCCAGCCTGCTAGGCCGCATTGTAGCACAGTGAGCTTCCCACTGCAACTTATGCTTCATATCCATGTGACGGTACATGCATGAAGTACTCAAACTATGGATTTTTTGGCCTCTACTTAGCTTTTGGTGACAAATATTACAGATAACACGAGTTGGGTCATCCTTATCGATCTGAATAAATGCCCAGGCTATGCAAGGCTTAGAGCCCATGTGACCTGAAGAGCCACTACGACTTGTGGTCAGAGGCGGAGTTGTGGTTGAGGATGCAGTTGTTGATGTGCTTCCAGTACTCCGTCTCTGTCCAGGAAGGCGCAACCTAACCTCGTCGTCAATAGCATCTGTGACGCCCCGCTGCGCTTGGTATCACAGATCCTAGAAGAGTGTATTGATGGAATCCTCCACAAGAGGCCCCCATAAACATTCACACATCTCCACCTTCCACCTCAGACCAGCAGAGGGAGCCCGTTAGGGATATAAATAGGGAAGGTGGAGCTAGGCAGTTCAGTTCCTCTGAAGAGTTCCTGCAGTAGAGAAGCCTAAGAGAGGTCAGTCTGCAGTGGAGCTCAGTCTAGTCTAGAGAACTCAGTTAATAGTTCAGCAGTGGAGCACGAGGCTCCTGCTAGCTAGATTCAGGGAGCCCAGATAGAGCTTAAGGTGTGCCGGCGTCATAAGATCGGTGAAGCGCGGCAAGCTGCCGTTAGTGTGTATAGCCTATTGAGGGCCCGAGTAGGCCGAAGGCGAGTGGCGAGTTAGTACATAAGGGGCAGAGGAGCTTAACCAGCTCACCCCGAAGCATTTACCGGACACCGGATCCGAGCTTACCAGGATCTCTATGACCCAGTAAGGCATAACCAGAATCCCTGGAGAACTACAAGTCCCAGGATCGCTAAGGTGCTGATACGTAACAGAGCCAGGAGAAGCTTAGGCCCCGCATACTGGGAGCGTGAACTTCAAGAGAAGGCCCTACCACAAGGTCAGCCAGCGCAGGACAGAGACAAAGTTAGGCCTAGCTCCAGGCAGGTCAGAAACTTACTGCGCAGAGGCAAGAAACAGGAGGTCCTACACCCGCTCATTGGGGAGGATCCTGATATGCACCCTTCACCCTACAGTGCTCCAGGATGTGCCTGAATTTCCTCCAGTAAAAGGTACTGAAGTGACTACCGTGTCCGTTTCCGTTCTTGCTCTGACCCAGCTGGGTCTCGCCTGTCCTGCATTCCCCCTGCATACGCTGCCCTGAGACCTAGCTCCACCTGTGGGGAGCTATACCATCGAGCTGCCTTATCACGGGCCTCAGTGGACTGCTGCAGCGCTGGTGCTTCTCACCAGATACCACAGGTGGTGTCACAAACTCTTATAAAATTAACAATTATCCACCCTTTTAAAGAGTGACCCCAGGGTACGGGCCAGGGAGCCGACCACCGCGACATCCCAAAGGCCAGGCAAAGGCCCGGGTGACCTCATCGACTGGCTGTGGGTTGACAGTAAGTGGGATCTCCAACCTTGTCATCATCACCCTGTGTGTTATCACACCCGTCGTCCTCAAAGCCATCCTCTTCCTGCCCTGACCGAAAAGTCAAGTTGTCGTTCCAATCAGGTATTTGAGTCTCATCATTGTCTTCATCATTGTCTCCACCAACAGGAGTTACAGTTTGGGAACGAGGGTCTACATTATGCTCAGAACCTTCTTCATCTGGTCCTGGATCCGACTTATAAAGATTCTGGGCATCAGTGCAGATCATTTCCTCGTCTGGATTAACAGAAGCTCTGGAGCAGACCTCCGTTTCCCAGGCTATAGTATGAGTAAACAGCTGTGCAGACTCAACCATCTGTGTTACCCCATACTCAGACGGGCAGCTGGAGACTTGGGAGCTGTGAGGAAGCAAGTGCGATTGGGGTGACACCTCTGAGGACTGGAGTATTTGTGATGTTGAAGTTGAGGTGGAGGAGAGCCCACTTGAAGGAGCACTTGATATCCGCTGAAGCACCTGCTGTTTTTGTGCCTCATCTGGAATTTGTAGCGATGGGCGTATCCGTAACAAAGGGATCGTATCACATTGTCCACGAAAAGAAGTCGACATGTTAGTTTGGCTGGAAGATGGTCTTTCTTCTGCAGATGTTACTCCCCCCCCACCGCGGGGGGCTCGACCCACCAGCGGACAGGCACCAGTATTAGGAGAGGGGGGCTGGCCGTCAGGGTCCACCGCGGCTCTGGCACAAACCCGGCGACACGGAGGTGGCACGGGCAGGAACGGTCTGGCCGTGTCGGCTTCTCACTTTTTGGATTTTAGAAGGGCATGACATGCCTATATCTGTGTCTCCCCCTCCTTTTACTCCTCCACCTCTTTTATTTTCGCAT
Source organism: Phyllobates terribilis (assembly GCF_046119375.1). Lineage (NCBI taxonomy): Eukaryota > Metazoa > Chordata > Amphibia > Anura > Dendrobatidae > Phyllobates > Phyllobates terribilis. Next base: position 317,971,285 of record NW_027362762.1, on the reverse strand, counting down.
GACTATATGTACTTGTCACTTTTCCATGTGTTAGTTATGTCTTCTGAGCAGTTTGTCAGCTTTTGGACACCTTTGAAGGTGTTTTCTATGTGTTTCTATGTGTTTTTGTTTGCCTGCCATTGGTTTTAACGGTGTTCGAAGGTGTTCGACGAACAGTTCGACGAACAGTTCGGCGAACACACGGGTGTTCGACGAACCGAACCGAACTCGAACACTACGGGGGTGGCTCAACACTAGTAACTAATGTGCAGCACGTAACTGTCGACAGAAATATTCCTGCTGAGGTGCACAGAGGTACATGCCATTGACAAGATGCTCTGAATTCATTAAGTGTCATGTGCCTTTTAATGAATTTAGTGTATTTTACCCCAACATACCCCTTCAATAAGAGTGGTGTGTACAATGCCAGTCTTAGGCTAAGTACCCACGTTGCAGAAATGCTGCATATTTTTTCCGCATCTCCCTGGCAGGAAAAACGCATGCGGATTTTACATGTGTTTTTCCTGCCAGGTAGAAGCGTTTGTCAAGCGTTTTTGCATGCATTTCTGCATGCGAATTATCAAGCGCTTTTTCAAGCTATTTTAGCTTCACTTGGAAAAGTGCTTGACAACTTGGTCACACTATATAAATCCATGCAAACGGCATGGATTTATATAGTGTGACCAAGTTAATAGTTCAAAAAAAGATTAAAAATGGTAAAAATTAAAAGAAAAGCCATTATACTTACCTTCTGATGGCCCCCAGTCTTTTCTCCGCTACGTCAGGTCTCTTGTACGACTCACGGTGGTGTGAAAGGATCTTTCATGAAGTCATTTAGTCATGTGACAGGTCACGTGACCGCTGACGTCGACGGTCGCGTGACCTGTCACATGACTAAATGACGTAATGAAAGGTCCTTTTAGACCATCGTGAGCCATCGGGGAGCCAGGACGCGTCATACGGGAGACCGGGGGACATCGGAAGGTGAGTATAAAGTGTATTTTTTATTTTAAATTCTTTTTTTAACAGGTTCTATGGTACCCGGGTCTGGAGGAGAGTCTCCTCTTCTCCAGACCCGGGTACCATCCGCACATTGAATCGCTTAATATCCGCATGTGCACGTGTAGTCATGCGGATATTAAGCGATTCAATGCAAGTCAATGGCGGCAAGTATGCTGCGTGTCTGCAAAATTAATGGACATGCTGCATATTTTTCCGCAATGATAATCCGCAGCGGAAATTTCCTCAGCATGTGGACCATGGGGCACGTATTACTGAGCATTTTTTAAGCGTTTTCGCTGCAGAAATTCCTAGGCAAAAATGCTTGAAAAACGCATAGTGGGCACGCAGCCTTAATAACATTTGACCACTATCCGCCCAGCAGCAGGAGGAAGCATGGAAGCTGGGAGAAAATCTGGGCACACAAAAAAGAGTGTCAGTAGAAAATCTGTAAAGTGAGTACACATTATATATTTTTTTAATTTGAGAATTCTTTGACGTTAGTGGTGGTCAAATTCTTTAATTAAATTCAAAATTTTTTTTTTGAATTTTGAAAAGGTTTGAATAAGAAAATCCAATAACATTACAAATCAGGTAATTGCTACAGGAACAAAACATAGTTATTTCTTAAGTGAAAAAATTCTTCAAATTTTGTTGCATTTCGAAGTACAAAAGAGCAGTAAAATAGCTGAGTTAGTTACACCTTTCATTTGCAGGTGGCATTCATAGTTTGTTGTGATTAATGTTTTGAATTACACCAGAGAATATTTTTTAACCCAGCCTTCATACATATTGTGGTTCTTCAGTGTCATCTATTCCCCGCATCCCTTGATGAATATTTACTCAGCTGCAGCGCATTCATTTCTATCTACAATAAGCCTTAGCCCATATAAGCTTCTCATGTTTACAGATACTTAGAGTATCACTCATCTAAATTTACACATCTCTAGAATAAGCACATCATTACAACATGCTGCATGTATTAGACACCAGTATTAGGACGCAAAGAGAGAAGAATCCAATGACCATTTGGTTACTGGAGAACCTTAGAAGATTTGGAAGAAACCACCATTACTGGTTTACACTTTATCTCACAAATAACCTGCTCACTTACCTCTTATTTAAATTAACCTTTTAGTAACTCATTAAATGTATGTAACCTAACAAGAAAGAGAAAGGAAAATTATATTTAAAATAAAAAGGTGCACAAGAAAAGTTCTATTGAAAATATTAAATGTATATACTATGTTTATGTCATATTACACAATTTTGCAAAATGACTTAGGTACACACAATATATAAATCTAATTGTATAATTTTGCTAGAGCCGGTTGTAATAAAGGATCAACTAACAAGGGCATTAGTGCTTTTGCACCGGTATGAACTCACTGATTCACTGGAAGGCACCCCTAAAAAGAATATTTCAAATTTCCCCTCACTCGGAAGGGTTAGTCAGAATATCTATTAATTTCTCTAAATTTTATCAATAAAGATGTGTGGATCTTTTGAAATTCTAATTCATCAGTTTTGATACATTTTCCCAACAAATTCAATTTTTATCAAATAAATGTGTGTGAATCTCAATACTGGAAAGCTTATAATTGCTCAGAATATACACATGGGGGAGAAGATAGAGAGAACCCAGCTGACCATAAGTGCTTACACTGTACAGGTGAGAGAGAGGGGACCCTGCTGACCATAAGAACTGACACTCTACAGGAGAGAGGGCCCTATTGATTATTAGAGCTTACACTCTACAGGAAAGAGAGAGAGGACCCTGCTGACCATAAAAACTTACACTCTACAGGATTGAGAGAAAGAGAGAGGGCTCTGATGACCATAAGAACTTCTACTCTTTATGAGAAAGAGAGGAAGGGAGAGAGAGTAAGCTCCACTGATCAGTAGAACTTACACTTTACAGGAGAAAAAGAGTGAGAGAGAGAGAGAGAGAGAGAGAGGACACCACTGATCATAAGAGCTTACACTCTACAGTTAAAAGAGAGAGAGGCCCTTGCTGACCATAAGAAATTGCATCATACAGGATAGAGAGGAAGAGAGAGGGCTCTGATGATCATAATAGCTTACACTCTATAGGAGAGAGAGGGGAAGGGAGAGAGAGTAAGCTCCATTGATCAGTAGAACTTACACTTTACAGGAGAAAAAGAGGGAGGGAGGGAGAGAGGACCCCACTGATCATAAGAGCTTACAACGCTACAGAAAAAAAAGAGAGAAGACCCTGCTGACCATAAGAACTTACATCTTACAGGATAGAGAGGAAGAGAGAAGACTCTGATACCCATAAGAGCTTATACTCTATAGGAGAGAGAGAGAGGAAGGGAGAGAGAGTAAGCTCTACCAATCAGTGGAACTTACATTTTACAGAAGAAAAAGAGGGAGGAAGAGAGAAAGGACCCCACTGATCATAAGAGCTTACACTCTACAGAAAAAAGAGAGAGAGAGGATCCTGCTGACCATAAGAGCTTACATTTTACAGAAGAGAGCAGACCCAATGATTATTAGAGTTTACACTCTACAGGAGAGATAGAAATACCAATGCTGACCCTAAGAGATTACACTTTACAACAGAGAGAGAGAGAACCCTGCTGACCATAAGAGCTTACATTCTACAGAAGAAAGAGACTTAGCAGTGACTCTGGAGATGGAAAATGATTCTGTTGTACAAACTGTGTTCCACTGGGAACCACTGATCTGTGATGGCTCAAATACTAACCCCACTGTGCAGGATATGATAAAGTGCTAGATGTCATAGCTTCAGTACATTATGGGAAAGCTCATATGGCCACACAAATAGACATTAGCCCACTCTCTGCTGCTTCAGCAGTTGGGGAAATGGTGTAGGGAAAGGTTGTTGTTTTTTGTGAACCGCAAAACAAATCTCAAAGTGTTTGAATTAGTGTGAAACTGTGAATTTCAGGAATTTTGACTCAAATTCAATCCTTTGCAGATTGATCCATTCATAACCAAGTGGCAAACAGACACCATGGTATCAAGTTTAACCCAATGGTAGCTTGTGACAATTAACTGCAAAAGAGAAAACATCAGTTTCATGTTTTGGGGAATTTTGCATTGTCTGTCTAATACACATTTTCTAGTGGTGGCTGCTATAGATGAAAGGACTGTTTCAAATTCTAATTCACCAGCTTGGCTGCATTTTCCCAAACAAAATTTGTTTGGCGGCCAATGTGAATCATAATACTGCAAAGAATCTAATTGCCAATAAAATATGTGTAAAACATTTGGATGATTCCTTTGACTATAATGAGCTTATTTTCAGCTCTTTAATGCAAATGCAGCCTTAGTAATGTCCAAGTGATATCAACCTATCTGGATAGAAGAAACCAGATGATAACCAATGGTAAACAACAGCGATATTCGGGTGGCGTGCATGGCTCTGGTATTGAACTATTACAACAAAGAAGGGTGTAAAAAATATTTTTTGCAACACGCACACTTTGTTGACTTGCGACCTAACTGGCAGACCATGTTCACCTCTCCATCTCCTGATGTCAGTGTCCTCTTAGCAGGATAATGCTCTTGACTAGTGATGAGCAAGCACTAAAATGCTCGGGTACTCATTTCTCAGGTCAAGCAAATTGGAATACTTGGGAGCTCGACCCAAGCAACGAGCCCAATGTAAGTCTATGGGAAACTCGAGCATTTTTCAGGCGGCTCCCCCCGGCGGTCTGCAGAGGGCTTAAAAATTACCCAAATCGATGGGAACAGTGCTCAAATGGCATGGGAACAGCATGGGGAAAATCCCTGGAAGCATTTCTGACTCCAAGACCACTGCTGTCAACAACGTTGTCAGAGTATTAAGCCACTTTTACGGACTCACAATAAAACATACAAAAACGAAACCAAAATGGATTTTCCTGGGAAATATGTTAAGGAACATCCTTTCCAGGGTAATGACTTGTATATAAGGCAAAATAAATAACCAAAAATAAAAATACTCCTCCACACCTTGGGCTATGTTCACACGTAGCAATTTTGATGCGTTTTTGCACTATTGCATTGCTTTCAACCAAGACAAATGCATTCAATGGGAAATTTCATTTTAACATTTTACAAGCTTATCTGGCCATGTGGTGTGTGACACATCATCAGACACATGCATACAGTGCTGAAAAGACATGGGAACAGCATAGGGAAGACCCCTGGAAGCATCTCTCAATCCCAGGTTACTGCCTAAAAGTGTGCCCATAATAAGTGATCCTTGGCGCATGCGAAGATGCCTCCCGCCATGTACCTGTCGTTGGTCCACGTCCTTGTCCCACTGCAGTGCTCAGTTGTCCCTACCCCATTCCTTGGAATGCAAGCGCAAGTATGCAGCCAGTCACCCACCACAGGTTGCAATACTATACTGCCAAATTTTTGACAGCTGCTTGCACTTGAAATGTGGCCTTTTAGGCTCGTGGAGGTGGAAGCTGTCCACAATCTTATGGTGGCGGTGACCTGGTATCCATACTCAGTCCCCAGCCGCCACTATTTGTCCCGGTGTCGTCTCCGCCTTCCACAAGCACGGGTCCCACCACATTACCCGTGCCCTCCCCAGTGCACTTACTGGGAAGGACTGTCTAACCACAAACACGTGGACAGGTGAATGTGGCCATGGACGGTATGGAGCTAGTCCACAGCTTTTTTTGCTGAGTTACATTTCACCACAGCCATATTCTTTAGCTAGGTGAAAGGACTTGGGAAACCATATCTACCGAGCTGTCATTTCTCCCAGGAAGTCCTCTAAAGCTGCTTTCCCTTGAAATGTGGTCCTTTAGGCTCGTGGAGGCGGAAGCTTTTCATAACCTCATGCCGGCGGTGTGAATGTGGCCAGGGCAGGGTATGGAGCCAGTCCACAGCTTTTTTGCTGAGAGTAGTATTTCACCACTGCCATATTCTTTAGCTTGGAGAAAGGACTGGCATAGAGGGAAACCATACCTACTTCGGCTGTCATTTCTCTGTCACCAGGTTCCGCCCATTGTCACACAGGACTATGCCTGGCTGTATGTTCAGCGGTGAGAACCACAGATCAGGCTCCTGTGTTACAGCTTTCAACAACTCTGCAATGCTGGGCGGTTTGTCACCTAAGCATTAAGCATGTTATCTTCGCTTGGCCAAGGCAGTGCTTTCAGCTTGTGACTGATGTGGTCACTGTTTTTTGTTTTAATTACGTTATTTTTTAAGACAAATGCATTCACCGGGAAATGTCATTTTAACATTTTACAACCTTATCTGGCAATGTGGTGTGTGACACACCATCAGACATATCCTGTTTTATTTATGATGGAAGGACTCTGAAAATCACAAAGCCTATTATTATAGGGCCATCAGGCGGCCCTTATTATTCTTAAAAGGCCAGCAGTCGGCCCTTGCTATTGTTAGAGAGCCATCAGCTGGCTATGTTTTTTTGTTACCATTAACGAGTGGGTCTCCTATACTGTTATTGCATATGCAGTGACAGCAAGGGCTGCCAAAAATTCAGACGCAACCCAATACCCCTTTGAAGAGACATAGAGGAGGGTCTCAGTAACAAAAATGTTCCCATTAAAAAGGAGTGGGTCTACTATGGGTGGAAAAACCCCACTAACAATTTAAAGACACATAGAGCAGGGCCACAGTAACGAGTACGACATGTTCCCATTAGAAAGGAGAGGGTCTGCTATACAGTTATAGGGTATGCAGTGAGTCCAATGGCTGACCAATTTTAGGAAAAACCCCAGTAAGAATTTAAAGACACATAGAGCAGGGCCAAAGTAACAAGTACGACATGTTGCCATTATAAAGGAGAGGGTCTGTTATACAGTTATAGAATATGCAATGAGTCCAACAGCTGACCAATTTTAGGAAAAATCCCACTAAGAATTTAAAGACACATAGAGTAGGGTCACAGTAACGACAAATTCCCATTAGAATGGAGAGAGTCTGCTATACAGTTCTAGAGTATGCAGTGAGTCCAACAGCTGACCAAATTTAGGAAAAACCCCGCTAAAAATTTAAAGACACATAGAGCAGGGCCACAGTAACGACAAATTCCCATTAGAAAGGAGAGGTTCTCCTATAGTGTTGGCCTATGCAGTGAATGCAAGGGCGGCCAAAAATTGGGAGGAACTCCAATGCCCCTTGGAAGAGACTTAGAGGGCCTCATTAAAAAATGTTCCCATTAGAAAGGAGCGGGTCTCCTATACTTGCAATGCGCATGCACTAAGTGTATGGGCTGACAAACATTTACCCCTGGGGGGTATACATGAACATATTGTATAAAAAAAAATTTACGCGCATCATAAACACCCTATAAAAAATTATGTGGGTGTTGCATCACAGACCATGGTCACCCTGGTGATATGGTGGTGAAGGATGAGGATGAGGAGGAGGAGGACAAGAGCAAATAGCCAAAATCAGGAAGCGTATACCCATGTATGGGTGTGAAGAGGTGCATGGGAAGACACCTCCCAAAAAAAGACACAGGATTTGAGTTTATGTTATGCTGCTATCATTCGGTGGTGTTGAGAAGTCTGGCCCAATCCAGCCCTTGTTCATTTTTATAAGAGTCAGCCTGTTAGCATTTTCAGTTGACAGGCGGATGCGATTGTCAGTTATAATTCCACCAGCGGCACTAAAAACCTGCTCTGATAAAATGCTGGCGGCAGAGCAGCCCAGGACCTCCAAGGCGTAGAGAGCCAGTTCATTCCACGTATCCAGCTTAGATACCCAATAATTATAAGGCACAGAGGAATCACGGAGGACGTTGGTACGGCAAGGTACTCTCTCAGCATCTTTCTAAACTTTGCACTCCTTGTGAGAGTACCCCGCACCTCAGGGCCTGTGCGATGGAAGGGTCTGAGAAAACTGTCCCAGAACTTTGACAGTGTTCCCCTGCCTCTGCTGGATTGCATTTGTGTCTCGCCTGTATTCCTTGGTTGTCCAACGAACTGTGACCTCTGCTGCCAGCGTTTTCAGATGGGAATTTTTTTAATAGTTCCGCAACAAGGGCCTTCTGGTACTGCCCCATTTTTGTAGACCTGTCTGCCTCAGGAATAAGAGATATAAAGTTCTCCTTGTACCATTGGTCTAGAAGTGTCACCAACCAGTAATGACTGTCACCCAAAATTTTGAGAATGCGAGGGTCATGGGAAAGGCAGCGTAACATAAACTCAGTCATGCGTGCCAGAATGATAACAGGCAAGACTTCCGTGTCCTCAACAAGAGGATGACTGACCATGCTCTCCTCCTCCTCTCTGTCCTCTGGCCATCCACACTGAACAGACGGTATGACAGTTGTGCAGGTAGTACCGTCTATAGCGCATGAAACTAGCTCCTGTTCTTCCTCCTTCTCCTCTTCCTCATTGTCACCCAATCCACGTTGGGATGAGATGAGGCTGGGCTGTGTGTAATCGCCCTGTATGGTTCCTTGCTCCATCTCATCGTGCTCTGCCTGCAATGCATCCTCTTTGATTGTGAGCGGAGTGCATTTCAGAAGACAGAGAAGCGGGATGGTGACGCTAATTATGGCATCATTGCCGCTCACCATCTTGGTGGAGTCCTCAAAGTTTTGGAGGATGGTACATATGTCTGACATCCTTGTCCACTCCTGAGGTCTTATGTGTGGAGTCTGAACTGAATACCGATGGCCTTGTTGATGCTGGTACTCAAAAACTGCCCTCTTCTGCTCACAAATCCTTCTTAACATCTGCAGTGTAGAGTCCCAATGCATGGGGACATCACATATCAGTCTGTAAGCCGGAAGCAGCAAACGCTGCTGAAACACGGCAACGGCGATGGAAGCTGTAGGTGACTTTCTAAAGTGGGCACACAGACGGCGTACTTTAACAAGCAGATTCGGCAACTCCGGGTAGGATTTGAGAAAACACTGAACCACGAGGTTAAGCACATGGACCAGGCATGATACGTGTGTGAGCTCGCCTCGCCTCAAAGCCACCACCAGGTTACGGCCATTGTCACACATGACCATGCCTGACTGTAGGTTCAGTGGTGTGAGCCACAGATCTGCCTGCTCTTTTAGAGCTGTCCACAACTCTTCAGCATTGTGCGGTTTGTCACCTAAGCATATTAGCTTCAGCACAGCCTGTTGCCGCTTGGCCAAGGCACAGCTGCAGTGCCTCCAGCTTGTGACTGATGTGGTCATTTCAGAGATGGAGGCTGAAGAGGATGAGGAGGATGAGGTGCAGGAGCTGTAGACTGTAGAGGCAACCCTAATTGACCTAGGGCCCGCAGTCCTTTGCGTCGGGAGGACGTGTTCCATCCCAAGGTCCGACTGGGTCCCGGCTTCCACTATGTTAACCCAGTGTGCCATCAGCGAGATGTACCGTCCCTGCCCACATCTCAACGTGTCCGTGGTTAGGTGAACTTCCCCAGTAACTGCGTTGTTGAGGGCATGGCTAATGTTTTGGGACACGTGCTTGTGCAATGCTGGGAGAGCACACGAGGAGAAATAGTGGCGGCCGGGGACCGAGTACCGAGGGACGGTCGCTGCCATCAGGTTGCGGAATGCTTCCGTCTCCACGAGCCTAGCAAGGCAACATTTCGAGCGCAAGCAGTCATAAAATGTGGCAATTTAGTAGTGTGGCCTGTGGGGCGTTAGCTGCATATTTGCGCTTGCGTTCCAAGGACTGGGGTATGGACAACTAAATGCTGCGCTGGGACAAGGACGTGGACGTGCTTCCTGATGGTGCTACTTGAGAGTGTGCAATGACAAGTGCAGGGCAGGAGGCATCTTCGCATGCACCATGGATAGGAGATTGGCTTGCATGCACAACAGCGTAAGAAGCAATGGTGCCACCCGCAGACACTGTTCCTGGACCCTGGGGTTCAGCCCACAAAGTCGGGTGCTTTGCTGCCATGTGCCTGATCATGCTGGTGGTGGTCAGACTGGTCATTTTGCCACCCCTGCTGAAGCTGGCCTGGCAGGTGGTGCAAATGGCCTTTTTGGGGTTATCGGCAGAGTCTTTAAAAAACAACCAGACTCGTTAAGACCTAACAGTTGTATTGGCAGCTTCCTTCGTGTTGGTGTTACGGGGAACGGTTGCCTGCCTTCAGTCTGAGGCCACCACACTGCTTCTTCCTGCCTGTTGGGGTGCTCTACCTCCCTCCCCCTGTGTGCTGCTGTCCTCGCTCTGCATGTCCTCCTGCCAGGTTAGGTCAGTTACTATATCATCCACCACCTCGTCTTCCACTTCCGCACTCTGGTTCTCCTCCTGACTTTCTGGCAATTGTGTCTCATCATCATGCACCTCTTGTGACACTTTCCCACCGTCGCCTTCGTGTGACCGTGGCTGCTCAAATATTTGGGCATCGCTACATGCCCCTCTTCAAGTGGACCGGGCGAAGTCAAGGTGGTGGTGGTGGTGGCTAAGTGACTGGAAGTATTATCTGCTATCCAACCAATAACCTTTTCACACTGCTCTGTGTTCAATAGTGGTGTTCTGCAGTCCCCTATTAATTGGGACAGGAAGGTCGAGCGAGAAGATGTGGGTGTTTGTTGTGGCACAATTTCAGCTTCCCACGGCCTCGGCCTCTGCATGCACCATCATCACCATCACGTCCAGTTCCCCATCCCTTGCCACGTGCCTTGCCAATTTTACATGGAGGACAATATCTTCCACGCTCACTACAAATGACTGAAATTTGAGTGAACTTATATGTGATCCGTGTGACGGACAAACCACAGTTTTAAATACCTGGCCTGTAGGTAACTATTTTGAACAGCAAACTGGTGTCAATTGCTTCACTGACACGCTGAAACAAATTTTTAATGGAGGTCAGAAATGGCAGTATTTTCTGAAAACGTATATGTGATCCATGTGACAGAGAAAACACAGTTTTAAAAACTTGACCTGTAGGTAACTATTTTGAACAGCAAACCGGTGTCAAAAATTTTGCTGACACATTGAAAAAAATTTTTAATGGAGGCCAGAAATGGCAGTATTTTCTGAAAACGTGTATGTGATCCGTGTGATGGAGAAAACACAGTTTTAAATACCTGGCCTGTAGGTAACTATTTTGAACAGCAATCTGGACTCAATTGCTTCATTGACACACTGTAACAAATTTTTAATGGAGGCCAGTAGTGATGAACGAGTATGTTTTGTTCACCCTTTCGCTGAGTATACTCGGCCGAGCACCGAGTATTTATAGCGTGCTCGGGCTTTAAGCTTTCTTCGCTCCGTGAACATGATTTGGGACTATTTGACAGATTTAATAAGTGTGAGGAATGCCTGTTTTTCCAGCATTCCTCACATGTATTAAATCTGTCAAACAGTCGAAAATCATGTTCACGGAGCGACAAAAACTTAAAGCCCGAGCACGCTATAAATACTTGGTGCTCGGCTGAGTATACTGGGTGAAAGGGTTAACAAAACATACTTGCTCATCACTAGAGGCCAGAAATTGCAGTATTTTCAGCGCAATTATATGTGATCTGTGTGACGGACAAACCACAGTTTTAAATAGCTAGATTTTTAGCTTTGTAATATGGAATGGACCTGGCTGTATTATGCAATGCCAACAAGCAAATGGCGCAGAAAAACTGTGTTCTCTGGATTGCTTTTTAAGCAAATAATGAGGATTAAGATTAGAGATGAGCGTTGTTCTACTCGAACTGTTCGCCAATCTCAAATTCGAGCTGTTTTGGGCGGTGTTCGAGCCGGTCGGCGAACACGAACAATTTGAGAAAAATTCGGCTGTTCGAGGTTATGTTCGATAACTGTTCGTGCACCAAAATCATAACTGGATTTTTTCTCAGTAATGATGAAAATTAATGTTAATACGCAGTTTGAGTGTACAGCGGGGCGGGGGGAGGGGCAGGGGATGGATCTCTGCAGGAACAATGAAGATCTCCATTTTTTTTTCTCTTTCCCGCATTTGCAGTGGGGAGGTGCAATCTGTCAGCCTATCAGCAGCGCACACATGGAGCGAAGTGCTTTTTTTCACACAAGCAAGGGCATGTGTGATTGGCAGTGTATGTCACATGTCCTTGCCCTATAAGACCAAGCCATTTTCCCCGTCGCCACCATTTTCTCACTGCTGCAGCTGCGTGTTAGACGGCACCGCTGTTGCTGTGTGCGCTATACCTTGTTAATTTCAAGCCAATTTTCGCACAAATATACAGATAGCTTGGGAGTAGGGAATAGTTGTGATTGCAGTCCTTTTAAGGACTAGGTTACAGCATTTCCTACGACTTTTATCAGGCAGGTCTGTGCTCTTAAATAGATAGATTGTGGGAGTAAAGACTAATTGTAATTGGAGTCCTTTTCAGGACTAGGTTACATCAGTTCCTATCAGTTTTTGCCAGGCAGGTCTGTGCCAGTGCTGTGCAAGTTTTTTTCACAGCATTTGGCTGAATCTAGCAAAGCTAATCCTTTTTGGCCTATTGCAGAGTGTGTTAGTCAGTGGAGTAGCCTATCTGTGTTGCAAGATATACCACCTGTGTATAGAATACCAATTTTTATACTGCACCTAGTGAAGTAAAATCTTTTGGGCATAGCATCATTCTATTAGTCCATCTATACTGACCTCCATCAGGTTGCAAACTGAATATAATTTTTTTCTGCATCTAGCTCTGAAAAAATATTTGGGCTTCTAGCAGTGTGTGGGACTTGGTCTATTAGTCCATCTATACTGACCTCCATCAGGTTGCAAATTAAAAATAATTTTTTTCTTCATTTAGCTCTGAAAAAATATTTGGGCTTCTAGCAGTGTGTGGGACTTGGTCTATTAGTCCATCTATACTGACCTCCATCAGGTTGCAAATTAAAAATAATTTTTTTCTTCATTTAGCTCTGAAAAAATATTTGGGCTTCTAGCAGTGTGTGGGACTTGTTCTATTAGTCCTTCTATACTGACGTCCAGCAGGTTGCAAATTGAATATAATTTTTTTCTGCATCTAGCTCTGAAAAAATATTTGGGCTTCTAGCGGTGTGTGGGACTTGGTCTATTAGTCCATCTATACTGACCTCCATCAGGTTGCAAATTAAAAATAATTTTTTTCTGCATCTAACCCAGCCAATAGTTTTGGCCTAATACCACAGTTTGGCCACTCAGCTCTGCTCGGTTACCATCCATTGTTTTTTTGTGCAAACAACTCCAGAGTTGTGAATTAGTTAACCACCAAAATGAGTGGAAAAAGGCCTGCTGCTGGTGGAAAGGGGAATAGGCGTGTTGGGAAGGGGAAAAAAGGTTGTGTCCGTGGGGTAGGTGCAGAAGAAAGACCATCTTCCAGCCAAACTAAAATGTCTACTTCTTTTAGCGGACAATGTGATAAGATCCCTTTCTTACGGCCACGCCAATCGCTACAAATTCCAGATGAGGCACAAAAACAGCAGGTGCTTCAACGGATATCAAGTGCTCCTTTAAGTGGGCTCTCCTCCACATCAACTTCAACATCACAAATACTCCAGTCCTCAAAGGTGTCACCCAAATCGCACTTGCTTCCTCACAGCTCCCAAATCTCCAGCTGCCCGTCTGAGTATGAGGTAGAACAGATGGTTGAGTCTGCAGAGCTGTTTACTCATACTATAGCCTGGGAATCAGAGGTCGACTCCAGCGCTTCTGTGAATCCAGACGAGGAAATGATCTGCACTGATGCCCAGAATCTTTATGAGTCGGATCCAGGACCAGACGCAGAAGGTTCTGACCATAATGTAGACCCTCATTCCCAAACTGTAACTCCTGTTGGTGGAGACAATGAGGAAGACGATGATAAGACTCAAATACCTGATTGGAGCGACAACTTTAGTTTTTTGTCAGGGCAGGAACAGGTTGGCTCTGAGGACGACGGGTGTGATAACGCACAGGGTGATGATGATGAGGTCGGAGATCCCACTTACTGTCAACCCACAGTCAGCCAAGAGATGAGGTCAGCAGAGGAGGTGGAGGAAGATGCTAGTGACGACGAGGTCAGGTTGCGCCTTCCTGGACAGAGACGTAGTACTGGAAGCACGTCAACAACTGCATCCTCAAACACAACTCTGCCTCTCACCACAAGTCGTGGTGGCTCTTCAGGTCGCATGGGTGCTAAGCCTTGCATAGCCTGGGCATTTTTTCAGATCGATAAAGATGACCCAACTCGTGTTATCTGTAACATTTGTCAGCAAAAGCTAAGTAGAGGCCAAAAAATACATAGTTTGAGTACTTCATGCATGAACCGGCACATGGACATGAAGCATAAGTTGCAGTGGGAAGCTCAGTGTGCTACAATGCGGTCTAGCCGGCCGGGCCAACCACCGTCTGCCATATCTTGTGCATCCGCGGCCTCTTCATCCTCTGTGACTGGGGGGACAGCAGTCACACCTGTTTTGGGGCGCAGACCTGCCACCTCTTTACCCGCAACAGCCAGCGTGATTGGCAGGTCATCATTTTCTTTGGAGGTGGTAACACCAGCTGGTCTTGAGCGCTGTCCGACATCGATAGCACCACCTTTGGATCAAGGCAACCTAACATGTCCGCCTGCATCTTCCTCACAGACCGGCAGTTTGCCGGGGACACCCTTATCAACCCCGTCTAAGCACAATAGCCAGCCCTCGGTCCCTCAGATGTGGACAAGTAAAAGACCATTTCCTCCTAGCCATGAGAAAGCTAAGAGGTTGAATTTCACCATCTGCAAGCTCTTGGCTACAGAAATGCTGCCTTTCCGCTTGGTGGACACAGAGGATTTTCGAGACCTTATGTCCGTCGCAGTGCCCCAGTACCAGATGCCCAGTCGGCACTACTTCTCAAAGAAAGGTGTGCCTGCGCTCCACCAGCATGTCGCACACAACATCACCGCTTCTTTGAGAAACTCTGTGTGTGACAGGGTGCATTTCACCACAGACACTTGGACGAGTAGGCATGGACAGGGGCGTTACATGTCGCTGACTGGGCACTGGGTAACTATGGTGACAGCAGGACAAGGGGCTGCTGTCCAAGTCTTGCCGTCCCCACGAGTTGTGCGTCAATCCTCTTTATGTCATTTTTCCTCCACTGCTTCTGCCTCCTCAACCTCCTCTCGGTCTTCCACCTGCACCCAAAGCCTGTCTGGTCATGCCACAAGCTTTCTAACTGCGCAGAAGGGATCCTGCACACCTCCTTACTATGCTGGCAGTAGGGCTCAACGTCATCAGGCGGTTTTTACATTGAAATGTCTGGGAAATGTGAGTCACACAGCTGAGGAGTTGTGGTCAGCTCTGGAGAACCAATTTCATGAATGGTTGTCTCCACTGGACCTGAAACCAGGGAAGGCCGTGTGCGACAATGCTGCAAACCTGGGTGCGGCCCTTCGCCGGGGCAATGTCACACACGTGCCTTGTATGGCTCACGTGTTGAACCTGGTTGTCCAGCAATTTTTAGCCCACTATCCCAGACTAGATGGCCTTCTGCAGAGGGCACGGTCGCTGTGTGCTCACTTCCGCCGTTCGCATCCCGCAGCTCAGCGACTTACATCTCTACAGAAGTCGTTGGGCCTGCCACTTCACCGGCTAAAATGCGATGTGCCTACCCGGTGGAATTCAACTCTGCACGTGTTGCAGCGACTGTGGCAGCACCGACAAGCCCTGGTGCAATACGTTCTGACGTATAGCCTGGGCCAACGAGATTCAGAGGTGGGGCAAATCACGCTGGAGGAGTGGTCTCAGATCAGGGACCTATGCACCCTTCTGCACAGTTTTGAAATGGCGACGAAGATGTTTAGTGCTGACGATGCCATTATCAGCATGATTATTCCGGTGATTTACATGCTGGAGCACATGTTAAACAGAATTCGGAGTCAGGTGGTGGCACAAGAGGAGGTGGAGGAAGTAGAGGAGGAGGAGTTGTATGCGGAAGGGCTAACATCTGCAAGGTCCAGACGGTCGGCAGCACCAGGGCGGCAGGCATGTGAGGGTGGGGGAGATGATTTTACCAGGGCGCATGGTAGCAGCCAAACTAGTGAGGAAGGTGCAGGAGCCCAGGAAGAAGTGGAGGACGAACTGATGGAAGACTCATCAGATGAGGGAGACCTTGATCACATTTCTGTTGTGCGAGGTTGGGGGGAGAGGACAGAGGAAGGAAGCATGATTGTTACCTCGCCACCAACACAACAGGGACTTGGTGCTCCTGGATGCGCAACACACATGAGTGCCTTCTTGCTGCACTACCTGCAACATGACCCTCGAATTGTGAGAATTAGAAATAATCCTGACTACTGGGTTGCCACACTGTTAGATCCCCGGTACAAAAGTAAATTTGCAGAAATTATTCCTGCCATAGAAAGGGATGCACGCATGCAGGAGTATCAGCAGAGACTGTTGCAGAATCTTACATGTGCTTTTCCACAAAACACCAATGGTTCATGTAGTGAATCTTACAGTTCTAACTTGCCAACCGTGGTCTGTATGGAATTGTTCAATAAAGGGCCCAAAATTAAGATAACATAGATGGGAGAGGTCTCTATGAATAGGAATTCCTAAGTATTTGATACCCTGTGAGGGCCAGGCAAAGGGAAAGTTGGACTGGATGGAATCCTATATGGATTTAGGGAGGGAGACATCGAGGGCCTCAGACTTCGCTGCATTGATTTTAAAATTTTACCATGTAACAAAGTGATCTATTTCAGCCATAACAGCAGGGATGGATATATGTGATTGAGTGATATATACTAGGACATCATCAGCAAATAGAGAGCACTTGTACTCGGTGCCTCCCACCTCAATCCACCTAATATTGGGGTTATGGCGAATTGATGAGAGCAGGTGCTCCGTCACTAGGATGTATAAGAGAGGGGACAGAGGACATCCCTGCCTTGTCCCATTGGTGATTGTGAAAGGTGATGAAAATGTTCTGACGCACCCCCTGGGCCTTGGGACACCCGGAGCCGGACCCTTTTTGGTGGATGCTGGTGGTTGTAGTCTTCGTGGCGGCGATCCGGTTCCGTGGCTCAGGGCGGTCAAACCAGTGGCGGAACTATTTATGTGGTTTTGATGTTTAAATGTCCGACTACGCCACCCGTGGATTGCGGTCAGAGTGAACCGCCGCTACAGGGCAGACCGCTAAGGCTGGTGTTGTGGGTGCAGCAGAGCGTAGCATAACTCCCCACGGGAGGAGTATAGCCTCAGGGCAGTGTATGCGGAGGATGGGGGTGATGGTGCAGGGCAGCAGCAGTAACGACACGGAGTCAGTGATGCAGTTCAGGGCCTTTACTCACAGTTCTTATTATCCAGACCACGTCTGCAGGTAACGGCTGCCCACGTCGTACTGTGCTCACCAGGTGAGGGGCTCAGACAACTCCCAGATAACTTTGGAGCGCTTCACAGGACCCCCTTTGTGTGTCCTTTGTCTGGCCTTTCTTACCAACACTTCTGTCCGGCTGCCTCGGGCCTCCTCTTGGTAAACTTGGCGCCAGTTTCCCTGACCCTATGTGGTGCCTTCCTAGCGGGTGGAGCAAGGGGCTGCGCCACATAAAATGTCAGAGCCTCCGGTTTCTAGCTGAGGGTCGTTTCCTGCCTCCACTAGTTCGGGGACCGGTCTCCCCCTTTGGCCTGACCCCTCCACGCAGGTGGATTCGGGCGTGCGGTGGCGACTCGCCCGTCCGCACCCCTGGGATCCCTTCATTCCTCGTTCCTGGAGCCTTCTCCGCTCCTCTTCCTTCCTTCTCCCTCTTGCAGGCCTGGGCCTCTGTTACTAGGCCCGCCTCCGGAGCAGAGCTCATGCAGAGCCCCTGCTCCCTGCCACTTCTGCTCAGACTTCTCTGCACTGAACTAAGATGGTGCCCACCTTTTATACTCCCTTCTCAATGCACCCAGGAACTGCTTCCTCCCTGCTCCTGCACTGCAGGGTTCCCCTTCCTCAGTGTTCCCTCCCCCCACTCCAGCCAGGGACAGGGACTGTCGTGCCCATCTCAGGGGCATATTGGTCGCCCTGCCCCACGGCAATGTGGTGTAATGCATGCAGGTGTCGGGTCCTGATCCACACTCCATCCTTATCTGAGAGTGAGATATCACACCTCTGGGTGAGGTGCAATACGTCTGTAGCAACCGAGCCCTCGGTGCTACAGTTCCATTTATCTTCAGCCTAGGTGACGTATTGTGATACAGGGCCGTGATTTTGGCTATAAAAGGGTCCCCTAGACCCCTACCCCAAGCTTTTTAAGAGAATCATATATGGCGTGCCAGGAGACTCTATGGAATGCTTTCTCAGCATCCAACGAGAGTATCTACTTACAAATTTTTAACTGCATCTAGCCCAGGAAATACTTTGTGCCTAGTAGCAGTGTCTGCTAGTCAGCGGATTATCCCGGCTGTTAAGCAAGCTACACCACCTGTAGTTTGGACACTTAATTTTTTCAAAGGAAATGCTTCGGGACCACGGGATACTTAGTGAAGAGCATCAGGAGGCACCCCAAGGCATAGGGGCTGGGACTGGCACTAGGATGCCTTGCGGTGGACAGCCGAGCTCGATCCTTATAAAAGCTTTTTAACTGCAGCAGCTTTAGTGGACGCTACTGGAGCTGGAATTACGCGGCTGCTGGCATGAGACTTGCCCTCCAATAGATCCTTGTAAATGGATTTAAAGTGTATTCATTCAAATTAGAGGGACAATTTAAATTAAAAAGCTTAGAGCTGCCTCCACCACAGGGGGGCTCTCTCGACCCACCAGCGGACAGGCACCAGTATTGGGAGAGGGGGGCTGGCCGTCAGGGTTCACCGCGGCTCTGGCACAAACCCGGCGACACGGAGGTGGCACGGGCAGGAGCGGACTGGCCGTCTCGGCTTCTCACTTTTTGGATTTTAGAAGGGCATGACATGCCTATATCTGTGTCTCCCCCTCCTTTTACTCCTCCACCTCTTTTCTTTTCGCATGACTATATGTACTTGTCACTTTTCCATGTGTTAGTTGTGTCTTCTGAGCAGTTTGTCAGCTTTTGGACACCTTTGAAGGTGTTTTCTATGTGTTTCTATGTGTTTTTGTTTGCCTGCCATTGGTTTTAACGGTGTTCGAAGGTGTTCGACGAACAGTTCGACGAACAGTTCGGCGAACACACGGGTGTTCGACGAACCGAACCGAACTCGAACACTACGGGGGTGGCTCAACACTAATTAAGATCCAAAAAAAAATTATTCCTGGCCCCTGAGTCCTGGGCCTATTTCTAGAAATATCTAACAGCATCAGCAGACAGAACTGGAATGGAGCCTCTTGTTCTATATGCACTGCAGTCTGCTATATACCCTGCCTGCCTATATACACTGCCTGCCTGACATCTCTGCAGATGGATTAGTCCTCAGAAGGACTGTTTGTTGAGATGGATATGTGTCCGAATATAGTTTGTTACACCAACACTAACTAGAAACAAGCAAATCTCTCCCTAGCTCAGCAGCACCTCTCCCTACGCTGTCTGATTCCGGAGTGACTGTGACGAGCATGGCGGCTCCAGGTCTGATTTATACCTGATGACGCTGTGCGGCCAGCCAATCAGTGTAATGCCACAAGCAACATGGCTACGGCATTACAGTGAGTGGCAGGCGATCCCTGCATGTTCATTGGTGCTCTAAAGAGCGCCAAACGTGCAGGGAGGAGACCCGAGCTCCCGCCGAGCAACCCCGGAAATACTGGGTGAGCGCCCAGCATCTCAAGCAGTGCGATGCTTGGGCGAGCACCAAGCAGTAGCGAACATGCCCGCTCATTAATACTCTTGACACATTTCAAATGAAGATCTCCCAGCATTCACATGTATCGTGACTCTTGATTCCTTTTATTCAGAATCCGAACATTTCAGTTCCTCCTGAGTTTCCAACTGCTGTTGGTATTGATTTTTTAAATAAAAATTAAAATGACGGTTACAATTTAAGTCCTGTAAATTGCAAAGTAGGTTTATGTTTCAATCACATTCCACAGATACTTGATTGGATTAAAATGTGTGGAATTTGGAGGCCAAATCAGAACTTTAAAATTTTTCTCATGATCTTTAAACTATTATTGAGCAATATTTGCAAGGTGTCAAGAGCATTATCCTGCTAAGAGATCACTGACATTAGGGAATGGAGAGGTGAACTTGGACTACCGTGTTTAAATTAGTCAACATCCACATGAAGGACCTAAAGTTTCTCAGCAGAACATTTTTGTGCCTTTCTAAGAGTATTACACTGCCTCCTCTAGCTTGACTAATTCTCATCCTAGTACCATATTTGACTCTTGTAAAAAATAGACACACCCACCAATCCTCAAAATGAGAGATAAACTGTGATTTATTGGAGCTGACAACCTTCTTTCAGTCTTCTATGTTCCATTCCTAATACACACATTTAAAGTATAGGCACTTTCAGTGATGGACATAGAATAGAAGGAGCAATCGGACAAGTCTGCGGCTGCAATGCACTGTGTGCTCTTTCAAATTTTCATCACCTCTTTTCATCAATTTGTGCTACAATAGCTTTTTTGTGGTGTTAGACTTTCTCTTGCACATTAATGAGACTTAAAGATTCATGACGTCATTGATTGTCCTGACTTGCACCACATTTAGTATGCAAACTGGAACACCCCACAAGCTCTACCATTATGGAGATGCTCTGACCAAGATATCTAACCATCACAATTTTTCCCTTGTGACAGTCCCTTAGATCTTTCCACTTGCCCATTTTTCCTGATTCCAGTATATCAATGTCAAAAACTGAGTGTCCTCTTGTTATTAGAGTTGAAATTTGAATTCCCAGGTTCACCAAATTTTCCTCAAGACATCAATTCACGGCAAAAAGATTTGCCACAGATCACAATATTGAAAAGGCTCTATTTTCCCTTTCTTAAGTTTGTATTGAACCTGTTTTGAACTCTGTAAAGCAAAGACAGCCCTATTAATGTCCAAGTGACCTCAACCTATATGGCTGGGGGAAATTGGATGCCAAGCAGTGGTAACCAGCAGCCTATTCAATTACACATTGCAGGTTTCAGACCTTTTAGGCTACTTAAAGTGTATCAATGGTCCAAAAAACCTTTTTGGGGGAAAATGCCTGCTATGCTGGTGATTGTACACAAGCGGTGCAAATTGAAAAAGCGGTGGCTTTTTTTTTACAAAGGAAGTACAAAAATAATCCCTTTGGAGTATCAGGAGCTTAGTTCTTTACTAAATCAACAAACAATTTTTGGATGGATTGTAAATAAGCTATCCCTTTATTTATGACAAAAAAGGCATACCGATTGAATGTGAAGATGTAATGGCTTCTCAATGAGTGAAAATTGATGCCTTTTTGGGATCCACAACAAGTTTTTAATTCACAAAATGATTAAGCAATTACAAAAACTTTTTATCAAGCCGCCCAAAATGATCCCTTTTTGAGATTGCAGGAGCAGGTTAGCTCCTGAATAAACAATGGCTTTACTGTTTGATGTTTGTGTTACGGATCTGGGTGGTGGAACCTCTGTGCTGCGGTGCAAGGAGGGACCAGAGGGGCGTAACTAGGTATCAACTCGGACTGACCAAGGTCGCACGGCAGCTCAATCGACTCCATGAACCAGGGAAGGACCAAGCAGAGGGACCAGGTGCTACTCTGGGCCAGTCCTTGTATGAGAGCAGGTGACTCCCATGGGTCAGAAGGCAGGGACTGACCGGTACAGCAGATGAGCAGGGCAGGCAGGCTGACAGGTGATTCGTGTAGACGGACTGGCAGACACCACGGGTAACTGGCAGGAGCCTCCAGATAGGCAGGCTGGTAGGCACGGCAGGTAACAAGCAGGAGCCTCCAGGTAGGCTGGCTGGTAGGCACGGTAGGTAAAGGCTCTGGATAAGCTGACTGGCCAAGCCCATAGACAGGCTGGCGGACTGGACTGGTAGTCAGGCTGGCGGACTGGACAGGTAGTCAGGCTGGCGGACTGGACTGGTGGTCAGGCTGACGGATGGGACTGGTAGTCAGGCTGGCGGACTGGACTGGTAGTCAGGCTGGTGGACAGGACTGGTAGTCAGGCTAGCAGCGGGACCTGAGGGCTGAAGTAGAGTAAGTACACAGAGCTACAACCTTGCATGGGCACCTCCATTTTGGAGGAGGTGCCTTTTATATGGGAAGTCCACCGGCCATTGGCTGGGGACTCCTTAGGACGGCGCGCGCGGCCCCTTTAAGAGGGAGGGAGCGCGCGCGCGCCCTAAATACAGTGCCCGGGAAGCTGCGTATGCCGGCAGCAGCAGCAGGAGAGCCGGAATACGCCGGGTCAGGAGAGCGGCGGTATGGGGGACGGCGTCTCTGCCTGTCAGGGGGCAGAGACGCCGATGCCACAGTTTGGGTACACTCAAGACAGTACGCTTCATATCCACTGTAGATTATAGTTATAAAACACAGTAGTCAACCAGGAGATATGTGGCTGATGTGGCTTTATAGTGGCAGCAGCCAAAACCGCACGGCAGAGAATTATGACAGGAGAGGCAATGAGATATATGGCAGATGTGGGCCAGCAACGGGAGCAGCAGTACTACAGTATAGATGACAAGATGGACAGGCAGTAGATGACTGGCTCAGAGAGTGCCAGTGTATAATTTAGACAATGAACAATCAGGCAGGTAAATCATATGACTGATTTAATTATTGACATGAGCCACAGATGAATGAAATTCGGCAGTGATTCATGCCTAATTCGTTTTGACAAATGTAAGGTTTTTCATGCTGGGAGAGCATAACCGGGTTAGCTTGGGTGTGACAAAGTTAGCGGCTGCGCTGAATCCCCTCTCTGACAGTACATTGGAGGTTGAATATGACAGTAGTGCACCACCCATGGCAAACTGTGACACTTCTTTCCACTGGCCAATCTCTTGAGCCAGAAGCCTATGGAATTGGAGCTCAATGTACAGTACAGACCAAAAATTTGGACACACCTTCTCATTTAAAGATTTTTCTGTATTTTCTTGACTATGAAAATTGTACATTCACACTGAAGGCATCAAAACTATGAATTAACACATGTGGAATTATATACTTAACAAAAAAGTGTGAAACAACTGAAAATATCTCTTATATTGTAGGTTCTTCAAAGTAGCCACCTTTTGCTTTGATGACTGCTTTGCACACTCTTGGCATTCTCTTGATGAGCTTCAAGAAGTAGTCATCGGAAATGGTCTTCCAACAATCTTGAAGGAGTTCCCAGAGATGCTAGGCACTTGTTGGCCCTTTTGCCTTCAGTCTGCAGTCCAGCTCACCGCAAACCATCTCGATTTGGTTCAGGTCTGGTGACTGTGGAGGCCAGGTCATCTGGCGTAGCACCCCATCACTCTCCTTCTTGGTCAAATAGCCCTTACACAGCCTGGAGGTGTGTTTGGGGTCATTGTCCTGTTGAAAAATAAATGATGGTCCAACTAAACGAAAACCGGATGGAATTAGAGATGAGCGTTGTTCTACTCGAACTGTTCGCCAATCTCAAATTCGAGCTGTTTTGGGCGGTGTTCGAGCCGGTCGGCGAACACGAACAATTTGAGAAAAATTCGGCTGTTCGAGGTTATGTTCGATAACTGTTCGTGCACCAAAATCATAACTTGATTTTTTCTCAGTAATGATGAAAATTAATGTTAATACGCAGTTTGAGTGTACAGCGGGGCGGGGGGAGGGGCAGGGGATGGATCTCTGCAGGAACAATGAAGATCTCCATTTTTTTTTCTCTTTCCCGCATTTGCAGTGGGGAGGTGCAATCTGTCAGCCTATCAGCAGCGCACACACGGAGCGAAGTGCTTTTTTTCACACAAGCAAGGGCATGTGTGATTGGCAGTGTATGTCACATGTCCTTGCCCTATAAGACCAAGCCATTTTCCCCGTCGCCACCATTTTCTCACTGCTGCAGCTGCGTGTTAGACGGCACCGCTGTTGCTGTGTGCGCTATACCTTGTTAATTTCAAGCCAATTTTCGCACAAATATACAGATAGCTTGGGAGTAGGGAATAGTTGTGATTGCAGTCCTTTTAAGGACTAGGTTACAGCATTTCCTACGACTTTTATCAGGCAGGTCTGTGCTCTTAAATAGATAGATTGTGGGAGTAAAGACTAATTGTAATTGGAGTCCTTTTCAGGACTAGGTTACATCAGTTCCTATCAGTTTTTGCCAGGCAGGTCTGTGCCAGTGCTGTGCAAGTTTTTTTCACAGCATTTGGCTGAATCTAGCAAAGCTAATCCTTTTTGGCCTATTGCAGAGTGTGTTAGTCAGTGGAGTAGCCTATCTGTGTTGCAAGATATACCACCTGTGTATAGAATACCAATTTTTTTACTGCACCTAGTGAAGTAAAATCTTTTGGGCATAGCATCATTCTATTAGTCCATCTATACTGACCTCCATCAGGTTGCAAACTGAATATAATTTTTTTCTGCATCTAGCTCTGAAAAAATATTTGGGCTTCTAGCAGTGTGTGGGACTTGGTCTATTAGTCCATCTATACTGACCTCCATCAGGTTGCAAATTAAAAATAATTTTTTTCTGCATCTAGCTCTGAAAAAATATTTGGGCTTCTAGCGGTGTGTGGGACTTGGTCTATTAGTCCATCTATACTGACCTCCATCAGGTTGCAAATTAAAAATAATTTTTTTCTGCATCTAGCTCTGAAAAAATATTTGGGCTTCTAGCAGTGTGTGGGACTTGGTCTATTAGTCCATCTATACTGACCTCCATCAGGTTGCAAATTAAAAATAATTTTTTTCTGCATCTAGCTCTGAAAAAATATTTGGGCTTCTAGCAGTGTGTGGGACTTGGTCTATTAGTCCATCTATACTGACCTCCATCAGGTTGCAAATTAAAAATAATTTTTTTCTTCATTTATCTCTGAAAAAATATTTGGGCTTCTAGCAGCGTGTGGGACTTGTTCTATTAGTCCATCTATACTGACCTCCATCAGGTTGCAAATTAAAAATAATTTTTTTCTGCATCTAGCCCAGCCAATAGTTTTGGCCTAATACCACAGTTTGGCCACTCAGCTCTGCTCGGTTACCATCCATTGTTTTTTTGTGCAAACAACTCCAGAGTTGTGAATTAGTTAACCACCAAAATGAGTGGAAAAAGGCCTGCTGCTGGTGGAAAGGGGAATAGGCGTGTTGGGAAGGGGAAAAAAGGTTGTGTCCGTGGGGTAGGTGCAGAAGAAAGACCATCTTCCAGCCAAACTAAAATGTCTACTTCTTTTAGCGGACAATGTGATAAGATCCCTTTCTTACGGCCACGCCAATCGCTACAAATTCCAGATGAGGCACAAAAACAGCAGGTGCTTCAACGGATATCAAGTGCTCCTTTAAGTGGGCTCTCCTCCACATCAACTTCAACATCACAAATACTCCAGTCCTCAAAGGTGTCACCCAAATCGCACTTGCTTCCTCACAGCTCCCAAATCTCCAGCTGCCCGTCTGAGTATGAGGTAGAACAGATGGTTGAGTCTGCAGAGCTGTTTACTCATACTATAGCCTGGGAATCAGAGGTCGACTCCAGCGCTTCTGTGAATCCAGACGAGGAAATGATCTGCACTGATGCCCAGAATCTTTATGAGTCGGATCCAGGACCAGACGCAGAAGGTTCTGACCATAATGTAGACCCTCATTCCCAAACTGTAACTCCTGTTGGTGGAGACAATGAGGAAGACGATGATAAGACTCAAATACCTGATTGGAGCGACAACTTTAGTTTTTTGTCAGGGCAGGAACAGGTTGGCTCTGAGGACGACGGGTGTGATAACGCACAGGGTGATGATGATGACGTCGGAGATCCCACTTACTGTCAACCCACAGTCAGCCAAGAGATGAGGTCAGCAGAGGAGGTGAAGGAAGATGCTAGTGACGACGAGGTCAGGTTGCGCCTTCCTGGACAGAGACGTAGTACTGGAAGCACGTCAACAACTGCATCCTCAAACACAACTCTGCCTCTCACCACAAGTCGTGGTGGCTCTTCAGGTCGCATGGGTGCTAAGCCTTGCATAGCCTGGGCATTTTTTCAGATCGATAAAGATGACCCAACTCGTGTTATCTGTAACATTTGTCAGCAAAAGCTAAGTAGAGGCCAAAAAATACATAGTTTGAGTACTTCATGCATGAACCGGCACATGGACATGAAGCATAAGTTGCAGTGGGAAGCTCAGTGTGCTACAATGCGGCCTAGCCGGCCGGGCCAACCACCGTCTGCCATATCTTGTGCATCCGCGGCCTCTTCATCCTCTGTGACTGGGGGGACAGCAGTCACACCTGTTTTGGGGCGCAGACCTGCCACCTCTTTACCCGCAACAGCCAGCGTGATTGGCAGGTCATCATTTTCTTTGGAGGTGGTAACACCAGCTGGTGTTGAGCGCTGTCCGACATCGATAGCACCACCTTTGGATCAAGGCAACCTAACATGTCCGCCTGCATCTTCCTCACAGACCGGCAGTTTGCCGGGGACACCCTTATCAACCCCGTCTAAGCACAATAGCCAGCCCTCGGTCCCTCGGATGTGGACAAGTAAAAGACCATTTCCTCCTAGCCATGAGAAAGCTAAGAGGTTGAATTTCACCATCTGCAAGCTCTTGGCTACAGAAATGCTGCCTTTCCGCCTGGTGGACACAGAGGATTTTCGAGACCTTATGTCCGTCGCAGTGCCCCAGTACCAGATGCCCAGTCGGCACTACTTCTCAAAGAAAGGTGTGCCTGCGCTCCACCAGCATGTCGCACACAACATCACCGCTTCTTTGAGAAACTCTGTGTGTGACAGGGTGCATTTCACCACAGACACTTGGACGAGTAGGCATGGACAGGGGCGTTACATGTCGCTGACTGGGCACTGGGTAACTATGGTGACAGCAGGACAAGGGGCTGCTGTCCAAGTCTTGCCGTCCCCACGAGTTGTGCGTCAATCCTCTTTATGTCAAAGTTCCTCCACTGCTTCTGCCTCCTCAACCTCCTCTCGGTCTTCCACCTGCACCCAAAGCCTGTCTGGTCATGCCACAAGCTTTCTAACTGCGCAGAAGGGATCCTGCACACCTCCTTACTATGCTGGCAGTAGGGCTCAACGTCATCAGGCGGTTTTTACATTGAAATGTCTGGGAAATGTGAGTCACACAGCTGAGGAGTTGTGGTCAGCTCTGGAGAACCAATTTCATGAATGGTTGTCTCCACTGGACCTGAAACCAGGGAAGGCCGTGTGCGACAATGCTGCAAACCTGGGTGCGGCCCTTCGCCGGGGCAATGTCACACACGTGCCTTGTATGGCTCACGTGTTGAACCTGGTTGTCCAGCAATTTTTAGCCCACTATCCCAGACTAGATGGCCTTCTGCAGAGGGCACGGTCGCTGTGTGCTCACTTCCGCCGTTCGCATCCCGCAGCTCAACGACTTACATCTCTACAGAAGTCGTTGAGCCTGCCACTTCACCGGCTAAAATGCGATGTGCCTACCCGGTGGAATTCAACTCTGCACATGTTGCAGCGACTGTGGCAGCACCGACAAGCCCTGGTGCAATACGTTCTGACGTATAGCCTGGGCCAACGAGATTCAGAGGTGGGGCAAATCACTCTGGAGGAGTGGTCTCAGATCAGGGACCTATGCACCCTTCTGCACAGTTTTGAAATGGCGACGAAGATGTTTAGTGCTGACGATGCCATTATCAGCATGACTATTCCGGTGATTTACATGCTGGAGCACATGTTAAACAGAATTCGGAGTCAGGTGGTGGCACAAGAGGAGGTGGAGGAAGTAGAGGAGGAGGAGTTGTATGCGGAAGGGCTAACATCTGCAAGGTCCAGACGGTCGGCAGCACCAAGGCGGCAGGCATGTGAGGGTGGGGGAGATGGTTTTACCAGGGCGCATGGTAGCAGCCAAACTAGTGAGGAAGGTGCAGGAGCCCAGGAAGAAGTGGAGGACGAACTGATGGAAGACTCATCAGATGAGGGAGACCTTGATCACATTTCTGTTGTGCGAGGTTGGGGGGAGAGGACAGAGGAAGGAAGCATGATTGTTACCTCGCCACCAACACAACAGGGACTTGGTGCTCCTGGATGCGCAACACACATGAGTGCCTTCTTGCTGCACTACCTGCAACATGACCCTCGAATTGTGAGAATTAGAAATAATCCTGACTACTGGGTTGCCACACTGTTAGATCCCCGGTACAAAAGTAAATTTGCAGAAATTATTCCTGCCATAGAAAGGGATGCACGCATGCAGGAGTATCAGCAGAGACTGTTGCAGAATCTTACATGTGCTTTTCCACAAAATACCAGTGGTGCACGTAGTGAATCTCACAGTTCCAACTTGCCAACCGTGGGACCGTCAAGTGTTCAGCACTCAAACCGTAACAGAACCACAGTATCTGCTGGTAACATCAATTTTGCGGAATCATTTCACCACTTTTTTAGCCCATCCTTTGCAAGGCCACAGGAGACAAGAAGTCTGACACCTAGTCAACGCCTAGAGACGATGGTACAGGAGTATCTCCAAGTAAACATTGAAGCCACGACTGTGTCACTGGACCCTTGCTCTTTTTGGGCTTCCAATCTGGATAAATGGCTGGAGCTAGCCACTTACGCCTTGGAGATCTTGTCATGCCCCGCAGCCAGCGTTCTGTCTGAACGTGTGTTCAGCGCCGCTGGTGGTGTGCTGACAGATAAGCGCACGCGGCTCTCCACTGATAATGTAGACAGACTCACGTTCATAAAGATGAACAAATCATGGATCCGAAATGACTTTTCTACCCCTGTGTCATCCTGGGGAGAGTAAAAGCTTGATGATTGGTTAAAATCACCCTACCAACCGTTTTAAGCTTTCAAATTACTAATCATGTTTATCTGTATCTTGACTGGAAAAAAATTTGGGCTTTGTAGCAGTGTGCAGCACTGATCCTATTAGGCCATCTATAATAAGCTTCACCAGATTTAAAATTAAAAATAATTTTTAGCTGCATCTAGCCCGGAAAATAATTTTGGGGCTCCGAGATGCGCAAGACACATAAGTGCCTTCTTGCTGCACTACCTGCAGCATGACCCTCATATTGTCAGAATTCGAAGTAATCATGACTACTGGGTTGCCACACTCTTAGATCCCCCAAACTTTTCGATCAACCTTTTCATTTTAATAAAGACCAAAAAAATGGTCATTTTTGAAATTATAAGCATTAGCAGGTTGTTAGAAACTGAAATCAAACAGTTTTCAACTCAAAACTTTATTCTAGGTGATGTTACATTTTCACATAGGACCCCTTGTTCGAAAGGAGCTTCTGAACTCTCTCGTCCATTGAATTTGTCAGGTTTTGGATGGTTTCTGCTTCAATTCTTTTGCATGAGGACAGAATACCCTCCCAGAGCTGTTGCTTAGATGTGAACTGCCTCCCGCCATCATAGACACTCCTTTTAATGATGCTCCAAAGGTTCTGAATGGGGTAGAGGTCAGGGGAGCATGGGGGTCACACCATAAGTTTCTCCCCTTTTATGCCCATATCAGCCAGAGATGTGCAGCATGAGATGGTGCATTATCATGCAGAAAAATGATCTTGCTGTGAAATACACGGTTCTTCTTCTTGAACCATGGCAGGAAGTGCTGTTTGAGAAAATCCACATACATTATGGAGTTCATCTTTAGCGCCTTCAGGGATCCTAAAGGGGCCGACAATCTCTCTCCCCATGATTCCAGCCCAAAACATTACTCCACCTCCTCCTTGTTGGCGCTGTAGCCGTGTTTGCGTGGGGTGTCCATCAACCAGCCATCCTCCACTCCATTCATCTGGACCATCGAGCGCTGCACGGCACTCATCCGTGAACAAAACAGTTTTGAAATCAGTCTTCATGTAATGTTTGGCCCACTGGAGCCGTTTCTGCTTGTGTGAAGTGGATAGAGGAGGTCGACAGGATGGCATATGCACAGCTGCAAACCTCTGAAGGACCCTGCATCTTGTTGTTCGGGGGACGTTGGAGGCACAAGCAGCTTCAAAAACTTGTCTGCTGCTATGACAAGGCTTTTTTGCCGCTGCTGTTTCAACCTGACGTAATTGCCTGTAGGAAAGAGTCCTCAATTTGCCCTTATCAGCACGCACACGTGTGTACTGTGAATCAGCTACATACTTCTTGATTGCCAAGACACTTCATCCTGATCATCGCACAATGTTGATTGTAGTCATGCCTTGACCTAAACACTCCACAATTTGTTGCTTCTCAGCAGCCGACACATCCTTTTTCTTTCCCATTTTGGCAGAAAATGTAGGCTGCTTAATAATGTGAGAGAGCCTTCTTAAGTAGTCTTGCCTTTCATTGGACACACCTGCCAAACTAATTAGCACAGGTGTCTGCAATTGCTTACAGTGATATAAAGAGCCCTGACACACATCACCATCAATGAGTTTAACTGACAAACAAACAAATTCTTCCCTTATCACTCCTAAACACTTTTTGCATAATAATTTGGAACGCGGTTTACATGTGCTTTTCCACAAAACACCAGTGGTTCACGTAGTGAATCTTACAGTTCTAACTTGCCAACCGTGGTCTGTATGGAATTGTTCAATAAAGGGCCCAAAATTAAGATAACATAGATGGGAGAGGTCTCTATGAATAGGAATTCCTAAGTATTTGATACCCTGTGAGGGCCAGGCAAAGGGAAAGTTGGACTGGATGGAATCCTATATGGATTTAGGGAGGGAGACATCGAGGGCCTCAGACTTCGCTGCATTGATTTTAAAATTTTACCATGTAACAAAGTGATCTATTTCAGCCATAACAGCAGGGATGGATATATGTGATTGAGTGATATATACTAGGACATCATCAGCAAATAGAGAGCACTTGTACTCGGTGCCTCCCACCTCAATCCACCTAATATTGGGGTTATGGCGAATTGATGAGAGCAGGTGCTCTGTCACTAGGATGTATAAGAGAGGGGACAGAGGACATCCCTGCCTTGTCCCATTGGTGATTGTGAAAGGTGATGAAAATGTTCTGGCGCACCCCCTGGGCCTTGGGACACCCAGAGCCGGACACTTTTTGGTGGATGCTGGTGGTTGTAGTCTTCGTGGCGGCGATCCGGTTCCGTGGCTCAGGGCGGTCAAACCAGTGGCGGAACTATTTATGTGGTTTTGATGTTTAAATGTCCGACTACGCCACCCGTGGATTGCGATCAGAGTGAACCGCCGCTACAGGGCAGACCGCTAAGGCTGGTGTTGTGGGTGCAGCAGAGCGTAGCATAACTCCCCACGGGAGGAGTATAGCCTCAGGGCAGTGTATGCGGAGGATGGGGGTGATGGTGCAGGGCAGCAGCAGTAACGACACGGAGTCAGTGATGCAGTTCAGGGCCTTTACTCACAGTTCTTATTATCCAGACCACGTCTGCAGGTAACGGCTACCCACGTCGTACTGTGCTCACCAGGTGAGGGGCTCAGACAACTCCCAGATAACTTTGGAGCGCTTCACAGGACCCCCTTTGTGTGTCCTTTGTCTGGCCTTTCTTACCAACACTTCTGTCCGGCTGCCTCGGGCCTCCTCTTGGTAAACTTGGCGCCAGTTTC
The DNA here is from genome assembly GCF_046119375.1 of Phyllobates terribilis. Lineage (NCBI taxonomy): Eukaryota > Metazoa > Chordata > Amphibia > Anura > Dendrobatidae > Phyllobates > Phyllobates terribilis. The sequence goes on along the minus strand of NW_027362762.1, from coordinate 317,939,870 downwards.
CCTGACCCTATGTGGTGCCTTCCTAGCGGGTGGAGCAAGGGGCTGCGCCACATAAAATGTCAGAGCCTCCGGTTTCTAGCTGAGGGTCGTTTCCTGCCTCCACTAGTTCGGGGACCGGTCTCCCCCTTTGGCCTGACCCCTCCACGCAGGTGGATTCGGGCGTGCGGTGGCGACTCGCCCGTCCGCACCCCTGGGATCCCTTCATTCCTCGTTCCTGGAGCCTTCTCCGCTCCTCTTCCTTCCTTCTCCCTCTTGCAGGCCTGGGCCTCTGTTACTAGGCCCGCCTCCGGAGCAGAGCTCATGCAGAGCCCCTGCTCCCTGCCACTTCTGCTCAGACTTCTCTGCACTGAACTAAGATGGTGCCCACCTTTTATACTCCCTTCTCAATGCACCCAGGAACTGCTTCCTCCCTGCTCCTGCACTGCAGGGTTCCCCTTCCTCAGTGTTCCCTCCCCCCACTCCAGCCAGGGACAGGGACTGTCGTGCCCATCTCAGGGGCATATTGGTCGCCCTGCCCCACGGCAATGTGGTGTAATGCATGCAGGTGTCGGGTCCTGATCCACACTCCATCCTTATCTGAGAGTGAGATATCACACCTCTGGGTGAGGTGCAATACGTCTGTAGCAACCGAGCCCTCGGTGCTACAGTTCCATTTATCTTCAGCCTAGGTGACGTATTGTGATACAGGGCCGTGATTTTGGCTATAAAAGGGTCCCCTAGACCCCTACCCCAAGCTTTTTAAGAGAATCATATATGGCGTGCCAGGAGACTCTATGGAATGCTTTCTCAGCATCCAACGAGAGTATCTACTTACAAATTTTTAACTGCATCTAGCCCAGGAAATACTTTGTGCCTAGTAGCAGTGTCTGCTAGTCAGCGGATTATCCCGGCTGTTAAGCAAGCTACACCACCTGTAGTTTGGACACTTAATTTTTTCAAAGGAAATGCTTCGGGACCACGGGATACTTAGTGAAGAGCATCAGGAGGCACCCCAAGGCATAGGGGCTGGGACTGGCACTAGGATGCCTTGCGGTGGACAGCCGAGCTCGATCCTTATAAAAGCTTTTTAACTGCAGCAGCTTTAGTGGACGCTACTGGAGCTGGAATTACGCGGCTGCTGGCATGAGACTTGCCCTCCAATAGATCCTTGTAAATGGATTTAAAGTGTATTCATTCAAATTAGAGGGACAATTTAAATTAAAAAGCTTAGAGCTGCCTCCACCACAGGGGGGCTCTCTCGACCCACCAGCGGACAGGCACCAGTATTGGGAGAGGGGGGCTGGCCGTCAGGGTTCACCGCGGCTCTGGCACAAACCCGGCGACACGGAGGTGGCACGGGCAGGAGCGGACTGGCCGTCTCGGCTTCTCACTTTTTGGATTTTAGAAGGGCATGACATGCCTATATCTGTGTCTCCCCCTCCTTTTACTCCTCCACCTCTTTTCTTTTCGCATGACTATATGTACTTGTCACTTTTCCATGTGTTAGTTGTGTCTTCTGAGCAGTTTGTCAGCTTTTGGACACCTTTGAAGGTGTTTTCTATGTGTTTCTATGTGTTTTTGTTTGCCTGCCATTGGTTTTAACGGTGTTCGAAGGTGTTCGACGAACAGTTCGACGAACAGTTCGGCGAACACACGGGTGTTCGACGAACCGAACCGAACTCAAACACTACGGGGGTGGCTCAACACTAGATGGAATAGCATGCCCATGCAAGGTGCTGTGGTAGCCATGCTGGTTCAGTATGCCTTCAATTTTGAATAAATCCCCATCAGTGTCACCAGCAAAGCACCCCCACACCATCACACCTCCTCCTCCATGCTTCACGATGGAAACCAGTCATGTAGAGTCCATCCGTTCACCTTTTCTGCGTCGCACAAAGACAAGGTGGTTGGAACCAAAGATCTCAAATTTGGACTCATTAGACCAAAGCACAGATTTCCACTGGTTTAATGTCCGTTCCTTGTGTTCTTTAGCCCAAACAAGTCTCTTCTGCTTGTTGCTTGTCCTTAGCAGTGGTTTCCTAGCAGCTATTTTACCATGAAGGCTTGCTGCACAAAGTCTCCTCTTAACAGTTGTTGTAGAGATGTGTCTGCTGCTAGAACTCTGTGCGGCATTGACCTGGTCTCTAATCTGAGCTGCTGTTAACCTGCGATTTCTGAGGCTGGTGACTCGGATAAACTTATCCTCAGAAGCAGAGGTGTCTCTTGGTCTTCCTTTCCTGGGGCGGTCCTCATGTGAGCCAGTTTCTTTGCAGCGCTTGATGGTTTTTGCAACTACATTTGGGGACACTTTCAAAGTTTTCCCAATTTTTCGCACTGACTGACCTTTATTTCTTAAAGTATTGATGGCCACTCGTTTTTCTTTCCTTAGCTGCTTTTTTCTTGCCATAATACAAATTCTAACAGTCTATTCAGTAGGACTGTCAGCTGTGTATCCACCAGACTTCTGCACAACAGAACTGATGGTCCCAACCCCATTTCTAAGGCAAGAAATCCCACTTATTAAACCTGACAGGGCACACCTGTGAAGTGAAAACCATTTCCGGTGACTACCTCTTGAAGCTCATCAAGAGAATGCCAAGAGTGTGCAAAGCAGTCATCAAAGCAAAAGGTGGCTACTTTGAAGAACCTAGAATATAAGAGATAATTTCAGTTGTTTCACACTTTTTTGTTAAGTATATAATTCCACATGTGTTAATTCATAGTTTTGATGCCTTCAGTGTGAATGTACAATTTTCATAGTCATGAAAATACAGAAAAATCTTTAAATGAGAAGGTGTGTTCAAACTTTTGGTCTGTACTTTATGTGCTGGAGAAAGGACATAATGCAGATAAAACTGAACTTGGCTGTTCAGGCTGTGCAACTCTGTTGATGTGCATCAGTTTGTAGCACCAGCAGATAAACCATCTGGTCCGCATATTATATGTATTGTAATTGGTGCTGCTGCTGCTGCTGCTTTGGTTATTTGTAAAATTATTAATTTTGTGAAAGAATATAGCACTTATGTAATGCTCATAACTTGTATTTGAGAATTTTAAACAATTTAGCCCTTTCTGACAAATTTTGCATTTCTGACCTGCACTGCGTATACACTCAGGGAAGTATTGACTTTACAGGAAGCAGATAATGGTCACTTGGTCATACATGCAGTTAGCAACTGTTAGCTGTGCAAAAATTTTACCGATTAGGGAGCATATATCTTCCTGTTAGTAAGCCAATTCCCACCCCTGCCCCCCCAATAAAAAAAAAAATCTTAATCATTTTGGAAAAAATTGATAATTTTCTGACAAAAAATGTCACTTTAGGAATTGAAAGAAATTTGGTTAGATAATTTTAAACCTTTGACCTATTTCACAATCCTGATTTCACCAAAAAATAGAAAGAAGCCATGTTAGAAAATTGATGCAAATAATAGGATGGCAGCCAGGTTTGTTCTACTGAGTCTGAAGCGCATATAATATAAAATGCAGCACAATTCAGTCGTCTGAAGTGTAGTGAACTTGGACATCTGGGAGTAAAATTTCCAATTTATTGGGCACACAAAAGGAGAACTGATGATGGAATGTAGGTAAAGGAGTTAGTGTATGAAAGCAATAGGTGAGGATGAAGAGGATGGGGCTGATAACAATGACAAGGCACTATTTGTAGATGCAGACAGGTTACCAAAAAGACATAGACGTGGTGTGGAAGGAGGATAACTTGAGCCATACTCATCTTGCTGGTCAGTTTGCTTTTAACACATGATCAGATGATGCCATTTCATGTACTGATGAAGTGATGTAGTTCCTAGCCAATGTGTGCAAGGATGTGTAGCACCCTGAGGATTCGGCTGCTACAGGGGTATTACACCTCAAGCCAGAGGTGTGGTATTCCACTCCCGGGTAAGGATGGAGTGTGGGACTGAGCTCAGTAGGCTGCATGCACTACATACATCCCATTTCCGGGGGACAGAACTACGGTACTCCCACCAGTATATGTGCAGGTATGACAGCGTCTGTCCCTGGCTGGAGTGGGAGGGGGGGTGGAACATCCCAGTAGTGTAGGGGCAGATAGGGGGAGTACTCTGGGTAAAGCTAGGAGCTCATTGGGTGCTAGTCACCTGGGCTCACACATAGAGGGAGTATATAAGGTGGGCACCATCTGAGGACAGGGTCTTTTTAGCAGGGGAGCTCAGCCAGGAGGGCTGACAGGGAGCTGTGGCTCCGGCTGGGCCCAGCTCCAGGGCCTAGCCTGCATTGAAGAGAGAGAGGAGGAAGAAAGGCCCAGAGAAGCAGAGTCAGAAGGAACCCTAAGAACCCAGAATCAGACCAAAAAGGGTGAAGGGTTGGCGGACACGGGTACCGGAACCCGAACTGGTGGAGGCCACTTATCCTCAGCCAGGAACCGGAGGTCGTGGTCAAGATTTGCCACGACCCTCACCAAATCCACCAGAAAGGCACACCAAGCATAGGGTCAGGGAACCCAGAGGAGGTTTGACCACCAAGAGACCCGAGGGAGCCGGCCAAAGGTGGATCCCTGGTGGGAATGGCCAGAGACAGAGAGAGAGAAAGGGAGCTCAGGACCACGCTCCAGAACTGCCTGGGGGTTAGCCGAGTCCAGGACCTGGTGGACGCAGCACGGCTCGGGTGGTCACTCAAGGCCAGAGTGACTGAGAGAACAACCGTGAGTAAAAACCCTGAAACTGCACCTCAAGTCTCTGACTCTCCTTTCTACAACATAACTACACCCATCATCCACACCTGCTGCCCTGAGGCCATACCCCTCCCGTTGGGGGTTATACCATCACTGCTGCACATATACCACCGGCCTCAGCGGACTGCTCTGCAGCGGCGGCTTCAAAGCCGCACTCAACGGGTGGCGTAGTCGATCAAATTAACATCTACTGCCATAGACTGCCACTTAGTTTGACACCCTGGGCACGGACCGGGTCACCGCCACAAGGACTACTACCCCCATCGAGATCCGGCTCCGGGTATCCCTTGCACATGGCCCAGGGGGCGCGTCAACTTTGGCGTAGTCGGCAGGATAACGTGCCCGCAACCACCGGGTACTGCGTGCCTGAAGAAAAGTTTATCTGTACCGTAAAAAGAAGTCTCCCGCCAATTCCGGAGGGTCCTCGCCATCGGACGCCATCACGGGTCGTTTCCCGCCGGTTGCCCGCCATCTGCAGCTTTTTCCCGCCATCCACGGAGTTTCCCGCCACTGGGAGACGATTCCCGCCATCTGAGAAGATTTCCCGCCCTGGCAGAGTGGACGCCATTATGGGCGTGCCAGAGGGTGGTAAGAGACAACCTCCCATCGTGGGCCAGGACCAAGAATGGCGCCAAAAACGAAGACCGCCCCCACCAGCAGAGGCTGCGATGCTAGCGATGTCCATCAGCGTGGGGGGTCTGCCCCTGGAACTGACAATCACCAAGTGGCCCCAGGACCGCCCTCAATGGGGGCGGATACAGAACAAAAGAGCGAAGATGGGTGCAGCCTGGAGGAGTCTGGAGGAGCCGTACCCGGAGATGGAGGGAGAGGCAGGCAGCACCGACCCTGTGGTCAGGAGCCTGATGCAAGCAACCACCCCACAAGACCTGGTGGAGATCCTGGCACAGCTCCCCCGAGACCGGGAGCGTGCACAGACCGCGCTGGAGGGCCTCGCACGGAGGATGGCCCAGGTGCAGCGAGAAACGCTGATGGAGTGGAGCAGGGAGATGGCCCAGCAGGCTGGAACCCGCCAGCGGAGCACACCACCCGCAACGAGGAGCACGCCTGCCCCTGAAGAGGATGCAGAAGGGACGGAGGCCGGAGACGACGCCGCAGAGGGAGCTGAAGAGACGGAGGCAAGTAAAGGGGACGTTACTACCCCGAGCCCAGCCACCGTAAGCCTACCCCCGCTCCCCGTCGCAGAGCTCGAAGTCCCACTGATCGTGCCCGTTGCCGCACCGCTACCGCTCCAGACTAGGCCCCAAGCAGGAGCCGCGACCACGCCCCCTGTGACGTCACGCGCCTCAACCCTGAGCGCGGCCAAGCAGGAGACGCCACCGGCCTGGTCGCAGGGCCGAGTACCCCCGGGCGCCGCAGTACCAACAGCGCCCTCTACTGAGCCACCGGCCTGGTCGCAAAGTCAAGTACCCCCGGGCGCCGCCGTCTTCACGGTGCCCTTTACCTTCAGGGTACCCCAAGCCTGGTCACAAGGCCTAGTGATCCCGGGCGCCGCTGCCACCACCGCGCCCTCAACTTCCACTGTGCCGCACCTGGGTGAAGACTTGTTTGCCCAGCACACTTGCCCGGATGGGCAGCCCTTTGCGTGGCCACCGGAGTACCACCATCCCCGACTCCGGAAAGAAAGACCCCTGGATGAGCCCCTAATCCCAGCTCCGGCGCCCGTCAAGATCACCCCACTCTCGCTGAAGGAAGGAGCAGGAGGACGCCGCTACTAAAGTACGGTAAATGGAACTGTAAAATAGTTACCCGTTAGGGTACAGGAACTGTTATCATTATAGTCCCCGTTGGGACCAGCAAATTAAACTGTTACCCGTATGTCCCTTAATCCCACTGGCCGAGGACTGAGAGCGGTCATTCTTCCCTAATCCCACTGGCCGAGGACTGAGAGCGGCCACCTCCCCTTGTATATAGTTGCGCTTTCTAAGGCGCCCCCTACTGGTTTTATAAGGAACTGTGTTTTTCCAGAAGAGACTGTTGCACTTTACCCGGTCACAAGTTGCACCGTGGCCGGAGGAACAAGAATGTTTATAATGAAAAGTTTTATATGAAGAGTATTATGCTGCTGATATATATATAGTGTTTTATATGTTTATGATGTTTTAAAAAAAAAAAAAAAATTGTATGTTTTTGGATATTTTATTCTTTTACAGCCCGAGGACGTGCTGTGGTTTACCAGGGGGGAATGTAGCACCCTGAGGATTCGGCTGCTACAGGGGTATTACACCTCAAGCCAGAGGTGTGGTATTCCACTCCCGGGTAAGGATGGAGTGTGGGACTGAGCTCAGTAGGCTGCATGCACTACATACATCCCATTTCCGGGGGACAGAACTACGGTACTCCCACCAGTATATGTGCAGGTACGACAGCGTCTGTCCCTGGCTGGAGTGGGAGGGGGGGTGGAACATCCCAGTAGTGTAGGGGCAGATAGGGGGAGTACTCTGGGTAAAGCTAGGAGCTCATTGGGTGCTAGTCACCTGGGCTCACACATAGAGGGAGTATATAAGGTGGGCACCATCTGAGGACAGGGTCTTTTTAGCAGGGGAGCTCAGCCAAGAGGGCTGACAGGGAGCTGTGGCTCCGGCTGGGCCCAGCTCCAGGGCCAAGCCTGCATTGAAGAGAGAGAGGAGGAAGAAAGGCCCAGAGAAGCAGAGTCAGAAGGAACCCTAAGAACCCAGAATCAGACCAAAAAGGGTGAAGGGTTGGCGGACACGGGTACCGGAACCCGAACTGGTGGAGGCCACTTATCCTCAGCCAGGAACCGGAGGTCGTGGTCAAGATTTGCCACGACCCTCACCAAATCCACCAGAAAGGCACACCAAGCATAGGGTCAGGGAACCCAGAGGAGGTTTGACCACCAAGAGACCCGAGGGAGCCGGCCAAAGGTGGATCCCTGGTGGGAATGGCCAGAGACAGAGAGAGAGAAAGGGAGCTCAGGACCACGCTCCAGAACTGCCTGGGGGTTAGCCGAGTCCAGGACCTGGTGGACGCAGCACGGCTCGGGTGGTCACTCAAGGCCAGAGTGACTGAGAGAACAACCGTGAGTAAAAACCCTGAAACTGCACCTCAAGTCTCTGACTCTCCTTTCTACAACATAACTACACCCATCATCCACACCTGCTGCCCTGAGGCCATACCCCTCCCGTTGGGGGTTATACCATCACTGCTGCACATATACCACCGGCCTCAGCGGACTGCTCTGCAGCGGCGGCTTCAAAGCCGCACTCAACGGGTGGCGTAGTCGATCAAATTAACATCTACTGCCATAGACTGCCACTTAGTTTGACACCCTGGGCACGGACCGGGTCACCGCCACAAGGACTACTACCCCCATCGAGATCCGGCTCCGGGTATCCCTTGCACATGGCCCAGGGGGCGCGTCAGATGCACCCAGCTTATATTCCAAAAGTACAGCCTGCACACTGTAATAGATTGGTCTTCCAGAAATTTGGAAACAAATTCCACATCAACCACCACAACAGATTTTGTGCACTGTTTAGCCATTTACATCAACTACAGTTGCAGCATCACCTGCTCCAGAGCTGACTGTTGAACCAGCAGATATTGCCCCATTCATCACCTCCTCGCCACCCCTGCCTGTTTCCCAGGTCTTGTCCACCACATAATCATCATCATCATAATCATCCATGATTCGGCTGAGCTGCCTTTGTGTGCAAAATGGCCAGGTCTCCTTGCTCCCCTTGCTTGCCTGCCTGATTTCCACCTCAAGATTTCATAGAATCATAGAATCATAGAATGGTAGAGTTGGAAGGGACCTCCTGGGTCATCTGGTCCAACCCCCTGCTCAAAGCAGGATTCACTAAATCATCTCAGACAGATGTCTGTCCAGCCTCTGTTTGAAGACGTCCATTGAAGGGGAACTCACCACCTCTCGTGGCAGCCTGTTCCACTCATTAATCACCCTAACTGTCAAAAAGTTTTTTCTAATATCTAATCTGTGTCTCCTCCCATTTAGTTTCATCCCATTGCTTCTAGTCTTTCCTTGTGCAAATGAGAATAAAGATGATCCTTCTACAATGTGACAGCCCTTGACATATTTGTAGACAGCTATTAAGTCTCCTCTCAGTCTTCTTTTTTGCAAGCTAAACAATCCCAAATCCTGCAACCGTTCCTCATAGGACATGGTTTGCAGACCAGTCACCATTCTGGTCGCTCTTCTCTGAACTTGCTCCAGTTTGTCTATGTCTTTTTTAAAATGTGGTGCCCAAAACTGTACACAGTATTCCAGATGAGGTCTGACCAAAGAGGAGTAAAGACCGATAATGACTTCACGTGATCTAGACTGTATGCTTCTGTTAATACATCCCAGAATTGTATTTGCCTTTTTTGCTGCTGCATCACACTGTTGACTCATGTTCAGTCTATGATCTATTAGTATACCTAAGTCTTTTTCACATGTACTCTTGCTTAGCTCTGTTCCTCCCATTCTGTATATGCTTTTTTCATTTTTATTGCCCAGATGTAGTACTTTGCATTTTTCCCTGTTAAAAACCATTCTGTTGGTTGCTGCCCACTGCTCCAGTTTATTTAGGTCTTTTTGAATTCTCTCTCTCTCTTCTCTAGTATTAGCTATCCCTCCTAGCTTTGTGTCATCAGCAAATTTAATCAGTTTACCCTCAATTCCTTCATCTAAATCATTGATAAAGATGTTGAACAATACAGGTCCCAGGATGGAGCCCTGTGGTACCCCACTTGAGACATTCATCCAGCTGGATGTGAAGCCATTTACAACCACCCTTTTAGTCCGATCACTAAGCCAGTTATGAATCCACCTAACAGTTGCCTGGTCCATTGCATACTTGGTCATTTTTTCATTAAGGATGGTGTGAGATACTTTGTCAAATGCTTTGCTGAAGTCAAGATATACTATATCTACAGCATTTCCCTGATCCACCCAGTCAGTGATTCTGTCATAGAAGGAAATTAAGTTAGTCTGACATGACTTGTTAGTTACAAACCCATGCTGACTCTGGTTAATCACTTCATTCTTATCCATGTACTTACATACATATTGTTTAATAATTTGTTCAAAGATCTTTCCTGGTATAGAAGTCAGACTCACCGGCCTATAGTTCCCTGGGTCCACCTTCTTCCCCTTTTTGAAGATAGGAACAACATTTGCTCTTCTCCAGTCTTCTGGGACTTCTCCTGTTCTCCAAGAATTTTCAAAGATTATGGAGAGTGGTTCTAATATTTATTCTATGATCTCCTTCAGTACTCTGGGGTGTAATTCATCTGGACCTGGAGACTTGAACTCATTTATGTTAGCTAAATATTCCCTCACAATCTTTCTGTTTACAGATAACTTGGATTCCTCTATTCCTTTAAAAGGACAGTGAAGATCAGTTGATGTTACATTTTCTTTCTGAGAGAAAACAGATGCAAAATAGGAATTAAAAAGTTCGGCCTTCTCAACATCCTCTCTTACCATTTCTCCATTTTCATCCTGTAAAAATCCTATAGCATCTTTGACTTTTCTTTTACTTTTGACATACCCCCAAAATCCTTTTTTATTGCTTTTGACATCTCTTGCAAGCCTTAATTCATTGTCAGCTTTAGCTAACCTGATACGTGCCCTGCAGGATCTGCAGACTGCATTATAATCTTCTTTAGATATGCCTCCCTCTTTCCATTTAATAAACATTTCTTTCTTTCTTTTTAGCATGTGTTTAAGTTCTGTGTTCATCCATCCTGGTTTCCTTAAATGCTTCCCATTCTTCCTACTTTTCGGGATTGTTAACGATTGTGCTTTGAGAATCTCATTTTTAAAAATTTCCCATCCTTCCTGGACATTTTTGTCCTTAAGGACATCCAGCCATTGGATCCCTCCTATTCTCTTTCTGAGTCTCTTAAAATCTGCCTTTCTAAAATCTAACCTTGAAGTTTGAGTCTTCGCATGTCTTCCTCCTCTAGTTATCCAAAATTCTATAATAGCATGATCGCTGCCTCCTAGCGTCCCAGCCACCTTTACCTCCTCAACCATTTCCTCCCTGTTTATAAGGATTAGATCCAAAGTAGAAGATCCCCTTGTTTTCTCCCCTACCTTTTGGAAGATAAAGTTGTCAGCAAGAGAGGATAAGAATTTGCTTGACCCGTTAGTTTTACTTGAGAGAGATTCCCAACAAATGTCTGGATAGTTGAAATCTCCCATGACCACTACGTCATATTTTTTGGAGAACTTGGTCATTTGATACATAAAGAGTTCATCCATATCTTCAGCTTGCCCAGGTGGCCTGTAGTAAATGCCTACAATGGTGTCCTTTCCGTTGTTCTCTCCTTGTATTCTTACCCAAACAGTTTCCACAGAACTCCCAGTCTCTGAAGCTTCAATCTCTGTGCAGATATACGCTTTTCTAACATACAATGCGACACCTCCTCCTCGTTTATCAAGTCTGTTTCTTGCAAATAAGTTGTATCCTTTTAGCCTTTTATTCCAATCATGTGTATCGTCCCACCAAGTTTCAGTGATTCCAATGACATCATATTCCTTTTCCTGCGTTAGTAGTTCCAATTCTCCTTGTTTGTTGCCCATGCTTTGTGCATTTGTATAAAAACATTTTAGTTTGTGATTGGTTTCTCTTCCTCCCATATTTTTATTATTTAAATTGTTTTGTCTTCGTTCTTCCTTTCCACTTCCAGTAGCAGAGATCTCAATAGTATTTGTCAGCGGTATGGCTTTTTCTGGCCTTTTGCTTCCCTTCCCACATTGTTCTAGTTTAAAGCTCTCCTGATGAGTGTAGCAAGGCGACTTCCAAATACATGTTTTCCAGTCTTCGTAAGGTGCACCCCATCTCTAGCAAGTAGTCCATCGTATAGGTAATTCATTCCGTGATCCAGAAATCCAAATCCTTGTTGACGGCACCATCGACGTAGCCAGTTGTTCACCTGTAGAATCTTATTCCACCTCATTGTTCCATGGCCATCCACTGGGATGATGGATGAGAAGCTCAGAGTGCAACTACCACTGACAATAATCATACTATCATGGCTCGCAACAAAGCTTAGCATTACAACTTTAGGACTATGTGGAAGAACAGAAACAGGTGTCATTGATGGAATGGAAATTCTGCTATGTACAACATTAAGCATTATGATGGCGGAGGAGGTGGAATAATCAGAACAATGACTCTAGTTGATGGTGTCACTGTCAGAGCCTACATCATCCTGCTGTGATTGAAATGAGTGATGTGACAGGTATTCTATAAGGCCCTTCACTTTCTCCCCACTAATACACTTGCCAGAGACAAAGGAGGCAAAGTGTGACTTGTGTTTGGTACTACTACTGCCAGGATGGTTGCTGTCATCAGTGTTGATGGTGTTGCTGCTGCTAGTGGTTCCCACAGTTTTTATTTGTGATACAGGGTTTATTTCTATCATGGCAACACATCTGTTGTCCATGCTAGATTTTAGTTTACCATATATTTTTGACAGAATTATAACAATTATTTTGTGTGTAAAACTTTGTTATCACACTTAGCCAACCCAGGGAAAATATTAAATCAACCAGAAAGGTGGGCAGGGCTCATATGATGGACAAAAAGGATAATTCAACAACAGCCTGCCTGCAATATGAATGTGGCTTGCGTCTCTAATTTCACAATTTTTGTTATGTGATAGCTGGTGGTCATTAACCGGTTCAGGACCGCCCACTGTACATAAACGTCGGCGCTGCCTGGGCTCTGTGCAGCGCCGACGTTTAAAAACGGTGGGTGGTCCCGCAGCGCTCAGGACCCCCAGGGTCCTGCTAGCGCTGCGGTACTGGTTCAGAGCGATAGCTCTGACATGTGGCATCATGGGGACCTGATTGGATCAGGTCCCCATGATGTTAACCTGTTCCTATCTTCTAGATGCCGCGATCCATAGCGATCGCGGCATTTAAAAGATAGGGACAGCCGGTGGTCGGCGATCGGGACCCCCCACATACCTGTCAGCGGCGGGGATCCCGGTGCTGTGACCTCTGACATCATCGAGACCTGATTGGCTCAGGTCTCGATGATGTCAGCGTCACACCAGCCAATCAGAGAGATCACCAGGGAAGTTTGTTTTAGCAACAAACTTTCCCGGGCGATCTGCCTGATAAATGCAGTTTCTCCTCCGATCTCAGTGAGAGAGCAGAGGAGAAACAGTGTGACAAGAGCTGTGTCAGCCTTGCCACTGTGAAAGTAAAAAAAAAATAAAATAAAAAAGAAAGTAAGAGTTAGGGTTAGTGAGTCTGTCAGATCAGTCAGTCCTGTCAGATCAGTCCAGTCAGATCTGTCAGTCAGTCAGTCCTGTCAGATCAGTCCAGTCAGATCTGTCAGTCCTGTCAGATCTGTCAGTCACTCACTGGTCTATTCGGGTGCTCTGAAGAAAAAAGTAATCTCAATTGCAAAAAGAACTTCGGCACTCCATACATGAAAATATAAGAAATATTGTATCTGGACTAATGTCACTTTGAAAAATGAAGGTTTTTTGCGCATAATTTGGCCAATTTATGTGTGCCCATCAACCACGACAAGGTCACCTTCGTATGATGGGAAACTACGCTACACTACCACTGGATATGCCACTCTTGGGCTGTAAGCCTGTATGGACAATATGTCTCTGCTTGGGCTTTTAACCTACAATGCTGGTAGAGCTAGTTAAAACCACCTGTGACTGAATGGGAGGGACACATGGTCAGAAAAAAGGCTGTCAAACTTCTAATAGTGTGAAAATTTGTCAGAAAAATTCTTAAGCCTCTACACCCCAACACAAAATATTTCTATAGACGAGTCCCTTGTAAAATTCAAAGGAAGACTGCACCTCAAGCAATTTATCCCATCTAAAAGGGCAAGGTTTGGAATAAAGCTCTATAAAATGTGCGAAAGTTCAACCGGATACACATCCGCTTTTCGCATATATGAGGGAAAAGATAGCCAACTAAACCCACCAGGATGCCCTACTTATCTGGGGACATCTGGAAAAATAGTTTGGGAGCTGATAAGTCCATTTTTTCAAAAAGGCTACAATCTATATGTGGACAATTATTACACCAACATACCCCTATTTAAAAGTCTGGTTGAACACAACATCGGGGCTTGTGGGACCATCCGTAAAAACCGTCAGGGGTTTCCACAACCATTGGTCAACCAAAAGTTTCAAAAGGGGCAGTCAGGGGCTGTACGCAACGGAGAGCTGCTTGCCCTGAAATATAGGGATAAGAGGGATATTTTTGTCCTCAGCTCGATCCACACAGATGCCACAAGGGCCACTGTAGAACTAGGATCCACCACTCCGAAGCAAAAACCTGTGTCAGTCATTGACTACAACAAACACATGGGGGGTGTGGACCTTGCAGACCAGGTTCTACAGCCATACCAGGTATCAAGAAAGTCCTATACCTGGTATAAAAAGTTGGTTATTTATTTGTTTCAGGTGGCCACATACAATTCTTTTGTGTTGTACAAAAAAGCAGGAAATTCAGATCCTTTTCTTGATTATCAAGAAAAGGTAATTGAAAATCTTGTCTTTCAAAGTGTTAGCCCCGCTCATCCATTAGAATCTGAGGATGTGAAAAGACTCACTGAGCGACATTTTATTGCACTTATTCCAGCAACGGAAACAAGAAGGAACCCCCAGAAAAGATGTCGTGTATGTACTAAGAGAGGAATGAGGCGTGATACCCACTACTATTGCCCACAATGCCCATCATTGCCAGCCTTATGCGTCACTGACTGCTTTAAAATCTTCCACACAGAACCACGTTTTTAAACTGTAAAAATGTATCCCAATTTGTCATTCAAACATTTGGTTCATTTAGTGAATGACACATTCGAGTACAGCTCACTTAATTTCCAGGGGGGGTTCTCCAGAATCTAAACCTTCCATTGCGTGCTTGTTTCTGGAAATCATCCATTGAGTTAAAATGGTCACTAAACCCATAGATGAATTCCCAGAGGGGTTTCATTTCCAAAATGGGGTCACTTCAGGGGGGATTCTTTAGCTCTGGTACTCTGAAAAGTGCCAGAACAGCATAATCCCCCCTGAAGTGACCCCATTATAGAAATGACACCTCTGTGGGAATTCATCTATGGGTTTAGTGACCATTTACCTATCTACTTATTTTCCCACCACTAGATTAATTTATACAGAGGAGTAGATTGTAAAATTCGGTCACTTGTTGTGGGTTTCCTCTGTTTAGGCACCTCAGGGGCTCTCCAAATGCAACATGGCGTCCGCTATCCATTCCAGTCAAATTTCCATTCCAAAAGTCAAATGGCGCTCCTTACCTTCCAAGCCATGCCGTGCGCCCAAACAGTGGCTTTGCACCACATATGGGGTATCAGCGTGCTCAGGAGAAATTGCACAACACATTTTGGGGTCCATTTTTTCTGGCTGCCCTTGTGAAAATTAAAAATTTGAGGCTAAAGTAGCAGTTTTGTGTTAAAAATTTGTTTTTTTATTTTCACGCTTCAACATTATAAAATTCTGTGAAGCCCCTGGGGGTTCAAGGTGCTCACCACACATCTAGATAAGTTCCTTGAGGGGTCTAGTTTCCAAAATGGGGTCACTTGTTGGGGGTTTCCTCTGTTTAGGCACCTCAGGGGCTCTCCAAATGCAACATGGCGTCCGCTATCCATTCCAGTCAAATTTCCATTCCAAAAGTCAAATGGCGCTCCTTATCTTCCAAGCCATGCCGTGCGCCCAAACAGTGGCTTTGCACCACATATGGGGTATCAGCGTGCTCAGGAGAAATTGCACAACACATTTTGGGGTCCATTTTTTCTGGCTGCCCTTGTGAAAATTAAAAATTTGAGGCTAAAGTAGCAGTTTTGTGTTAAAAATGTGTTTTTTTATTTTCACACTTCAACATTATAAAATTCTGTGAAGCCCCTGGGGGTTCAAGGTGCTCACCACACATCTAGATAAGTTCCTTGAGGGGTCTAGTTTCCAAAATGGGGTCACTTGTTGGGGGTTTCCTCTGTTTAGGCACCTCAGGGGCTCTCCAAATGCAACATGGCGTCCGCTATCCATTCCAGTCAAATTTCCATTCCAAAAGTCAAATGGCGCTCCTTACCTTCCAAGCCATGCCGTGCGCCCAAACAGTGGCTTTGCACCACATATGGGGTATCAGCGTGCTCAGGAGAAATTGCACAACACATTTTGGGGTCCATTTTTTCTGGCTGCCCTTGTGAAAATTAAAAATTTGAGGCTAAAGTAGCAGTTTTGTGTTAAAAATTTGTTTTTTTATTTTCACACTTCAACATTATAAAATTCTGTGAAGCCCCTGGGTGTTCAAGGTGCTCACCACACATCTAGATAAGTTCCTTGAGGGGTCTAGTTTCCAAAATGGGGTCACTTGTTGGGGGTTTCCTCTGTTTAGGCACCTCAGGGGCTCTCCAAATGCAACTTGGCGTCCGCTATCCATTCCAGTCAAATTTCCATTCCAAAAGTCAAATGGCGCTCCTTACCTTCCAAGCCATGCTGTGCGCCCAAACAGTGGCTTTGCACCACATATGGGGTATCAGCGTGCTCAGGAGAAATTGCACAACACATTTTGGGGTCCATTTTTTCTGGCTGCCCTTGTGAAAATTAAAAATTTGAGGCTAAAGTAGCAGTTTTGTGTTAAAAATTAGTTTTTTTATTTTCACACTTCAACATTATAAAATTCTGTGAAGCCCCTGGGGGTTCAAGGTGCTCACCACACATCTAGATAAGTTCCTTAAGGGGTCTAGTTTCCAAAATGGGGTCACTTGTTGGGGGTTTCCTCTGTTTAGGCACCTCAGGGGCTCTCCAAATGCAACATGGCGTCCGCTATCCATTCCAGTCAAATTTCCATTCCTAAAGTCAAATGGCGCTCCTTACCTTCCAAGCCATGCCGTGCACCCAAACAGTGGCTTTGCACCACATATGGGGTATCAGCATGCTCAGGAGAAATTACACAACACATTTTGGGGTCCATTTTTTCTGGCTGCCCTTGTGAAAATTAAAAATTTGAGGTTAAAGTAGCAGTTTTGTAAAAAAAGTTAAATGTTCATTGTTTTCTTCCACATTCCAAAAATTCCTGTGAAGCACCTGAAGGGTTAATAAACTTCTTGAATGTGGTTTTGAGCACCTTGAGGGGTGCAGTTTTTAGAATGGTATCACTTTTGGGTATTTTCTGTCATAAAGGCTCCTCAAAGTCACTTCAAATAAGATGTGGTCCCTAAAAAAATGTTTTTGTAAATTTTGTTGTAAAAATGAGAAATCGCTGGTCAACTTTTAACCCTTATAGCTTCCTAACAAAAAAAATTTTGGTTCCAAAATTGTGCTGATGTGAAGTAGACATGTGGGCAATGTTATTTATTAACTATTTTGTGTGATATATCTCTCTGATTAAAGGGCATGAAAATTCAAAGTTTGAAAATTGCAAAATTTTCAAAATTTTCGCCAAATTTCCAATTTTTTCACAATCAAACGCAAGTGATATCAAAGAAATTTTACCACTATCATGAAGTACAATATGTCACAAAAAAACAATCTCAGAATCAGGGGGATCCGTTGAAGCGTTCCAGAGTAATTACCTCATAAAATGACAGTGGTCAGAATTGAAAAAATTGGCCCGGTCACGAAGGCAAAAACAGGCTCTGGCGCGAAGTGGTTAAGTGGAAACCCATCCTGCTATGCCTGTTGTTATTAGCCCACTTTCTGAGTCTTCTGCAGGGTGTGAATTGATGCCAGGCATTTTTTACATTTTTGGCTGTTCCTTGTGAATTGAAACACAGAGTTTTCAAATTCGCAGGGTCCTGCAGATTTCAAGAAATTTGACTTGCAGTCGATGCTCATGTCAATCCACTCAACTCTACTTGCTACTTAAAGTATTTCACCGCTAGTCAGGTACCACTGTCACTGGATAATCAATGTTATTTTATTCAACTGTCAATGCTTTTAATGTTATTGCTAGTCTCTCCTGTCTATGAAAGGCCAGGTATGAGGTGTTATGTGTTGAAATTGTCAGTAAATCACTCTAAAAGCATTTATATGCACTTCATATAAAGTATATGAGCTTTATGCATAATACATTTATCAGACGGCACACAAGCTTCTTATAGATGTTGCCTTTAGTCAGAGTCAAACACAGGAAACCAGTGCTGCAATGTACTAAATTCATATTTTTAACAAAACTCACAAACAATACTAAATTCTGGGGGTCCTTATACCAAGCTACCAGAATACAACACACCAGAATTATAAATGGTAGATAAATATGTGAGGCGCTCTGTTATAGATTTTGCATTGGACCCAGGAGCTTTCAGTTCTACCTCTGTGAACTTGGTACTCTTGCCACATGCAATATTTATTAAATATTAAACATTATGAATTTTTATAAAGTTGAGATAAACCTCTCTGATAAAGAAAATGTTCTCAAACTGTAAATTATACAAGGCTGAATTGTTGGCCTCTGGATTGAAAAAATATCAAACTCCCATCCCTACAATGTCAAGGATTATTAAGAAGCGGCCTCATCAAAAACAAAGATGTAATTTTGAAATTACAAGGTCTAGAGTCATAATGAAACAAAGAAAACACTTTTCAGAAAAAAAATATTGTTGAGTTGTATTATTTGAAACCTGCATAATTGCACAATTCTGCTGCCAGAGCTTCAATGTAGCTAAAAGCTGTTCCAAGTTTGTTTTACTTTGTAATGTAAAAATCCAATGTATAATTTGAATATTAAATAAGAAACATCCTGCATTACAAATGCATCTTTAATTTTGCTGTGCATTTAACTCACAAAGTAAATTGCTGTCTGAGCCTTCGTGACATCTAGTCCTGTCTACCGGAAAACAAAAGGAAACCCACATGGTCTATTAAGCACAGTATTCAATCACTCTCTTACTATGGCCCATACATTATTCCACTGTCATAGTTTATTAACTAATTCTATGGTGACTTAAGCATTTCTTCTGATTATGCCCCTAATGTTACTAATGGATGAGCAATCAACATGCAAGTGAGACAGTTTAATCTGTACTCATTAGCTGACAAAATTGTAAAGCAATTGTAGTGAATGTTAATGCAATTGTAATGAGTTTAGCAAGGAGTTGTCTGTACTTACCAAGGTTTTATCAACAGTAGTAACAAATAAACTAGGTGTGTCTGTGGTGTGTATTTCACAGCACAGGTAACATTGCCCCAAATCAAGAAGGCTATTCATAATTTAAAGTGATGCTCTATCACTATAAAAAGCATCTGAGTTCTTCAATAAGTAGATTTGAGGGTGTTAAATCATAATATGCTAATTACAGAATCTCCCTGCTTAATTGGCTAGGTGGCACCACATGGTCATGGCTGAGGCACTTTATGGCAAAAGGATTCTTGGAGGAGGATCAGAGTGAGCAATATGCGGTCATGACTACTGAGACTTGACCGTGCGGAAGACAGGGTGGTGGTGGTGGTGGTGGCAAAGTGACTGGAAGCATTATCTGCAATCCAATTGTGCTTGCCGTGGCACAATTTCAGCTTGCCCACAGCCTCGGCCTCGGCCTCTGCATGCACCATCACGTCCACTTCCCCATCCCTTGCTACGTGCCTTGCCAATTTTAAATGGAGGATTATATTTTGCACGGTCCCAACAAATGGTTGGATTTGTACCGCGGTAATATGGGAAACGTCTGACGGATGCCCACGATTTTAAATACCGGCCTTGTAGTTTCCTATTATTGGCAGCAACCACGTGTCAATAGCTTCACCGACACACTGCTGCCAAACTGTAAAAGGAGGATAATATTTTACATGGTCCCTACAAATTGCTGGATTTGTACCGCGGTAATATGTGATACGTCTGACGGATGCACACGGTTTTAAATACCGGCCTTGTAGTCTATAATTACTGGTAGTGACCACGTGTGAATAACTTCACTGCCACACTGCTGTCAAACTATAAATGAAGGATAATATTTTGCACAGTCACTACAAATGGCTGTGTGGCGCCCCTGAGGGTTCGGTCGCCACAAGGGGGGATACTGCAGCCTGTCAGCAGGTGTAGTGTCTCCTCACCCAGGTAAGGAAGGTGTACTAATCAGGACCCTGAATCTACATTCAACACTACACACTCCTGACCTATGGGAGGCAAGTATGCACCATAGTGCTGCCTCTGCAGGATCACGAGTGGGGGAACCAAA
Source organism: Phyllobates terribilis (assembly GCF_046119375.1). NCBI lineage: Eukaryota > Metazoa > Chordata > Amphibia > Anura > Dendrobatidae > Phyllobates > Phyllobates terribilis. The sequence goes on along the minus strand of NW_027362762.1, from coordinate 317,920,016 downwards.
AGTTAGGGGAACCATGTAGTGGGTGAAGAGTAGAACACACTTTTAGTTTGCACACATAATTTCATACTTAATACTCAGCCATTTTGGGTTGAAGGTCTTTGGATTGTGAACTTCAGCACTGAACGTGGATCCTGTGTGGACCTGCAGTGGATGGGGACATGGCCCTCGTGCCCTGGCCTTGGGGCGAGGGGCAGGTTGGAGTTAACCTATGTCTCCACCTGGTCAGGGACCATCACCAAGAAGGCCTGGAGTTCAGGAGTAGAGCTCCATAGCAAAAGGATCCCAGGGAGCACGGACGGAGCGGCTTACGCCACCTGTACTCTCCATTCTGGCCCTGCCAGAGGGACTCCTGCTGCAAGAAGGGTACCGGCCCCCAACATCTGACTTTGCCACTTTACGTCTCTGTCAGAGAAGCCCGGTAGGCTATAGTGGATCCCGTCGGGTGACGGGCGGAATGGAATTGCCGCCTTACCCTATATCTGTGCATAGTCCAGAGGGAGACCCAGCCTTTGCACGCACACACACAGGAGAGGTTCAAAGGGGACTGTTAGGAACACTCGGAGGGTCCTGATCCAGGCACCTGAAGCACCTGGGTGCGCTGAGCCCTCATACCTGGTGGCCGCAGTGATCCGTGAGGAGCAGGGAGAAGCCTTGCCGCTGCTTAAAAGTACTGTGAGTAAAAACCCTGGAAGACTATCCCTGTGGCCTCTGGACTCTTTATTACACACTGCACCACACTGCGCCCAGGCGACAAGGACCACTCTCCCCATCCTCCTGTCCCATCTGCCCTGAGGCACAGCTCCGCCTGTGGGGAGTTATACCATCACTAGCTGCCACAACACCCGGCCTTAGAGGACTGCTAGCAGCGCTGGTGGCGCATCACCAGACACCGCAGGTGGCGTAGTCGATAATACCACTCAACCCGGAAAGCCCTAACATCATTTTTAATGTGACGGCCCTGGGCACGGAACGGGTCCAGGCCACGACTGCCTCCCCAACATCTGACCCGGCTCCGAGTACCCCATCTTCCCAGGGCAGGGCTTGCGAGCGTCACAGCTGGATTTGTACCGCAGTAATATGGGATCACGTCTGATGATGGAAAAGATCAGGTTGTATTCTGCAGTGCTAAAAAGCAAATGGAGCAGTAAAATATTGGACTCTATTACTTTTTAAGAAAATAATCAGGATTAAGAGCTAAAAAAAAAGCTCTGATATCTAGTACAATGGCTATCTGTAATAGGCAGAAGCAGCATATAGAACGTGCAATGGACACTATTGTGCTGTATAGTGTTCACAAATTTCTCTGCCTGCCTAACTCCTGCTATCACCAGTGAATATATGCAGCTGGATTAGACCTCAGAAGGACTGTTAGTTCAGTTGGATATGTATCTTGGTGTGAAATACCTATACCTAACTATTACACCGCCAATTGTCTCCCTCACCCAGCAGCACCTCTCCCTACTCTGCCTGTCTAAACATTAGACTGTGACAAGCATAGCGTCACCAGGTCTTATATAGACCCGATGATGCTATGCGGCCAGCCAATCACTGTAATGCCACAACTAAGATGGCTATGGCATTACACTGAGTGGCAGACAATCCCTGCGTGTTCATTGGCTCTCTAAAGAGCACCAAATATGCAGGGCAGGACCCGAACTCCCGCCCGAGAATCCTGGAAATACTCGCCGAGCATCTTGAGCAGTGAGATGCTCGGGCGAGTACCAAGCTGTGACAACCATGCTCGCTCATCACTACTGACCAGCTCTGCCCACTTTTTAAAAAGTGGGTAGAACTTAGGCAGAATGGGGTGTGACTAAGCACACCCAACAAATTCATCATAATTTACACCACCAAAGGGGTCCGTAGCTGTCTTATATTTCTGGAGGTGGCATATGACAGTTGAAAAATGCAACAAATTCATTAAAGAGATGCTTGCCACTTATAATGACTTCAGTTCTCTTAACCATTGCTCCCTCCCTAGACTGGAGTACAAAATGCCAGTCTTAATTGGGCCGTTAATGTCTTTTTAACCTTTGAATTTAAGTGAAAGATTTTGACGATATAGAGGCACACTGATTATTTTTTATATAACTTAATCACTCCTTAGTGACCCCAATGGAAAAGCATATTACCAAGCTAATTATACACTATTGAAAAAGTGATAGTTGTTTGACTTCTCTGAGTTTTCATAATTACTGTGTAAAAGAGGTGATGCTCAGAAACCTAGAATACTGTTCATATATAAAATATACCCTATTCTATGATCTATTATTTTCTGTTTTGTACTTGCATTTACTAGAAGAATTTGTTTCAAGATATTCCATACTACCAAAGGAGAGAAAATAACTTATTTTCCATCCTCTTCAGAGTGTTACCTCCTTTAAATTTGCATCATGTTTGTGATTTGACCCATTAATCTGCTTGAAAATGCTATGCAATCTGCAAGCAGCATATGATAGAGTAGGAGGTGCTGCTTAGAGATGAGCGTTGTTCGACTCGAACTGTCCGCCAATCTCAAATTCGAGCTGTTTTGGGAGGTGTTCGAGCCGTTCGGCGAACACGAACGATTTGAAAAAAATTTGGCTGTTCGAGGTTATGTTCGATAACTGTTCGTGCACGAAAATCATAACTGGATTTTTTCTCAGTAATGATGAAAATTAATGTTAATACGCAGTTTGAGTGTACAGCGGGGCGGGGGGAGGGGCAGGGGATGGATCTCTGCAGGAATAATGAAGATCTCCATTTTTTTTTCTCTTTCCGGCATTTACAGTGGGGAGGTGCAATCTGTCAGCCTATCAGCAGCGCACACACGGAGCGAAGTGCTTTTTTTCACACAAGCAAGGGCATGTGTCATTGGCAGTGTATGTCACATGTCCTTGCCCTATAAGACCCAGCCATTTTCCCCGTCGCCACCATTTTCTCACTGCTGCAGCTGCGTGTTAGACGGCACCGCTGTTGCTGTGTGCGCTATACCTTGTTAATTTCAAGCCAATTTTCGCACAAATCTACAGATAGCTTGGGAGTAGGGAATAGTTGTGATTGCAGTCCTTTTAAGGACTAGGTTACAGCATTTCCTACGATTTTTATCAGGCAGGTCTGTGCTCTTAAATAGATAGGTTGTGGGAGTAAAGACTAATTGTAATTGCAGTCCTTTTCAGGACTAAGTTACATCAGTTCCTATCAGTTTTTGCCAGGCAGGTCTGTGCCAGTGCTGTGCAAGTTTTTTTCACAGCATTTGGCTAAATCTAGCAAAGCTAATCCTTTTTGGCCTATTGCAGAGTGTGTTAGTCAGTGGAGTAGCCTATCTGTGTTGCAAGCTACACCACCTGTGTATAAAATACCAATTTTTTTACTGCACCTAGTGAAGTAAAACCTTTTGGGCATAGCATCATTCTATTAGTCCATCTATACTGACCTCCATAAGGTTGCAAATTGAATACAATTTTTTTCTGCATCTAGCTCTGAAAAAATATTTGGCCTTCTAGCTGTGTGTGGGACTTGTTCTATTAGTCCATCTATACTGACCTCCATCAGGTTGCAAACTGAATATAATTTTTTTCTGCATCTACCTCTGAAAAAATATTTGGGCTTCTAGCTGTGTGTGGGACTTGTTCTATTAGTCCATCTATACTGACCTACATCAGGTTGCAAATTGAATATAATTTTTTTCTGCATCTAGCTCTGAAAAAATATTTGGGCTTCTAGCAGTGTGTGGGACTTGTTCTATTAGTCCATCTATACTGACCTCCATCAGGTTGCAAATTGAATATAATTTTTTTCTGCATCTAGCTCTGAAAAAATATTTGGCCTTCTAGCTGTGTGTGGGACTTGTTCTATTAGTCCATCTATACTAACCTCCATCAGGTTGCAAACTGAATATAATTTTTTTCTGCATCTACCTCTGAAAAAATATTTGGGCTTCTAGCTGTGTGTGGGACTTGTTCTATTAGTCCATCTATATTGACCTCCATCACGTTGCAAATTGAATATAATTTTTTTCTGCATCTAGCTCTGAAAAAATATTTGGGCTTCTAGCAGTGTGTGGGACTTGTTCTATTAGTCCATCTATACTGACCTCCATCAGGTTGCAAATTGAATATAATTTTTTTCTGCATCTAGCTCTGAAAAAATATTTGGGCTTCTAGCAGTGTGTGGGACTTGTTCTATTAGTCCAGCTATACTGACCTCCATCAGGTTGCAAACTGAATATAATTTTTTTATGCATCTACCTCTGAAAAAATATTTGGGCTTCTAGCAGTGTGTGGGACTTGTTCTATTAGTCCATCTATACTGACCTCCATCAGGTTGCAAACTGAATATAATTTTTTTCTGCATCTACCTCTGAAAAAATATTTGGGCTTCTAGCTGTGTGTGGGACTTGTTCTATTAGTCCATCTATGCTGACCTCCATCAGGTTGCAAATTGAATATAATATTTTTCTGCATCTAGCTCTGAAAAAATATTTGGCCTTCTAGCAGTGTGTGGGACTTGTTCTATTAGTCCATCTATACTGACCTCCATCAGGTTGCAAACTGAATATAATTTTTTTCTGCATCTACCTCTGAAAAAAATATTTGGGCTTCTAGCTGTGTGTGGGACTTGTTCTATTAGTCCATCTATACTGACCTCCATCACGTTGCAAATTGAATATAATTTTTTTCTGCGTCTAGCTCTGAAAAAATATTTGGCCTTCTAGCAGTGTGTGGGACTTGTTCTATTAGTCCATCTATACTGACCTCCATCAAGTTGCAAACTGAATATAATTTTTTTCTGCTTCTACCTCTGAAAAAATATTTGGGCTTCTAGCTGTGTGTGCGACTTGTTCTATTAGTCCATCTATACTGACCTCCATCAGGTTGCAAACTGAATATAATTTTTTCTGCATCTAACCCAGACAATAGTTTTGGCCTAATACCACAGTTTGGCCACTCAGCTCTGCTCGGTACCCATCCATTGTTTTTTTGTGCAAACAACTCCAGAGTTGTGAATTAGTTAACCACCAAATGCTGCTGGTGGAAAGGGGAATAGGCGTGTTGGGAAGGGGAAAAAAGGTTGTTTCCGTGGAGTGGGTGTTAAAGCAACAGTAGCATCTGCAGAAGAAAGACCATCTTCCAGCAAAACTAAAATGTCTACTTCTTTTAGCGGACAATGTGATAAGATCCCTTTCTTACGAACACGCCAATCGCTACAAATTCCAGATGAGGCACAAAAACAGCAGGTGCTTCAACAGATATCAAGTGCTCCTTTAAGTGGGCTCTCCTCCACATCAACTGCAACATCACAAATACTCCAGTCCTCAGAGGTGTCACCCCAATCGCACTTGCTTCCTCACAGCTCCCAAATCTCCAGCTGCCCGTCTGAGTATGAGGTAGAACAGATGTTGAGTCTGCAGAGCTGTTTACTCATACTATAGCCTGGGAATCAGAGGTCGGCTCCAGCGCTTCTGTGAATCCAGACGAGGAAATGATCTGCACTGATGCCCAGAATCTTTATGAGTTGGATCCAGGACCAGACGCAGAAGGTTCTGACCATAATGTAGACCCTCATTCCCAAACTGTAACTCCTGTTGGTGGAGACAATGAGGAAGACGATGATGAGACTCAAATACCTGATTGGAGCGACAACTTTAGTTTTTTGTCAGGGCAGGAACAGGTTGGCTCTGAGGACGACGGGTGTGATAACACACAGGGTGATGATGATGAGGTTGGAGATCGCACTTACTGTCAACCCACAGTCAGCCAGTCGATGAGGTCAGCAGAGGAGGTGGAGGAGGATGCTAGTGATGACGAGGTCAGGTTGCGCCTTCCTGGACAGAGACGTAGTACTGGAAGCACGTCAACAACTGCATCCTCAAACACAACTCTGCCTCTGACCACAAGTCGTGGTGGCTCTTCAGGTCGCATGGGTGCTAAGCCTTGCATAGCCTGGGCATTTTTTCAGATCGATAAAGATGACCCAACTCGTGTTATCTGTAACATTTGTCAACAAAGGCTAAGTAGAGGCCAAAAAATACATAGTTTGAGTACTTCATGCATGAACCGGCACATGGACATGAAGCATAAGTTGCAGTGGGAAGCTCACTGTGCTACAATGCGGCCTAGCCGGCCAGGCCAACCACCGTCTGCCCCATCTTGTGCATCTGCGGCCTCTTCATCCTCTGTGACTGGGGGGACAGCAGTCACACCAGTTTTGGGACGCAGACCTGCCACCTCTTTACCCGCAACAGCCAGCATGATTGGCAGGTCATCATTTTCTTTGGAGGTGGTAACACCAGCTGGTGTTGAGCGCTGTCCGACATCGATAGCACCACCTTTGGATCAAGGCAACCTAACATGTCCGCCTGCATCTTCCTCACAGACCGGCAGTTTGCCGGGGACACCCTTATCAACCCCGTCTAAGCACAACAGCCAGCCCTCAGTCCCTCAGATGTGTACAAGTAAAAGACCATTTCCTCCTAGCCATGAGAAAGCTAAGAGGTTGAATTTCACCATCTGCAAGCTCTTGGCTACAGAAATGCTGCCTTTCCGCCTGGTGGACACAGAGGATTTTCGAGACCTTATGTCCGTCGCAGTGCCCCAGTACCAGATGCCCAGTCGGCACTACTTCTCAAAGAAAGGTGTGCCTGCGCTCCACCAGCATGTCGCACACAACATCACCGCTTCTTTGAGAAACTCTGTGTGTGACAGGGTGCATTTCACCACAGACATTTGGACGAGTAGGCATGGACAGGGGCGTTACATGTCGCTGACTGGGCACTGGGTAACTATGGTGACAGCAGGACAAGGGGCTGCTGTCCAAGTCTTGCCGTCCCCACGAGTTGTGCGTCAATCCTCTTTATGTCAAAGTTCCTCCACTGCTTCTGCCTCCTCAACCTCCTCTCGGTCCTCCACCTGCACCCAAAGCCTGTCTGGTCATGCCACAAGCTTTCTAACTGCGCAGAAGGGATCCTGCACACCTCCTTACTATGCTGGCAGTAGGGCTCAACGTCATCAGGTGGTTTTTACTTTGAAATGTCTGGGAAATGTGAGTCACACAGCTGAGGAGTTGTGGTCAGCTCTGGAGAACCAATTTCTTGAATGGTTGACTCCACTGGACCTGAAACCAGGGAAGGCCGTGTGCGACAATGCTGCAAACCTGGTTGCGGCCCTTCGCCGGGGCAATGTCACACACGTGCCTTGTATGGCTCACGTGTTGAACCTGGTTGTCCAGCAATTTTTAGCCCACTATCCCAGACTAGATGGCCTTCTGCAGAGGGCACGGTCACTGTGTGCTCACTTCCGCCATTCGCATCCCGCAGCTCAGCGACTTACATCTCTACAGAAGTCGTTGGGCCTGCCACTTCACCGGCTAAAATGTGATGTGCCTACCCGGTGGAATTCAACTCTGCACATGTTGCAGCGACTGTGGCAGCACCGACAAGCCCTGGTGCATTACGTTCTGACGTATAGCCTGGGCCAACGGGATCCAGAGGTGGGGCAAATCACGCTGGAGGAGTGGTCTCAGATCAGGGACCTATGCACCCTTCTGCACAGTTTTGAAATGGCGACGAAGATGTTTAGTGCTGACGATGCCATTATCAGCTTGACTATTCCGGTGATTTACATGCTGGAGCACATGTTAAACAGAATTCGGAGTCAGGTGGTGGCACAAGAGGAGGTGGAGGAAGTAGAGGAGGAGGAGTTGTATGCGGAAGGGCTAACATCTGCAAGGTCCAGACGGTGGGCAGCACCAAGGCGGCAGGCATGTGAGGGTGGGGGAGATGATTTTACCAGGGCGCATGGTAGCAGCCAAACTAGTGAGGAAGGTGCAGGAGCCCAGGAAGAAGTGGAGAACGAACTGACGGAAGACTCATCAGATGAGGGAGACCTTGATCACATTTCTGTTGTGCGAGGTTGGGGGGAGAGGACAGAGGAAGGAAGTATGATTGTTACCTCGCCACCAACACAACAGGGACTTGGTGCTCCTGGATGCGCAAGACACATGAGTGCCTTCTTGCTGCACTACCTGCAACATGACCCTCGAATTGGGAGAATTAGAAATAATCCTGACTACTGGGTTGCCACACTGTTAGATCCCCGATACAAAAGTAAATTTGCAGAAATAATTCCTGCCATAGAAAGGGATGCACGCATGCAGGAGTATCAGCAGAGACTGTTGCAGAATCTTACATGTGCTTTTCCACAAAACACCAGTGGTGCACGTAGTGAATCTCACAGTTCCAACTAGCAAACCGTGGGACCGTCGAGTGTTCAGCACTCAAACCGTAACAGAAACACAGTATCTGTTGGTAACATCAATTTTGCGGAATCATTTCACCACTTTTTTAGCTCATCCTTTGCAAGGCCACAAGAAGTCTGACACATAGTCAACGCCTAGAGACGATGGTACAGGAGTATCTCCAAGTAAACATTGAAGCCATGACTGTGTCACTGGACCCTTGCTCTTTTTGGGCTTCCAATCTGGATAAATGGCTGGAGCTCGCCACTTACGCCTTGGAGATCTTGTCATGCCCCGCAGCCAGCGCTCTGTCTGAACGTGTGTTCAGCGCTGCTGGTGGTGTGCTGACAGATAAGCGCACGCGGCTCTCCACTGATAATGTAGACAGATTCACGTTAATAAAGATGAACAAATCATGGATCCGAAACGACTTTTCTACCCTTGTGTCATCCTGGGGAGAGTAAAAGCTTGATGATTGCTTAAAATCACCTCACCAACCGTTTTAAGCTTTCAAATTACTAATCATGTTTATCTGTATCTTGGCTGGAAAATTATTTGGGCTTTGTAGCAGTGTGCAGTAATGATTCTATTAGGCCATATATACTAAGCTCCACCAGATTTAAAATTACTAATCATGTTTATCTGTATCTTGGCTGGAAAATTATTTGGGCTTTGTAGCAGTGTGCAGTACTGATTCTATTAGGCCATCTATACTAAGCTCCACCAGATTTAAAATTAATAATAATTTTTAGCTGCATCTAGCCCGGAAAATAATTTTGGGGCTCCGAGATGCGCAATTCACATAAGTGCCTTCTTGCTGCATTACCACCAACATGACCCTCAGATTGTCAGAATTCGAAGTAATCCTGACTACTGGGTTGCCACACTATTAGATCCCCCACACTCTTCGATCAACCTTTTCATTTTAATAAAGACCAAAAAAATGGTCATTTTTGAAATTATAAGCATTAGCAGGTTATTAGAAACTGAAATCAAACAGTTTTCAACTCAAAACTTTATTCTGGGTGATGTTACATTTGCACATAGGACCCCTTGTTCGAAAGGAGCTTCTGAACTCTCTCGTCCATTGAATTTGTCAGGTTTTGGATGGTTTCTGCTTCAATTGTTTTGCATGAGGACAGAATACCCTCCCAGAGCTGTTGCTTAGATGTGAACTGCCTCCTGCCATCATAGACACTTCTTTTGATGATGCTCCAGAGGTTCTGAATGGGGTAGAGGTCAGGGGAGCATGGGGGTCACACCATAAGTTTGTCCCCTTTTATACTCATATCAGCCAGAGATGCAGAAGTGTTATGTGCAGCATGAGACGGTGCATTATCATGCATGAAAATGATCTTGCTGTGGAATACACGGCTCTTCTTCTTGAACCATGGCAGGAAGTGCTGTTTGAGAAACTCCACATACATTATGGAGTTCATCTTTACCCCTTCAGGGATCCTAAAGGGGCTGACAATCTCTCTCCCCATGATTCCAGCCCAAAACATTACTCCACCTTCTCCTTGTTGGCGCTGTAGCCATGTTTGCGTGGGGTGTCAATCAACCAGCCATCCTCCACTCCATCCATCTGGACCATCGAGCGTTGCACGGCATTCATCCGTGAACAAAACAGTTTTGAAATCAGTCTTCATGTAATGTTTGGCCCACTGGAGCCGTTTCTGCTTGTGTGAAGTGGATAGAGGAGGTCGACAGGATGGCGGACACACAGCTGCAAACCTCTGAAGGACCCTGCATCTTGTTGTTCGGGGGACGTTGGAGGCACCAGCAGCTTCAAAAACTTGTCTGCTGCTATGACAAGGCTTTTTTGCCGCTGCTCTTTTAACCTGACGTAATTGCCTGTAGGAAAGAGTCCTCAATTTGCCCTTATCAGCACGCACACTGTGTACTGTGAATCAGCTACATACTTCTTGATTGCCAAGACACTTCATCCTGATCATCGCACAATGTTGATTGTAGTCATGCCTTGACCTAAACACTCCACAATTTGTGGCTTCTCAGCAGCCGACACATCCTTTTTCTTTCCCATTTTGGCAGAAAATGTAGGCTGCTTAATAATGTGGGACAGCCTTCTTAAGTAGTCTTGCCGTTCATTGGACACACCTGCCAAACTAATTAGCACATGTGTCTGCAATTGCTTACAGTGATATAAAGAGCCCTGACACACATCACCATCAATGAGTTTAACTGACAAACAAACAAATTCTTCCCTTATCACTCCTAAACACTTTTTGCATAATAATTTGGAACACAGTGTACATGTGCTTTTCCACAAAACACCAGTGGTTCACGTAGTGAATCTTACAGTTCTAACTTGCCAACCGTGGTCTGTATGGAGTTGCTCAATAAAGGGCCCAAAATTAAGATAACATAGACGGGAGAGGTCTCTATGAATAGGAATTCCTAAGAATTTGATACCCTGTGAGGGCCAGGCAAAGGGAAAGTTGAACTGGATGGAATCCTGTATGGATTTGGGGAGGGAGACATCGAGGGCCTCAGACTTCGCTGTATTGATTTTAAAATTTGACCATGTAACAAAGTGATCTATTTCAGCCATAACAGCCTGCTGATAGATATATGTGATTGACATCATCAGCAAATAGAGAGCACTTGTACTCGGTGCCTCCCACCTCAATCCACCAAATATTGGGGTTATGGCGAATTGATGAGAGCAAGTGCTCCGTCACTAGGATGTATAAGAGAGGGGACAGAGGACATCCCTGCCTTGTCCCATTGGTGATTATGAAAGGTGATGAAAATGTTCTGACGTTCCCCCTGGGCCTTGGGAGATCCGGAGCCGGACCCTTTTTGGTGGATGCTGGTGGTTGTAGTCTCCATGGCGGCGACACGGTTCCGTGGCTCAGGGCGGTCAAACCAGTGGCGGAACTATTTATGTGGTTTTGATGTTTAAATGTCCGACTACGCCACCCGTGGATTGCGGTCAGAGTGAACCGCCGCTGCAGGGCAGACCGCTGAGGCTGATGTTGTGGGTGCAGCAGAGCGTAGCATAACTCCCCACGGGAGGAGTATAGCCTCAGGGCAGTGTATGCGGAGGATGGGGTGATGGTGCAGGGCAGCAGCAGTAACGACACGGAGTCAGTGATGCAGTCCAGGGCCTTTACTCACAGTTCTTATTATTAGAGATGAGCGTTGTTCTACTCGAACTGTTCGCCAATCTCAAATTCGAGCTGTTTTGGGCGGTGTTCGAGCCGTTCGGCGAACATGAACGATTTGAGAAAAATTCGGCTGTTCGAGGTTATGTTCGATAACTGTTCGTGCACCAAAATCATAACTGGATTTTTTCTCAGTAATGATGAAAATTAATGTTAATACGCAGTTTGAGTGTACAGCGGGGTGGGGGGAGGGGCAGGGGATGGATCTCTGCAGGAATAATGAAGATCTCCATTTTTTTTTCTCTTTCCCGCATTTGCAGTGGGGAGGTGCAGTCTGTCAGCCTATCAGCAGCGCACACACGGAGCGAAGTGCTTTTTTTCACACAAGCAAGGGCATGTGTCATTGGCAGTGTATGTCACATGTCCTTGCCCTATAAGACCAAGCCATTTTCCCCGTCGCCACCATTTTCTCACTGCTGCAGCTGCGTGTTAGATGGCACCGCTGTTGCTGTGTGCACTATACCTTGTTAATTTCAAGCCAATTTTCGCACAAATCTACAGATAGCTTGGGAGTAGGGAATAGTTGTGATTGCAGTCCTTTTAAGGACTAGGTTACAGCATTTCCTATGACTTTTATCAGGCAGGTCTGTGCTCTTAAATAGATAGATTGTGGGAGTAAAGACTAATTGTAATTGCAGTCCTTTTCAGGACTAGGTTACATCAGTTCCTATCAGTTTTTGCCAGGCAGGTCTGTGCCAGTGCTGTGCAAGTTTTTTTCACAGCATTTGGCTGAATCTAGCAAAGCTAATCCTTTTTGGCCTATTGCAGAGTGTGTTAGTCAGTGTAGTAGCCTATCTGTGTTGCAAGATATACCACCTGTGTATAGAATACCAATTTTTTTACTGCACCTAGTGAAGTAAAATCTTTTGGGCATAGCATCATTCTATTAGTCCATCTATACTGACCTCCATCAGGTTGCAAATTGAATATAATTTTTTTCTGCATCTAGCTCTGAAAAACTATTTGGGCTTCTAGCAGTGTGTGTGACTTGTTCTATTAGTCCATCTATACTGACCTCCATCAGGTTGCAAATTGAAAATAATTTTTATCTGCATCTACCTCTGAAAAAATATTTGGGCTTCTAGCTGTGTGTGGGACTTGTTCTATTAGTCCATCTATACTGACCTCCATCAGGTTGCAAACTGAATATAATTTTTTTCTGCATCTAGCTCTGAAAAAATATTTGGCCTTCTAGTAGTGTGTGGGACTTTCTCTATTAGTCCATCTATACTGACCTCCATCAGGTTGCAAATTAAAAATAATTTTTATCTGCATCTAGCTCTGAAAAAATATTTGGCCTTCTAGCAGTGTGTGGGACTTTCTCTATTAGTCCATCTATACTGACCTCCATCAGGTTGCAAATTAAAAATAATTTTTATCTGCATCTACCTCTGAAAAAATATTTGGGCTTCTAGCTGTGTGTGGGACTTGTTCTATTAGTCCATCTATACTGACCTCCATCAGGTTGCAAACTGAATATAATTTTTTTCTGCATCTAGCTCTGAAAAAATATTTGGCCTTCTAGTAGTGTGTGGGACTTTCTCTATTAGTCCATCTATACTGACCTCCATCAGGCTGCAAATTAAAAATAATTTTTATCTGCACCTACCTCTGAAAAAATATTTGGGCTTCTAGCTGTGTATGGGACTTTTTCTATTAGTCCATCTATACTGACCTCCATCAGGTTGCAAACTGAATATAATTTTTTTCTGCATCTATCTCTGAAAAAATATTTGGCCTTCTAGCAGTGTGTGGGACTTTCTCTATTAGTCCATCTATACTGACCTCCATCAGGTTGCAAATTAAAAATATTTTTTTTTCTGCATCCAGCTCTGAAAAAATATTTGGCCTTCTAGCAGTGTGTGGGACTTGTTCTATTAGTCCACCTATACTGACCTCCATCAGGTTGCAAATTCAAAATAATTTTTTGTCTGCATCTAGCTCTGAAAAAATATTTGGCCTTCTAGCAGTGTGTGGGACTTTCTCTATTAGTCCATCTATACTGACCTCCATCAGGTTGCAAACTGAATATATTTTTTTCTGCATCTACCTCTGAAAAAATATTTGGTCTTCTAGCTGTGTGTGGGACTTGTTCTATTAGTCCATCTATACTGACCTCCATCAGGTTGCAAATCGAATATAATTTTTTTCTCCATCTAACCCAGCCAATAGTTTTGGCCTAATACCACAGTTTGGCCACTCAGCTCTGCTCGGTTCCCATCCATTGTTTTTTTGTGCAAACAACTCCAGAGTTGTGAATTAGTTAACCACCAAAATGAGTGGAAAAAGGCCTGCTGCTGGTGGAAAGGGGAATAGGCGTGTTGGGAAGGGGAAAAAAGGTTGTGTCCGTGGGGTAGGTGTTAAAGCAACAGTAACATCTGCAGAAGAAAGACCATCTTCCAGCCAAACTAAAATGTCTACTTCTTTAAGCGGACAATGTGATAAGATCCCTTTCTTACGGCCACGCCAATCGCTACAAATTCCAGATGAGGCACAAAAACAGCAGGTGCTTCAACGGATATCAAGTGCTCCTTTCAGTGTGCTCTCCTCCACATCAACTTCAACATCACAAATACTCAAGTCCTCAAAGGTGTCACCCCAATCGCACTTGCTTCCTCACGGCTCCCAAATCTCCAGCTGCCCGTCTGAGTATGAGGTAGAACAGATGGTTGAGTCTGCAGAGCTGTTTACTCATACTATAGCCTGGGAATCAGAGGTCGACTCCAGCGCTTCTGTGAATCCAGACGAGGAAATGATCTGCACTGATGCCCAGAATCTTTATGAGTCGGATCCAGGACCAGACGCAGAAGGTTCTGACCATAATGTAGACCCTCATTCCCAAACTGTAACTCCTGTTGGTGGAGACAATGAGGAAGACGATGATGAGACTGAAATACCTGATTGGAGCGACAACTTTAGTTTTTTGTCAGGGCAGGAACAGGTTGGCTCTGAGGACGACGGGTGTGATAATGCACAGGGTGATGATGATGAGGTTGGAGATCCCACTTACTGTCAACCCACAGTCAGCCAAGAGATGAGGTCAGCAGAGGAGGTGGAGGAAGATGCTAGTGACGACGAGGTCAGGTTGCGCCTTCCTGGACAGAGACGTAGTACTGGAAGCACGTCAACAACTGCATCCTCAAACACAACTCTGCCTCTCACCACAAGTCATGGTGGCTCTTCAGGTCGCATGGGTGCTAAGCCTTGCATAGCCTGGGCATTTTTTCAGATCGATAAAGATGACCCAACTCGTGTTATCTGTAACATTTGTCAGCAAAAGCTAAGTAGAGGCCAAAAAATACATAGTTTGAGTACTTCATGCATGAACCGGCACATGGACATGAAGCATAAGTTGCAGTGGGAAGCTCAGTGTGCTACAATGCGGCCTAGCCGGCCGGGCCAACCACCGTCTGCCATATCTTGTGCATCCGCGGCCTCTTCATCCTCTGTGACTGGGGGGACAGCAGTCACACCTGTTTTGGGGCGCAGACCTGCCACCTCTTTACCCGCAACAGCCAGCGTGATTGGCAGGTCATCATTTTCTTTGGAGGTGGTAACACCAGCTGGTGTTGAGCGCTGTCCGACATCGATAGCACCACCTTTGGATCAAGGCAACCTAACATGTCCGCCTGCATCTTCCTCACAGACCGGCAGTTTGCCGGGGACACCCTTATCAACCCCGTCTAAGCACAATAGCCAGCCCTCGGTCCCTCAGATGTGGACAAGTAAAAGACCATTTCCTCCTAGCCATGAGAAAGCTAAGAGGTTGAATTTCACCATCTGCAAGCTCTTGGCTACAGAAATGCTGCCTTTCCGCCTGGTGGACACAGAGGATTTTCGAGACCTTATGTCCGTCGCAGTGCCCCAGTACCAGATGCCCAGTCGGCACTACTTCTCAAAGAAAGGTGTGCCTGCGCTCCACCAGCATGTCGCACACAACATCACCGCTTCTTTGAGAAACTCTGTGTGTGACAGGGTGCATTTCACCACAGACACTTGGACGAGTAGGCATGGACAGGGGCGTTACATGTCGCTGACTGGGCACTGGGTAACTATGGTGACAGCAGGACAAGGGGCTGTTGTCCAAGTCTTGCCGTCCCCACGAGTTGTGCGTCAATCCTCATTATGTCAAAGTTCCTCCACTGTTTCTGCCTCCTCAACCTCCTCTCGGTCTTCCACCTGCACCCAAAGCCTGTCTGCTCATGCCACAAGCTTTCTAACTGCGCAGAAGGGATCCTGCACACCTCCTTACTATGCTGGCAGTAGGGCTCAACGTCATCAGGCGGTTTTTACTTTGAAATGTCTGGGAAATGTGAGTCACCCAGCTGAGGAGTTGTGGTCAGCTCTGGAGAACCAATTTCATGAATGGTTGTCTCCACTGGACCTGAAACCAGGGAAGGCCGTGTGCGACAATGCTGCAAACCTGGGTGCGGCCCTTCGCCGGGGCAATGTCACACACGTGCCTTGTATGGCTCACGTGTTGAACCTGGTTGTCCAGCAATTTTTAGCCCACTATCCCAGACTAGATGGCCTTCTGCAGAGGGCACGGTTGCTGTGTGCTCACTTCCGCCGTTCGCATCCCGCAGCTCAGCGACTTACATCTCTACAGAAGTCGTTGGGCCTGCCACTTCACCGGCTAAAATGCGATGTGCCTACCCGGTGGAATTCAACTCTGCACATGTTGCAGCGACTGTGGCAGCACCGACAAGCCCTGGTGCAATACGTTCTGACGTATAGCCTGGGCCAACGAGATCCAGAGGTGGGGCAAATCACGCTGGAGGAGTGGTCTCAGATCAGGGACCTATGCACCCTTCTGCACAGTTTTGAAATGGCGACGAAGATGTTTAGTGCTGACGATGCCATTATCAGCATGACTATTCCGGTGATTTACATGCTGGAGCACATGTTAAACAGAATTCGGAGTCAGGTGGTGGCACAAGAGGAGGTGGAGGAAGTAGAGGAGGAGGAGTTGTATGCGGAAGGGCTAACATCTGCAAGGTCCAGACGGTCGGCAGCACCAAGGCGGCAGGCATGTGAGGGTGGGGGAGATGGTTTTACCAGGGCGCATGGTAGCAGCCAAACTAGTGAGGAAGGTGCAGGAGCCCAGGAAGAAGTGGAGGACGAACTGATGGAAGACTCATCAGATGAGGGAGACCTTGATCACATTTCTGTTGTGCGAGGTTGGGGGGAGAGGACAGAGGAAGGTAGCATGATTGTTACCTCGCCACCAACACAACAGGGACTTGGTGCTCCTGGATGCGCAACACACATGAGTGCCTTCTTGCTGCACTACCTGCAACATGACCCTCGAATTGTGAGAATTAGAAATAATCCTGACTACTGGGTTGCCACACTGTTAGATCCCCGGTACAAAAGTAAATTTGCCAAAATTATTCCTGCCATAGAAAGGGATGCACGCATGCAGGAGTATCAGCAGAGACTGTTGCAGAATCTTACATGTGCTTTTCCACAAAACATCAGTGGTGCACGTAGTGAATCTCACAGTTCCAACTTGCCAACCGTGGGACCGTCAAGTGTTCAGCACTCAAACCGTAACAGAACCACAGTATCTGCTGGTAACATCAATTTTGCGGAATCATTTCACCACTTTTTTAGCCCATCCTTTGCAAGGTCACAGGAGACAAGAAGTCTGACACATAGTCAACGCCTAGAGACGATGGTACAGGAGTATCTCCAAGTAAACATTGAAGCCATGACTGTGTCACTGGACCCTTGCTCTTTTTGGGCTTCCAATCTGGATAAATGGCCGGAGCTAGCCACTTACGCCTTGGAGATCTTGTCATGCCCCGCAGCCAGCGTTCTGTCTGAACGTGTGTTCAGCGCTGCTGGTGGTGTGCTGACAGATAAGCGCACGCGGCTCTCCACTGATAATGTAGACAGACTCACGTTCATAAAGATGAACAAATCATGGATCCGAAACGACTTTTCTACCCCTGTGTCATCCTGGGGAAAGTAAAAGCTTGATGATTGGTTAAAATCACCCTACCAACCGTTTTAAGCTTTCAAATTACTAATCATGTTTATCTGTATCTTAGCTGGAAAATAATTTGGGCTTTGTAGCAGTGTGCAGCACTGATTCTATTAGGCCATCTATAATAAGCTCCACCAGATTTCAAATTACTAATCATGTTTATCTGTATCTTGGCTGGAAAATAATTTGGGCTTTGTAGCAGTGTGCAGCACTGATTCTATTAGGCCATCTATACTAAGCTCCACCAGATTTAAAATTAATAATAATTTTTAGCTGCATCTAGCCCAGAAAATAATTTTGGGGCTCCGAGATGCGCAAGACACATAAGTGCCTTCTTGCTGCACTACCTGCAACATGACCCTCATATTGTCAGAATTCGAAGTAATCATGACTACTGGGTTGCCACACTCTTAGATCCCCCAAACTTTTCGATCAACCTTTTCATTTTAATGAAGACCAAAAAAATGGTCATTTTTGAAATTATAAGCATTAGCAGGTTATTAGAAACTGAAATCAAACAGTTTTCAACTCAAAACTTTATTCTCGGTGATGTTACATTTTCACATAGGACCCCTTGTTCGAAAGGAGCTTCTGAACTCTCTCGTCCATTGAATTTGTCAGGTTTTGGATGGTTTCTGCTTCAATTGTTTTGCATGAGGATAGAATACCCTCCCAGAGGTGTTGCTTAGATGTGAACTGTCTCCCGCCATCATAGACACTCCTTTTGATGATGCTCCAGAGGTTCTGAATGGGGTAGAGGTCAGGGGAGCATGGGGGTCACACCATAAGTTTGTCCACTTTTATGCCCATATCAGCCAGAGATGCAGATGTTTTATGTGCAGCATGAGATGGTGCATTATCATGCAAAAAAATGATCTTGCTGTGAAATACACGGTACTTCTTCTTGAACCATGGCAGGAAGTGGTGTTTGAGAAAATCCACATACATTATGGAGTTCATCTTTAGCGCCTTCAGGGATCCTAAAGGGGCCGACAATCTCTCTCCCCATGATTCCAGCCCAAAACATTACTCCACCTCCTCCTTGTTGGCGCTGTAGCCGTGTTTGCGTGGGGTGTCCATCAACCAGCCATCCTCCACTCCATCCATCTGGACCATCGAGCGCTGCACGGCACTCATCCGTGAACAAAACAGTTTTGAAATCAGTCTTCATGTAATGTTTAGCCCACTGGAGCCGTTTCTGCTTGTGTGAAGTGGATAGAGGAGGTCGACAGGATGGCGTATGCACAGCTGCAAACCTCTGAAGGACCCTGCATCTTGTTGTTCGGGGGACGTTGGAGGCACCAGCAGCTTCAAAAACTTGTCTGCTGCTATGACAAGGCTTTTTTGCCGCTGCTCTTTTAACCTGACGTAATTGCCTGTAGGAAAGAGTCCTCAATTTGCCCTTATCAGCACGCACACGTGTGTACTGTGAATCAGCTACATACTTCTTGATTGCCAAGACACTTCATCCTGATCATCGCACAATGTTGATTGTAGTCATGCCTTGACCTAAACACTCCACAATTTGTTGCTTCTCAGCAGCCGACACATCCTTTTTCTTTCCCATTTTGGCAGAAAATGTAGGCTGCTTAATAATGTGAGACAGCCTTCTTAAGTAGTCTTGCCTTTCATTGGACACACCTGCCAAACTAATTAGCACAGGTGTCTGCAATTGCTTACAGTGATATAAAGAGCCCTGACACACATCACCATCAATGAGTTTAACTGACAAACAAACAAATTCTTCCCTTATCACTCCTAAACACTTTTTGCATAATAATTTGGAACACAGTGTACATGTGCTTTTCCACAAAACACCAGTGGTTCACGTAGTGAATCTTACAGTTCTAACTTGCCAACCGTGGTCTGTATGGAGTTGTTCAATAAAGGGCCCAAAATTAAGATAACATAGATGGGAGAGGTCTCTATGAATAGGAATTCCTAAGTATTTGATACCCTGTGAGGGCCAGGCAAAGGGAAAGTTGGACTGGATGGAATCCTATATGGATTTGGGGAGGGAGACATCGAGGGCCTCAGACTTCGCTGCATTGATTTTAAAATTTGACCATGTAACAAAGTGATCTATTTCAGCCATAACAGCATGGATGGATATATGTGATTGAGTGATATATACTAGGACATCATCAGCAAATAGAGAGCACTTGTACTCGGTGCCTCCCACCTCAATCCACCTAATATTGGGGTTATGGCGAATTGATGAGAGCAGGTGCTCCGCCACTAGGATGTATAAGAGAGGGGACAGAGGACATTCCTGCCTTGTCCCATTGGTGATTGTGAAAGGTGATGAAAATGTTCTGATGCACCCCCTGGGCCTTGGGACACCCGGAGCCGGACCCTTTTTGGTGGATGCTGGTGGTTGTAGTCTTCGTGGCGGCGACCCTGTTCCGTGGCTCAGGGTGGTCAAACCAGTGGCGGAACTATTTATGTGGTTTTGATGTTTAAATGTCCGACTACGCCACCCGTGGATTGCGGTCAGAGTGAACCGCCGCTGCAGGGCAGACCGCTGAGGCTGGTGTTGTGGGTGCAGCAGAGCGTAGCATAACTTCCCACGGGAGGAGTATAGCCTCAGGGCAGTGTATGCGGAGGATGGGGGTGATGGTGCAGGGCAGCAGCAGTAACGACACGGAGTCAGTGATGCAGTCCAGGGCCTTTACTCACAGTTCTTATTATCCAGACCACGTCTGCAGGTAACAGCTGCCCACGTCGTACTGTGCTCACCAGGTGAGGGGCTCAGACAACTCCCAAATAACTTTGGAGCGCTTCACAGGACCCCCTTTGTGTGTCCTTTGTCTGGCCTTTCTTACCAACCCTTCTGTCCGGCTGCCTCGGGCCTCCTCTTGGTAAACTTGGCGCCAGTTTCCCTGACCCTATGTGGTGCCTTCCTAGCGGGTGTAGCGAGGGGCTGCGCCACATAAAATGTCAGAGCCTCCGGTTTCTAGCTGAGGGTCGTTTCCTGCCTCCACTAGTTTCGGGGACCGGTCTCCCCCTTTGGCCTGACCCCTCTACGCAGGTGGATTCGGGCGTGCGGTGGCGACTCGCCCGTCCGCACCCCTGGGATCCCTTCATTCCTCGTTCCTGGAGCCTTCTCCACTCCTCTTCCTTCCTTCTCCCTCTTCCAGGCCTGGGCCTCTGTTACTAGGCCCGCCTCCGGAGCAGAGCTCATGCAGAGCCCCTGCTCCCTGCCACTTCTGCTCAGACTTCTCTGCACTGAACTAAGATGCTGCCCACCTTTTATACTCCCTTCTCAATGCACCCAGGAACTGCTTCCTCCCTGCTCCTGCACTACAGGGTTCCCCTTCCTCAGTGTTCCCTCCCCCCACTCCAGCCAGGGACAGGGACTGTCGTGCCCATCTCAGAGGCATATTGGTCGCCCTGCCCCACGGCAATGTGGTGTAATGCATGCAGGTGTCGGGTCCTGATCCACACTCCATCCTTACCTGAGAGTGAGATATCACACCTCTGGGTGAGGTGCAATACCTCTGTAGCAACCGAGCCCTCAGGGTGCTACAGTTCCATTTATCTTCAGCCTAGGTGACGTATTGTGATACAGGGCCGTGATTTTGGCTATAAAAGGGTCCCCTAGACCCCTACCCCAAGCTTTTTAAGAGAATCATATATGGCGTGCCAGGAGACTCTATGGAATGCTTTCTCAGCATCCAACGAGAGTATCTAATTACAAATTTTTAACTGAATCTAGCCCAGGAAATACTTTGTGCCTAGTAGCAGTGTCTGCTAGTCAGCGGATTATCCCGGCTGTTAAGCAAGCTACACCACCTATAGTTTGGACACTTAATTTTTTCAAAGGAAATGCTTCGGGACCACGGGATACTCAGTGAAGAGCATCAGGAGGCACCCCAAGGCATAGGGGCTGGGACTGGCAGTAGGATGCCTTGCGGTGGACAGCCGAGCTCGATCCTTATAAAAGCTTTTTAACTGCAGCAGCTTTAGTGGACGCTACTGGAGCTGGAATTACGCGGCTGCTGGCATGAGACTTGCCCTCCAATAGATCCTTGTAAATGGATTTAAAGTGTATTCATTCAAATTAGAGAGACAATTTAAATTAAAAAGCTTAGAGCTGCCTCCACCACAGGGGGGCTCGCTCGACCCACCAGCGGACAGGCACCAGTATTGGGAGAGGGGGGGCTGGCCGTCAGGGTCCACCGCAGCTCTGGCACAAACGGAGGTGGCACGGGCAGGAACGGACTGGCCGTGTCAGCTTCTCACTTTTTGGATTTTAGAAGGGCATGACATGCCTATATCTGTGTCTCCCCCTCCTTTTACTCCTCCACCTCTTTTCTTTTCGCATGACTATATGTACTTGTCACTTTTCCATGTGTTAGTTATGTCTTCTGAGCAGTTTGTCAGCTTTTGGACACCTTTGAAGGTGTTTTCTATGTGTTTCTATGTGCTTTTGTTTGCCTGCCATTGGTTTTAACGGTGTTCGAAGGTGTTCGACGAACAGTTCGACGAACAGTTCGGCGAACACAAGGGTGTTCGACGAACCGAACCGAACTCGAACACTACGGGGGTGGCTCAACACTAGTGCTGCTACCTGGTTACCTAGGTTGCTGCTCCACTGTACAAATGTCATGCTACTGTACATATGTGCTATTATATG
Organism: Phyllobates terribilis; assembly: GCF_046119375.1. Classification (NCBI taxonomy): domain Eukaryota; kingdom Metazoa; phylum Chordata; class Amphibia; order Anura; family Dendrobatidae; genus Phyllobates; species Phyllobates terribilis. Next base: position 317,897,980 of record NW_027362762.1, on the reverse strand, counting down.
TATTTCAATGTCATACTATGCTATATGTTTATGTGTATGCTTCAACAAATGTGTGAAAGCGTCATATATGTGATTTGAGGGATTAGCGACAAATCAATCAATACATTTGGAGATTGGGGATGTGAGAATCAATCCATTTTGTGGAACACACACCCTGGGTCTAAATAACATACCCAAAGACAGTGAAAGTAGTGAAGTTATGCATAAGATCATAAGAGAGTTAAAGGGGTATTCTAAAGTTTGGAAGATTTCCAATAGGGTACAAATTCCCAATCACAGGGTGTCTGACCCCTGGGACCCCACTCATCCTGAGAACCATGACTCTGAAGAGTCCTGTGTGAATGGAGTGGTGGTCGATCATGCGCTCTGCTGCTTATTCATTCATATGAGATTGTAGAACTGAGTGCAGTGCTCAGATAGCTACAGAGGTCCCATTAAAAGTGAATGGAGCGGCAGTGAACACAATCAACCACTGATACATTCACACCCCTTTAGTACAGAGTTTTCTGTATGAAATTCTGAGTCATATGATTCGAGGAACTAGGATTATCATGGTTGCCTTGGACCCTGGATGTGTATGTGGCACCCCAGAGGGTCTGGTTGCCAAAGTGGTATTGCTTCCCTCAAAAGAGGTAATGCCATGTCTGGAGGCAAGCAGGGGTTTTCTGGTCAGGAACATAACACATGCAACACTTCCTGGCTCTAGACCAGCAAGGGGAGGACCCTCCCCTTGGCAACTGGATCTGAAGGCAGGGTTAGTTTAGCTTAGTGCAGGAGTTGAGTTTAGGACATCGAAGAGAGAGGAGCTAGGGACTGGAGCTGAGGAAGCTCGTCCTAGCCAGAATACACAGAGAACCGGACACCGGAGTCTGAGGCTGTGGGGGATTTCAGACCCAGCAGCAGATACCGTAGGGCAGGAGATTGCAGGTCTCCTGGCCCCCATCAGACGCCCGGAGGCTCCGCAGCACCGAGGGACCAGTACCGCCACGGAGGAGCGAAGCATCCACAAGGCCCGCGCTACCAGCCATACGGGTGAGCACCGCACGTTACACTCAGCGATGTGGGCTACAACGCAGCTACAAGCAGGGAAGCCAAAGAGTACAGTAAGAAAGGTAGGCCTACAACTCCACCTGGCAAGGAGGACTCTATGCTTGCTTCCAGGCTGACCGGACTCTTATCACTAGCCAGTACTCCAGTCCAGGCCTGTCTAAAGTGTCATCAGTAAAGACCCTGGGACTGCATCACACTGACTCCATGTTTATTATTGACTTCCTGCACAATAACCACCATCATCCACACACACTGCCCTGAAGCTACACTCTTCCTGTGGGGAGTTGTACCACCCTTGCTGCCAAACCATCAGCTTCAGAACACTGTTCCGCAGAGGCGGCCTCATTAGCCGCACTCCACAGGTGGCGTAGTCAGACATTATAAAACCCATATATACAAATTACCCTTGGATTGACCGCCCTGGGTCACAGACCGGGTCACCGCCACAGTGACTACAACCCCCAGCATCTACTAGCCCGGCACCGGGTACCCCACGGCCCAGGGGGCGCGTCATGTACAAAATGCTAAATTTTCTAGTTTTAGCATCAGATGCACGCAGATGAGGAGACAAAGGCATAGCAGAAAATGTCTGCAACATAAGTAGCTTGCAAGTAAGGGATGAGTATTGCTTTGTAACTGGTGTGATACCCTGGGAAACTTGTTACTACCACAAATGAGAATGTAAGAAGCTCCAGCATGCATTGTTGTCAATGTAAAATAGAATAAAACAATGTGTATAAACACTGCAGTAATTAAATAAATAGTAACACATGTAAAAAACATAGGGCATTAACCATACTAGACCATACTAAGGACCAGGGGTTACTCATTACGGGTGGAAGAAATGCGATTCCGGCAGCTAAATAGGAAAGGGTTCTTTACAGTTAGAGCAATCAGACTGTGGAATGCCCTACCACAAGAGGTAGTAATGGCAGACACTGTAACAGCTTTTAAAATAGAGTTGGATGATTTCCTTAGTACACATAACATCGTGGGTTAATTTAGAGACAAAAATGTATAATTAGTGGAGAAAGGTTGAACTTGATGGACAAGTTGAACCCATTGAAGTGCAGCTGCGCGGAACAGCCGTTGTTCTCTTTCCATCCCCTGCACACACCCTGCACTCCGCTCTGTTAGATCCTGCTCCAATAAATCAGAAATAAAGGACTGTTTGAATCACATACTTGGTGAGTACTGCTTTTCTTCAATTTTCTTGGATGTATTATTTGGAACGCTAATGTGAGCACCGCCTTTATATGTGATATACGGCATATTGATCTGCAAGTGAGTGCTCTTAAAACTATATACACCACTTAAAGTTGGGACTGGTGCCTGAATAAGCTTCCCTGGATGTTATAACAAGATACAGTATAGGCAGGAGGGAGGAATATGTGCAAAGAGAGTACAAGAAAGGCAGAGTGGAATATGTGAGGAGACAGCATGGGCAGGGGGACTGGGAATGTGTTAGGAGGCAGTATAGGCAGGGTGGGCTGGAAATGTGTGAGGAGACCGTATATGTTTGAGAGAATGTGGGAATAAACATCATGGGCAGGGGGGCTGGGAATGTGAGATGAGGCAGTAAAGGCAGGAGGGTGGTTAGAATGTGTGAGGAGACAGAATTGGTGGGCGGGGCTGGTAATCTAAGATGAGACAGTGCTGGCCTGGGGATGTGTGAAGAGATGTAAATGTGTTTGTGTGATACTGACTGAGTCTCATCAGTACTGTGGTTCCCGTGAAGTCCACAGTCTGGTGATGGGAGGTAACAAAAACTTCCTGTATGTCTTTACCATTGTTAAGGACATACTGTGAGTTGTAGGTTCATGCGATACAATTGTATATGGGGCTGACCTGACGTTACATTTGATCACTGTATTAAGCTTGGTGAAGTATTTATGTACTGATGGTGGTTCTGGTAATGTATTTATGTACTGTTGGTGGTTGTGATGCTGTATTTCTATACTGATGATGGCTTTGGTGATGTATTTACATGCTGATGGTGGTTCTGGTGATGTATTCCTGTACTGATGATGGTTAAAGTAATGTATTTCTGTACTGTGGGTGGTTCTGGTGATGTATTCCTGTACTCATGATGTGTGATGCTGTATTTCTGTACTGTTGGTGGTTCTGGTGATTATTTTCTGTAATGTTGGTAGTGCTGGTGATTCATTCCTATACTTATGATTTTTCTGGTGCAGTATTCCTGTACTGTTTTGGTTCTGATCCAGCAACAATCCATAACTTGTCAGATAACTTGATAGATGGCCATGCTAATAAAATATTATGTCGGCTAGCAATGTAGGGATTAATGCATCTGTATTTATGTTAGCAGCATTAATTATAAATTTCAGCATTGTAGCATGCCACTCACTGTCAGGATTTGGCTCTACTTGCTAGGTCCAGCGGTCATCACATGACCATTCATACTCGATTTTCATAATTATGGACACAGGACAACTATATCCTCTTCCAGGGGCGTACATATGAATCATGGAGCCCCATAGCAGAAGTTGCAATTGGGCCCCCCACCCCACCAAAAAAAATGTAAATAATTGTCAGGGTCACAGAAGAGCAGATCTCACAACTTTCCAGCCTTTACATAGTAATTTTCCTCCTGCTGACATCCTAGATCCCTCTTTCATTGCCCATAAAGTATGATGCCAACAAAAGTGTCCCCCAAACACAGTATGATACCCCCATGGTGAATTCCTCCACATGCGTAGTATAATTATCCTACTGTACCCCACCTCAACTCCCAGGGCAAAGTATGCTGACTCCAACACAGTATGATCCCCCAACTGTGAGACCTAGAGCTAGAGAGGATGGTAGGTAATAAGGGAGGGTGTTATACATAATAAAAGATAAAACTATATAACTAAGGATGGCGCTATACATAATAAGCGAGTACACTATATACTAAGGGAGTATGCTATGCATAATATGGTTACATTCTTGCATCTGTGTGCAGTGTCGGTGTGCTGCCCTGTTTTACAGACGCATTGAGCATGTCCTATACTAATCCTCAAAATCGGATCAGAAAATGACATTCTCTGACGCTCACAGATCTCATTCTCAGATCCGTGATTTTCATGGATGTGTGAATGGATCTATAAAACTCTACGAGTCCGTGGACCATTCAATAAAAAAAATCTGGCAGCACACGGACATTACACAAATGTGAGAATGCAGCCTAAGGGATTTTACAGATAACATTATCACTCCAAATCACACAGTGCAGATACAGAATAATATTTACATTCAGGCACTTACTGCTGACGTGTCATCTGATCAGAGCCGGATTCTGCTGCTTCTTCTCCATCTGGTCGGACCTTCATGTCGACATCTCCCAGCCACGTCTCGTCTTGTCACGATGATCCTCCAGCCTAGAAAATAACAAGGTCACATATATTGTATATATACATGTGTCTCCTCCACACTGCGGCCCTGAATACAGATATGTACCCCCCTTCATTAATATACTATTAGCCACTTAATAATCAAAATATAAAGTGATAAGCAGCCCCCCCATTAACTATAATCGCCACTGGCCAATAATATAAATTATTCAGTCTCTGTGACTCTCCCCAATTAACTGTAAGGCTATGTGCACATGGAAAATATACAAGCACCCCTATCATTGCTCCGTCCCAGAACCCCCATCATTGCTCTGTCCCAGGACCTCCATCATTGCTTTCTCCCAGCACCCCCATCATTGCTCTCTCTCAGCACCCCCATCATTGCTCTCTCCCAGCACCCCCATCATTGCTCTCTCCCAGCACCCCCATCATTGCTCTCTCCCAGCACCCCCATCATTGCTCTCTCCCAGCACCCCCGTCATTGTTCTCTCCCAGCACCCCATCATTGCTCTCTCCCAGCACCCCAATTCTTGTGCTCTCCTAGCACCTCCATCATTGATCTCTCCCAGTACCCCCATCTTTGCTCTCTCCCAGCAGCTCCCATCATTGCTCTCTCCCAACACCCCAATCATTGCTCTCTCCCAGCACCCCCATCATTGCTCTCTCCCAGCACCTCCATCATTGCTCTGTCCCAGCACCCCTGTCATTGCTCTCTCCCAGCACCCCCGTCATTGCTCTCTCCCTGCACCCCCATCATTGCTCTCTCCCAGCACCCCAATTCTTGTGCTCTCCTAGCACCTCCATCATTGATCTCTCCCAGTACCCCCATCTTTGCTCTGTCCCAGCACCTCCCGTCATTGCTCTCTCCCAGCACCTCCCATCATTGCTCTCTCCCAGCACCCCCATCATTGCTCTCTCCCAGCACCCCCATCATTGCTCTTTCCCAGCACCCCCATCATTGCCCTCTCCCTGCAACCCCGTCATTCCTCTCTCCCTGCACCCCCATCATTGCTCTCTCCCAGCACCCCTGTCATTGCTCTCTCCCAGCATCCCCATCATTGCCCTCTCCCTGCAACCCCGTCATTGCTCTCTCCCTGCACCCCCGTCGTTGCTCTCTCCGAGCACCCCCAACATTGCTCTCTCCCAGCAACCTCCGTCATTGCTCTCCCAGCACCCCCATAATTTCTCTCTCCCAGCACCTCCATCATTGCTCTCTCCCAGCACCCCCATTCTTGCTCTCTCCCAGCACCTCGATCATTGATCTCTCCCAGTACCCCCATCTTTGCTCTGTCCCAGCACCTCCCCTCATTGCTCTCTCCCAGCACCCCCATCATTGCTCTCTCCCAGCACCTCCCGTCATTGCTATCTCCCAGCACCTACCGTCATTGCTCTCTCCCAGCGCCCCCGTTATTGCTCTCTCCCAGCACCCCCATCATTGCTCTCTCCCAGCACCCCCGTCATTGCTCTCTCTCAGCACCCCCATCATTGCTCTGTCCCAGCACCCCCGTCATTGCTCTCTCCCAGCATCCCCATCATGTCTCTCTCCCAGCATCCCCATCATTGCTCTCTCCCTGCACCCCCGTCATTGCTCTCTCCGAGCACCCCCAACATTGCTCTCTCCCAGATACCCCCGTCATTGCTCTCCCAGCACCCCATCATTTCTCTCCCCCGGCACCTCCATCATTTCTCTCTCCCAGCAACCCATCATTGCTCTCCCCATCCCCACCATCCCTATCATTGTTCTCCCCATCCTCACCATCCCCATCACTGCTCTCCCCAGCCCCACCATCCCCAACATTGCTCTCCCCCACCTCCCCTCCCCAGTGTTTCAGTAAAAAAAACAAAAAACACTTACCTCTGTGCCCTTTCCCCCGCAGGCCGCAGCATCCTTGTTGTCAGCAACTTCCTCCCTCACACAGACCCGCGCTGCATAATGATATCATCAAGCAGCGCATGCCTGTGTGAGGGAGGAAGCAGCGGGCAGGAAGCAGAGAACGGATCTCTAGATCAGAGAGACGCTGCACTGGCGGGCCCCCCTGCACAGCTGCACTAGCGGCGGTATGTCCGCCCCTGGACTGCTATGTGGCCCCCCCGGCTCACGGGCCCCATAGCAGTCGCGTGGCCTGCCGCCATTGGAGACACGCCACTGTCCTCTTCCTGCTTCTCTCAGTGAACCAGGGGCTTTAGTTTATCACTGAACAATCAGAGAATTAGGAAGAGCAGCTAATCGGAACATGATTGTAAGTGTACAAATCAAATATGAGCAGTCACATGACCACTTGTCGAACCATTTGTGCTGGGTATAGGAGGGTGAAAATCTAGATTAACCTCTGACATACCCTAAGGGTAGAATCACACAATGCAGATTTTTTGCAAAAAGGGTTATTCCTAAAAGAACAAGTAATTCGGACAGAGATTTCTTGCTGATTTGGCTCTAAAATTTAAAAAAAACCTTGTCTTGAATGCACATGCTCAGGCACCATTCTATTTATTATCAGAAATAACCAAGTACAGCACACAACTTTCTCCAGCAGACACATAGACAATTAATGGAGTGGACGTCGAGCTTGTGCATCACAGCTTCTTTCAAGGTGGAACTGCAGAGCTTCATTCTCTGGGTTGCAGGGCCATGATCTTGGAATCACTGGAGGACACAGCAACCAGACCCCCAGTGATTAGCAAGTTATCCCCTATCCTGAATATTGGGAATAACCTAATCTAAGGAGTATAACCCTTTAATTTCTTCTGCATTTGAAAATCCCATAAAACTGTTATGATCCGGTGTGTATAGGGCTGGAAAATATAGTTGAGTAAAACAATTCCCAGGCTCCTGGTCAAGGTGCCATGTTGCTACTCCATAGTAGCCAGACCAGAGCACTGCACACTTCCTACAGCCTGCTCACATCCTGGTTGCCTCTGCTGATTAGTAGGCCCCCGCATGATGTACCAAGGATACTGTCATGTCATAATAAGTTCACAAGTTTTATGTCAAATATTTTCTAAGATGTTTTTCATGATATTCATAATAACAGAAATTCTAAAATCTTGCAATTTTAACTAAGACCACAAAGACTAATATTAGGCTATGCTTATTGTTCTGTAGTACAGATCATTTCCCTGAGTCATCTCACTGCAGATTTACAATGAAAGGGGTAAACTACTTATAAAGTTAAAACCAAAAGTTTACATACACTATATAAAAAGACACATATGCATGTTTTTCTCAATATCTGATATGAAATCAGAATAAACCTTTCCCGTTTTAGGTGAATTAGGATTACCATAATTTTTAATATTTCCCAAATGCCAGAATAATGAGAGAGAATGTTTAAGGTATTTTATTACTTACTGCAAAGTCCAAAGTTTACATACATTTCATTAGTATTTGGTACCGTTGCCCTTAAACTGAATGACTAGGGTCAAACGTCTGGGATTTCCTTCCACAAGCTTCTCACAATAGTTGGTCAGAATTTGGGCTCATTCCTCCTGACAAAACTGGTGTAACTGATACAGGTTTGTAGATCGCCTTGCTCACACCTGCCTTTTCATCTTTGCCCATAAATTTTCAATAGGATTGAGATCAGGGATTTGTAATGGCCACTCCGAAACATTGACTTTGTTATCCTTAAGCCACTGTGTTACCATCAGGTATCTTGAAATTGTAACCAAGGATGAGACAGGCTTGTCCAAGTCCACAATTCTCTTCCTGATATCTTGGCTGATTTCTTTAGACTTACCCATAATGCTACACAAAGAAGCCATGTGTTTCTGGTGTGCATTAAAATACATCCACAGGTGTGTCTCTAATTAACTTAGATGTTGCCAAAAATCATAAGCTTCCAAACAAATGACATGATCATATGGGCAGTCCAGAATTGTTTAAAGGCATAGGAATCTTAGTGTATGTAAACTTTTGACTTTGCAGTAGTAATAAAAATGCCTTAATACATTCTCTCTCTCTCATTATTCTGGAATTTGGCAAATATTAAAAATTATGGTAATCCTAATTGACCTAAAACGGGAAAGGTTTATTCTAATTTCATGTCAGATATTGAAAAAAACATACATATGTGTCTTTTTATATACACTGTGTGCAGAATTATTAGGCAAGTTGTATTTTAGAGGATTATTTTTATTATTGATGAACAACTATGTTCTCAATCAACCCAAAAGACTCATAAATATCCAAGCTTAATATTTTTGGAAGTTGGAATGGGGTTTTTTAGATTTGGCTATCTTAGAAGGATATCTGTTTGTGCAGGTAACTATTACTGTGCCGAATTATTAGGCAACTTAATAAAAAACAAATATCATCCCATCTCACTTGTTTATTTTCACCAGGTAAACCAATATCAGTGCACAAAATTTCTAAATAAACATTTCTGACATGCAAAAACAAAAACCCAAAAAATTAGTGATCAATATAGCCACCTTTCTTTTTGATGACACTCAACAGCCTTCCATCCATAGATTCTGTCAGTTGCTTGATCTGTTTTCCATCACCATTGCGTGCAGCAGCCACCACAGCCTCCCGGACATTGTTCTGAGAGGTGTACTGTTTTCCATCCCTGTAGATCTCACATTTTATCATGGACCACAGGTTCTCTATGGGGTTCAGATCAGGTGAACAAGGGGGCCATGTCATTATTTTTTCTTCTTTTAGGCCTTTACTGGCCAGCCACGCTGTGGAGTAGTTGGATGTGGTGGAGCATTGTCCTGCACAGATTTAATCAGATAAGTAGTAGTCAACAGCAACAAATTCTTGATGCAAACATAACACCATCTGTATAAAAGCTGAAGATGAAAAGACGATTGCTTCTACAAATGGATAATGATTAGTGATGAGCGAGCACTAAAATGCTCAGGTCGAGCACATTGGAATACTCGGGTGCTCGACTCGAGCAACGAGCCCAATGTAAGTCTAAGGGAAACTCAAGCATTTTTCAGGCGGCTCCCCCCCGGCGGTCTGCAGAGGGCCTAAAAATTGCCCAAATCGATTGGAACAGTGCTCAAATGACATGGGACCAGGATGGGGAAGACCCCTGGAAGCATCTCTGACTCCCAGATCACTGTTGTCAACAACGTTGTCAGAGTATTACGCCACTTTTACGGACTCACAATAAAACATAAAAAAACGAAACCAAAATGGATTTTCCTGGGAAATATGTTAAGGAACATCCTTTCCAGGATAATGACTTGTATATAAGGCAAAATAAATATACGAAAACAAAAATATTCCTCCACACCTTGGGCTATGTTCACACGTAACGTTTTTTATGCGTTTTTGCACTTTTGCATTGCTTTCAACCAAGACAAATGCATTCACCATGAAATGTGATTTTAACATTTTACAACCTTATCTGGCCATGTGGTGATGTGGTGTGTGGCACATCATCAGACACATACATACAGTGCTGAAAAGACATGGGAACAGCATGGGGAAGACCTCTGGAAGCATCTCTGACTCCCAGGTGACTGCCTAAAAGTGTGCCCATCATAAGTGATCCTTGGCGCATGCGAAGATGCCTCCCACCATGCACCTGTCATTGCAGACTTGCAACAATCACCGTCCACGTCCTTGTCCCACTGCAGCGTTCAGTTGTCCCTAACCCATTCCTTGGAATGCAAGCGCAAGTATGCAGGCAGCCACCCACCCAGCCACAGACAGCAACACTAAACTGCAAGATTTCTGGGCAGCTCTTTGCACTTGAAATATGGCCTTTTAAGCTCATGGAGGCAGAAGCTGTCCACAATCTTATGGCGGCGGCGACCGGGTATCCATACTCGGTCCCCAGCCGCCACTATTTGTCCCGGTGTCGTCTCCGCCTTCCACAAGCACGAGTCCCACAACATTACCCATGCCCTCCCAATTGCACTTACTGGGAAGGACAACCTGAACACAAACACGTGGACAGGTGAATGTGGCCAGGGACAGTACGGAGCTAGTCCACAGCTTTTTTTGCTGAGTTGTATTTCACCACAGCCATATTCTTTAGCTTGGTGAAAGGACTTGGGAAAACATATCTACCCAGCTGTCATTTCTCCCAGGAAGTCCTCTAAAGCTGCTTTCACTTGAAATGTGGCCTTTTAGGCTCGTGGAGGTGGAAGCTTTTCACAACCTCATGCCTCGTGTCGATACTCGGTCCCCAGCCGTCACTATTTCTCTCGGTGTTGTCTCCACCTTCTAAAAGTGTGGGTCCTTGAACATTACTGCTGGTACTTTTCTGTGGGAATTTGCTTGCCTCCTACCAGCCTGGAATATTTCCAGTAAACTATGGTACAACGCCACGGTATTAGCACTGCCCCCAGTAACAGTAGCGAAGCCGTCCCCAATTTCTTTCTCAGGAATATTATTTGGTAGACTGAGTGGCTGCCCAAATACATTGTTTTGACACAAAGGAGCTGAAGATAGAGTTGCAGTAGGTGCAAATTTCTCCAGCCTGTTAGATATTAGAGGGTGAACGGCAGCACATTGGATCAGTGGTTATCACTGAAGCTTTGCAGTGCTGGGATCCTGGGTTCAAATCCCAGCAAGGACAACATCTGCAAGGACTTTGTATGTTCTCCCCATGTTTGCGTGGGTATCCACCTCAGTAAAAAAGCAGCCATAGAGTGTCCGGGAACCTTCCCACACACTTTTCTTAGTCAGGACTGCTTCTCGGCAAGGTTGGACCGTCCCACCAGAGAATCCTCTGGTGTGCCCTGGCTTCTACATCAGGAGAGTTCATGATAGCGCTAACTTTTCAGCTGCTAAGGGGCTCTTGAGCGGGGGAGGAAGGTGAGCCCTCAGAAGCAAATCCTCTGATGGGCACAATATTTTTAAATCTGAAACAGCTTCTCAGTGGGAGTTGTATTTCACCACAGCCATATTCTTTAGCTCGATAAAAGGACTGGCATAGAGGGAACCCATATCTACTCCGGCTGTCATTTCTCCGTCACCAGGTTCCGCCCATTGTCACACACGACCATGCCTGGCTGTATGTTCAGCGGTGAGAGACACAGATCTGGCTGCTGTGTTACAGATTTCAAAAACTCTGCAGCGCAGAGCAGTATGTCACCTAAGCATGTTATCTTCAACACAGCCTGTTGCCGCTTGGCCAAGGCAGTGCTGCAGTGCTTTCAGCTTGTGACTGATGTGGTAATTTTGGAGATGGAGGAGGAGGTGCAGGAGCTGAAAAATGTGATTACATTGAGGTTACATTGGCGACTCTGTTTTTATGCTAAAGAAAGATCCTACTGTTTTTTTTTTATGTTATTTTTTAAGGCAAATGCATTCACGGGAAATGTAATTTTAACATTTTACAACACTATCTGGCAATGTGGTGTGTGACACATCATCAGACACATCCTGTTTCATTGATGATGGAGGGACTCTGAAAGATACACAGAGCAGGGCCACAGTAATGAGTACGACATGTTCCCATTAGAAAGGAGAGAGTCTGCTATACAGTAATGGGTATGCAGTGAGTCCAACGGCTGACCAAATTTAGGAAAAACCCCACTAAGAAATGAAAGACACATAGAGCAGGGCCACAGTAACGACAAATTCCCATTAGAAAGGAGAGAGTCTGCTATACAGTTATAGGGTATGCAGTGAGTCCAACGGCTGACCAAATTTAGGAAAAATCCCACTAAGAAACTAAAGACACATAGAGCAGGGCCACAGTAACAAGTACGACATGTACCCATTAGAAAGGAGAGGGTCTGCTATACAGTTATAGGGTATGCAGTCAAACTGCTGACCAAATTTAGGAAGAACCCCACTAAGAATAAGAAGAGACATAGAGCAGGGCCACAGTAACAACAAATTCCCATTAGAAAGGAGAGAGTCTGCTATACAGTTATAGGGTATGCAGTGAGTCTAATGGCTGACCAAATTTAGGAAAAACCCCACTAACAATTTAAAGAGACATAGAGCAGGGCCACAGTAACGACAAATTCCCATTAGAAAAGAGAGAGTCTGCTATACAGTTATAGGGTATGCAGTCAAACTGCTGACCAAATTTAGGAAGAACCCCACTAAGAATAAGAAGAGACATAGAGCAGGGCCACAGTAACGACAAATTCCCATTAGAAAGGAGAGAGTCTGCTATACAGTTATAAGGTATGCAGTGAGTCTAACGGCTGACCAAATTTAGGAAAAACCCCACTAACAATTTAAAGAGACATAGAGCAGGGCCACAGTAACAATAAATTCCCATTAGAAAGGAGAAAGTCTCCCATAGTGTTGGCCTATGCAGTGAATGCAAGGGCTGCCAAAAATTTGGAGGCATGTCAATGCCCCTTGGAAGAGACTTAGAGGGCCTCATAAAAAAATGTTCCCATTAGAAAGAAACGGGTCTCCAATACTTGGAATGTCCATGCACTAAGTGTATGGGCTGACAAACATTTACCCCTGGGGGTATGCATGAACATACTGTATAAATTTTTTTTTTTTACGAGCATCATAAACACCCTTTAAAAACATTATGTGGGTGTTGCATCACGGACCACGGTCACTCTGGTGATATGGTGGTGGAGGATGAGAAGGAGGAGGAAAAGAGCAAATAGCCAAAATCAGGAAGCGTATACCCATGTCTGGGTGTGAAAAGGTGCATGGGAATACACCTCCCAAGAAAAGACATTGGATTTGAGCTTATGTTACGCTGCTATCATTCGGTGGTGTTCAGAAGTCTGGCCCAATCCAGCCCTTGTTCATTTTAATAAGAGTCAGCCTGTCAGCATATTCAGTTGACAGGCGGATGCGCTTATCATTAATAATTCCACCAGCGGCACTAAAAACTCGCTCTGATAAAATGCTGGCGGCAGGGCAGGCCAGGACCTCCAAGGCATAGAGAGCCAGTTCATTCCACGTATCCAGCTTGGATACCCAATAATTATAAGGCACAGAGGAATCACGGAGGATGTTGGTACTGTCGGCAAGGTACTCCCTCAGCACCTTCCCAAACTTTGTTTTTCTTGTGAGAGTACCCCGTGCCTCAGGGCCTGTGCGATGGGAGGGGCTGAGAAAACTCTCCCAGAACTTTGACAGTGTTCCCCTGCCTCTGCTGTATTGAAGTTGTGTCTCTCTCACCTGTACTTCTTGGTTGTCCAACAAAGTGTGCCCATTGCAGCCAGCGTTTTCAGATGGGAATTTTTTTAATAGTTCCGCAACAAGGGCCTTCTGGTAAAGCCCCATTTTTGTAGACCTGTCCGCCTCAGGAATAAGAGATATAAAGTTCTCATTGTAGAGTGGGTCTAGAAGTGTCACCAACCAGTTATGACTGTCACCCAAAATTTTGAGAACGCGAGGGTCATGGGAAAAGCAGCGTAACATAAACTCAGCCATGCGTGCCAGACTACTAACAAGCAAGACTTCCGTGTCCTCACTAAGAGGATGACTGACCATGCTCTCCTCCTCCTCCTCTCTGTCCTCTGGCCATCCACGCTGAACAGACGGTATGACAGCTGTGCAGCTATTACCGTCTATAGTGCATGAAACTAGCTCCTGTCCTTCCTCCTCCTCCTCTTCCTCATTGTCACCCAATCCACTTTGGGATGAGATGAGGCTGGGCTGTGTGTAATCACTCTGTATGGTTCCTTGCTCCATCTCATCGTGCTCCGCCTGCAATGCATCCTCTTTGATTGTGAGCAGAGCGTTTCAGAAGACAGAGAAGCGGGATGGTGACGCTAATTATGGTGTCATCGCCGCTCACCATCTTGGTGGAGTCCTCAAAGTTTTGGAGGATGGTACATATGTCTGACATCCATGTCCACTCCTGAGGTCTTATGTGTGGAGTCTGAACTGAATAATGACAGCCTTGTTGATGCTGGTACGAAACAACTTCCCTCTTCTGCTCACAAATCCTTCCCAACATCTGCAGTGTAGAGTTCCAACGTGTGGGGACATCACACACCAGTCTGTGAGCCAGAAGCTGCAAACGCTGCTGAAACACAGCAAGGGCGGCAGAAGCTGTAGCTTTCTAAAATGGGCACACAGGCGGCGTACTTTAACAAGCAGATCCGGCAGCTCCGGGTAGGATTTGAGAAACCGCTGAACTACGAGGTTAAGCACATGGGCCAGGCATGGTATGTGTGTGAGCTCGCCTCGCCTCAGAGCCGCCACCAGGTTCCACCCATTGTCACACACGAACATCCTGGCTGTAGGTTCAGCGGTCTTAGCCACAGATCGGCCTGCTCTTTCAGAGCTGTCCACAACTCTTCAGCATTGTGCGGTTTGTCACCTAAGCATATTAGCTTCAGCACAACCTGTTGCCGCTTGGCCGAGGCAGTGCTGCAGTGCTTCCAACTTGTGACTGATGTGATCATTTCGGAGATGGAGGCTGAAGAGGAGGAGGAGGCTGAAGAGGATGAGGTGCAGGAGCTGTAGAGCATGGGGGCAACCTTGATTGACCAAGGGCCCGCAATACTTGGCTTCGGGAGGACGTGTTCCGTCCCAAGGTCTGGCTGAGTCCCGGCTTCCACTATGTTAAGCAAGTGTGTCGTCAGTGAGATGTACAGTCCGTGCCCACAAGCACTTGTCCACGTGTCCGTGGTTAGGTGGACTTTCCCGGTAACTGCGTTGTTGAGGGCACGGCTAATGTTTTGGGACACATGCTTGTGTAATGCTGGGACGGCACACCGGGAGAAATAGTTATGGCTGGGGACCAAGTACCAAGGGACGGCCGCCGCCATCAGGTTGCGGAATGCTTCCGTCTCCACGAGCCTAAAAGGCAACATTTCGAGTGAAAGCAGTTGTGAAATGTGAGAATTTAGTAGTGTAGCCTGTGGGGCATTGGCTGCATATTTGCGCTTGCGTTCCAAGCACTGGGGTATGGACAACTGAACGCTGCGCTGGGACAAGGACATGGACGTGCTTGCTGATGCTGCTACTTGAGAGTGCGCAATGACAGGTGCAGGGCAGGAGGCATCTTCGCGTGCACCATGGACAGGGGATTGGCTTGCATGCACAACAGCGGAAGAAGCAATGGTGCCACCAGCTGACACTGTTCCTGGACCCTGGGGTTCGGCCCACAAAGTCGGGTGCTTTGCTGCCATGTGCCTGATCATGCAGGTGGTGGTCAGGCTGGTTGTTTAGCCACCCCTGCTGATGCTGGCCTGGCAGGTGGTGCAAATGGCCTTTTTGGGGTTATCGGCAGAGTCTTTAAAAAAGAACCAGACTCGCGAAGACCTAACAGTTGTATTGGCAACTTCCTTTGTGTTGGTGTTACGAGGAACAGTTGCCTGTCTTCTGTCTGCGGCCACCACACTGCTTCTTCCTGCCTATTGGGGTGCTCTGCCCCCCTCCCCCTGTGTGCTGCTGTCCTCGCTCTGCATGTCCTCCTGCCAGGTTGGGTCAGTTACTATATCATCCACCACCTCGTCTTCCACTTCCGCACCCTGGTCCTCCTCCTGACTTTCTGGAATTGTGTCTCATCATCGTCCACCTCTTGTAACACTTTCCCACCGTCGCCTTCATGTGACCGTGGCTGCTCAAATATTTGGGCATCGCTACATGCGATCTTCTCTTGCCCTGCTTCAAGTGGACTGGGCGAGAGGTCCGAATCTATAAATGGAAAAGTGAACCGCTCTTCAGAGTGTCCAAGTGTGGGATCATTTGTCTCCGTGTACTCTACATGGTGGGAGGAAGGAGGATCAGGATGAGAAATTTGCGGTCCAGACTCACGGCTACTGAGACTTGACCATGTGGAAGACAGGGTGGTGGTGGTGGTGGTGGCTAAGTGACTGGAAGCTTTATCCGCTATCCAACCAACAACCTTTTGACACTGCTCTGGGTTCGATAGTGCTGTGCTGCGGTCCCCTAGGAATTGGGACAGGAAGGTCAGGCGAGAAGATGTGGGTGTTTGTTGTGGCACAATTTCAGCTTGCCCAGGGTCATGTCCTCGGCCTCTGCATGCACCATCACCATTACGTCCAGTTCCCTGTCCATTGCCACGTGCTTTGCCCATTTTAAATGGAGGACAGTATCTTCCACGCTCACTACAAATGACTGAGTTTGGAGCAAACTTATATGTGATCCGTGTGATGGAGAAAACAGAGTTTTAAATACCTGTCCTGTAGGTAAGTAGTTTGAACAGCAAACTTGTGTGAATTGCTTCACTGACACACTGAAGGAAATTTTTAATGGAAGCCAGAAATGGCAGTATTTTCTGACAATGTATATGTGATCCGTGTGACGGAGAAAACAGAGTTTTAAATACTTGGCCTGTGGGTAAGTAGTTTGAACAGCAAACTGGTGTGAATTGCTTCACTGACACACTGAAGGAAATTTGTAATGGAGGCCAGAAATGGCAGTATTTTCTGACAACGTATATGTGATCCGTGTGACGGAGAAAACAGAGTTTTACATACCTGGCCTGTAGGTAAGTAGTTTGAACAGCAAACTGGTGTGAATTGCTTCATTGACACACTAAAGGAAATTTTTAATGGAGGCCAGAAATGGCAGTATTTTCTGACAACGTATATGTGATCCATGTGACGGAGAAAATAGTGTTTTAAATACCTGGCCTGTAGGTAAGTAGTTTGAACAGCAATCTGGTGTGAATTGCTTCACTGACACACTAAAGGAAATTTTTAATGGAGGTCAGAAATGGCAGTATTTTCTGACAACGTATATGTGATCCGTGTGACGGACAAAACAGAGTTTTAAATACCTGGCCTGTAGGTAAGTAGTTTGAACAGCAATCTGGTGTGAATTGCTTCACTGACACACTAAAGGAAATTTTTAATGGAGGCCAGAAATGGCAGTATTTTCTGACGTGTATGTGATCCGTGTGACAGAGAAAACACAGTTTTAAATACCTGGCCTGTAGGTAAGTAGTTTGAACAGCAAACCGGTGTCAAAAATGTCGCTGACACAGGAAAAAAAAATTGAAATGGAGGCCAAAAATGGCAGTATTTTCTGAAAATGTATATGTGATCCATGGGACTGAGAAAACAGTTTTAAATAGCTGGATTTCTAGCACTGTAATATGGAAAGGACCTGGCTGTATTCTGCAGTGCCAACAAGCAAATGACGCAGAAAAACGGTGTTCTCTGGATTGCTTTTTAAGCAAATAATGAGGATCAAGATCCAAAAAAAAGTATTCCTGGCCCCTGAGACCTGGGCCTTTGCATAGAAATATCTAACAGCAGCAGAAGGCAGAATTGGAATGGAGCCTCTTGTGCTATATGCACTGCAGTCTGCTATATACCCTGCCTGCTTGCCTATATACACTGCCTGCCTGATATCTCTGCAGATGGATTAGTTAGTCTTCAAAAGGACGATTTGTTAAGATGGATATGTGTAATGTATGGTTTTTCTCCCTACACTACCTAATACACAAGCAAATCTCTCCCTGACGCAGCAGCCCCTCTCCCTATTCTGCCTGATTCCGGAGTGACTGTGACGAGCACAGCAGCGCCAAGTCTGATATAGACCTGATGACGCTGTGTGGCCATCCAATCACTGTAATGCCACAACCACCATGGCTGCTGCATTTCAATGAGTGACAGCCAATCCGTGCATGTTGATTGGCGCTCTAAAGAGCGCCAAACATGCAGGGAGGGGTCCCGAGCTCCCGCCGAGCAACCCCGGAAATACTCAGCGAGTGCTGAGCATCTCGAGCAGTGCGATGCTCGGGCGAGCACCGAGCAGTAGCGAGCATGCTCGCTCATCACTAATAATGATCCTAAACACAAATCAAAATCCACAATAGCCTACCTCAAAAGGTGCAAGCTGAATATTTTACAATGGCTCTCACCGACCCCTGATCTGAACATCATTGAAAATCTGTGACTAGACCTCAAAATAGCAGTGCATGCAAGATGACCCAGTAATTTCACAGAACTGGAAGAATTTTCCAAGGAAGACTGGATGAACATCCCTCAGACAAGAAGAATTGAAAGACTCTTGGCTAGGTACAAAAAGCGTTTATAAGCTGTGATACTTTCAAAAGGGGGCATTACTAGGTACATAGAATGCGGGGTCCAAAACTTTTGCATGGGCCAGTTTTCTCTTCTTGCAATTTTTAAAATGTAAAAGATGAAAAATACATGTATTTTTTTTGCCTAAAATACAAAGAAAATGTGTCATCTTTAACATTAGCCCTTTTTGAGATTATTTCATCTTCAACTTGCTTAACTCTTCACAATAACAGTAATTTTGACCAGGGGCGCCCAAACTTTTACATGCCACAGTATATATAGCATTGTCAGCAGTGAAGTGCTATCAATGTCTTGAAGCATACATGGTATCCATATGCTTTTGTTTATGCAGCCCCATTTATTTGAATTGGCAAGGTTTTCTTCTGCAAATCGGACTAAACTCGAATATGTCACATGTTTGAATATATGAAAACAGGGACAATCTATAATATGTCCATAAGCTATTCATGGAAAAACTATAGCTCATGTACATGAAAAGCAGAAGTGTGCACAAAGCTTCACAGAGCTCTGACCCTTCAATTGTACCATCAGTTGTATGTTTATTACTATTCTATATTTTCCTATAAATTAATTTAAACATGTATTCTCTTTGTTTTAACTTATTCATGAATCATGACCTTTCACCTATGATTTTAAAAAAATTAGCAACTAGTACAGAAAGTTCAAATCGGTATGTATCCAATAAAGTACAAAAATACAGTCCAGCAAAGATACAGTCATGTCCTAAAGTGTTGGCACCATTGAAATTGTTCCAGAAAATGAAGTAGGAAGTAGGTAGGAAGCTTAGGGCAAGGACCTCCAAGGTAGTTTTCTCAGAAATACTACCAATCCCGCGAGCCACACAGGAGCGCCAACGGGAGGTTAGGGAGGTGAATAAGTGGCTAAAGAGTTGGTGCAAGGCAGAAGGGTTTGGGTTCATGGAGAACTGGGCCGACTTCGCTGTCGGCTACAGGCTCTACCGTAGGGACGGGCTGCACCTCAATGGGGAGGGTGCAGCGGTGCTGGGGAAGAAGATGGCTAATAGGTTGGAGGAGTTTTTAAACTAGAGACGGGGGGGGGAAACCAAGGAAATAGGTGGGATGTGAGGCAAGCAAGGGGGAAGGGGAGAAGTGAATATAATGAGGGTGGAGAGGGGGGTGGGGATAGTACAGTTAGATCGTTAGAGAAGAATAGGATGCTAAATAACCCCAAAGTTTTATCTTGCATGCTGACCAACGCAAGAAGCCTGACCAATAAGGCGGATGAGCTGCGGGCGCTTATATCGGAGGAGAGGTATGACATCGTAGGTATAACAGAGACTTGGCTAGACGATAGCTACGACTGGGCGGTAAATTTAACAGATTATAGTTTATTTAGAAGGGACCGGAAACAGGGGGCGGAGGAGTCTGCTTACATGTAAAGTCACGTCTAAAGCCCAGACTAAGGGAAGATATAGGAGAGGGAGAAGAGGGGGTCGAGTCCATGTGGGTAGAGATAGAGGGGGCAAAAAATAATAATAAAATATTACTGGGGGTCTGCTATAAGCCACCCAATATAACAGAGGAGAATGAGAAACTGCTATTAGGACAAATAGACAAAGTAGCAAAACATAATGAGGTGATTGTAATGGGGGACTTCAACTACCCGGATATTGACTGGGAAACAGAAACCTGTAGATCGCAGAAAGGAAAAAGGTTCTTGACAAATATCAAGGATAATTATCTCTCCCAACTAGTGCAGGAACCAACGAGAGGGAAGGCCGTGTTGGACTTAATATTGACTAATAGGCCTGATAGAATAACTGAGGTACAGATAGGGGGGCACCTAGGTAATAGCGATCATAATATTATCAATTTCAAAATGCCCTTCAGTAGGGTTATCAATAAGGGAACAACTAAAACATTAAACTTTAGGAGGGCGAAGTTTGATCAGCTGAAAGAAAACCTTCAACTTATAGACTGGGACAAAGTTCTTAATCAAGGAAATACGAATAGTAAATGGGAAACCTTCAAAAGAATTCTGAATACTCAGTGCGAGAGGTATATACCGTATGGGAATAAAAGGGCCAGAAATAAGAGGAAACCAATATGGTTGAATAAGAACGTAAAAGGGGCGTTAAATAGCAAAAAAGAGGCATTCAAGAGATTAAAACAGGAAAACAGCAAGGAGGCACTAATGTGTTACAAGGAAAAAACGAGAACCTGCAAAAAACAAATAAAAATAGCAAAGGAGGAAACAGACGTATTGCTAGGGAAAGTAGATCAAATCCCAAACTGTTCTTTACGTATATAAATAGTAAAAGGATTAAATCGAATAATATTGGACCGATAAAAAGTGATGAAGGCAAAATCATAGAGAAAGATGAGGATAAAGCTAATCTATTAAATAAATTTTTTTCGTCAACTTTCACAAAGGAAAAAGAACTAACAGGCGAAATGAGAAGTGACAAGCTTAATCCTCCACTAAGTATGACAAATCTAACCCAAGCTGGGGTACAGAAACGCCTCAGTAACATTAAAATAAACAAATCACCAGGACCTGATGGCATACACCCACGGGTACTAAGGGAACTAAGTAATGTGATAGACAGACCGTTATATCTTATATTTAAGGACTCTGTTGAGACTGGGTCTGTACCACTTGATTGGCGACAGGCGAATGTAGTGCCAATATTCAAAAAGGGAGCAAAAAGTGACGCCGGAAACTATCGGCCGGTGAGTCTGACGTCCGTTGTGGGCAAAATTTTTGAAGGCTTTATTAATGAGGCAATCATGGAGCATCTTGACGCTAATAATCTATTAACCCCGAACCAACATGGATTCATGAGGAATCGCTCCTGCCAAACAAACCTGATTGACTTCTACGAGGAGGTTAGCTCTCGAGTAGATCAGGGGGAACCAGTGGATGTCGTGTATCTCGACTTCTCAAAAGCGTTCGATAGCGTGCCACATAATAGGTTGGTATACAAAATGAGAATGATGGGGCTGGGGGAAAATGTCTGCAAGTGGGTAGCTAACTGGCTAAAGGATAGAAGGCAGAGGGTGGTTATAAATGGAATATACTCAGATTGGGTAAGCGTCAGTAGTGGGGTACCACAGGGGTCTGTACTAGGCCCAATGTTATTTAATATCTTTATTAACGACATAGTCAACGGGATAAATAGTAAAATATCAATATTTGCAGATGACACAAAGTTATGTAAAACAATTAATACAAAAGAGGATAGTGAAGACCTTCAGAGGGATTTGGATAAGCTGGGTAGGTGGAGCATTAAATGGCAAATGAGGTTTAACGAGGAGAAATGTAAGGTCATACATATGGGAAGGAAAAATGGAAGTCACCAGTACTCACTGAATGGGAAATCATTGGGGAATTCAGAGATGGAGAAGGACTTGGGCATCTTGATTGATAGCAAACTAAATTGGAGTGCCCAAAGTCAGGCCGCTGCTGTAAGGGCAAACAGGGTAATGGGATGTATCAGAAGAGGTATAGCTGCAAAGGATGAGAACATTGTTCTTCCACTGTACAAAGCACTGGTCAGACCACACTTGGAATACTGTGCTCAGTTATGGGCCCCAATATATAGAAAGGATATAAATGAGCTTGAAAAGGTACAAAGGAGGGCAACAAAATTAATAAAGGGAATGGAGGGACTGCAATACCCAGAGAGGTTGGCAAAACTAGGACTATTCAGCCTGGAAAAGAGAAGGTTGAGGGGGGACATAATAAATGTGTACAAATATGTTAGGGGACAGTATAGAGACCTTGCCCGGGATTTGTTCAAAAGGAGGGATATTACGGTAACAAGAGGGCACTCACTAAGACTGGAAGAGAAAAGGTTTCAGCACCAGCATAGGAAGGGGTTCTTTACGGTAAGAGCAGTGAGAATATGGAATTCACTGAGTGAGGAGACGGTAATGTCGGATTCACTACACCAGTTCAAGCGGGGACTGGATGCTTTTCTAGATACCAGGCAGATTTCTGCATATACTTAAAAATAGAATAAAATAGTAGGTTGATACAGGGATTTATTCTGACTGCTGGTTTCAGAGTCGGGAGGGAATTTTTCCTCAGGTGAAGATTGGCTAAATCATTTGGGGTTTTTGCCCTCCTCTGGATCAACTTTAGCAACTACAGAACTTACAGGTCGAACTTGATGGACGCAAGTCTTTATTCGGCTTTACAAACTATGTACTATGTACTAACTACTATGTATGTAAGTATTTCACCCAGAAAATTATAGTAATTACACACGTTTTGTTATAAACGTTTATTTCATGGATGGCATGTGAAATAACACGGACATGTGAACAGGCCCATAGAATATAATGGGTACGTGTAGTACCAGTGAAAAACACAGAACACATATGTGCAACATGGATGTCTGAACGAGGCCTAACTCAGTTTGGTTTGTGTGTTATCTGTTTTGTACATGAACAGCACAGAGAGCATAAAGGCAGTCATCTGAAAGTGACCTTATAAAAATTTGTGGACCTATTAAGAATAAAGATAAATTATTGGTACTTTAATGCCCTATACAACCACTTGCAAAAGGATTGAATATTAGTTGGCTACTAATGCCCTACTAATGTTAAGATCTGTAGTTATGTATGTAAAGAAATTTCTTATACTATGCCACGTGTTTATATGTGTGCTGCAATTATGGTGTGACAGATCTAGTGATGTGCTACAGTGTATGTTTGATGCAAGACATTGGTGTTGTGTGGATCAATACATTTTGTAGGAGAAATGCAACAGGTCTAAAATACCCAGACAGAAGGCCACTGAGTAGCAGGAGTAATGTCTAAAGTGATGAGTGTAGAGCATAAAAAGTTAACACACTGAGATTCTGTGTGAAATGCTGAGTCATAGGGAGGTAGGAGTTAATATTAGCATGTATGTTCATGTCCCCTGGATTTGTATAGAGTGAGTTTTGTTGTAGTGTTTTAGCTCTGTTTTTGCAGACAAGGCAGACAGAAACAAGAAACTAGCCAAGATAGAAAGCTATCATAAAAGGGAACACTTGCCAATTTGGTGTGTCACCTCAAGGAACAGGTTAGAGTAAAAAAGGAGCATGTAATAAGTTCCTGACTGGCCTACAATGGCTGTAGTCTACCCCCCCATGAGAAAAAGATTAGCTGATCTAAAGAACCGCCATGACAAATAGTGAGGATTAGCAATGCAGAAGGGAGAATAAAGGCTTATTGCTGTAAGTGAAGGGTGAATCCACCAGCAAGGCAAAGTTTAGCTGTCATACGACCAAATATTAGACACAGCAAAATGGAAACCAGTCTATCATTCAAGACTATGAGGATTGGCACACAAGAAGCATCTGATTGCTTACCGGGAACCTGACAACTGATACATGCTGCATGAACCATGAGCAGCATGTACCACACACTGGCTGTATAATTTTAGCCAGGTATGTTTGACTCTGACACACTGCAGCATTTCGGAGAAAAACAACTTTAAAAGTTGGCCAGGGACTGAGCCTCACAGAAGACTATTTGAAAATACAGTTCCCAGTGGCTTCTCCCTGTCCTACTGCCAATGACTGAAAGGTCTCTCTATATGCATGTATGCCGGGAGAGATCTGCCATTTAAGGGGAGTTGCTGGTGAGAAGCCCCCCGGACACGCACCTTTTCTACTAGTCTCCTGTGCAGCTTGGTCCCCAGAGGCTTTTAAAGTGAGATAATACAGCTAGTGCCTGATACATGCTGATTGGGCAACATGCATCTCCTGTCAGGTTCCCTTTAAACCTGAGTGTGGAAAGTATTATCACATCATAGACAGCCAGAGACAAGAGCCTGTGTGTGAGGAGCTGTGACTCAGAAAGTGGGTCACAAAAGTGTGTAAGAGTACAAGAGTACTGCAGGGCACCACTGCCAAAAGAGGTGACCATGAGAAGCGGTTATGACCAACCCTATAAGTGAGTGCAGTGTGAAGCAGACAAAGACTGTGCCGGTGTGAAGAAAGTGTCACTGAGCGCTTTTCCAAGATACTGTTGCAAATACAAGCAAATTGTCAACAGTGCTGGTCCATTGCTGCATACTAACCATCTACCTCTATTTAAGTATGTAAACTCTTTAAAAGACTTTATAGCCATAAAGCTTATTGTTTCTGAGTGATGAAGATGTTGGTGTCAGTCTGCATCACGTACGATATCAATGAGTGAGGAAACCAGTGATGTGCAGTGTATCCATATTATTTAAAGTGATACACTACATCACCCAGCACTCGCCTAATATATTATTACTCTAGTTTCTTAAAGAGAAGCTGTCAGCACAATTTTGTAATGTAAAGTAAAGACATTGATGTAATGGTGCTGTAATACTGATTACATTGATACTTTTGGTGAAGAAATCCGCTTTGCTCTTCTTTAATCACCATTTGAAGTTTTCTGCTGATTAGATTTCGGTGCACAGGGTCTGGACGGTACTTCTCCTCCCTGTCTGTGATTCCCCGGCCCCTCCGCCTGCATCCGGTTTGTGAATTACAGGTCACTGCTGAGATTTGAAACAGAGGAGGCAGGTCATTCACAGACTGGAGGCAGGTAGAAGGGGCTCAGGAATCTCAGGGAGGAGAAAGCCTAGTATACAGTCCAGCCCCTGTGCATCAAAATCTAATTAGCAGAAAACTTCAAATGGTGATTAAAGAAGAACCAAAAATTTTTATTTTTCACCGAAGGTATCAATGTAATCTGTATTACAGCGCCCCTACAGTCATATCTTCACTTTACATTACAAAATCGTGCTGACGGGTTCTCTTTCAGCAACCAGATTTAACAGTTTCAGCCTAGACCCTAGCGACAATAGCCATAAACCGATAACCATGCTGGGCCACCAGGGTTCATAGATATCTATATTAACACTTTTATCCTCTAGACTACAAAAGATACAAGATATTAATGGTATTCTAGGAATGTTTTTATTCTTAAAAAACACTTTTTAAAAGCATCTGATGTAGCACATATAGCTTGTAGAAGTGAGCATAATGCATTTTGACATTGCTGATGTGGATGCACAATTGGACCCCACACCCTTACCAAATTATTCCTATGTGGGGCACCTTGTTTGAATTCGGTGTTCTGACACTGACAATTGGGGCAATAATCGTATGTTGTGGTTGTTTGGTATGAATTTGTCAATGAAGTCATATAGAAAAAATAATTTTGCCTACACATCCCCTTAAAAGCCTTTCTGAAATATATTCCAAAAAGTAGAAAAATTTTACTTATAGTGTCTAAACACAAATCTTTTTTAATCTCAGCCAGTGTATGGGCTGTATTTATGTAAGGTACTGTGTGGGGTCCCATATATAAAGAAATATTTTAACAGTGCTATACAATATCTATAATATAACTTGGGATGCGTGTCTCTGTCTGAAGCCTCCATAGACTGCGCATGCGCGACGCGCAGTCTGTCTCCAGACAGAAGCACGTATCCAGCAGCTACAGGTAAGAGGAGTGTGTATGGCGCCGGAGATCACGGTATGCGTAGGCACTGAACGCATACCACAATCTCTGGCGCGATACTTACATACTTACCTGACCGGGAGGAGCGTTGCCGCTGTGCCTCTTTTCGCCGGAGACTGGGGCAGGAGCATGCGCATATCTATCCGGCGCCATTTTACTGAAGATACATTTGCAGTGTGTCTTCAGCAAAATGGCACCGGAAAGCGCGGTGCTCAGGCACCGCACACCTCCCCCGACCTCCGGCAGAACAGGACACAGCAGCGCTGGAGCACAGAGAAGAAAGGTGAGTACAACTGTTTATTTTTTTGTATGTGTGTTCAGTGTGAAAGGGATGAGGGGGCACACATACCAGGATTAGAGGGTGAGGGGGCCACACATACCAGGATTGGGGGGTGAGGGGTACCATACATACCAGGATTTGGGGGTGAGGGGACCATGCATACCAGGATTGGGGGGTGAGGGGTACCACACATACCAGGATTGTGGGGTGAGGGGACCAAGCATGCCAGGATGAGGGGTACCACACATACCATTATTGGGGGATGAGGGGCCCAAGCATTCCAGGATTGGGGGGTGAGGGGACCATGCATACCAGGATTGGGGGGTGAGGGGACCATGCATAACAGGATTTGGGGGTGAGGGGTGCCATGCATACTAGAATAGGGATGAGGGGTACCATACATACCAGGATAGGAAACAGGGTACCATGCATACCAGGATGAGGGATGGGGTACCATGCATACCAGGATGAGGATGAGGGGTGCCATGCATAATAGGATGAGGGATTGGGTGCCATGCATACTAGGATGAGGGATTGGGTGCCATGCATACCAGTTTTCTGGGATGAGGAGGCCATACATACCAGAATTGGGATGAGGGGTGCCATGCATACCAGGATGAGGGGTACCATACATACCAGGATAGGGATGAGGGGTACCATGTATGCCAGGATAGGGATGAGGGGTACCATGTATACCAGGTTTGGGGATGAGGGGCCTATGCATACCAGGATAGGGATGAGGAGTGCCATGCATACCAGGATGGGGGTGAGTGAGCCATGCATACCAGGATTGGGGGTGAGGGAGCCATGCATACCAGGATTGGGGATGAGGGGTACCATGCAGATCAGGATTGGGGATGAGGGAGCCATGCATCAGTAAAATGGTGCCGAATAGCGATATGCGCATGCGCCGATCCGATGCCTCACTCCTGCCTTGGTCTCCGGCGAAGAGAGGTGCAGCAGCAACGCTCCTCCCGGTCAGGTAAGTAAGTATGGCGCCGGAGATCGCGGTATGCATTCAGTGCCTACGCATATCGCGATCTCCGGCGCCACACTTACATACTTACCTGACCGGGAGGAGATTTGCCGCTGCACCTCTCTTTGCCAGAGACTGGGGCAGGAGTGAGGCATCGGAACGGCGCATATCGCTATCCGGCGCCATTTTACTGAAGACACATTTGCAGTGTGTCTTCAGCAAAATGGCGCCGGACAGCGCGGTGCTCCGGCACCGCACTCTTCCCCCCGCCTCCGGCAGAACTGGACGCAGCAGTGCTGGAGCACAGAGAAGAAAGGTGAGTATAACTGTTTATTTTTTTGTATGTGTGTACAGTGTGAAAGGGATGAGGGGGGCACACATACCAGGATTGGGGGGTGAGGGGGCCACACATACCAGGATTGGGGGTTGAGGGGGCCACACATACCAGGATTGGAGGGTGAGGGGGCCACACATACCAGGATTGTGTGGTGAAGGGACCATGCATACCAGGATTGTGGGGTGAGGGAATCATGCATTTCCAGGATGAGGGGTACCACACATACCAGGATTGTGGGGTGAGGGGACCATGCATACCAGGATGAGGGGTACCACACATACCATTATTGGGGGATGAGGGGCCCAAGCATTCAAGGATTGGGGGTTGAGGGGACCATGCATACCAGGATTGGGGGGTGAGGGGACCATGCATACCAGGATTGGGGGGGTGAGGGGACCATGCATACCAGGATGAAGGGTACCACACATACTATTAGTGGGGGATGAGGGGCCCAAGCATTCCAGGATTGGGGGTTGAGGGGACCATGCATACCCGGATTGGGGGGTGAGGGGACCATGCATACCAGGATTGTGGGGTGAGGGGACCATTCATACCAGGATTGAGGGGTGAGGGGTGCCATGCATACCAGAATAGGGATGAAGGGTACCATACATACCAGAATAGAAATGCGGGGTACCATGCATACCAGGATGAGGGGTATCATGCATACCAGATTAGGGATGAGGGGTACCATGCAAACCCGGATAAGGATGAGGGGTGCCATGCATACTAGGATGAGGGATTGGATGCTATGCTTAACAGGTCTCTTGAATGAGGAGGCCATACATACCAGAATTGGGATGAGGGGTGCCATGCATACCAGGATGAGGGGTACCATACATACCAGAATAGGGATGATGGGTGCCATGCATACCAGGATGAGGGGTACCATACATAGCAGGATAGGGATGAGGGGTACCATGTATGCCAGGATAGGGATGAGGGGTGCCATGCATACCAGGATTGGGGATGAGGGGTGCCATGCATACCAGGATTGGGGATGAGGGGTGCCATATATACCAGAATTGGGATGAGGGGTGCCATGCATACCAGGATGAGGGGTACCATACATACAAGAATAGGGATGATGGATGCCATGCATACCAGGATGAGGGGTACCATACATAGCAGGATAGGGATGAGGGGTACCATGTATGCCAGGATAGGGATGAGGGGTACCATGTATACCAGGATTGGGGATGAGGGGCCCATGCATACCAGGATAGGGATGAGGAGTGCCATGCATGCCAAGATGGGGGTGAGGGTGCCATGCATACCAGGATTGGGGATGAGGGGTGCCATGCGTACCAGGATTGGGGATGAGCGAGCCATGCATACCAGGATTGGGGATGAGGGAGCCATGCATACCAGGATTGGGGATGAGGGAGCCATGCATACCAGGATTGAGGATGAGGGGTGCCATGCATACCAGGATTGGGGATGAGGGAGCCATGCATACCAGGATTGGGGATGAGGGAGCCATGCATAACAGGATTGGGGATGAGGGGTGCCATGCATACCAGGATTGGGGATGAAGGGTGCCATGCATATCAGGATTGGGGATGAGGGAGCCATGCATACCAGGATTGGGGGTGAGGGGGCCATGCATACCAGGATTGGAGATGAGGGAGCCATGCATACCAAGATTAGGGATGAGGGAGCCATGCATACCAGGATTGGGGGTGAGGGGGCCATGCATACCAGGATTGGGGTGAGGGGGTGCCATGCATACCAGGATTGGGGGTGAGGGGTGCCATGCATACCAGGATTGGGGGTGAGGGGTGCCATGCATAACAGGATAGGATGGTGGGGACACGATGGAGGCAGCACAAATACCAGGAGGGGGGCAATACATACCAGTATGGGAGACCATATACCAATAAAAATGCTCGCCACCCGGGTGTAGAACGGGTTCAATAGCTAGTGTATATAATACTGGCATATGAGATGTGTGGTAGTCACAGGCTTTAGATACTAGGCTATCCGTGATGCCCTCTTCATTGTGGATGCATGTCCGTAATATTATTTGCTATTTCTTTTTATGTCTCATATTATAAACTTACATATATGGAATATTTAAAGCTAAAGATTATTTTGAATGCTTTAATTGAATTAATTGCATCAGCTATCAAGTGTTCCAGTGGAATAGAGCCAGCAATCTCTCAATTTTCCATAGGCTTATTTGATGTTATTTCCCTTGCCAAGTAAAAAAAAATAGAAGCTATACTTTATGTTTTGACCATTTTAAGGTCATGAAAGTATAAACATTAAAAAAATGCTTGTTAGTACTCATGCCAATATTCAGCAGATGGAATCATTTCACAAGGATTCTACTGCCACCTAGTGGCATTTAAAAAGAAATACCTTGCTGGGTACATGATTTAGATTTAGAATTAGTGTAGCTAAAAACACTACAGAGTAGAAAAACAGTATGACATTTTCCAAACGACATCCTAAGAATGCCTTTTAAAGTCTCTTGGGGAGATAAATACAGTTTCGAAAGGACATCTAACTGTACCCATCTTATTGGGCTAGCCTAAGGATCCTATTTAAACCAAACAATTCACTCCCACTGAGCGGAAAATAGTGGGGATCTTTATTGTGCCAATGTGCTAGTGACTCATGCACTAGTTTGGACATAGATGATAGAAGTATACAGTAGTGATCTGTACTAAACAACAGTTCTGTCCATGTGCCGCCAAGCCCACAGCGAGATTACATTCAGCTTCTGCCAGGGCACAGCTTAAACATCCATTAAACAGAACACATAAATTATAAGAATAAAGGGCAGCAAAATATAAGATTAACAAATTATAATAGCTTTAACACATGGTATTACATGAAACAATAAACTGCTTAAACACAGCCGTGGTGTATGTTCAGCATTTTGTACAGCCTGTTAGTAAATGTATATAGAAAATGATTAAGTGCTTAACACAGTATGCAAAGCATTAGATGCCTGAGCTTCTTGTACTTGCATTAAAAAAATCTCTCAAAGTAAAAAAGTGGGCAGACAAAGTGAGCAATGGGCAGTAGAAAATTAAATTAGAGTAAAATGGAGTATAATGCATAAGAATGGCATGGCTACCTTTGCTGCTTATCAATGGAAATGCCCAGGGATGTAACAAAAGGGAGCCTACATCTACTTTAAAAAGGATAACTTTCAGGGCTTAAACTCATTGGCTGGCAATGTATATTTAATTCCTGCTGGAAAACAAAACAATATGCATTCAGAAAAGAACAAACATTGCTGCATTATTTTGTGCCTGCAGAGAAATATTGTGCCTGCATGCTGAACTCTTGGAAAGGCATGCATGATCACCTGAGCTCCAAAATTACATATAGTATATACAAAGCTAACAAATCTTAAAGAAAGACAAAAAATCTGTGTACTCTGTGTACCTTGACAGTAGCTCATTGGCATTGATTGCTAAAGTTCAGAAGAAAGTGCTTTTTTGTAAATTAGCCAGTAGATAAACAGCTTCTGAAAAGCACTTAGGCTAAGAAGTTTGCAATATGTCATCATTTTAGTTTTATTTTATTTAGTTATAATAACCTATATAGTAGTGTATTTTTTAGCTTTTTTTTATCAACTAGCTAATATAGTAGAAAACATTTGTTCTAAATAAGATCAGTATAAGGGACCTTGATGTAACTAACAAAAGCATAGACTCAATATATTGTGCAGCCAAATGTGTCCCCACAGATACAGTATGCTGTGCTGCCATTTATAATGTGTTGTCATCAGAAGCGTAGGTAAGGGTTCAGCTCAGGGAAGACGAAACATATGAGTGTACCCCTATTTAGGTAACCCTGCTTCCAACTACGGTGGCGGACCCTAACAGGGATAGGGAAACCTCAGCAGATGACCGCGCTGTAACTGAAATAAAGTCACTAAACCAAGACCAAACACTGATATTACCGCCATATGGTGACAATATAGGGGTAGATACTAGTGTTGCAGAACATATTAGATATTACAGTACAGTTATAGATGGTGACTTACAAATAATGTTCTTTCTGATGGAGTCATTCAATTTTCCCATGTTTTCCATCTGTCCCAGACCGATACAACAACTTCTCCAGCCAGGACTCTTCTGCATGTGGGTGCATGTGAAACATCGCACTGCATTCGGATAACACCCGAGTGCAGTGCGATACCCGCCAATGTCAGCAGCTGAGGAGATGGAGAAATTGATTTCTCCATCCCCTAAACAGCTGTGCTGCGATCCTCTCCGTGCGAGAGGATCGCAGCACGGAGCACTGACATTCAGCTCTCGCTATCAGCACAGCGAGAGCCGAATGTCATTAGCATATCGGATGCCATACCCTAGTGGGACCCCGGCCTAAGGAAGGGAATCCATATACTGATGCCTGTGTTCAAAGAAGGCTCACATTCACCACAGAGATGGCAAGGAACTTGGTGTCTAAATGTAAAGGACTGATATGCTTTAACAATTAGGAGTGTGCAAGTTTGTCAGACTAACTATTGCCTCACAAGACTCTCACTTCCTCTGCATTGATCCTTTGTTGGGTGAAGAGAATGGGGCATCAGACTGCGCTGCTCGCCTGTCAGAATAATGTACCAGAGGAATCCAAGTCGATGTAATGATGAAATAGACTTTATTTCTACGCGTTTCGTGGTGATCACACCACTTCCTCAGGACAGTCTATACACATACACATACAGGGTCTGTTAATTATAGCAAAAGAATGCACATGGAGACCCCTCCCTTCAAAAAAATCACCACACCCAGTTGGCGGGGAATCAGACTAAACGCATGTATACACCGTAAAGCACACACAAAACAATCATAAAGCATAATGGAGTATATCACTTAAAAACATTACTCATACATTTAAAAATATAAATCCAGATTTTTTTTTTTAAATATATTAAAAAATATATTAAAAAAGTAGTTAAATGAATAAATACATTTTACAAGCTAGGGGAGTGCTTGAACCTATGATGTTGATGACGCGCCCCCGGGGCAATAGGGTACTCGGCAGCCGGGCCTATGGATGCTGGTGGGGGATATCACGGTGGCTGGCCCGGTCCGTGGCCCAGGGCGGTCAACCAAAAAGGGAATTTGTAATTTGGATAGGAAAAATAAAATAAATAGTTTGTGACGCCACCTGTGGTATCTGGTAAGGTTTACCAGCGCTGCTGCAGACCTCCGGGGGGGTGATGGGATGGCAGCTGAGGTGTTTCTGCTCCCCGCAGGTGGAGCGGGCCACCGGGGCAGTGTGGAGTTTGGTGGGTGGTGATGCTGGGACTTGTAGTGCAGGCGGATGGTGCACCAGGAGTAATTGACAGAGACAGGGGATTCGCTTCAATACCTTTACTGGTGCGGATGTCAAGTACGGTCCAGGGTACTCATTAGGATGGGTGCACTTCAGGACTTCTCCCCAGTGAGCGGGTATAAGGCCTCCTGATCCATGTCTCCCTCTCTCTAAGCTCCTGACCAGCCTGCAACTGGGCCTAGCTTATGTGTCGTGCTGTTCCTTCACCTGTCGCTCGGTAGTAGGACCTTCTGTTGGTAACCACTCTCCCTGGACGCTGGGGCCTTGTGGTTCCTGGTCCTGTAATGGGTCTAGCTTCAGGTCGTCCAGGAACTTGTAGTCCTCCTGGAATGCCGGTGATCCCTACTGGGTATAAAGGGACCCTGTAGGCGCGGATCCGGTGTCCGGTTTGTATACTGGGGAAAGCCTATGATGCTCCTCTGCCCCCTCAACTCCTCTCTCCTTTCTCCTCTTGCCTTCAGCCACACTTGGGGCCCACAGAACTCAGCAGCAGACGAGCTGCCCCTTCACTGCTCTCAGCATCAGCACGCTCTCAGACTCTCTCAATCTGACTACTAACTAACTGCCTGAGCTGCCTGGCTCCACCCTCCATATATATATCCCTAATGGGCTCCCTCTTTTGGTGTGAGGTTGAAGGGTGGAGGTGTTTGTATGTAATGAGGGCCTCTTGTGGAGAAGTCCGTCCATGCACCCTGGGTCCTGTGGTACCTGTGCACAGCAGGGTGCCACATTGACCCATTCGTTCTTTGTCAGGACCCTGCTGCTGCTGTTTTAAACCATTGAGCCATGGGTGAATTTGATTTGATCTCTTTATTTGGTGATAGTTTCACAAGAATCTGTGAGAGCAAAAAAAAAAAAAAAGATGAATAATAATGGATAAAAGAAGCTCCAAAGCTCTTAGACTAGTTTAAAAGAAGGAATGTGCAATATTATGAGAAATTGCAGTTAGGTGATCCCTGTAAAAATCACATTGATGGGTGAAAACTAATGGAAAAAATGGGGGTTATAAAAAAGGAATCAAAGACAAACCACAATGAAGGGATGAAACCCCTTCATAGAAAGAGCGGATGTTTGTCAGTAACATTCATCATTACAAAATTCGGAGAAAAAGGAGGTGGGTTGTACAGAGGAACAAAGCAGAATCCATAGATATATCTCAATTAATTGAACAAATCAGTTGTTTCATTGAGTCCATGTGGATTTATAGTGTTCAAATTATGAATCCAGATCTCTTTCCTGTAAAGAGTCTGGATTTGGTTGGAGGTCTCATGGGGGACATGTTCAATAGGGATCACCCTAAAAGAGGTCCTTTTATTGTGATATATCGCATAATGCCTAGAAAGGCCATGTTGTAAAAATCCTTCTTTTATATTATACCTGTGCGAGTTTATTCTTTTATGTAGCTGTTGTGTTGTCCTTCCCACATATAATTTCTTACATTCGCATATAATGACATAGATGACGAAACTGGATTGGCAAGTCAAATGATATTTGATTTGAAACTCATTGCAATTTTCACTGTCCGATGGAAAAGTTTTTACATTATGAATGATGCTGGAGCAAGATAGGCATCTGGGGATGCCTAATCCATAGGAGTCATGTCTGGACTTTTCTACAAAGGGATTAAAATCCTCTTTTTTCTTTAGCCGACTTGGGGCCAACATATTTTTTAATCTCAGGACCCTTCGGAAGGTTATCAGGGTATTGTTGGGAAGAAGCCTCCCCAATATGGGAACATTGAGAAGTATACCCCAATGTATTTTTTTGCTTTCAGTTTCAGAGAATGCTCTCTGGGGTTTGGGTTTCACCCCCGCAGTAAACCCTGACACAGTCGACTTCCTTGACCTCACTTTCTTTCATGACAATAAAGAAATTCACACAAGAACCTACTTTAAACCTGTGGATGCGAACAGTTATATCCATTATCAAAGTGGAAACTACACTAAATGGTTGAGGAATATTCTGCTCAACCAATACAAAAGAATTAAGAGGAACTGTAGCATGGACATAGATTTCATCAACCAATCAAAAGTTTTATCACATAGATTTCTTGAAAGAAGTTACCCAAAAAAATTGATCCAGAGAGCATTCTCTGAAAGCAAAAAAATAGAACGAACAGACTTAATCTCTAATAATAAAGAAACAAAAAAATCAGCATCCAATACTACGTTTAATTTTAATTTAATCACCACTTTTCAGCCCAGAGCAATAGAATTTGTTTGGTCCTGAAAAAACGTTGGGGTATTTTTTAATATATTTTAAAAAAAAAATTCTGCATTTAAATTTTTAAATGTATGAGTAATGTTTTTAAGTGATATACTCCATTATGCTTTATGATTGTTTTGTGTGTGCTTTACGGTGTATACATGCGTTTAGTCTGATTCCCCACCAACTGGGTGTGGTGATTTTTTTGAAGGGAGTATCTCTGAGGCAAATATGACAACCAGTAGCATAGCTACGGGGGGGTCAGAGGGTGCGATCGCCCCGGAGTTACGCTACATTTAACTGTATCGGCGTGCACAGCTCGAGGATGCAGTTAAGCTCCAATTGGATATCACTAGATGTGGTGATAAACTAATGACAATGCAATTTCATCCCACAAAAAAAGAGTATGTTCAAGGTGGTGGACAACACAGAATAGAAAATAATAGACAATATCAAATAAGCTCTAATGGAGCCAGTATGGCATTAATAAAAAGGTACTTAGCTTTATGCACTTCTGGATGATTGGCATAGTTCCAGCATAATCCCCATAGTTCTGACTCGTTTCCCCCCTCTTCTGGTTATCCAGGGGTTCATTGGGGAAATCCCACAGTTGGGAAAAGAAAAAAGGGGAGCAATGCCATAATAGGCACAACAGCTTCACAGACCGTGGATGGGATAAGTATAGGCAGCATGTGTATTGCCAAAGCTACACTCATGGTCTAAAGTGTTGGCACCTTTGAAATTGTTCCCAATAATGAAGTATTTCTCCCAGAAAACTATTGTAATTACACGTTTTGTTATACACATGTTTATTCCCTTTTTGTATTGGAATAACACAAAAAAAAAACAGAAAAAAGGCAAATTGGATGTAATTTTGCACAAAAGCCCAAAAATGGGTCGGACAAAATTGTTGGCACCCTCAACTTAACATTTGGTTGCACACCCTTTGGAATAAATAACTGTAAGCAATCACTTTCTACAACCATCAACAAGCTTCTTACACCTCTCAACTGGAATTTTGGACCACTCTACTTTTGCAAACTGTTCCAGGTCTCCCATATTTGAAAAGTGACTTCTCCCAACAGCAATTTTAATATCTTTCCACAGGAGTTCAATGGGATTTAGATTTGGACCCATTGCTGGCCACTTCAGAACTCTTCAGTGCATTGCTTCCATCCATTTCTAGGTGCTTCTTGAAGTATGTTTGGGATCATTGTCCTGCTGGAAGACCCATGACCTTGGATGCAAACCCAGCTGACACTGTGCACTACATTTCATGATGCCTTGCACACAGTCAAGGCACCCAGCGCCAGAGGAAGCAAAAAAACAACACATCTTTGAACCTCCACCATATTTGACTGTAGGTACTATGTTCTTTTCTTTGTAGGCCTCATTCTGTTTTTAGTAAACAGTAGAA
This sequence comes from Phyllobates terribilis, assembly GCF_046119375.1. NCBI lineage: Eukaryota > Metazoa > Chordata > Amphibia > Anura > Dendrobatidae > Phyllobates > Phyllobates terribilis. The sequence continues at coordinate 317,861,678 of NW_027362762.1, read as the reverse complement.
TGATGTGCTTTACCAAAAATCTCTATCTTGGTCTCATCTGTCTTCAAAACACTTTCCCAGAAGGATTTTGACTTAAGTACTTTTTGGCAAACTGTAGTCTGCTTTTTTATGTCTCTGTGTCAGCAGTGAGGCCCTCCTGTGTCTCCTGCCATAGCGTTTCATTTCATTTGAATGTCAACCGACAGTTCGCACTAATACTGATGCACAATGATGCAGGACAGCTGGACTACCCTGCGTTACAACTCTTCATCAATTCTTCTCTGCCCCTCACAGTAGTCCTCACACTGTATGATGGACGCCAAACTGTATAAAGGCCCTCACACTGTATGATGGCCCCCTCTGCAGTCCTCACACTTCATAATGGCCCTCACTGTAGTCCCCACACTTTATGATGGCCCCCACATTAGTTCCCATTCTGTATGAGGGCCCCTACACTATATGATGGCCAACACATTAGACCCCATACTGTATGAGGGGCCCCTTAATAGTCCCTACACTATATAATGGCCCCCAAATAAGCCCCCATGATGTATGATGGCCTCCAACATTAGCTCTCATGCTGTATAATGGCCCCCACACTTTGAAGGCCTTCCACAGTAGCCCCTAAGATGTATGGGAGTCCCCCTCAATGTATGATGCAGCCATAGTCACACAAAAAATTTTAAAATAAAAAATATCATATACTCAACTAATCCAGGATCCTGATGAGTCCACTGGGCAAGAGCAATGCGTTGATGTCCCTGCACTACCACTCTCAGACACGGCAAAAAGATGTAATGGCCAAAGTGCCGGTGCACTCACAAGACTTCAGAGTCCCGACCCAGTGAGATGACATCAAAGCGCGATGACTCTGACCTCCCTGCGCCGGCGACTCGGCCCTTGTGTTATGCGGGTGTGGCTGAGAGCGGTTAGTGCAGGGAGATTGTCTCTCCTTGCTCTACTGCAGAGCTTAACTGTATCGACGAGCTGTGCCCCCCGGAGCTATGCTACTGGTTGTCATATTTACCTCAGAGATACTCTGTTATGTGGCCTGCAATGCTTGTAAGACTGGGAAACTTTTTGTTCAAAGGTGGTGTTGTGCCCCTCTAAGAATATATAAGTGGGGGATGTCCTATTTGCCTTTACGGTGTGTGGGCTGCCGTAGATTACAAGGAGAGTGAAATTGCCTTTGTAATTGTCCTGTGCATGGAATATTGGCTACTTATTACAGTGGAAGAAAGCTATCCGGCTTTAGCTCATATGGATAGGCATCCCTCTGATGACTGTGTGCCTGCAGGAAAAATTCATGGGTTCCAATGCAGAGGAAGTGAGAGTCTTGTGAGGCAATAGTTAGTCTGACAAACTTGCACACTCCTAATTGTTAAAGCATATCAGTCCTTTACATTTAGACACCAAGTTCCTTGCCATCTCTGTGGTGCATGTGAGCCTTCTTTAAACACAGGCATCAGTATATGGATTCCCTTCATTAGGCCGGGGTCCCACTAGGGTATGGCATCCGATATGCTAACGACATTCGACTCTCGCTCTGCTGAGAGCGAGAGCCGAATGTCAGTGCTCCGTTCTGCAATCCTCTCGCACGGAGAGGATCGCAGCACAGCTGCGGAGGAGACAGAGAAATCAATTTCTCCATCTCCTCTGCTGCTGACATTGGCGGGTATCGCACTGCACTCGGGTGTTATCCGAGTGCAGTGCGATGTTTCACACGCACCCATAGATTATATGGGCTCATGCAATCCGAATGCACATGCAATCGCAGCATGCTGCGATTTTTTCCAGCCCTAACGCAATTCAATTGGCGCTGGAGAAAAAAACGCCACTGAGCACACACTCATGTGATTAAATTGGTCCTAATGCAATCCGATTTTTTATCGGATTGCATTCGTCCGATTTAATCGCAAGTGAGAGTGATCCCTTAGAGGCAAATACACTCTACTCAGGAGAATACGTCTTAGAGCTTTCCTTCTGGTGACAATCCTCATCCTCAGTCTTAGCAATATCAGTGCTCTCATACAGATGGGCTAGACACACTCACATGGAGAAAACTACATTAACTACAGTGCAGGCTGATGTTTCCTAATTGGTCCTCTGTGGACTTCTTTATAGCATTTTGGGGTACATTTGACATTTAAATTGCTTTTCATTGTATTTTCTTGGGAAGTACAAAAACTAGTGTTGAGCGAGTATGTATCATTAACTGTTAGTTCGCCGAGTATTTTGGCGTGCTCGGTGTTTCATTCACTGTTGCCGCACCTGCAAGTTACACGGCTGTTAGACAGCTGTGACACATGCAGAGATTGCCTGTCAAACAAGCTTGCCAAAAGAGTTAATGATACATAGTGGCTCAACACTGACAACGACCAAAAAACAACAATTCTTGGAGTTCTGATTCTTTTTTTTTACTTTTTGCCATATAAAAGTTTAAATAATTTTACGTTTGGATAGATTCGACTTTTTGCACACAATGATACCAAATATTTTTTTAAAAATAATTAGTTTATTTTTGAAAGGAGAAAATGAGGTGATTTCAATTTTTATATACTTTTTGCATATATATTTTTTAAAAAAAATTGTTTTTCATTTTTACTTGCACCTGTTTGATCACTAAAACTATATGGTGCAATTCTACAATATTGCAGTAAATGGTAAAATTGCAATCTCTAATGAAATTCAACCTGTGGCTTAGACTCAAACAAGGGCTAAGATAGCAGTTACAGGAGTTTTCAGCAGGTCCACACCAGTTTCCCATGATCGTGTTGCACCAGCAATGACATCTTTTAATGACACTGCCAGAGATTCACAGCAGCATTTAAATTCATAAACTGCAGCGATTTGATTTAGATCTGGCAGCTGCAGTTACAGGCAGATGCCGGCTATGTAACACAGCTGGCATATGGCTAAAGCAGGCTCAGCAACTCATTCAGCTTCATACTTCCCTTAGAGAACTATGACAAAAATGTTAATCATACTGAATATCATTAAGGGGTTAAGCAACTGCGATAGGATCAGCGATAACTCAGCCACTTTAGCTCAGAATGTAATCGGTGCGCTGGGTAGTGTGATGATCTGCTTTCAACATAGACCAGACCAAGTGGGTGGGTTCCCCAACAGGGAGGCAATGATAAAGACAGAACTAGAAACAGTTCAACAGACTTTGATGATGCAAAAAGTATTTATAGAAGTATGGTAGTTTCCACAGTCTCGTCCTTTCTCTCATAGAGCTTACTCTGGCTTTGCCATACACACACACACTCACAATATTAGCCTCCCTGCTCTCCTGCTCTTATAGCTGGGTCTCTGTTCTTCGCCCCCCTCAGATGTTTTTTTAGTAATTCACTGGGATCACACTGGTCCTTCATGCCTTTCAGTCTCAGGGCTTCTCCAAATACTTTGCCTTAGGGCTCATACCCATATGTGTGAGAAAAAAGTTCCGTCTTCTGGACCGAAAAAAACAGACGAGTGTCATGCGAGTGCTATGAGATTTTCACGCATCGTCTCTTTAAAAGCCGGCAATTCATCAGCCCTGAACAGTTACAACACATCAGTACCCGACAATTTAGAATAGAAAGAATAGATCTACACACATAGAATAGATAGATAGAAAGACGTCAGTCACATACATAAGTAGTATAGTGACAGTGTTGGTTACTGAACTTGTCATTTATTGTTAAAATAAATAATTTATTTAAAAAAAAATTGGCATGGGGTCCGCCATAATTTTATAGTCTACCAGAGGTTAAGCAGACAGCTGGGGCAGATGTTTGAAGCCTGGGAAGGGGTTAATACCCACGGAGCTTCCCGTGCTACTAATATCAGCCCCCAGCTGAATACTTAGCCTTTACCGGCTATTAAAATCGGGGACCCCCAAAAAAATGACCTTGGGTCCCCCTATTTTTGTTGGTATATGCAACAGTTGTGGATTTCTTTGTTTGTGTGAAGGAGGACTTTATGCTGATCTGACAGTAGATGGCGATGTTGTGTAAAATTTCCTTGTTTACTGTATTGTAAAAGAAAAAAGTCTCTCTTGTACTTTCTGTTTTGTTCTTCCTTCCTGGTGCAGTACTGTGTGACTGCGTTTTTTCCTTTACCTCATGTTCTGAGAAGTAAAATCTTGTTATCCCATGTAATCTGCTCTGTGAAGTTTTCTACTGCAACTGTAGGTATCCAGAAGCTGTGTAACAGGTTATGGGCCCAGGCACCAAGGACCCCAGACACCCAGGACACCGGAACTCTCAGCAAGACCCTGGTGAATGCAGAAGAATTCCTCAGTACAAATCTCTCCAAACAAGTAAGACAAGTTAAAGATGACAAGTAGCACAGAGCTAAAACTCACAGTAGCTAAGCTGAATAATGAGAATTATCAGTTATGGAAGTTCAAAGTAGAAATGCTATTGTCTAAAGATGATTTATGGGAAGTAATCACTACAGATAGACCTGATGAGGATAATCAGACATGGGATAAGAAAAATAGACAAGCAAGAGCTACCATTAGCCTATTAGTGGATGATGCTCAATTAATCCACATAGATGGCGATGTTGTGTAAAGTTTCCTTGTTTACTGTATTGTAAAAGAAAAAAAGTCTCTCTTGTGCTTTCTGTTTTGTTCTTACTTCCTGGTGTAGTACTGTGTGACTGTGCGTTTTTTCCTTTACCTCATGTTCTGAGAAGTAAAAGCTTGTTATCCCATGTAATCTGCTCTGTGAAGTTTTCTACTGCAACTGTGGGTATCCAGAAGCTGTGTAACAGGTTATGTGTTCAGGCACCAAGGACCCCAGACACCCAGGACACCGGAACTCTCAGCAAGACCCTGGTGAATGCAGAAGAATTCTTCAGTACAATTCTCTCCAAACAAGTAAGACAAGTTAAAGATGACAAGTAGCACAGAGCTAAAACTCACAGTAGCTAATCTGAATAATGAGAATTATCAGTTATGGAAGTTCAAAGTAGAAATGTTATTGTCTAAAGATGATTTATGGGAAGTAATCACTACAGATAGACCTGATGAGGATAATCAGACATGGGATAAGAAAAATAGACAAGCAAGAGCTACATCATTGAATTATAGAATCATAGAATGGAAGAGTTGGAAGGGACCTCCTGGGTCATCTGGTCCAACCCCCTGCTCAAAGCAGGATTCACTAAATCATCTCAGACAGATATCTGTCCTTTTTCTGTTTGAAGACGTCCATTGAAGGGGAACTCACCACCTCTCATGGCAGCCTGTTCCACTCATTGATCACCCTAACTGTCAAAAAGTTTTTTCTAATATCTAATATGTGTCTCCTCCCGTTCAGTTTCATCCCATTGCTTCTAGTCTTTCCTTGTGCAAATGAGAATAAAGATGTTCCTTCTACAATGTGACAGCCCTTGAGATATTTGTAGACCGCTATTAAGTCTCCTCTCAGTCTTCTTTTTTTCAAGCTAAACATTCCCAAATTCTGCAACCGTTCCTCATAGGACATGGTTTGCAGACCGGTCACCATTCTGGTCGCTCTTCTCTGAACTTGCTCCAGTTTGTCGATGTCTTTTTTAAAATGTGGTGCCCAAAACTGGACACAGTATTCCAGATGAGGTCTGACCAAAAAGGAGTAAAGTCTGATAATGAGTTCACGTGATCTAGACTGTATGCTTCTGTTAATACATCCCAGAATTGTATTTGCCTTTTTTGCTTCTGCATCACACTGTTGACTCATGTTCAGTCTATAATCGATTAGTATACCTAAGTTTTTTTCACATGTACTATTTTCTTAGCTCTATTCTTCCAATTTTGTATATGCTTTTTTCATTTTTATTGCCCATATGTAGTACTTTGCATTTTTCCCTGTTAAAAAGCATTCTGTTAGTTGCTGCCCACTGCTCCAGTTTACTTTGGTCTTTTTGAATCCTCTCTCTCTCTTCTCTGGTATTAGTCATCAGCAAATTTAATCAGTTTACCCTCAATTCCTTCATCTAAATCATTGATAAAGATGTTGAACAATACAGGTCCCAGGACAGAGCCCTGTGGTACCTCACTTGAAACATTCATCCAACTGGAGGTGAAGCCATTTACGACCACTCTTTCGAGTCCGATCACTAAGCCAGTTAAGAATCCACCTAACAGTTGTCTTGTCCATTCCATACTTGGTCATTTTTTCAATAAGGATGGTGTGAGATACTTTGTCAAATGCTTTGCTGAAGTCAAGATATACTATATCTACAGCATTTCCCTGATCCACCCAGTCAGTGATTCTGGCATAGCAGGAAATTAAGTTAGTCTGACATGACTTGTTATTTACAAACCCATGCTGACTGGTTAATCACTTCATTCTTATCCAGGTACCTACATACATGTTGTTTAATAATTTGTTCAAAGATCATTCCTGGTATAGAAGTCAGACTCACTGGCCTATAGTTCCCTGGATCCACCTTCTTCCCCTTTTTGAAGATAGGAACAACATTTGCTCTTCTCCAGTCTTCTGGGACTTCTCCTGTTCTCCAAGAATTTTCAAAGATTATGGAGAGTGGTTCTAAAATTTCTTCTACAATCTCCTTCAGTACTCTGGGGTGTAATTCATCTGGACCTGGAGACTTGAACTCATTTATGTTAGCTAAATATTCCCTCACAATCTTTCTGTTTACAGATAAAGGAATAGAAGAATCCAGGTTAATAGGACAGTGAAGATCAGTTGATGTTACGTTTTCTTTCTGAGAGAAAACAGATGCAAAATAGGAATTAAAAAGTTCGGCCTTCTCAACATCCTTTCTTACCATTTCACCATTTTCATCCTGTAAAAATCCTATAGCATCTTTGACTTTTCTTTTACTTTTGACATACCCCCAAAATCCTTTTTTATTGCTTTTGACATCTCTTGCAAGCCTTAATTCATTGTCAGCTTTAGCTAACCTGATATGTTCCCTGCAGGATCTGCAGACTGCATTATAATCTTCTTTAGATATGCCTCCCTCTTTCCATTTGATAAACATTTCTTTCTTTCTTTTTAGCATGTGTTTAAGTTCTGTGTTCATCCATCCTGGTTTCCTTAAATGCTTCCCATTCTTCCTACTTTTCGGGATTGTTAACGATTGTGCTTTGAGAATCTCATTTTTAAAAATTTCCCATCCTTCCTGGACATTTTTGACCTTAAGGATATCCAGCCATTGGATCCCACCTATTCTCCTTCTGAGTCGCTTAAAATCTGCCTTTCTGAAATCTAACCTTAAAGTTTGAGTCTTCACATGTCTTCCTCCTCTAGTTATCCTAGGGTCCCAGCCACTTTTACCTCCTCAACCATTTCCTCCCTGTTTATAAGGATTAGATCCAAAGTAGCAGATCCCCTTGTTTTCTCCCCTACCTTTTGGAAGATAAAGTTGTCAGCAAGAGAGGATAAGAATTTGCTTGACCTGTTAGTTTTACTTGAGAGAGATTCACAACAAATGTCTGGATAGTTGAAATCTCCCATGACCACTACATCATATTTTTTGGAGAACTTGGTCATTTGATACATAAAGAGGTCATCCATATCTTCAGCTTGCCCAGGTGGCCTGTAGTAAATGCCTACAATGGTGTCCATTCCGTTGTTCTCGCCTTGTATTCTTACGCAAACAGTTTCCACAGAACTCCTAGTCTCTGCTTCAATCTCTGTGCAGATATATGCTTTTCTAACATACAATGCAACAACTCCTCCTCATTTAGCAAGTCTGTTTCTTGCAAATAAGTTGTAGCCTATTAGGAGGGCACAGGTAATGTTGTGGGACCCGTGCTTGTGGAAGGCGGAGGCGATACCGGGAAATATAGTGGCGACTGGGGACCGAGTATGGACACCCGGCCGCCGCAGGCATGAGGTTGTGACAAGCTTCCGCCTTCACGAGCTTAAAAGGCCATATTTCAAGTGCAAAGAGCTGCCCAGAAATCTGGCAGTGTAGTGTTGCGGCCTGTGGGTGGGTGGCTGCCTGCATACTTGCACCTGCATTCCAAGGAATGGGGAAGGGACAACTGAACGCTGCAGTGGGACAAGGACATGGACGGTGATTGTTGCAAGTCTGAAGTCTGCAACGACAGGTGCATTGTGGGAGGCATCTTCACATGCGCCAAGGATCTCTTATGATGGGCACACTTTTAGGCAGTCACCTGGGAGTTAGAGATGCTTCCAGAGGTCTTCCCCATGCTGTTCCCATGTCTTTTCAGCACTGTATGCATGTGTCTGATGATGTGTCACACACCACATGGCCAGATAAGGTTGTAAAATGTTAAAATGACATTTCCCGGTGAATGCATTTGTCTTGGTTGAAAGCAATTCAAAAGTGCAAAAATGTATCAAAAACGCTACGTGTGAACATAGCCCAAGTTGTGGAGGAGTATTTTTGTTTTTGGTTATTTATTTTGCCTAATATACAAGTCATTACCCTGGAAAGGATGTTCCTCAACATATTTCCCAGGAAAATCCATTTTGGTTTCATTTTTGTATGTTTTATTGCGAGTCCGTAAAAGTGGCATAATACTCTGACCACGTTGCTGACAGCAGTGATCTGGGAGTCAGAGATACTTCCAGGGGTCTTCCCCATGCTGTTCCCATGTCATTTGAGCACTGTTCCCATCGATTTGGGCAATTTTTAGGCCCTCTGCAGACCAATGGGGGGAGCCGCCTGAAAAATGTTCGAGTTTCCCATAGACTTACATTGGGCTCGTTGCTCGGGTCGAGCACTCAAGTATTCCAATTTGCTCGACCTGAGCAACAGGTACCCGAGCATCACTAATGACTACTCAAGATACACAGTCACATACTTGATCAAAAACAAAAGCAAAGTTTTCAATAAACTAGCAGACTACGTGACAAAGTCAAATAACAAGTTTCAGAGGAAGCCAATTGTCATTAGAAGTGATAATGGAGGTGAATTCACAGGGCACCAAATAGAAAACTATTTAAGAAAAAATGGTATAGAGCATTAAAAGACTGTTCCATACACACCTAAACAAAATGGAGTAGCAGAAAGGAAAAACAGAACTCTGACTGAAATGATAAGGTGTATGCTGACAGATTCCAAACTATCAGAGAAATATTTGGGGTGAAGCAGTAATGACAGCTACGTATCTACAGAATTGACTTTTTTTCTAGAAAACTAAAAAAAAAAACATATGAACTGTGGCAGGGTATGAAACGAATTGTAAATCATTTAAGAGTTTTTGGTTGTAAAGTTTTTGTATTCATTCCAACAGAAAAACATTCCAAACTTCAAACTAGGTCCATGGAAGGAATATTTGTTGAATATAGTGAAAATTGCAAAGGATATAGAATCCTAGATCCCAAAACAGACTGAGTTATGGTGAGTAACAGTGTGACATTCATTGAGGATCTAAATGAAGACACTATGATTTCACTGGAAACAAAAAATGAGAAAAACAGCAATGATATACAGTACAGACCAAAAGTTTGGACACACCTTCTCATTTAAAGATTTTTCTGTATTTTCATGACTATGAAAATTGTACATTCACACTGAAGGCATCAAAACTATGAATTAACACATGTGGAATTATATACTTAACAAAAAAGTGTGAAACAACTGAAAATATGTCTTATATTCTAGGTTCTTCAAAGTAGCCACCTTTTGCTTTGATGACTACTTTGCACACTCTTGGCATTCTCTTGATGAGCTTCAAGAGGTAGTCACCGGAAATGGTCTTCCAACAATCTTGAAGGAGTTCCCAGAGATGGTTAGCACTTGTTGGCCATTTTGCCTTCACTCTGCGGTCCAGCTCACCCCAAACCATCTCGATTGGGTTCAGGTCTGGTGACTGTGGAGGCCAGGTCATCTGGTGTAGCACCCCATCACTCTACTTCTTGGTCAAATAGCCCTTACACAGCCTGGAGGTGTGTTTGGGGTCATTGTCCTGTTGAAAAATAAATGATGGCCCAACTAAACGCAAACTGGATGGAATAGCATGCCGCTGCAAGATGCTGTGGTAGCCATGCTGGTTCAGTATGCCTTCAATTTTGAATAAATCCCCAACAGTGTCACCAGCAAAGCACCCCCACACGATCACACCTCCTCCTCCATGCTTCACGGTGGGAACCAGGCATGTAGAGTCCATCCGTTCACCTTTTCTGCATCACTCAAAGACACAGTAGTTGGTACCAAAGATCTCAAATTTGGACTCATCAGACCAAAGCACAGATTTCCACTGGTCTAATGTCCATTCCTTGTGTTCTTTAGCCCAAACAAGTCTCTTCTGTTTGTTGCCTGTCCTTAGCAGTGGTTTCCTAGCAGCTATTTTACCATGAAGGCCTGCTGCACAAAGTCTCCTCTTAACAGTTGTTGAAGAGATGTGTCTGCTGCTAGAACTCTGTGTGACATTGACCTGGTCTCTAATCTGAGCTGCTGTTAACCTGCGATTTCTGAGGCTGGTGACTTGGATAAACTTATCCTAAGAAGCAGAGGTGACTCTTGGTCTTCCTTTCCTGGGTTCCTCATGTGAGCCAGTTTCTTTGTAGCGCTTGATGGTTTTTGCAGCTGCACTTGGGGACACTTTCAAAGTTTTCCCAATTTTTTGCACTGACTGACCTTCATTTCTTAAAGTAATGATGGCCACTCGTTTTTCTTTACTTAGCTGCTTTTTTCTTGCCATAATACAAATTCTAACACACTATTCAGTAGGACTATCAGCTGTGTATCCACCAGCCTTCTGCACAACACAACTGATGGTCCCAACCCCATTTATAAGGCAAGAAATCCCACATGTAAAACCTGACGGGGCACACATGTGAGGTGAAAACCATTTCCGGTGACTACCTCTTGAAGCTCATCAAGAGAATGCCAAGAATGTGCAAAGCAGTCATCAAAGCAAAAGGTGGCTACTTTGCGGAACCTAGAATATAAGACATATTTTCAGTTGTTTCACACTTTTTTAAGTATATAATTCCACATGTGTTAATTCATAGTTTTGATGCCTTCAGTGTGAATGTACAATTTTCATAGTAATGAAAATACAGAAAAATCTTTAAATGAAAAGGTGTGTCCAAACTTTTGGTCTGTGCTGTAGCTGAAGGAATATCTGATAAAAAGAAGTTGAAATGAATAAAAACAGAATACTGAAAGTGAAGAGATACAACTACAAACAGACACAGAACCAAGATGCTCAATAAGAGAAAACAAAGGAAAACCACCAATATTCCTTTCATACAAGGCAAGTACAAGTAAAATTTATGAGCCTACCTCTTGGGAAGACATACTTTCTGAAAAAGAAGCCAATAAATGGATAGAGGCAACAGAGATAGAAATAAAATCCATGCATAACTCAAAAACATGGACACTAACATAATTACCAGAAGGAAGAAAAGCTATAGGATGTAAATGGGTTTTTAAAGTAAAGTACCGAACAGATGGCACAGCTGAACGATACCGAGCAAGACTTGTAGCTAAAGGTTATTCTAAAAAATATGGAGAAGACTATGATGAAACATTTGCTCCAGTTGTCAAACATACTACAATAAGAACTTTGTTTGCAGTTACAGCAATGAAACAAATGGAACTGAAACATCTGCATGTAAAGACGTGTTTGAATGGAAGTTTAACAGAAGATATTTACATGGAACAACCTCCAGGATTCAAAGATGAAAGTAGCCCAAACATTGTTTGCAAATTACAGAAAAGTATATACGGTTTAAAACAAGCTGCTAAAGCGTGGAATGATAAAATCACGGAGCTGCTCACAAATTAAAAATTTAAAAGAAGCAAAGCTGATCCTTGCCTGTACACAAAAAGACTAATGGACAGATGGATCTATGTGCTCATATATGTTGATGACATTTTAGTTTGTTTTGAGAAAAGAAAGGGATAAAGAGGACATACTAAAAATCCTGAATCAATATCTCGAGATCAAAGACTTGGGAAATGTGAAACAGTACTTAGGAATACAGATAGAAAGAGAAGAAGATGGAAGTTTCCTACTTAATCAAAATCACATGATTCAAGACATAACTGAAACATTTGGATTGAACAATGCAAAACCAGCAAAGTTTCCAATGGAAACTAATTATCTTAAAGAGATGAGTAGTGAGAAAAATGTGTTACCAAATAAGGAAGAGTACAGAATGGCGATAGGAAAATTACTGTATCTAGTGACTGTTACAAGGCCAGACATTGCACCAGCAGTAGGAATTATGAGTAGAAAAGTGACCAAGCCAAATAAAGCGGATTGGAATGCTGTGAAGAGAGTAATACGTTATTTGAAATGAACCAGCAATGTTAAACTGAAACTGCCTACCAGTGATAATTGCATTTTAACTGGATACGTTGATGCAGATTGGGCTGGAGATCCAACTGACAGAAAATCTACCAGTGGCTATCATTTCTTTCTCTCAGGTGGACCAATTAGTTGGACTAGTAAAAAACAATCAATAGTAATGCTGTCATCAACAAAAGCAAAATATGTTGCTGCAGCACATGCGAGTCAAGAAGTTCTATGGTTAAGACAATTGCTTACAGACCTAGGACAAGCACAGTTGGAACCAACAAAAATAAATGAGGACAATCAGGGATGTCTTGTTCTTGCTCAGATGGAAAGAGTTAACCCAAGAGCCAAGCACATTGATGTGAAGTATCATTTCTTGAATGACCATCAGGAACAAGGAATCCTGAAATTAGAATATTGTCCAACTGAAGATATGACAGCAGACATTTTCACAAAGGCATTGAATGCTGAAAAACATCAGAGACTAATGAAGAAATTAGGTTTGACTGAATAAGTCCTTACTGTTGAGAAAGGGTGTTGGTTTATGCAACAGTTGTGGGTTTCTTTGTTTTTGTGAAGGAAGCCTTTATGCTGATCTGACAGTAGATGGCGATGTTGTGTAACGTTTCCCTGTTTACTGTATTGTAAAAGAAAAAAAGTCTATTTTGTACTTTCTGTTTTGTTCTTACATCCTGGTGCAGTACTGTGTGACTGTGCATTTTTTCCTTTACCTCATGTTCTGAGAAGTAAAAGCTTGTTATCTCATGTAATCTGCTCTGTGAAGTTTTCTACTGCAACTGTGGGTATCCAGAAGCCGTGCAACAATTTTACCAGCTAGAAAAGTCTATGCAGACAGCTGGGGACTGATATTAATAGCCTAGGAAGGGGCCATAAATATTGGCCCCCTCCGAGGCTATAAACAGCAGCCCTCAGTCACCCCAGAAATGGAGCATCCATTGCGCTGTCAGTGTCTCGCTGTGACGGCATCAAGGTGAGCTCAGTTCATGTCAAATGTACTCAGTTCACCTCATTGACGTCACTGCGAGCGTGGGAGAATTCTCACCGCGTAAGAGGTGACGTCATTTGCCGACACAGCAAGCATGCGCTCCTCAGTGTCTCTGCAGGATGGCAGGCTGAATTTTCGCGTCCAGCTACGATCCAGCCTGCCATCTAGATGTAGCAGAGCTGGATCCGTCGCGGGACACATGGAGTCTGTTCTTCATGTCGGAAAGGTAAGGATGATGTTGGTTAATTTTTTACTTTTATTGCAGGTGACAATGGCTTGAGGTGGAATGGGTGTGATGGTAAGTAGAGTTTAATTTAGAAGATTAGAAGGTGTCTGTGTTTATTTCAAATAAAATATTGTATTCACGGTGTCGGTGTCTTTATTTTACTTTTGACTTCCACTATGGGGTTAGTAATATCTAGCATCTTATAGACGCTAGTGATGGGCGAACACTAAAATGCTTGGGTGCTCGATGCTCGGATCGAGTAAATTGGGATGCTCGGGTGCTCAACCCAAGCAACGAGCCCAATGTAAGTCTAGGGGAAACTCGAGCACTTTTCAGGTGGCTCCCCCTGTCGGTCTGCAGAGGGCCTAAAATTTGCCCAAATCGATGGGAACAGTGCTCAAATGACATGGGAACAGCATGGGGAAGACCACTGGAAGCATTTATGACTCCCAGGTCACTGCTGTCAACAACGTTGTCAGAGGTATTACGCCACTTTTACAGACTCACAATAAAACATACAAAAATGAAGCCAAAATTTATTTTCCTGTGAAATATGTTAAGGAACATCCTTTCCAGGGTAATGACTTGTATATAAGGCAAAATAAATAACCAAAAATACTCCTCCACACCTTGGGCTATGTTCACACGTAATGTGTTTGCTGCGTTTTTGCGCTTTTGAATTGTTTTCAACCATGACAAATGCATTCACCGGGAAATGTCATTTAAACATTTTACAACCTTATCTGGCCATGTGGTTTGTGAGACATGATCAGACACATCCTGTTTCATTTATGAAGGAGGGAGTCTGAAAGTCACAAAGCCTATTTTTATAGGGCCATCAGGCGGCCTTTACTATTCTTAAAGGGCCGTATTCGGCTCTCGCTATTCTTAGAGAGCCATCAGCTGGCTATGCTTTGTGGGTCTCCTATACTGTTATTGCATATGCAGTGAGTGGCAGGTCTGCCCAAAATTTGGACGCACCCCATTACCCCTTTGAAAATTTGGACGCACCCCAATAACCCTTTGAAGAGACTTAGAGGAGGGCCTCCTGAAAACAATGTTCCCATTATTAGGAAATGGGTCTCCCATACTGTTTGCCTATGCAGTGAATGCAAGGGCTGCCAAAAATTTGGACCTACTCCATGCCCCTTGGAAGAGACGTAGAGGAGGGCCTCCTAAAAAAAAATGTTCCCATTATTAGGAAGTGGGTCTCCCATTGTGTTTGCCTATGCAGTGAATGCAAGGGTTGTCAAAAATTTGGAGGCACTCCAATGCCCCTTGGAAGAGATGTGGAGGTCAGAGGGCCTCCTGAAAACAATGTTCCCATTATTAGGAAGTGGGTCTCCCTTAGTGTTGGCCTATGCAGTGAATGCAAGGGGTTGCCAAAAATTTGGAGGCACCCCAATGCCCCTTGGATGAGTCATGGAGGTCAGAGGGCCTCCTGAAAACAATGTTCCCATTATTAGGAAGTGGGTCTCCCATACTCTTTGCCTATGCAGTGAATGCAATGGCTGCCAAAAATTTGGACCTACTCCAATGCCCCTTAGAAGACACGTAGAGAAGGGCCTCCTGAAAAAAAAATGTTCCCATTATTAAGAAGTGGGTCTCCCAATGTGTTTGCCTATGCAGTGAATGCAAGGGTTGCCAAAAATTTGGAGGCACTCCAATGCCCCTTGGAAGAGACATGGAGGTCAGAGGGCCTCCTGAAAACAATGTTCCCATTATTAGGAAGTGGGTCTCCCATAGTGTTTGCTATGCAGTAAATGCAAGGGTTGCCAAAAATTTGGAGGCACTCCATTGCCCCTTGGAAAAGATGTGAAGGTCAGAGGGCCTCCTGAAAACAATGTTCCCATTATTAGGAAGTGGGTCTTCCATTGTGTTTGCCTATGCAGTGAATGCAAGGGTTTCCAAAAATTGGGAGGCACCCCAATGCCCCTTGGAAGAGACGTGGAGGTCAGAGGGCCTCCTGAAAACAATGTTCCCATTATTAGGAACTGGGTCTCCCATACTGTTTGCCTATGCAGTGAACGCAAGGGCTGCCAAAAATTTGGATCTACTCCAATGCCTCTTGTAAGAGACGTCGACGAGGGCCTCCCGAAAAAAAACGTTCCCCTTATTAGGAAATGGGTCTCCCATTGTGTTTGCCTATGCAGTGAATGCAAGGGTTGCCAAAAATTTGGAGGCACTCCAATGCCCCTTGGAAGAGATGTGGAGGTCAGAGGGCCTCCTGAAAACAATGTTCCCATTATTAGGAAGTGGGTCTCCCATAGTGTTGGCCTATGCAGTGAATGCAAGGGTTGCCAAAAATTTGGAGGCACTCCAATGCCCCTTGGAAGAGATGTGGAGGTCAGAGGGCCTTCTGAAAACAATGTTCCCATTATTAGGAAGTGGGTCTCCCATAGTGTTGGCCTATGCAGTGAATGCAAGGGTTGCCAAAAATTTGGAGGCACTCCAATGCCCCTTGGAAGAGATGTGGAGGTCAGAGGGCCTCCTGAAACCAATGTTCCCATTACTAGGAAGTGGGTCTCCCATACTCTTTGCCTATGCAGTGAATGCAACGGCTGCCAAAAATTTGGACCTACTCCAATGCCCCTTAGAAGAGACGTAGAGGAGGGCCTTCTGAAAAAAAATGTTCCCATTATTAAGAAGTGGGTCTCCCAATGTGTTTGCATATGCAATGGATGCAAGGGTTGCCAAAAATTTGGAGGCACTCCAATGCTCCTTGGATGAGACATGGAGGTCAGAGGGCCTCCTGAAAACAATGTTCCCATTATTAGGAAGTGGGTCTCCCATAGTGTTTGCCTATGCAATGAATGCAAGGGTTGCCAAAAATTTGGAGGCACTCCAATGCCCCTTGGAAGAGATGTGGAGGTCAGAGGGCCTCCTGAAAACAATGTTCCCATTATTAGGAAGTGGGTCTTCCATTGTGTTTGCCTATGCAGTGAATGCAAGGGTTTCCAAAAATTGGGAGGCACCCCGAATGCCCCTTGGAAGAGACGTGGAGGGCCTCATGAAAAAATGTTCCTATTATTAGGAAGTGAGTCTCCCATAGTGTTGGCCTATGCAGTGAATGCAAGGGCTGCCAAAAATTGGGAGGCACTCCAATGCCCCTCGGAAGAGACATAGAGGACCTCATGAAAAAATGTTCCCATTATTAGGAAGTGGGTCTCCCATAGTGTTGGCCTATGCAGTGAATGCAAGGGCTGCCAAAAATTGGGAGGCACTCCAATGCCCCTTGGAAGAGACGTGGAGGAGAGCCTCATAAAAAAATGTTCCCATTAGAAAGGAGCAGGTCTCCTATACGTATAATGCCCATGCACTAAGTGCAAGGGCTGACAAACATTTACCCCTGGGGGGTATACATGAACATACCGTATAAAAAAATTATTTTACAGACATCATAAACACCCTTTAAAAAAATTATGTGGGCGTTGCATCACGGACCACGGTCACCCTGGTGATATGGTGGTGGAGGGTGAGGATGAGGAGAAGAAGGAGGACAAGAGCAAAAAGGCCAAAATCAGGAAGCATATACCCATATGTGGGTGTGAAAAGGTGCATGGAAATATACCTCCCAAAAAAAGACACCGGATTTGAGTTTATGTGACGCTGCTATCATTTGGTGGTGTTGAGAAGTCTGGCCCAATCCAGCCCTTGTTGATTTTTTATAAGAGTCAACCTGTCAGTTTTTTCAGTTGACAGGTGGATGCGCCTACCAGTTATAATTCCACCAGCAGCGCTAAAAACCTACTCTGATAAAACGCTAGTGGCAGGGCAGGTCAGAACCTCCAAGGTGTAGAGAGTGTCCTCCAAGTGCCCAGCTTGGATACCAAATAATTATAAGGCACAGAGGAATCACCGAGCACGTTGGTTCAGTCGGCAAGGTACTCCCTCAGCATCTTCCCAAACTTTGCACTCCTTGTGAGAGTACCCCGCGCCTCAGGGCCTGTGCGATGGGAGGGGCTGAGAAAACTCTCCCAGCACTTTGACAATGTTCGCCTGTCTTTGCTGGAGTTGTGTCTCTCTCAGCTGTATACCTTGGTTGTCCAACAAACTGTGACCTCTGCTGCCAGCGTTTTCAGATGGGAATTTTTTTAATAGTTCCGCAACAAGGGCCTTCTGGTACTGCCCCATTTTTGTACACCAGTCTGCCTCAGGAATAAGAGATATAAAGTTCTCATTGTAGCGTGGGTCTAGAAGTGTCACCAACCAGTAATGAATGTCACCCAAAATTTTGAGAACGCAAGGGTCACGGTAAAGGCAGCGTAACATAAACTCAGCCATGCGTGCCAGACTGCTAAAGGGCAAGACTTCCGTGTCCTCACCAAGAGGACGACTGACCATGCTCTCCTCCTCCTCCCTGTTCTCAGGCCATTCACTCTGAACAGATGGCATGACAGTTGTGCAGGTAGTACCATCTATAGCGCATGAAACTAGCTCCTGTTCTTGCTCCTCCTCCTCTTCCTCATTGTCACCCAATCCACATTGGGATGAGATGAGGCTGGGCTGTGTGTAATCACCCTGTATGGTTCCTTGCTCCATCTCATCGTGCTCCGCCTGCAATGCATCCTCTTTCATTGTGAGCAGAGAGCATTTCAGAAGACAGAGAAGCGGGATGGTGATGCTAATTATGGTGTCACCACCGCTCACCATCTTGGTGGAGTCCTCAAAGTTTTGGAGGATGGCACAGATGTCTGACATCCATGTCCACTCCTGAGGTCTCATGTGTGGAGTCTGAACTGAATAGCGATGGCCTTGTTGATGCTGGTAGTCAACAACTGCCCTCTTCTGCTCACAAATCCTTCCCAACATCTGCAGAGTAGAGTTCCAATGCATGGGGACATCACACACCAGTTGGTGAGCCAGAAGCTGCAAACGCTGCTGAAGCACGGCAAGGGCGGTGGAAGCTGTAGCTGACTTTCTAAAATGGGCACACAGGCGGTGCACTTTGACAAGCAGATCCGCCACCTCCGGTTAGCTTTTGAGAAACCGCTGAACCACGAGGTTAAGCAGATGGGCCAGGCATGGTACATGTGTGAGCTCGCCTCGCTTAGGCCACCACCAGGTTCCGGCCATTGTTACACATGACCATGTCTGGCTGCAGGTACAGCGGTGTGAGCCACAGATCTGCCTGCTCTTTCAGAGCTTCCACAACTCTTCAGCATTGTGCGGTTTGTCACCTAAGCATATTAGCTTCAGCACAGCCTGTTGCCGCTTGGTCGAGGCAGTGCTGCAGTGCTTCCAGCTTGTGACTGATGTGGGCATTTCGGAGATGGAAGCTGAAGAGGAGGAGGAGGCTGAGGAGGATGAGGTGCAGGAGCTGTAGACTGAGGGGGCAGCCCTGAATGACCTAGGGCCTGCAATCCTCGGCGTCGGGAGGATATGTTCGGTCCCAAGGTCCGACTGGGTCCCGGCTTCCACTATGTTAACCCAGTGTGCCATCAGTGAGATGTACCGTCCCTGCCCACAAGCACTTGTCCACGTGTCCATGTTTAGGTGGACTTTCCCTGTAACTGCATTGTTGAGGGCACGGCTAATGTTGTGGGACAAGTGCTTGTGTAATGCGGGGACGGCACACCAGGAGAAAAAGTGGTGGCTGGGGACCAAGTACCGAGGGACAGCTGCTGCCATTAGGTTGAGGAAAGCTTCCATCTCCACGACTCTAAAAGGCAATATTTCAAGTGCAAGCAGTCACGAAATGTTGGAATTTAGTAGTGTGGCCTGTGGGGCGTTGGCTGCGTATTTGTGCTTGCATTTCAAGGACTGGGGTATGGACAACTGAACACTGCTCTGGGACAAGGACGTGCTTGCTGATGGTGATAGTTGAGAGTGTGCAACGACAGGTGCAGGGCAGGAGGCATCTTCGCATGCACTATGGACAGGGGATTGGCTTGCATGCACAACAGGGGAAGAAGCAGCAGTGTCACCCACAGACACTGTTCCTGGACCCTGGGTTTTGGCCCACAAAGTCGGGTGCTTTGCTGCCATGTGCCTGATCATGCTGGTGGTGGTTAGGCTGGTAGTTTTGCTACCCCTGCTGATGCTGGCCTGGCAGGTGGTGCAAATGGCCTTTTTGGGGTTATCGGCAGAGTCTTTAAATAAAAAAACAGACTCGGGAAGACCTAACAGTTGTACTGGCAACGTCCGTCGTGTTAGTGTTACGGGGAACGGTTGCCCGTCTTCTGTGTGCGGCCACCACACTGCTTCTTCCTGGCTGTTGAGGTGCTCTGCCCCCCCCCTTGTGTGCTGCTGTCCTTGCTCTGTATGTCCTCCTGCCAGGTTGGGTCAGTTGCTATATCATCCACTACCTCATCTTCCACTTCCGAACTCTGGTCCTCCTCCTGACTTTCTGGCACTTGTGTCTCATCATCGTCCACCTCTTGTGAATCTTTCCCACCGTCACCTTCGTATGACCGTGGCTCCTCAAATAATTGGGCATCGCTACATGCGATCTCCTCTTGCCCCACTTCAAGTGGACCAGGCGAGAGGCCCGAATCTATAAATGGAAAAGTGAACAGTTCTTCGGAGTGTCCACATGTGGGATCAGTTGTCTCTGGGCACTCGGCATGGTAGGAGGAAGGAGGATGAGGGAGAGGAATATGCGGTCCAGACTCACAGCTACTGAGATTTGACCACTTGGCATGCTCGCTCATCACTAATAGACGCCTCTCCATTACTAACATGGGCTTGATGTCAGCTGGCATTATAAGTGTTACGGATCCGGGTGGTGGAACCTCTGTGCTGTGATTCAAGGAGGGACCAAAGGGGCGTAACTAAGTGCCTACCCGGACCGACCCTGGCCACACGGCGGCTTAGTCGACTCCGTGAACCAAGGAGGGACCGGGAAGGTGAACCAGGTGCCACTCTGGGACGGACCTTGTGTGAGAACAGGCGACTCCCACGGGACTGATGGCCGAAGCCGACAGGCACAGCAGATGAACATGTCTGGTAGACAGGCAGGTGATGCGGGTAGACAAGCAGGCGGGCACAGCTGATAGACAGGCTGGCGGGCACAGCGGCTAGACAGGTAGGTGGGCACGGCTGATAGACAGGCAGGCGGGCACGGCTGATAGACAGGCAGGCGGGCACGGCTGAACCTGAGGGCTGAGGAGAGTGTTAGCACACAAACAACAACCTTGCACAGGCACCTCCATTTTGGAGGAGGTGCCTTATATAAGGGCAGTCTTCCGGCTATTGGCCGGGGATTCTTTAGGATGGCGTGTGCGGTCCCTTTAAGAGGGGGGAACGCACGCGCGTGCGCCCTAAGTACAGTGCCCGGGGAACTGAGCATGGTGCGCGCACCCCGGGCAGATGCAGCAGGGGAGCCGGAGGATGCAGGACCGGGACCGTGGTGGTGAGGGGATTAGCGTCTCTGCCCGGCAGGTGGCAGAGACACCGACGCTACAATAAGCTGACATCAACCCCAATCCTATAATCCCACTTGCCACCACCACAGGGCAATGGGCAGAGCGAGGCTAAGTGCCATAATTGGCACTAGGCTATTAATATCAGTCTCCAGCTGCATGCATAGCCTTTGCTAGCTGTTAAAATAGACCCCAAGTCATTTTTTTGGGGGGTCCCCCATTTTAATAGCCAGTAGAGGCTAAGTATTCAGCTGGGGGCTGATATTAGTAGCCTGGTATTACCCCCTTCCCAGGCTTCAAACATCTGCCCCAGCCATCTGCTTAACCTCTGCTAGACTATAAAATTACAGGGGACCCCATGGCAATTTTATTTTTAATAAATTCCTTATTTTAACAATAAATGATAAGTACAGTAACTTGCAGGATCACTGTATTAATTATGTATGTGACTGACATCTTGTTTTGGCTGAGTTTTTGCTGCAATTTTGCTGTGTTTTATTGCCTGCGATTTTGCCGTGATTTTGTTGCATTTTATTGCCAGCAGTTTTGTGGCATTTTATTGACTGCATTTTTCCATTGTTTTAGCCTGCGTTTTAGCTGCGATTTTTGCCTGCGTTTTCCCATTATTTTAGCCTGCGTTTTTGCAGCGATATTACTGTGTTTTATCGCCAGCAATTTTGCTCCTTTTTTTTCCTGTGATTTTGCCAGTTTTTGCCATGATGTAGGGTGAAAAATGCAGACAAAAACGCACAAAGAATTTAAATGCTGAAGATTATTTTCTATTTTAATTTTGGTGCGTTTTGCGTGTGTTTTTCACCCATTGAATGCACTGAAAAAAACGCAGGCAAAAAACACTGGAAAAAATGCACAGAGAATTGACATGCTGAAGATTATTTTCTGCACCAAATCTGCAAGTCAAAAAATACTCAATGTGTGTATAACACTTCAGGTTTCTCATTTATTTTGCTGTGGAAAAAACGCGTTTTTGGTGCATTTTTGCATGCGTTTAAGCGTTTTTGTACAGCAATGAATGCTTTTTGGAGCTAAATAAAGATATTTGAAAAAAAGAAACATGGGAAATGTAGAAATATTTGCAAATTTATTAAAAAAGAAAAACTGAAATATCACATGGTCATAAGTATTCAGACCCTTTGCTCAGTATTGAGTAGAAGCACCCTACAGCCATGAGTCTTCTTGGGAATGATGCAACAAGTTTTTCACACCTGGATTTGGGGATCCTCTGACATTCTTCCTTGCAGATCCTCTCCAGTTCCGTCAGGTTGGATTGTGAACGTTGGTGGACAGCCATTTTCAAGTTTCTCCAGAGATGCTCAATTGGGTTTAGGTCAAGGCTGAACCTGAGCCAGTCAAGAATGGTCACAGAGTTGTTCTGAAGCCACTCCTTTGTTATTTTAGCTGTGTGCTTAGGGTCATTGTCTTGTTGGAAGGTGAACCTTCGGCCAAGTCTGAGGTCCAGAGCACTCTGGGAGAGGTTTTCATCCAGGATATCTGTGTACTTGGCCACATTCATGTTTCCTTCAATTGCAACCAGTCATCCTGTCCCTGCAGCTGAAAAACACCCCAAAGCATGATGCTGCCACCACCATGTTTCATTGTTGGGATTGAATTGGGCAGGTGATGAGCAGTGCCTGGTTTTCTCCACACATACCACTTAGAATTATCACCAAAAAGTTCTATCTTCGTCTCATCAGACCAGGGAATCTTATTTCTCATAGTCTGGGAGTCCTTCATGTGTTTTTGAGCAAACTCTATGCGAGCTTTCATATGTCTTCCACTGAGGAGAGGCTTCTGTCGGGCCACTCTGCCATAAAGGCCGGACTGGTGGAGGGCTGCAGTGATAGTTGACTTTGTGGAACTTTCTCCCATCTCCCTACTGCATCTCTGGAGCTCAGCCACTGTAATCTTGGGGTTCTTCTTTACCTCTCTCACCAAGGGTCTTCTCCCATGATTGCTCAGTTTGGCTGGACGGCCAGGTCTAGGAAGACTTCTGGTGGTCCCAAACTTCTTCCATTTAAAGATTATGGAGGCCACTGTGCTCTTAGGAACCTTGAGTTCTGCAGACATTCTTTTGTAATCTTGGCCAGATCTATGCCATGCCTTTGAGCTCATGATTCTCATTTGGTCTGACATGTACTGTGAGCTGTGAGGTCTTATATAGACAGGTATGTGCTTTTCCAAATCAAGCCCTATCAGTTTAATTAAACACAGCTGGACTTCAATGAAGGAGAAGAACCATCTCAAGAAGGATCACAAGGAAATGGACAGCATGTGACTTAAATATGAGTATCTGAGTAAAGGGTCTGAATACTTATGACCATGTGATATTTCAGTTTTTCTTTTTTAATAAATTTGCAAAAATTTCTACATTTCTGTTTTTTTCAGTGAAGATGGGGTGAGCCATGAAAATAAAAATTTCACATATTTCCCACAAAAATGTTTTTTTAGCCCCTAATTTTGCATTTTCATAAGGGTAAGAGGAGAAATTGCACCATACAATTTGCTGTGCAATTTCTCCTGAGTATGCTGATACCCAATATGTGGAGGAAAACTGCTGTTTTGGTGCACAGCAGAGCTTGGAAGGGAAGGAGCGCCATTTGACTTTTTTGAATGCAAAATTTGCTGGAATAATTAGCAGATGCCATGGTCCATTTGGAGATCTCTGATGTGCCTAAACAGAGGAAACCCCTAAAAATGACACCGTTTTGGAAACTAAACCCCTCAGGGAACTTATCTAGATGTGTGGTGGGCCCGAGGTGCTTCACAAAAGTTTATAATATTGAGACGTGAAAATAAAAATTTCACATACAGTACAGACCAAAAGTTTGGACACACCTTCTCATTTAAAGATTTTTCTGTATTTTCATGACTATGAAAATTGTACATTCACACTGAAGGCATCAAAACTATGAATTAACACATGTGGAATTATATACTTAACAAAAAAGTGTGAAACAACTGAAAATATGTCTTATATTCTAGGTTCTTCAAAGTAGCCACCTTTTGCTTTGATGACTGCTTTGCACACTCTTGGCATTCTCTTGATGAGCTTCAAGAGGTAGTCACCGGAAATGGTCTTCCAACAATCTTGAAGGAGTTCCCAAAGATGCTTAGCACTTGTTGGCCCTTTTGCCTTCACTTTGCGGTCCAGCTCACCCCAAACCATCTCGATTGGGTTCAGGTCTGGTGACTGTGGAGGCCAGGTCATCTGGCGTAGCACCCCATCACTCTCCTTCTTGGTCAAATAGCCCTTACACAGCCTGGAGGTGTGTTTGGGGTAATTGTCCTGTTGAAAAATAAATGATGGTCCAACTAAACGCAAACCGGATGCTGTGGTAGCCATGCTGGTTCAGTATGCCTTCAATTTTGAATAAATCCCCAACAGTGTCACCAGCAAAGCACCCCCACACCATCACACATCCTCCTCCATGCTTCACGGTGGGAACTAGGCATGTAGAGTCCATCCGTTCACCTTTTCTGCGTTGCACAAAGACACGGTGGTTGTTACCAAAGATCTCAAATTTGGACTCATCAGAACAAAGCACAGATTTCCACTAGTCTAATGTCCATTCCTTGTGTTCTTTAGCCCAAACAAGTCTCTTCTGCTTGTTCCCTGTCCTTAGCAGTGGTTTCCTAGCAGCTATTTTACCATGAAGGCCTGCTGCACAAAGTCTCCTCTTAACAGTTGTTGTAGAGATGTGTCTGCTGTTAGAACTCTGTGTGGCATTGACCTGGTCTCTAATCTGAGCTGCTGTTAACCTGCGATTTCTGAGGCTGGTGACTCGGATAAACTTATCCTCAGAAGCAGAGGTGACTCTTGGTCTTCCTTTCCTGGAGCGGTCCTCATGTGAGCCAGTTTCTTTGTAACGCTTGATGGTTTTTGCAACTGCACTTGGGGACACTTTCAAAGTTTTCCCAATTTTTCGCACTGACTGACCTTCACTTCTTAAAGTAATGATGGCCCTTGTTTTTCTTTACTTAGCTGCTTTTTTCTTGCCATAATACAAATTTTAACAGTCTATTCAGTAGGACTATCAGCTGTGTATCCACCTGACTTCTGCACAACACAACTGATGGTCCCAACCCCATTTATAAGGCAAGAAATTGCACTTATTAAACCTGACAGGGCACACCTGTGAAGTGAAAACCATTTCCTGTGACTACCTCTTGAAGCTCATCAAGAGAATGCCAAGAGTGTGCAAAGCAGTCATCAAAGCAAAAGGTGGCTACTTTGAAGAACCTAGAATATAAGACATATTTTCAGTTGTTTCACACTTTTTTGTTAAGTATATAATTCCACATGTGTTAATTCATAGTTTTGATGCCTTCAGTGTGAATGTACAATTTTCATAGTCATGAAAATACAGAAAAATCTTTAAATGAAAAGGTGTGTCCAAACTTTTGGTCTGTACTGTATTTCTCATAAAAATATTTTGCACCATACAATTTGTTGTGCAATTTTTACTGAGTACGCAGATACCCCATATGTGGGGGAAAACTACTGTTTGGGTGCATGGCAGAGCTCAGAAAAGATCTAACTATCGCACATGATCTAACTACCTTGCTAGCGCCTGATGACCCGGATGTTGTCATGATGACATTGGGTCACCATGTCACAGTCACTCCGGAATCAGACAGTGTAGGGAGAGCTGCTGCTGACCTAAGGAGAGATTTGCTTGTTTCTAGTTAGTGTAGGTGTGCAGACTATATTAGAGACACATATCCATCTCAACAAACAGTCCTTCTGAGGACTAATCCAGCTGCAGCGATATCAGGCAGGCAGTGTATATAGGCAGGCAGGGTATATAGCAGACTGCAGTGCACATAGCACAAAAGGCTCCATTCCAGTTCTGCCTTCTGCTGCTGTTAGATATTTCTAGACAAAGGCCCAGGTCTTAGGGGCCAGAAATAATTTTTTTTGGATCTTAATTCTCATTATTTGCTTAAAAAGCTATCCAGAGAACACCGTTTTTCTGCGCCATTTGCTTGTTGGTAGTGCAGAATACAGCCAGGTACTTTCCATATTACAGCGCTAAAAATCCAGCTATTTAAAACTGTGTTTTCTCCGTCACACGGATCACATATACGTTTTCAGAAAATACTGCCATTTCTGGCCTCCATTAAAAAAAAATTTCAGTGTGTCAGTGGTTTTTTTCAGTTTTTGACATTTTGCTGTTCATAATAGTTACCTACAGGCCAGGTATTTAAAACTGTGTTTTCTCCATCACACGGGTCACATATACATTTTCACAAAATACTGCCATTTCGGATCTTCATTAAAAATTTCTTGCAGTGTGTCAGTGAAGCAATTGACACCAGATTGCTGTTCAAAATAATTACCTACAGGTCAGGTATTTAAAACTGTGGTTTGTCCATCACACGGATAACATATAAGTTCGCTCCAAATTCAGTCATTTGTTGTGAGCGTGGAAGATATTGTCCTCCATTTAAAATGGGCAAGGCACGTGGCAAGGGACGGGGAACTGGACGTGATGGTGATGGTGGTGCATGCAGAGGCCGTGGGCCAGCTGAAACTGTGCCACAACAAACACCCACATCTTCTCGCTCGACCTTCCTGACCCAATTAATAGGGGCCTGCAGAACACCACTATTAAACACAGAGCAATGTGAAAAGGTTATTGGTTGGATAGCAGATAATGCTTCCAGTCACTTAGCCACCACCACCTTGTCTTCCACACGGTCAAGTCTCAGTAGCTGTGAGTCTGGACCGTATATTCCTCACCCTGAACCTCCTTCCTCCCACCATAACGAGTGCCCAGAGACAACTGATCCCACACTTGGACACTCCAAAGAGCTGTTTACTTTCCCATTTATTGATTCGGGCCTCTCTCCCGGTCCACTTGAAGCGTGGCAAGAGGAAATCGCATGTAGCGATGCCCAAATATTTGAGCAGCCATGGTCACACGAAGGCGACGGTGGGAAAATGTCCCAAGAAGTGGACGATGATGAGACACAATTGCCAGAAAGTCAGGAGGAGGACCAGAGTGCGGAAAAAGAAGAAGAGGTGGTGGATGATATAGTAACTGACCCTACCTGGCAGGAGGACATGCAGAGCGAGGACAGCAGCACACAGGGGGAGGGAGGCAGAGCACCCCAACAGGCAGGAAGAAGCAGTGTGGTGGCCGCAGACAGAAGGCAGGCAACCGTTCCCCTTAACACCAACACGAAGGAAGTTGCCAGTACAACAGTTAGGTCTTCCCGAGTCTGGTTGTTTTTTAAAGACTCTGCCGATAACCCCAAAAAGGCCATTTGCACCACCTGCCAGGCCAGCTTCAGCAGGGGTGGCAAAACGACCAGCCTGACCACCACCAGCACGATCAGGCATGTGGCAGAAAAGATTTTGTGGGTCGAACCCCAGGGTCCAGGAACAGTGTCTGCGGGTGACACCATTGCTTCTTCCACTGTTGTGCATGCAAGCCAATCCCCTGTCCATGGCGCATGCGAAGATGCCTCCTGCCCTGCACCTGTCATTGCACACTCTCAAGTAGCAGCGTCAGGAAGCATGCCCACGTCCTTGTCCCAGCGCAGCGTTCAGTTGTCCATACCCCAGTAGTTGGAACGCAAGCGCAAATATGCAGCCAACGCCCCACAGGCCACAGTACTAAATTCCCACATTTCACGACTGCTTGCACTCGAAATGTTGCCTTTTAGGCTCGTGGAGACGGAAGCATTCCGCAACCTGACGATGGCGGCCGTCCCTCGGTACTCGGTCCCCAGCGGCCACTATTTCTCCTGGTGTGCCATCCCCGCATTACACAAGCACGTGTCCCAAAACATTAGCCGTGCCGTCAACAACGCAGTTACCGGGAAAGTCCACCTAACCACGGACACGTGGACAAGTGCTTGTGGGCAGGGACAGTACATCTCGCTGATGGCACACTGTGTTAACATAGTGGAAGCTGGGACCCAGTTGGACCTTGGGATGGAACACGTCCTCCCGATGCCGAGGATTGTTGGCCCTAGGTCAATCAGGGTTGCCCCCACAGTCTACAGCTTCTGCACCTCATCCTCCTCAGCCTCCTCCTCCTCTTCAGCTTTCATCTCCGAAATGACCACATCAGTCATAAGCTGGAAGCACTGCAGCACTGCCTCAGCCAAGCGGCAACAGGCTGTGCTGAAGCTAATAAGCTTAGGTTACAAACCGCACAATGCTGAAGAGTTGTGGACTGCTCTGAAAGAGCAGGCAGATCTGTGGCTCTCACTGCTGAATATGCAGCCAGGCATGGTCATGTGTGACAATGGCCGGAAACTGGTGGCGGCTCTGAGGCAAGGCAAGCTCACACACGTACCATGCCTGGCCCATGTGCTTAACCTCGTGGTTCAGCAGTTTCTCAAATCCTACCCGGAGCTGCTGGATCTGCTTGTTAAAGTGCGCCGCCTGTTTGGCCATTTTAGAAAGTCACTTACAGCTTCCACCGCCCTTGCCGTGTTTCAGCAGCGTTTGCAGCTTCCGGCTCACAGACTGGTATGTGATGTCCCCATGCGTTGGAACTCTACACTGCAGATGTTGGGAAGGATTTGTGAGCAGAAGAGGACAGTTGTTGAGTACCGGCATCAACAAGGCCGTTGGCATTCAGTTCAGACTCCATACATAAGACCTCAGGAGTGGACATGGATGTCAGACATATGTACCATCCTCCAAAACTTTGAGGACTCCACCAAGATGGTGAGCGGCGATGATGCCATAATTAGCGTCACCATACCGCTTCTCTGTCTTCTGAAACGCTCTCTTCTCACAATCAAAAAGGATGCATTGCAGGCGGAGCACGATCAGTTGGAGCAAGGAACCATACAGGGTGACTATACACAGCCCAGCGTCATCTCATCCCAATGTGGATTAGGTGACAATGAGGAAGAGGAGGAGGAAGAACAGGAGCTAGTTTCATGCGCTATAGATGGTACTACCAGCACAACTGTCATACCGTCTGTTCAGCGTGGATGGCCAGAGGACAGAGAGGAGGAGGAGAGCATGGTCAGTCATCCTCTTGGTGAGGACACGGAAGTCTTGCCTGTTAGCAGTCTGGCACGCATGGCTGAGGTTATGTTACGCTGCCTTTCCCATGACCCTCGTGTTCTCAAAATTTTGGGTGACAGTCATTACTGGTTGGTGACACTTCTATACCCACGCTACAAGGAGAACTTTATATCTCTTATTCCTGAGGCGGACAGGTCTACAAAAATGGGGCAGTACCAGAAGGCCCTTGTTGCGGAACTATTAAAACAATTCCCATCTGAAAACGCTGGCAGCAGAGGTCACAATTCATTGAGCAACCAAGGAGTACAGTCGAGAGAGACACAAATGCAATCCAGCAGAGGGAGGGGAACACTGTCAAAATTCTGGGTCAGTTTTCTCAGACCCTCCCATTGCACAGGCCCTGAGGTGCGGGGTACTCTCACAAGGAGTGCAAAGTTTGGGCAGATGCAGAGTGAGTACCTTGCCGACCGTACCAACGTCCTCCGTGATTCCTCTGTGCCTTTTACTTATTGGGTATCCAAGCTGGATACGTGGAATGAACTGGCTCTCTACGCCTTGGAGGTCCTGAGCTGCCCTGCTGATAGAGTTTTATCAGAGCGGGATTTTAGTGCCGCTGATGGAATTATAACTGATAAGCGCATCCACCTGTCAACTGAAAATGCTGACAGGCTGACTCTTATAAAAATGAACGAGGGCTGGATTGGGCCAGACTTCTCAACACCACCGAATGATAGCAGCATAACATAAACTCAAATCCAGTGTCTTTTTTTGGGAGGTGTATTCCCATGCACCTCTTCACACCCACACATGGGTATATGCTTCCTGATTTGGACTATTTGCTCTTGTTCTCCTCCTTCTCCTCATCCTCATCCTCCACCACCATATCACCAGGGAGACCGTGGTCCGTGATGCAACACCCACATAATTTTTTTAAAGGGTGTTTATGATGCCCGTAAAAAAAAAAAATTATACAGTATGTTCATGTATACCCCCCAGGGGTAAATGTTTGTCAGCCCACACACTTAGTGCATGGACATTCCAAGTATAGGAGACTTGTTTCTTTCTAATGGGAACATTTTTTTATGAGGCCCTCTAAGTCTCTTCCAAGGGGCATTGGAGTGCCCCCAAATTTTTGGCAGCCCTTGCATTCATTGCATAGGCCAACACTATGAGAGACCCTCTCCTTTCTAATGAGAATTTGTCATTACTGTGGCCCTGTTCTATGTGTCTTTAAATTCTTAGTGGGGTTTTTCCTAAAATTGGTCAGCCTTTGGACTCACTGCATACCTTATAACTGTATAGCAGACTCTCTCCTTTCTAATGGGAATTTGTCATTACTGTGGCCCTGCTCTATGTGTCTTTAAATTCTTAGAGGGGTTTTTCCTAAAATTGGTCAGCCGTTGGACTCACTGTATACCCTATAACTGTATAGCAGACCCTCTCCTTTCTAATGGGAACATGTCGTACTTGTTACTGTGGCCCTGCTCTATGTGTCTTTAAATTCTTAGTGGGTTTTTCCCAAATTTTGGCAGCCCTTGCAGTCACAGCATGGGCATTACCACTATAGGAGACCCGCTCCTTTATAATGGGAACATTTTTTTTACTGAAATCCTCCTCTATGTCTATTCAAAGGGGTATTGGGTTGCGTCCAAATTTTTGGCAGCCCTTGCAGTCAATAGACACGCAATAACAGTATAGGAGACCCAGTTGTTAATAATGGGAACGACAAAGCATAGCCGGCTGATGGCTCTCTAATAATAGCAACGGCCGACTGCTGACCTTTTAAGAATATTAAGGGCCGTCTGATGGCCCTATAAAAATAGGCTTTATGACTTTCAGAGTACCTCCATCATAAATAAAGCAGGATGTGTCTGATGATGTGTCACACACCACATTGCCAGATAAGGTTGTAAAATGTTAAAATGACATTTCCCGGTGAATGCATTTGTCTTAAAAAAAATAACGTAAAAAAACCAAAACAATAGGATCTTTCTTTAGTATAAAAAACAGCGTCACCAATTTAATCTCAATGTAATCACATTGTTCAGCTTCTGCACCTCCTCCATCTCCGAAATGACCACATCAGTCACAAGCTGACAGCACTGCAGCACTGCCTTGGCAAAGCCGCAATAGACTGTGCTGAAGATAACATGCTTAATGCTTAGGTGACAAACCACCCAGCGCTGTAGAGTTGTTGAAAGCTGTAACACAGCAGCCTGATCTGTGGCTCTCACTGCTGAACATACAGCCAGGCATGGTCGTGTGTGACAGTGGGTGGAACCTGGTGATGGAGAAATGACAGCCAGAGTAGATGCGGTTTCCCTCTATGCCAATCCTTTCACCGAGCTAAAGAATATGGCTGTGGTGAAATACAGCTCCCACTGAGATTCTGTTTCAGATTGAAAAACATTGTGCCCACCAGAGGATTTGATTCTGAGGGCTAACCTTTCTCCCCTGCTCTTGAGCCCCATAGCTGCTGCAAAGTTAGCGCTATCATGAACTCTCCTGAGGTAGAAACCAAGGCACATCAGAGGATTCTCTGGTGGGACCGTACAACCCTGCTGAGAAGCAGTCCTAGCTAAGAAAAGTGTGTGGGAAGGTTCCCAGGCACTCTATGGCAGCTTTCTTAATGCAGATCAGACGTGCTTATGCATGTTATTTCTCAAACCGCATTGCAGATCAGGCCATTGCCCAACTCTGTAGTCATGAAATTAAATGTGCAAAGAAAGATGTGTGTGTGTGTGTCAAAGCACCACCGACAAGTGCGAGTTGATGTTGGACGGGCTGCCATTGCTTCTGCAACAAGCTGCATTGGAGGACTTCCTGGGAGAAATGACAGCCAGAGTAGATACAGTTTCCCTCTATGCCAGTCCTTTCACCGAGCTAAATACAACTCTCAGCAAAAAAAGCTGTGGACTGGCTTTGACCCGTCCCTGGCCACATTCACCTGTCCACGTGTTTGTGGGTAGGCGGTCCTTCCCAGTAAGTGCACTGGGGAGGGCACGGGTAATGTTGTGGGACCCGTTCTTGTGGAAGGCGGAGACGATACCGGGAAAAATAGTGGCGGCTGAGAACCGAGTATGGATGCCTGGTCGCCACCGCCATAAGATTGTGGACAGCTTCCGCCTCCATGAGCCTAAAAGGCCACATTTCAAGTGCAAGCAGCCGCCCAGAAATCTGGCAGTTTAGTATTGCGGCCTGTGAGTGGGCGGGTGGGTGGCTGGCTGCACACTTGCGCTTGCATTCCAAGTAATAGAAAACCAAGCAGATGGTGGTCTCTATCATCATCATGGCCTCACCTCGGCACTATGAACTCTCCTGAAGGAGAAGCCAGGGCCCACCGGAGGAGTCTCCGGTTTTCTGGTGGGTCTGTCCATCCCTGCCAAGAAGCAGCCCTGGCTAAGAAAAGTGTGGGGGAAGGTTCCCGGACACTATGGCTGCTTTTTTAATGTGGATCGCACGTGCTTATGCATGTTATTTCTCAAACCGCATTGCAGATCAGGCCTTTGCCCAACTCTGTAGTCATGAAATTAAATGCACAAAGAAAGATGTGTGTGTGTCAAAGCACCACCAACAAGTGTGAGTTGATGTTGGACGGGCTGCCATTGCTTCTGCAACGAGCTGCATTAGAGGACTTCCTGGGAGAAATTACACCCAGAGTAGATACGGTTTCCCTCTATGCCAGTCCTTTCACCGAGCTAAGTACAACTCAGCAAAAAAATGCTGTGGCCTGGCTCCTTACTGACCCTGGCCACATTCACCTGTCCATTTGTTTGTGGTTAGGTGGTCCTTCACAGTAAGTACACTGAGGAGGGCACGGGTAGTGTTGTGGGACCCATACTTGTGGAAGACGGAGACGATACCGGGAGAAATAGTGGTGGCTGGGGACCGAGTATGGACACCTGGCCACCGCCGGCATGAGGTTGTGAAAAGCTTCCACCTCGACGAGCCTAAAAGGCAATATTTCAAGTGCAAGCAGCTGCCCAGAAATCTGGCAGTTTAGTATTGCGGCCTGTGGGTGGGTGGCTGACTGCATACTTGAGCTTTCATTCCAACTGACAGAAAACTAAGCAGATGGTGGCCTCTATCCACATCATGGCCTCACCTCGGCACTATGAACTCTCTCGAAGGAGAAGCCAGAGCCCACCGGAGGAGTCTCCGGTTCTCTGATGGGCCCATCCAACCCTGCCGAGAAGCAGCCCTGGCTAAGAAAAGTGTGGGGAAAGATTCCTGGACACTCTATGGCTGCTTTTTTAATGTGGATCGGACATGCATATGACTCGCCCCCTGGGCCGTGGGGCACTCGGATCCGGGCAATAGGGAAACGGTGGGGGTAGTAGTGGCAACCCGGTTCCGTGGCTCAGGGTGGTCAGGCCAGTGGTAGTCCGTTATGTGCTGATGATTATGTCCGACTACGCCACCCGTGGATTGCGGTTATTAGGAACCGCCGCTGCATGCAGACCGCTGGGGCTGATGAGGTGTGCAGCTAGGGTAGTGTGACTCCCCACGGGAAGAGTGCGGCCCCAGGGCAGTATAATGGATGTTGGGAGTGATGGTAGTGAGAGTCCCAGTGCTGATAGTGCTGGAGGAGCAAGGAGCACGCAGACAACAGGTTGCAGTCCAGGGTCTTTACTAGAATAGGTAAATTGACCCACAAACAGTCCCAGCTAGGAGGGGACCTGGATGTCTGAGAGCAACGGGGAAATTGGCCCTGGTCAGGGTGAGGGTGTAGGCCTACCGTGCTTTCTGGGCTCCTTCTGGCTATCTCCTCGTTATAGGGTAACAGCCCACGTTTCCGAGCTCTCCGTGTATTCTCGCCTGTATGACCTGCGACGTGGGTTCCTTTCTGCTCCCAGCCTTGTACGGCTTTCCTGGTCCCTTCTGTTGTGGCAGGGCCTCCAGGCTTCTTAGGCCAGGGAATATACAGTCCCCTGCGGACTGGTTATCTGCTGGAGAATGTGGAATCCTCCCAGCCTCAGACACCCAAAGTCTGGTAAATTAAGTCCTTTATCTGCCAAGACAGGCTCTCTTCGCCTCTTGTCTCTGGCTTGTGGCTCTCCTACTGCCACACTTCCTCTTAGGGTGCAATACAACTGTCCCTCTCTGCTCTGGGACCTGAGTCCTGAGACAGGTCGTCCTGCTCTCTCTAACCCTGCCCCCAGTACCAGCTTTTATAGGGGCAGCCTGCTGACCCTACTGGCCTGAGACAGGAGGCATTGCATGCTAATGTTCCCCTGACTAGAGAACCTCCCCCCTGCTCTCAGACACAGCTTTAATTACACTTGTGGCATCCAGGCCAGGGTGACACATTCCCCCCTAGTAAAATTTAGTACTCCGGGACTAAACAATAAACAAGGATTATATGCATGACCATAAAACATTAATAGACAGACGACGCACAAATTGAGTTCTTAAGGTCACAGTGTGGTCTGTGACCGGGTGTCCATATCACCAATACAATGGGGAGCCTTAACCAGGTGGGGGTCTGTCCTACCCCAAGTCCTTTACAGTCTTAGTTCATTCCTTGGTTAGGCTCCGAACGCAGTCCATACAAGGTCCCGGTTATAAAAAAATCCATAACCTGTGAGTCCTTACGGTAGCTGCAAGAAACTGAAACACAGAATTACCAAACAAGCATGTAACTTGGCAAACAATTCAACATTTAGCAACAGGGTTATTTACAATTTTAGTACACTCTATATTCTCCAGCGAGCGGGTATCTGCCCCTTTGTGCTCCTGGTTGACCTCCTTAACCCACTGTCTGGTGGTGGACTGACTTGGCTTTCCCCACTAGCGTTAGGGATGCAGCTACCAGCTGGGTGTACAGGTAGGGCAGGCAGCTGTGTGCGGGTCCTTTGGCTTACCGCAGGCATGGCAGGCTCACTGTCAGCAGAGGGTTGACTCTCCTGGGCTGCTGGTACAGGCTCTTCTGCCTCTGGAACCGCTTGCTCCTCTTCACCTTCCGGCTCTGGTGTTGGTCGTTGCTGGGCCGGTTGCAGAAAATGCAGGACGGGTACCACTATGGCATCATTTATGCGAGTCCAGGACTGAGGGAACTCTCCGAGAACGGTGCTGATCATTTCTTCCTTGTCCTCTGCGGGTTCAAGGTCACTCTGATCCTCGTCTGCACTACGGAGTTGCTCGGGGCACCTTTTGAGGTGGTCCCTGGAGACGACACTAGTGGTTTCTCCTCCGTCCTTGGTGATTAATCACACCTTCGGGTTGTCGTGATCAGACTGCAGTACGGTGTAGGGTTCCCTTTCCCACTGGTCGTCCAACTTATGTAGCCTTCTCTTCCGCTTCAGGACCTGCTCACCAGGTTCTAGGGGACCAGCAGGGGCGTGTTGGTTGAAGAGTCTTTCTTGCCTCTCTCTCACCTGGGCCAGGCTCTTCTCCACACTCTCCTGTACCTTCTTGTACTGCAGTTGCCTTTCCGTATCCCAGTCCGCATCTGGGGAGGTGTCCTCAGGTGTTAGGACTCCCATCTCCAGGTCTACGGGCAGCTTACCCGGTCTGGCTCGCATCAGGTAAGCCGGGGTGCAGTTGGTAGCATTCACCGGGATATGATTGTATAAGTCTATCAGGTCCGGCAGTTTTTCTGGCCACAGGCTTCGTTCCTCCAGGGGCAATGTCTTCAGGAGATCAATAACTATATTGTTCATCTTCTCACACATCCCGTTGGTTTGGGGGTGGTAAGGCGTTGTACGAATCTTCTTACAGCCATAGAGGTTGCAGAATTCCTGGAAGAATTCAGCCTCGAACGCTGGACCCTGGTCTGTCAGGACCTGTTCCGGATACCCGTGTGGATGGCAGAAGTATTGCTGGAAGGCTCTGGCCGCTGTTTGGGCTGTCAAGTTCTTTACCGGGACCACCACTAGAAAACGGGAATAGTGGTCCACGATTGTCAGGGCATAGATGTATCCTGACCGGCTGGGAGCCAATTTGACATGGTCCAGAGCTACCAGCTCAAGAGGCTGCGTGGTGACGATGGGCCTCAAGGGTGTCTTCTGGCTGGCACGGTCCTTCCTCCTTAGGTGACAAGGGCCACAGTCTCTGCACCATTTTTCTACAGCTCCTCTCATGCCGACCCAAAAGAACCTTCCTCTTAGCAGGAACTCCAGTTTCTTCCAACCGAAGTGTCCCGCTCTGTCATGGTAAGCCCTCAGGACCATAGCTGCATCACGCCTTGGGACCACGACTTGCCAGGTCAGCTCGTGCGTCCGGTGGTTGACAATCCTTCTGCACAACTTGCCTTCGTAGAGGAACAGCTTGCTCTTCTCTTTCCATAGCTGCTTGGCTTCCTCTGGAGCATCCGGATCTATGCGGGCATCTTCCTGGGTCAGCAGATCTTTCACCAGGCGGATGGCAGGGTCACTATCTTGGGTCTCGGCCCAGCTGAGGTGAGGTAGGGGATTTATCATCACGGTTGTTAGATCCTCCTCCTTCACGCGGTGGGAGTATTGAGTGGCTCCATACCGGTGAAACGCGGTGAGTTCTACCTCCTCCAGCTCTTCTGGGTCTTCGTCACCTTCAGGTAAGTGAGGCATCCTCGATAGGGCGTCAGCATTGGCATTGGTTTTGCCGGCCTGGTACTTGATCACGAAGTCATAGTTGGAGAGACGGGCCATCCACCGCTGTTCTAGGGCACCCAGTCTTGCATTGTCCAGGTGTGTCAACGGGTTGTTGTCCGTGTACACGGTGAACTTTGCGGAGGCCAGGTAATGCTTGAAGCGTTACGTCACGGCCCACACCACCGCCAAGAATTCTAGCTTGAAGGAGCTGTAATTCTCCGGGTTCCTCTCGGTGGGCCTCAGCTTCCGGCTGGCGTACGCGATCACCCTTTCTCTGCCTTGTTGGTTTTGGGACAGTACGGCTCCCAGTCCCACATTACTGGCATCTGTGGGGAGAATAAAAGGCTGGCCATAGTCAGGGTAGGCCAGGATCTCATCCCCAGTGAGGGCCATCTTCAACTGGCGGAAGGACTCCTCTTCCGGTTTATCCCACTTGAAGGGTGGCTTTTGACTCCTGGACTTAGATTGTCCGATCAGGAGGTCCTGCATAGGAGCTGCCATCTTAGTGAACCCGGGATGAACCTTCGGTAGTAGCATACCAACCCGAGAAACTGTCTCACCTCTTTGATGTTCGAGGGGCTTGGCCAGCTCTTGATTGCCGTAACCTTGTCAGGGTCGGGGGCTACTCCTTCCGCGCTTACCACGTGCCCTAGGTACTGGACCTTTGGTTTCAGCAGGTGACACTTCGATGGTTTCACTTTCAGGCCATAGCCTGCCAGGGCTTCGAACACCTCGGCCAGGTGCTTGAGGTGGTCCTCGTAGGTCTTCGAATAGACGATCACGTCGTCCAGGTAAAGGAGGTCCGTCTCGAAGTTTCGGTGCCCTAGACAGCATTCCATCAGCCTCTGGAAGGTCCCTGGCGCGTTGCAGAGCCCGAAGGGCATACAGTTGAACTCACTCAGTCCCATCGGGGTGGTGAAGGCGGTCTTTTCCTTGTCAGCCTCTGCCACAGGAACCTGCCAGTACCCGCTAGTAAGGTCCAAAGTAGAAAAGAAGTTAGCAGATTTTAGTGTGGCTAAAGACTCCTCTATTCTAGGCAGCGGATATGCGTCTTTGTGGGTGATATGGTTGATTTGTCTATAATCCACGCACATTCTCATGGTGCCGTCTTTCTTTTTCACCAGAACCAAGGGGGCTGCCCAGGGGCTACAGCTATCTCTAATGACCCCAGCTTCCTTCATTTCTCTTAGCATGCCTTTTGCGTTCTGATAATGTGCAGGGGGTACAGGTCTGTGTCTCTCTTTTATTGGTGGGTGGCTCCCTGTGGGGATGTGGTGTTCTATCCCTTTTACTCTGCCGAAGTCTAGCGGGTGCTTACTAAAGACTCTCTCGTACTCCTGTACCACCCGGTAGACTCCTTGTTTTTGGTGCAGGGGAGTGGAGTCAGCACCCACGTGGAGTTTCTGGCACCAGTCCTCCTTTTGTTTCTGGGAGCCATTACCCTCCGCCTGTGGAGATGGAGGCAAGGGTTCCACGGCCCTGATAGCTTTGTGTTCGACAACAAACAGTTTGGCGAGTGTAGCGTACCTGGGTAAGTGTACTTCCCTCTCCCCAATGTTGAGGATGCATACGGGCACCCTCCCATGACGGACATCAACCACCCCCCGGGCTGTCAAAATGGTGGGCCTGCTGTCTGAGTACACGGGTTCTACCATGGCTTGGTAGTCTCTACCTCTCAACCCAATTGCAGTCCGACACCAGATCATCATTTCACTTTTGGGAGGCATGGAAATGGGGAATGGGTCACTCAGTCTTACGCTACCGATCTCACCACCAGACAGTTCTACCTGCTGCCGTCTCATCAGGGCTTTTATCTCCTTGTTGAGGACTCTCTGTTGGCTCGAACTAGCATTCACTGCCACCTGTTGTAGAATTACAATTACCTCTGAAAGACAATTTTCAATTACATTAGTACCCACAGTTATTTTAGGGTGACTTTCACGACGGTCAATGTCCACAATAATTACTCCCTGTGCCGGTAGTTCAACTTTACCAATTTTAATGGTCATCTCCTTGAACCCCATCTGCGGCACGGGTAAGCCATTACTGGCGATGATGCTCAAGTTACTGTCTGGATAACGTGTGATATCAGCATCAGTCCAATACTGCTTAAAAAGTACATAAGGGATAGTGGTTACTTGCGACCCAGTATCCAGCAAGGCGCTCAAGGGGATACCGTCCAGCACCACGGGTAAAACCGGGCACCCCCCAACGTACTTATTACGCCAATTATAAGGGCCTGGTGATCTTATGCCTGGGGGTTGGCCCTCTGCCCCAGGTTGGACCCGTTTAAATTACAGTACCTGGAAATGTGTCCGGGCTGGTTGCATCGACGGCAAATGGGCTGTCCATCCTCTGCGTAGCGGTCTGTGGGCCTGCCTCAGAACGACGGGATCCTCCTCTGTCGACGCCACGGAACATCCTCCGGACTTGAAGCCAGCTCGATGGGTCTTGACGGGTCCACTTGCAATGCCTGGACGGTGCTGGTCAACGCCGCGACGCTCCTGGTCAGCTCCTGGACTTGGTGGTGCAGGTCTTTCGACGGGGCTTGGTTCAGGGCCTGTGCATCAGCCCCCACGGGGTCCATAGAGGAGGGCGCCGCCTCCTGGTGGTAGGTGAGAGCAGGACATCGGGGGTTTATAGCGCCACTGGTTGCGGGTTCAAGAAGCACCCTTATGGCCCTGTCCTTGAATTTGGCAAAGGTCAGGTCAGGGTTCTGGAAGAACATGAGGCGCAGCTGGGTCCTGTGGGCGCTAGACAGCAGACCTTCTATTAACTGTTCTGTTAGTAGCTTATCCGTATCCTGCACGCTGCCAGGGTCAGTTTGTTGAATAGCCCTCAAGGCTTCCTGCAGATTTAGGGCATAGTCTCTGATGCTGTCCTGTGCCCACTGCTTACATCCATAGAACCTCATTTTAATCTCAGCGGAGGTACGTGTGTCAAAGGTACCCCGCAGCCGGGCCAGAATACCCTTCACAGTCCTTTTCTCCTCAGTGGGCCATGATTTTACCTCCCTTTGGGCTGCGCCAGTTAACTGCCCTGTTACTATGCTGACCTTCTGTTCCTCTGTCAGGGGGTAGACTTGGAACAAACTGTACAGCCTTTCCTTAAAGTCAGTTAGGGCATGGGGCACCCCTGAATACTTAGGCAGCCAGGCCGCTCCAGGGATGTAGGGCAGGGAAAAGGGCATCACCGCTGCTGCAGCTGCGCTGGTGGTAGTGGGCGCCTCTGTATCCGACATCTTCCTCCCCCCTAGTAAAGCGTGGCCTACCTTCCGACGATCCTCTTCTGTAGGCTGCGGCTCCGCTGGTGCTGCTCTGGACGAGGACCTTGCGTCGCGTCCTGGTGACATCAGCGTCGCTCTCTCTCCCTTCCAGGACCTTGCGCAGCGTCGGTGCGTGGGGCGGAGCTTCGGGTCTCGCGCGCTTTCGGCGTCCACGCCCCTCTTCTTCCCGCGCGGCGTCCTGAAGATGGCGTCCTACGGCGAGAAAACGACTTCGGATGGCGGGAAAACAGCTGAAGATGGCGGGAACCGACTGAAGATGGCGGGAACCGACTGAAGATGGCGGGAAACGGCTCCGGATGGCGGGAACCTTCACCACGGCAGGTATGACAGTCTTTTGAAGGCACGCAGTACCCGGTGGTTGCGGGCACGAAATCCTGCCGACTACACCAAAGCTGACTCGCCCCCTGGGCCGTGGGGCACTCAGATCCGGGCAATAGGGAAACGGTGGGGGTAGTAGTGGCAACCCGGTTCCGTGGCTCAGGGTGGTCAGGCCAGTGGTAGTCCGTTATGTGCTGATGATTATGTCCGACTACGCCACCCGTGGATTGCGGTTATTAGGAACCGCCGCTGCATGCAGACCGCTGGGGCTGATGAGGTGTGCAGCTAGGGTAGTGTGACTCCCCACGGGAAGAGTGCGGCCCCAGGGCAGTATAATGGATGTTGGGAGTGATGGTAGTGAGAGTCCCAGTGCTGATAGTGCTGGAGGAGCAAGGAGCACGCAGACAACAGGTTGCAGTCCAGGGTCTTTACTAGAATAGGTAAATTGACCCACAAACAGTCCCAGCTAGGAGGGGACCTGGATGTCTGAGAGCAACGGGGAAATTGGCCCTGGTCAGGGTGAGGGTGTAGGCCTACCGTGCTTTCTGTGCTCCTTCTTGCTATCTCCTCGTTATAGGGTAACAGCCCACGTTTCCGAGCTCTCCGTGTATTCTTGCCTGTATGACCTGCGACGTGGGTTCCTTTCTGCTCCCAGCCTTGTACGACTTTCCTGGTCCCTTCTGTTGTGGCAGGGCCTCCAGGCTTCTTAGGCCAGGGAATATACAGTCCCCTGCGGACTGGTTATCTGCTGGAGAATGTGGAATCCTCCCAGCCTCAGACACCCAAAGTCTGGTAAATTAAGTCCTTTATCTGCCAAGACAGGCTCTCTTCGCCTCTTGTCTCTGGCTTGTGGCTCTCCTACTGCCACACTTCCTCTTAGGGTGCAATACAACTGTCCCTCTC
This sequence comes from Phyllobates terribilis, assembly GCF_046119375.1. Lineage (NCBI taxonomy): Eukaryota > Metazoa > Chordata > Amphibia > Anura > Dendrobatidae > Phyllobates > Phyllobates terribilis. The sequence goes on along the minus strand of NW_027362762.1, from coordinate 317,820,785 downwards.
TGCTCTGGGACTTGAGTCCTGAGACAGGTCATCCAGCTCTCTCTAACCCTGCCCCCAGTACCAGCTTTTATAGGGGCAGCCTGCTCCCCCTACTGGCCTGAGACAGGAGGCATTGCATGCTAATGTTCCCATGACTAGAGAACCTCCCCCCTGCTCTCAGACACAGCTTTAATTACACTTGTGGCATCCAGGCCAGGGTGACACATATATGCATGTTATTTCTCAAACCGCATTGCAGATCAGGCCATTGTCCAACTCTGTATTCATGAAATGAAATGCGCAAAGAAAGATGTTTGTGTGTCAAAGCACCACCGACAAGTGCGAGTTGATGTTGGACGGGCTGCCATTGCTTCTGCAACAAGCTGCATTAGAGGACTTCCTGGGAGAAATGACACCAAGGGTAGATACGGTTTCCCTCTATGACAGTCCTTTCACCGAGCTAAATACAACTCTCAGCAAAAAAAGCTGTGGACTGGCTCCGTACCGTCCCTGGCCACATTCACCTGTCCACGTGTTTGTGGTTAGGCGGTCCTTCCCAGTAAGTACACTGGGGAGGCACGGGTAATGTTGAGGGACCCATGCTTGTGGAAAGCGAAGACGATACCGGGAGAAATAGAGGCGGCTGGGGACCGAGTATGGACACCCGGCCGCCGCCGGCATGAGGTTGTGAAAAGCTTCCGCCTCCATGAGCCTAACAGGCCACATTTCAAGTGAAAGCAGCTTTAGAGGACTTCCTGGGAGAAATTACAGCTGGGTAGATATGGTTTCCCAAGTCCTTTCACCAAGCTAAAGAATATGGCTGTGGTGAAATACAACTCAGCAAAAAAGCTGTGGACTGGCTCCATACCGTCCCTGGCCACATTCACCTGTCCACGTGTTTGTTGTTAGGCGGTCCTTCCCAGTAAGTGCACTGGGGAGGGCACGGGTAATGTTGTGGGACCCGTGCTTGTGGAAGGTGGAGATGATACCGGGAAAAGTAGTGGCGGCTGGGGACAGAGTATGGATACCGGGTCGCCGCCACCATAAGATTGTGGACAGCTTCCATCTCCACGAGCCTAAAAGGCCACATTTCAAGTGCAAGCAGCTGATTAAATTTGGCAGCATAGTATTGCAGCCTCTGGGAGGGTGGGTGGCTGGCTGCATACTTGCGCTTGCATTCCAAGGAATGGGGTAGAGACAACTGAACGCTGCACTGGGACAAGGACGTGGACGGTGATTGTTGCAAGTCTGCAATGACAGGTGCATGGCGGGAGACATCTTTTCATTCGCCAAGGATCACTTATGATGGGCACACTTTTAGGCAGTGACACACACACACACCACACCACACACACATGGCCTGATAAGGTTGTAAAATGTTAAAATGACATTTCTCAGTGAATGCATTTGTCTTGGTTGAAAGCAATGCAAAAGTGCAAAAACGCTACATGTGAACATAGCCCAAGGTGTGGAGTAGTATTTTTGATTTTGGTTATTTATTTTGCCTTATATACAAGTCATTACCCTGGAAAGGATGTTCCTTAACATATTTCCCCAGAAAATCCATTTTGGTTTCGTTTTTGTATGTTTTATTGTGAGTCCATAAAAGTGGCATAATGCTCTGACAACGTTGTTGACAGCAGTGACCTGGGAGTCAGAAATGCTTCCAGGGGTCTTCCCCATGCTGTTTCCATGTCACTTGAGCACTGTTTCCATCTATTTGGGCAATTTTTAGGCCCTCTGCGGACCGCCGGGGGGAACCGCCTGAAAAATGCTTGAGTTTCCCCTAGACTTACATTGGGCTCGTTGCTCGGGTCGAGCACCCGAGTATTCCAATTTGCTAGACCCGAGCAATGAGTACCCAAGCATTTTAGTGCTCGCTCATCACTACTCTTCAACCATTCTACACCATGGGCATCAGAAGTGTACTCTAAAAAGTCACAGAGTCAAGGGGAGGAAAGCATCTGCTCCCATGCCCAAAATTTTTTTAGCTTGTCTTCGGGGTAGGACGAAGTACAGTCCGAGCAGGTTCCTGACCCTCGTCACCAGACGTTAACCGCAGGGGAGGGAGATGATCCCGATGAGACTCAGATACCTGAGGCTCATGCGGACTGTACTGTGCTGTCAGGGCAACAAGAGGAGACGGGTCACTCTGAGGGCAAGGAATGGGATAACACATTGGATGATGACGAGGTTGAATATCCCACTTGGTGTACACCCAGAGTCACGCAGCCGAGTAGCTCATCTGAGGAGGTGGAGGAGGAAGACGAGAAGGTTACATTTTACCCTACGGCGCAGACACAGAGTGATGCAAGCACGAGGAGCACTGCATCCTTAGCCACAGGATGTGGCCAGCAATGGTCACGGGTCTGCAGCTCGCAGGGGCAGCAAGGGTTGCCTAGCATGGGCCTTTTTTTTCACTGCAAAGGATGAGCCAACTCACGGTATCTGCAAACTTTGCGATAAAAAACTCAGCAGAGGGAAAAACTGCAATAATTTGACTACTACATGCATGAACGTTCACATGCTCAAACAACATTCTTTACACTGGGAATCTTACCACGCTGAAATGCGGACATGCGCACCTCAACAACCATCAGCTGCCCCATCAAACACATCTGCTGCTTCTTCCTCCTCCTCTGTTACTATGCCAAGTTTTGTCACGCAGGTCTCCCATCGCTGAAACTCCGGTTCTTTAAACACTCCAGTCAGCCTGAGTGACAGCCCGTCAGCTGTAAAGGAAGCGGACACGCCTGCTGTGTTTGTTTCACCGAGCACACCGCATGTTTCTCAATCCACCATAATATCTGCACCTCACTCACGCTCCAACAGTTTTTCAGGTTCCCCATACTCCGCCCTCTCTCAGCACCTTAATCAGCCCTCGGTCCCGCAGTTGTGGTCATGTAAAAGATTGTTTCATCCTACGCATGACAAAGCTAAGAGGTGGAACTCCACCATCTCCAATCTGTTAGCCACGGAAATGCTGCCTTTCTGCCTGGTAGATACAGACGGTTTCCAAAAACTGATGGCCATCGCAGTCCCTCAGTACCAGTTGCCCAGTCGCCATTGCTTCTCTAAGAAATCTGTGCCTGCGCTACACCAGCATGTCGCTGACAACATCACCCTTTCCTTGTCTAAATCTGTGTGTGCCAGGGTGCATTTCACCACAGACCCCTGGGCGAGTAAACATGGCCAAGGGCATTACATCTCGCTGACTGGGCACTGGGTGACTCTGGTGGCTGTGGGGGCAGGTGGGGAAGGGGCTGCTCCACAAATCTTGAAATCCTCAAGGCTTGCAGAAGAAACCTCTGTATTTCCCAATTCCTACACTGCTTCTGTGTCCTCCACCTCCTCTAGGGCCTCCACCTGCGCACTCAACCTCTGCCTTAACGAGACACGCGTTCCAAGGGTGCGGAGCGAATACACACCACCTCCGTACTGCGCAGTCAGGGCTCGCCGTAATCAGTCTTCAAATTAATATTCCTTGGAGATCGCAGTCATACAGGTGAAGAGTTGTGGGCAGCTCTCCAGGCTCAGTTTGAGCAATGGCTGTCTCCGCTGAACCTAGAGCCAGGGAAGGCTGTGTGTGATAACGGTGCGAACCTGTTAGCGGCCCTAGACCGAGGCAAGCTCGCACACGTACCTTGCATGGCTCACGTCCTCAACCTGGTGGTACAGCGATTTTTCCGCCAATATCCTGGCATGGATGAGCTGATTCACAAAGTACTGTAGCTGTTTGCTCACTTCCGTCGTTTGCACCCCTCATGTCATCGACTTGCATCGATACAGAGGTCTTTGTCCGTGCCAGTTAACAGGTTGACCTGCGATGTGCCGATGTGGTGGAATTCCACTCTACACATGTTGCAGCGACTATGCCAGCAGCAACAAGCTCTGACGCAGTATGTCATGACGTATTGCTTGGGGCAACACAGTACGGACTTGGGGAATAACACGTTTGCGGAGTGGGAACAGATTAAGGACCTCTGCACCCTTCTGCACGGTTTTGAAATCGCTACTAAACTGGTTAGCGCTGACGATGCCGTCATCATAATCACTATTCCGGTAATATACATGCTGGAGCAAACTTTGAATAACCTGCGGCAGGAGGTGGTGGCACCAGAAGAAGAAGAGGATGCAGAAGGGATAGCAATGTCTCAAATTTCCAGACAGTCGTCACACAGGCAGATGCCAAGTGACGGTGGATTACACCGATCGAGGGGGTTTGGTGATACCAGGCAAACAGTTAGTGAAGGTGTAAGAGCCAAGGAACTAATGGTGGAGGAAGAGGTGATTGGCGAGCAGCTGTCAGAGAATGAAGATAATAATCATCCCCTCTCGTTTGAACGTGGTTGGCAGGAGGGGATGGAGGAAACAAGCATCAGTGTTACGCAGCCCACAATACAGCCTGGCTTTGGACCTCCTGGAAGAGCCCGACATATGAGTGCCTTCTTCATGCACTATCTGCAACATGATCCCCGTATAGTTAGGATTAGTGTTGAGCGATACCTTCCGATATCGGGAAATATGGGATCGGATTGGATCGGACCGATACCCAAAAAATATCGGATATCGCCGATTCCGATACCGGAAACCAATGCAAGTCAATGGGACACAAATATCGGAATGAAAATAAACCCTTTCTTTCCTTGTAGGTTAATTCTACATGAAGGAAAACAACTAAGAATAATGTAGAATGTATTACATGAAAAGCCGGCAATTCAGCAGCGGCATACACCGGTACCCGACAATTTAGAACAGAAAGAATAGAGCATCACACATAGATTAGATAGATAGAAACATGTCAGTCACATATATAAGAAGTACAGTGACAGTGTTGCTTACTGTACTTGTCATTTAGTATTAAAGGATTTATTTAAAAAAATAATAGTGTTTTCATGCACCGTCTCTTTAAAAAAGCCGGCCGGCAATTCAGCAGCGGTACCCGACAATTTAGAATAGAAAGAATAGAGCATCACACATAGATTAGATACATAGAAACATGTCAGTCACATATATAAGGAGTACAGTGATAGTGGTGATTACTGTACTTGTCATTTAGTGTTAAAATAAAGGATTTATTAAAAAAAAAAATTGGCATGGGGTTCCCCGTAATTTTAGTCTCTAGCGGAGGTTAAGCAGACGGCTGGGGCAGATGTTTGAAGCCTGGGAAGGGGGTAAAATCCTATGGATGCGCCATTTCTGGGGCGGCTGACAGCTGGTGTTTCTAGCCTGGGAGGGGGCCAATATTCATGGCACCCTTCCTGGGCTATTAATATCAGCCCCCAGCTGTCTGCCTAGCCTTTGCTAGCTATTAAAATAGGGGGGGACCCCACGTCATTTTTTGGGGGGTACCCCATTTTAATAGCTAGTAAAGGCTAGGATTCAGCTGGGGGCTGATATTAGTAGCCTGGGAAGCTCTGTGGGTATTACCCCCTTCCCAGGCTTCAAACATCTGCCCCAGCCGTCTGTTTAACCTCCGCTAGAGACTAAAATTACGGGGAACCCCATGCCAATTTTTTTTTTAATAAATCCTTTATTTTAACACTAAATGACAAGTACAGTAATCAACACTATCACTGTACTTCTTATATATGTGACTGACATGTTTCTATGTATCTAATCTATGTGTGATGCTCTATTCTGTCTATTCTAAATTGTCGGGTACCGATGCTGAATTGCCGGCCGGCTTTTTTAAAGAGACGGTGCATGAAAACACTATTATTTTTTTTAATAAATCCTTTAACATTAAATGACAAGTACAGTAAGCTGAGCGCTGCCATCCAGCTTGTCATCCTTCAGAGACACTGCAGAGCGCAGGCATTATGGGAACTTCCGATTCCAGTATTCGATATTCTAAAAGTATCGGAACTCCGATACCACGAATATCGGTCGATACCAGATATTTCAGTATCGGAATGCTCAACACTAGTTAGGATTCGAAATAATGCTGACTACTGGGTTGCCACTCTGGTAGATCCACGTTATAAGAGTCAATTTTGCCAGATGCTTCCCGCCCTGGAAAGGGACCCGCTTAAGTTGGAGTATTGAAACAAGCTTTTAAGCAATCTTAACACAGGTTTTCCCCAAGATAACAGTGAGGCACACAGTGTGCATCCAGCTGTAGTCTTTCAACCTCCGGCACGTCAGTTCATCAACACCAAAACATTAGCAGCAGCAGAAGAGTAAGTAGCAGAAGTAATTTCTTGGTGTCCTTTCACACATTTTTTGCACTAGCTCATGCACCAGCACAACAGAGTACAAGTCTGATACGTGGTGAACGACTGGAGAGGATGGTGCAGGAGTATCTAGAGTTCAATATCAATACGATTAGGGAGGGTTTGGACCCTTTTACATTTTGGTCTTCAAAAATGGATGAATGGCCTGAGCTCGCCTCTCACGCCTTGGAGGTTTTATCATGCCCGGCAGCTAGCGTTCTCTCTGAACGTGTCTTCAGAACTGCTGGTAGTGTCTTGATGAGTAAGGGCACCCGGCTGTCCCTTGAAAGTGTAGACCGCCTAACTTTCATCAAGATGAACAAGTAATGGATCTCCAAGGACTTTTGCACCCCAATTTCAGACTGTAGAGAGTAGGCGATGTTGTCGTTTTGAGTGTGCTGCATTGATCTCTTTAAATTGCAGTCTGTGATATGGCTTCTGTGCCTGCTCTTGCTGCTGCTGCAGGTTTTAGACCCTAATTTAGGGAAATGTGGAGAATTCTGATTGTGTCTCCATCCATTGGGTTGGCTGTAGTGGGACAGGTTTGGGTCTGTGTTAAACTACTTGTAGTCTGATGACATTGATGCCACTTCGGTGGTGTTAGGCTCTCATTTAGGGCAATGTGAACACTCCTGGTTAGGTCTCCATCTCCTGGGTTGGCTATACTGGAACAGGTGTGGGTCTTATTTACACTATTTCTATTGTAGTGAAAATGATTACACATTGCTAGTGTCTGCCACTAATTTTTTGAAATGTGGAGAATCATCATTGGGTCTCCATCTATTGGGTTGGCTGTAGAGGAACTGATTTTGGCCTCCTTCACAATACTTATACTCTAGTGAAATTGATGCCACTTCGGTGGTGTTTGTTCGGCCCTCATTTAGGGCAATGTGAACACTCCTGGTTAAGTCTCCTTCTGTTGGGTTTTCTGTACTGGAAGAGATGTGGGTCTCATTTACACTATTTCTACTGTAGTGAAATTGATTTCACTTTGCTGGCGTCTGCCGGTAATTTTTAGAAATGTGGGGAACCCTCAATGGGTCTCCATCCATTGGGTTGACTGTAGTGGAATAGGTTTGGTCTCCATTACAGTGTCCATTTTAGGACATGATCAGATATCAAAATGAAACATCAGAATGATGTCAGTTTGAGGCTAAATACCCTGTCTGACAAGTGATCCTGACAAGTGATTTTGACAAGTGATTCTGACAAGTGACTTTTACAACTGTAATAATAATAATAAAAAAAGTCACTGTACGCTGATGGGACTGGAACCCAAAAGTATCTGTCCAGAAACAAGTGCACTAACCACTGAGTTATTAACTTAGTTGATGAAACCTAAGAGTTTTCTCATTGGGACTTATGCACAGACTGCAAGCAAGCCAAATTCAAATGATGTTTTATTTTGATGTGTGAGTCTGATGTGTGACTTTTTTCAAACATCAGAATCAGAATCGCAATGACTTTGAGTCACCCTGAGTATTTTCATGGTTGATCTCATAAGACAAAAAAAGTTGCCAGTTACTATCACTTGACTGGATAGCTCAATGGTAGGGCATCAGCCTCTGAAACTATGGTGTTGCAGTTCAAATCCCAATAGAAATATATATATATTTTTTTCAATTATGACTGTTTAGCACACAAACTACAGGGGTGTTTTACTTTTAATATCTGACATTTTGATTGTCATCCTGACGTGTTAAGCGTTTCAGACACGCTGTCTATTTGCATGGTAAATTACATAGCAGAAGTAAATTGGGAGGCACTAATTTACTACATATCTATTTCCAAGTGACTGTACATTTGCATAATTTCTTAAAGGGGTCTAATGATAACATTTCTTTATTGTCAATTTTTCTTTCCATCCACCCAAGAGCTGGCTGCAAACTTCCAATTTACTTTTGCTATGTAATTATTATTATATATCACTACATAAATAATCAAATAATGAACCTACAGTTTAATGGTAAGGCATCTGTGTCACATAGTTTTGGTTTGAAAGGATAATAATAATAGTAATAATAATAATAATAATAATAATAATAATAATAGTAATTAATAATAAAAAGTTTAGTGTGCCTACAGGTTTTTCTTGGTTTATGAGATTATCCATGATAATACTCAGGGGGTCTAAAAGTAATTGTGATTCTTATTCTGATGTGTGAGAATAATCATATATCAAAGCCAAGCATCAGTGAAGTTTGTGTGCTATCCAGCATCATTTAAAAAAACAAAAATTTATTTTTTCTGCACCAGGGATTATAAACTCAGAACACCCACTCTGTGAGGCAAGAGAGTTACCATTCTGCCATAAACTCAAATTATGCTGCCAGATGTTTTTTCTTGGTTTACGATATTTACTATGCAAATACTCATGGTGTCTGGAAGTCCTTCTAATTTTGATTTTGATGTGTGATGAAAGTAAGGTATCAAACTCATTCATCAAACTCATACATCATTTGAATTTAGTTTGAACAATGTCTGTGTGAAAGTCCTGACTGCACTTGAAATAACATAGCCAAGTAAAATACCCAATTTTCTGTAATGAGTGTATAGCTCACTGGTAAGTGTGATCACTGTGAAAAATATGCTTTTGGTTTCAAGTCCCAATAGGGACACTCAACTTTTTATTATTGCTAATAATGTATTATTATTATTATTATTATTATTACTACTATTATTACTATTATTATTATCCTTTCAAACCAAAACTAAGGGACACAGATGCCTTACCATTAAACTGTAGGTTCATTATTTGATTATTTAGGTAGTGATATATAATAATAAATACATAGCAAAAGTAAATTGGGAGTTTGCAGCAAGTTCTTGGGTGGATGGAAAGAAAAATTGACAATAAAGAAATGTTATCATTAGACCCCTTTAAGAAATTATACAAATGTACAGTCACTTGGAAATAGATATGTAGTAAATTAGTGTCTCCCAATTTACTTTGGCTATGTAATTTACAATGCAAATAGACAGCGTGTCTGAAACGCTTAATACGTCAGGATGACAATCAGAATGTCATATATTAAAAGTAAAACACCCCTGTAGTTTGTAGAGATGAGCAGTGTTCGACAATCTCAAATTCGAGCTGTTTTGGGCGGTGTTCGAGCCGTTCAGCGAACACGAACAATTTGAAAAAACTTCAGCTCTTCGAGGTTATGTTCGATAATTGTTCATGCACCAAAATCATAACTGGATATTTTCTCAGTAATGCTGAAAATTAATGTTAATACGCAGTTTGAGTGTACAGCGGGGCAGGGGGAGGGGCAGGGGATGGATCTCTGCAGGAACAATGAAGATCTCCATTTTTTTTTCTCTTTCCCGCATTTGCAGTGGGGAGGTGCAATCTGTCAGCCTATCAGCAGCGCACACACGGAGCGAAGTGCTTTTTTTCACACAAGCAAGGGCATGTGTCATTGGCAGTGTATGTCACATGTCCTTGCCCTATAAGACCCAGACATTTTCCCCGTCGCCACCATTTTCTCACTGCTGCAGCTGCGTGTTAGACGGCACCACTGTTTCTGTGTGTGCTATACTTTCAGTGTTAATTTCAAGCCAATTTTCGCACAAATCTACAGATAGCTTGGGAGTAGGGAATAGTTGTGATTGCAGTCCTTTTAAGGACTAGGTTACATCAGTTCCTATCACTTTTTGCCAGGCAGGTCTGTGCCAGTGCTGTGCAAGTTTTTTTCACAGCATTTGGCTAAATCTAGCAAAGCAAATCCTTTTTGGCCTCTTGCAGTGTGTGTTAGTCAGTGGAGTAGCCTATCTGTGTTGCAAGCTACAGCACCTGTGTATAGAATACAAATTTTTTTACTGCACCTAGTGAAGTAAAACCTTTTGGGCATAGCATCATTCTATTAGTCCATCTATACTAACCTCCACCAGGTTGCAAATTCAAAATAATTTTTATCTGCATCTAGCTCTGAAAAAATATTTGGGCTTGGGCTTGTAGCAGTGTGTGGGACTTGTTCTATTAGTCCATCTATACTAACCTCCACTAGGTTGCAAATTCAAAATAATTTTTATCTGCATCTAGCTCTGAAAAAATATTTGGGCTTATGCTTGTAGCAGTGTGTGGGACTTGTTCTATTAGTCCATCTATACTAACCTCCACCAGGTTGCAAATTCAAAATAATTTTATAATTTTTATCTGCATCTAGCTCTGAAAAATATTTGGGCTTGGGCTTGTAGCAGTGTGTGGGACTTGTTCTATTAGTCCATCTATACTAACTAGAGATGAGCGGTGTTCGACTAGAACTGTTCGCCAATCTCAAATTCGAGCTGTTTTGGGCGGTGTTCGAGTTGTTCGACGAACCCGAACGATTTGCAAAAAATTCGGCTGTTCGAGGTTATGTTCGATAACTGTTCGTGCACCAAAAGCGTGTCCTGCATGTCTGGCGCTATTTAGAGCACCAATCATGCAGGGATTGTCTGCCACTCACTGTAATGCCACAGCCATGGTGGTTGTGGCATTACAGTGATTGCCCAAATCGATGGGAACAGTGTCAACAGTGAAACATGAAAAGCCGGCAATTCAGCAGCGGCATACACCGGTACCCGACAATTTAGAACCGAAAGAATAGAGCATCACACATAGATTAGATAGATATAAACATGTCAGCCACATATATACGAAGTACAGTGACAGTGCTGCTTACTGTACTTGTCATTTAGTGTAAAGGATTTATCAAAAAAAATAATAGTGTTTTCATGCACCGTCTCTTTAAAAAAGCCGGCCGGCAATTCAGCAGCGGTACCCGACAATTTATAACAGACAGAATAGAGCTTCACACATAGATTAGATAGATAGAAACATGTCAGTCACATATATATGAAGTACAGTGATAGTGTTGGTTACTGTACTTGTCATTTAGTATTAAAATAAAGGATTTATTATTAAAAAAAATGGCGTGGGGTTCCCCTTAATTTTAGGCTCTAGCGGAGGTTAAGCAGACGGCTGGGGCAGATGTTTGAAGCCTGGGAAGGGGGTAATACCCACGGAGCTTCCCAGGCTACTAATATCAGCCCCCAGCTGAATACCTAGCCTTTACTAGCTATTAAAATGGAGGACCCCCCCCAAAAAAATGACGTGGGGTCCCCCCTAATTTAATAGCTAGCAAAGGCTAGGCAGACAGCTGGGGGCTGATATTAGTAGCCCAGGAAGGGAGCCATGAATATTGGCCCCCTCCCAGGCTAGAAACACCAGCCGTCAGCCGCCCCAGAAATGGCGCATCCATAGGATGCGCCAATTCTGGCACTTAGCCTCGCTCTTCCACGCTGCCCTGGTGCGGTGGCAGGGGGTAATAGGGTTGGGGTTGATGTCAGCTTATAATGCCAGCTGACATCAAGCCCAGGTTAGTAATGGAGAGGCGTCTATAAGACACCCCCATTACTAACCCCATAGTCAAAGTTAAAAAAAACACAAACACCCAGAATAAAGTCCTTTAATTGAAATAAAGACACAATCCTTTATTGTTCTAAATTAAACCATACTTACCGTCACGCCCATTCCAGCTGAAGCCAACGATCTCCTGCAATAAAAGAAAAATAATAAAGCAACCTCATCCTTACCTTTCCATGGTTCCCACGACAGCTTCAGCTCTGCTACATCGAGATGACAGGCTGGACCGCAGCAGAACGCTGCCATCCAGCCTCTCATCCCGCAGACACTGAGAAGCGCAGGCTTACTTGCGCTGCTCAGCGTCTCTCTGTGACGACATCCAGATGAGCCGAGTTCATGTCCAATGAACTCGGCTCACCTCATGCACGTCACTGACAGCGTGGGAAAATTCTCACGCTGAAGCGGTGAGTGCAGGAGAATTCTCCCACGCTGTCAGTGACGTGCATAAGGTGAGCTCATGTCCAATGAACTCAGCTCACCTCCTGCACGTCACTGACAGCGTGGGAGAATTCTCCTGCACTCAGCGCTTCAGCGTGAGAATTCTCCCGCTGAAGCGCTGAGTGCAGGAGAATTTTCCCACGCTGTCAGTGACGTGCATAAGGTGAGCTCATGTCCAATGAACTCAGCTCACCTCCTGCACGTCACTGACAGCGTGGGAGAATTCTCCTGCACTCAGCGCTTCAGTGTGAGAATTCTCCCACGCTGAAGCGGTGAGTGCAGGAGAATTTTCCCACGCTGTCAGTGACGTGCATGAGGTGAGCCGAGTTCATTGGACATTAACTCGGCTCATCTGGATGCCCTCACAGAGAGACACTGTGGAGCGCAAGCAAGCCTGCTCTTCTCAGTGTCTGCAGCATGACAGGCTGGATGGCAGGGTTCTGCTGCGGTCCAGCCTGTCATCTCGATGTAGCAGAGCTGAAGCTGTCATGGGAACCATGGAAAGGTAAGGATGATGTTGCTTTATTATTTTTCTTTTATTTCAGGAGATCGTTGGCTTCAGCTGGAATGGGCGTGATGGTAAGTATGGTTTAATTTAGAACAATAAAGAATTGTGTGTTTATTTCAATTAAAGGACTTTTTTCTGGGTGTTGTGTTTTTTTTAAATACTTTACTAGAAATTCATGGTGGTCATGTCTAATATTGGCGTGACCCCATGAATTTCGGGCTTAGGGCCAGCTGATAATGCCAAGCTGGCCCTAACCCCTTTATTACCCAGTGAGCCACCGCATCAGGGCCCTGGATGAGTTGGGTACAGCGCCAGAAGATGGCGCTTCTATGAACGCGCCATTTTCCGGGGTGGCTGCGGACTGCAATTTGCAGCGGGGGTGGCCCAGAAAGCTTGGGCCTCCCTGCACTGCGGATTCCAGCCCCCAGCTGCCTAGTTGTACCTGGCTGGACACAAAAACAGGGCGAAGCCCCACGTCAATTTTCTTTAAATTATTTCATGAAATAATTAAGAAAAAAAGGGCTTCCCTATATTGTTGTGTCCGGCCAGGTACAAATAGGCAGCTGGTGGTTGGGGGCAGCCCGTTCCTGCCTGCTGTACCTGACTGGACACAAATATAGTGCGAAGCCCCACGTCAATTTTTTTTAAATTATTTCATGAAATAATTAAGAAAAAAGGGCTTCCCTATATTGTTGTGTCCGGCCAGGTACAAATAGGCAGCTGGTGGATGGGGGCAGCCCGTTCCTGCCTGCTGTACCTGGCTGGACACAAATATAGTGCGAAGCCCCACGTCAATTTTTTTTAAATTATTTCATGAATTTCCTGAAATAATTTAAAAAAATTGAAGTGTGGCTTCGCACTATATTTGTGTCCAGCCAGGTACAGCAGGCAGGAACGGGCTGCCCCCATCCACCAGCTGCCTATTTGTACCTGGCCGGACACAACAATATAGGGAAGCCCTTTTTTTCTTAATTATTTCATGAATTTCATGAAATAATTAAAAAAAATTGAAGTGGGGCTTCGCACTATATTTGTGTCCAGCCAGGTACAGCAGGCAGGAACGGGCTGCCCCCATCCACCAGCTGCCTATTTGCACCTGGCCGGACACAACAATATAGGGAAGCCCTTTTTTTCTTAATTATTTCATGAATTTCATGAAATAATTAAAAAAAATTGAAGTGGGGCTTCGCACTATATTTGTGTCCAGCCAGGTACAGCAGGCAGGAACGGGCTGCCCCCAACCACCAGCTGCCTATTTGTACCTGGCCGGACACAACAATATAGGGAAGGCCTTTTTTTCTTAATTATTTCATGAATTTCATGAAATAATTAAAAAAAAAAGTACGTGGGGCTTCGCCCTATTTTTGTGTCCAGCCAGGTACAACTAGGCAGCTGGGGGCTGGAATCTGCAGCGCAGGGAGGCCCAAGCTTTCTGGGCCCCCCCCCGCTACAAATTGCAGTCCGCAGCCACCCCGGAAAATGGCGCGTTCATAGAAGCGCCATCTTCTGGCGCTGTACCCAACTCATCCAGGGCCCTGGTGCGGTGGCTCACTGGGTAATAAAGGGGTTAGGGCCAGCTTGGTATTATCAGCTGGCCCCAAGCCCAAAATTCATGGGGTCACGCCAGTATTAGACATGACCGCCATGAATTTCTAGTAAAGTATTTAAAAAAAACACAACACCCAGAATAAAGTCCTTTAATTGAAATAAAGAGACAATTCTTTATTGTTCTAAATTAAACCATACTTACCATCACACCCATTCCAGCTGAAGCCAACGATCTCCTGCAATAAAAGAAAAATAATAAACCAACCTCATCCTTACCTTTCCATGGTTCCCACGACAGCTTCAGCTCTGCTACATCGAGATGACTGGCTGGACCGCAGCAGAACGCTGCCATCCAGTCTGTCATCCCGCAGACACTGAGAAGCGCAGGCATGCTTGCGCTCCTCACTGTCTCGCTGTGACGGCATCCAGATGAGCCGAGGTCATGTCCAATGAACTCGGCTCACCTCATGCACGTCACTGACAGCGTGGGAAAATTCTCACGCTGAAGTGCTGAGTGCAGGAGAATACTCCCACGCTGTCAGTGATGTGCATGAGGTGAGCTCATGTCCAATGAACTCAGCTCACCTCCTGCACGTCACTGACAGCGTGGGAAAATTCTCCTGCAATCAGCGCTTCAGCGTGAGAATTTTCCCACGCTGTCAGTGACGTGCATGAGGTGAGCCGAGTTCATTGGACATGAACTCGGCTCATCTGGATGTCGTCACAGAGAGACGCTGAGCAGCGCAAGCAAGCCTGCGCTTCTCAGTGTCTGCGGGATGACAGGCTGGATGGCAGCGTTCTGCTGCGGTCCAGCCTGTCATCTCGATGTAGCAGAGCTGAAGCTGTCGTGGGAACCATGGAAAGGTAAGGATGAGGTTGCTTTATTATTTTTCTTTTATTGCAGGAGATCGTTGGCTTCAGCTGGAATGGGCGTGATGGTAAGTATGGTTTAATTTAGAACAATAAAGGATTGTGTCTTTATTTCAATTAAAGGACTTTATTCTGGGTGTTTGTGTTTTTTTTAACTTTGACTATGGGGTTAGTAATGGGGGTGTCTTATAGACGCCTCTCCATTACTAACCTGGGCTTGATGTCAGCTGGCATTATAAGCTGACATCAACCCCAACCCTATTACCCCCTGCCACCGCACCAGGGCAGCGTGGAAGAGCGAGGCTAAGTGCCAGAATTGGCGCATCCTATGAATGCGCCATTTCTGGGGCGGCTGACGGCTGGTGTTTCTAGCCTGGGAGGGGGCCAATATTCATGGCTCCATTCCTGGGCTATTAATATCAGCCCCCAGCTGTCTGCCTAGCCTTTGCTAGCTATTAAATTAGGGGGGACCCCACGTCATTTTTTTGGGGGGGTCCCCCAATTTAATAGCTAGTAAAGGCTATGTATTCAGCTGGAGGCTGATATTAGTAGCCTGGGAAGCTCCGTGGGTATTACCCCCTTCCCAGGCTTCAAACATCTGCCCCAGCCGTCTGCTTAACCTCCGCTAGAGCCTAAAATTAAGGGGAACCCCACGCCAATTTTTTTAATAATAAATCCTTTATTTTAATACTAAATGACAAGTACAGTAACCAACACTATCACTGTACTTCATATATATGTGACTGACATGTTTCTATCTATCTAATCTATGTGTGATGCTCTATCTTTCTGTTCTAAATTGTCGGGTACCGCTGCTGAATTGCCGGCCGGCTTTTTTAAAGAGACAGTGCATGAAAACACTATTATTTTTTTAAATAAATCCTTTACACTAAATGACAAGTACAGTAAGCAACACTATCACTGTACTTATTATATATGTGACTGACATGTTTCTATCTATCTAATCTATGTGTGAAGCTCTATTCTTTCTGTTCTAAATTGTCGGGTACCGCTGCTGAATTGCCGGCCGGCTTTTTTAAAGAGACGGTGCATGAAAACACTAATATTTTTTTTAATAAATCCTTTACACTAAATGACAAGTGCAGTAACCAACACTGTCACTGTGCTTCTTATATGTGTGACTGACATGTTTCTATCTATCTAATCTATGTGTGATGCTCTATTCCTTCTTGTCTAAATTGTCGGGTACCGGTGTATGCCGCTGCTGAATTTGCCGGCCGGCTTTTTTAAAGAGAGTGTCTTCTGAGCAGTTTGTCAGCTTTTGGACACCTTTGCAGGTGTTTTCTATGTGTTTCTATGTGTTTTTGTTTGCCTGCCATTGGTTTTAACGGTGTTCGACGGTGTTCTAAGGTGTTCGACGAACAGTTCGACGAACAGTTCCTCGAACATCCCGGTGTTCGACGAACCGAACCGAACCCGAACACTACGGGGGTGGCTCAACACTAATACTAACCTCCACCAGGTTGCAAATTCAAAATAATTTTTATCTGCATCTAACCCAGCCAATACTTTTGGGCTAATACCACAGTTTGGCCTCTCAGCTCTGCTCGGTTCCCATCCATTGTTTTTTGTGCAAACAACTCCAGAGTTGTGAATTAGTTAACCACCAAAATGAGTGGAATAAGGCCTGCTGCTGGTGGAAAGGGGAATAGGCGTGTTGGGAAGGGAAAAAAAGGTTGTGTCCGTGGGGTAGGTGTTAAAGCACCAGTAACATCTGCAGAAGAAAGACCATCTTCCAGCCAAACTAGGATGTCTACTTCTTTTAGCGGACAATGTGATAAGATCCCTTTCTTATGGCCACGCCAATCGCTACAAATTCCAGATGAGGCACAAAAACAGCAGGTGCTTCAACGGATATCAAGTGCTCCTTTAAGTGGGCTCTCCTCCACCTCAACTTCAACATCACAAATACTCCAGTCCTCAGAGGTGTCACACCAATCGCACTTGCTTCCTTACAGCTCCCAAGTCTCCAGTTGCCCGTCTGAGTATGGGGTGGAACAGATGGTTGAGTCTGCAGAGCTGTTTACTCATACTATAGCCTGGGAATCAGAGGTCGGCTCCAGAGCCTCTGTGAATCCAGAAAAGGAAATGATCTGCACTGATACCCAGAATCTTTATGAGTCAGATCCAGGACCAGACGCAGAAGGTTCTGACCATAATGTAGACCCTCGTTCCCAAACTGTAACTCCTGTTGGTGGAGACAATGAGGAAGACGATGATGAGACTCAAATACCTGATTGGAGCGACAACTTTATTTTTTTGTCAGGGCAGGAAGAGGATGGCTCTGAGGACGACGGGTGTGATAACACACAGGGTGATGATGACGAGGTTGGAGTTCCCACTTACTGTCAACCCACAGTCAGCCAGTCGATGAGGTCAGCAGAGGAGGTGGAGGAGGATGCTAGTGATGACGAGGTCAGGTTGCGCCTTCCTGGACAGAGACGTAGTACTGGAAGCATGTCAACAACTGCATCCTCAAACACAACTCTGCCTCTGACCACAAGTCGTGGTGGCTCTTCAGGTCGCATGGGTGCTAAGCCTTGCATAGCCTGGGCATTTTTTCAGATCGATAAAGATGACCCAACTCGTGTTATCTGTAACATTTGTCAGCAAAAGCTAAGTAGAGGCCAAAAAATACATAGTTTGAGTACTTCATGCATGAACCGGCACATGGATATGAAGCATAAGTTGCAGTGGGAAGCTCACTGTGCTACAATGCGGCCTAGCTGGCCGGGCCAACCACCGTCTGCCACATCTTGTGCATCCGCGGCCTCTTCATCCTCTGTGACTGGGGGAACAGCAGTCACACCTGTTTTGGGACGCAGACCTGCCACCTCTTTACCCGCAACAGCCAGCGTGATTGGCAGGTCATCATTTTCTTTGGAGGTGGAAACACCAGCTGGTGTTCAGCGCTGTCCGACATCGATAGCACCACCTTTGGATCAAGGCAACCTAACATGTCCGACTGCATCTTCCTCACAGACCGGCAGTTTGCCGGGGACACCCTTCTCAACCCCGTCTAAGCAGAACAGCCAGCCCTCGGTCCCTCAGATGTGGATAAGTAAAAGACCATTTCCTCCTAGCCATGAGAAAGCTAAGAGTTGAATTTCACCATCTGCAAGCTCTTGGCTACAGAAATGCTGCCTTTCCGCCTGGTGGACACAGAGGATTTTCGAGACCTTATGTCCGTCGCAGTGCCCCAGTACCAGATGCCCAGTCGGCACTACTTCTCAAACAAAGGTGGGCCTGCGCTCCACCAGCATGTCACACACAACATCACTGCTTCTTTGAGAAACTCTGTGTGTGACAGGGTGCACTTCACCACAGACACTTGGACAAGTAGGCATGGACAGGGGCGTTACATGTCGCTGACTGGGCACTGGGTAACTATGGTGACAGCAGGACAAGGGGCTGCTGTCCAAGTCTTGCCGTCCCCACGAGTTGTGCATCAATCCTCTTTATCTCGAAGTTCCTCCACTGCTTCTGCCTCCTCAACCTCCTCTCGGTCCTCCACCTGCACCCAAAGCCTGTCTGGTCATGCCACAAGCTTTCTAATTGCACAGAAGGGATCCTGCACACCTCCTTACTATGCTGGCAGCAGGGCTCAACGTCATCGTCATCAGGCAGTTTTTACTTTGAAATGTCTGGGAAATGTGAATCACACAGTTGAGGAGTTGTAGGCAGCTCTGGAGAACCAGTTTCATGAATGGTTGTCTCCACTGGACCTGAAACCAGGGAAGGCCGTGTGCGACAATGCTGCAAACCTGGGTGCGGCCCTTCGCCGGGGCAATGTCACACACGTGCCTTGTATGGCTCACGTGTTGAACCTGGTTGTCCAGCAATTTTTAGCCCACTATCCCAGACTAGATGGCCTCCTGCAGAGGGCACGGTCGCTGTGTGATCACTTCCGCCGTTCGCATCCCGCAGCTCAGCGACTTACATCTCTACAGAAGTCGTTGGGCCTTCCACTTCACCGGCTAAAATGCGATGTGCCTACCCGGTGGAATTCAACTCTGCACATGTTGCAGTGACTGTGGCAGCACCGACAAGCACTGGTGCAATACGTTCTGACGTATAGCCTAGGCCAACGAGATCCAGAGGTGGGGCAAATCACGCTGGAGGAGTGGTCTCAGATCAGGGACCTATGCACCCATCTGCACAGTTTTGAAATGGCAACGAAGATGTTTAGTGCTGACGATGCCATTATCAGCATGACTATTCCGGTGATTTACATGCTGGAGCACATGTTAAACAGAATTCGGAGTCAGGTGGTGGCACAAGAGGAGGTGGAGGAAGTAGAGGAGGAGGAGTTGTATGCGGAAGGGCTAACATCTGCAAGGTCCAGATGGTCGGCAGCACCAAGGCAGCAGGCATGTGAGGGTGGGGGAGATGGTTTTACCAGGGCGCATGGTAGCAGCCAAACTAGTGAGGAAGGTGCAGGACCCCTTTAAGAAGTGGAGGACGAACTGATGGAAGACTCATCAGATGAGGGAGACCTTGATCACATTTCTGTTGTGCGAGGTTGGGGGGAGAGGGCAGAGGAAGGAAGCATGATTGTTACCTCGCCACCAACACAACAGGGACTTGGTGCTCCTGGATGCGCAAGACACATGAGTGTCTTCTTGCTGCACTACCTGCAACATGACCCTCGAATTGTGAGAATTAGAAATAATCCTGACTACTGGGTTGCCACACTGTTAGATCACCGGTACAAAAGTAAATTTGCAGAAATTATTCCTGCCATAGAAAGAGATGCACGCATGCAGGAGTATCAGCAGAGACTGTTGCAGAATCTTACATGTGCTTTTCCACAAAACACTAGTGGTGCACGTAGTGAATCTCACAGTTCCAACTTGCCAACCATGGGACCGTCAAGTGTTCAGCACTCAAAACGTAACAGAAACACAGTATCTGTTGGTAACATCAATTTTGCGGAATCATTTCACCACTTTTTTAGCCCATCCTTTGCAATGCCACAGGAGACAAGAAGTCTGACACATAGTCAACGCCTAGAGACGATGGTACAGGAGTATCTCCAAGTAAACATTGAAGCCATGACTGTATCACTGGACCCTTGCTCTTTTTGGGCTTCCAATCTGGATAAATGGCCGGAGCTCGCCACTTACGCCTTGGAGATCTTGTCATGCCCCGCAGCCAGCGTTCTGTCTGAACGCGTGTTCAGCGCTGCTGGTGGTGTGCTGACAGATAAGCGCACACTGCTCTCCACTGATAATGTAGACAGACTCACATTCATAAAGATGAACAAATCATGGATCCGAAACGACTTTTCTACCCCTGTGTCATCCTGGGCAGAGTAAAAGCTTGATGATTTGTTAAAATCACCTCACCAACTGTTTTAAGCTTTCAAATCACTAATCATGTTTATCTGTATCTTGCCTGGAAAATAATTTGGGCCTTGTAGCAGTGTGTAGTACTGATTCTATTAGGCCATCTATACTAAACTCCACCAGATTTAAAATTACTAATCATATTTATCTGTATCTTGGCTGGAAAATAATTTGGGCCTTGTAGCAGTTTGCAATACTGATTCTATTAGGCCATCTATACTAAGCTCCACCAGCTTTCAAATTAATAATAATTTTTAGCTGCATCTAGCCCGGAAAATAATTTTGGGGCTCCTAGATGCGCAAGACACATGAGTGCCTTCTTGCTGCACTACCTAGAACATGACCCTCAGATTGTCAGAATTCGAAATAATCCTGACTACTGGGTTGCCACACTCTTAGATCCCCCACAGTCTTCGATCAACCTTTTCATTCTAATAAAGAACCCAAAAATGGTCATTTTTGAAATTATAAGCCTTAGCAGGTTAATAGAAACTGAAATCAAACAGTTTTCAACTCAAAACTTTATTCTAGGTGATGTTACATTTGCACATAGGACCCCTTGTTCGAAAGGAGCTTCTAAACTCTCTCGTCCATTGAATTTGTCAGGTTTTGGATGGTTTCCGCTTCAATAGTTTTGCATGAGGACAGAATACCCTCCCAGAGCTGTTGCTTAGATGTGAACTGCCTCCTGCCATCATAGACACTCCTTTTGATGATGCTCCAGAGGTTCTCAATGGGGTTGAGGTCAGGGGAGCATGGGGGTCACACCATAAGTTTGTCCCCTTTTATGCCCATATCAGCCAGAGATGCAGATGTGTTATGTGCAGCATGAGACGGTGCATTATCATGCATGAAAATGATCTTGCTGTGGAATACACGGTTCTTCTTCTTGAACCATGGCAGGAAGTGCTGTTTGAGAAACTCCACATACATTATGGAGTTCATCTTTACCCCTTCAGGGATCCTAAAGGGGTCGACAATCTCTCTCCCCATGATTTCAGCCCAAAACATTACTCCACCTCCTCCTTGTTGGCGCCGTAGCCGTGTTTGCATGGGGTGTCCATCAACCAGCCATCCTCCACTCCATCCATCTGGACCATCGAGCGTTGCACGGCACTCATCGGTGAACAAAACAGTTTTGAAGTCAGTCTTCATGTATTGTTTGGCCCACTGGAGCCGTTTCTGCTTGTGTACAGTGGATAGAGGAGGTCGACAGGATGGCTTACGCTCAGCTGCAAACCTCTGAAGCACCCTGCATCTTGTTGTTCGGGGGACGTTGGAGGCACCAGCAGCTGCAAAAACTTGTCTGCTGCTATGACAAGGCTTTTTTGCCGCTGCTCTTTTAACCTGACGTAATTGCCTGTAGGAAAGAGTCCTCAATTTTCCCTTATCAGCACGCACACGTGTGTACTGTGAATCAGCTACATACTTCTTGATTGTGCAATGATCAGGATGAAGTGTCTTGGCAATGTTGATTGTAGTCATGCCTTGACCTAAACACTCCACAATTTGTTGCTTCTCAGCAGCCGACACATCCTTTTCCTTTCCCATTTTGGCAGAAAATGTAGGCTGCTTAATAATGTGGGACAGCCTTCTTAAGTAGTCTTGCTTTTCATTGGACACACCTGCCAAACTAATTAGCACAGGTGTCTGCAATTGCTTACAGTGATATACAGAGCCCTGACACACATCACCATCAATGAGTTTAACTGACAAACAAAAAAATTCTTACCTTATCACTCCTAAACACTTTTTGCATAATAATTTGAAACACAGTGTACATGTGCTTTTCCACAAAACACCAGTGGTTCACGTAGTGAATCTTACAGTTCTAACTTACCAGCCGTGGTCTGTATGGAGTTGTTCAATAAATGGCCCAAAATTAAGATAACATAGACGGGAGAGGTCTCTATGAATAGGAATTCCTAAGTATTTGATACCCTGTGAGGGCCAGGCAAAGGGAAAGTTGGACTGGATGGAATCCTGTATGGATTTGGGGAGGGAGACATCGAGGGCCTCAGACTTCACTGCATTGATTTTAAAATTTGACCATGTAACAAAGTGATCTATTTCAGCCATAACAGCAGGGATGGATATATGTGATTGAGTGATATATACTAGGACATCATCAGCAAATGCAGAGCACTTGTACTCGGTGCCTCCCACCTCAATCCACCTAATATTGGGGTTATGGCGAATTGATGAGAGCAGGTGCTCCGTCACTAGGATGTATAAGAGAGGGGACAGAGGACATCCCTGCCTTATCCCATTGGTGATTATGAAAGGTGATGAAAATGTTCCATTTATCTTCAGCCTAGGTGACGTATTGCGATACAGGGCAGTGATTTTGCCTATAAAAGGGTCCCCTAGACCCCTACCCCAAGCTTTTTAAGAGAATAATATATGGCGTGCCAGGAGACTCTTTGGAATGCTTTCTCAGCATCCAATGAGAGTATCTAATAAACTGCATCTAGCCCAGGAAATACTTTGTGCCTAGTAGCAGTGTCTGCTAGTCAGCGGATTATCCCAGCTGTTAAGCTAGCTACACCACCTGTAGTTTGGACACTTAATTTTTTCAAAGGAAATGGTTCGGGCCCCCGGGACACTCAGTGAAGAGCATCGGGGAGGCACCCCAAGGCACATGGGCTTGGACTGGCGGTAGGACGCCTTGCGGTGGACCGCAAAGCTCGATCCTTATAAAAGCTTTTTAACTGCAGCAGCTTTAGTGGACGCTACTGGAGCTGGAATTACCATGGCTGCTGGCATGAGACTTGCCCTTCAATAGATCCTTGTAAAAGGATTTAAAGTGTACTCATTCAAATTAGAGAGACAATTTAAATTAAAAAGATTAGACCTGCCTCCACCGCAGGGGGGCTCGCTCGATCCACCAGCGGACAGGCACCAGTATTGGGAGAGGGGGACTGGCCGTCAGGGTCCACCGTGGCTCTGGCACAAACCCGGCGACACGGAGGTCGCATGGGCAGGAACGGACTGGCCGTGTCGGCTTCGCACTTTTTTGGTTTTAGAAGGGCATGACATGCCTATATCTGTGTCTCCCCCTCCTTTTACTCCTACATCACTTTTCTTTTCGCATGACTATATGTACTTGTCACTTTTCCATGTGTTAGTTGTGTCTTCTGAGCAGTTTGTCAGCTTTTGGACACCTTTGAAGGTGTTTTCTATGTGTTTTTGTTTGCCTGCCACTGGTTTTAACGGTGTTCGAAGGTGTTCGATGAACAGTTCGGCGAACATACGGGTGTTTGACGAACCGAACCGAACTCGAACACTACGGGGGTGGCTCAACACTAGTAGTTTGTGAGCTAAACAGGCATAATTAAAAAAATAATAAAAACAATAATAGTCCTAAAGGGATTTAAACCATGACACTGTAGTATCAGAGGCTGATGCATCACCATTGTGCTATCCAGTCAAGTGATAATAACTGGAAGCATTTCTTGTCTTATGAGATCAACCATGAAAATACTCAAGATGACTAAAAGTCATTGTGATTCTGATGTTTGAAGAAAGTCACACATCAGACTCACACATCAAAATCAAACATCATTTGAATTTGGCTTGCTTGCAGTCTGTGCATAAGTCCCAATGAGTTTCAATCAGGTTTGCACTGAAAATCATATAACCAACTATAACTCTTATAACTCTTAGGCTTCTTCAACTGAGTTAATAACTCAGTGGTTAGTGAACTGGTTTCTAGACACAAAATTTGGGGCTCAAGTCCCATCAGCGAACAGTGACATTTTTTTTTATTATTACAGTTGTAAAAGTCACTTATCAAAGTCACTTGTCAGGATCACTTGTCAAGATCACTTGTCAGGATCAATTGTCAGAATCACTTATCACAATCACTTGTCAGACAGGGTATTTAGCCTCAAACTGACATCATTCTGATGTTTGATTTCGATATCTGATCATGTCCTAAAATGGATACTGTACTCCATGCATTTCTATAGTTATACTGCAGTGAAATTGAGCATTTGGTGCAGATATTATTCTCCCCAAACGGGTACACAAAAATTATAAACTCTAAATTGATTTTCAATAATCAATCATCAGCCGCCCCATCAAACACCTTTGCTGCTTCTTCCTCCTCCTCTGTTACCGTCCCAAGTTGTGTCACGCAGGTGTCCAACAGAACCAGCTGTATACCCGCTGCAGTTAGGCTGAGTGACAGCCCGTCAGCTGTAAGTGAAGCGGACATGCCTGCTGTTTGTTTCTTTGAGCACACCACACGTTTCTCAATCCACCGTAACATCTCCGCCTGCACCTCACTCACAGTCTATCGGTTTGTTCGTTTCACCGTACTCTGCCCTCTCTCAGCACTACAGCCAGCCCTCAATCCTGCTGTTGTGGTCATGTAAAAGATTGTTTCATCCTACACATGACAAAGCTAAGAGGTTGAACTCCATCATGTCCAATCTGTTGGCCAGGGAAATGGTGGTCTTAGACTCTATTTTTTTAAACGTAAACACTTCCGATTGAGTCTGCATCTCCTGGGTTGGCTGTAGTGGGACAGGTATGGGACTGTGTTAAACTACTTGTAGTCTGATGACATTGATGCCACTTCGTTTGTGTTAGGCTCTCATTTAGGGCAATGTGAACACTCCTGGTTAGGTCTCCATCTCCTGGGTTGGCTGTATTGGAAGAGGTGTGGGTCTTATTTACACTACTTCTACAATAGTGAAATTGATGCCACTTTTCTGGCATCTGACACAAATTTTTTTAAATGTGGGGAATCCTGATCGGGTCTCCATCTATTGGGTTGGCTGTAGTGGAACCTTCCTGTTCTGCAGTCTAAGTTGTGTAAGGTTGCGTACCAGTCCTTACTGCACTCCTGATACAGACTCTGCCTGCTGTACTCCTGATACAGACTCTGCCTGCTGCACTACTGATACAGACTCTGCCTGCTGCACTACTGATACAGACTCTGCCTGCTGCACTCCTGATACTGTCTCTGCCTGCTGCACTCCTGATACAGACTCTGCCTGCTGCACTCCTGATACAGACTCTGCCTGCTGCACTCCTGATACAGACTCTACCTGCTGCACTCCTGATACAGACTCTGCCTGCTGCACTCCTGATACAGACTGCCTGCTGCACTCCTGATACAGACTCTACCTGCTGCACTCCTGATACAGACTCTGCCTGATGCACTCCTGATACAGACTCTGCCTGCTGCACTCCAGATACAGACTCTGCCTGCTGCACTCCTGATACAGACTCTGCCTGCTGCACTCCTGATACAGACTCTGCCTGCTGCACTCTTGATACAGACTCTGCCTGCTGCACTCCTGATACAGACTCTGCCTGCTGCACTCCTGATACAGACTCTGCCTGCTGCACTCCTGATACAGACTCTGCCTGCTGCACTCTGATACAGACTCTGCCTGCTGCACTCTGATACAGACTCTGCCTGCTTCCCTCTGATACAGACTCTGCCTGATGCACTCTGATACAGATTCTGCCTGCTGCACGCTGATACAGACTCTGCCTGCTGCACTCTGATACAGACTCTGCCTGCTGCACCATCTAGTCTGTCCTACTGGATCCAGCTGCTGTGCGTCCATTGGTCTGTCCTGGAGTGGCACCTGGCGTTCATCGGGAGCCAAGTCTAACCTCACCATCAGAGGCTCTAGTGAACAGTCTGGTGCTCGCTTAGTCATGCCCCTCCAGGCTCTACGGGGTCCGTGGCACAGTGGTTCCACAGACCACGTCCGTGATAGTACGCCCTTGCAGGCATGGTCCTCTCTCCTGTTGTACCAGTCAGTGACCCCATTTGACATGTAAAGCGCAGCTGAACAAATGTCGCTGTCACAGTAATAATAATTATAGTACTTGTACTCTGGGTCAATTGATGGCATTTCCCTGGTGTCTACACCTAATTTGATGTGTTTTGGCAGGTTTTGGTCCCATTTCGAGGTGTTGTATAGGCATTTTTTTGATCCCCCAATTGACTCCTATGGGATTTAGAAATGTTCGACGAACATTCGGCGAATAAATTCGGCGAATATCAATTTGTTCGGCGAACTTTTCCGAACCGAACGTTGAAATATTCGCTCATGCCTAGTTGCTGACTAGAGATGAGCGTTGTTCGACTCGAACTGTTCGCCAATCTCAAATTCGAGCTGTTTTGGGCGGTATTCGAGCCGTTCGGCGAACACGAACGATTTGAGAAAAATTCGGCTGTTCGAGGTTATGTTCGATAACTGTTCGTGCACCAAAATCATAACTGGATTTTTTCTCAGTAATGATGAAAATTAATGTTAATACGCAGTTTGAGTGTACAGCGGGGTGGGGGGAGGGGCAGGGGATGGATCTCTGCAGGAATAATGAAGATCTCCATTTTTTTTTCTCTTTCCCGCATTTACAGTGGGGAGGTGCAATCTGTCAGCCTATCAGCAGCGCACACACGGAGCGAAGTGCTTTTTTTCACACAAGCAAGGGCATGTGTCATTGGCAGTGTATGTCACATGTCCTTGCCCTATAAGACCAAGCCATTTTCCCCGTCGCCACCATTTTCTCACTGCTGCAGCTGCGTGTTAGACGGCACCGCTGTTGCTGTGTGCGCTATAACTTGTTAATTTCAAGCCAATTTTCGCACAAATCTACAGATAGCTTGGGAGTAGGGAATAGTTGTGATTGCAGTCTTTTTAAGGACTAGGTTACAGCATTTCCTACGACTTTTATCAGGCAGGTCTGTGCTCTTAAATAGATAGATTGTGGGAGTAAAGACTAATTGTAATTGCAGTCCTTTTCAGGACTAGGTTACATCAGTTCCTATCAGTTTTTGCCAGGCAGGTCTGTGCCAGTGCTGTGCAAGTTTTTTTCACAGCATTTGGCTGAATCTAGCAAAGCTAATCCTTTTTGGCCTATTGCAGAGTGTGTTAGTCAGTGGAGTAGCCTATCTGTGTTGCAAGATATACCACCTGTGTATAGAATACCAATTTTTTTACTGCACCTAGTGAAGTAAAATCTTTTGGGCATAGCATCATTCTATTAGTCCATCTATACTGACCTCCATCAGGTTGCAAATTGAATATAATTTTTTTCTGCATCTAGCTCTGAAAAAATATTTGGCCTTTTAGCAGTGTGTGGGACTTTCTCTATTAGTCCATCTATACTGACCTCCATCAGGTTGCAAATTCAAAATAATTTTTTGTCTGCATCTAGCTCTGAAAAAATATTTGGCCTTCTAGCAGTGTGTGGGACTTTCTCTATTAGTCCATCTATACTGACCTCCATCAGGCTGCAAATTAAAAATAATTTTTATCTGCATCAACCTCTGAAAAATTATTTGGCCTTCTAGCTGTGTGTGGGACTTGTTCTATTAGTCCATCTATACTGACCTCCATCAGGTTGCAAACTGAATATAATTTTTTTCTGCATCTAGCTCTGAAAAAATATTTGGCCTTCTAGCAGTGTGTGGGACTTTCTCTATTAGTCCATCTATACTGACCTCCATCAGGTTGCAAATTAAAAATAATTTATATCTGCATCTAGCTCTGAAAAAATATTTGGCCTTCTAGCAGTGTGTGGGACTTTCTCTATTAGTCCATCTATACTGACCTCCATCAGGTTGCAAATTAAAAATAATTTATATCTGCATCTAGCTCTGAAAAAATATTTGGCCTTCTAGCAGTGTGTGGGACTTTCTCTATTAGTCCATCTATACTGACCTCCATCAGGTTGCAAATTAAAAAAATTTTTTTGTCTGCATCTAGCTCTGAAAAAATATTTGGCCTTCTAGCAGTGTGTGGGACTTTCTCTATTAGTCCATCTATACTGACCTCCATCAGGTTGCAAACTGAATATATTTTTTTTCTGCATCTAGCTCTGAAAAAATATTTGGCCTTCTAGCAGTGTGTGGGACTTTCTCTATTAGTCCATCTATACTGACCTCCATCAGGTTGCAAATTCAAAATAATTTTTTTCTGCATCTACCTCTGAAAAAATATTTGGGCTTCTAGCTGTGTGTGGGACTTGTTCTATTAATCCATCTATACAGACCTCCATCAGGTTGCAAACTGAATATAATTTTTTTCTGCATCTAGCTCTGAAAAAATATTTGGGCTTCTAGCTGTGTGTGGGACTTGTTCTATTAGTCCATCTATACTGACCTCCATCAGGTTGCAAACTGAATATAATTTTTTTCTGCATCTAGCTCTGAAAAAATATTTGGCCTTCTAGCAGTGTGTGGGACTTTCTCTATTAGTCCATCTATACTGACCTCCATCAGGTTGCAAATTAAAAATAATTTATATCTGCATCTAGCTCTGAAAAAATATTTGGCCTTCTAGCAGTGTGTGGGACTTTCTCTATTAGTCCATCTATACTGACCTCCATCAGGTTGCAAATTAAAAATAATTTATATCTGCATCTAGCTCTGAAAAAATATTTGGCCTTCTAGCAGTGTGTGGGACTTTCTCTATTAGTCCATCTATACTGACCTCCATCAGGTTGCAAATTAAAAAAAATTTTTTGTCTGCATCTAGCTCTGAAAAAATATTTGGCCTTCTAGCAGTGTGTGGGACTTTCTCTATTAGTCCATCTATACTGACCTCCATCAGGTTGCAAACTGAATATATTTTTTTTCTGCATCTAGCTCTGAAAAAATATTTGGCCTTCTAGCAGTGTGTGGGACTTTCTCTATTAGTCCATCTATACTGACCTCCATCAGGTTGCAAATTCAAAATAATTTTTTTCTGCATCTACCTCTGAAAAAATATTTGGGCTTCTAGCTGTGTGTGGGACTTGTTCTATTAATCCATCTATACAGACCTCCATCAGGTTGCAAACTGAATATAATTTTTTTCTGCATCTAGCTCTGAAAAAATATTTGGGCTTCTAGCTGTGTGTGGGACTTGTTCTATTAGTCCATCTATACTGACCTCCATCAGGTTGCAAACTGAATATAATTTTTTTCTGCATCTAGCTCTGAAAAAATATTTGGCCTTCTAGCAGTGTGTGGGACTTTCTCTATTAGTCCATCTATACTGACCTCCATCAGGTTGCAAATTAAAAATAATTTTTATCTGCATCTAGCTCTGAAAAAATATTTGGCCTTCTAGCAGTGTGTGGGACTTTCTCTATTAGTCCATCTATACTGACCTCCATCAGGTTGCAAATTCAAAATAATTTTTTGTCTGCATCTAGCTCTGAAAAAATATTTGGCCTTCTAGCAGTGTGTGGGACTTTCTCTATTAGTCCATCTATACTGATCTCCATCAGGTTGCAAATTAAAAATAATTTATATCTGCATCTAGCTCTGAAAAAATATTTGGCCTTCTAGCAGTGTGTGGGACTTTCTCTATTAGTCCATCTATACTGACCTCCATCAGGTTGCAAATTAAACATAATTTTTTGTCTGCATCTAGCTCTGAAAAAATATTTGGCCTTCTAGCAGTGTGTGGGACTTTCTCTATTAGTCCATCTATACTGACCTCCATCAGGTTGCAAACTGAATATATTTTTTTTCTGCATCTACCTCTGAAAAAATATTGGGCTTCTAGCTGTGTGTGGGACTTGTTCTATTAGTCCATCTATGCTGACCTCCATCAGGTTGCAAACTGAATATAATTTTTTTCTGCATCTAGCTCTGAAAAAATATTTGGCCTTCTAGCAGTGTGTGGGACTTTCTCTATTAGTCCATCTATACTGACCTCCATCAGGTTGCAAATTGAATATAATTTTTTTCTGCATCTAACCCAGCCAATAGTTTTGGCCTAATACCACAGTTTGGCCACTCAGCTCTGCTCGGTTCCCATCCATTGTTTTTTTGTGCAAACAACTCCAGAGTTGTGAATTAGTTAACCACCAAAATGAGTGGAAAAAGGCCTGCTGCTGGTGGAAAGGGGAATAGGCGTGTTGGGAAGGGGAAAAAAGGTTGTGTCCGTGGGGTAGGTGTTAAAGCAACAGTAACATCTGCAGAAGAAAGACCATCTTCCAGCCAAACTAAAATGTCTACTTCTTTTAGCGGACAATGTGATAAGATCCCTTTCTTACGGCCACGCCAATCGCTACAAATTCCAGATGAGACACAAAAACAGCAGGTGCTTCAACGGATATCAAGTGCTCCTTTAAGTGGGCTCTCCTCCACATCAACTTCAACATCACAAATACTCCAGTCCTCAAAGGTGTCACCCCAATCGCACTTGCTTCCTCACAGCTCCCAAATCTCCAGCTGCCCGTCTGAGTATGAGGTAGAACAGATGGTTGAGTCTGCAGAGCTGTTTACTCATACTATAGCCTGGGAATCAGAGGTCAACTCCAGAGCTTCTGTGAATCAAGACGAGGAAATGATCTG
This sequence comes from Phyllobates terribilis, assembly GCF_046119375.1. Taxonomy (NCBI): domain Eukaryota; kingdom Metazoa; phylum Chordata; class Amphibia; order Anura; family Dendrobatidae; genus Phyllobates; species Phyllobates terribilis. The sequence goes on along the minus strand of NW_027362762.1, from coordinate 317,790,127 downwards.
CACTGATGCCCAGAATCTTTATGAGTCAGATCCAGGACCAGACGCAGAAGGTTCTGACCATAATGTAGACCCTCATTCCCAAATTGTAACTCCTGTTGGTGGAAACAATGAGGAAGACGATGATGAGACTCAAATACCTGATTGGAGCGACAACTTTAGTTTTTTGTCAGGGCAGGAACAGGTTGGCTCTGAGGACGACGGGTGTGATAACGCACAGGGTGATGATGATGAGGTTGGAGATCCCACTTACTGTCAACCCACAGTCAGCCAAGAGATGAGGTCAGCAGAGGAGGTGGAGGAAGATGCTAGTGACAACGAGGTCAGGTTGCGCCTTCCTGGACAGAGACGTAGTACTGGAAGCACGTCAACAACTGCATCCTCAAACACAACTCTGCCTCTCACCACAAGTCGTGGTGGCTCTTCAGGTCGCATGGGTGCTAAGCCTTGCATAGCCTGGGCATTTTTTCAGATTGATAAAGATGACCCAACTCGTGTTATCTGTAACATTTGTCAGCAAAAGCTAAGTAGAGGCCAAAAAATACATAGTTTGAGTACTTCATGCATGAACCGGCACATGGACTTGAAGCATAAGTTGCAGTGGGAAGCTCAGTGTGCTACAATGCGGCCTAGCCGGCCGGGCCAACCACCGTCTGCCATATCTTGTGCATCCGCGGCCTCTTCATCCTCTGTGACTGGAGGGACAGCAGTCACACCTGTTTTGGGGCGCAGACCTGCCACCTCTTTACCCGCAACAGCCAGCGTGATTGGCAGGTCATCATTTTCTTTGGAGGTGGTAACACCAGCTGGTGTTGAGCGCTGTCCGACATCGATAGCACCACCTTTGGATCAAGGCAACCTAACATGTCCGCCTGCATCTTCCTCACAGACCGGCAGTTTGCCGGGGACACCCTTATCAACCCCGTCTAAGCACAATAGCCAGCCCTCGGTCCCTCAGATGTGGTCAAGTAAAAGACCATTTCCTCCTAGCTGTAATGCACATGCCCGGGCTGAGCGGCGTGTGCGTGTGATTGTAGTGATTCCACTGGACCGTGCCGGAGAGTGAATGCCTGGAGGGACGTAACTAGGTATTCACCCGATCCGACCAGGGTCGTACGACGGCATACGACGCCAGTGCACCAAGGAGGAACCGAGCAGAGGGACCAGGTGCTACTCCAGGACAGACCCCGGACACGGCTGTTGACCCACACAGGGGAATACAGGAACAGACTGGTAGGCAGGCAGGCGGGTATGCAGGCAGGGGGGTACAGGCAAGCACAGCTAGAGTGCAGACAGGGAGGCACTAGCAGGTAGGAACACAGGCGGGATAGGACCCAGTACACACTGGGACTCAGGAACAATACAGGCAGAGGGGTACAGGCAAGCACAGCTAGAGTGCAGAAAGGGAGGCACTAGCAGGTAGGGACACTGGCGGGATAGGACCCAGTACACACTGGGACTCAGGAACAGAACCACAGATGTGGCGGACAAACACAGCAGAGTGAGGCCGCCCAGAGAGGTGAGCGAGAGCAGGGCAGGACAAGGCCGCCAGGAGCGGTGAGCAAAGGGTCAGAGCTGAGCGAGACTGCCGGAGCAGTGAGCAAGGAGTAAGAGCAGGACGAGGCCGCCTGGAGCGGTGAGCAAAGGAGTCAAAGCGGGCTAGAACCGCCAGAGCGGTGAGCAAAGGAGTCAAAGCAGGCTAGAACCGCCGGAGCGGTGAGCAAAGGAGTCAGAGCAGTCTAGAACCGCCGGAGCGGTGAGCAAAGGAGTCAGAGCAGGCTAGAACTGCCGGAGCAGTGAGCAAAGGAGTCAGAGCAGGCTAGAACCGCCGGAGCGGTGAGCAAAGGAGTCAGAGCAGGCTGCCGGAGCAGCGAGCAAGAGGGAGCAGAGCGAGACTGCCAGAGCAGCGAGCAAAGGGGAGAGAGCAGAACGAGACTGCCGCAGCAGAGAGAAAGAAGGAGCAGAACGAGACTGCCGGAGCAGTGAGAAAGAAGGAGAGAGCAGAACGAAACTGCCGGAGCAGTGAGAAAGAGGGATAGAGCAGACTGCAGGAGTCAGAGCGGACTAGAACCGCCGGAGCGGTGAACAAAGGAGTCAGAGCAGGCTAGAACCGCCGGAGCGGTGAGCAAAGGAGCCAGAGCAGGCTAGAACCGCCGGAGCGGTGAGCAAAGGAGCCAGAGCAGGCTAGAACCGCCGGAGCGGTGAGCAAAGGAGTCAGAGCAGGCTAGAACCGCCGGAGCGGTGAGCAAGGCAGAGCAGGGGGGGGACAGGGCTCTGTTCACACGGAACAGACAGGAAGAGAAAGGCAGAGCCAGATACCCACAGGGTACTTGCAGTGAAGTAGCGAGTGGACCACAAACTCACAAACGGGAGTACAGAGACAACAAGCAGGAGTTAGGTACGAGTTCAGACTCTGCAGAAAAAGGAAGGGAACGGACATAGAGGCAAAACAGGTAAAGGATAGGAGAGAGTTCAGACTGGAACTGAGTGTACGGAGGAGACCGACACTGCAGCGGAATACAGGAACGGGTCTGGGAATACGGCCCCCAGAGAGGCAGGACGAACAGGCAAGGAGCATGTTCAGACAGGACAGACAAGATACAGGAGCGGGTCTAGGTAATCGGCCCCTAGAAGGCAGGAGGAACAGGCTAGGAGCGTGTTCAGACAGGACAGACAAGATACAGGAGCGGGTCTAGGTAATCGGCCCCTAGAAGGCAGGAGGAACAGGCTAGGAGCGTGTTCAGACAGGCCTGGAAATACAGCCTCCAGGATAGGCAGACAAGAGAACACAGAACGGGACCTGGCACCTTCAGAGTGCAAGCACACACTGAATGAAACACTATGCTCAGGCAGGGATTGATTGGAGCACCTGAGCTATATACCAGGTGACAGACAGCAATAGGCTGAGGACGCACAAGGGGAGTGACCCACAGCAGGTACAAAAAGCAGGAAGTGATCAGGCGCCGCCCTTAAGCAGCAGAAACAGACACAAACAGACAGCATGGAGGGAAGCCAGAGAGACATTCTGGACTGGAGATCAAGTGCGCGCTCTTGCACAGTGGGAGATGGACCACTATGCAAGGACGCCGCCAGGTATGTTACACTAGCCATGAGAAAGCTAAGAGGTTGAATTTCACCATCTGCAAGCTCTTGGCTACAGAAATGCTGCCTTTCCGCCTGGTGGACACAGAGGATTTTCGAGACCTTATGTCCGTCGCAGTGCCCCAGTACCAGATGCCCAGTCAGCACTACTTCTCAAAGAGAGGTGTGCCTGCGCTCCACCAGCATGTCGCACACAACATCACCGCTTCTTTGAGAAACTCTGTGTGTGACAGGGTGCATTTCACCACAGACACTTGGACGAGTAGGCATGGACAGGGGCGTTACATGTCGCTGACTGGGCACTGGGTAACTATGGTGACAGCAGGACAAGGGGCTGCTGTCCAAGTCTTGCCGTCTCCACGAGTTGTGCGTCAATCCTCTTTATGTCAAAGTTTCTCCACTGCTTCTGCCTCCTCAACCTCCTCTCGGTCTTCCACCTGCACCCAAAGCCTGTCTGGTCATGCCACAAGCTTTCTAACTGCGCAGAAGGGATCCTGCACACCTCCTTACTATGCTGGCAGTAGGGCTCAACGTCATCAGGCAGTTTTTACTTTGAAATGTCTGGGAAATGTGAGTCACACAGCTGAGGAGTTGTGGTCAGCTCTGGAGAACCAATTTCATGAATGGTTGTCTCCACTGGACCTGAAACCAGGGAAGGCCGTGTGCGACAATGCTGCAAACCTGGGTGCGGCCCTTTGCCGGGGCAATGTCACACACGTGCCTTGTATGGCTCACGTGTTGAACCTGGTTGTCCAGCAATTTTTAGCCCACTATCCCAGACTAGATGGGCTTCTGCAGAGGGCACGGTCGCTGTGTGCTCACTTCCGCCGTTCGCATCCCGCAGCTCAGCGACTTACATCTCTACAGAAGTCGTTGGGCCTTCCACTTCACCGGCTAAAATGCGATGTGCCTACTAGTGTTGAGCCACCCCCGTAGTGTTCGGGTTCGGTTCGATTCGTCGAACACCGGGATGTTCGAGGAACTGTTCGTCGAACTGTTCGTCGAACACCTTAGAACACCGTCGAACACCGTTAAAACCAATGGCAGGCAAACAAAAACACATAGAAACACATAGAAAACACCTGCAAAGGTGTCCAAAAGCTGACAAACTGCTCAGAAGACACTCTCTTTAAAAAAGCCGGCCGGCAAATTCAGCAGCGGCATACACCGGTACCCGACAATTTAGACAAGAAGGAATAGAGCATCACACATAGATTAGATAGATAGAAACATGTCAGTCACACATATAAGAAGCACAGTGACAGTGTTGGTTACTGCACTTGTCATTTAGTGTAAAGGATTTATTAAAAAAAATATTAGTGTTTTCATGCACCGTCTCTTTAAAAAAGCCGGCCGGCAATTCAGCATCTGTACCCGACAATTTATAACAGAAAGAATAGAGCTTCACACATAGATTAGATAGATAGAAACATGTCAGTCACATATATAATAAGTACAGTGATAGTGTTGCTTACTGTACTTGTCATTTAGTGTAAAGGATTTATTTAAAAAAATAATAGTGTTTTCATGCACTGTCTCTTTAAAAAAGCCGGCCGGCAATTCAGCAGCGGTACCCGACAATTTAGAACAGAAAGATAGAGCATCACACATAGATTAGATAGATAGAAACATGTCAGTCACATATATATGAAGTACAGTGATAGTGTTGGTTACTGTACTTGTCATTTAGTATTAAAATAAAGGATTTATTATTAAAAAAATTGGCGTAGGGTTCCCCTTAATTTTAGGCTCTAGCGGAGGTTAAGCAGACGGCTGGGGCAGATGTTTGAAGCCTGGGAAGGGGGTAATACCCACGGAGCTTCCCAGGCTACTAATATCAGCCCCCAGCTGAATACATAGCCTTTACTAGCTATTAAAATGGGGGACCCCCCAAAAAAAATGACGTGGGGTCCCCCCTAATTTAATAGCTAGCAAAGGCTAGGCAGACAGCTGGGGGCTGATATTAATAGCCCAGGAAGGGAGCCATGAATATTGGCCCCCTCCCAGGCTAGAAACACCAGCCGTCAGCCGCCCCAGAAATGGCGCATTCATAGGATGCGCCAATTCTGGCACTTAGCCTCGCTCTTCCACGCTGCCCTGGTGCGGTGGCAGGGGGTAATAGGGTTGGGGTTGATGTCAGCTTATAATGCCAGCTGACATCAAGCCCAGGTTAGTAATGGAGAGGCGTCTATAAGACACCCCCATTACTAACCCCATAGTCAAAGTTAAAAAAAACACAAACACCCAGAATAAAGTCCTTTAATTGAAATAAAGACACAATCCTTTATTGTTCTAAATTAAACCATACTTACCATCACGCCCATTCCAGCTGAAGCCAACGATCTCCTGCAATAAAAGAAAAATAATAAAGCAACCTCATCCTTACCTTTCCATGGTTCCCACGACAGCTTCAGCTCTGCTACATCGAGATGACAGGCTGGACCGCAGCAGAACGCTGCCATCCAGCCTGTCATCCCGCAGACACTGAGAAGCGCAGACTTGCTTGCGCTGCTCAGCGTCTCTCTGTGACGACATCCAGATGAGCCGAGTTCATGTCCAATGAACTCGGCTCACCTCATGCACGTCACTGACAGCGTGGGAAAATTCTCACGCTGAAGCGCTGATTGCAGGAGAATTTTCCCACGCTGTCAGTGACGTGCAGGAGGTGAGCTGAGTTCATTGGACATGAGCTCACCTCATGCACATCACTGACAGCGTGGGAGAATTCTCCTGCACTCAGCACTTCAGTGTGAGAATTTTCCCACGCTGTCAGTGACGTGCATGAGGTGAGCCGAGTTCATTGGACATGACCTCGGCTCATCTGGATGCCGTCACAGCGAGACAGTGAGGAGCGCAAGCATGCCTGCGCTTCTCAGTGTCTGCGGGATGACAGACTGGATGGCAGCGTTCTGCTGCGGTCCAGCCAGTCATCTCGATGTAGCAGAGCTGAAGCTGTCATGGGAACCATGGAAAGGTAAGGATGAGGTTGGTTTATTATTTTTCTTTTATTGCAGGAGATCGTTGGCTTCAGCTGGAATGGGTGTGATGGTAAGTATGGTTTAATTTAGAACAATAAAGAATTGTGTCTTTATTTCAATTAAAGGACTTTATTCTGGGTGTTGTGTTTTTTTTAAATACTTTACTAGAAATTCATGGCGGTCATGTCTAATACTGGCGTGACCCCATGAATTTTGGGCTTGGGGCCAGCTGATAATACCAAGCTGGCCCTAACCCCTTTATTACCCAGTGAGCCACCGCACCAGGGCCCTGGATGAGTTGGGTACAGCGCCAGAAGATGGCGCTTCTATGAACGCGCCATTTTCCGGGGTGGCTGCGGACTGCAATTTGTAGCGGGGGGGGGGCCCAGAAAGCTTGGGCCTCCCTGCGCTGCAGATTCCAGCCCCCAGCTGCCTAGTTGTACCTGGCTGGACACAAAAATAGGCTGGACGCTGCTCAGCGTCTCTCTGTGACGACATCCAGATGAGCCGAGTTAATGTCCAATGAACTCGGCTCACCTCATGCACGTCACTGACAGCGTGGGAAAATTCTCCTGCACTCAGCGCTTCAGCGTGGGAGAATTCTCACACTGAAGCGCTGAGTGCAGGAGAATTCTCCCACGCTGTCAGTGACGTGCAGGAGGTGAGCTGAGTTCATTGGACATGAGCTCACCTTATGCACGTCACTGACAGCGTGGGAAAATTCTCCTGCACTCAGCGCTTCAGCGTGGGAGAATTCTGACGCTGAAGCGCTGAGTGCAGGAGAATTCTCCCACGCTGTCAGTGACGTGCAGGAGGTGAGCTGAGTTCATTGGACATGAGCTCACCTTATGCACATCACTGACAGCGTGGGAGAATTCTCCTGCACTCACCGCTTCAGCGTGAGAATTTTCCCACGCTGTCAGTTACGTGCATGAGGTGAGCCGAGTTCATTGGACATGAACTCGGCTCATCTGGATGTCGTCACAGAGAGACGCTGAGCAGCGCAAGCAAGCCTGCGCTTCTCAGTGTCTGCGGGATGAGAGGCTGGATGGCAGCGTTCTGCTGCGGTCCAGCCTGTCATCTCGATGTAGCAGAGCTGAAGCTGTCGTGGGAACCATGGAAAGGTAAGGATGAGGTTGCTTTATTATTTTTCTTTTATTGCAGGAGATCGTTGGCTTCAGCTGGAATGGGCGTGACGGTAAGTATGGTTTAATTTAGAACAATAAAGGATTGTGTCTTTATTTCAATTAAAAGACTTTATTCTGGGTGTTTGTGTTTTTTTTAACTTTGACTATGGGGTTAGTAATGGGGGTGTCTTATAGACGCCTCTCCATTACTAACCTGGGCTTGATGTCAGCTGGCATTATAAGCTGACATCAACCCCAACCCTATTACCCCCTGCCACCGCACCAGGGCAGCGTGGAAGAGCGAGGCTAAGTGCCAGAATTGGCGCATCCTATGAATGCGCCATTTCTGGGGCGGCTGACGGCTGGTGTTTCTAGCCTGGGAGGGGGCCAATATTCATGGCTCCCTTCCTGGGCTATTAATATCAGCCCCCAGCTGTCTGCCTAGCCTTTGCTAGCTATTAAATTAGGGGGGACCCCACGTCATTTTTTTGGGGGGGTCCCCCATTTTAATAGCTAGTAAAGGCTATGTATTCAGCTGGGGGCTGATATTAGTAGCCTGGGAAGCTCCGTGGGTATTACCCCCTTCCCAGGCTTCAAACATCTGCCCCAGCCGTCTGCTTAACCTCCGCTAGAGCCTAAAATTAAGGGGAACCCCACGCCAATTTTTTTAATAATAAATCCTTTATTTTAATACTAAATGACAAGTACAGTAACCAACACTATCACTGTACTTCATATATATGTGACTGACATGTTTCTATCTATCTAATCTATATGTGAAGCTCTATTCTTTCTGTTATAAATTGTCGGGTACAGATGCTGAATTGCCGGCCGGCTTTTTTAAAGAGACGGTGCATGAAAACACTATTATTGTTTTTGATAAATCCTTTACACTAAATGACAAGTACAGTAAGCAGCACTGTCACTGTACTTCATATATATGTGACTGACATGTTTATATCTATCTAATCTATGTGTGATTCTCTATTCTTTCGGTTCTAAATTGTCGGGTACAGGTGTATGCCGCTGCTGAATTGCCGGCTTTTCATGTTTCACTGTTGGCACTGTTCCCATCGATTTGGGCAATCACTGTAATGCCACAACCACCATGGCTGCGACATTACAGTGAGTGGCAGACAATCCCTGCATGATTGGTGCTCTAAATAGCGCCAGACATGCAGGACACGCTTTTGGTGCACGAACAGTTATCGAACATAACCTCGAACAGCCGAATTTTTTGCAAATCGTTCGGGTTCGTCGAACAACTCGAACACCGCCCAAAACAGCTCGAATTTGAGATTGGCGAACAGTTCTAGTCGAACACCGCTCATCTCTAGTGCCTACCCGGTGGAATTCAACTCTGCACATGTTGCAGCGACTGTGGCAGCACCGACAAGCCCTGGTGCAATACGTTCTGATGTATAGCCTGGGCCAACGAGATCCAGAGGTGGGGCAAATCACGCTGGAGGAGTGGTCTCAGATCAGGGACCTATGCACCCTTCTGCACAGTTTTGAAATGGCGATGAAGATGTTTAGTGCTGACGATGCCATTATCAGCATGACTATTCCGGTGATTTACATGCTGGAGCACATGTTAAACAGAATTCGGAGTCAGGTGGTGGCACAAGAGGAGGTGGAGGAAGTAGAGGAGGAGGAGTTGTATGCGGAAGGGCTAACATCTGCAAGGTCCAGACGGTCGGCAGCACCAAGGCGGCAGGCATGTGAGGGTGGGGGCGATGGTTTTACCAGGGCGCATGGTAGCAGCCAAACTAGTGAGGAAGGTGCAGGAGCCCTGGAAGAAGTGGAGGACGAACTGATGGAAGACTCATCAGATGAGGGAGACCTTGATCACATTTCTGTTGTGCGAGGTTGGGGGGAGAGGACAGAGGAAGGAAGCATGATTGTTACCTCGCCACCAACACAACAGGGACTTGGTGCTCCTGGATGCGCAACACACATGAGTGCCTTCTTGCTGCACTACCTGCAACATGACCCTCGAATTGTGAGAATTAGAAATAATCCTGACTACTGGGTTGCCACACTGTTAGATCCCCGGTACAAAAGTAAATTTGCAGAAATTATTCCTGCCATAGAAAGGGATGCACGCATGCAGGAGTATCAGCAGAGACTGTTGCAGAATCTTACATGTGCTTTTCCACAAAACACCAGTGGTGCACGTAGTGAATCTCACAGTTACAACTTGCCAACCGTGGGACCGTCAAGTGTTCATCACTCAAACCGTAACAGAACCACAGTATCTGCTGGTAACATCAATTTTGCGGAATCATTTCACCACTTTTTTAGCCCATCCTTTGCAAGGCCACAGGAGACAAGAAGTCTGACACATAGTCAACGCCTAGAGACGATGGTACAGGAGTATCTCCAAGTAAACATTGAAGCCATGACTGTGTCACTGGACCCTTGCTCTTTTTGGGCTTCCAATCTGGATAAATGGCCGGAGCTAGCCACTTACGCCTTGGAGATCTTGTCATGCCCCGCAGCCAGCGTTCTGTCTGAACGTGTGTTCAGCGCTGCTGGTGGTGTGCTGACAGATAAGCGCACGCGGCTCTCCACTGATAATGTAGACAGACTCACGTTCATAAAGATGAACAAATCATGGATCCGAAACGACTTTTCTACGCCTGTGTCATCCTGGGGAGAGTAAAAGCTTGATGATTGGTTAAAATCACCCTACCAACCATTTTAAGCTTTCAAATTACTAATCATGTTTATCTGTATCTTGGCTGGAGAATAATTTGGGCTTTGTAGCAGTGTGCAGCACTGATTCTATTAGGCCATCTATAATAAGCTCCACCAGATTTAAAATTACTAATCATGTTTATCTGTATCTTGACTGGAAAATAATTTGGGCTTTGTAGCAGTGTGCAGCACTGATCCTATTAGGCCATCTATACTAAGCTCCACCAGATTTAAAATTAATAATAATTTTTAGCTGCATCTAGCCCGGAAAATAATTTTGGGGCTCTGAGATGCGCAAGACATATAAGTGCCTTCTTGCTGCACTACCTGCAACATGACCCTCATATTGTCAGAATTCAAAGTAATCATGACTACTGGGTTGCCACACTCTTAGATCCCCCAAACTTTTCGATCAACCTTTTCATTTTAATAAAGACCAAAAAAATGGTCATTTTTGAAATTATAAGCATTAGCAGGTTATTAGAAACTGAAATCAAACAGTTTTCAACTCAAAACTTTATTCTAGGTGATGTTACATTTTCACATAGGACCCCTTGTTCGAAAGGAGCTTCTGAACTCTCTCGTCCATTGAATTTGTCAGGTTTTGGATGGTTTCTGCTTCAATTGTTTTGCATGAGGACAGAATACCCTCCCAGAGCTGTTGCTTAGATGTGAACTGTCTCCCGCCATCATAGACACTCCTTTTGATGATGCTCCAGAGGTTCTGAATGGGGAAGAGATCAGGGGAGCATGGGGGTCACACCATAAGTTTGTCCCCTTTTATGCCCATATCAGCCAGAGATGCAGATGTTTTATGTGCAGCATGAGATGGTGCATTATCATGCAAAAAAATGATCTTGCTGTGAAATACACGGTTCTTCTTCTTGAACCATGGCAGGAAGTGCTGTTTGAGAAAATCCACATACATTATGGAGTTCATCTTTAGCGCCTTCAGGGATCCTAAAGGGGCCGACAATCTCTCTCCCCATGATTCCAGCCCAAAACATTACTCCACCTCCTCCTTGTTGGCGCTGTAGCCGTGTTTGCATGGGGTGTCCATCAACCAGCCATCCTCCACTCCATCCATCTGGACCATCGAGCGCTGCACGGCACTCATCCGTGAACAAAACAGTTTTGAAATCAGTCTTTACGTAATGTTTGGCCCACTGGAGCCGTTTCTGCTTGTGTGAAGTGGATAGAGGAGGTCGACAGGATGGCGTATGCACAGCTGCAAACCTCTGAAGGACCCTGCATCTTGTTGTTCGGTGGACGTTGGAGGCACCAGCAGCTTCAAAAACTTGTCTGCTGCTATGACAAGGCTTTTTTGCTGCTGCTCTTTTAACCTCATGTAATTGCCTGTAGGAAAGAGTCCTCAATTTGCCCTTATCAGCACGCACACGTGTGTACTGTGAATCAGCTACATACTTCTTGATTGCCAAGACACTTCATCCTGATCATCGCACAATGTTGATTGTAGTCATGCCTTGACCTAAACACTCCACAATTTATTGCTTCTCAGCAGCCGACACATTCTTTTTCTTTCCCATTTTGGCAGAAAATGTAGGCTGCTTAATAATGTGAGCCAGCCTTCTTAAGTAGTCTTGCCTTTCATTGGACACACCTGCCAAACTAATTAGCACAGGTGTCTGCAATTGCTTACAGTGATATAAAGAGCCCTGACACACATCACCATCAATGAGTTTAACTGACAAACAAACAAATTCTTCCCTTATCACTCCTAAACACTTTTTGCATAATAATTTGGAACACAGTGTACATGTGCTTTTCCACAAAACACCAGTGGTTCACGTAGTGAATCTTACAGTTCTAACTTGCCAACCGTGGTCTGTATGGAGTTGTTCAATAAAGGGCCCAAAATTAAGATAACATAGATGGGAGAGGTCTCTATGAATAGGAATTCCTAAGTATTTGATACCCCGTGAGGGCCAGGCAAAGGGAAAGTTGGACTGGATGGAATCCTATATGGATTTGGGGAGGGAGACATCGAGGGCCTCAGACTTCGCTGCATTGATTTTAAAATTTGACCATGTAACAAAGTGATCTATTTCAGCCATAACAGCATGGATGGATATATGTGATTGAGTGATATATACTAGGACATCATCAGCAAATAGAGAGCACTTGTACTCGGTGCCTCCCACCTCAATCCACCTAATATTGGGGTTATGGCGAATTGATGAGAGCAGGTGCTCCGTCACTAGGATGTATAAGAGAGGGGACAGAGGACATCCCTGCCTTGTCCCATTGGTGATTGTGAAAGGTGATGAAAATGTTCTGACGCACCCCCTGGGCCTTGGGACACCCGGAGCCGGACCCTTTTTGGTGGATGCTGGTGGTTGTAGTCTTCGTGGCGGCGACCCGGTTCCGTGGCTCAGGGTGGTCAAACCAGTGGCGGAACTATTTATGTGGTTTTGATGTTTAAATGTCCGACTACGCCACCCATGGATTGCGGTCAGTGTGAACCGCCGCTGCAGGGCAGACCGCTGAGGCTGGTGTTGTGGGTGCAGCAGAGCGTAGCATAACTCCCCACGGGAGGAGTATAGCCTCAGGGCAGTGTATGCGGAGGATGGGGGTGATGGTGCAGGGCAGCAGCAGTAACGACACGGAGTCAGTGATGCAGTCCAGGGCCTTTACTCACAGTTCTTATTATCCAGACCATGTCTGCAGGTAACGGCTGCCCACGTCGTACTGTGCTCACCAGGTGAGGGGCTCAGACAACTCCCAGATAACTTTGGAGCGCTTCACAGGACCCCCTTTGTGTGTCCTTTGTCTGGCCTTTCTTACCAACGCTTCTGTCCGGCTGCCTCGGGCCTCCTCTTGGTAAACTTGGCACCAGTTTCCCTGACCCTATGTGGTGCCTTCCTAGCGGGTGTAGCGAGGGGCTGCGCCACATAAAATGTCACAGCCTCCGGTTTCTAGCTGAGGGTCGTTTCCCGCCTCCACTAGTTTCAGGGACCGGTCTCCCCCTTTGGCCTGGCCCCTCTACGCAGGTGGATTCGGGCGTGCGGTGGCGACTCGCCCGTCCGCAACCCTGGGATCCCTTCGTTCCTCGTTCCTGGAGCCTTCTCCACTCCTCTTCCTTCCTTCTCCCTCTTCCAGGCCTGGGCCTGTGTTACTAGGCCCGCCTCCGGAGCAGAGTTCATGCAGAGCCCCTGCTCCCTGTCACTTCTGCTCAGACTTCTCTGCACTGAACTAATATGGTGCCCACCTTTTATACTCCCTTATCAATGCACCCAGGAACTGCTTCCTCCCTGCTCCTGCACTACAGGGTTCCCCTTCCTCAGTGTTCCCTCCCCCCACTCCAGCCAGGATCAGTGACTGTCGTGCCCATCTCAGGGGCATATTGGTCGCCCTGCCCCACGGCAATGTGGTGTAATGCATGCAGGTGTCGGGGTCCTGATCCACACTCCATCCTTACCTGAGAGTGAGATATCACACCTCTGGGTGAGGTGCAATACCTCTGTAGCAACCGAGCCCTCAGGGTGCTACAGTTCCATTTATCTTCAGCCTAGGTGATGTATTGTGATACAGGGCCGTGATTTTGGCTATAAAAGGGTCCCCTAGACCCCTACCCCAAGCTTTTTAAGAGAATCATATATGGCGTGCCAGGAGACTCTATGGAATGCTTTCTCAGCATCCAACGAGAGTATCTAATTACAAATTTTTAACTGCATCTAGCCCAGGAAATACTTTGTGCCTAGTAGCAGTGTCTGCTAGTCAGCGGATTATCCCGGCTGTTAAGCAAGCTACACCACCTGTAGTTTGGACACTTAATTTTTTCAAAGGAAATGCTTCAGGACCACGGGATACTCAGTGAAGAGCATCAGGAGGCACCCCAAGGCATAGGGGCTGGGACTGGCAGTAGGATGCCTTGCGGTGGACAGCCGAGCTTGATCCTTATAAAAGCTTTTTAACTGCAGCAGCTTTAGTGGACGCTACTGGAGCTGGAATTACGCGGCTGCTGGCATGAGACTTGCCCTCCAATAGATCCTTGTAAATGGATTTAAAGTGTATTCATTCAAATTAGAGAGACAATTTAAATTAAAAAGCTTAGAGCTGCCTCCACCACAGGGGGGCTCGCTCGACCCACCAGCGGACAGGCACCAGTATTGGGAGAGGGGGGCTGGCCGTCAGGGTTCACCGTGGCTCTGGCACAAACCCGGCGACACGGAGGTGGCACGGGCAGGAGCGGACTGAGCGTGTCGGCTTCTCACTTTTTGGATTTTAGAAGGGCATGACATGCCTATATCTGTGTCTCCCCCTCCTTTTACTCCTCCACCTCTTTTCTTTTCGCATGACTATATGTACTTGTCACTTTTCCATGTGTTAGTTGTGTCTTCTGAGCAGTTTGTCAGCTTTTGGACACCTTTGAAGGTGTTTTCTATGTGTTTCTATGTGTTTTTGTTTGCCTGCCATTGGTTTTAACGGTGTTCGAAGGTGTTCGACGAACAGTTCGACGAACAGTTCGGCGAACACACGGGTGTTCGACGAACCGAACCGAACTCGAACACTACGGGGGTGGCTCAACACTATTGCTGACACAGTGCCAACATCGCTGTCCAGTAAATAAATTTATGTTTTTTTTTTTTTATTTTAACTGGGACACTTAAAAGGCTATTCTCAAGGTGTCTTTTGAGCAGCTCACAAATCTGCAGTTTTCTTACTTCCTAGTTTCTGGTGAGGCAGGCATTTTTCCCTCAGTGACACTTCTGGCGAGTAGCAGAACTGTAGTAATACTAGAACTATAAAGCTCAGCACAAGCTCTGCTGTAAGACATTCAGATATCAGTGGTTTGTTCTGGACTGCACACTGCTATCACTAAATATACATACTGTATAGAGATAACAGGGTATTTGAACAAGCACATGGCTTAGGAAAGTGAGAGCCATGATTCTTGGTTCCAGGGGGATTGTAATTTCACAGATAAGAGCAGCTCAGTCAGGAGCTGTGATACAGGGGAAGGAAGGTGAGCAGCTAACTGCTGTATAGAAATCAATGGGCTAGAGAGATGTCTGGGATGTTAGGAGTTAACCCCTCTCCTGGAATGTAACTAATGTGCACACTGGGCTTAGGCTCTGGTGGTCAAGCTCTATGGAAACAAGCTGCATACTATGAAAAATAAAAGCTCTTATATCAGGAGCACCATGGCAGATAGAAAATGCAAGTCAATTGCAAACGTGAATTAAATTAATAGCTTTAGAATTCCCCTTTAAGCATGTAAGTAGAGGACCTCCACCCATTGACAACCTCTTTAAAGTGACCCTCCACTCTGGCACTGGAAAGGCTGTCATATATAGTCACCCAACCAAGTATCCTCCATTTCTCTCCGCTGCACTGTCGAAAACAGCCTTTTGCTTTTTTCTCTTCAAATATCTCCCCTAAAAAAATTAGCTGTTCGAGGCCAAGAAGTGGATTGGTTTGCAGAACTGGGTCACCCGCAAGAAGAGACAAAGTCCAGTACTGGCAATTAAAAATGTGTACCACTTCTATGGGGAGGAAGAAGTAAGAGGAAGTTGAAGTGCAAGTTGTAAGATGAGGTTTATTGTCAGAAAACAAAGATTTGTGACAGCAATCTTGCTACTTATGTGAAAAAGGTATGACCTTCCCTTCATTTTCCATATTTCTAGCAATAGTCCAGTTTGATTTCAAAGTGAACAGGGACAGTTTGTCATCATCCCAGCACTTGTTGATGTTTCTGCACTTACAGCTAATATTAGTGCACTAGCGAGAAGCATTGATGTTGGGCAACCAAGACAGTGATGAGTCAGGGCATCAGCAAAGGCAGCACGATACAGCATTTGCTCCTCTACTGCCCACTAAATGCTAACAGCCAAATCGTACATATTCATCTTTCATCCACCAGTGGATGCTTATGGCTTGGCCATGGTGGAGAATTCCAAACTGCTATTATTTTGTAAATAGCATTTCTCCCAATTTATGGTAGATAATATAGAGTGTGGCCCTTGATAATTCTGTCTCTGCATAGCTCTACACTATCTGTGATATGCCTTCAAGATTTTTTTGCATTTGCATCACTAACATAACTTTTTAATTTATTTTTTCATTGATATAACTATATGAAAGTATTTTTGTTTTTTTTGTTAGGTGCGCTCATTTTTTAATAGGCCTATTATGGGGTGCAAACAACTTATTAAAAAACTGGCATCCATGTTTTTTCTTATGAGGGGGTGGAAAAAGACGGCAATTTTTATTTTTAGGGGGTCCAAAATTCCAGTTGAGAGGCGTAAGAAACTTGTTGATGGTTGTAGGAAGAGATTGATTGCAGTTGCAAGCAAGCTTCCAGGAGCTCTCAACTGAAACAGATTAACCCCTGCACTGCTAGAAGAAACCTGAATCATTTATTATGATGGTGTATTGCTTCTAATCAGTGCAGGAGTAGAGGAAATCAGACAGCGCAGTGTTCTGGCTCCTCTTTATCACGGTAAACCCGTGACAGTGCCACTAATTCCACAGAGTTTACAGACATTATCGCCACTGTCCCCATTGGGGAACACAATCTAGATTCCTTATCAGTATGTCTTTGGAGTGTGGGAGGAAACAGGAATACCTGGAGAAAACCCATGCAAACACAGGGAGAACATACAAACTCCTTGCAGATGGTGATGTGGTGGAATTTGAACCCAGGACCCCAGCACTGCAATGTTGCAGTGATAACCACTGAGCCATGGTGCTGCCCTGTGTATGTATATATGTATGTATATATTAAATATATATAAATATGTAAGGTGCCTGTAACATACCTGGCGGCGTCCTTGCATAGTGGTCCATCTCCCACTGCAAGAGCGTGCACTTGATCTCCAGTCCAGTTTGCTAGCCTGGCTTCCCTCCATGCTGTCTGTTTGCCTCTGTGTCTGCTGCTTAAGGGCGGCGCCCGATCACTTCCTGCTTTTTGTACCTGCTGCAGACACACTCCTTGTGCGTCCTCAGCCTATTGCTGTCTGCCATCTGGTATTTAACCCAGCTGCTCCAATGATGTTGAATCCCTGCCTGAGCATTGTGTTCGGTCAGTTGGCCTTTGGTCACTGATATGCCAGGTCCCGTTTATGTTTCCTGCCTTCGGTATCAGTTCCCGTGTCTGAACTGTGTCCTGTCTGTATTATCTTCTAGCCTGTTGTCTTCTGCCTATCCTGGAGGCTGTATTTCCAGGCCTGTGTGAACCCGCTCCTGCCTGTTCATTCCGCCTTCTAGGGGCCGCTTACCTAGACCCGCTCCTGTATCTTGCTGCTGTGTCTGTTCTTGTCTGAATATTCTCCTAGCCTGTTTTGTTTTTCTCTATGTCCATACTTTCCCTTTTTCTGCAGAGTCTGAACTCGTACCTAACTCCTGCTCGTTGTCACTGTACTTCCGTTAGTGGTCCACTCGCTACTTCTCTGCAAGTACCCTGTGGGTATCTGGTTCTGCCTTTCCCTCCTAGTCTGTTCCGTGTGAACAGAGCCCTGTCTCCACCGCGTCTGCGGTTTTCGCTTTGCTCAGCTCTGCCCACCGCGTCTGCGGTTTTCGCTTTGCTCAGCTCTGCCCACCGCGTCTGCGGTTTTCGCTTTGCTCAGCTCTGCCCACCGCGTCTGCGGTTTTCGCTTTGCTCAGCTCTGCCCACCGCGTCTGCGGTTTTCGCTTTGCTCAGCTCTGCCCACCGCGTCTGCGGTTTTCGCTTTGCTCAGCTCTGCCCACCGCGTCTGCGGTTTTCGCTTTGCTCAGCTCTGCCCACCGCGTCTGCGGTTTTCGCTTTGCTCAGCTCTGCCCACCGCGTCTGCGGTTTTCGCTTTGCTCAGCTCTGCCCACCGCGTCTGCGGTTTTCGCTTTGCTCAGCTCTGCCCACCGCGTCTGCGGTTTTCGCTTTGCTCAGCTTTGTCCACCGCGTCTGCGGTTTTCGCTTTGCTCAGCTCTGTCCACCGCGTCTCCGGTTTTCGCTTTGCTCAGCTCTGTCCACCGCGTCTGCGGTTTTCGCTTTGCTCAGCTCTGTCCACCGCGTCTGCGGTTTTCGCTTTGCTCAGCTCTGTCCACCGCGTCTGCGGTTTTCGCTTTGCTCAGCTCTGTCCACCGCGTCTGCGGTTTTCGCTTTGCTCAGCTCTGTCCACCGCGTCTGCGGTTTTCGCTTTGCTCAGCTCTGTCCACCGCGTCTGCGGTTTTAGCTTTGCTCAGCTCTGTCCACCGCGTCTGCGGTTTTAGCTTTGCTCAGCTGTCCACCGCGTCTGCGGTTTTCGCTTTGCTCAGCTCTGTCCACCGCGTCTGCGGTTTTCGCTTTGCTCAGCTCTGTCCACCGCGTCTGCGGTTTTCGCTTTGCTCAGCTCTGTCCACCGCGTTTGCGGTTTTCGCTTTGCTCAGCTCTGTCCACCGCGTTTGCGGTTTTCGCTTTGCTCAGCTCTGTCCACCGCGTCTGCGGTTTTCGCTTTGCTCAGCTCTGTCCACCGCGTCTGCGGTTTTCGCTTTGCTCAGCTCTGTCCACCGCGTTTGCGGTTTTCGCTTTGCTCAGCTCTGTCCACCGCGTCTGCGGTTTTCGCTTTGCTCAGCTCTGTCCACCGCGTCTGCGGTTTTCGCTTTGCTCAGCTCTGTCCACCGCGTCTGCGGTTTTCGCTTTGCTCAGCTCTGTCCACCGCGTCTGCGGTTTTCGCTTTGCTCAGCTCTGTCCACCGCGTCTGCGGTTTTCGCTTTGCTCAGCTCTGTCCACCGCGTCTGCGGTTTTCGCTTTGCTCAGCTCTGTCCACCGCGTCTGCGGTTTTCGCTTTGCTCAGCTCTGTCCACCGCGTCTGCGGTTTTCGCTTTGCTCAGCTCTGTCCACCGCGTCTGCGGTTTTCGCTTTGCTCAGCTCTGTCCACCGTGTCTGCGGTTTTCGCTTTGCTCAGCTCTGTCCACCGCGTCTGCGGTTTTCGCTTTGCTCAGCTCTGTCCACCGCGTTTGCGGTTTTCGCTTTGCTCAGCTCTGTCCACCGCGTTTGCGGTTTTCGCTTTGCTCAGCTCTGTCCACCGCGTTTGCGGTTTTCGCTTTGCTCAGCTCTGTCCACCGCGTTTGCGGTTTTCGCTTTGCTCAGCTCTGTCCACCGCGTTTGCGGTTTTCGCTTTGCTCAGCTCTGTCCACCGCGTCTGCAGTTTTCGCTTTGCTCAGCTCTGTCCACCGCGTTTGCGGTTTTCGCTTTGCTCAGCTCTGTCCACCGCGTTTGCGGTTTTCGCTTTGCTCAGCTCTGTCCACCGCGTTTGCGGTTTTCGCTTTGCTCAGCTCTGTCCACCGTGTCTGCGGTTTTCGCTTTGCTCAGCTCTGTCCACCGCGTCTGCGGTTTTCGCTTTGCTCAGCTCTGTCCACCGCGTTTGCGTTTTTCGCTTTGCTCAGCTCTGTCCACCGCGTTTGCGGTTTTCGCTTTGCTCAGCTCTGTCCACCGCGTCTGCGGTTTTCGCTTTGCTCAGCTCTGTCCACCGCGTCTGCGGTTTTCGCTTTGCTCAGCTCTGTCCACCGCGTCTGCGGTTTTCGCTTTGCTCAGCTCTGTCCACCGCGTCTGCGGTTTTCGCTTTGCTCAGCTCTGTCCACCGCGTCTGCGGTTTTCGCTTTGCTCAGCTCTGTCCACCGCGTCTGCGGTTTTCGCTTTGCTCAGCTCTGTCCACCGCGTCTGCGGTTTTCGCTTTGCTCAGCTCTGTCCACCGCGTCTGCGGTTTTCGCTTTGCTCAGCTCTGTCCACCGCGTCTGCGGTTTTCGCTTTGCTCAGCTCTGTCCACCGCGTCTGCGGTTTTCGCTTTGCTCAGCTCTGTCCACCGCGTCTGCGGTTTTCGCTTTGCTCAGCTCTGTCCACCGCGTTTGCGGTTTTCGCTTTGCTCAGCTCTGTCCACCGCGTTTGCGGTTTTCGCTTTGCTCAGCTCTGTCCACCGCGTTTGCGGTTTTCGCTTTGCTCAGCTCTGTCCACCGCGTTTGCGGTTTTCGCTTTGCTCAGCTCTGTCCACCGCGTCTGCGGTTTTCGCTTTGCTCAGCTCTGTCCACCGCGTCTGCGGTTTTCGCTTTGCTCAGCTCTGTCCACCGCGTCTGCGGTTTTCGCTTTGCTCAGCTCTGTCCACCGCGTCTGCGGTTTTCGCTTTGCTCAGCTCTGTCCACCGCGTCTGCGGTTTTCACTTTGCTCAGCTCTGTCCACCACGTCTGCGGTTTTCGCTTTGCTCAGCTCTGTCCACCGCGTCTGCGGTTTTCGCTTTGCTCAGCTCTGTCCACCGCGTCTGCGGTTTTCGCTTTGCTCAGCTCTGTCCACCGCGTCTGCGGTTTTCGCTTTGCTCAGCTCTGTCCACCGCGTCTGCGGTTTTCGCTTTGCTCAGCTCTGTCCACCGCGTCTGCGGTTTTCGCTTTGCTCAGCTCTGTCCACCGCGTCTGCAGTTTTCGCTTTGCTCAGCTCTGTCCACCGCGTCTGCGGTTTTCGCTTTGCTCAGCTCTGTCCACCGCGTCTGCGGTTTTCGCTTTGCTCTGCCCTGTCCACCGCGTCTGCGGTTTCGAATTTGTCTCCCAGTCTGTACTGGACCCTACCCAGCCTGCGCTCTAGTCTGCCTGTTCCTGTATTCCCCGGTGTGGGTTAACAGCCGTGTCCGGAGTCTGACCTGGAGTAGACCCTGGTTCCTCTGCTCGGTTCCTCCCTGGTGCACTGGCATCGTATGACATCGTGCGACCTTGGTCGGATCAGGCAGATACTTAGTTACGCCCCTCCAGGCACTCTCCGGTTCATGGCACAGTGGAATCACTACATAAACACGCACACGCCAGTCAGTCCGGGCGTGTGCATTACAGTGCCCAGGATGGTAGCCGTGGGCGAACTGCTGCACCATAATGCCCTGGTACTTTACAAACAAATTGTGTCCCAGTCCATATGTGTTGTGCTGTGTATGGTATAGTACACTCACATGCAGGCCGGAAGCCTTCACTGTCTCCACGTCCATAGTCCAAGGAACAGCCGAACACGCATCAGGGGACACACGGTTCATTTTAACAGGTTCAACTTTACTCGACAGTTCAAGTACATCAGTCTTTAGCATTGCAGAGTATTGGGCACAACACCCTTCATCACTTGATTCGTTCACACAGTACATTTCCAGCATTTTCTTACATTCAGCTTGGACTATCCCTGCTTTAACATGTTCTGTTAGCCCCAGGGATTCCAGATCTGGCACCGCAGTATTTCCGAGATCCACTACATTTCCCTCACACGGTTCCACGTCCATCTTCCACTGTATGGAAGAGGTTAAGGTACTCTCCATAGCCCTTCATTGCAGAAATGTCCGCATGGAGTTTATACGACCTAATACTGCCCGAACGTTTTGTACACACTGTGCTTCCAGCCCACTGCACCATGAACTTCACCTTGCCTCTAACGAACACTTTCACTAACTGACTAAGCCAGGGAGTGGTTCCCTTTTACTGGCACGAACCACTCCCACTGGGGGCTAGACCAATCATTAACTGTCTCTTTACTCTGTCTGCCCCAGTAGTCTGTTTCTGGGCAGACTTAACATTTCATCTACTTAACTGCAGTTACTATCTTCTAACAGTATGCACTAAGCATATAACACTTACAATGCCTATCACACTCTATCTTATTTCCAAAATCTTATACTATACCTTACCCTGTGCTTAACCTATGCTCATCCTGGAATGTACTTTACTCACACTAGGTATTACCTTTAGAGTACCCACAAAGCAGTACTACTACCTGAAACACTATGCATTCCTACACATGACATACTTAAAGCTGCATGACATAGTTCACACTACAAATATCACAATAAAACGCAGTAAAACCACACAACACTATTCTTATAATACAATGCAGTCTTCAGGGCGGGGACAGGGCAGTCAACATCCATATATATATATATATATATATATATATATATATATATATATATATATATATGTGTGTGTGTGTTTAATCAACACGCCTGTTGCTGAGGCAGCAATAAAAAATTTCAACAGACACTTGTGGTACCTCAATGAGATTATGGTGGGTCTGGCTTTTTTTGACAGTGAGGTTCCAACCACAGAAAAGGTTGAGATGGTACTGACTCTGTAACACAGGTACTTTAGATGCAGAGACACAGAAACACAGAGCAGCCAGTACAGGGTTAATAAACAAGGGGGATTTACTGTAACAGGGTCAATCTCCACGCAGGGAGTAACAGGTGAAATATGGGGACAACAAGGGGAGTAGCAGGTAACAGACTATAAACGACAATTCACAGTTTGGCTAGATGTAGCAGAGTCGACACGGTTGTAATCGGCAGTTTTACACTAACTCTTGTTCTCAACAAGGCAGATGCCGGCTGATGCCGGTGTTTTCTTCTGGCTTCCCCGCCTAAACAATGCTCCGTCTTCTGGCAGCAGCGGGCGGTCTCCGGTTTGACCCACTGAGCCCCTAGTACATAACACTGCACCTCACTTGCTCGGCTCCACATCTTCTGGCGGCAGCGGACGGTCTCCGGTTTGACCCGCTGAGCCCCTAGTACATCACACTGCACCTCACTTGCTCGGCTCCACAGACCCTGAGTCTCTTCTCCCTCTAGCGAGACTTGACTCCCACTGTCAACTGCCTGCTTTCCCGCACAAAACTCCTTTTTCTCCCTCTTCCTAGACACGCCTCCAGCTCCTCGGTCACCTGACCCGTGAGCTCTGGCTCTGGACACGTCCCCAGCTTCCCGGTCACCTGACTCCTGTGCTCGCAGTCTGTCTTCCCCCTACAACCAGAAGCACGGCCCCGGCAGTTCCGGATCCCTTGTTCTGAAAGTACTTACACCCCGGTCTTCCCCCTTACACTCCCGCTCTCCTTTAACTCGCCATTCCTCGGGCGAGAGTTCCTTCACCAAACGTTCACATTCTTGGACTTCCTGAACGATACGTTGCCATATAAATTGATCTTGTTCGTAACGGTGAGGAGGCACTCCTGCTGTTGTCCGTTCTGACCGGCGTAACTCAGTTTGACCGATGGGGGGTGCAGGGACACTTGGATTCCCAATCTCCGCCTGCCCGATGGCTTCAACCGATGGTGTTCCCTCGCCCCCTGCACTGGGGACTGCAGGTAATCGAGTGCTGGGGCCACATCGTGGCTTGGGGCAACTGTGACAGGACCCTCTCTAGAAGCAGGTGATCCTTCTTCATCTTCGTCATCTTTAGACAGACAGGGCCGCAGCATACTACGGTGAACAACTCTGGTAGGGGCTCCTTCAGCCCCCTCGGGTTGAACTTCATACACAGGTCCTTCAGCACCAACCCTGCGCTTCACTCCGTGCAGGGTCCGTTCCCACTGCCTACTCAATTTGATACGGGGCCGCCTGTCTCGAACCAACACCCACTCCCCGAGACCGGTCTGGTCTCTAGTCGGGGTCACCACCGCAAACTTTGTGAAGTGGTCTGTCATCACTAGGCAATGTTCATACCCGAGATGCGCCGGTCCAACAGTCAAATAGTCGATCATCAGCACCTCCAAGGGGGCAGAAGGCACAATGATTTGTAAGGGGACCCACTGCTCTGGGGGCTTAACCAGCTCACAGCTCCAACATCTTCGACAAGTGTCTTCTATTGTTGCTCGCAGTCGGGGGTGGTACACCAGCCTCTGCAACCACTGAAATGTCTTCTCTGGTCCGAAGTGAGCCCCTCGTTCATGAGCCTCCTTAGCCACTACTCCGACCAAGTTCTCTGGGATCACCACTTGCCAAGTAATCCCGAACTCTCGCAGTAGCTGTACCCGTCGGTACAGAAGCCCATCTCGCAAAGAAAGTCTCTCCCATTGTCCCAGCATTTTCAGGGCTCCCAGGGACAGGGTACTCCTCTCCTTTAGACTGGGGACGTGTCTCAAAGCCATCCATTGACGTAATTGGGCGACTTCTTTGTCAGTCTGTTGAAGTCGGACCCAGTCGTCCCTTGTCTGCCCTATCACTTGTTCTTCTGACGTCTCTCCGATCTGTCCCTGTGCGGTCCCACGAAACTTCGGAAGCTAGGGACATCATCCGCTTCCAAATCTTCATCGCGGTCATGATCAGGCAGTTCATATGTCACTCTGGAGAGGACGTCGGCGTGAGTATTCTCTGCCTTAGACCGGTGGCGATCTTATACCGGTACCTGGCCATGCGGGCCACCCATTGCTGCTCCAGGGCCCCCAATTTCGCATTCTCCAGGTGAGCCAGCGGGTTGTTATCTGTTCTCACCAGTACTTCGGACCCGGACAAATACTCTGCAAACTTTTTGGTCATTGCCCAAACCAGAGCCAGCAACTCTAATTTGAAAGAGCTATAATTATCTGGGTTCCTCTCAGAGTCGTGAAGGGAGTGACTGGCGTACGCAATCATGCGCTCTTTCTCCTCCTGTACTTGGGATAACATGGCTCCCAGACCATGTAGGCTCCCATCAGTGTGGAGTAGGAATGGTTGGGAGAAATCCGCATAGGCAAGTATTGGGGCCTCGGTCAGGGCCATTTTTAGGGCACGGAAGGCCTCTTCCTGGCTGCTTCCCCACCGAATCGCCTGATTCTTGGAGCCCACCGGCACTCCCTTAAGTAGCTCCAGCAATGGGTTGGCTATGCGGGTGAAGTTCTTCACGAATCTTCGGTAGTACCCGGTAAGTCCCAGGAAGGCCCGAACATCCTTCACTGTCTTCGGGGTAGGCCACTCCTGTACGGCGGCCACCTTTTCCTAGGTGGGCCTGACTCCTTCACCGGACACAGTATGACCGAGATATTCGATCTGTTTGCGGAACAGGTGGCAATTCTGGGACTTCACCTTTAGGCCATGACTCTGTAGGCGACTCAGTACTTGCTCCAGTCACTGGAGGTGCTCCTCGAAGGTGGCGGCATAGACAATTATGTCATCAAGATAAATCAGTGTAGCCTCGAAGTTCAAATCGTCCAGGCACCTCTCCATCAGACTCTGAAATGTCCCGGGGGCGTTAGTCAGGCCGAAGCGCATCCGTTTGAACTCGAACAGTCCCATGGGTAATATGAACGTCGTCTTCGCAAGGTCATGTTCGGCCACGGGCACTTGCCAATACCTGCTGGCCAGATCCAAGGAGGAGAAGTATCTTGCCTTCCCTAAGGCCGACAGGGACTATTCGATTCGGAGTAGTGGGTAAGAGTCTCGTACTGTACAGGCATTTAGTCGTCTATAGTCCACACAGAACTGCAGGGTCCCATCCTGACTAGGACAATCGGGGCTGCCCACGGACTCTGACTCTCCCGTATCACACCATTCTGTAACATTTGGGCTAGCATTTCCTTGACCTCTTTATACATCTGGAGAGGTATCTGCCGGTATCGCTCCCGCACTGGGGCAGCGCTTCCCGTGGGAATCTCGTGGGTAATGGCTTTGGTGCAACCAAAATCATCCTCATGGCGAGCAAAGACTTCCTGGTACCGCTCCAGTACCTCCTCAACCTGCTGAACCTGTCGAGGTGAAAGTCCCGTCAACTCAGCCCGCATTTTTTCTAGGATTCTTCATCCCCCCTTCGCACTAGCACGGTGGGATTCTGGCAGCACGGTGACCGCCAGAGTCCAGGGGTCTCATCGTACAGTGGACAGCTGTACCACATCAGGTCGCACCAACTTCTCTGGCAT
Organism: Phyllobates terribilis; assembly: GCF_046119375.1. NCBI lineage: Eukaryota > Metazoa > Chordata > Amphibia > Anura > Dendrobatidae > Phyllobates > Phyllobates terribilis. The sequence goes on along the minus strand of NW_027362762.1, from coordinate 317,764,628 downwards.
TCCCAGAATCTGGGCTATTTCTGCCCTGGGAGGGATTGTGAGATCACCTTCGCCCAGATTAACGCACCGCACTATAAAGCTATGTGCCCACGATGCAGAAATGCTCAGGATTTTTTCCTGAGCGTTTCTGCATCTCCCTGTCAGAAAAAAATGCATGCGGATTGTACATGCGTTTTTCTGCCAGGGACATGCGGAAGTGAAGCGCTCTTCACTTGCATTTCCGCATGCGGGTTGACAAGCGCTTTCCAAGCGATTTTAGCATCACTTGAAAAGTGCTTGTCAACTTGGTCACACTATATAAATCCATGCAAACAGCATGGATTTATATAGTGTGACCGAAAGAATGGTAAAAAATAAAAAAATAAATATATACTTACCTTCCGATGGTCCCCGCAGTCTTGCTTCGCGCTCCGCCCTGGCTGCCGGCACATCGCGGTACACTGCACTGAAGGACCTGCCGACGTCAGCGTCGTGTGACCTGTCACATGACTTTGACATCAGCGCAGGTCCTTCAGTCCATCGCTAGCTTGCGGCATGAAAGGACGAGTGCAGCGGGGGCCGCCAGAAGGTAAGTATATATTTATTTTTTATTTTAGTCTTTTTTTTTACAGTTTTCTATGGTACCCAGGTCCGGAGGAGAGTCTCCTCTCCTCTAGACCTGGGTACCATCTGCACATTGGAATGCATGCATTCCGCATGTCCTTATCTAGTGAAGCGGAATGCACGCGTTCTAATGCAAGTCAATGGCGGCAAAAAAACAGCACTTCCGCAAAATAATTGGTAGTGCTGCTTTTTTTTCCGCAATGATAATCCGCAGCGGAAAATTCCGGAGCATGTGCACAGCACATGCGGATTATCATTGGGGAAAATGGCAGACCTTCTACCATGCATTTTTTAAGCATTTCTGCAGCGTTTTTGCTGCTGCGGAAATGCTTAAAAAACGCATCATGGCCACACAGCCTAATATTGCCACCCTGGACGCTGGCCAGTGTCCGAGCCACTAGGAGTCCGGGGGGTACTTTGTCCATCGATGTTGGTTCTATCTGAACTTCGACCCCCTCAAGAGATGTGCGGGTAACGTGAGTAGAGTTTGTCCTGGCGGTAAGGTGAGCGCCGTAGCTGCTGGTACTATTATTTTCCCCAGGACCTTCCCTTCACTCGACGTCTCCTGAGCCTGGGCGGCTCGGATTAATTGTTGAAAAACCCTCCTTTGGGGGGTTCGTGGGTCCCACCAGTCTAGAGGAATCTCCTTCAGCTCACTAATCAGGATTTGCCCGATCTCTTTCAGCACATTCATTCCGAGGGTCACCGGGGGTCCACTTCAGGTTTCCCCTGCAACCAAGACGACCCCTTTTTTTCCCACATCTTTTCCATACACTCGAATCTTCATTCATACCACCCCTGCGACCGGGATGGGTAATTGATTAGCTGCCGTGAGTCTAATGACTGGTCCCCATTCAGGCCGCGCTATCTCTGGAAATTGCTGTTGAAAGTAGCCTTCTGTCATCGTAGTCACCTGGGATCCCGTGTCAATCAGGCAGTGAACAGCCCGACCGCTTATTTCGGCCCATACAGTCGGGCTGGTGGAAACTAGGTCTTTGGGACTTCCTCCTTTTCTTTCCCCTTCCTTAGGCTCCGGGCTGTGTCCCCCAAACACGGAGCCCGTTAGTTTAACGGCTGCCGCGACAGGGGCTGCCCTCGGCTTGCACAGCCCCTGACGTAATGTCCTGCGCCTCCGCACTTCCAGCAGGTCATGTCTCTGTCTGTGTAGGGCTGCCTCACTTCTCTACGGAGCTCTTCTGCAGGGCGGGGCCTGAATTCAATTCTTTCCCTAACTGGGGCAATCGATCCGGGTATCTCTGGTGTCGGTGCAGGGGTCTTCTTGAGACTGGACCATTCACCCCGCATTTCCTGTATCTCCTCTCGCATCTCTCGAGCCCATTCCGGTTCAGCTGCAGGCAGGGTGGGTACCTCATTACTCCGGACCATCCCTGCCAGGGCCGTCACCCCCATCTCCTGCTCTCTCACACGTGCCTCCGCCCCCACTTCTAGAAAAGTCATACGTGGGTTAGCGCGCAGGCGCTCCCGCAAGGCCTGCTTCAGCTGCACATCCCTGAGGCCTGCCACAAATTGGTCCCTTAAGATCACGTCATGGGGGCCCATTACCAAATTCCCCATGTTGTCTTTTCTAGTGATATAGGCGACGCGCCCCCAGGGCCGTGGGGTACTCGGCAGCCGGGCCTCTGTGTATGCCAGTAGGGGAGTATCACGGTGGCTGGCCCGGTCCGTGACCCAGGGCGGTCACTGCGAAAGGGGGGGTACTTTTATATGGGGTTTTTGGGATTGTTCATGACGCCACCTGAGGATTGCGGCCAAAAGGAGCCGCCGCTGCGGATTAGTCATCTGGAGCTGGTGTTACGGCAGCAGGGGTGGTGTGGCTCTCCACAGGTAGAGCAAGCTCCAGGGCAGTGTAGGAAGATGGTGGTTGCGCTGGGCGTTGTAGTGCAGAGAGGGAACGATGGCGCAGATTAAAGAATGGAGTGCGGTGCAGTCATCCGAGTTTTTACTCACGGTTATTATGACAGTTCCACTGGTGCACTGTACAGTTGTCGGCCTTCCACGTCGCGCTGCGTTCACCAGGCAGGGGTTCAGCACTTCTTTGGGTAGATTAGGAGTACCGGACAGAACCCCACTTTCTCATGTTCCTAGCTAGACCGACTTCATGCTGGGTCTTTCTCCCTCCTGCCCTGCGCTGCCCACGCTCAATCCCGCTCGGGTGCTCTGAAGTCCCTCCTGTGCGTCGGAGTTCCCGGACCTGCTTGACCCTCACGGGGATTAGAATGCGGCTTCGGCAACTGACTATATAAGCCAGAAGCCTCCGGTTTTCCCAGCCGAGACCTGGAGTAACACGGCTGGACCAGATCTGGGTAGGTTTTGAGAAACCGCTGGACCACGAGGTTAAGCACATGGGCCAGGCATGGTACGTATGTGAACTCACCTCACTTCAGAGCCGCCACCAGGTTCCGGTCATTGTCACACATGACCATGCCTGGTTGTAGGTTCAGCGGTTTCAGAACTGTCCACAACACTTCAGTATTGTGCGGTTAGTCACCTAAGCTTATTTGCTTCAGCACAGCCTGTTGCCGCTTGGCCAAGGCAGTGTTGCAGTGCTTCCAGCTTGTGACTGATGTGGTCATTTCGGAGATGAAGGCTGAAGAGGAGGAGGAGGAGGTGCAGGAGCTGTAGAATGTGGGGGCAACCATGATTGATCCAGGGCCCGCAATCCTCGGCGTCAGAAGGACGTGTTCCATCCCAAGGTCCAACTGGATCCCGGCTTCCACTATATTAACCCAGTGTGCCATCAGCGAGATGTACCATCCCTGCCCACAAGCACTTGTCCACGTGTCCGTGGTTAAGTTGACTTTCCCTGTAACTGCATTGTTGAGGACACAGCTAATGTTGTGGGACGCGTGCTTGTGTAATCAGGGTCGGAACACCGGGAGAAATAGTGGTGGCTTGGGACCGAGTACTGAGGGAGGGCCACCACCATCAGGTTGAGGAAAACTTCCATCTCCACGAGCTTAAAATGCAACATTTTTAGCGCAAGCATTTGCGAAATTAGTGAATTTAGTAGTGTGGACTGTGAGGCATTGGCTGTGTATTTGCGCTTGCGTTCCAAGCACTGGGGTAGGGACAACTGAACGTTGCGCTGGGACAAGTTGGTGCTAGTTGATATTGTGCACTGACAGATGCAGGGGGGGAGGCATCTTCACATGCACCATGGACAGGGGATTGGCGTGCATGCACAGCAGCGGAAGAAGCAGTGGTGTCACTCGCAGACACTGTTTCTGAACTCTGGGGTTCGGCCCACTTAGTCGGATGCTTTGCTGCCATGTGCCTGAGCATGCTGGTGGTGGTCAGGCTGCTAGTTTTGCTACCCCTGCTGATGCTGGCCTGGTAGGTGGTGAAAATGGCCTTTTTGGTGTTATCTGCAGAGTCTTTAAAAAACAACCAGACTCGGGAAGATCTAACAGTTGTACTGGCAACTTCCGGCATGTTGGTGTTATGGGGAACGCTTTCACGCCTTCTGTCTGCAGCCACCACACTGCTTCTTCCTGCCTGTTGTGGTGCTACGCCTCCCTCCCCTTGTGTTTTGCTGTGCTCACTCTGTATGTCCCCCTGCCAGGTTGGGTCAGTTACTATATCATCTACCACCTCATCTTCCACACCCAGGTCCTCCTCCTGACTTTCTGCCAATTGTGTCTCATTATCATCCACCTCTTGCGACAGTAATTGCACTTTCCCACCATTGCCTTCATTTGATCGTGGCTGCTCAACTATTTAGGCATCGCTACACGCATTTGACTCGCCCCCTGGGCCGTGGGGCACGCGGATCCGGGCGATAGGGGAACGATGGGGGTAGTAGTGGCGGCCCGGTCCCGCGGCTCAGGGTGGTCAGACCAATGGTAGCCTGCTACGTACTGACGATAAAGTCCGACTACGCCACCCGTGGATTGCGGCTATTAGGAACCGCCGCTGCAAGGCAGTCCTCTGGGGCTGATGATGTATGCAGCTGGGATGGTGTGACTCCCCACGGGAAGAGTGCGGCCCCAGGGCAGTGTAGTGAATGGTGGGAGTGATGGTGGTGAGAGTCCCAGTACCGGTAGTGCAGGAGGAGCGAAAGAGCACACAGACAACGTACTGCAGTCCAATGTCTTTTACTCACAGTTCAGGTACTACTGGTCACTTCTGTACAGGTAGTGACCGCCCGAGCCATGCTGCGTCCACCAGGTGAGGGGCTCGGTCAACTCCCAGGCAGTTCAGAAGTATGGCTCAGGACCCCCTTTTGTCCTTTCTCTGGCCTGCCTCACCAGTGACCCACTTTTGTCCAGCTGCCGCGGACTTGTGCGGTTAAACGTGGGCCCCGTCCTCCGCTGTCCTATATGGTGCCTTCCTAGCAGGTTTGATGAGGTGTCGCACTAATAAATGATCACGACGACCGGTCTTTGGCTGAGGGTAGTTTCTCCTCCACCAACTTGGGATCCGGTACCCTTAATCTGCCTGACCCTTCACCCTGGATTCTCGTGGGTTCTTAGGGTCACTTCCACCTTCTTGTTCCTGAGCCCTTCTGTTTCTCTGTCTCTTCTTCTCCTTTTCTGTTCCTTCCTGTTCCTTTCTCTTGGAGCTGGGATGAGCCACAATCTAAGCTCCCCTTCACCTCCTCCTCGGCCTCTCACTAGGCCCTTCTGGAGTAGAGCTCCTACAGAGCCTCTACTCCCTGTCTTCTCCTCTCTGGACAGAACCCAGATCTAAGATTGTGCCCACCTTTTATACCTCCCTCTGACCATGAGCCCAGGTGACTAGCAACCAATGAGCTCCTTCCTACGCTCGGGAACCAACCCCTATCTGCCCCTACAGCACTGGGTGTTCCACCCCCCTCCCCACTCCAGGCAGGGACATAGTCGGTCGTGCCTGCACTTCTGTCTAGTGGGAGCACCATTGAGCTGTCCCTCGGAAATGGGGTGTGTGTGCTGTATGCAGCTAACTGAGCCCTGGTCCACACTCCAACTTACCTGGGAGTGGAATATCACACCTCTGGTCTGAGGTGCAATACACCTGTAGCGGCCGAACCCTCGGGGCGCTACACATTGTCCTCTTTTTCCGCTTGAAGCTGGCTGGGCAAGATGCCTTAATCTATAAATGGAAAAGTGAACATCTCTTCTGAGTGTCCAAGTGTGGGATCAGTTGTCTCCGGGCACTCAGCATGGTGGGAGGAAGGAGGATCAGGGTGCGGAATATGCGGTCTAGACTCACGGCTATTGAGACTTGACTGTGTGGAAGACAGGGTGGCGGTGGTGGTGGCAAAGTGACTGGAAGCATTATCTGCTATCCAACCAACAACCTTTTGACACTGCTCTGTTTTCAATAGTGGTGTTCTGCAGTCCCCTAGTAATTGGGAAAGGAAGGTCGAGCAACAAGATGTGGGTGTTTGTTGTGGCACAATTTCAGCTTGCCCATGGTCTCGGTTCCGGCCTCTGCATGCACCATCACCTTCACGTCCACTTCCTCGTCCCTTGCCATGTGCCTTGCCCATTTTAAATAGAGGACAATATTTTCCACGTTCACTACAAATGGCTGGATTTGAACCGCAGTTATATATGATACGTCTGACGGACAACCACGGTTTTAAATAGCTGGCCTGTAGTTAATATTCTTCACAGTGACCTCGTGTGAATAGCTTCACTGACACACTGCAACAAAATGTAAATGGAGGCCAGAAATGTCTGAATTTGGACCGCAGTTATATGTGATACGTCTGACAGACAACCACGCTTTGAAATAGCGGGCCTGTAGTTTACTGTTCTTCACAACGACCTCATGTGAATATCTTCACTGACACACTGCAACAAACTGTAAATGGAGGTCAGAAATGGCTGAATTTGGACCGCAGTTATATGTGATACGTCTGATGGACAACCACCGTTTAAAATAGCGGGCCTGTAGTTTACTAATACTATTCTTCACAGTGACCTCATGTGAATAGCATCACTGACAAACTGCAACAAAATGTAATAGGAGGCCAGAAATGGTTGATTTTGTACCGCTGCTATATGTGATATGTCTGACAGACAACCACGGTTTTAAATAGTGGGCCTATAGTTTACTAATTCTATTCTTCACAGCAACCTCGTGTGATTGACTTCACTGACACACTGCAACAAAAAGTAAATGGAGGCCAGAAATGGCTGATTTTGTACCACAGTTATATGTGATACGTCTGACGGACAACTACAGTTTTAAATAGCGGGCCTGTAGTTTACTACTTGAGTCAAAGCTTTTATTGTGATCCAAAATGTTATGCAAAATTTTCTAATTTATCTTGTGCTCTACGATGAGCACTGATATTGGGGTTTCCATTTAAATCTTCAAGTAACGTAATTCAGATGAAACCCCCAAGAGATCCATTCACTATAATGAGGCAGCAGAGTTACTGTGGACTCCATCTGGCTCTTTTTAGCGGTGCCCTTTTTTTCAGAGGTTCATAAAACTGTGGCCAACAGCACTTTATGGATGCTTAATAAAAAGACAGACACCGTGGGATCTCAGGCCTCCATCTGCTTCATTACAGGGAATCTTCCACCTGGGGTTCCATCTGAATCATGTATTTCAGAGATTTACATGGAAATCCCGGTGTAAGTGCTTTGCGCATAGCGCAGGATAAATGTGAGCTGAGCCTTACTGTGATCTTTGGGAGGCAGAATGAACAAATCAGCAGCAGGTGAAGAATTGGTTCTATTTATTTTTTATGCCGTTCCTCATGCGGTATAAGTGATTAGGTGACTTTATTCTTCAGATCAGTGCGGTTACAGTGACAACAGATTTTTATCAGCTTTTTATGTTTGGCAGCTGTCACACACTAAAAAATGTTGTTGTTTTTTCACAAAATAGTTTTTGCATCGCCATATTTTGAGAGCTATAATTTTTCCATATTTCGGCCGACAAAGTCATGTAAGGGCTTGTTTTTTCCGGGACAAGTTGACGCTTTTATTGGTGCCATTTCCGGCATGTGACATTTTTTGATCGCTTTCTATTCAGGAATTGGAGTTTGGGGGGTTCTTTTATGCCGTTATGCGTATGGTAAAATTGATAAGGCAGCTTTATTCTTCTAGTCAGTACATTTACAATGATGCTACAGTTATATCTTTTTTTTATATTTTGGTGCTTTTACACAATAAAAACAATTTTATATAAAAAAAAAATTTGCATAGCTTTATTCTGAGAGCTTTTTTATTTTTCGGTTGATGGAGCTCTATGGCGGCTTGTTTTTGCGAGACAAGATGACATTTTCAGCGGTACAATTTTTATTTACATTCGTCTTTTTGATCGCTTTTTATTCCACTTTTTGGTCGGAGGTATGATAAAACATTGTTTTTATATATATATATATATATATGTATTTATATAAGGTATATTTTTATTATTATTATCATTATTTTGTGATTTTTTAAAAAACGATTTTTACTACTTTTTTATACTTTTTTTTCACTGTTTTACTTAGCCTCACTATGGGACTTTCACTTTCTGCAGTCTGATCACTGCTATAAGCCTATATAGTTATGCTTTATAGCTGTCAGCCCTGCAGACACAAATTAGTTAGATCATGCACTGTGCATGATCTTACTACCTTGCTAGTGCCGGGTGACCCGGATGTCGTCATGACAACATCGGGTCACCATGGCAACGATCGGGACCATGCGATGACGTCACAGACTCTTCGATCCAAGAGCAGAGGGACTTTTGTCCCTCTGCTTGCTCGCTAAATGCAGCGAAATTCAGCGATCGCAGCATTTAGTTAAAGTGGCAGGTGTCAGCTGTCAGAATCAGCTGACACCCGGCTGCGATCGCGCGTGCACAGCCTCTGTGCGCGGGCGATCACCGAGACGTATCCATATGTACCTGGTCATTAAGGCCCAGGCCACAGGAACGTATAGATACGTCTCACGTCATAAAGGGGTTAATGTTGAAAAATGTAACATAATACACATTAGCCAGATTAATTGTATTGCTGCTGTGATAGATTGGCTCACTCAGCCGCACATAGTGGTAGACAGAGGAACACTGTCTCCTTAAATCTTTCACTGGTTTTATTAAAAATACTTCATAAAACCAAGGCAACGTTAGCAAAACAAACACGGCCTTCCCAGCCTAACAGGAAAACAAAAACATAACGTATGGCTCAGTCTTTATTGCTACAGGAATCCTCCCGCTTCAGGAACAATCAACACAAGGTCAAGCTTTCCTTAACATGAAAACACAGCTCCAGATCTTGCACCTCCAGGCCCACACACACACACTGCTCTAGAAAGCAGTCCCCTGGACTCCTCCCACTCTACAGCTGTTCAATCATCCTAGCACTAAGCATGGCTGATTAACGCCTCTCAGCACTTAGGTGTGCTGTATGATTTTTCCTAGGTTTATATTATTGAAGCTAACAACCTCAGTGCTACACATCTCCCCTCTAGTACTTTGCCAGTGATTTTGTCAAACTGCATATACACTTAATTTAATCAAAGAAAGCTAAGAGAACAGGAAAAGGAACAGGAGTAGAATTTAGGAATAATTTTTATAAGTAAACTATGCAGTAGAACACAATGTCAAGAGGCAGTCGCAAAAGTAGATAAAATTTATTGTGCATAAAAAGAGCGATAAAAAATAGTGACTCCAATGTAACATTGCTGCCCCCCCCCCCCCCTCTATTTTATTTCACTTGGTGCCAGCACGCCTCCCTTTTAGCCCAAGTGGTTTTAAAATAGCAGGAGATTGCAATAGGAGTACCACCTAGTTTTTGCTTTCAGCTTTGTCTGAGAACATGTGGAAAGCAAGTTGTTTAGATCCTTTCTCTTGGTGTTAGTGATGTGTGATGGCCATTGTTTTTGTAGTGCTGTACCTGTCGGGTGGGGTGACCTAGGGCTTTAGGTGTTATGCGCTATGCAGAGAGACCCATCAAGACTGGCACCAAACCAGCAAAGGCGCAGCCACAGATGCACTTGGTGCTAGCTGCCCAGCTAGGCGAACCTTTGAGGGTCGGCAATACTCTTCACCCAGCTTCCAGCAAATAGAAGGGGGACTTTGTCAGAGTCCTTCCCAGGCCCACTGTCACTGGACAGCTGGCGTCTGGTACAACACACTGCTGGCACCACTCACCTCCACAGCCCATAGGAACTGCAATAAACAGCACATGAATGAGCAGGGAACAGAGTTAAATAACCCGCCTAATGATCAGGTTTTGACTACATCCCAATCTTCCCCAGATAGCCACTCCCTGCTAGCTAGCACAGCAGAATGGACATAATCCCACCATTGCCTAGTGCCAGACACAGCAGCATCCTGCATTGCCTGGTAACTGGGGAAGTCAGTGGGAGACACAGCGACCCAAGTCCTCACAAATCCTACAACACCAGAACGCAATGCTCCATAAGATAAAATACTAGATGCAGTAGTTTTTGATGTGGGGTGCAATCATTTTTGTATTAGCTAATTTGAGTAAAATTGAAGATTTTGTAATGTATGTTAACTTTACTTTCATGCTATGGGTTAAAAAAATGTTCTATGAAACTCACTCTTATCAAAATTTTGGTAACTGTTCTTGTGTTCAGTGAGATATTGATTAAAATCTAACTTTTCAAGGTTGTGTACTTATTTATGCTGAACACTGTATATTAATGTTAGTGGGTTTCGGGCAGGAGGCAAATGGGTAGCTCTTATCTGACTGCTTCTGTAACTAATTGCTTTCAACTCAGCAGAGAAGTTAACCCAAACGTTTCGTACATTTTGGAGAAGTAACTACACGAGATGAGTGGATCTGAGAATATTGGAATTTACCAAATCACACAAATGTCATCAGGAAATGCAATTCGCAGCAAAGTTTTTCTCTGTGAATTGAATGTTCCTTAATATGCTGTAGGGTGTTTTCAGACCACACAACATAATACAAGTAAGATGTAAAAAAAGAAGTAAAACTAATACTTACCTTATTGCTCACATGTGATTCCACATCTACTGCATACTGACTGCCATTTGGTCTTCCACGCCTCTTCTTTTTCGAATGCCACATTCCATATGTCATCACTTTATTTCAGTACTTCTGGCCACGACCAGGAATCAGATGTCCCTCCCTATGTGCCGACATAACATATGTCGTGACGTCACAACGTTGTGACATATGTCATAATGTCATGAGGTTACAAAAATGTGGCACTCAATGGCAGAAAGAAAGAGGCGCAGAGGACTGGATGAAGGGCAGGGAGCAGCTGGGGCAATGGCATAGATGAGAGGTGAGGCGAAAAGATTTTTTTTTGTTTTTTAACCTTTTGTTGGCTTTCTATTGCTCAACATATTGGTGGTCAGATATTTTTCATATAAGAAACGGGATTTCTTGAAAGGGGAGACCTCTTTTAAGGGGTTGTCCATTACTCTGACAACCCCATCTCAATCAGCATGTTTGACCCCAGTAAAATAACAACACTTATGCTCCCCTTCGGTGTCGGTGCCATTCCAGCTGTGTCAGTACTTGCTATTCCAGGGCTTGTGTAACATTTTTATGTCACGCTATCCCTGCACCCAATCAGCGCTGACCTCCCATTCCCCACCTTAAGACGATTCAGACATCAAGAGGAAGTCAAAGCTGAAGCTGGCAACTCACTTCCACTTGATGTTTGATTCGCCCGAAGGCGGGGAGCGTGAAGCCAGTGTTGTTTGGGAGCAGGGATCGCATGACATAACAATGGTTCCGGCACCGAAGTTGAGTGTAAGTGTTGTTATTTTATTGTGGGTAAACATGATGATTGAGACGGGGCTATCCGAGTTGTAGCCAATCCCTTTAAGTCTTGGGAAACACAAACCATACTACTGACCAGGACAAGAGTATACGTTAATCAGCAATATCAAGTGTGAATGCCACTGTTTTATACATGTATTAATTGTACCATCAATAAAATTACTTTTTTCCATAGCAATTATTGTTATATAGTTATTTTGGTAGTAACTATGTCTAAACGGTTTTATATTAAGTTTGTGGTATAGATTAAGAATATGACATTGGTTTTGCCAGATTGACTCTAGTTTCAGAGATATTTAATAATTAATTAATTACAGTGGAATTCTGGCTTCAAAAAGTCGCTTTTATATTATTGTAAGCCTAATTGAAATACACAATAATTATATGGAATATTTCATTCATTACCTAAGACACTGTTAAAGAGTAGTGTTGAGCGAGCATGCTCGACACTGCTCGGTACTCGCCCGAGCATCTCACTACTCGGGCTGTTCGGCGAGCACCGAGCATTTCGGGTTACTCGGGCAGGAGCTCGGGTCTCCGCCCTGCATGTTTGGCGCTCTTTACAGAGCCAATGAACATGCAGGGATTGCCAGCCAGTCACTGTAATGCCGCAGCCATGTTGGTTGTGGGCATTACAGTGATTGGCTGGCCACACAGCATCACCTCGAGTATTAAAAACCGGGCGCAGCCATCTTGGACACAGTTGCTCCGGATCAGACAGTGTAGGGAGAGTGCTGCTGAGCTAGGGAGAGATTTCTACTGAAAAATAGGTAGTGTAGAGTCTCTAAAGCCTGCAAAATCAAACAAACAGTTCTTCTGAGGACTAATATCCATCCTAGATATCAGGCAGGCTGTATAGGAGATGCAGTGGTTATACCAACAAACATTGCATTACAGTCCTGTGTGCTGCTGCTGTTCAAATTGCTAGACTTAGCCCCAGGTCTCAGGGGCCAGGAAAAATCCTTTTTTTTCATCTAAATCCTCTTTTTTTTTTTTTTCTCAGTCAGACTGTACAAATACCCGTCACATGAAAACAGTTTCAGTTTCATTTTTGAACATTTTATTGTGAGCCCGTAAAAGTGGCTTAATACCTCTGACCACGTTGTTGACAGCAGTGACCTGGGGGTCAGAAATGCTTCCTGGGGCGATCCCCATGCTGTACCCATGTCATTTGCGCTCTGTCACTATCGTTTTGGGCACTTTTTAGGCTTTCTACAGACTGCCGGGGGTGCCGCCGCAAAAATGATCGGGTCTTCCATAGACTAACATTGGGCTCGTTGCTCGGGTCGAGCACCCGAGTATCACGGTGAGCTCGGCCTGAGCTTCGAGCACCCGAGCATTTTAGTGCTCGCTCAACACTATTAAAGAGTTATAAGACAGACAAAAAGACCAAAGGCTATTGCATTTGTTATCACACATAAGTCGCACTGGGGGAATGCATTATGTTCATGAATGAATTATCTAAAAAACTAGAACCAATTCACCAAAAGTAATGGGATTTTTTAATTCAGCACACTCAAAATACCCTAAATCCATTCAAAAAGCCTTGTCACCTGAAAAAGATTGTTTTTTGTAGACCTGTATTATCATTGATCATCTTCTTTGCTGTCTTTGACTAGCAGTGATGAGCGAGCATGTTCGCTACAGCTCGGTGCTCGCCCGAGTATCTTACTGTTCGACATGCTTGGCACTCGCCGAGTATTTTTGGGGTTGCTCGGCGGGAGCTCGGGTCTCCTCCCTGCATGTTTGGAGCTCTTTAGAGCGCCAATGAACATGCAGGGATTGCCTGCCACTCACTGTAATGACGTAGCCCTGTTGGCTGTGGCATTACAGTGATTAGCTGGTCGCACAGCATCATCAGGTCTATATCAGACCTGGCGCCGCCATGCTTATCACAGTCACTCCGGAATCAGACAGTGTAGGGAGAAGTGGTGCTGAGCTAGGGAGAGATTTGCTTGTTTCTAGTTAGTGTAGGTGTACCAAACTATATTAGAGACACATATCCATCTCAACAAACAGTCCTGCTGAGGACTAATCCATCTGCAGAGATATCAGGCAGGCAGTGTATGTGGGCAGGCAGTGTAAATAGCAGACTGCAGTGCACATAGGACAAGAGGCTCCATTCCATTTTTGTCTGCTGCTGCTGCTGTTAGATATTTCTAGAAATAGGCCCAGGTCTCAGGGGCCAGGAATAATTTAGTTACTGTAGGTGTACAGACTATATTAGAGACACATATCCATCTCAACAACCAGTCCATCTGAGGACTAATCCATCTGCAGAGATATCAGGCAGGCAGTGTATATAGGCAGGCAGGGTATATAGCAGACTGAAGTGCACATAGCACAAGAGGCCCCATTACAGTTCTGCCTTCTGCTGCTGTTAGATATTTCTAGACAAAGGCCCAGGTCTCAGGGGCCAGAAATAAATTTTTTTGGATCTTAATCTTCATTATTTGCTTAAAAAGCAATCCAGAGAACACAGTTTTTCTGTGCCATTTGATTGTTGGCACTGCAGAATACAGTCAGGTCCTTTCCATATTACAGCACTAAAACTCCAGCTATTTAAAACTGTGGTTTGTCCGTCACACGAATCACATATAATTGTGCTAAAAATACTGCCATTTCTGACCTCCATTACAAATTTTTTCAGTGTGTCAGTGAAGCAATTGATACCAGATTGCTATTCAAAATAGTTAGCTACAGGCCAGGTATTTAAAACTGTGTTTTCTCCGTCACACGGATCACATAAACATTTTCAGAAAATACTGCCATTTATGACCTCCATTAAAAATTTGCGATCACGAAATGGGGTCACCGATGGGCAGGGTAAGTGATGCGCTTCCAGCCCGGCGCTGTTAAATGCCGCTGTCAGAGATTGACAGCGGCATTTAACTGGTTAACAGCCATGGGTGAATCGTGATGCTGACGTCATGCTGACAGCCGGCTTCCAGCAGTTACACATCGGGGAGCTGATGGTCCATCAGCATGACGTTGGCAGTCATGCCCCATCAACAGAGTAGAGTAGAAGACAAACCGCTGCTCTGTGATGTCAGCGGAATGTGCAAGAATCGACAGAAGGAGCGGTCAGTGACCGATCTGTGCCCATTTAGATATGCGCTGGGCAGCACAGGCAGGTGGGTAGCAACCACCTGCCTGTTAGTTCTTAAGCCCACAGTAAAGAAAATAATATAGTTTTGAATAACCTCTTTAAAGCTGCTCTACAGGTCTCCATACACTACTATATTTGAGGACAGCATAGAACAGAGATGGAAAAATTGAGCTTGGAGATTTATACAATAGGATTCAGTATTTTCATGAAAAATTCTGTTGAAAAGCTGCCTGAGGTCTTAGAGAACACCTGTGAGCGTTGTCTTCCACACTTAGCAACACAAAGAATGGCACACAGGAAAACTAGACAGTTTGATAATTAGAGCTATTTACATGAAATACTGAATCAAATCATGGAAACGATGTATTCCAGTATCTTTCTCTATATATTATACTGTAATCTAATATGGAAACGTAGGGGGGACCTGTCAGATCCTCAATAAAAAATCCTTAGGTTCTTTGAGCGCCTAAACTTTTGTTAGCATATGTCTCTATGTCTCCACCAAATTCATTCTCTGGAAGCAGTATGAAAAAAGAGGATACATATCTTATGGCTATTTTTTCATATGTTACATTATTTCCTTTATGTTTTAAAGAAACAATAATATAATGTGATGTGCTTTTTGTTTTATTTTTAAGATGTTAGATGTACATTTGTTCAAAAAATGTAGAGAAAATAAATGGAATGAGAAAGTAAATTACAGAATGCAGTTATTGCTGTTAATCACCAGAGGGTGCTGTTTATCACTTTTAGCACAATAACTGGTAATCAAATTTTAAGTGAATTTGTTTCTTCCACAAGGTCTGACTTACATAAATTTACAAAAAAAACGACAAGAGGTCAATAATGATGGTGCAATATATTAAATATTTTATTGGTCAAGAGTGAGTGTACAAGGGATGGAATAACAAAAAAGAAAAAGCGAGCGCATAGTCCAGGTGGCAAATCAATATGGGAATTAAAAAAGATAGTCCCAAATGAATTGATTTAATAAATGGATAATTAAATAAATAAATAAATAGATGGCTGTGAGGTATCAAAATACATACAAGGTTACAGCTGTATAAATAGCACTGGTGCACAAACACGATATCAAAGAGTAAGAATATACAGGTGTATTCCACAAAATTATAATATCATCAAAAAGTTAATTTATTTCAGTTCTTCAATACAAAAAGTATTATATAGAGTAATTTCAAACATAGTGATCTATTTCAAGTGTTTATTTCTGTTAATGTTGATGATTATGGCGAACAGCCAATGAAAACACAAAAGTCATTATCTCAGTAAATTAGAATACTTCATAACAACAGCTTGAAAAATGTTTTTAAAATCCGAAATGTTGGCCTACTGAAATGTATGTTCAGTAAATGCACTCAATACTTGGTGGGGGCTTCTTTTGCATCAATTACTGCATCAATGCGGCGTGGCATGGAGGCGATCAGCCTGTGGCACTGCTGAGGTGTTATGGAAGCCCAGGTTGCTTTGATAGCAGCCTTCAGCTCGTCTGCATTGTTGGGTCTGGTGTCTCTCATCTTCCTCTTGACAATACCCTATAGATTCTCTATGGCGTTAAGGTCAGGCGAGTTTGCTGGCCAATCAAGCACAGTGATACTGTTGTTTTTAAAACAGGTATTGGTACTTTTGACAGTGTGGACAGGTGCCAAGTCCTGCTGGAGAGTGAAATTTCATCTACAAAAAGCTTGTCGGCAGAGGGAAGCATGAAGTGCTCTAAAATTTCCTGGTAGACGGCTGCGCTGACTTTGGTCTTGATAAAACACAGTGGACCTACACCAGCAGATGACATGGCTCCCCAAACCATCACTGATTGTGGAAACTTCACACTAGACCTCAAGCAGCTTGGATTGTGGCCTCTCCACTCTTGCTCCCGACTCTGGGACCTTGATTTCCAAATGAAAATTGGAACTCTGGGACCTTATGGAATGTGTCAATGACTGCTTTCTGGACATCTGTCAAGTCAGCAGTCTTCCCCATGATTGTGGAGCCTACTGAAACAGACTAAGGGGCCTTTTTAAACGTTTAGGAAGCCTTTGCATGTGTTTTTTGTTAATTATTTTAATTTATTGAGATAATGACTTTTGTGTTTTCATTGGCCTTAAGCCATAATCATCAACATTAACAGAAATAAACACTTGAAATAGATCACTCTGTTTGTGAGATGCACCTGTAGATAAATAAAGGTAGCCATTAGTCATTCACCCATGAGTAAGTATATATGGTATCTATAAACTCAGGATAAAGTGCTACAGGCAAAAGGTGTTATTGTGCAAAAGTGCCGAACTTTTTACTTTGTCCAGAAAATCAAATCAAAATTTGATGAAATATGCTATTTAGGCTGCTCAGTGAACTCTTGTGCACCACTGGTTTTGAATGTCCTTGCCTCCGTCTTTATTTATTGGCTTGCCCCCGTCTTTATTTATTGGCTTGCCCAGGACAAGTACTGCCTGCAGAGAAAGTTCAAGCTAGGGCTAAGAGTCTTTAGAGAGTGGGGCAAACACTCACAAAAACAGTAGTGCACTGAGAAGCTCAGCTATTCCCAGGGTGCACTCTCTACGATATTCAGGACATTTCATAAAAGTACATTTTCTGGAGAAATGAGAAAGTGATCCGAAAATTAAAAGTGCAGTTTTTTTAGAGGCTATTTCCCCAACAAGGCTATAAGCTTACTTTGAATTCTGAGAAACACACTCTCTTTAACGCCCAATGTATGAGCACCCACAATATAGCCTTAAAATGAGGCTTATCTTAAAGTTTAACAGATAAGCATCCAAGGTTGTCCAAAAAGGGTATGAAAAACAGATTTCTTTTAACATTCATCATTTATTGTAATCCTCAAACATCTGAAAGCAATTAAAAAATGTGTAGTACGCTTGTATAGGTCAAACAGAAATATGAGATAATATAAATTATATATATAAGGTGGCTAATGGTCGCGTAGTCGATGGGAGGTATGTGTCACAGAGATGGCTGGTCTCTGTGATGTAACCCGGAGTGATTATCTAGTGCAAGTAAACACTAAGAGGATCGTTTGGTGCACCTGGGACCGGGTTACGGGTAGTTTAGAGAGTTGGGCAGGTCTAGCTACGCACATACCTCACCTCTGGGTGTGGTTACCAGCCTATATAATGGAGGCTGCTGTTTGACACATGGTCTGTGTGTCTGGAGGGAGAAGGCCTCCTGTGTGTGATTGTCTCCAGACTGATCTGTGTGCTGGATGCCTACCAGCCTGTGTGACCACAGTGCTGGCTAACCAGAGACTTTTCTGAAAGGACTGTTTTCTTTGTTTTTGCCTGCACTAAAGGCTGTTTGTTTGCATTTTGCTTTTGACCGGTTTATGAAGACAATAAACCATTATGGACATTTAAAGGAACATGCCTCCTGTTTACCTCTCATCGCACCTGAGTGAGCACCATCCCTACATTATATATATATATATATATATATATATATATATGTATATATATATATATATACAGTGAGGAAAATAAGTAGTTCACACACTACCAATTTTGCAAGTTTTCCCACCTACAAAGAATGGAGAGGACTGTAGTTTTTATTGTAGGTACACTTCAACTGTGAGAGACAGAATCTAAAAAGAAAGAACAGAAAATCACATTTTATGATTTTGAAATAATTAAATTGCATTTTATTGCATGAAATAAGTATTTGATCACCTACCAACCAGCAGGAATTCTGTCTCTCACAGACCTGTTAGTTTTTCTTTCAGAAGCCCTCCTACTCTGCACTTATTACCTGTATTCATTGCACCTGTTTGAACTTGTTACCTGTATAAAAGACACCTGTCCACATACTCAATCAATCACACTCCAACCTCTCCACCATGGCCAAGACCAAAGAACTGTGTAAGGACACCGGAGACAAAATTGTAGACCTGCACAAGGCTACAGGTAGTGATGAGCGAGCATGTTCTGTTAACCCTTTCGGCAAGCATGCTCGGGTGCTCGCCAAGTATCTTCAGCGTGATCGGGTGTTATGTTTCAGTCACTCCATGTGCATGATTTGCGACTGTTTGACAGCTTTAATACATGTGAGGAATGCCTAAGAAACAGGCATTCCTCACATGTATTAAAGCTGTCAAACAGTCGCAAATCATGCTCACGGAGTGACTGAAACATAACACCCAAGCACGCTGAAGATACACGGTGAAAACCCGAGTATGCTCAAAAATCTCGAGTAACGAGCATGCTCGCTCATCACTAGCTACAGGACAATAGGCAAGCAGCTTGATGAGAAAGCAACAACTGTTGGCACAATTATTAGAAAATGGAAGAAACACAAGACTGTCAATCTTCCTCGGTCTGGGGCTCCATACAGGATCTCCCCTCGTGGGGTAAGGATGATTCTGAGAAAGGTCAGGAATCAGCCCAGAACTACATGGGAGGACCTTGTCAATGACCTGAAGAGAGCTGGGACCACAGTCTCAAACATTACCATTAGTAACACACTAAGCCGTCATGGATTAAAATTCTGCAGGACATGCAAGGTCCCCATGCTCATACCAGTACATGTACAGGCCCGATTTAAGTTTGCCAATGACCATCTGGATGATCCAGTGGAGGCATGGGAGAAGGTCATGTGGTCAGATGAAAACAAAACAGAACTTTTTGGTATCAACTCCACTCGCCGTGTTTGGAGGAAGAAGAAGGATGAGTACAACCTCAAGAGCACCGTCCCAACTGTCAAGCATAGTGGGGGAAACAGCATACTTTTCTGCAAAGTGGACAGAACGATTGCACCGTATTGAAGGGAGGATGGATGGGGTCATGTATCACAAGATTTTGGCCAACAACCTCCTTCCCTCAGTAAAAGTATTGCAGATGGGTCATGGCTGGGTCTTCCAGCATGATAATGACCTGAAACACACAGCCAGGGCAACTAAGAAGTGGCTCCATAAGAAGCATTTCAAGGTCCTGGAGTGACCTAGCCAGTCTCCAGACCTGAACCCAATAGAATATCTTTGGAGGGAGCTGAAACTCAATGTTGACCAGCGACAGCCCCAAAACCTGAAAGATCTGGAGAAGTGAGCCAAAATCCCTCCTGCAGAGGGTGCAAACTTGGTCAAGAAGTACAGGAAACATCTGACCCCTGTAATGCAAACAAAGATTTCTGTAGCAAATACTAAGTTCTGTTTTTCTATTGTATCAAATAGTTATTTCATGCAATAAAATGCTAATTAATTATGTAAAAATCATACAATGTGATTTTCTAGATTTTTTTTAAGATTCTGTCTCTCACAGTTGAAGTGTACCTATGATAACAATTACAGACCTCTCCATTCTTTTTAGGTGGGAAAACTTGCAAATTGGCAGTGTATCAAATACGTATTTCCCCCACTCTATACAGTTAGGTCCATATATATTTGGACATAGACAACATTTTTTTAATTTTGGTTCTAGACATTACCACAATGAATTTTAAACAAAACAATTCAGATGCAGTTGAAGTTCAGACTTTCAGCTTTCATTTGAGGGTATCCACATTAAAATTGGATGAAGGGTTTAGGAGTTGCAGTTCCTTAACATGTGCCACCCTGTTTTTAAAGGGACCAAAAGTAATTGGACAGATTAAATAATTGTAAATAAAATGTTCATTTCTAGTACTTGGTTGATAACCCTTTGTTGGCAATGACTGCCTCAAGTCTTGAACTCATGGACATCACCAGACGCTGTGTTTCCTCCTTTTTGATGCTCTGCCAGGCCTTCACTGCGGTGGTTTTCAGTTGCTGTTTGTTTGTGGGCCTTTCTGTCTGAAGTTCAGTCTTTAACAAGTGAAATGCATGCTCAATTGGGTAGAGATCAGGTGACTGACTTGGCCATTCAAGAATATTCCACTTCTTTGCTTTAATAAAGGGTCCGGTCGGTCTGTGAGCAAGCATAGAATCCCCCTGGCCAGGTGGAGTTGTAGGCCTGCCGTTCTTACTATGCTCTTTGGCTATCCTGCTTATAGCTGTGTTGTAGCCCACGTCCCTGAGTGTAACGTGCTGTGCTCACCCGTATGGCTGGCAACTCGGTCCTTGTGGATTCCTCGCTCCTCTGTGGCGGTACTGGTCCCTTTGTGCTGCTGAGCCTCCGGGCTTCTGATGAAGCCAGGAGACCTGCAATCTCCTGCCCTGTGGTATCTGCTGCTGGGTTTGCAATCCTCACAGCCTCGGACTCCGGTGTCTGGTACCCTGTGTATACTGGCCAGGACGAGCTATCTCCAGCTCCAGTCCCTGGCTCCTTGCTCCTTGGTGTCCACAACTCGACTCCTCACACTGAACTCTCCTAACCCAGTTATATATGGCAGGATCCTCCCCTTTCTGGTTTGGAGCCAGGATGTGTTGCATGTATTAGGTTCCTGACCAGGAAACCCCCACTTGCCTTCAGACATGGTATTGCCTCTTTTAAGGGAAGCAACACCACTGTGGCAACCAGACCCTCTGGGGTGTCACATTCCCCCCTAGTTAATCTCAGTACTCCGGGACTGAGCATATTTTACAAGGAATACAACAGGTAACAATAACAATGGCAATAAAGGTACATTAGGAATATTTACAAGTATTACTGTCTTTATCAGGTCACAGTATAGTCTGCAGCCAGGTGTCCATTCCACTGAAACAAGGTGTACTTCTTGAGGGACCCGTCTCAAACCCTCCACGGAGGCCCTGGGGTGGCCGCAGGGCATTGATGATCCGGATGTTGGACCACGTCTTCAGCCACCTCCACGGGTTTTTGTTCTGTGGTCTGGCACAAAGGGGCACTTTTACAGGTGCAACTATTCACAGGCAAAGTTTTTTGGTTATTCACTGTCCATAACCTAAAAGTCTTTGGGCCCTTTTCGGGTAACTGGATAAACACAGGTTAAATGCACACATATAAAACATTTCACATTTTTTATACTTTAAATTTCTGCCTTTCTAAATTCTCCAACAGGCAGGGGGCTGACCTTTTGTAATTCTGGTAGATCTACGGAGTACACTATCTGTCAGTGTTCTACCCTGGTCCCTTGTGTCTACCCCTGGTGTGGTGGGTTCAGTGTGAACTGCATTTTGAGGTGACACTGGTAGGTTGAGCAACTTCCTATGGATTCTTTGGCTTACCGTGGGTACGACAGGTTCACTATTAACAGAGGGTTGATTCTCCTGGTCTGCTGTCGATGAAACTTCTGTCTCCAGAGCCAACTGTTCTTCCAACTCTTCTGGGACTTCTGCAGCTTCCTGAGGGGCTGGTTGGAGAAAGGTAAGGACTGGCACAACAATTGCATTGTTCACTTGTGTCCATGACCGGGGAAATTCTCAGAGTACTGTTCTGACCATTTTTTCCACTTCCTCTGTGAGTTGAGGGCTATCTTGGTCTTCTTTAGGGTGTTGCAGTTGCTCGGGACATTTCTTCAAGTGGTCTCTGGAAACTGTTGCTGATGTTTCTCCTCCATCCTTACTAATGAGGCACACCTTGGTGTTATCATGACTCGAGGGTAGGATGGTGTACGGCTCTTCCTCCCTCTGGTCATCCAATTTGTGGAGTCGCCTCTTTCTCTTAAGGACCTGTTCTCCAGGTGACAATGGAACAGCCGTTGGGTGTTGATTGTAAGTCTTCTCTTGTCTTTGTCTTGCTTGGGACAGACTTCTTTCAACACTCTCTTGCACTTTGCGGTATTGTTGTTGCCGCTCAGTGTCCCAATCTGCATCTGGTGAGGCTGTCTCTGGTGTTAGAACTTCCATGTCCAGGTCGATGGCCAGCTTACCAGGTCTTGCTCTCATCAGGTAAGCAGGTGTGCAGTTGATAGAGTTCACTGGGATGTGGTTGTAGAGGTCCACCAGATCTGGCAACTTTTCTGGCCACAGACTGCGTTCTTCCAGGGGCAACGTCTTCAACAGGTCTATCACCACCTGGTTCATCTTCTCACACAACCCGTTGGTTTGGGGGTGATACGGCATTGTCCTGATTTTCTTGCAGCCGTACAGGTTGTAGAATTCCTGGAACACCTCCGCTTCGAAGGCCGGATCTTGGTCAGTAAGCACACGGTCAGGGTAACCATGCGGGCGGCAGAAGTGCTGCTGGAAAGCTCTGGCTGCTGTCTGAGCCATCTGGTCCTTTACTGGCACTACTACCAGGAACCGGGAGTAGTAGTCTACGATGGTGAGAGCGTAGACATAGCCTGACCTGCTTGGGACTAGCTTCACGTGGTCCAAGGCTACCAGTTCAAGTGGCTGTTTGGTGATGATCGGCTGCAGGGGAGCCCTCTGGCTGTCACGGTCTTTTCTTCTCAGGTTGCATGGTCCGCATTCTCGACACCACCTCTCGATTGCTTTCCTCATGCCAGCTCAATAGAACCGTTCATGTAGCAGGACTTCCAGCTTCTTCCATCCGAAGTGTCCTGCTCCATCGTGGTACACTTCCAAGACCATTGACGCATCCCGCCTCGGGACTACCACCTGCCAGACCAGCTCATGTGTCCGGGAGTTGATGGCTCTTCGACACAGCTTCCCTTCATAGATGAACAGCTTGCCTTTTTCTTTCCACAGCTGCTTGGTCTCCTCAGGAGCATCTGGATCAGGGTGCGCATCAGCTCGTGTCAGCAACTCTTTGACTAGGCGGACAGCCGGGTCACTGTCTTGTATTTCTGCCCATCCATGGTGGGGCAATGGATTGAACGTGGCCTCCCTGTTGGCAGAGCACCTGTTCTTCACACAATGGGAGCACTGAGTTATCCCATGGCGGTGGAAAGCGGGGATCTCTATCTCTTCCAGCTCCTCTGGGTCTTCTCCCCCATCTGGCAAGTTAGGCATCCTGGACAGCGCATCAGCGTTTGCATTCTTGCGCCCAGCCCGGTACTTGATGGTGAACTCATAATTAGACAGTCGGACCATCCATCTTTGTTCCAGGGCATCTTTGCTCCAAGTTTCGCAGTGTCCAGGTGCGTCAGCGGGTTATTATCCGTGAAGACGGTGAATTTGGAGGAGGCGAGATAATGCTTGAAGCGCTCTGTCACAGCCCAAACTACGGCGAGGAACTCCAACTTGAAGGAGCTGTCGTTTTCGGGGTTCCTTTCTGTGGGCCGGAGCTTCCCGCTGGCATAGGCAATCACTCTTTCTCTGCCTTGCTGTATCTGGGATAGCACCGCTCCTAGCCCCACGTTGCTTGTGTCTGTATGGAGTATGAAGGGTTGGCCATAGTCAGGGTAGGCCAGGATCTCGTCTCCCGTGAGGGCCATCTTCAGCCTACTGAAGGATTCGCCTTCCGGCTTATCCCATTTGAATGGAGGCTTCGGGTTTTTGGCCTTCCTGGACTGGCCTACTAGGAGGTCCTGCATGGGTGCCGCCATCTTGGTGAAGCCTTGGATAAATCTTCGATAGTAGCCCACCAACCCGAGGAACTGCCGCACTTCCTTGATAGTGGAGGGTCTTGGCCAGTCCTTGATTACTGTGACCTTGTCAGGGTCTGGTGCTACACCTTCAGCGTTTACCACATGACCTAGGTACTGCACCTTGGGCTTCAACAGGTGGCATTTTGACGGCTTCACCTTTAGGCCAAAACCAGCTAGGGCTTCAAACACCTCTGCCAGGTGCTTCAGATGATCTTCATAGGACTTGGAGTATACGATGACATCATCCAGGTACAGCAGGACTGTCTCGAAGTTCTTATGTCCTAGACAGCACTCCATCAACCGCTGGAAAGTTCCTGGGGCGTTGCAGAGCCCGAATGGCATGCAGTTGAACTCACTGAGGCCCATCGGGGTTGTGAATGCGGTCTTTTCTTTATCCGCCTCTGCCACAGGAACCCGCTAATACCCACTAGTGAGATCCAAAGTAGAGAAATAATTAGCAGATCTTAATGCAGCTAGTGACTCCTCAAATCTGGGTAATGGGTATGCATCTTTGTGTGTGATGCGGTTAATTTGCCTGTAGTCTACACACATTCTCATTGTGCCATCCTTTTTCTTTACAATAACTAATGGAGCTGCCCAGGGGCTACAACTGTCTCTTATCACCCCAGCCTCCTTCATCTCTCGTAACATCCCTTTGGCATTTTGGTAGTGTGCAGGGGGTACAGGCCGATACTGCTCTTTAATGGGTGGAAGGTCTCCCGTGGGGATATGGTGTTGAGCCCCTTTCACCTGCCCGAAGTCGAGCGGGTGTTTGCTGAAGACCCTTTCATACTCCTGGACCACCTGGTATACTCCATGTTTTTGGTGTTGAGGGGTGGAGTCAGTGCCCACATGCATCTTCTGACACCAGTCCTCCATCTGTCCCTTGGAGCCATTATCCTCCGCCTGTTTGGATGGAGGCAAGGGTTCCACTGTCTTTATAGAATTGTGGCTGATGGTGAATAGTTTGGCCAGGGTAGCATACCGGGGCAAATGGACTTCTTTTTCCCCAATATTCAGGATGCGGACGGGCACCCTCCCATGGCGAACATCAACCACCCCCCTGGCTGTCAAAATGGTGGGCCTACTGTCGGAGTAGACGGGCTCTACCAGGGCCTGGTAATCTCTACCCCGGAGACCGATTGCTGCCCGGCACCATATCAGCATTTCACTTCTTGGGGGCATGGCAATAGGGAATGGGTCACTCATCCGATTCCTGACACTGGCAATTTCACCACCAGACAGTTCTACCTGTTGTCGTCTCATCAGGGCTCTGATCTCTCTCTCTGCAGAACCCGCTTCTCACTGGAACTGGGGGTTTCCACAACCTGCTGTAACAAGACAATAATTTCTGAAAGACAATTTTCAATGACATTAGTGCCTAAGGTTATCATGGGATGACTTTCTCGGCGATAAATGTCAACAATTATCATTCCTTGCGCCGGCAATTCCACTTTGCCAACCTTTATGGTCACTTCTTTAAACCCCACTTGAGGTACGGGCTGACCATTGCTGGCATAGATGCTTAAATGTTCATCTGGACGGCGGGTAATATCCGAATCGGTCCAGTATCGTTTGTAAAGAATGGGATGCCATCAAGCACGACAGGTAGGACCGGTCATCCCCCCACATACTTGTCTCGCCAGCTGTGTGGGCCTGGTGGTCTTACGCCTGGGGGTTGGCCCTCTGCCCCAGGTTTTGCTTGTTTAAATTACAGTACCTTGCATAATGTCCTGGCTTGTGACAGCGGCGGCAGATGGGTTGTCCGTCCTGGTCGTAGCGGTCACTGTTCCTCCCTCTGGTTGGTGGAATCCTCCTCGGTTGTTGCCACGGGATGTCCTCCGGACTGGAAGCCAGCTGTATCTTTCCTTTGGGAGACACATGTAAGGACTGCACAGTTTTGGTTAGTGCAGCTACACTTTTAGTCAGTTCTTGGACCTGATGGTGCAGGTCTGTAGACGGGGCATTGTCCAGAGTCTGTGCATCAGCTCCTACAGGCTCTGGGGAAAAGGGTACCACCTCCTGGTGGTAGGTGATAGCTGGGCGCCGGTGTTGGTTCTCGCAGCACCCGGATGGCTCTGTCTTTAAATTGTGCAAAGTCCAGATCGGGATTTTGCAGAGCCATTATGCGCAGCTGTGTCCGGTGAGCGCTGGACAGGAGCCCCTCAATAAACTGCTCAGTTAACAGTCTGTTCTCATCATGCACACTGTCGGGGTCTACCTGGTTGATGGCCCTCAGCGCCTCCTGCAGGTTTAAAGCATAGTCCTGTACACTGTCCTGCGCCGGTTGTTTGCACCCATAAAACTTCATTTTTATCTCAGCCATAGTGCTGGTGTCAAAAGTGTCCTTTAGGCGGGCCAGTATCTCTTTCACAGTCCCTTTGTACCTGGTTGACCAGGACTTTACTTCTCTCTGGACTGCACCAATCAACTGGTCTATGAGGATGCTCACTTTCTGCTCCTCGGACAGGGGGTATACTTTAAATAAGCTGCTCAGTCTTTCTTTAAAGTCACTCAGGGTGTGTGACTCTCCTGAGTACTGGGGCAACCACGCCGCTCCGGTATATATGGCATGGAGAACGGCATCACTGTGGCAGCGGCCGCACCGGCGGTTAAAGTTCCCTTCATATTGGGCGTCTGCTTCCCCCCTAGTGAACCGTGGCCTACCTTCTTTCACTTTTCTTCCGTAGGCCGCAGTTCCGCAGCCGATGGTCTCCGTTGAGGACCTGGCGTCGCTTGCTTCTGACGTCAGCGCTCGCTGGGGCTCCTTCCAGGACCTGGAGCTGCGTCAGTGTGTGAGGTGGGGCTTGGGCTTCACGCGCTTCCAGCGGTTACGCCCCTCTTCTTCACGCGCGGCGACCCGGAAATGGCGGCCAATGGCGGGAAACAGCGGTAATTGGCGGGAAACCTTCACCACGGTATGTGACACAGTTTGTGAAGGCGCACAGTACCCGGTGGTAACGGGCACGTAATCCTGCCGACTACGCCAAAGTTGACGCGCCCCCTGGGCCATGGGGTACCCGGATCCGGGCCTGTAGACGCTGGGGGTTGTAGTCACCGTGGCGGCGACCCGGTCCGTGACCCAGGGCGGTCAAACCAAGGGTAGACTATATGTAAAGGTGTTTAATGTCCGACTACGCCACCTGTGGAATGCAGTCAATAGGAACCGCCGCTGCGGAACAGTTCTCTGAAGCCGGTGGTATTGCAGCTAAGGTAGTGTAACTCCCCACAGGAAGAGTGTAGCGCCAGGGCAGCGAGTGTAGATGATGGTGGTTATGGTGTAGGTAGTCAGTAATGACACGGAGTCAGATAGTGCAGTCCCAGGGTCTTTACTCGTGGCAATTATACAGGCCCCAATGGGAGCACTGACTAGTAATAATGGTCCGGTCAGTCTGGGAGCAAGCATAGAGTCCCCCTGGCCAGGTGGAGTTGTAGGCCTGCCGTTCTTACTATGTTCTTTGGCTATCCTGCTTATAGCTGTGTTGTAGCCCACGTCCCTGAGTGTAACGTGCTGTGCTCACCCGTATGGCTGGCCACTCGGGCCTTGTGGATTCCTCGCTCCTCTGTGGCGGTACTGGTCCCTTTGTGCTGCTGAGCCTCCGGGCTTCTGATGAAGCCAGGAGACCTGCAATCTCCTGCCCTGCGGTATCTGCTGCTGGGTTTGCAATCCCCACAGCCTCGGACTCCGGTGTCCGGTACTCTGTGTATACTGGCCAGGACGAGCTATCTCCAGCTCCAGTCCCTGGCTCCTTGCTCCTTGGTGTCCACAACTCGACTCCTCACACTGAACTCTCCTAACCCCGCCTCCAGATCCAGTTATATAGGGCAGGATCCTCCCCTTTCTGGTCTGGAGCCAGGATGTGTTGCATGTATTAGGTTCCTGACCAGGAAACCCCCACTTGCCTCCAGACATGGTATTGCCTCTTTTAAGGGAAGCAACACCACTGTGGCAACCAGACCCTCTGGGGTGCCACAGAATAACCAAACATTCCTTTCTTCAGCTCAAGTACATAACAAAACAGTCTTTTCTCTGGGTAAGGAAAGGGAAATCAAACAGTCTCAACTTGGCATTACAGGAACCTCTCAGGCTGCAGTACAGAAAATTCACCAGCTCTGTCTTTCTCCAGCCTCAAGTCACTACTCCTACCTGAGCTAGACCACATGCATTTCATTAGGCCAGTGAGACCCGTGATTGGAATATGGGAGTGATCTCTCCCACCTAGGCTCTTCTGGTTGCTACTAAATCCCAGACACATAATCCAGTCAAAATAAAAAACCATCTCAGTAACACATATATGCCTTCGTAATATATATATGTGTGTGAAAAAGTCTTTGCTCCCTTCCTGATTCCTTATTCTTTTGATCCAAACAAATTCAGGAACAAATGAGAAACAAAGCAATTGACATCTATCAGTCTGGAAAAGGTTATCAAGCCATTTCTAAAGCTTTGGGACTCCAGCAAACCACAGTGAAAGCCATTATCCACAAATGGCAAACGCATGGAACAGTGGTGAACCTTCCCAGGAGTGGCCGGCCAACCAAAAGTACCCCAAGAGCGCAGCGATGACTCATCCAAGAGGTCACAAAAGACCCCATAACAACATCCAAAATGAACTGCAGACCTCATTTGCCTCAGTTAAGGTCAGTGTTCATGACTCCACCATAAGAAAGAGACTGGGAAAAAATGTCATACATGGCAGAGGTCCAAGACAAAAACTACTGCTGAGCAAAAAGAACATAAATGCTTGTCTCAGTTTTGGCAGAAAACATCTTGATGATCGCCAAGACTTTTGGGACAATATTCTGTGGACTGATGAGACAAAAGTTGAACTTTACTTTTTGTCACATTACATCTGATGTACAAGTAACAGCATTTCAGAAAAGGAACATCATACCAACAGTAAAATATGGTGGTGGTAGTGTGATGGTCGGGGGCTGTTTTGCTGCTTCATGATCTGAAAGACTTGCTGTGGTAAATGGAACCATGAATTCTGCTGTCTACCAAAAAATTCTGAATGAGCATATCCGAACCTCAAGCTGAAGCGCACTTGGGTTATGCAATAGGACAATTATCCAAAACACACTAGCAAGTCAACCTCTGAATGGCTTAAGACATTGGAGTGGCCTAGCCAAAGTCCTGATTTTAATCCGATTGAGATGCTGTGGCATAACCTTAAAAAGGCAGTTCATGCTCGGAAACCCTCCAATCTGGCTGAATTACAACAATTTTGCAAATATGAGTGGGCCAAAATTCCTCCAGAGCATTGTAAAAGACTCATTGGCAGTTATCGCAAATGTTTGATTGTAGTTGTTGCTGCTAAGGGAGGCCCAACCAGTTATTAGGTTTAGGGGTAAATACATGTTCACACAGGGCCCTGGGGGTTTGGATTTCTTTTTCTCTTAATAATTAAGACCTTCATTTAGAAACTGCATATTGTGTTTACTTGTGTTATCTTTGTCTGATATTTAAATTTGTTTTGTGATCTGAAACATTTAAGTGAGACAAACAAGAATAAAAAATCAGGAAGGGGGCAAACACTTTGTCACACCACTATATACAGTTGTGCTCGAAAGTTTACATACCCAGGCAGAATTTTTGCTTTTTTGCCTTGTTTCAGAGAATATGAATGATAACAAAAAACATTTTCTCCACTCATGGTTAATGTTTGGGTGATGCCATTTATTGTCAAACTACTGTGTTTTCTCTTTTTAAATCTTAATGACAACCAAAAACATCCAATTGACCCTGATCAAAAGTTCACATACCCTGGTGATTTTGGCCTGATAACATGCACAGAATTTGACACAAATGGGTTTGAATGGCTACTAAAGGTAACATCCTCACCTGTGACCTGTTTGCTTGAAATCAATGTGTGTGCATAAAAGCTGAGTGAGTTTCTGGAATCAGACAGACTCTTGTATCTTTCATCCAGCCACTGATGTTTCTGGATTGTGAGTCATGAGGAAAGCAAAAGAATTGTCAACGGATCTACGGGAAAAGGTAGTTGAACTGGATAACACAGGAAGGGGATACAAAAAAATATCCAAGGAATTGATAATGCCAGTCAGCAGCGTTCAAACTGTAATTAACAAATACAAAATCAGGGGCTCTGTAAAAAACAATCCACGGTCAGGTAGACCAACAAGGATTTCAGAAAATTGTTCGGGATGCAAAGAAAAACCCACAAATAACATCAGCTGAAATTCAGGACTCTCTGAAAACTAGCGGTGTGGCTGTTTCAAGATGCACAATAAGGAGGCACTTCAAGAAAAATGGGCTGCATGGTCAAGTCGCCAGAAGAAAGCCATTACTGCGCAAATGCCACAAAGTATCTCATCTACAATATACCAAACAGCACAGAGATAAGCCTCAAAACTTCTGGAATAAGGTAATTTGGAGCGATGAGACCAAAATTGAACTTTTTGGCCAGAACCATAAATGTTACATTTGGAGAGAGGTCAACAAGGACTATGATGAAAGAAACACCATTCCTGCAGTAAAGCACGGAGGTGGATGGCTGATGTTTTGGGGATGTGTGAGCTACAAAGGCACAGGAAAGTTGGTAAAAGTTGAAGGAAAGATGAATGCAACACGTTATCAGCAAATTCTGGAGGCAAATTTGCACTCATCAGCCCAGAAGCTGCGCATGGGACGTACTTGGATGTTCCAACATGACAACGATCCAAAGCACAAGGCCAAGTCAACCTGTCATTGGTTACAGCAGAACAAAGTGAAGGTTCTGGAGTGACGATCTCAGTCTCCTGACCTCATTATCATTGAGCAACTCTGGTGAGATCTCAAGCGCACAGTTCATGCTAGACAGCCCAGGAATTTACAGGAACTGGAGACTTTTTGCCAAGAAGAATGGGCAGCTTTACCATCTGGGAAACTAAAGAACCTCATCCACAACTACCACAAAACACTTCAAGCTGTCATTGATGTTAGAGGGGGCAATACACAGTATTAAGAACTGGGGTATGTGAACTTTTGATCAGAGTCATTTGGATGTTTTTGGTTGTCATTAAGATTTAAAAAGAGAAAACACAGTAGTTTGACAATAAATGGCTTCCCCCAACCAATAACCACAAGTGGAGAAAACGTTTTTTTGTTATCATTCTTATTCTCTGAAACAAGGCCAAGAAAGGAAAAATTCAGCCGGGGTATGTAAACTTTTGAGCACAACTGTATATATTCACACACAGAGAGAAAAGTCCTTTAATTGTAAAAATCACGCCTCGACAATGACCCTCATTTACCCATTTACTACTATAAAAAATAAAAGTAATACACAGGTGTCCACCATAAATCCATAATAAGGAGGTGTCCAATGTCGATCCCCAACTCTTCTACATCCATATGCTGTGGTGAGCGGTGACATCAGTAATGTGACCGCTCACTATGGAAGCCGAAACACAGTGAGAGGACTGTGAGAACCCAGCTGCAGTGACGAGCGGTGACATCATTAAGGTTACTGCAGGTCACAAGCGGCAGTTGTCACTGTAACCTCTGTGTGAGCCAGCCAGCTGTGAACTGATTTAATCTTACTGACATCACTGCTCGCAGAGTTAGTAATAGGGGTGTTCTGACAGACGTCTTACCATTACTAACCCCTGGGTTTGATGTCAGCGGACATTACTCAGCTGACATCAACCGCAAAACCATTACCCCACTTGCCAACGCACCAGGGCAAGTGGGAAGAGCCGAGGCTAAGCGCCAGAATTAGTGAATCTAAAGAATGTGCCATTTCTGGGGCAGCTGAGGGCTGGGGTGATTATTCTGGGAGGGGGCCAATATCCATGTCCCTTCCCAGCCTATTAAGATCAGACCGCAACTGTCTGCTTAGCCTTTGCTGGCTATTAAAATTAAGGGGGACCCATGTCATTTTTTTTTGGTCCCCCCTTTTAATAAGCAGTAAAGGCTATGCAGACAGCTTTGAGCTGTTACTAGTAGGCTGGGAACTTGGGAACCTTTATGGATATTGGCCTCTTCCTAGAATAACAACACCAGCCCCCAGCTTTCTGCTATCCCTCAGCTGGTTAGTAAAAATAAGGGGGACTCCACACCATTTTTATTTACCTATTTACTTATCTATTTATTCAATAAATACAAGTAAAGAAAACTACACATGCAAAGTACTGAATATATATCACACTGACATATTTCTATCTATCTATGTTCCTCATTGCTATCTATCTCTATCTTTGAACATCTTCAACATATAACACTCTTTAATTTCTATGCTGCATTTCATTCCATACCTGTCAAATTGACAGCACAATGGCAGCACCCGGACACATGGATATGGACAGCGCACAGATATTCACATACGTTCACACGGATGGCATATGGACACGGACCACGGATCTCACCAGTACTGGTTTATCCAGTACCAGAATCACCAGGATCTGTGAAGGTGGCCTTAGTAATTATAAAATACTCAGGAGGGCAGAGAAAGGGAAGGAGTTGGTGCCCAAACCTGTAGCAGGATGGGTATGCGGCACAGCAAGCTGGCTTCAGCTGTCATTATGAGAGACCAGATGTGAGTGAGGAGCCGACCCGAGTAGCCAGATGCAAGTGAAGAACTGAGAGACCAGATCCGGGAGACCCGAGCCAAGTGGACAAAGTGAGGGCCAGAGACAAGAGACCAGATCTGGGAGATCCAAGCAAAGTGGACTGAGTCAGGGCCAGAGGTGGGTGAGAGACCAGGTCAGGGAGATCTGAGCCGAGCCAAGTGGGCCGAGCCAAGGCCACAGACCATAGACCAGAATCAGGAGGTCCGAGCCAAGTGACAGGAGCCAGGGCTGAAAGAGAGACCTGGTCGCAGAGGAACGATGTTCGTGTATGCCATTACTTCCAGCGTAGATGCACGGTACAGAGTGAGAACAGGGGCCATGCTTCAGGGAATGAAAGTGACCAGTGTGACAAGCTGTCCTGTCATTGTTCACTGTTACCCTTGACACCATGCCTACATATATATACTATAGATAAATAATTGTTTGTTAAGCACAACAGTCTCCTTATTGTCTGTGCTGTTGCAATCTGCAACTGCAGATTGGCCTGGACCAGTTGCCTAACAAGCTTCTCCATCAATTTATACTGTGTTTGCAATGCTGTAGCTGCCTTTACCCAGGACATTCAATATTTACACTGCAATCGCCTGTGCTCTCTGGGACTTCACACCCATATTTTATCCACCAATTGTAGGGCTTTACTCTCTCTGGTAGTCATTAGGCATTAGGCCTTAGGTAGCATTCCCACAGGCAATGCAGTTTTGGTCCAAACACATGCAGTTTTCATTGCTTTTTACAGGTTGCACAGCATCAAAACATATTCATTAACATAAATCCTTAGCCTTGTCCAGACGGTAACTATACAGATCAGACCCTGGCTACTCATACACAGCTGAGCTAGCCCCAGCTCGGTCAAACAAAACAGCTATTGTCCATAGCAACCACTGATACTTGCGGTTCTCTGCATATGACCTGTGCAGACTCTTCTCAGAGAGGGATTCTGGCCTGTCTCTCTCTTTAGATCCAAGACACATCCAGCCTGGTCAGCTACCTTGAGCTGATTGACTATGGTGAACAGGTAGCCTAGTTATATACAGGGCTAGCCAGGTGATCTCATCAGAACCTGTAGAGCTAGGATTTAACCCTAGCTTACCTGTATTTTGTTACAATAAATATATATATACATCTATATCTATATATCACAAATATAGGATACTTCTGTACTGATAAAGCAATTAATCTAAATGTTTTCAGCCATTTAAACAATATTTTAATAAATAGAGGATCAGGCTTGAAGAAGGAAACAGCTGCATTGTAGTTTCAACCATCTAATTTTTCATAGTAGAAATAATTATTGAACAGAATACAATTGCAGGATCCATCACACCAGTGGCAAACATATCATTGGTGCAACCTGTGCAGTGGCAAAGGGGGCCACTTCTACCGCCAAAGCAGGTGGAATTTTGCATTATCATGAGCTATTGGACTGCAACAGGCCCATATATTGTTCTTGCACCTTTTTGGTTTGTGTCTTATCACACATAATACGCATTTTATAGGTAGTGACAGTAAAATGAGTATAAAAGTGCACTATTGTAGAAAGCTAAAAATCTAACTGCTGTCCCCTGTGCTGATTAAATTCAGTTCCTCCAAACTACTGACAGGTACCTCCACTGGGGAGCATTGTGGTCCCAAAAAATAGATCCTAACCATAGGTGTTTAATGGCATGTATATTCAACATATAGAAATATTTTCCTGTATATATACATAGCAGTATCT
The DNA here is from genome assembly GCF_046119375.1 of Phyllobates terribilis. Classification (NCBI taxonomy): domain Eukaryota; kingdom Metazoa; phylum Chordata; class Amphibia; order Anura; family Dendrobatidae; genus Phyllobates; species Phyllobates terribilis. The sequence continues at coordinate 317,730,503 of NW_027362762.1, read as the reverse complement.
TTTTGTTTCATTCTTGTTGCTGTACCCAATCATTACACTAGATGGTGCCATGCTACACAAGATTTGCTGTAAATTGTACAAATGTCTGTAAATAAATAATACATCAAAGCGAAAATTATCTATCTCGGTTAGCACAGTGAGCAGCATTAGTCTGGGAGTTAGATAAAATTCTACAATGCATGTAAGCTAATCCAAAACCCTTCCCTGGTACACCCTTGTAGATTGTGAGCCCTCACGGGCAGGGTCCTCGCTCCTCCTGTACCAGTCGCTGTCACATTGTGTTCAAGATTATTGTAACTGTGCTTGTATTAGGCTATGTGCCCACGTTGCATTTATGAAGCAGAAAATTTCTGCTGCATAAATGCAAGTCCTCTCCCGGAAAAACGCATGCGGAATTCCGCACGCGTTTATCGCGCGTTTTTCGCGCGTTTATCACGCGTTTTCCACATGCAGAATTGCCTTGCGTTTTTTATGCATTGGACAAAGGCAATTCTGCTTGCGGAAACGCAAAATTAATTGACATGCTGCGGATTTTTGAACGCAGCATAAACGCTGCGGAAAAATCCGCAGCATGTGCATAGAACTTGCGGAATCCCATTGGGGACCATGGGGTGCGGATATACATGCGTTTTACAAGCGTTTCCGCTGCGGAAATTCCGCATCAAAAACGCTTGAAAAACGCTACGTGGGCACACAGCCTTATACCCCTTTTTCACATGTAAAGCACCATGGAATAAATGGCGCTATAATAATAAATAATAATACTTATTGACGTCTTTAATCACATACTTGCAGTTGAACATCAATTCAACACTGTTTTACACTTCTCTGAGTAACAATAGGATTTCCGTAATTTCCATATGTACACATACTATTTTATATACTAGTTACACATTTGGTAATTTTCTAAATGGAAACATTTTCTGACATATTATTTTTTGCCAGCAGATGGCACTGGGATCTGACAAGTTCCCTGTTCCCTGCAATCCCCTACAGTCAAAGTATTCATCCTGTTCATGGATGTCATTTTGAAATAAATTAGTATTAATTTATAATCTACAGTAGGGCTTGTACGGATTTAACCATTTTTTAGAACTGGACATAAAATGTCAAGTAACATAAGCATGTGGCCACGGCTCAGCCTATATATAACCTAACCGCACCCATATATAAAAATTGTACAAAACAAAAGACCATGTGACCTTGTTGTTAGTGGGATCAACCGGTACATCTATTACATATAGTAACAAGTCATGTGTCTGATTACAGATACAGGTGCATCTCACTAAATTAGAATATTATCAAAAAGTTAATTTATTTCAGTTCTTCAATACAAAAAGTGAAACTCATATATTATACAGAGTCATTACAAACAGAGTGATCTATTTCAAGTGTTTATTTCTGCTAATGTTGATGATTATGGCTTACAGCCAATGAAAGCTTAAAGGTCAGCTGTCATCCGAAAATTACCTAATGTTTAAATTAGGTTTTTGTGTGGAACATATATATTGTAAGGTAGCGCTATTCATCATGTCGAGGGGCACTCGCTTCACCGGGTCAATTAAAGCACACATGCAACGTTTTTCTGGTAATTCACAGTCCTGCAGTTTATTACATATCATAAATTGCCTATAACATAGTCCATCTTAGTGGCTCGCCGACATGTTACACTTATAATATCCAAGAGCCTTTCCAGTGACAGATATGCCCATTTGGCTCCAGATACAGCCTTCAGCAAGGTAACAATATTAATGTCCACATCAAGCAGCGTTTTTACCTTTGCCGGGTCTTAGCTGCTTCTCTCAGCTCTGTTCTGCTAAAGCTGTCGTTTAAGGCTCACCAGATGTGTGCTCCAGGCCTCTTGCCTTCCAAGGCTACTGGTATCCCAGACACAGGGATCCAGCCTCTGCCTTCCAGGCTTCACCAGGCCTCGCCACGCCTCTCTCTCTCCATTTTCAAAAACCACCAGGATTTATCTATCCTTTTGTGCACACAGGACCTGTGATGATGTCACAGTCATGTAATCAGTCACCGGAGCGGGAGGTAAATGGTCAGCCAGAACACACCCTCTGGATATTTTAGCAATGCAGCAAGCCGCTGCATTACATATCCCCCCCTCTGTTCAAACTTGTAGGGTTGAACACATAATATACACAATCATTATAACCCACAGTTCACACAGAGACCATGAACTTGACATTTGCGCTGCTCAGCCCCTGGAACATTAGTCATCAACATTAGCCCATTCCTTAGGGACCTACCATCTGTCATTGTCACAAACTTCGTCAAGTCACATTTCCGAGTCGTAACCTTGTCAGACCTCCCCCGCTCCCAGCGGTCAGTCGTAACCTTGTCAGACCTCCCCCGCTCCCAGTGATCAATACAGCAGTGTGACTCACTTGCCCTTGTATCTAAGGTCAGGTCTGACTTTGTGCTGTCCCATACTCTATTGGGTCATTTGTATAGGCCTCTCAGACCTGAGTTACTGGAGGTCTCATTACCTCTAAACCCACGCCCACTATCCTCAGGACATCCTGAAAGGTCTCTAACTTCTACTGTAACCATTCTATTATTTGGAGGGCCCTTTCTCTGTCTGGTCTCACAATTTATAGACGGCTGCCACGTTCTGCTGCTCAGGCGACGCTGTCTTTCTATTCGCAGTCTGGCGAGATTCAACTGTTCTACCTCTCGCAGGTAGGTCACTCAGTACTCCATCAGCATGCGTATATATGCAAGACTTTCTTCCGTTCCTACAGTGGAGAATGACACCATGCCGTCTTCATCTGGTATCCAGTCCTGACAATCACATAGACTGCTTACTTTCATCACACCAGACTTCTTTTCCATCATTTGCATGGTTCGGCCATTTCTCCCAATGAGCTTTCTTACCAGAGCATGAGGCGCCCGGATGACTTCTTTCCGCAGACTTTGAGCTTTTCTCATAAGCTCCAGTTGTCTAATGGCTTGTTCCGTCTTCAACCGGACAAACCACTTTGTGCGAATACATCGCCAGTGCATGTCACTTAGGATAGCCACCCTCTTCACTGTGACTTCAGTTGTGGACAGGACCACCAGCTGTTTAGCTTCTGAGGTCGAGTACACCTTACAGGCTCTCATGGCCTTCTTAAACTCTTCATGCACTGACTCTCTGGAGCATTCTTCTCTCAAATCTTCTGGCACATCTATGAGGCACTTGTACCGAGACGTTTCCGTCTCACTAGTGGTCTCCAAATTATCATCTGGCTCAAGTTTCAGGGACAACTGACTTTCAGCTTCTTCACCCTGTATGCTTCCCCTGAGCTGACTCACCGCTATGAACTCAAGAATTCTCGTCTTGACCACTTCCATTTCATACTTATCTTCTTTTAACACTCTCTCAGCTCTCCTCAGGTCCACCTTCTCATGGTATAAAGGATTAAGCGCAACTTGTTTGCCCTTTTACTTCTCCAAGGAGGCCTCATTCACTGATTGGTACTTTGCCAGGCGACCTTTGAGCTCGAAAACTTCTTCCTCTAGCTCAGCTACTCGCCTCTCTGCAAACCATCTCTGAAGCTCTTCCGGCTTCAACTGCTCCATTATCAGCAGAATTTTCTCAGACCTCTCTGTCTCCAATGTGCTCACTCGGCTCTCGACAGCCAGTCTCTCAAGCTTCTCTTGCTTCAAATGGGCTTATAGCATCTCCTTGAGCTCCTTGATCTCAGCTCTTACATCCACCGAATCATCCAAGCTCACATTATTCGCGGAGGCATTTGCTTCATACCTCCCTTCTCCGATAGACTCCTCCATCCTGCAGATTCTATCCTTAAGGCACGTCTCTGCCCTCTGGAGATCACCACAGAACGTCTGCAGCTCCTTCACCTGAGCTTCCAGTCCTGGGATCTTTCTGCGGAGATCATCATTCTCATCACGGGTGTCCTGTAGAGTAGTCTCAATCACTTGGCGCATGTGCTCTGCATCAGTTTTATCATCCTCTAGTTTTTCCTTAACCTTGAGGAGATCCTCATAGTCTCTCTTGATTTGTTGCAGTTCCCTATTGAACTTTTCATGCCTCCTTTCTGCCTCACGGTCGTGACCATACACTTCATCTTTTATTGCCTCTTTCAGGGCGGATAGCTCCCAGTCTCGCTGGTACAGAGAGTCCACCAGCCACTCCTTGTCCTGCATTAGAGGCTTTACTTGGTCCTGGAATTGCTGCAGCTCCCTCATGAGTTCACCATACTCCTTCTTGGAGTCACACAGCTCCCGGTTGAACTGTTCGCGCAGTCGTTCTAGGTTTTGATCACGTCCAGAAACTTCATCCTGCAGCGCCTCTTTTAAGGCAGACAGCTCCCTATCCCTCTGGTGTAGACCCTCATCCAGCTTTTGCTTCACCTGCATCAGCTCTAACTGTACCAGGGAGAAACAATCTTTCACCTCGCACAGCTCATCTTTAAACTCTGCTTTGTCAAGCTCCAACTGAAAAACCTCCTCTTTATTTTTCTGGAACTTTTCCTTCCATTTGTTGATTTCCTCGCTGCTTTCCTCCAGTTCTCGCTGTAAGTTCCTCACAACCTGGTTTATTTTCTGCCGTTCAGACTCCAGGCTCAGCTGGTCTGAGGACACGTTCTCCAGGCTTTTCCTTAGTTGCTGCACGTCACTCTGATACTGCTGCCTGACAGGCTTCAGCTTTTGGTCATGATTGGCCACCTCCTCTTTCAGCACCCCTTTCAGGGCTGTTGGTTCCTGATCCTTCTGTCTCAGTAGATCATCCTGCTTGTAACGAATCTGCAGAACTGCATCCAACTCTTCCACCTGCTCTTCATTGTCGTCTGATACTGTAGCGGAGGTTGCTACTGGCAACGTCACCTCCTCTTCCCTCCTGATTTCCTCTGCTTCTAAAGGAGGATCCACACTAGGAATAAAGGCACACAGCATTGCATTTTCTTTATTTACCCCTTCCACAAAGGTTACAGGAGCACCTTTTTTGTGACCCTTGCGCCTTCGACGACGAGAGGGGGACTTTCTCACCTCGTCTAGCTCCTCCTGACTGAAATCTCTTTCTACTTTCGTAGTGTCACCGTGAGCTATGGGGTCTGTGTCACTCCCCATGGGGTTGTGGACCAACAAGTCACCTCCCACTTTGACGTCAACCCCTTCTACTGGAGCTACCCCGTTCTCAACCGTCAAATTGTCATTTTTATGCGGTACCAACACACGACCAGTAACCAATTCTGGTTTTGTATGCTCCGCCCCCTTTTTAACAACCACACCGGTAGGGGGTACTTTACAAAAAAAGACAGCAATAGTCTTAGGACCCAGTTCACAACATCTCTTACCACTTCCCCGGGCACTCTGGGACAATACCGGCGCCCCAGGAGAACTCACAGAATGGTCCTCTGCCGCCATTCTGTAACGTGCCAACAGCTCCTGCCGTTCCTGTACCACATCCTGCTGCTGCTGCAACAGGCACTTTAATTGCTCAATAGCTTCAGCCTCATTTTCTGCTCCCTTCTGAGCCATCTTTATCAGCTCCTGCATTTCTTCAGGACACTCCATTTTGCTGCAGAACGTTTGCAGCTGGTCATCCCACTTCTCAATTCCGTCTGGGGAAACTGCTCCATTCATAGCCATCGCGGTACACTGTTCACACTAGACACTTCACACCGCTCTCCCCGGAAAATTTTTGTGGCCCCACCAAGCCACAGCAAACCAAGTTTGAGTGCGACGACAATTTTCGTAACCCCGCCGAGTTACAGCCAGATGCTTTAATCTTCGTGACCCTGCCGAGCCACAGCAAGATGCTTGCATCCACATTCATCGTCCTGTGCCGTTACCCCTAGCAACTAGGCTGCAGTTGCTCGCATTCTCCAACCACATGTAAGGTAGCGGTATTCATCATGTCGAGGGGCACTTGCTTCACCGGGTCAATTAAAGCACACATGCAACGTTTTTCCAGTAATTCACAGTCCTGCAGTTTATTACATATCATAAACTACCTATAACATAGTCCATCTTAGTGGCTCGCCGACATGTTACACATATAATATCCAAGAGCCTTTCCAGTGACAGATATGCCCACTTGGCTCCAGATACAGCCTTCAGCAAGGTAACAATATCAATGTCCACATCAAGCAGCGTTTTTACCTTTGCCAGGTCTTAGCTGCTTCTCTCAGCTCTTTTCTGCCAAAGCTGTCGTTTAACACTAGAACTACTGATGGAGTCATTTTGACTCCTTTCGTTTTTTATTTCTCTTCTGTGACTACATTTTTCAGAATTCCGGCTTGAAACTCGGTGACTTTTCCTCAAATATGATGTGAAAAAAGATTTTGTGAGAATAAATAATTTTGGTGAAAAATTTGTGCGTTTTTTTCAAAATTTACCAAGAACTACTGAAGGGAGTCATTTTGACTCCCTACTATATTTTGAGGTCCTTTTGTCACTAAATGTTGCTATAAAGTTTTGTGCATAATTTTTTCACTCTGTCTTATTTACCCTGATGTTCATATAGATGTAGTTCAATTTACATGTCAACTTTTCACATTTTCCTTGTGTTTTACCTGCTTGTATTACTGTGTAATGCTGAACAAACTCTATCTGATGAGGAGCTAGATGCATTCATTGCGATATTCTATGCTCGTGGAATATCTGGCACGAACCGTCACTCGATTAGCAGTATTTGGTGTAATGACTGGGGAATACCGTTTTGCAAAGCGACAATGTCTAGGGACCGCTTTGTTGAAATTATGAGGTTTCTCAGATTTGATGAGAAATCTACTCGATCGGAGAGACTGCAAACGGACAAGTTTGCTCTATTTTCTACTGTGTGGGACAGGTTTATTGAAAATTGTATTGCGTGTTACAAACCTGGCCCATACATAACGGTGGATGAGCAACTTTTCCCAAGCAAAACTAGGTGTCCATTCACGCAGTACATGCCTTCCAAACCAGATAAATATGGCCACAAATATTGGCTAGCTGTTGATAAGAGGAGCAAATATCTGGCAAATGGCTTCCCTTATCTAGGCAAAGATGACACACGCCGTGCTGAGGACCGTTTAGCTGACCATGTGGTAATGAAGTTATTGGACCCGTTTTTGAAAAAAGGTCGCAATGTTACAACCGATAGTTATTTTACTTCAGTAAAATTAGCTAAACAGCTAAAAAGCAAAGGAACAACCATCGTGGGAACACTGAACAAGATAAGGCGAGAAGTGCCTAAAGAAATAAAATCCATGAAAGAGGAATTGTACAACACTAAAGTGTTTAGAAATGAAGACAATTTTACACTTACAGTATATCAAGGAAAGCCCAACAAAAATGTTGTCATTTTGAGTTCCGTCCATCCAGATGTTGTTGTTGCATCTGATTCCGCTAAAAAAACTCCAGAAACGGTAAAGTTTTACAATGAAACAAAATATGGAGTAGATGTAGTGGATCAGATGGCACGAAAATATACCACACGAACATGCACAAGGAGATGGCCTGTTCATGCATTTGAAAATGCCTTAGACTTTGCGGGTATAAATGCATGGATAATATTCAAAGAGATTACCCACCAAAAAATGTCACGCAAGGCATTTTTGCAAACGCTTGTGAGAGCGTTGAGTGGTCCTTATGTCACAGATAGGGAAAAGGGTTCCACGTCCCAAGTTTCTACATGCTCAGAAGTGATGGTTCAAACAAAATTTTGCCAGATCAAAGAAAAGTGCAAGAAAAATAGATCTGTCGGAAATTGTAAGACTTGTGGTAAGTCTTTGTGTGGGCAATGTACTGCCATAAATCAAAGGCAATGCCTAAAATGCGAAACACCAAATGTTTAGAAGGTGAATTCTGCGCCATATTTTCATTTTTATGCTCCTCCACCTACATTTTCTCTGCTTTTTGTTCTTCAGTTGTTGTTTATATGTGTGCACTTGAATAAAAAAAAATGTTTGAAAAACGTCTATTATAATTATTGTTATTTTCTGTAGAAAAATAAGAAAAGCAGAAAAAAAACAATCAAAAGCATTACTGTTGGATCTCACAATAATAATACATTACAAAAAATATAATTATTAATAAATAACCACAAATGAAACTTTAAAAATAAATGAAAACAAGCAAGGAGTCAAAATGACTCCTTTCAGTAGTTCTAGGCGGGGTCACAAGTCCAGTAGTCCTAGTGTTAAGGCTCACCAGATGTGTGCTCCAGGCCTCTTGCCTTCCAAGGCTACTGGTATCCCAGACACAGGGATCCAGCCTCTGTCTTCCAGGCTTCCCCAGGCCTCACCAGGCCTCTCTCTCTCCATTTTCAAAAACCACCAGGATTTATATATCCTTTTGTGCACACAGGACCTGTGATGATGTCACAGTCATGTGATCAGTCACCTGAGGGGGAGGTAAATGGTCAGCCAGAACACACCCCCTGGACATTTTAGCAATGCAGAAAGCCACTGCATTACTATATATATATATATATATATATATATATATGTATATATATATATATATATATATATATATATATACATATATATTTATTAATTTTTTGCCTATATTATTTTTTTCATATAACAATTTCTATTAAAAATAAAAAAACAGATATATTGCAATTTTCACACTGGCCACTGGGGCTATTTGATGCTTTATGGGTCCATTTAGACAGGCCAACCTGCGGCAATTAACGACTGCTAGTGTTTGTTTGTTGATCGGTAGTCACTTATTGCCCTGACCGAACCCCTTCAGATGAGCAGTGAACGATCAGCATATAGATTGTTCAGCGCTTCATAGATTGCCATTGTTCTCAGCAGTATGAGTTCCATCTACACAGGACAATACGCTGCTGAGAACAATGATCTTTTGTGTAGCACAAAAAATCATTTCACCGGACAAACTAGCGTCTCGCTTGTTCATCGGGTGATTGACAGCCAGTTTAGACTGCAACATTACAAGGATTTCTAAGAACTCTCCTTTCATAATAATTTTGCGGTGTAATAGACCTTAACTAACTGTAGTTTTATTAAGGTGCGCACAGCCACAAAGAACAGACACTGACCCTATGTTTTGTATTGAAGATGCAATGAGCATGTGCAAAGGTGATTGTGAATAGAGGAGAGCAGGGTCATCTGTGACATCGCCTATTGTGAATGGTGGATCCGGTGTTATAAGCTTGCTGAAAACTATTCCTGAAAGGAAAGAAAGAGTCTGAAAAAGACCCAGTGGCTTATGTAAAAATTACAAGATTACTCATTTTGATTTTTCTTTTAGAAAAAAATGGTGATATTAAAATATATATATATATATATATATATATATATATATATATATATACAGTACAGACCAAAAGTTTGGACACACCTTCTCATTTAAAGATTTTTCTGTATTTTCATGACTATGAAAATTGTACATTCACACTGAAGGCATCAAAACTATGAATTAACACATGTGGAATTATATACTTAACAAAAAAGTGTGAAACAACTGAAAATATGTCTTATATTCTAGGTTCTTCAAAGTAGCCACCTTTTGCTTTGATGATGGCTTTGCACACTATTGGCATTCTCTTGATGAAGTGAAGTGACGTCACAGGAAATGCTTTCCTGACCCGCGCCGTCATCAGGATAGCCGGAAATGGTATGTGGATACTGGGATCCCGCCTGCGTGCGCCGCTACCAATGGCTGTGGCAAGGAGGGATATATAAAGAGACATGGGACTACATACACATCACACCGCCCCCCGAGGAAGCCCACCACGCGAAACGCGCGTCGGGGCGCGATCACAGTGGACAGATATGGGTAAGCCTGATTTACATTGATTTATATACTTTAGAACAAACGCATAGATATACCCATATACTAGAGGCTAAATTGACACCGGTAGTTATATGTAGTACAGTGGTACCGCTATATGGGTCCATGCATGTTTGCACGTCTAATGATGTACACTCTTCTTTTTTGTGCTAATTTACATAGAGGATCTCTCATGCACTGTCTATTGAGCCCTTATGCCCTCCTGTGATCGTCTTTTTCATGTATTTCTCACTTTCATACCTATTGACTTCTATCTTATATTTTTGTAGTGTTTTTTAACGTATTCTAATAAAATATATACCTTTTAAATCCATCTGTTTGTACTAATTGTACTTTCTGGGGTGTACCATTTTTCTTATAGGTCTATATCTATTTTTACTGAACCTCAAATGAAACACATTTATAAATTCTCTCATGGCCCTTCACAATGCGTTAGAATCCAAGAAAATAGCTACAAAATACTTACCCAATGGTACACCTCTCCTCTCCAGATGCACAAATGGTTTCCTACCACCTCAGATCTTTGCTGGAGATTTGAAAGTGAAAAAGGTTTATACCCCCATGTTTGGTGGTCTTGTCAGACCATTCAAACATTTTGGAAAATCGTTTCTCAAATTCTATCTGAAATCTTCCACATGCATGTTGTTTTAACGCCTGAACATATTTTCTTGAATCTACCTTTAGACCCAAGCAAAAAATCGGAATCAAAATTAGCCGTTTTCATTTTATCAGCAAGTAAACTCCTTATTCCCGCGCTCTGGTGCACACCTAACATCCCAAATAAGAAACAATTGGTTCTTAAAATTGACCAATTGTATCATATCGAAGAAGTGGCTGCTCTTTCACAACAAAACTTCTCCTTTTTGGCTCAAGTCTGGGCTCCATAGGAAACGTTTAGGAAATCCGTTAAATTTATTTCCTTAATCACCTAGATTTTACTTATAGGATTGTAAAATCTTTAACTTATCTTTGGACCTATTCCTCCCATCCCTCCACCCTCTAATTCTTCCCACCCACCCTTCCTTTCCTCTTTAATTAACCTCTCATTCTCTAGTTATTTTCATTCCTCTCCCTACCTAATATCTCAGAAATGAATAGAATCTTTAACTCTGACTCTATTGTTTAACTTTGTTATTATTGAATCGTCTAAAATTGTTAAACTTAATTGTAGTGATTATTCTTGTTTTCGTTAAAAAAATGAATCATTTACTTTCCTAATTTCTTTCCTTTGTCGGAACTCATCCTAACCTTCATCTTGACTCAACTGGCACTTCTTTTTGATTTCTAATTTTAATGTTCCTGTAAAATCTTATTTCCAGTTATTGTTCCGCCATTGATGTATTTCCGATTTGTCTTTACTTTTTGATTCATGATAAATAAATCATTTAAAACAAAACACACAGCTCCATCTAAGAGAAAAATAATGTTATGCATCTCTGCCAAGTATTATTATTATTATTATGGGAAACATTTCATTTGTTTATTTTTTTAAACACCTAATTAAAACTCATGCAATATAAAAATTGAGAGTCAGTGGATGTTACAGTATTTAGTATTGTGTCAAGAATAGGACACTGTTAGACTTGCTGGTCATATTGTAATGCACATGGGGCCACCTGCGATGACTTTCTGTTATGTATTGTACTGTATCTTGGTATCAACCATTGAGAGACAATATAAATTATTGATTCTGTCCCTCCTGCGGCAGAACAAGCAGTTTGAAAACTTCTGCTATCTATAAACAATCCCTAAAAGGTTAATGCCAGTGTGATGTGGTCATAGACCAAAAGAAAATGTAATAATAACCCTTTAGTTTCTGACAGGAGGAAACTTGCTTATTGCAAAAAATAAATGTGTATTGTTTTTATTCTCAAGTCCTTTCATAAAACATTACACTTATCTTTCTTTTCAAGTGTATTTCTTCCTCACAAAAAACCTGCTAAAACAAACATTTGATGCTATCAGGAGTAAATGCATATTACATATCTTGTAGATCCACGTGAGTTCATACAAATTCTATTGCTGAAATCATTCAATTTCTGGTTTTATGCAGCAAGATCAATTTGATGGCTATTATTATCAATATGAAGTTTCATGGTATATCTGGTGTTTCATCCTTCTTTATTTTCTGGACCTTTTTGTGACAATGCGTAGTATGACCACATGTGTTGAAGCAAATTATAGCAAATGACTGAAAGTCTGGCTTCTTACCTATAACTCCTATGCACAAAATTGACATTACTATACCAGTACTTTGAATCATAAACCTTATAGTTGTAGAACTAATTAGAAAAGTAAAAAAAAATAGGTTTGTAATATATTTGATGAAATATAATCACTACACTGAGGCCTTGGAAACAACTTTTTAGAGCTATTTTAATTGAATTGTTTTTCATTTTATTTTATTTATTTTTCATTTGCTGTTGAAATACAAAAGTAAGCAACTTTTTAAATCGACTATGTAAAAAACTTCCAATCATGTTGTCATTACTTTAGACTCTAAACAACTCATGTGTAGGAATGGTGGAGTTGATGTTCTACTCTCTGACACTCCATGGGGATGCATGTATTTTATATTAATGTATGTTTTTGAAAGTAAAACCCTCTGGGGCTGCAATTTAGCCTAGACAAGGTTAACTGTAATGGCCGGACCAGATGAGGGAGGGGGAACTGAGAGTTAGTGCCAAGTTCAGGATGTGTCAAATTCAGTTAGAGAAAGTTGGGTGAAGTGACAGCAGTGGTCACAGGCAATAGGCTGCTAGGGACAACGCGAGCCCGTTTATCGGGGCAGTGGATTGTCATAGAACCCTTCCTTGTGAATCCATCTTTCGGCCTGGGAACCACAAGATGTACATCGGGGCCCTGGGGTGCACTAAGCCTGCGAAGCTGCAGGGTAAGATGGACTCAAACTCTCAGAAGAGGGAGTTGATGGAATCCGGGTGCACTGCTTGTGGTGGAGAATTCATAATGCTAGAGGAGTTAGCAAGAGGGATTCTCTACCCATACCGAGAACCAGGGCTGAAGTTATATCCGGTACCTTTTGGAAAGACTGGGCCCTATCCTATATGCTTGATTATAAAGACCGCAAGCTGCCAAGTAAAAGTTTGACTATTTTTATGAATTTCGTGTCCCTTGCATTGTTTGCTGCGAAGGCTCTAGAAGATGAAAGCCTGGAGCCAGTGGAGGCCTATGGGTCACAAGTAAGTGTGATGCACCCCACACACAGCAGCAAGCCGGGACAGGAACATGTTTTGTCTGCAGGGTGCCAGAGCAAGCAAAAGCAGCAGCTTGCCCACGACGTGATAGAGTATCACTATAAAAGACTAATGGGAACACAGGATATGAGAATAATTTTAACAGACTAGGAACGGGGGACCTGGCAACATACAGTGGCACACACCAAACACCTAACGTTAAACTATAGGGGTTGCTCAGACACCTTCCAATTGGGGAGGGTGCCTTTTATACAAGATGCCTCCCAGCTATTGGCTGGGAGACATCTTACAAGTGATCACTTTAACTATTTAACAAAATGCGTCCCAGCTGTTAGCTGGAGGCATTTACCATGTGCACGCGCTGCCCTTGTGAGAGCTGGGGAGTGCACTCTAGGTGCACTGCCAGGCGATAGTGCGGTGTGCACAGAAGTGGAGGAAGCTCACGAGGACATTTCTGTGGCCGGGGAGGTGAGTAAGCTGGCATCCTTGCATGGAGGGAGGAGGGGAATCATGCGAGGGCGCCAGCAAACATTAGAACATGTACACCATCCTGGAATTAAAGGGGTTGTCCGAGCTGTGGTTTGGTATATTAAGATTTTACAATTTAAGCTATACCCCCCTACTGGAACTTACTGGTATCCAGCACAGGCTATTCTGTGGCATTCAAATACATTGGAAGGAAGTTGTCACCATTCAAAGCAGCAGCAATACCACTGGAACATGTGATTAGCTGCAGTGGTCAGATGATTTCAGCCTTGTGTCATCGTTGATAACATTGATTATGTCACCTTCCGCTGTAAACGAAGGCCATGGAGTGGTGTGTGCTGGATCCCTGTAAGTGCTGGTACGTAAGTATAGCTTTGTTTTTTATTTTTTAATATGCCATGCCACTGGTAAAATTTTAATTTTGTTTGGACAGACCCTTTAATGGTGCTTTAAAATGAACAATGGCAAGGAGGGAAGAGTAAAAGAAGTGGGCACTATTTAAAAGTTGCACTTATGTGCTCTAAATTTATTAAACGGTACAACACATTTTTAACAGTGAGGATGCAAATGTAGATTTGTACCGAAAATTACGCCATTTCTTCCTGCATCAAATAATAAATGCAGCCTAAGCTACTTTTTCTTTTTTAAGAATGTGACCAATATTCTGGCTCACCAAATTTTCAAACATTTACTTCCAGGGATTTTTTAAAGAACTTATGCAAAGACCATCTCCAGTTCCTCATTGAGAGCATTATTGAAATCTTGTGTAATCTACAATAGGACACCATCTATTTATCCACAATATAAGAATCAATTTTCATAAGGACTTTAAAAGAAAACGAGTTGGATGTACAGTGACACCAGAACCATAAATAACCTTTAAAAATGTCCATATATTATTATATATCTTCCTGATTCATCCAGCAAAACTTACAGGATCTTTACCACACTACTTTTATGAACTAAAGTACTAATGCTCCTTGAAAATAAAGAAAACACAGTAAGATAAATATTATTTGTCCAACATGCTTTTTCTCTGAATGATGAGTCAGAAGACATTAAGTGTATCTCTTACAAACAGGTTACTGGGAAAAAGCAGAGAAGTTATCTGGTATTGAACGTTAACATCTACAGGGTATAATGTACATACTTAAATGTAACCAGACAGCAGGATTTACCCCTATAGTATTGCATTTGTCATTTACATAGTATCATAGGCTGAAAAAAGACCATCAAGTCCAACCTTCCTCCCCCAATTGTACTCCCTACATTAGCAATACATTAACTTACTAACTAACTGGGACTAGGCCTCACAATGTATTATTATTATTATTACCATTTTTATTATTGCTGCACTACTACAGTTAAAAATGTACCGTATTTTTCGGACTATAAGACGTACTTTTTGCTTCCAAAATTTTGGAGGAAAATGGGGGGTGCGTCTTATAGTTCGAATGTTGCTGGGGGGTATATATACAGTACAGACCACACACCTTCTCATTTAAAGATTTTTCTGTATTTTCATGACTTAGAAAATTGTACATTCACGCTGAAGGCATCAAAACTATGAATTAACACCTGTGGAATTATATACTTAACAAAAAAGTGTGAAACAACTGAAAATATGTCTTATATTCTAGGTTCTTCAAAGTAGCCACCTTTTGCTTTGTTGACTGCTTTGCACACTCTTGGCATTCTCTTGATGAGCTTCAAGAGGTAGTCACCGGAAATGTTCTTCCAACAATCTTGAAGGAGTTCCCAGAGATGCTTAGCATTTGGTGGCCCTTTTGCCTTCACTCTGCTGTCCAGCTCACCCCAAGCCATCTCGATTGGGTTCAGGTCTGGTGACTGTGGAGGCCAGGTCACCTGGCGTAGCACCTCATCACTCTCCTTCTTGGTCAAATAGCCCTTACACAGCCTGGAGGTATGTTTGGGGTCATAGTCCTGTTGAAAAATAAATGATGGTCCTACTAAACGCAAACTGGATGGAATAGCATGCCGCTGCAAGATGCTGTGGTAGCCATGCTGGTTCAGTATGCCTTTAATTTTGAATAAATCCCCAACAGTGTCATCAGCAAAGCACCCCCACACCATCACACATCCTCCTCCATGCTTCACGGTGGGAACCAGGTATGTAGAGTCCATCCGTTCGCCTTTTCTGCATCGCACAAAGACACGGTGGTTGGAACCAAAGATCTCAAATTTGGACTCATCAGACCAAAGCACAGATTTCCACTGGTCTAATGTCCATTCCTTGTGTTCTCTAATCTGAGCTGCTGTTAACCTGCGATTTCTGAGGCTGTTGACTCGGATAAACTTATCCTCAGAAGCAGAGGTGACTCTTGGTCTTCCTTTCCTGGGGTGGTCCTCATGTGAGCCAGTTTCTTTGTAGCGCTAGATGTTTTTTGCAACTGCACTTGGGGACACTTTCAAAGTTTGCCCAATTTTTCGGACTGACTGACCTTCATTTCTTAAAGTAATGATGGCCACTCGTTTTTCTTTACTTAGCTGCTTTTTTCTTGCCATAATACAAATTCTAACAGTCTAATTCAGTAGGACTATCAGCTGTGTATCCACCTGACTTCTGCACAACACAACTGATGGTCCCAACCCCACTTATAAGGCAAGAAATCCCACTTATTAAAGCTGACAGGGCATACCTGTGAAGTGAAAACCATTTCCGGTGACTACCTCTTGAAGCTCATCAAGAGAATGCCTAGAGTGTACAAAGCAGTCATCAAAGCAAAAGGTGGCTACTTTGAAGAACCTAGAATATAAGACATATTTTCAGTTATTTCACACTTTTTTGTTAAGTATATAATTCCACATGTGTTAATTCATAGTTTTGATGCCTTCAGTGTGAATGTACAATTTTCAAAGTCATGAAAATACAGAAAAATATTTAAATGAGAAGGTGTGTCCAAACTTTTGGACTGTACTGTATATATATATATATATATATATATATATATACTGTGCTGGGGGGAGCGCTTGCAGCGGAGGAGCGGGGCACAGGAGGCAGTAGCCGCCTGCTGCAGCCTACACTGTCCCCGCTGCTAAAGGAAATGAATATTCACTGCTCCTTAATAGCGGCACAAAGTGTATCAGCCGCGCGGCTCCTGCTGCTGCCGAGAGATCGCATGTGCCCGCTATTAAAGGGCATGAATATTCACCTCCTCTAAATGCCCATGGGCATGGGGAGGGGGTGAATATTCATGCCCTTAAACAGCGGGCACACGCGATCGCCCAGTAGCAGCAGGAGCCGCTCTGCAGCTACGATGTGTGCCAGCTATTAATTAGCATGAAGTCACTGCGTGGGGAGCAGTGACTTCCGGCAGCTGATCTCTCCTTGTGAGCCGCGCATGGCAGTGACATCATGCGCGGCTCACATGTAGAGATCAGTGCGGGCAGACTGGTCGCAGCGCTGGAGGAGAGAGAAGAAAGGTGAGTAGGAGTGTTTATTTTTTTATGTGAAGCCTGATGGGGATTAGGGGGACCATGCATACCAGGATAAGGATGAGTTGTGCCATGCATACCAGGATAAGAATGAAGGGTGCCATGCATACCAGGATAAGGATGAGGGGTGCCATGCATACCAAGATAAGGATGAGGGGTGCCATGCATGCATACCAGGATAGGGATGAGGGGTACCATGCATACCAGGATAGGGATGAGGGGTGCCATGCATACTAGGATAGGGATGAGGGGTGCCATGCATACCAGGATAGGGATGAGGGGTGCCATGCATACTAGGATAAGGATGAGGGGAGCCAAGCATACCATGATAACTATGCGGGGTGCCATGCATATCAGGATGGAGGGGTGCCATGCATATCAGGATGGGGATGGTAGCCACGTATAATAGGAAGGGGGGGCATATCTACCAAGATGGGGGATATTATCAGAATTGGGGGACATTACCCCTATTCCAGTGTCAGCAGCAGACCCGCTCCCCTTAACAGTGCATCGTGACCACATTTTTTGCTTACATTTTTTTCGATTTTCCCCCTCTAAAACCTAGGCGCGTCTTATAGTCCGGTGCGTCTTATAGTCTGAAAAATACGGTACTTGTTTATAATTACATTTTTAAATTAATTTTACATTTTGTATTACTCTTGTGATTCTAATAATGGTGTTACTAAATCCCTTTGCCTAAATATGTTACATTTAACACTGATTTCTAGCAATTCCAATGTTTAGACACAGATTCCACTGTAATCATAAAATCAGCTTTTTAATATTGTGGCGCCACATATTATAATTATTTTGACTAGTTAAAAAGGTGTGTGCTTAGAGCAGACCAGTCCAACAGCCAATATTCTGCACACAAGAGTGTGATTAATGTCTCTGCAGTGCCGCTTCCCCTCTTGCAAGCTCCCTATTTCTTCCAAATGCATGGTTACAGCCGTGACTTGGTGCATGCACAGTGAACTTCTGCCTATGTGCCACTGACCTGGTATCACACCGTGTATTCTGAAGTTTGACAGACCAAGCTCCCTTACCCGTGCAAGATCACAGCAGATGTGCTACTGTGCTATAGTGCTGAATTAGTGGCACTACTGCTGTGAGCTTGCACAGGGAGTTGCTTGGTCTGTCTGACTTCGAGCATGCGCAGTGTGATGCCAAGGAAGTGGCACATAGACAGAAGTTCACTGTGGCATGCCCCAAAGTCATGGCTGTAACAGTGCACTTGCGGAATTTAGAGAGCAGGAAATAGGTGGAGAAATGGCACTGTAAAGACATCACACCTCTGTGGATGGAATATTAGCTTGTGGGGCTGGACTGGTCTGAACCACACCTCTTGGACTAGTCCAGCAAATTATAATATGTGGCGCTACAATATTAAAAGGCTGAGTTTACTATTAAACTATAATCTTTGTCTAATCGTGCTATTAATCAGCGTTGAATGACAAATGCAATACTGTAATTAGTTAATAGTGGTAGATTCTAATGTGGGGGTTTCCTTTAAGTTACTGACTATCCAGTCAGTTTACCAAAATGTTAGAACTACACAAGGATCTCAAGACCGCATTATAATATGACCAATCCACGTTCATAATTTTGCAAGTTTATAGTGGACAAGGTAGAATATACTCACACAGCTCTAGGCTGTAATAATCTTTTTTCTGCCACTGTTGGATTTCATGCCATTGCTCCTGAACCCAGAATTTCCAAACTACTGCTTTTGTTCTTTTATCATCAATATATTTATTAGAAAATAAAAATAAGTATTTATCTTGGTCTAATCTCTTGCACAAATCACATGTGTAACATAAAATAGAAACATATTTGCAAAACAGTGTTTGAAAAGCATTTGCAACAAGTACATTTCTGGTACAAGTGTAATAAAGAGGTAGTGATACAGGACATTATTATGTGGAGTATACTGAATACATTCTAAGATAATAAGGCATTGCATGTTTGCCACACATCACTAGCAATGCTACAATAATCACATTGTCAACCGTAATGTTGTTCTTTACAATCAATATTGAATTGATTAAAGTATTATTCATGGGCCAACAAGATCAGCGTGTGACTTTTCTGCATGAACACCATATTTTAATGACTTGCAAAATAATCCATCCACTATTTTCTCTGCTGGTTCCATTAAGTGAATACAGTAAATATATCATAATCTTAACAAACTTAAAGCACTTTCATTAAAAAAAAACTTTGAAAGACAAAACCAAGATTATTGAAGCTGTAAATACAATTTTATACTTTTTTCTGTAATTCTGTTTTCATGCTATTGGAAACTTGATATCATTTAAAGTCCAATATTCAAGCAAGTAGCATTTAAGTATCATAGCCATTTTGTTAAATATATTTATACAATTGAATACAATCTATGCTTTACATTAGGCTTGCAAGACTAAGTCACCGAAAACTGTGCAATAAACATTGACATTGCGTTATGTAAGCAAACAAATACTAAACATTACTTCAATAGTGCAGGGGTTCCTAGCGTTATGTTATATTAGTCTTCAATAGTTCAACATTAGCAGAATTAGCTACTTTGCCAGTGATCATGCACTTAAACTGGTGAAAGGTTGTCTCACCCTCAAAATTAAAGCGGCTGAAAGATTTGTCTGCAAGCTAGACAGACAGAGTTAGATAAATAGATTAGATAGATACATAGATAGATAGACTGATAGATAGATAGATAAATAGATTAGATAGATAGATAGATAGATAGACTGATAGATAGATAGATAGATAGATAGATAGATAGATAGATAGATAGATAGATAGATAGATAGATAGATAGATAGAGAGAGATAGATAGAAGTAGTGTAGGTAAGAAACATAGAAAGATGGACAGACAGATCGAAAGATGGATACAGTCAAAATGTAAAAAAGTATTTTTACTCATGTTGTATAAGATTATATAAATAAAAATATTTAACTTACCAAGAGGTCACCCACTGTATTCGCCATAAATCCACAGCCTTGCCATGTGCTAAGTTTTCTGTTGTTCTTCTTCAGGATCACTTACAGTAATAGGTAATAATCTGCAAAGAAGTATCTGGCTTGCTCTTCCGTGTGCTCCCCTGTCCAGTTGTGTGCAAGGAGCACGGTGCTGTCAAGCTGTTCTCATACATAGAAAGCATGTAGCACCAGCCCATTCCCAGCAGCTGGCAGTAGTCCTTCCAGATACGGTGATGAGCACAGCTTGAGATCTTCTCTAATTAACCAAATATTGTATGACTGCAACCCATCAACAACTAAACCCCTTGCTTCCAATAAAAGAAAAGTACTATTTCATCAGGAAAGAGAAAGCCCTTGTAGGATTGTTCTAGCAGAGCGCTTTCCTCTAGTTCTTGTTCTTCACTGTACCACAATGCCATAGGACTGGCTTTTTACCCTGTTGAAAGAACATGAATATATTATTATTCACACAAAAGAGCAGGTTATTGTTTATGAATTACCAGCCTTCCCCGCAACAAAGGCTATTTTCATAAGAAAACTCAATTTCATTTCAGCTCCAATTTGATTACTAGCTGAAGAAAAGAAGTCTATGCAGAAACCTCAAAGGATTTTTATTCATACTGTTCAATGGGCTTTATTGCTTCCTTTTCAAACCTGACGCAGGAAGCACTTGGAGTAAAAAAAAAACACTGACAAAAAATATTGCTCTGCTATTTTGTACCATAACAGAACTGAAGAAGGCCAATGATTTTTCAGTCATTCTCCACTATACTTCAGAACAGTAAAGGCTAGAATTAATGATAGGCCCGTTACAGGAGCCAAGCTTAGATTTCACAATGCATGTCAAATCTAAATGATCACTATACATTGAAAAGAACCAAAAGGGCCTGCAGCTGAATGATTCATGGCTTTGAAAAGAAAGACAGGCCTGAGGAGTTTATTGCACCACAATTTACTGGGAATTATCATAAAAAATGACTGTCGGTGGTTCAATATCACAGTGGCATGCCTCCAAAATAACACTCAGAGCTGCAGTCAAGTTTAATGCATCACAGGTGCCCTGGTAGTTGCTTAACATAACTTGTATAAAGTTATATAATTCTATATTTTCATTCCTTACTAATAATAATAATGCAGATTAAGGTGTCCATTTGCTAGAATACAACACTGCATTTCTGAATCCCAATAACAGATTTGGAAGCGTAAATATGCATTCACATGTTTCAAACTTTAAGCAAGATTTTCTTTACTGAAGCCATAATTATACAGTAATTCACAAATATCTTATTGACAGCCTTCTATAAAAGTAGAGTATTGTCTGCACTTATGGTGGAGGGGATGTCTGACCTGCTAAACCACACAATTTCAGGGGATTGCTTTATGCTATAATTATGTACATGCTATATTGAAATAAAATGTCATTGCTGATCAAATGGGTTGTCCCATTGTAAGGGTTAATCACAGTTTACTGTATTGCTGGAGAGTTGGAGATTTGTGATGTAATATATGATCTGGCAGGAGTTGCAGAATGGTGGGGGGGGGGGTTGGCAGTTGGTGAGAGTTGTTAGGGGAGTTGAAGGACTGAGTGAAGCTAGGCATCGTTGGAAAAAAGGTCTGGGTAGTACGACCCTGGATCTGTTTTTGGTAACTTTGGGACGTATTGTTTGGCTTGACATGAATCAACTCGGGGAGGACAACCAAGTACACAGCATCTTGGGTTAGGCCACGTGAGGCTCTATCTCAAAGGACTTGGAGTAGCCCTGAGTTAGAAAGATCGGAATTCTCTAAGAGATTCAAGTCAGCGTTTCTGATTATTCGGACTCAACCCAGCAAAGACCCTTCTACTTCAGCCTGTGGACATACCAGTACCATCTTACACCTGAAAATAGATGCACATATATAAATAACGTTATAGAGGTTTAGTTAGTAAGGAGAAAAGGCCTCTTCTGTGAGAGACACTTCAAAAACTGTTCCGAGTAAGCGATTACTAAAGTACTGGCACAATACTGTCGTTTTTGTGGACCTATGCATAGAAAGGGTTAATCGGGTGTATTTTGCTTGCATTTAACTGTTAATTCTGTTAAGTGTAACTGTGTATACCCTTAGTTGGTATTATTTAGAGTAACTGCTGTCATCGTATTTGTTATTTATACACTGTTTACCTACCATCCTTTCTTTTTTTTTTTATAAAATGTTTAGTAAATATTTATATTATTTTATCTAATCTTGGTGCATGTTTGCTGATTGCTGCTGTACCTCTCGCTCAGTGGCTGTCCCTCATCCACGTTTCATTTGGCGCTGCGAGAAGGGTACAACATCACAATGCAGAATTCGACCGGGCATGGTAGTGCGGTACAGGCTGCAGGGTCCGCAGGTGAACCTGTCCCAGTTGCTCTCCCCACCGATCCTCTAAACGCTCAGAGTCCACACTGAAACAAGTTGCAAAATTTGACGGCGATAATATGCCAATCGAAGAATTGGCTGATCGTATGCGAAGTA
This sequence comes from Phyllobates terribilis, assembly GCF_046119375.1. Lineage (NCBI taxonomy): Eukaryota > Metazoa > Chordata > Amphibia > Anura > Dendrobatidae > Phyllobates > Phyllobates terribilis. Next base: position 317,708,103 of record NW_027362762.1, on the reverse strand, counting down.
CATACAGATGCACAACCTAGCTGAGGAGTTGCAATCTGACGTCACACTGCAAGAACTAGAGGGGGAAGCCCGGGAAACGGTGACATGGCGTCCCACGTCAACACAAAATACTCTAGAAGACATTGTGGCCATATTAGAGGAGGTTTACGGAAGAGAGGTTTGACCGCTAGTTTCCGGACGCGCTTCTTTAATGTGTGTCAGCAAGAAGACGAAAGCATTTCCCAGTATTTAAATGCTTTACAGAGAATGTTACACACCTGCTAAAAAATGCAAGGCTGAAGCCTCTATTTTCACCGACCCTGACACCATCCTGAAAGAAAAATTTGTTCAGGGACTGATGGATACATTGCGGCGGCGGACATTGCAGGATCAGATACAGGCAAATGAGACACTTCAGCTTGCTCAGGTTACCACAGAAGCTTTGGCTCATGAAGGTGAAGATGGCATGGGCCCCAGCACTGAGCAGATGTATGGCCCCGGAGGACATAGAATAGTGGCTAAAAATCAACAGTCCGACTCCTTGGCTGAGATGAGAGCACGATCCAGGAACTGACCCGGCAAGTAGATCAGCTAAGAAGGTTTTACGTCCCATCGCCCTGTCAAGTGGGATGGGGAAAGCCGGTCCATTCGACGTATGACCCATCAGTCTGACAGATACAGTGGTAAGAACTGAGACATTCAACAAACATCCCATTGTATGGGTCACCAGAAGAGACCTGGGACCGGATGGCCCCAGCGAAGCCTGACCCACCCCCAGGGACAATCTCATCCAAACCAAGACTGTCCCACAGTGGGCGTCCCTTCACAAAGGTACCTCCAGAACAACTTTATGTGGGGCCTTGATCTCGGTTGTTGCTGTTTTTGCCGAGATGTCAAAATGTCAGTTGGGTGCAGTGTAAGGGTTAATCATAGTTTACTATATTGTTGGAGAATTGTGATGTAATATACAGTATAGACCAAAAGTTTGGACACACCTTCTCATTTAAAGATTTTTCTGTGTTTTCATGACTATGAAAATTGTACATTCACACTGAAGGCATCAAAACTATGAATTAACACATGTGAAATTATATACTTAACAAAAAATTCTCTTGATGAGCTTCAAGAGGTAGTCACCGGAAATGGTCTTCCAACAATCTTGAAGGAGTTCCCAGAGATGTTTAGCACTTGTTGGCCCTTTTGCCTTCACTCTGCGGTCCAGCTCACCCCAAACTGTCTCGATTGGGTTCAGGTCTGGTGACTGTGGAGGCCAGGTCATCTGGCATAGCATCCCATCACTCTCCTTCTTGGTCAAATAGCCCTTACACAGCCTGGAGGTGTGTTTGGGGTCATTGTTCTGTTGAAAAATAAATGATGGTCCAACTAAACGCAAACCGGATGGAATAGCATGCCGCTGCAAAATGCTGTGGTAGCCATACTGGTTCAGTATGCCTTCAATTTTGAATAAATTCCCAACAGTGTTACCAGCAAAGCACCCCCACACCATCACACCTCCTCCTCCATGCTTCACGGTGGGAACCAGGCATGTAGAGTCCATCCGTTCACCTTTTCTGCGTCGCACAAAGACACAGTGGTTGGAACCAAAGATCTCAAATTTGGACTCATCAGACCAAAGCACAGATTTCCACTGGTCTAATGTCCATTCCTTGTGTTCTTTAGCCCAAACAAGTCTCTTCTGCTTGTTGCCTGTCCTTAGCAGTGATTTCCTAGCAGCTATTTTACCATGAAGGCCTGCTGCACAAAGTCTCCTCTTAACAGTTGTTGAAGAGATGTGTCTGCTGCTAGAACTCTGTGTGGCATTGACCTGGTCTCTAATCTGAGCTGCTGTTAACTTGCGATTTCTGAGGTTGGTGACTTGGATAAACTTATCCTCAGAAGCAGAGGTGACTCTTGGTCTTCCTTTCCTGAGGCGGTCCTCATGTGAGCCAGTTTCTTTGTAGCGCTTGATGGTTTTTGCAACTGCACTTGGGGACACTTTCAAAGTTTTCCCAATTTTTCAGACTGACTGACCTTAATTTCTTAAAGTAATGATGCCCACTTGTTTTTCTTTACTTAGCTGCTTTTTTCTTGCCATAATACAAATTCTAACAGTCTATTCATTAGGACTATCAGCTGTGTATCCACCTGACTTCTGCACAACACAACTGATGGTCTCAACCCCATTTATAAGGCAAGAAATCCCACTTATTAAACCTGACAGGGCACACCTGTGAAGTGAAAACCATTTCTGGTGACTACCTCTTGAAGCTCATCAAGAGAATGCCAAGAGTGTGCAAAGCAGTCATCAAAGGTGGCTACTTTGAAGAACCTTGAATATAAGACATATTTTCAGTTGTTTCACACTTTTTTGCTAAGTATATAATTCCACATGTGTTAATTCATAGTTTTGATGCTTTCAGTGAGAATGTACAACTTTCAAAGTCATGAAAATACAGAAAAATCTTTAAATGAGAAGGTGTGTCCAAACTTTTGGTCTGTACTGTATCATCTGGCCAGTAGAGTGCAGCGGAGAGGCTGGAGTTGCAACGCGGGAGTTTGGCAGTTGGTGACTGTTGTTAAGGGAGTTGAAGGTGAAAGTGAAGATGCGCATTGTTGGAAAAAAGTTCTGGATAGAGCGGTGCGACCCTGGATCTGTTTTTGGTGACTCTGGGACGTATTGTTCGGCTTGACATGAACCGACTCGGGGAGGACAACCAAGGACACATCATCTTGAGCTAGGCCACGCTAGGCTCTATCTCAAAGGGAGAGAGATCGCCATTCTCTAAGAGATTCAAGTTAGCATTTCTGATTATTCGGGACTCAGCCTTCTATTCAGTCTGAGGACGTACCGGTACCATCTTACATCTGAATATAAATGCACATATATAAATAACATTATAAAGGTTTGGTGTATGAAAAAATAAGACTGCGCGGCATTCACTAGTCGGGTGCTCAAATAGGAATCCACGCCAATATTATAATAAATAGATTTGGCACTCCAAAGACTCATGCAGAAAACAAATTTATTAATACAAGGTGTCCACTTATTGGCAAAATTGACATTTCGGCCAATTATGGCCTCCCTCAGAACTATGAAATAATGAACAATAATCAGTATAATGTCATATACACAATCATAAGAAATAGATATCTATAGCCTTCTTGCAACATGGACTGTGGAATAAGATTACAATGTTAGACAATATCATTAGACGATACATAATAAGTGCAATAATATTGATGGTAGGAATATTAAATATGAAGACCATGTCTCAGTAAGGCTATGTTCACACATCATGGTTTATTTTTGCACAAATTATTGTTTATTATCTTATAGTTCTAGGGAAGGCCATAATTGGCCAAAACATCAATTTTGCCAACAGGTAGACACCTTGTATTAATAAATTTGTTTTCTGCATGAGTCATTGGAGTGCCAAACCTATTTATTATGTTTATAAAGGTTTAGTTAGTTAGGAGAAAGGGCCTCTTCTGTGAGAGACACTTCAAAAACTAAATTTGATTACTAAAGTATTGGCAGCATACTGTCCTTTTATGGATTTATGCGTAGAAAGGGTTAATCGCATGTATTTTGCTTGCATTTAACTGTTAATTCTGTTAACTGTACCTGTGTATACCCTTAGTCAGTATTATTTAGAGTAACTGCTGTCATCGTATTTGTTATTTATACACTGTTTACCTAAGATCTTTTCCTTTTTTTTTTAAATAAACGGGTTAGTAAATATTTATATCATATTATCTAATCTTTGTGCATGTCTGCTGATTGCTGCTGTACCTCTCATCCTGTGGCCGTCCCTCATCCACGTTTCACCATGATTACAGTCCTGCTCATTGTTATTGGCATCAGGGCCGGCTCCAGGTCTTCGTGCGCCCTGGGCGAAAGAGTCTCAATGGGCCCGTTTAACACATACCACGATTCATGATGCACAGATACCGCAGAGAAATATAGATATACAACACAGGGCCAGCCTGCCACCTCATCCTTCACATATGCAAACATGCACGCACACGCACAGTAGGCAGACATGCACGTACACACACACACACTACGCAGACATGCACAATGCACACGCACACAGTACGCAGTGTAAGGTGGCTAATGGTCGCATAGTCGATGGGAAGTATGTATCACAGAGATGGCTGTTCTCTGGGATGTAGCCCGGAGTGTTTCACTAGTGCACATAAGAACTAAGTGGATCGTTTGGTGCACCTGGGAGCCAGGTTACGTGTAGCGAGGAGAGAATGGGTGGGTCTAGCTACCCACATACCTCACCTCTGGGTGTGGTTAACAGCCTATATAATGGAGGCTGTTGTTTGTCACATGGTCTGTGTGTCTGGAGGGAGAAAGCCTCCTGTGTATGTTTTGTCTTCAGACCAAGCCAGGATACTGGATGCTACACCAGCCTGTGTGACAACAGCGCTGGGTAACCAGAGATTTTGCTGAAAGGACTGTTTTCTTTGTGTTTTTGCCTGTACTAAAAGCTGTTTATTTGCATTTTGCTTTTGACCGGTTTATGAAGCCAATAAACCGTGATGGACATTTAAAGGAACATGTCTCCTATTTTGCCTCTTATCGCAACTGTGTGAGTACAAACCCCACAGCAGACATGCACACGCACACAGTACGCAGGCATGCACACAGACACAGTATGCAGACATGCACACACGCACACAGTACGCAGACATGCACACACGCACACAGTACGCAGACATGCACGCACACAGTACGCAGACATGCACGCACACAGTACACAGACATACACACACACGGTACGCAGACATGCACGCACACACAGTACTCAGACATGCATGCGCACATGTACACAGTACGCAGACATGCACACACACATGGTACGCAGACATGCACGCACATACTCACATGCACATGATACACAGATATGCACACATACAATACGCAGACACGCACATACACAAACAAACACAGATACGTACACATACAGATATATGTACATATTTGAACACAAATTCTTAAAAACACATAAATATATATACACAGTTATACACACTGAAATACACAGATATTCACATCACACATGCACACACATACACATACATACATACATACATACACACACACACATTTGAAAATTTTTTAATATGGGGATTGGGGAAGCTGGGAACAAGCGTCACTCACCTGCCCCGGCCTGTGTCCAGTCCAGCTCCTTAGGTATGTGGCTGTCCAGGGCCACAGGCGTGTGTTTGCTATCACAGTCATGGCCCTGGACCATTAGTGAGGCCCACTCACCTGGGCCACTCCCCCAGCACCTGTACAGGACCTCTGGCACTGTTTGATTGCCGACACTTCACTAGACATGGCCGTGCTGTGCATAAGTGTCTGGTAGTAATGACGCGGCAGGGGCGACACACAAGCACAATTAAAGGCGCAGTGCCAAGTCATTACTACCAGACACAGCCGCACAGCAGACGGCAATCAAGCAGCACCGGAGAGAGGTCCTGTACAGGTGCTGGGGGAGTGGCCAGAGCCCCAACGGCGAGTGGCCCTGATAGTCCAGGGCCTCGGCACTTGCCCGCGTGCACTGTGTGCTGACGCCAGCCCTAATTGACATCTATGAAGTTTAAGTACATAATGTGGAATATCTCCTGAAAAAAATGAATCAAATTAAACAGTTTTTTTGTACAGAGCACTCGTGTTACATACAAAAGAGCAAATAATAAACAATAATTTAAAACAAAAAACAATGGGAGGGAAAAATAGAAAAACCTAAAGCTTGTTGAGTCACTGGTATTGGCACCCTTTACATTAATTTAGTATGGAAACACATGTTGACCCGCCTGTGGTAAATCACAAAAAAGATTCTCCTGTAATTAATTGTCGATGAACATGTGGCATGAATTAGCCAATGAATGATGATTTCAGTATTTTAGCATTGCGGCTGGCTGTCAGTCAGGGCCGAGGGCGTGGTTACAGGGGCTGCTCTGCATTCTCAGAGCGACGACTGAACCCGCGGAGCCCCATGTCTGAAACCGAATGCCCCAGATGGTCCAACTTAATACTCCCCCGCACTCCTCTGTTCACCGCCGCTCAGTGATGTCTTTATTCAAATAAAGATTGTTGTTTGTTCAAGCTTATGGTGTGTGCCACCTTTTTTTCATTTATATTTGAACTTTATCGGAACACTTTGGTATTAGCACCGCAGACCATTGGCTACTCACAACCTGATTCTGTTTAAGGACTATTGGATCCTGGTAAAACAAGGTCTGGTGCCAGCTTTCCCTCTTATTGTGGCTATTATTCTATTATATACTATCATTCTTCTTCTCATTCATTCTTTTCCCCTTTTTTGTCTTATTATATACTCTCAAAAGATTATTCATATTAAATTATTACTACTTTACTATTTTTTTATTGTGTAAGCCCTTGACAAGGTACTTGATTAATATGTCTAAAAGAATTAATCTGAAAACTAACGCCTGTGGTACTCTATTAATAAAAATGTCCCAATCTACATGAATGACAACCATCTTTCCAATTATTAGCCCCTTAACAAATGTTTTCTCCAATTTTAACTGTCAATTTACAGTTGCAGTCCAGTTCACTCTCAATAAGCTGCCTCTGTACAAATAAAATGTAATGATAATAACAACAAAAAGCCCTAAGAAAATATAGCGTGTCATAAAAAATGTAATTTGTCTTGTATGAGGATTTTTTACTGCGCTTGCTCAGAAAAATCTAATAAACAAGTGATGTTCACAGAAGAATACAACATGCCAGTCTAGACTGATAGGCTGCAACTAAAACAGTGATAAAGAAGGGGGCTGGAGGCATGGGAACCTAGAAGGAAGCCCCACATGACCGGGATTGGCCAGGAGGGTGCAATTTTTAAATCCCAATGGTCGGGATTGGGTATTGGCTTGGAGGGGCTGGCATTTGGATGGGGGTGGGGTAAAGGGGGGAAGAGGTATAATAGGGAAAAGTGCGGGAAAACGGGCAGTCCAGGGAAGAAGTCATTGAGAGAAGTTCTGGAGCACTGATCAAAAAAAAAAATATATATATATATATATTTCTACCTTTCTAATTGCTTGGACACTCTTCTCGCTATTATGGAGTCCGTGGAGTCCCTTATCGCCAGGCTGAGGGAGACTGCCAGATCCAGGCAAGGAGGGTGGCTTGAGGCCCAGCTGGCCGGACTTCTGGGGAATGCCAGAAAGGAAGAATCCCCGTCGGGTTTGGGAAGAAGTGCCAGGAGGACGCGGCCCCCCGAGAGGCTTTCCCTGGAGATGGTTGGTACGGGCAGCAGGCGCAGGCTGCGGAGCCCCTCAGGGGACCCTGTGTCCGGGGAGCATGCCGGCGGAATCCCCTGCCGGCGTGCCCGCCGCGGCAGGAATCCGCCCAGCCGGTCTGCGGGCTCCCCCTGCATCGGGTCGCGGTCCGCGACTGAAGTTCCCCGGTCCGTCGTGGTGCGGCCTCCCCCGTCGGCGCGCCGCAGTACTAGAGCCCAGGCCGCGCCGGAAGCAAGGCCCGGGCCGCAGACGCGTCATCCGGGGGGCGGGGCCTCACCGGAAATGGGGACTACGTCACTTCCGGCCCCGGAGACAGACGAAAGGGACGCACAGCCAATGAGCAGCGGGCGCAGGGACACGCCCCCCGCTCCAAGATCCAGCGGCGATTCAAGACGCCGGTTATTTAAAAGAAAAAAGGGCGGCAATCCTGCAGCGGGGAACGGAGGGAACACCAGCGCGGCAGGCACACCTGGCGACGTTCCTGTCGGGGTGCCTGCCAGACAGACCAGAGGGCGCAGACAGCAGCGGAGCTACACGGGCAGGCAGCAACAATTCCAGGACCTGCTGCCTGGCTCAAGTTTCTCCAGGCAAAGGGATGGAGCGGCGGGCAGCAGCACGGAGTTGCCTGGCAGTTATCCACGGACCAACACGGATCGGGCTGGTGAGTCCGGGTCTAAAAATCGCGGAGGTGCACGGTCGGCGGTGAGGACTGGAGGACGAACGGCGGAGAGGTCGGCACGGGCTCGGGTCCCCCCTGGTGACGAGGAGGCCAGGGGCGCGGGCCTTGAGCAGCAGGGGTCGGTCGGACTGGATTATGGAGAAGAACAAGACGAACCAAGGACTCATCAGGACTCGGGGAGTACGGCTGGCGGGGACACAGCACCTGCGCAGCTTCGTGAGTATGCGTCTATGTATGGTTTGTCGCCCGCGGGGTCTGTAGCGGATGGGTTAGGTGATAGGCAGGTGTCTGGGCCCAGCAGGGAAAATGGTAGGGGAGGTAGTGGGTCAGATGTAAGCGGGTTTAGGGATTTGTTGGTTAGCATGTCGCGCATTTTGGCGAGAATATACGGCGGGGGGGCCATTCAAAGGGGGTTGTCACCGGCGGGGGCTTGGCTACCTAGTCAACCGGCGTTGTTGCAGGTGGGGAGCGAGTCGGCCAGGTCGGCGGGGTGTACAGCTGGGACACCTTCTGGGGTGTCGGTGTGTGTGCAGACAGAAAAGGAAAATGCGGATAGTATAAAACTGGATGATAGGGCGAAAGGGGAGGTATACGTGTGCTTTGAGGGGCCATTGGGGGCGCATTTAAAAAAAGAGGTTAAAGAAAAAATTTGGCGGGACGAGTATGTCGAAATTTTTTCCCTTCTTCTGTTGGAAAAGTTTAACCTGGATAAGGGAAAAAAGGAAGACAGTAAAAAAGAGGAAGAAGAGAAGCGTAGGTGGAGGTTGATTCCACAGACGTTTGTCAATTGGTTGCAAGCATTTGCAATATTGGCTAGCGTTATTGGAGAAAAAGCTCCTGATAATTGTTCGGGTTTGTTTTGCTACCTTGATGCTATTGGGGAGGCTTATAGGACTTACGGGGGTCAGGCATGGTTACGATATGACGAGCAATTTCGTCAGAGGAAGGCAGTCCGCCCTGAGATCAGATGGGATCAAAAGGACATTGGTTTGTGGCTGAAGGTTATGGCCCCAGTGAGGTATGGGCAGTCCTTTCATGGGAGCAGCAGTAGTGGTAACCAATCTGCAGGACAAGGGGGAGGTAACCAAGGGGCACAAAGCACTAAGAAGGAAGTGGGAACTTGCTGGCAATTTAATGACGGCCAATGCAAGTACGGGACCTCCTGTAAATTCAAACACGTGTGCTCCCATTGTAATGGAAGCTCACACGGAGCATCAAAATGCTTTAAGAAGGGTAAGGGAAAGCCGACAGTGGGTACCGGTCAAAGGGTTGACTCCGGTGAGGGTGCACGCGATGGCCCCCTTTCTAAGTAGGTATCCGGATCAGTCGAAGGCTAAGGTCATTTCGGATGGGTTTTTGGAAGGTTTTAGAATCCCTCCTCCTGAGCACGAGGTCCCCTTTTCACTAAAAAATTTGACGTCGGCTTCCCTTCATCCGGAAGTGGTTAGCGTGAAGTTGGCTAAGGAGGTGGAATTGGGCAGGATGGCGGGACCGTTTCGGGTATTACCTAGCAGTGGGGTGATTATCTCGCCACTGGGGGTTGTGCCCAAAAAAGAACTGAATAAGTTTCGTTTGATTCAGCATTTGTCGTACCCGAAGGGGCTCTCGGTGAATGATGGCATTGCACAGGAATTATGTTCAGTTGAATATACATCATTTGATGCGGCGGTGCGATGGGTACGGCGATATGGGTCAGGATCGTTGCTAGCCAAGACGGATATCGAGTCGGCTTTTCGGTTGCTGCCAGTTCACCCGGATAGCATCCCGTTGTTAGGTTGTTTTTGGAATGGGGCATATTACATGGATAGGTGTTTGCCAATGGGTTGTGCAATTTCGTGTTCTTTGTTTGAAACGTTTAGTACCTTTTTGGAATGGGTGGTGAAGGACCTGGCATCAGTTAATTCAGTCATTCATTATTTGGATGATTTTTTGTTTATAGGCCCTCCGCAATCGTTATTGTGTAGGAATTTGTTAGGTACTATGGTGTGGGTAGCGGAGCATTTTGGCGTACCATTGGCAAAAGAAAAGACGGAAGGCCCTTGCACAATCCTAAGTTTTTGGGCATTGTTATTGATACAGAAAGGATGGAGTGCCGGTTACCTGAAGATAAATTGTGTCTGCTCAAGCAGGAGGTCGATAGAGTCGGGAGGTTGCGCAAGGTGACCCTGAGGAGCTACAATCGCTGTTGGGGCGCTTAAATTTTGCGTGCAGGATTATGCCAATGGGCAGAATATTTTGTCGCAGGTTGTCAGGCGCCACAGCAGGAGTGCGTGGGGCTCATCATTTTATCCGCCTAAATAAGGAACACAAGGAGGACCTGAGGGTTTGGAAGTTGTTTTTGGAAAGCTATAATGGCAGGTCATTAATCCAGCAGGAGTTTGTAAGCAGTTTTGATTGTGAGATTTTTACAGATGCTGCGGGAGGTGCTGGATACGGGGCCTACTGGAAAGGGCGGTGGAGTGTTGGGGCATGGCCGATTGGGTGGACGGAGAGGGGACTTACGAGGAACCTGGCGTTTTTGGAATTGTTCCCTATTGTTGTTGCGGTTACTATTTGGGGGGAGTGTTTTGCCAACAGGAGAATTCGGTTTCATTGCGATAACATGGGAGTGGTGTCTGTCATCAACAGCTTGTCGGCCTCGTCCCCACCGGTTATTAGGCTGCTCAGGGAACTAGTTCTTTGTTGTCTCAAATTGAACGCTTGGATTACAGCGGTACATGTTCCAGGTGTACAAAATTCTATAGCAGATGCCTTATCTCGTTTTCAGTGGGACCGTTTTCGGGCGCTAGCACCAGAGGCAGGGGACGTGGGTCAAGAATGCCCTTCGCATTTGTGGCAAATGGTTATGGAGGAGCCGGACGGTTAATAAGGGAGTCCATTACGAGGCAGACCTGGGCATCATACGAGGCATCGTGGCGAGTATGGCAAAGTTGGATTCTGGAGTGGGGTGTGATGGAGAGTGATAGAGATAGAGAGATGGCGGTGTTGTTTCTTGTGTGAAGGGCAGCAGAGATTGGATGGTCTGTGTCAAAAGTTGGTAAATTTGTTGCAGGATTGGCATTCGGTTTTAGATTACAGGGGTTAAAAGATGTTACAAAATCCTTTTTAGTGAAGCAAGCACTTAGGGGCTTTAGGAGAGGAAGTAAAGTGTTAGATAAACGAAGACCGGTGACTTTTAGTATTTTAGAGCGGTTGGTTTTAGTGTTGGATAAGATCTGTTGTTCGGTTTTTGAAGCCACACTGTTTATATTGGCTTTTTCATTGGCGTTCTTTGGCGCACTAAGATTAGGTGAGTTGGTGGCACCAAGTAGGAATAAGGTTGGGGGTTTGTTTGCTGAGGATGTGAGCGGTCGGAAAGGGGGCATCGAATTTTGGATTAGGAGGGCGAAGATGGATCAATTGGGCAGAGGCAAGCTAGTGGTATTGGGTGAGGTTAATGGATCTTTTATTTGTCCTAGGAGATGTTTAATGGCTTACTGGCAGGTTTGGTCGGGACGTAAGGGCCCATTATTGTGTCATAAAAACGGAGAGTTTTTGTCCCGTTTTCAATTTATTGCAGTATTTAAAAAAGGGATCCGGGAGTTGGGCCTTAGTCCTGAGGTGTACGGGTCGCATTCTTTCAGAATCGGTGTGGCGTCAGAAGCGGACGGTTTGGGTTTAGGAAAGGATGTGATAAAACGCATCGGGAGGTGGAGTTCAGATCGTTATCTGTCCTATGTACGGCATTAGGTATGCGGAATGGTGGTTTTTATTTTGTCCAGAAGTGAATACCCCCTTTTTTGGTTGTCTTATTGCAGGTGACGTCCCGTTAGTAGTCTGGATTCTTGGACACTCTTTCGTTCATTGGGGGCGCTGCGGGCGGATATGAGGCCAAACGGTAGGCAACTGGGTTTTAGCAGAGAGCAAGTGGTGGTCCGGTGGCTGGGTTTTAGAGGGATGGTATGGAGAAGGGTGCTGCCTGAATTCCATAAGGCGGCTCGTTTGGACTGGGCGCCGGACATTTTGGTGGTGCATATGGGGGGGAATGATTTGGGGGTTCGGCCAGTTAGGGAATTGATGAGGGATATTCAAATTGATTTTTTAAGGTTATGGACATCTTTTCCTGGGGTGTTGACGGTTTGGTCTGACATTGTGCCGAGGAAAAATTGGAGGGAGGTCAGATCAGTGAAGGGCATTAATAGGGCACGAGTAAAGTTGAATAGAGCCATAGCAGCTTTTGTTGGTAGAAATGGGGGTGTAAGTGTTAGGCATCTTGATCTTGAGGCAGGGGTTGGTGATTTTTGGGCAAAGGATGGGGTGCACCTGAACGATATTGGGATTGATTTATGGGCATTATCTATACAGGAGGGGATTGAGAGGGCTTTGGCAGTGTTGGGGCGCTCACGAGCCTGAGGTGGTCAGGGCTGTTTGTTTGTGGCGGGGGGTGGGGTTCTTGGAGTTGGCACAGAAGTGTCGGTGGAAAAGTTATTGGAAATTTACAGGCAGTGGCTGGATTAACCGGGGTGATCTGGCATTTGGTTTTGGGGCTCTGGACGGGGTTTTACCCTGGGAGCTTTTGGTGCCCTTGAGCTGGTGATGGACGGCTGAGGGTAATACGGTGGTTCGATTTCGGTTTAGTTATGCCAGATCTAATTTTTAACTCCAAGAACCCTCCCTTCTTATTTATTTGAATAATAATGTTTATATGTTAATGTTGTTTGTTAATAAAATGGCCGCTGTGGCCAAATTTATCCAAAGAAATTACAGGTGCAGTGTTTTTATTTGTTAAGGTACTTGAGGTCGGTAAGATGGGGAGGGGTCTTACGGAACTATGGAACCCGGGTTGGCCGTACACGGTCAAGAAGGGGGCTGGAGGCATGGGAACCTAGAAGGAAGCCCCACATGACCGGGATTGGCCAGGAGGGTGCAATTTTTAAATCCCAATGGTCGGGATTGGGTATTGGCTTGGAGGGGCTGGCATTTGGATGGGGGTGGGGTAAAGGGGGGAAGAGGTATAATAGGGAAAAGTGCGGGAAAACGGGCAGTCCAGGGAAGAAGTCATTGAGAGAAGTTCCCACCCACCCACCCTCTTTTTTGTTTTCCATTGGTATATTTGTGATTAATGGTAAAAGGGTGGTTGTTTATCGTGAAAGAATTAAAGGGGTATTTGATGTTGTGCATTATACTGGGTTATATTAAAAGTGTTATGTAAAGTTGTGTAAGAAGGTATGTCGCAGTGGCTTGGCGGGGGGTGGGGTTCTTGGAGTTGGCACAGAAGTGTCGGTGGGAAAGTTATTGGAAATTTACAGGCAGTGGCTTGATTAACCGGGGTGATCTGGCATTTGGTTTTTGGGGCTCTGGACGGGGTTTTACCCTGGGAGCTTTTGGTGCCCTTGAGCTGGTGATGGACGGCTGAGGGTAATACGGTGGTTCGATTTCGGTTTAGTTATGCCAGATCTAATTTTTAACTCCAAGAACCCTCCCTTCTTATTTATTTGAATAATAATGTTTATATGTTAATGTTGTTTGTTAATAAAATGGCCGCTGTGGCCAAATTTATCCAAAGAAATTACAGGTGCAGTGTTTTTATTTGTTAAGGTACTTGAGGTCGGTAAGATGGGGAGGGGTCTTACGGAACTATGGAACCCGGGTTGGCCGTACACGGTCATGCTTCACAGTATAAGGCTGTGTGCCCACTATGCGTTTTTTAAGCGTTTCCGCAGCGGCAGTTCCGCTGTAGAAATGCTTAAAAAACGCTTGGTAGAAGGTCTGCCATGTTCCCCAATGATAATCTGCTGTGTACATGCTGCGGAAAAATCCGCAGCACTACCAATTATTTTGCGTAATCGCGGCGTTTTCGCCGCCATTGATTGCATTGAATCGCATAATATCCAAATGACTACATGTGTACATGCGGATATTAAGCGATTCAATGTGCGGATGGTACCCTGGTTTAGAGAAGAGGAGACTCTCCTCCAGACTCGGGTACCATAGAACCTGTTAAAAAAAAGAATTAAAATAAAAAATATACATTATACTTACCTTCTGATGGCCCCCGGTCTCCTTATCCGATGCGTCCGGTCTCCCCGGCAGCTCGCGATGGTCTAAAAGGACCTGCCATGACGTCATTTAGTCATATGACGGGTCACTGACGTTGGCGGTCGCGTGACCTGTCACGTGACTAAATGACATCATGGCAGGTCCTTTTACACAACCGCGAGACACCGGGGAGACCGGACGCATCGGATAAGGAGACTGGGGGCCATCAGAAGGTAAGTATAATATTTATTTTTTATTTTTTACCATTCTTTTACGGTGACACTACTGTATATAAATCCATGCCGGTTGCATGGATTTATATAGTGTGACCAAGTTGTCAAGCACTTTCCAAGTTATGCTAAAATCGCTTGACAACCCGCATGTGGAAATGCATGTGAAAAACGCTTCACTTCCACTTGTCCCTGGCAGGAAAAACACATGTAAAATCTGCATGCGTTTTTTTCTGCCAGGGAGATGCAGAAACGCTCAGGAAAAATCCGGAGCATTTCTGCATCGTGGGCAAATAGTCTAAGGGTTTGCTTATATTTCTAATCATTTTTTTTATAATCAGACCAATATTGACCTACATTGAATTGTTAATTGATGTGATTGAAATCTGTCTCATCTGCCAGTTATGTGATTTAAGCTATAAACGATATAAGCTAACCCTAAAATTATAAATCATGTACAGTGTATTATTACCAAATAGCAAATTATTGGTATAATACAAACTAAAGGCTTAGGGGAAGAAAAGTGATTATAACATAAGTGCAAATCTGGCTACAAATGTTTCTATATCTTTGAGAGGTATCGAGATCCTTTACCAGTAATGAGATTATATATTGTAGGCTTGCAGCCGGACAGGTTCTCAGTGGCAGATATGTGTTCCCTAGGTATTCAGCCTCAGTGATGTAAAAACCTGAAAAAAAAACAAGCTTCAGCACAGTTAGTGATAAGAGGGTTAATAGGGCATATCAATGGTTCCGTTTTTTAGGAGCAGTCAAAAAGAGATGGACGGGTCTGTCTGCTCCCATATCTCAAATTAAAGGGAACCTGTCATATCCTAGTTGCTATGTACACTGCCCCCATTGCTTTGTTAGTGATGCAATGTGTATCACTAACAAGCTTTTTTCATTAAAATCTGTGGTAGTATAATGATTTTATAACTTTATATACACTTTGTCCTACCTGCTTGTATTCAGTCATAGGGCTGTGATTCTCTCATTCAGTCATGGGCAGCACAGCATTCAGTCAGTGCTGGCGTCGCCCATGTATTTGAATACTGCTCCCGGCATGGTTGCGTCTAGATCGGAGGTGAGTTTTTGTGCTCCTCACTTTACGATCTAGACACTTCACTGCTGAGGAGACTAGGTCAGAGTTGCTGGAGTGAGGACCTCAGTAATCCCCTCAGATGTAGACAGTTCAGCACTGACGCTACTAGATCGGAGTAGATTCCAGGATCCTCATGCTCACTGCGGTCTAGTCTCCCCTACTGACTTTTTAATGTTTTTCTTATGCTTTTTTATGCAATTGCTCATGTTTTTAATGGAGCAAACATCACAAGTCATAAATGATTTTTTTACACTGTTATATAATGTATGTATTTTTACACTGTTATATATTTTATGGATTTGGACAAAATTATTTTTTTTCTCGATTAATGAAAAAAAAAAGAATCATCAGGAGATGTCAGAGCCGGCTGCAGCCGGGGGTCACGTGATGCCTGTAAGTGGCCAGTGATAGCGCCAGAAGTTGCAATCAGTATGTCAAGATGCCTTTTGGGTTTCAGGTGGTGCCGGCCACATTTCATAGTGCCATGGACTGGGTACTAGTCCCTCACAAAAAGTATGCAGCAGCCTACTTAGATTATATTGTCATCTTCAGCCATGTTTGGGCTAACCATTTAAGTAAAGTCCAAACAGTACTGGATGCCCTAAGAAAGGCTGGCTTTACTAATAACCCGAGGAAATGTGCAATGGGCATGGTGGAAACCAAGTATTTGGGCTAAGGGGCAGACAAGTGAGAGATTAACCCCAGATAAACAAGGTGGAGGCTATACAGAGTTGTCCAAGACCCTCACAAAAAACAGGTCAGGACGTTCCTGGGCATCATGGGGTATTACAGGAGGTTTGTACTTAATTTCGCCATGATAGCAGCCGCTTTACCGATCTTCTGAAACGCGCAAAATCAGTGATGGCTAGGTGGTCTCCAGAATTGGAAGGAACCTTTCAGGAGCTACAATTATTCCTCTGTAGACATCCAGTGTTGATAGCGCCGAACTGTGCCAAGTAATTTATCGTCCAGACAAATGCATCAAATGTTGGACTGGGAGCTGTCATGTTAATGTGCAAGAACACCCAATAATGTATTTGAGTAAGAAGTTGTCCCCATCCAAATAAACTACTCTATCGAAGAGGAATGTTTGACCATCAAGTGATGCACTGAGGTATTTTTATTGCTATCAGACCTTGCCCCGCTAAAGTGGATTCGGGAGAAGAAGGGAAATAACGGCCGAGTAATCAGCTGGTCTCTGACATTGCAGAATTTTAATTTCTAAGTTATACACAGGCCTAGGAAGCTACATGGGAACGCAGATACCCTTTCAAGGGTTCATTGTTTGACGGCAGAAGGTGCCCAGCCCCCTGGCTTTGGGCAGAGGGGAGGGTATGTAGGCTCGCAGGTTCTCAATGGGAGTTAGGTGTTGCCTAGTTATTTATCCTCGGTGATGTAAAAAAAAAAAAAAAATGACTTCACCACAGTTAGTGCTGAGAGGGTTAATAGGGCATAGCAAGGGTTTGTTTTTTAGGAACAGTCAAAAAGAGATGGGCCGTCTGTCTGCTCCCATATCTCCAATTAAGAATCAGAATGCCCTATATAAAGCAGCTAGGCTGTTTCATAGCTGTCCATGTGTGCAAGGTGAAAAGATCTTGTGTGTGCTGTTCACACCCTGCTAGAGTCTGAGAGTGGGAACATACGCTGGAAAGGCTGAACCACTCTGTATCTTATACTGTGGTATGGACTGTTGTTTGCTTTAGTTTTACTTCATGCTGGAGGTTTATGAACATTTAATAAACCTTCCTGTTGCATCAAGAAACTTTAGGCCTGTTTGACAGCTACCATCTCAAAGCAAGTGAATCCCTACTATATATCTATATATATATAGATATATATATATATATATATATATATATATATACATACATCTCACTAAATTAGAATATCATCAAAAAGTTAATTTATTTCAGTTCTTCAATACAAAAAGTGAAACCCATATATTATATAGAGTCATTACAAACAGAGTGATTTATTTCAAGTGTTTATATCTGTTAATATTGATGATTATGGCTTACAGCCAATGAAAACACAAAAATCATTATCTCAGTAAATTAAAATAATTAATAAAAAACACCTGCAAAAGCTTCCTAAATGTTTAAAAAGGTCCCTTAGTCTGTTTCAGTAGGCTCCACAATCATGAGGAAGACTGCTGACTTGACAGATGTCCAGAAGGCAGTCATTGACACACTCCACAAGGTCCCAGAGTTCCAATTTTCATTCGGAAATCAAGGTCCCAGAATCTGGAGGAAGAGTGGAGAGGCACACAATCCAAGCTGCTTGAGGTCTAGTGTGAAGTTTCCACAATCAGTGATGGTTTGGGGAGCCATGTCATCTGCTGGTGTAAGTCCATTGTGTTTTATCAAGACCAAAGTCAGCGCATCCGTCTACCAGGAAATTTTAGAGCACTTCATGCTTCCCTCTGCTGACAAGCTTTTTGGAGATGGAAATTTCATTCTCCAGCAGGACTTGGCACCTGTCCACACTGCCAAAAGTACCAATACCTGGTTTAAAAACAACAGTATTACTGTGCTTGATTGGCCAGCAAACTCGCCTGACCTTAACCCCATAGAGAATCTATGGGGTATTGTCAAGAGAAAGATGAGAGACACCAGACCCAACAATGCAGATGAGCTGAAGGCTGCTATCAAAGCAACCTGGGCTTCCATAACACCTCAGCAGTGCCACAGGCTGATTGCCTCCATGCCACGTCAGATTGATGAAGTAATTGATGCAAAAGGAGCCCCGACCAAGTATTGAGTGCATTTACTGAACATACATTTCAGTAGGCCAACATTTCGGATTTTAAAACCATTTTTCAAGCTGTTGTTATAAAGTATTCTAATTTACTGAGATAATGACTTTTGTGTTTTCATTGGCTGTAAGCCATAATCATCAGCATTAACAGAAATAAACACTTAAAATAGAGCACTCTGTTTGTAATGACTCTATATAATATATGAGTTTCACTTTTTGTATTGAAGAACTGAAATAAATTAACTTTTTGACGATATTCTAATTTAGAGAGATGTACCTGTATATACGGCTCTTGCAAAAATTAAGAGTCCACTGGAAAATTTTCATTTTCTCTGATTTTTCTCTATATAGGTATAGTTTTGAGTAAAATGTACATTGTTGTTTTATTCCATAAACTACTGACAACATGTCTCCGAAATTCCGAGCTAAAAATTTTGTATTTATTTGGAGCACATGAGAAATCGTCAAAATAATAAAAAAGAAACAGTGCTTTCAGACCTCAAATAATGCAAAGAAAGCAAGTTCTTATTCATTTAGAAACAACAATACTCAAGTTTTAACTCGGGAAGAGTTCAGAAATCAATATTTGGCGGAATAACCATGATTTTTAATCACTGCTTTCATGAGTCTTGGCATGCTTTCCACCAGTCTTTCACACTGCTTTTGGGTGACCTTATGCCACTCCTGGCACAAAAATTTAAGCAGCTCTTTGTTTGATGGCTTGTGACTATCCATCTTCCTTTTGATTACATTCCAGAGGTTTTCAGTGGGGTTCAGGTCTGGAGATTGGGCTGGCCATGACAAGGTCTTGATGTGGTGCTCCTTCATCCACACATTGATTGACCTAGCTGTGTGGGATGGGGCATTGTCCTGCTGGAAAAAACAGTCCTCAGAGTTGGGGAACATTGCCTGAAAAGAAGGAAGCAAGTGTTTTTCAAGGGTAACCTTGTATGCGGCTTGATTCATATGTCCTTCGCAAAGATTAACCTGCCCAATTCCAGCCTTGCTGAAGCATCCCTAGATCATCACCGATCCTCCACCAAATTTCACAGTGGGTGGAAGACACTGTGGCTTGTATGCCTCTCCAGGTCTCCATCTAACCATTAGACGACCAGGTGTTGGACAAAGCTGAAAATTAGACTCATCAGAGAAGATTACCTTACTCCAGTCCTCTATGGTCCAATCCTTATAGTCTTTGGCAAACTTCAGCCTGGCTCTCCTTTGCTTCTCATTGAAAAAAGGTTTTTATCTAGCTTTACATGACTTGAGACCTGCCTCTAGGAGCCTGTTAAGAACTGTTCTTGCCATGCACTTCACCCCAGTTGCCATTTGCCATTCCCTTTGTAGGTCACTTGATGTCATCCTGCGGTTGCTGAGTGACATTCGAATAAGATGACAGTCATCCCGTTCAGTGGAGAGTCGCTTTCGCCCTCTGCCGGTCTGAAGCTTTGTTGTCCCCAATGTCTGCTGCTTGGCCTTGTTGTAATGGACTGCCGTCTTCAAAATTTTAAGGATGGAGGCAACATGACACTCACTGTATCCCTCTGCTAGTAAAGCCAGAATTGAGCCCTTCTTTTCCCCACTCAAGACTTTTCTTTTCAACTCCTTTGGCATGGTTAAAAGTTATTTTTTCATTTAAATTACTTTTGGGCTATTCCTAGCACTTGTTTTGCCATCCAGATTGTCCTATTGCAAGAGGATTGTGAAGACCACAGCAGTGTTTTTTTTACTTTCCCTCTTTACATAAGATTTGGTTCAGGTGATCACCTAATTAGAAGCACATTAAGTAGAATGAGGTGTACTTTGGTTGGAATTCAACTGACACTGGAATGGAATGGCTGTCAGACATGTAGAGATGGTGATTTTTAGAGAACTGTGCAGTGGTCTCTTAATTTTTGTCAGAGCTGTATGTATATATATATATATATATTTTTTTTTTTTATATATATATATATATAAACATATATATATGTATATA
This sequence comes from Phyllobates terribilis, assembly GCF_046119375.1. NCBI lineage: Eukaryota > Metazoa > Chordata > Amphibia > Anura > Dendrobatidae > Phyllobates > Phyllobates terribilis. Next base: position 317,688,079 of record NW_027362762.1, on the reverse strand, counting down.
TATGCATATATATACACATACCGTATATAGTGTACCATAATTTCATTTTTAGATTGAGGCCATGTGGATCTCTATTGTGGAGTATTTTTTCCTCTATCGCCTCCTCTTAGCGGGACTGATACCTGTTCAATATTGCATTATCATATAGCATTGGTAAATATTTATATATGATCTTTTTAATTGCATTAAATTGCGAACTATTTTGTAATGCCAATGTTTATGAAGTTGTTTTTCTTTACTACGCAGGCCCCCATTTCCAAAAGGGTCCCCAGTCTTTTTAAGCCTGAACCTGCACTGATAATGACAGTTCTGCATTATCAATGCGTTTACTGAGGTTAGAAGGGGAGAAGGATCTTTGGTGACATCATATTCATGTGACCAAAGGTCTTTCTCCCTGCGGAAGTAAAGAGGAACCAAAGGTAAAAAAAAAAAAAAAACAGAGTATCTAAAGAGGAAGGATAGCCTGGCAAGTCCTCTAGAATTTGTGTATGTGTGTTATATACTGATGTGTGTGTTTTATATACCGATGTGTGTGTTATATACTGATGCATGTGTTATATACTGGTGTGTGTTATATACTGATGATGATGTCTGTAAAGCGCCGTGGAAGTAATGTCGCTATTTAAGTGAGTAGAATATATTATTATTTATTATTATAGTGCCATTTATTCCTTGGCGCTTTACATGTGAAAAAGGGGGTATACATAGCAAAAACAATTACAATAATCTTGAACAAAACGAGTAAGCGACTGGTGCAGGAGGAGAGACGACACTGGCCGCGAAGGCTCACAGACTACAAGAGATGGGTGAGGATACAGTAGGTGAGGGTAGAGCTGGTCGTGCAGCGGTATGGTGGAGCGAGGGTTACTGCAGGTTGTAGGCTTGTCGGAAGAGGTGGGTCTTCAGGTTCCTTTTGAAGGTTTCCATGGTAGGCGAAAGTCTGATATCTTGGGATAGAGAGTTCTAGAGTAGGGGGGATGCACGGGAGAAATCTTGTATGCGATTGATGAAAGAGGAGATAAGAGGGGAGTAGAGAAGGAGAACTTGTTAAACATATACTGTATACTGATGTGTGTATATTATATACTGATGTGTGTATTTTATATCGTTATGTGTGTGCTTTATAATGCTGTGTGTGTTATATACCCATGTGTGTTATGTACTGATGCGTGTTTATTTCTTGATGTGTGTTATATACATGTGTGTTTTATATACTAATGTGTGTGTTAGAAATGAGCGGATCGATAAGCAGAAGATCAAGTTTGAATCAAATTCAATGAATTTTGCAGTTTCAGTTTCAAAACACTTTAAGATTTGATTCACAGCTCGCAAAAACTAGAACTTGCCTGGCACCATTTCCCACACTGCTGAAGCATCAGAGAGCGAGCTAATGTCTTCTTGCGCTTTCCTGCTTACCCATAATGTCCTGCAACTATGACGGCTCACGGATCATCATACCTTGCACAGAAGTAGTCAGTACTAGAGATGAGGGAACATCTTCGGAAAACGTTCAGTTTTTTCAAATTTGGCACGAACATTGCACATTCGGATTCGTGATCGGACACCCGAGCGTTTCTACTGAAAATAGGCCCAATTCGGCAAAAGTGTGGGAAATGATCGCATTTCCACTACAATATGTTTTATAACTTTGGCTAGGATAATGGTGCTGTATGGTGAGTGGGGGGACATGTTTGATGAGGGGTGGGGGTGGGGAGAGGTCAGAGTAGCAGCGGGCTGTTAATCTTAATTTTTTTTTTTTACTTAATGAGTGCAGATTCCGGCAAGCCAATCAGTGCGCAGGAACCATCCACCATGTCCAGACACAAGGGCTTGCGCCATTGGCTGCTGAAGTCACATGTCCCTCTCCACGTTGTTTTAGCGCCATTTTGTCAGTGTAACAGCACAGAGAGGCTGCTCCTGACACTGCTCCTGGTTACTGATAGACTGAGATAGTTAGCTAGACGGTTGCTTCTAAGTCAGATAGGATAGATAGATAGATAGATAGATAGATAGATAGATAGATAGATAGATAGATAGATAGGATCTTGTGTGGCTGTGAAATCGACCGTCCAGCTGATCAATCGCTTTTGCTATTAGTTTGATCCAGACAGAGACAGCAGGCCACATTTCAGCATAGAACTCTGTTGTGCACTGCTGATATTGTGCTCCATGCAGGAGTACATCTTTGAAACTCTAATTTGTTCTGCTTCTACTGTGCTACATACAGCAGACCACCTCTCAGCTTGCAATTTTTTTGCACAGAGATTCTCGTGCATCCAGAGCTCGTCCACAGTAAAGAAAATATAATTTCTTCTGTTACTATCATGATACATACAGCAGGCCACATCTCAGCTTGTAATTTTTGGCACATATATTCTGCTGTATACAGGGCTCATCCACAGTTAAAAAAATCTAATTTATTATGCTACTTCTATGATACATACAGCAGGCCACATCTCAGCTTGTAATTTTTTGTGATGAGATTCTCCTGTATCCAGAGTTCGTCCACAGTAAAAAAAATCTAATTTCTTCTGTTACTACTGTGATACATATAGCAGGCCACATCTCAGCTTGTAATTTTTTGGCACTTATATTCTGCTGTATATGACTCGTCCAAGGGGAGATATGGGGGAGACTCGGTACCCGGGCCTTGACCTTCTGTGAGATGTCACGGCAGTCGGCTCCCGGGCCCATACCCTGGGGTCACTCTTTAAAAGGGGTTTGTTTGTTTTCAGTTTTTGTCTCGTGACGCCACCTGTGGTTCCCGGTAATGAGTACAGACCTCTGGAGCAGATGTTTGGGGCAGCTGGGCTGGTGCGGCTCTCCACAGGCAGAGCACAGCTCCAGGGCAGTGTAGTTGCAGATGGTGATGCTGGGCGTTGTATTGCAGGTGCGGTAGCGTGGTAGAAATAACTGACAGAGACAGTGGAATGCAGTCATCCGAGTTTACTCACAGTTCTTTTAGGTTCCTCGGGTACACTGTCCAGGTGTCAGACTCCCACGTCGCACTGCGTTTGCCAGGCAGGGGTCCAGCACTCCTTCAGGTATATCAGAAGCACTTAACGGGACCCCCTTTCCTTATGTTCCTTCCTTGACCGACTTCCCGTGCTGGGTCACATGAAAAATTTTAATTTTTTGTCTTGCTACTGTGCTACATACAGCATGCCACATTTTAGCTTTAAATTCTTTGGTGCTGATATTGTTCTCCATACAGGGAATCTTAATTTGTAGTCTTACTACTGTGCTGCATAAAGCAGGCCACATTTCAGCATTTAATTCTTTGGTGCTGATATTGCTCTCCATGCAGGATTTCACATGATAAAATCTAAATTTGTTGTCTTACTACTGTGCTACATAAAGCAGGCCACATTTCATTGTTTAATTCTTTTGTGCTGATATTCTTTGGTGCTGATCTTGTTCTCCATACAGGAGTTCACATGATAAAATCTAAACATGTGCAGAGTTCAATTACACCATGTCACAACATTGCATATCAACGAGTTAACTAGCAGGCTGAAAGATCTCTATAGCAATGCAAGTCGATGACCCGCGGGTTTCGAATTGTGGAAGTGAGCACACAGTGACCATGGTTTCTGCAGCAGCGCATCCAGGATGGGATAGTGGCGGAGAAATTGCTGTTGAGGTTGAGGATATGAGCCATGCAAGGCACATGTGTGAGGTTGCCCCAGCGTAGGGCTGCCACCAGGTTTGCACCATTATTGCACACGGCTTTCCCTGGCTCCAGGATCAGTGGAGACAGCCATTGCTCAAACTCGGCATGGATAGCTGTCCACAACTCTTGATCTGTATGACTGCGATCTCCAAGGCATATTAATTTTAAGACTACCTGATTGCGGTGAGCCCTGGCTGTGCAGTATGGATGTGGGGGGATTCTCTCTGCACTGTTGGAATGCGTGTCTCATTAAGGCAGAGGTTGATGCGCAGGTGGAGACTCTATAGGAGGTGGAGGAGGCAGAAGCAGTGGAGGAAGTGTTAGATACAGAGGTTTGTCCTGCAAGCCTTGGGGATTACAAGACGTGGTGTGTGGTGACACATTGGTGTCTAGTGATTTAGTTCTCCATCCATCCCCTGGTGTGTAGTGGTTTAGTTCTCCTACCCTAGGTGTTTAGTAGTTTAGTTCTCCAACCCCTGTAGTCTAGTAGTTTAGTTCTCTATGTTCTGGTGGGTAGTGGTTTAGTTATCCAACCCTAGGTGTTTAGTAGTTTAGTTGTATAGTTCTCTAACCCCTGTTGTCTAGTAGCTTAGTTCTCCATCTTCTGGTGGGTAGTGGTTTAGTTCTCCATCCTCAAGCGCCTTGCAATCCTTGGGGATTCCAAGACTTGTGGAGCTGCCCATTCCCTGTCTGCTCCCACAGCCACCAGAGTCATCCAGTGCCCAGTCAGCGAGATGTAACGCCACTGTTCATGCTTGCTTGTCCAGGTGTCAGTGGTGAAATCCACCCTGTCAGACATAGATTTTTTAAAGGAATAGGTTATGTTGTCTGCAACATGCTGGTGTAGCACAGGCACAGCTTTCTTAGAGAAATAATGGCGACTGGGCAATTGGTACTGGGGGACTGCGATGGCTATCAGCTTTAAGAAAGCATCAGTATCCACCAGGCGGAAAGGCAGAATTTCCGTGGCCAACAGATTGGAGATGGTGAAGGTCAAGTTCTTTGGTTTGGCATGTGTAGGATGAAACAATCTTTTACGCCACCACAACTGCGGGACCGAGGGCTGGCTGCTGTGCTGAGAGAAGGTGGAGTAGGGTGAACACGACAAAATGCTGGACTGTGAGAGAGATGCTGGCAGAGATGTTATGGTGGATTGAGAAAGATGTGATGTGCTCTGTGTCTGAGATTGGTCAAAAACAGCAGGCATGACCACCTTCATAACAGCTGACGAGTTTTCACTCACCTCGACTGTAGCAGATAAACAAGTGGAAGTTCTGTGGCCGGAAACCTGTGTGAGATCACTTGCCACTCTGACGGAGGAGGAAGATGCAGCAGTTGCGGTTGATGGGGCGATCGGTGATTGGTGAAGCCCGCTAGTCTGCATTTTAGCACCATGATGTAACCTGTCATGTTGATTGCACTTGTTCCAGTTCATGCATGTAGCAGTCAAATTATTGCAATTTTTGCCTCTACTCAGTTGTTTTTAACAAAGTTGGCAGTTAACGCGAGTTGAGTCATCCTTTGTGGTGTCCAAAAAGATACAGGCTAGGCAAACCTTGCAGCCCCTGCAAACTGCAGACTCGCAAGCGGTGATGGCCACAGCCAGAGTTGTGGCTGTGGATGCAGTGCTTGTCGTGGTTGCATCACTCAGTGTCTGTGCGGGAAGCTACAAAGTAAACTCGTCGTCTTCCTCCTCCACCTCCACTGCTGATCTACTCAGCTGCGTACCTCTGGGTTCACAACAATTGGTATCTACAACCTCATCGTCATCCTATCTTTTCTCCCACTCCTCGCCCTGAGAGTCACCCTGCTCCTCTTCTTGCTAGACAGCACAGTACAGTCCGCGTGCACCTCAGGTATCTGAGTCTCATAAGTATCACCTCTATGATGATGACACACAGATCTACCTCTCTGGACCTGATATCACCTTACTAACCAAAATCCCATAATGTATGTCCGCTATTTCATCTTTCTTCTTTGCAAGATTTCTAAAACATAACATGGATAAAACCGAATTCATCATCTTTCCTCCATCACATTCAACCCCCCCAAACTGACCTATACATCAAAGTCAATGGTTGCCCACTCTCCGCAGTCCCGCAAGCTTGACTCTGATCTCTCCTTCAAACCTGAGATTCAAGCCCTTTCCACTTCCTGTCAACTCCAAAATATCTGCAAAATATCAACCATGAATCTGCAAAAACACTAGTGCATGCCCTCATCTACCACTCTCGAACCCCTCCAATCTATCCTAAACACTACTGACCAACTAATCCGTCTGTCACCCCGTTATTCCCTGGCTTCTCCCCTCTGTCATTCCTTGCACTGGGGCTCCCCGTTGCCCAGAGATTCCAGTTCAAAACCCTAACTTTGGCATACAAAGCCATCCAAAACCTGTCTCCTCCATACATCTGTGACCTAGTCTCCCGGTACTCACCTGCACGCAACCCCCAATCCTCACAAGATCTCTTTCTCCTCTTCCCACATTCACATACATTTGTCCCATGCATCTCCCCTGCTCTGGAACTCTCTACCTCAACACATCAGACTCTCGTCTACCGTGGAAACCTTCAAAAGGAACCTGAAGACCTACTTCTTCCGACAAGCGTACAACCTGCAGTAACCCTCGCTCCACCACACCACTGAACGACCAGCTCTACCCTCACCTACTGTATCCTCGCCCATTCCTTGTAGATTGTTTGTGAGCTCTTGCAGGCAGGGCCCTCTCTCATCCTGTACCAGCCGGTGACTTTTTTGTTCAAGATTATTGTACTTGATGTTTGCTATGTATCCCCCTTTTCACATGTAAAATGCCATGGAATAAATGGCGCTACATTAATAAATAATAATTATAATTATACTATTTGTACTGTTGGTCTATTGATGGCACTTTTCCTGGTGTCTACCCCTAATTTGAGCTGTTTTGGCAGCTTTTGGGCCCTTTGAAGGTTTTGTGTATGCGTTTGGTTTTGGGATTCGGATATGTTCAACGAACTGTTCGACGAATTGTTTGGCGAACATCGGGAAGTTTGCCAATCTGAAACGAATCGAACCTTTAAAGGTTCGCTCATCTCTAGTCAGTACGTAAAGGTGGAGAAGTCGTCTAAACACCCTCTCTGAAGTTTTGTCATATATTATTGTATTGACCTGCTGTTTTTTGTGCCTTATTTCATGTGAGCTGCAGTTTCCTGGTTATCTAGAGGTGACAGGGTTAACTGTTAATGCCAGCCCAGGTTGGGAGGAGTTACATGTGCCGTTTGCATGGATTTATATAGTGTGACCAAGTTGACAAGCACTTTCCAAGTGATACTGATATCGATTGGAAAGCGCTTGTCAACCCGCATGCGGAAATGCATGTGAAGAACGCTTCACATCCGCATGTCCCTGGCAGGAAAAACGCATGTACAATCCGCATGCGTTTTTTTCTGCCAGGGAGATGCAGAAACGCTCAGGAAAAATCCGGAGCATTTCTGCATCGTGGGCACATAGCCTAACTGATTTTTTGTATGGCTGGAGTGCAAAGATTAGAAGAGTATCTAGAAGGTTCCTTTCACTATCAGTGAGTATCAGCCATAGGAATAAACAGAGCTGAGGAAGGCAGAATACACCTAAGCAGCTAGAAGGAGTGAGCTACATAAAGGCATTGTGTAAACCGGTACTGGAGGTTTGTCTCTCTTCTGTAGATTGTAAGTTCTTATGAACATTGGGTTTCTCGCTCTTTCTCTCTCCTGTAAAGTATAAACTTGTGATCAGTGGGGTCCCCTTTCTATCTGTTCTGAAACATGTTAGCTTTTATGGCAGAGGGTCCTCTCTGTTCTAAAGAGTGTAAGCTCTGATAGTCAGCTGGGTTCACTCCATGTCCACTCTACCCAGGAAGTATTTTCTCTGCAATTACAAGCTTTCCAGTATTGAGATTCATGCAAATTTATCTGACGTAAATCAAATTTTGAGGGAAAATTTGGCAAAGTTGGCAAATTCTAATTTCAAAAGATTCATTCATCTCTCGAATGTGTGTTATATCTGAGCCAGCAGGGGGGGGGTGCAGTTGAGCTGCCTGATGCAACAGTTTGAAGTGTCTCCCTGCCAGCTGCCTTTGCAACACCCCAGAGTGAGATTTGGCCAATTGTTAGGGTATGTGCTCATGATGCAGATTTGAAGCAGAAATTTCCTGAGCATTTCTGCATCTTCTTGGCAGAAAAAATGCATGCAGATTTTACATGCGTTTTTTCAGCGTTTTTACATGCGTTTATGCATGCGTTTTTTTCAAGCAGTTTTCCAAGCGATTTTGAGCATCACTTGGAAAAGGGTTTGACAAGTTCGCCACACAATATAAATCCATGCAACTGGAATGGCTTAATATTGTGTAACCAACTTATGAGGAGATTTCTGCTTCAAATCGTGCATCTAGTGTAAATAAAAAGAATGAAAAAGTGAAAAGAAAAAAAAACCTTATACTCACCTCTCCGGTGGCCCCCGGTCTCCTCCCGGCGGCGATCCTCTCTCCTCGGCGGCCCGCGGTGTACTGGCAGGACCTGCTGTGAAGTCATTTAGTCAGCTGATGGTCACGCAATCGCTGATGTCAGCGGTCAGCTGATGGTTGCGTAACCATCAGCTGACTAAATGACGTCACAGAGCGGGGGGAATGGGTGCAAAAACAGTATGGGGAACAGGGGATATGTGAGGAGACAGTATTGGGGAATGTAAGACATGTGTGAGAAAACTATAATAGGAGGGGAGAGATGTACAGTATAAGTAGACAGTATGGGGAGGTAGGTGGGAAATGTGTGAGCAGACATTATTGAGGTGAAGAGTGGGGGGGGGAGTTTGAGGAGACAGTATGGAGCGGGGGGGAGATGGGTGCAAAAACAGTATGATGAGCAGGGGCATGTGGGAGGAGAAAGTATAGGGAGATAGAGGAAATGTGTGAGAAGACAATATGGAGAGCGTGGGGAAATGTATGAGTAGATAGTATGGGGAGGGAGGAAATGTATGAGGAGACAGTATAAAGGGGAATAGTGTGAAGAGACAGTATGAGGTAGAAAAGTGAAGAGGCACAATATTAAAACTGGGTAGAGTGGGGGCAGTATCGAGTAGGGGCTGCATGAGAGGACAGTGTAAGAGCACAACCAAAAGGGGACCATATGGCTAGGAGGGAGCACAGTGTAGAGATTGGGCAGTATAGGGGGGACACAGTGTGAAAGGACAGTGTAAGGAGAGGGCTCAGTATGAAAAAAAGAGGGCCGTGTGGAGGGAATGTACATCAAAGGGACAGTGTGGGGTCATATTTTGTTCAGTGAGCTCAGTGTGGGTGTCATGCACTAAGGTGGTGCAATTCGTTCATGGACCCACTGTGCCACGGATCAGACTTACACTGCAAGGAAATAACTAAGCAGCTACCTTAGTGTTCACTGGAGCCTCTAGTGGTGAGGTCATACTTGTGCATCAGGTAGCTGCAAGGCGCCACTCCAGGGCGGCGACAGGCAGTAGCATCTGACCCCAAGGGTCAGAGACATTAATTTGGATAGAGAGTCCTAGACAGGACAGGACGGCCACTTGGGACAGAAACAGACTGCGGCTCTGGATAGCAGACAGGATGGCCACTGGGACAGGTTCTGACTGTGCAGTTTCTGGATAGCAAACATGACAGCCACTTGGGACAGGTACAGACACACAGGTCTCGGGAAATTGTTCAGGTACCGCCATTGCGGCCACGGGGTATTATATAACCTACTCAGGTTTACAGGGACTGAATAGGATAGGGTATCACTATAATAAACTAATGGGAACATAGGATATGGGAATAACTTTAGCAAACTAGGGACGGGGGACCTAGCAACATACAGTTCCACACGCCAAACCACCAAACAATAAACTATAGGGGTTGCTCAGGCACCTCCCAATTGGGGATGGTGCCTTTTATACAAGATACCTCCCAGCTATGGGTTGGGAGACATCTTGCAGGTTAACACTTTAACTAAATGTCTCCCAGCTGTTAGCTGGGGGCATTTAGCATGTGCGTGCGCTGCCCCTTTAAAAGCAGAGCAGCAAATGCACGTGCGCACTAGGCGAGCCACTGGGAGATAGTGCGGCATGCACTGAGGAGGGGGAAGCTCATGAGGATGGGGTGGTGAGTAAGCTGGCATCCCCGCTTGTCAGGATTCCTGTTGTCCTTCTACAGTTTAACTACTAGAGGCTGCTGTTGTTCATCTTAATAATTTTGCTGCAATCCAACTCCTTACCACTGGAGGCTGCTGTTGTGTTCTGCAATTGCCCTTTACTAAGATGGCAAAGTCTGATCCTATGGAATTCCATCTTGTTTCCTGTTTGGGCCTACATAAAGCCACATGGATCTCTCACTCATTGCTTGAGTATTGTGTCTAGCTGTTAGCCTAGTTCCAGTCTCCAGCTCCTGGACTGTGTTACTCAGACTGTCCTCACCTATCTACGGATTGTTTCCTACAACTCCTTTGCTATATCCAAGAACATCTAAAATTGCTTGCTGTTCCTGCTCGTGTTCCTTCGGCCACTGGTTTCCAGTAGTGCTACGGCAGTATCGTAACATCACATGGAGGGATTAGGGGAACCATGTGGGGGCGCCGGAAGACATTACAGTGGGGCAATTATTTATTCAGGGTCACAGAGTTGGGAAGATATTTTTATTTAGAAGCATTATAATGACACTGCCATTTTTAAGGGCATCATGTCGTGATGTGTTGCAGAAGACTGGAGAAGACAGAAGTCTTCAGAGATGAGCTGTGGATGTGAAAAGTCATCATGGCACCTGGTATCTGGATGTAAATGTTTATTTGTGGTACTGCCTCCATCTCATTAATACTGTAGATCCTGTGTGGTACGCCGTCTGATTATGGCTGGTAACAACAACTCCCAGTATCTTCCTTTTTTTTTTTAGCTAGACATTATATTCATGTGGTTCCCCATGGCTGTGTATCCACTATCTTGGTCTGTCCGTCTCAGTCCTTATCTACAAGCACATCACTTGACAAATGGTAAGGTTTTAAATTAGAGGTAAGGAACGTTCTGAATAAGGTCACCATGACGTGGTGGGATGGCTTTTGCATTTTTTTTAATCAAAATTATGTTATCTAAGCACCCTATATTATTTTGATGAACTATTGCTGTTTATTTATTTACTGCACTTTATTTGTTTATTATGTTTTTATCTTGGGTTTTATCTCATTAGCCCCTTAGTGACCTAGCCAATTTTGAGCTTAATGATCAAGCCAAATTTTACAATTCTGACCAATGTTATTTTATGAAGTAATAACTCTGGAACACTTCAACGGATCCCACTGATTCTGAATTTGTTTTTTTCATGACATATTGTACTTCATGATAGTGATACAATTTCTTCGATATGACACGTTTATTTGTGAAAAAAAATGGAAAGGGAATTATTGAGCGTAAAATTGGATGGAATCGAGAGCGGACGCCATGTCGGGTTTGGAGAGCCAATGATGTGCCTAAACAGTAGAAAACCCCCACAAGTGACCCCATTTTGGAAACTACACCCCCCCTTAAGGATCTTATCCAGTGGTATAGTGAGCATTTTGAACCCATAGGTACGACACAGAATTTGATAACTTTAGGTCGTCATATTGATAAAGTAAATTTTTTTCTCAAAAATGTTGCTTTAGCCCCAAATTTCTCACTTTTGCAAGAGGTAACACCAAAAAGTATACCCCACAGTTTGATACCCACTTTCTTACGAGAGCAGCGATACTCCATATGCAGTCAAAAAGTTCTGTTTGAACAAACGGCAGGGCTCGAAGAGGAAGGAGCAATATTTGAATTTTGGAACACAAATTTGGCTGAAAGAGACGGAGGGCACCATGTCCCATTTGCAGAAACCCTAAGGTGCCTAAACAGCAGAAACCCCCCACAACTGACCCCATTTTGGAAACAACACCCCTCAAGTATCTTACAGAGGGGTATAATGAAAATTTTGAACCCAAAGGTACTACACATTTGATCACATTAGGTCATCATATTGAATAAGCTGTCAGTGTTGAGCGCAAGTGCTCGCAGCTTGAATTTGCATCGGGTGCTCTGGTATACACCGAGTATCGCGGGGCACGAGTGACATGCTCGGGTCTCCGCCCCGCATGTTTTGCGGCTGTTTGATAGCCAAAAAAAACATGCGGGGATTGCCCGTGTATGGCAGGCAATCTCCTCATGTTTTTTTTGAGTATCTAACAGCCGCAAAACATGTGGGGGAGGGACTTGAGGATCTCACTTGAGCACCCACGATGCTCAGTGCATACACCCCATGCAAACTTGAGTAGCGAGCACTTGCGCTCAACACTAGAGATGAGGGAACTTGTTTGGAAAACATTTGACAATCTCAAAGTCAGCACAAACATTGCACAATCGGATTTGTGTTCAGATTACTGAGTATTTTCCTCAAAATCGTCAAAATTCGGCCAAAAGTTCAATAAATGATCGAGTTTCCACTAATGCTTTTGTTAAAACTTTGGCTAGGATAGTGGGCTGCATGATGAGCAGGGGGGACGTGTTTGATGAGGGGAGGGGGTGGTGAGAGGTCAGAGTAGCAGCAGACTGTTATTTTTTTTTTTTTAACTTAATGTGTGAAGATTCCAGCAGTCAATCAGTGCGCAGAAACCATCCACAACGTCCAGACACAAGGGCCTGTGTAATTGGCTGCCAAAGTCACATGTCCCTCTCTATATAAAAGGCGGACATGTTGTTTTGGTGCCATTTTGTCAGTGCAACAACGCAGAGAGGTTACTACTGCTACTGCAAGTAGTCAGATAGTTTTCTAGACATTTTATTGTCAGCTAGTTCAGATAGATGGGATGCTGTGTGAAATCGACCTTCCAGCATATCAATCATTGTGCTAATAGTATGGTCCAGACACCTGTCCACATTCCAGAATTGAAATCTTTGTGCTAATAGTGTGGTCCAGACACCAGTCCACATTTCAGAATATAAATTCTTTGTGCTAATAGTGTGGTCCAGACACCAGTCCACATTTCAGCATCTAAATCCTTTCTGCTAATAGTGTGGCCAGACACCAGTCCACATTTCAGAATCTAAATTCTTTGTGCTAATAGTGTGGTCGAGACACCAGTCCACATTTCAGCATCTAAATCGTTTCTGCTAATAGTGTGACCAGACACCACACCACATTTCAGAATCAAAATTATTTGTGTTAATAGTGTGGTCCAGACACGAGTCCACATTTCAGCATATGAATCTTTTGTGCTAATTGTGTGGTCCAGACACCAGTCCACATTTGCAACCACGACAAGCACTGCATCCTCAGCCACAACTCTGGCTGATGCCAGCAGCGGTCGCAGGTCTGCAGTTTGCAGGGGCAGCAAGTTTGCCTAGCCTGGGCCTTTTTTGAGATCGCAAAGGATGACCCAACTCACTTTGTCTGACAACTTTGTAAAAAATGACTCAGTAGAAGCAAAAATTCCAATAATTTGACAACTACATGCATGAACCAGCACATGCGTGATCAACATGTGTTAGTCTGGGAATTTCACTGCGCTAAAATGCAGCCTAGTGGGCCTCGCCAACCACCGGCTGCCCCATCAACCGCATCTGCTGCTTCTTCCTCCTCCGTCACCATAGCAAGAACCTCCACTTGTTTACCGGCTACAGTAGGGGTGAGTGAGAGTCCATCAACTGTTACGAAAGTGGACATGCCTGCTGTTTTTGACCCATCTCAGACACTGAGCACACCACATCTTTTTCAATCCACCATAACATCTCCCCCTGCACCCACTCACAGTCCAGCAGTTTGTTGCTTTCACCCTACTCCAACCTGTCTCAGCACAGAAGGCCTACACCGGTCCCTCACCCACCTCGCCTTAATTTGAACTTAAATTCAAAGCTGTAAATGCTGGCCCAGACCCTGATACCTGATGCATGGCCCATTACTGACTGCTGGTGTGCCATTCTAAAATTTCTACTGTGGGTCAATTGATCAGTCAACTACCTGTGTTACTATCCTTAAATTTTTCTGGTTTTAACTTCCATTGAATTCCATGGCATTCGGATATGTTTGACAAACTGTTCGGTGAACTTTTTGGCGAACATCGGGACGTTCGCAGATCCGAACCAAACTTTGAAAGGTTCACTCATCTCTACTTTTGAAAATCAACAATGCTAACCCCAACCCTAAGCCCAACCCTAACCCTAACTCCAATCCCAAGCCTTACCCTAACACAACCCTAACCCTAACACAACCCTAACCCCAACTGTAACCCTAACACAACCCTAACCTCAAACCTTACACTAGCACAATAATAACCCTACCCTAACACTAGCACAACCCTAACACAACCCTAACCCTAACACAACACTAAGCCCAACCCTACGCCTAACCCTAACATAACCCCAACCTCACCCCGAACCCTAACCCTACCCTAACCCTGCCCTAACACAACCCTAAGCCTAACCCTAACACAACCCTATCATGTCAGAAGAGAGAGAAATGATTGTAACAGCGGCACATTTTTTTTTTTACGCAATCGCCGTTTCACATGATCGGGGACAGGAAAAACCAGCCCTGATCATGTTCTCCAGGGTCCCAGCTATCCCCGGTAACTGAAACCCCAGAGATTTTCCAATGCTGGGCTCACTATAACCTTATTTCTCAGCGTCATTAAAAAGCGTCGCTAAGGACTAAGTACCCTTAACTGCCGCCATTAAAAGGCGTATCAGCGGTCATTAAGGGGTTAATAGTGTAGATCCTCTGTGGTATGCAATCTGATTATGGCTGGTAACAACTCCCAGTATCTCTTTACCATTGTTAAGGACATACTGTGAGTTATAGGTTCATGCGATACAATTGTATATGGGGCTGACTTGACATTACAGTTGATTACTGTACTAAGCTTGGTGATATATTCATGTACTGATGGTGGTTCTGGTGCTGTATTCATATACTGATGGTGGTTCTTGTGATGTATTCAACTAATCATGTTTTGATGATGGTTCTGGTGATGAATTCATGTACTTACAGTGATTCTGGTGATATCTTTTTGTACTGCTAGTGGTTCTGGTTATATATTCTTGTGCTGTTATTGGTTCTGATTTTGTACACTTGTAACAATCCATAACTTGTAATATTACGTGATACATGGCTAAGTTTTGCTGTTTGAGACGTTAAGGGTTACAACATTTGTATTTATGTTAGGATGACCTGTTAGACCAGGGGTGAGGAACCTTTTTTTCTGCCGGGGCCATTAGGATATTTATACAATCATTCTCGGGCCGTAAAAAATAATCAATTTGAAATGTAGTTAGCTATATTTGGTCAAACAATTAACTTACCCCTAATGTGGTGGCTGAAGCTGCATCTCTTTTTTGAGACCCCATGTTAGGTGTTAGTGATGTTGTTATTACTCGCAACTGCTTTTCCAGGTTTGGGTTGGTCTAGAGTCAACTCTTTGTGATGAATTTTGAAAAGAACTTGCAGTAAGTTCTGAACATAGGAGGCGCTGAAGGCATATATACATCACAGGAGGGGCTGGGGGCATATACATCACAAGAGGAGCTGAGGGCATATACATCACAGGAGATGTTGGGATGTATATATCACAAATGACGCTGGGAGAATATACATCACAAGAGACACTCGGGGGCATATACACATCACAGGAGATGCTGGGGGCATATACACATCACAAGAAGGGCTGGGGGCATATAAATATATGTGGCACCCTGCTGTTCACAGGTACCACGGGATCCAAAAGGGTGCATGGATGGACTTCTCCACAAGAGGCCCTCATTACAAACAAACACCTCCACCCTTCCACCTCATACCACCAGAGGGAGCCCTGTTAGGGATATATATATGGAGGGTGGAGCCAGGCAGTTCAGTCTGTCTTTTAGTCAGAGAGTGTGCTGCCACTGAGAGCGGTAAAGACGCAGCACATCTGCTGCTGTATTGAGGGCCCCGAGTGTGGCAGGAGGCAAGGAGGAGAGGAGAGAGGCATTGAGGGGGCAGAGGAGCATCATAGGCTCACCCCAAAACATGAACCGGACACCGGGTCCGCGCCTACAGGGTCCTTTATACCCAGTAGGGATCACCGGCATACCAGGAGGACTACAAGTCCCTGGTCGACCTGAAGCTAAACCATTGACAGGACTAGGAACCACGAAGGCCCCAGCATCCAGGGATAGTGGTTGCCAGAAAAAGGTCCTACTACCAAGCGACAGGTGAAGGAACAGCTCAACACAGAAGCTAGGCCCAGTTGCAGGCTGGCCAGGAGCTTAGAGAGAGGGAGATACGGACCAGGAGGCCTTATACCCGCTCACTGGGGAGAAGTCCTGAAGTGCACCCTTCCTACCGAGTACCCTGGACTCTACCTGACATCCGCACCAGTAAAAGGTACTGAAGTGAATCCCCTGTCTCTGTCAGTTACTCCTGCTGCGCCATCTCACCTGCACTACAAGCCCCAGCATCACCACCATCTACACCTACACTGCCCCGGGGGCCCGCTCCGCCTGTGGGGAGCAAGAACATCCCAGCTGCCATCCCATCACCCCCGGAGGTCTGCAGCAGCGCTGGTAACCATTACCAGAAACCACAGGTGGCGTCACGAGACAAACTGTATACTAAAACCCCTTTTTTAAAGAGAGACCCAGAGTACGGCCCGGGAGCCGACTGCCGTGACCTCCTAAACAAGGTAAAAGGCCCGGGTACCGAGTCCCCTATATTCCCCCCGGGTGACACAGCTCTCTTTCCTGGCGTCATGAACAGGATTTCGTGCCCATTGCCACCGGGTACTGTGTGCCGTATTGAACTGTGTTTTAACTCTGGTGAACATCGCCGCCATTACCACGTCGCCGCGCGGGAAGAAGAGGGGCGTAACCGCGGGAATCAGAGAGGCGTGACTGCTAGAAGCGCGCGAAGCTCAAGCCCCGCCTCGCGCTCAGACGCAGCACCAGGAAGCGTCAGGTCCTGGAAGAAGACCGTCGTCTGCGGAGCTGCGCCCTACCCGAAAAAGAAACAGGAGGTAGGCTACGGTTTACTAGGGGGGTGCAACCATGGCCGACGAACAGCAAAACGCCGGAACACCGGTCAATGCTCCTGATGCTCAACTTGCGCCCGGCACTGCTCAGGCCGGAGAGGCCACTCCACCAGCAGGGGTCGTGACTCCGTTAATACCCATGGCCCTGCCGTATATCCCTGGAGCAAAATAGCTTCCCCAGTATGACGGCAAACCAGACACCCTGTCTGGATTCAAAAGGAAAATATGCGGTGTACTGGATATGTACTCAATGACTAGTAAGCAGAGAGCCGCTGTTGTGCTGGGACAATTGACTGGTGCCGCACAGCGGGAAGTTGAAACCTGGCCAGCCGCAGACCAGGAATCAGTATCTATCATATTTAAGAGACTGCAAACTGTCTTTGAAAACCGCACTGAGACAGATCTCCGGATGAGGTTCTACCACTGTAACCAGAAACCTGAGGACAGTATCCGGGACTATGCCTGGTGCTTATAGGAAGCCCTGCGGGCCCTGAAACAAGTTAGTACAGCTAGCATACATGGTGAGGACAAAATGCTGACAGAATAGTTCATCCAGGGGTTGAGGTCCCAGGAGGAGAGCAGAACCGTACGGTGGTGGGCCTTAGATCATCCAAATGCCACCTTTGACGCCCTGAAGGACATGGCTATTAAGAGTCTGCAGCCCCTGGAAGCATCAGATACTGCTATCCAGCGTTACCAGGGTGGGGCCACCCCAGTGCCCGCAGCACCCACTGCTCCTTCATTAACGGCTGAAACAAAGATGCAAACAGTGCCCCCTAGTGAGCTGGACAGCCTGCGCTCAGCTAAGTAAAACCCTGACCACTGTCCTGAGCGCCCTGCAGCTACAGGCGGAGCCCGAGCCGGAAGGAAGGATCCTACTCGCCGACAGTCCTGAGGATGTCCCCTGGATAAGGAGAAGAAGGACAACGCCACCCCGTAGGAGGACAACGCCACCCTGTGGGAGGACCAACGACCAACGTCGCCCTCCAGGAGACTTCATCTGCTACCGTTGCCACAAGGCAGGCCACACAGCGCCGAACTGTCCTTTAAATGGGCAAACCCTGGGGCCAAGGGCCGACACCCAGGAGTAGATCAACCAGGCCCATGCAGCGGGTGCGACCGGTGTGTAGGAGGAAGGCCTTTCCTGTCCATCGTGCTGGATGGCATAGCGACACCAGCATTACTGGACACCGGTTCACAGGTAACCATCATACCTGATGTCCTCTACAAAAGGTACTGGTCCATAGATGAACTCCACCCGCCAGCCCCGAACCTCTCTGTGTATGCCTCTAACGGCCTTCCTCTTAACCTAGTAGGGGTTAAGGACGTGACAGTGAAGGTGGGGAGAGTGGAACTAACCCTGGTGATACCAATCCGTATATGATACTTTGTACAAATATTGTTGGTAACTTTTTGGGAGAAGTGTTGTTTTTACTCCAACAGATTGCTGACACTGCCAAACCAGGGCAGAGAAAGGTGCTCCAGAAAGAAATTCGAGCCCTCCTGTACCAGCAACATGTAAAGATAACAGGTGGTGATGTACGGGTGACAGACCCGATACCCATTGTGATTCCCCCAATGAGTGAAATGCTGATTTGGTGTAGGGCAGCAATAGGTCTCAAGGGACAGAACTACCAGGTGGTAGTGGAGCCCATTAGCTCAGAGAACAGACCTACACTCCTAACTGCTAGAGGGGTAGTTGATGTACGCAATGGGAGGGTACCTGTACGTCTCCTAAATTGTGGGGAGGAGGAAGTCAAATTGCCAAGATACGCCACTGTTGCCAGACTGTATACTGTGAATAATGATGCCATACACACAGTGGAATCCTTGACCCCACCAGACACAGTAGAGGACAATGACTCTGAAGCTCAGCTGGAGGATTGGTGTCAACAGCTCCATGTTGGAACTGACGCCACTCCTGTCCATCAAAAACACGGTGTCTACAGAGTGGTTCAGGAATATGAACAAGTGTTTAGCAAACACCCACTTGATTTTGGAAGGGTTAAAGGGGTACAACACCACATACCCGCCGATAACCATCCACCCATTAAAGAGCGTTGCAGACCCATACCACCAGCACATTACCAAAAAGCCAAGGAAATGTTGCATGACATGAAAAACGCAGGGGTAGTAAGGGATAGCTGTAGCCCCTGGGCAGCTCCCCTGGTCCTGGTCAGGAAAAAGGACGGTAGCATGAGGATGTGTGTAGATTATAGACAAATTAATCGAATAACACATAAAGATGCATACCCTTTGCCCCGTATAGAGGAATCCCTGGCTGCACTAAAATATGCCAATTACTTCTCTACATTGGATCTCACTAGCAGTTACTGGCAAGTCTCTGTTGCCGAGGAAGACCAGGAGAAGACAGCCTTCACCACCCCGATGGGACTGTGCGAATTCATCAGTATGCCATTTGGACTCTGCAACGCACCCAGAACGTTCCAGAGGTTGATGGAGTGTTGCTTGGGACACCGGAACTTTGAGACAGTGCTGCTGTACCTGGATGACATTATCGTGTACTCGAGGACGTATGAAGACCATCTGAAGCACCTGGCGGAGGTATTTGAAGCATTGTCCCAGTATGGGATGAAACTAAAACCTTCTAAGTGCCACCTGCTCAAGCAGAAGGTTCAGTACCTGGGACACGTAGTCAGCTCAGAGGGAGTAGCACCAGACCCGGAGAAGGTCACTGCCATCCAGAAGTGGCCTGAACCGAGAAGCATCAAAGAAGTATGGCAATTCCTGGGACTGACGGGTACTACAGGAGGTTCATAAAGGACTATACCAAAAAGGTAGCACCTCTACAAGATCTCCTGGTAGGACAGTCCAAAAGAGGAAAAAGTCCCCCATTCCAGTGGGGCAAAGAGCAGACTGAGTCCTTTGCATCAATGAAGGAAGTCCTAACTGGTGAAGAAATCCTGGCTTACCCTGACTACAGCCAGCCTTTCCTGTTGTATACCGACGCCAGCAACGAGGGACTGGGAGCTGTGTTGTCCCAGAAGCAAAATGGCAGAGAAAAGGTAATTGTGTATGCCAGTAGGAAGCTTCGCCCTACTTAGAGGAACCCGGAGAATTACAGTTCCTTCAAGCTGGAGTTATTGGCCTTGGTCTGGGCTATCACTGAAAGATTCAGGCATTACCTAGCCTCAACCAAATTCACAGCCTTTAACGTCAATAATCCCTTGATACACCTGGAGACAGCCAGGTTGGGAGCCATGGAACAGCGTTGGGTGGCCAGACTGTTGAATTATCAGTTCCCAATCAAGTACCGGGCAGGTCACAAGAATACCAACGCTGATGCCTTGTCAAGGATGCCTCACCAGTCGGACACCGAGGATGAAGTGGATGATCTCGAAGAAATTGAACTACCTGCTTTCCACAGAAATGGAATGGTCCACGAGCAACACGCCTCCAGAAGATGTCATGGTAGGACGCCAAACCCTCTACCTCATCACAGCTGGAAGGAGACCCAGGACAGTGACCCGGTTGTCAGCCTCATCAAAAGACTGATAACCCAAGAAGGTTCTCACCTGGAGAAGGATGCTCCCCCACAAGCCAAGCACCTGTGGAATGAGAGAAGCCGGCTGTTCATCTACAGAGAGAAGCTGTGTAGAAGGTATGTCAACCCCAAGACCCATGAAATGGTGTGGCAGATTGTTGTACCCAGGATTGATATCCAGATGGTGTTAGAGGCCTACCACGACCAAGCAGGTCACTTTGGCTGGAAGAAGTTGGAAACTCTGCTGAAGGACCTGTTTTATTGGGTTGGAATGCAGAGTTCCATAGAAAGGTGGTGCCGGAATTGTGGACCCTGTAGCTTCAGAAGGAAAGACTACGGCAGCCAGAAAGCACCCTTGCAGTCCATCAAAATAACCCAACCCCTGGAGATTGTCGCTCTGGATCACGTCAAACTGTCACCCAGCAGATCAGGCTACACCTATGCCCTGATCATGGTGGATCACTATTCCCGGTTCCTGGTATTAGCCCCTGTCAAGGACCTGACAGCAGAAACTGCAGCAAGAACGTTCCAAGCCTACTTCTGCAGACCAGATCAAGGCCCTGCTTTCGAAGCTGAGCTATTCAAGGAATTCTGCCACCTGTATGGATGCAAGAAGATCCGAACTACGGCATATCATCCGCAAACCAACGGTATGTGCGAGAAAATGAACAACATCGTTATAGACCTGTTGAAAACTCTACCCTTGGACGAAAGGAACCAGTGGCCAGAAAAGCTACCTGACCTAGTGGACCTGTATAACCACATACCCGTGAGTTCTACAAATTGTACCCCAGCGTATCTCATGAGAGCAAAACCTGGAAAATTGCCCATGGACCTGGAACCCGGAGTGGTAGAACCTGCTGCAGATACGTCCACTGAAGACTGGGACACAAGTCGGCAAGAGCAGTACAGGAAGGTACAGGCCAGTGTCGAAGACAGTCTAAACAAGGTGAGGGAAAGACAGGAAGAGCAGTATAACAAACATGCACCAGCAGAACCCTTGGCACCTGGAGAGATAGTGCTAAAGCGGAAAAGAAGAGGTCACAAGCTCGATGACCAGTGGGAAAGAGAGCCCTACACTGTGTTAAACTCCAGATTTGACAACAGTAAAAGCTGTCTGATTAGTAAGGATGGAGGTAAGACAACCGCAACAGTCTCAAGAGACCACTTGAAGGTGTGCCCAGGTCTACTGAAGACAACTGTGGAAGGAGTACCTCTTATAGCACCGGAAGAACCCAAGGAAGATGTGCTTCACACAGTTCTAGGAGATTTCCCTGCGGACTGGCCTCAACTTGATGGAGCAGTTATTATACCAGTAATACACTTCTATTAATCACAAGAAGAACCTGTGAGTGCCCTAGAGGAACCTGCTCAGGAACAGGAAGAGTCCCCAGTCAGAGGAGGATCACCCATTGAAGCAGAACCTGAAGGCCCAGTAATCAGTGAACTTGCCAGTCCCATAGAGAGATTGCAGCAGTTATATAATCTACCAGCACGTACACCTGATAGGATAGCAGAGAGTGCATGCACAGACACTAGTATCACCCCAGTGCTACGAAGGTCCACACGCAGCACACAAGGCCAAATCCCTGCCAGGTTTAGGGATTAAAATACAAAATGTCTAAAGTATAAATAGTTACCCAGTTGGGTATTGCCTATTGTAGTTACCCATCAGGGTACAGAGACTTGTAGGCTGAGGACTGTGAGCAGCCAAAAACTGTCCTTGTAAATAGTTGCACTCATCAAATGTGCCCCCCCTTATTTGACCACTGAACAAAAACCCGTTTGGCGTGGCCGAAGATGAGGTCCAACACCTGGATCACCTATGCCCTGTAGCCACGCCCAGGGCCTACGTTGAGGGTTTTCAGGCGGGTCCCTCATGTTACTCATTTTGCACTTTGATCAGTGAAATGGACACCTGGTTACGGGACATACTGTAACTTTATTATTGTTATTGTTATTATAATTATTGTTATTGTTGTAACCTGTTACAAAATGCTTCAGTCCAGGAGTACTGAATTGTACTAGGGGGGAATGTGGCACCCTGCTGTTCACAGGTACCACAGGATCCAAAAGGGTGCATGGATGGACTTCTCCACAAGAGGCCCTCATTGCAAACAAACACCTCCACCCTTCCACCTCATACCACCAGAGGGAGCCCTGTTAGGGATATATATATGGAGGGTGGAGCCAGGCAGTTCAGTCTGTTTTTTAGTCAGAGAGTGTGCTGCCACTGACAGCAGTGAAGACGCAGCACGTCTGCTGCTGTATTGAGGGCCCTGAGTGTGGCCGGAGGCAAGGAGGAGAGGAGAGAGGAGTTGAGGGGGCAGAGGAGCATCATAGGCTCACCCCAAGACACGAACCGGACACCGGGTCCGCGCCTACAGGGTCCTTTATACCCAGTAGGGATCACCGGCATATCAGGAGGACTACAAGTCCCTGGTTGACCTGAAGCTAAACCCTTGACAGGACTAGGAACCACGAAGGCCCCGGCGTCCAGGGATAGTGGTTGCCAGAAAAAGGTCCTACTACCAAGCGACAGGTGAAGAAACAGCACGACACAGAAGCTAGGCCCAGTTGCACGCTGGCCAGGAGCTTAGAGAGAGGGAGACACGGACCAGGAGGCCTTATACCCGCTCACTGGGGAGAAGTCCTGAAGTGTACCCTTCCTACCGAGTACCCTGGACCGTACCTGACATCCGCACCAGTAAAAGGTACTGAAGTGAATCCCCTGTCTCTGTCAGTTACTCCTGCTGCGCCATCTCGCCTGCACTACAAGCCCCAGCATCACCACCATCTGCACCTACAGTGCCCCGGGGGCCCGCTCCACCTGTGGGGAGTAAGAACATCCCAGCTGCCATCCCATCACCCCCGGAGGTCTGCAGCAGCGCTGGTAACCATTACCGGAAACCACAGGTGGCGTCACGAGGCAAACTGTATACTAAAACCCCTTTTTTAAAGAGAGACCCAGAGTACGGGCGAGGGAGCCGACTGCCGTGACCTCCTAAACAAGGTAAAAGGCCCGGGTACCGAGTCCCCTATATTCCCGATGGGTGACACATATATATTACAGGAGATGCTGGGGGCATATAAACATCACAGGAGAGACTTGGGGCATATATATACACATCACAGGAGGGACTGGGGGTATATATGCGTCACAGGAGGGGCTGGGGGCATATAGGCATCACAGGAGATGCTGGGGGCATATGCGCATCACCGGAGACGCTGGGGGCATATAAGCATCAGAGGAGGAACTGGGGATATATACACATCACAAGACAGACTTATGGCATATAGACACCACAGGAGTGATTCGGGGCATAGAGACATCATAGGATGGGATTGGGGCATATAGACATCACAGGACGGGCTGGGGTTGCCATTGGTGGGACTGGAGCACTGAGCGAAGAGCACGCTGACCCCAATGTCTTCAGTGCAGTTCAGCTCACAGTCTCAGCAGCAATTAAAGGGCCCACGACCGACAAAACGCAACTGCTGACCTGAGCACTGCAGTCCCCAGGAATCTGCCTGGAAGCTACAGAAAAGGTTCCTCACCCCTGTGGTCTAACAGGCATTCTGCCAGTGTGACACTAACAGCTCTATTGCATTGCATTACATGTAGAAAAGAAAAAAACAGTTTTTTTAATAAAAATATAAAAAAACAAAATAAACAAAAGAAATAGTCAAAAAAATATTACTCCAATAAATATTTATGTAAAAACTAAATTAAATTAAAAAGTACATATATTTGCTATCACTGCAACCTGATCTATAAAACTGTCACATTACTTAAACCCTTCTGTGAAGAACGTAACAGAAAAAAAAAAAACATACCATAAATCGCAATCATAGCGTTTTTTTTCAACATACAGTAGAACAAAACGTAGAATAAAAAGCGATCATAAAGTTCCATGTAAATAGGACTGGTATACCTGAAAATGTCATCTTGTCCCGCAAAAAACAAATCCTCAATCAGCTCCATCAGAAAATAAAAAAGCTATAGCTCTCAGAATAAAACCTAAGATAGAAACAAAATGAGCAAAAACCCTGCTGTAAGTAAATAGTAATAGTACATTTAACTAACATAGGTTGCTTAGTAAACACTGTTTATGAGCAAAAAAGGCGTAAAAGCCATCCCTCCGTGACAAGATATACCCAAATAGGGACAGTCTTATACTATCACTAATATTAAAACCTTAACATGTGTCAAAATCTACCTCAATGTGAATAAGGGCAGAGCAGGACCAGAGCGCAACTGTGGACACCCAGCCATGGGAAGCTACTGTATATAAATGCAATGCCAATCTCAAAGAAAAGGGTGGCCACACCCTGGTTTGGACTGATACAAGAATCTAAAGCAAAAAAAAAAAAAGAGGAGTATAAGTTGGTATGCATACAACGCAATGTGAAGGAGCATGTTTACAATGGCCACTCTTTTTTCTTTCTTTCTTTATTTTATTCAGGATAAGGTGATACAGAAACATCTTTTTTTCTATAACATTGTTTTTATTGTGTTTTTATTGTGGAAAAGCAGCAAAAACATAAAAAAACTATATAAATGTGGTATTGGTGTAATTGTATTAAAGATGTTTTATTACTTTTATGACACGGTGAACAGTGTAAAAAAAATAACAAAAAAAAATTTCCTAAATTGCTGTTTTTGTTCATTTTGCCTCCCAAAAATCAGAATAGAAAGTGATAAAAAAAAGTTATGAGCCAAAAAATGGTACCAACAAAAACTCCAACTCATCCCGCAAAAAAAAGCCCTTACATAAATCTGTCAGCAGAAAAATAGAAAAATTAGGGTACGTTCCCACAATCAGTGTTTGTTGAGTTTTTGATGCTGCAGAATTTCCGCAATCATTCCACACCTTACTTTACTTGCGTTTTTGATGCGTTTTTGAGGCATGCAATTTTGGCCCCATAAAGTTGATCGAAACACGGCAGAGGAGCAAACAGGAAGCTGCCCAAAGTAAAGAGTTCAGCACGTAAACACATGCACAGAAAAAATATATAAAGATATAGCTAGATAGAGGATAGAAATACACTGCTCAAAAAAATAAAGGTAACACTCAAATAACACATCCTAGATCTGAATGAATGAAATATTCTCACTGAATACTTTGTTCTGTACAAAGTTGAATGTGCTGACAACAAAATCACACAAAAATCATCAATGGAAATCAAATTGAATAACCAATGGAGGCCTGGATTTGGAGTCACCCCCAAAATTAAAATGGAAAAACACACTACAGGCTGATCCAACTTTGATGTAATGTCCTTAAAACAAGTCAAAATGAGGCTCAGTATTGAGTGTGGCCTCCACGTGCCTGTATGACCTCCCTACAACGCCTGCGCATGCTCCTGATGAGGTTGCGGATGGTTTCCTGTGGGATCTCCTCCCAAACCTGGACTAAAGCATCTGCCAACTCCTGGACAGTCTGTGGTGCAACGTGATGTTGGTGGATGGAGCGAGACATGATGTCCCAGATGTGCTCAATCAGATTCAGGTCTGGGGAACGGACGGGCCAGTCCATAGCTTCAATGCATTCATCTTGCAGGAACTGCTGACACACTCCAGCCACATGAGGTCTGGCATTGTCCTGCATTAGGAGGAACCCAGGGCCAACCGCACTAGCATATGGTCACACAAGGGGTCTGAGGATCTCAGCTCGGTACCTAATGGCAGTCAGGCTACCTCTGGTGAGCACATGGAGGGCTGTGCGGCCCTCCAAAGAAATACCACCCCACACCATAACTGACCCACTGCCAAACCGGTCATGCTGATGGATGTTGCAGGCAGCAGATCGTTCTCCACGGCATCTCCAGACTCTGTCACATCTGTCACATGTGCTCAGTGTGAACCTGCTTTCATCTGTGAAGAGCACATGGCTCCAGTGGCGACTTTGCCAATCCTGGTGTTCTGTGGCAAATGCCAAGCATCCTGCACGGTGGTGGGCTGTGAGCACAACCCCCATCTGTGGACGTCGGGCCCTCATACCACCCTCATGGAGTCGGTTTCTAACCATTTGTGCAGACATATGCACATTTGTGGCCTGCTGGAGGTCATTTTGCAGGGCTCTGGCAGTGCTCTTCCTGTTCCTCCTTGCACAAAGGCAGAGGTAGCAGTCCTGCTACTGGGTTGTTGCCCTCCTACTGCCCCCTCCACATCTCCTCCTGTCTCCTGGTAGCGCCTCCAGCCTCTGGACACTACGCTGACTGACACAGCATACCTTCTTGCCACAGCTCGCATTGATGTGCCATCTTGGATGAGCTGCACTACCTGAGCAACTTCTGTGCGTTGTAGCGTCCTTCTCATGCTACCACGAGTGTGAAAGCACAGCCAACATTCAAAAGTGACCAAAACATCAGTCAGAAAGCATTGGTACTGAGATTTGGTCTATGGTCCCCACCTGTAGAACCACTCCTTTATTGAGGGTGTCTTGATAATTGCCAATAATTTCCATCTATTGTCTATTCCATTTGCACAACAGCATGTGAAATTGATTGTCAATCAGTGTTGCTTCCTAAGTGGACAGTTTGACTTACTTGGAGTTATATTCTGTTGTTTAAGTGTTCCCTTTATTTTTTGAGCAGTGTATATTAGATAGAATAGATAGAGAGATAAATATTCTGCAGATATCTAATTTCTCAACCCTTACACCCTAGACACATCATGTGGCACTAAAGGGTGTTTAGCTTTGTTTAACCTAATAAATAATAAAAAAAACTATGTGGAGCCCCCTATTTTTGATAACCAGCCAAGGTAAAGCAGCCAGCTAGAAGCAGATATTATCAGGCTGGGAAGGGCCCTGGTTATTGGGCCCTTTCCAGCTGAAATATACCAGCCCAAAGCCACCCCAGAAGTGGTGCATCACATTAGATGTGCCAATTCTGGCGCTTTGCCCGGCTCTTCCTGATTGCCCAGTTGTGTTTGCAATCCGGATAATGGTTTTTGGGGTTGATGTCAGCTGTGTAGTGTCAGCTGGCATCAAGCCCTGGTGTTAGTAATGGAAAGGAGTCTATCAGACACCCCCATTACTAACCCAGTAAGTAAAAAGATATAAAAAAAACACACAAAAATAAACACTCCATGACACTTTCCCTGGTTGACCAATTTATTAAAAAAAAAACATGCAGGTTCGCCATAGTCCAAGGATTCCAACATAGTCCACAAATGGACATAAAAAGAGAGAAATAAAGAAATAAAAACAAGAGACAGTCCCTCGTTCACCAATTTGTTAAGGAAGCTAGGTTCCCAGCTCGGCATATTCCACCATGATACTCAGAACGAGGCTCCATAGGCTTTGAGCAGCAGCCTCTGCCGGCTCATGTGAGACCCATTGACTGATGAGCGGTGACGTCAGGAATCCCCACAGAAGACATCAGCGTACCCGAAAGAGAAACTGGGCTGCTGAGGTCACGGTACTGGTGCACGGCGGTCTGAGTGCTGTTATGGTCCGACCAGGGGCGTGCGCCAGTCTTTATCAATTGTGGGGGTTAATAAAAAGGTTCTTGACACCAGTTGGGATGTTCGGCCTGATATGGCCAGGCACTGATGAGGGCCCTTGGGAGTTAGGTAGTGATGAGTAGTGCCAGATGATTGACCCTTCCCAACCAGGGCTGGCTCCCAGGGGAGTTGGAGCAGGAATGGCGCAGAAGAAAATAATTTGCTTTAGACAGGGTAATAACCAGTTTGTACCTTTTACTGGAGTTCTGCAAACAGTTCTATAAGCTTCTGTACAATTTACATACAGGCCTGCATGGTGAGGGTTCAGTTTCTCTGCTGTGAGGTTGTGTAGCCTTCCTACTGCTCATTATACCTCTTGTAGATGATTCCTTGGATCTTTAGGGGTCCAATGTGAACAGTTACTGGATCCGTGATACCTTCTAGCGAGCAGGCAACTTAAATCCTGTGGAAAACACCTACTTTCTCCTGTAGCAGAGTTCCTGATTCTATACACTGCTGAGCCCCTAGGAAAAAGCACTTTTCTGCCAGTCATAAAGACTGAGCAGTCTTTCAGTTTAGCACAGACACTGGAAGTCTCTATGCTAATGGGACTGAGACCCGGCCTTGCGCAGCTTGTCCTTGCAGGGAGACCACCGTTCTCTCCCTTGCACCAGGACCTCCATGTTGCTACATTCTTCCTCAGCTCACACTACAACTACCACTGAAGCACCTCCTCCCCTCTCTGAGGGATCGTGCAAAACTTTCTGGTTTGCACAAAAGTGCACAATCCTCCAGTAAGGGATTGGGTAACAATATGTGTATGTAATGAAAACAGCAGAGAACTTATCCCTCACCATTGCTGGCAATACATATGAATTATATTACACAAGCAGGCATTTTGTGGCGCTATAGACACAGGCGCCACACTGTGTCTTGGAAAAGCGCGCCGCGGGTGAGTTTACTCAGCGTAAAAAAGAAGCTCAGTGGGCATGATATTTCTTTTAAAGGGAATCTGTCACCCCCCCTGGGAGATATAAGACTTCTACTGTGGGCATACAGGTTATAGAAAAGTAAATCTATACTTACATGTATGGCCCATGGTAGAGGTCTGATTGCAGAGAAAAGTATTTTTATCGTTTTGGTTTTCAACAGGCTTGGCGTCCAGGGGACGCCAAGCAATGCCCGCCTATCTGATTATTATTCCCCTAAATCACCGCCTATCAACACAGTTACCATTTTCCCTCTCCCGCATGTCACAGGGAACTGTGAGATGCGCTTTTCTTCCTCACCTCCCGGCGCATGCGCAAAGCGCGACTCTTAAAGACCTCGCTTTGTTTCCTCTCGGCCGAGTTTGTATGAGCACAGTGCTAACCTTCTGTTATGCGCTGGGAGTCACTGAAGCGGAAGTCACAGTGACTCCAGGGCGCCTGCGCAATAGAGCACTACGGCACTGTTCTCATACACCATCCACTTTGCTGTACAATGCAGCCTTTTGGAAGCAGCGAAAATACGCTGTGTCCAGAATGCTAGTAACACTGATCATGAGAATGTACACTTATAGCTCTCAAAATATAGTGATGCAAAAAACTTTTTTTTGCAAAAAGATTTTTTTACTGTCTGAAAGTATAATGACCTAAAAAAATTCTATAAATCTGGTATCAATGTAATCATACTAACCGAGGAATAAAGCCGTTATATCACTTATATCGTAAAGTGAACGGCATAAAAAAGAAATAAAAGAAATTCTTGAACTGCTGTTGATTTGTTCATTTTACCTCCCAAAGAACACAGTAAGGCTCGTCTCACATTTATCCTGTGCTCTATGGTGAGCTTTTACATCAGGGTTTCCGTGTAAATTTCTGAAATATGTTATTCACACAAAATTCCCAACAGAACATTCCCTATAATGGGGCACATGGAATCATTTTGAATTCCCATCTGGCTGTGATCCAGCAGCATCTGTTTTTTAAGCGTGCTCAAAAGCATAGTCGGCCACAGCTTTGTGTACCTCTGAAAAGAAGGGCACCGCTAAACAGAGGCGAGATGGCGTGCAGAGTAACTCTGCTGTCTCATTATAGTGAATGAATCAGTTGGGGGTTTCATCTGAATCACATATTTTAGATGAATGCTACCAATAAAAGCTTCAACTCAACCAGCAAAAACAAGTCCCTGGACTCAGCTCTGTCATCTGTTAACAGAAATATAGAGGGTGTCCCCATTACTGGTAGTACAAAGGCTCTGAAAAAGTGGCATGGCTCCCACCAAAAGAAATTCTCTGATATCTGCGTTTCTTAATCCAAATACCCCCTTCACTTCTGAGCCCTACAGTGTTCCTAAACTGCAGTAAGCGCCAACATGTTTTGCATTTCTGTAGCGAGGAGAGCCCGATTAATTTACTGGTACATTGCTCCAGAAGCATAAGCTTGGCACAATGTACTAGGCACTTCAATGTACTGGGCATTACATTGGCATATTTGAATTTAACTTTGCAAATTTCACTGCATGTTTGTTTCTGGAAGTCACCCATGGAGTCAAAATTGTTAATACAACAGTGGATAAATTCCTAGAAGTGTAAATTCCAATAAGAGGACACTTGATGGGGGGTTCTGCTGTTCTGGCACTTAGGGCCTCTGAAAATGTCTGAAAACTATTCTAGGAAATTTGAGGCGCAAAAGTACTATACAGCCACATTCAGGAGAAATTGTGTAATAAATAATGGGAACTTTTTTTTTACCTATTTCCTCTTGTGAAAATTAAAAAATCTGGGGCTAAAACAGTATTTTAGTGATAAAAGTTTGATCATTATTTCTTCATCACCCAATGTTATGCAATTCTGTAACACACCTGGGCTGTCAATATGCTCACTGCACCGCTAGATGTATTCACTGAGGGATGTAGTTTGTAAAATGGGGTCACTTAAGGGGATGTTCTGCTGTTTTGGCACCTCAGGGGTTCTGCCACTGGGTCATGGCACTCCGAAACTATTCCAGCAAAATCTGCATTTCAATATGGCACTAATTCCCTTCTTAGCTTTAACATTGTGCCTGAAAACTTGGCGTACTCAGGAACAGAAATTGTGTAACAAATTATGTGGTCCATTTTCTATCAGCCCTTTTGAAAATTAAAAACTTGGGGCTAAAACAACATTTTACTGGTAAAAATGTAATTATTTTTTTTTCACCACATAAGGTATAAAGTTGTGTCACACACTTGTGGTGTCAATATGCTCACTACAGCCCTAGATAAATTTATTGAGGGAGCAGTTTGTAAAAAAGTTGTTTCTGCTGTTCTGTCACCTCACGGGCTTTGCCAATGTGATTCTGATCCCACAAACTATAACGGCAAAATTTGCACTCCAATATGACGCTTCTTGCCTTCTGAGATTTGCACTGTGCCTGAAAAGTAGTTTCTGACAACATATAGGATCTTTGTGAACTGAGGAGAAATTGCGTAACAAGTTATGTGGTCTATTTTCTCCTAATAGCCCTTTTGAAAATTAAAAGCTTTGGGCAAAACAACATTTTAATGAAAAAAATGAATTATTCATTTTCACAGCCCAATGTTACACAATTTTGTGAATCAGCTGTGGGTTTACAATGCTCACTACACCCTTAGACGAATTCATCTACATTTGTAGTTTCCAAAATGGGGTCACTTGAGGGGAGTTTCTGCTATTTTGTAATCTCAGCAGTTCCTCAGATGCAACATGGTGCCCGGAGGCTATTCCTGCCTAATCTGGGCTAGAAAAGTCAAATAGCGATCCTTCCCTTCCAAGCCCTGTCACGTGCCCAAACAGTAGTTTTCCCCCACATATGGGGCAATCTCATTCTAAGAAAAAATTGCACAAACAAACTTAGTGGTCCATTTTTTCCTGCTATCCTTGTGAAAATTAAAAATTTGGGGCTAAAACAACATTTTTGAGAAAAAACATAATTTTTCATTTTTATGTTCCAGTGCTTTCAAAATCTGTGAATCACCTGTGGGTTCAAAAGGTTCAACACATTCCTAGATAAATTCCTTCCGGAGTGTTGTTACAAAATTGGGGTCACTTGTGGGTTTTTTCTGCTATTTTGGCATCTTAGGGGCTCTTTAAATGTGACATGGCATCTGCAGTCTATTCTGGCAAAATCTGTGCTCAAAAAGTCACATAGCACTCTTTCCATTCCGAGCCCTGTCTTGTGCTCAAACTGTAGATTCTGACCACATATGGGGCATCGGCATGCTCAGGAGAAATTGCACAACTAATTGTGTGGTTCATTTTCTCCTGTTACCCTTTTGAAAATGAAAAATTTAGGGCTAAAGCTATATTTTTGAGGACAAAATGTAATTTTTTATTTTTGCAATCCAATGTTTTAAAATTCATTCAAGCATCAGAGGGTTCAAAATGCTCACCACACCCCTAGATAAATTACCGTATTTTTCGGACTATGAGACGCATCGGACCATAAGACCCACCTAGGTTTTAGAGGAGGAAAATAGAAAAAAAATGTAAGCAAAAAATGTGGTCACGATGCCCTGTTAAGGGGGAGGGGGTCTACTTCTGACACTGTTATAGGGGTAATGTCCCCAAATTCTGTTAATATCCCTCATCCTGGTATATATGTCCTCCTCCTTCCTGTTATATGTGGCTCTCATCTCCATCCTGATATGCATGGCACCCCTCATCCCCATCCTGGTATGCATGGGCCTCCTCATACCTCTTCCTGGTATGTATTGCACCCTTCATCCTGGTATGTATGGCCCCCCTCATCCCCATCTTGGTATGTATGGCACCCTTCATCCCTCATCCTGGTATGTACGGCCCCCCTCATCCCCATCCTGGTAAGTATGGCACCCTTCATCCCTCATCCTGGTATGTATGACCCCCTTCATCCCTCTTCCTGGTATGTATGGCCCCCCTCATCCCTCTTCCTGGTATGTATGGCACCCTTCATCCCTCATCCTGGTATGTATTGCCCCTCTCATCCCTCTTCCTGGTATGTATGGCACCCTTCATCCCTCATCCTGGTATGTATGACCCCCCTCATTCCTCTTCATGGTATGTATGGCATCCTTCATCCCTTATCCTGGTATATATATAGCCCCACTCATCCCTCTGATGGTTTCTATTGTCTTTGTTTTCCTTTCTTAGTTTTCTCATCTCCAGGTGTTTCTCATTTTCCTGTTTTTTGGTTTGCCCTATCACATTCTGGGTGGGGTTTTATATGTTCACCATTCACTGCACTTCCTTGCTGGCTATACCTCTGTGTGCTCAGGAGTTCCAGCTATTCAGCAAAAGGGTTTACCTTGCTTGGTAATCTCCAGTTGTATTCTTGCAGTGAGTCTGTTTGCTTTACCTCCCAGCACCTTTTCCTTCCGTTTTACCAATGTTAGGTTTCTGGGAGGATATACTTGTTCCTTTATTTCCTTTATCTCATCTTAAGTTTTCATATTTCTCTTCAAACTTTTCTTTCCCCTTGTTGGCTGTGTGTTGCAGTCTCCCCTCTGGTTCGACGGCAGATGAGAGAAACCCCTTGACAGCATTTTAGACAGTTAGGTGCAAGGTGGTGTTTTTAGTTGTAAGACTAAGGTCCTACTAGTCTGTACAGGGACCAGTTGGGTCTAGGTGCAGTGTTTCCCGTGTGTGAGTATGTATATGATCATAACAATATTGTTCAGTGCACATAGGCAGCCATTGTTCAATCGTTACACAGGAGGATGCACCATCGAGAATAATGAACTTTTGCGATGCGCAAATGATCATTTCACCCGATGAATGAGCACTTTGCACCTGTTTACACCGAAATATATCATGAAACAAGTTTTATTATGAATGCTTGTTCACAATTATTTTTCCATGTAAAAGAAGCATAAGAGTACTAGTTATCACAGTTTGTTTGTACTGTAGAAGGTAGATATGAAAAGTGAGTGAAGTTATTGGGGGAGGGGTGCAAATTTATACATTTAATCTCGCATTAGAGATAATGATAAAAGCAATGACATAGTTTTCCATATAAATATGCCACTTTTACTTCAATCTTAATAATGCGCTCCTGTTAGAGAACCAATCATAGTCACATCTCTTTGTTTGCTCCATTTCCTTTATGCTATAGTTCAGCATTACATACATTAATCTGAACAGTACATACCTTTATTCTTTCATTTAGTTAAGATTATATTAATTTTGCTTAACAACTGGTATTCCTCTGTTCCACAATATTAATATGTGCTGTTGATTAAAGAGTGATTCAATTACCCGCAGAGTCATATTACTTTTCAGAAAGCATTTATCACCATGTTGATCTTAATTTTAAATATAAATCAGACAATCATTTCTGCCTCCTATGTTCTTTGTATTTATTCAAGAATATTTAACAGTAGACAAAGGGTGACTTATTCATTATTCATCCCAAACAAGGCAAGTGTGGCAATTTGAAAAGCCTGACATTTGAGCTTTTTGCCAACACTAGCAAAATTATATCCTTCCTATTGTAAATCAATGAAGTAGAATCATTCTGTACAATAGAAATAAATTGCCTTGTCACTTTAATAAGGCCACCTTATATACAACCTTCAACCAATGCCATTGTGCAGAGAAAGGGTGCATCCTCCTCTTCTGCTGCCTTAGATCTCAGTTGGCTTTCCAATTAAATGAACGTCTTCTAAGTCTTTCACTTCGGTTTCCTTTTATTGAGCGCCAATGTCAGAATGTCACAGACTTAACTTACTTCTGTGCATGCATACAGTGGATTAAGTCCCATTATTGTCCCACTTAACAAAACACATCTGTATTTTGTAAGTTGTATGAGACTGAATATGTAAGGTGATGTAGTTTTTTTTTATATGGATACAAAATAGCAAACAAAAACTATTACTTACTGGTGTTCTACAAAACCAAAATCAAGACAGAATAGCAAAAATGAAAACACTAGAATGAATAACAAAATATCACTCAAAATTTGACATTGGCAGAGATCAAATTGGGACAGCTTTGCGTAAACTGCCACTGTCAGGTTGTACATTTTAAACTTTTCTTTTTTTGTGCATAAACGGTTCACATAAAAAATATCAGTGTTATCCATGGCAACAAATCAGAAAATGCTTTCATTTTCAGCTATGCCCTAAAATCAAAAAAGTTGAAATCTACTTGATTGAAATAGGCGATACTGGAATTTTTTGTTTTAACAGTTTGGATATATGAGGACAAAAGTATTATAATGATTATGTAACAGCTCACACGGGAAAGTAGGTAAAACACTAGAAACTGCAACTGACCAAGGCGGATCCTGTACAGAATAAAGATTCTGACCCCCCAGTCCTGGAGGTTCCTACGTGGGCTGGCATAGCACTAACAACAGACTAAACTATTAAAGTTCAGAACCATTCTACCTGAAAGGCCGTTGAGGTCTTTACATTTCTCCTGGAACTGGAGGACAGACTAGAGTGCAATTTACCTATGGAAGGGAAGGTGTGCTGTGAGAAGGAAAGAGATCCCAGAATGAGTTAAAACAAATCACGAAATACAAAATGAGATAAGGTACATACTGCTAGAGAGTATGCCGTCTACTTCTTAAACAAGAAACAGAATATAGGTGCAGAGTGAAAAGCATAATCAGCAGAGAGATAAACCCTAGCTAGTCTTTCATTGACTGGCAAAAAACGGCAGTATGGCTGGACTTCCAAATGAGAATATCACCAGCAGGAAACACCAGCAGGGGGGAAGTATACATAGGGCAGACAAATGAAAACACCTGTTAACCTAAAAAGGCTAAAGCAAGGATAACAGACAATAAACACCCAAGAAAAAGATGTAACTACTGTGGTTCAGCAGACAGAGAAGTCAACCAAAAAGCACAGGATCAAGGGATCAAACCCAGACGCAAGACAGGAATAACACAAAGGTCCTGGGCCCAATGCAAATTCTGTACCGGAATCTACCATGTGTCATTTATAGTACTGATCTTCTCACTAATACTGTGTCATTAATGCAACGTTTTAAATACTGACGAAGCCTAATAACGTCTAAAATCTCCTCTCCAATTCACCTGAGCAGGAAGAAACTAAAACATCTATTTATATCTTTCGCAATATAATGTGTGTACAGCCAACTTTGCAGACATTCCACTGAATTGCAGGTTGTATTACAGCTAAGGTAAAAACAGCTATATTTAAATTATCTTATATAGAGAGTGAAAGAGCTTGCGAGTGATTTGTTTTCAAGCGTGATTTGACTTTAGTGTGTGACTTGTGATTCAGTGACTTTGGATTCAGGGAGTTTAGAAGGCAGTAATTTGTACTGAATCACTGTTTATATTTACTTGTTTATCGACATGCTTATATTTCTTTGTTTGCGTAATCCCCATTAGGAAAATGTGCTCTATTGACAATGCTATCAACTGTATGTCTTTTCGCATCTATGAAAATCTTTGAACAGCAATTTGAGGGTGCATACAGCTATTCGAGATGTCTACATGTTGTACATTTGGAAGCCCAAGTACTGGGTCAAAGGCCACGGCCCCACTATCAGTGTTTGGTCAGTATTCGGTCAGTATTTTTTCTCAGGAGTGGGAGCCAAAACCAGGAGTCGGTGACAAATGCAGAATTGGTGACTTGTTTCCATTATACATTTTCTCTGATTGTTCCTCATCTGGTTTTGGCTCCCACTTCTGATAAAAATTAATGACTGAATACTGACCAAATACTGTTAGCCAGGCCATGGCCTAAATGAACAGCCGGTGACACTGAGATCCAGGAAGTAGCTATTAAGACTTAACCTTTATTTGGTCATTTAGAATATGAGAAATGCCAGTTATAAGAACCTGTATTACCAACAAATATACACTAAAACAAAAAAGACAAATGGTGACTAAAATTAATGCATTGGCCCATAAGTGTCACCTGTACAATAAAACAGAGGGTGCTTCTGATGAAAACAGTATATACAGGGCCAGGACGAGGTATTTTCGTGCCCTAGACATATGAAGCCAATGGCGCCTGCCATTCAAGAGCAAAGGAATGCGTCAAAGACTAAGG
The DNA here is from genome assembly GCF_046119375.1 of Phyllobates terribilis. NCBI lineage: Eukaryota > Metazoa > Chordata > Amphibia > Anura > Dendrobatidae > Phyllobates > Phyllobates terribilis. Next base: position 317,651,408 of record NW_027362762.1, on the reverse strand, counting down.
TTAAAGGACCCCTAATGCACATCTTCCCCTTTGATGAGTCAGGTAAGAAGCTCTGATGACCATTTCCATTACAATTGTTACCTTTTTCACAAAAAATAACAGCAAAATAAAAAAAGTGGTGTACTTTAGGGATGTGACTTAGAAGAGAGTGCAATTTCAAAGTTAGATACAGAATCCCAAATTTTTTGTGGACCATTTACACAATACAGGTGAAAAAAATTGTAATTTTCATCCCTGATGTCCTATATTTTAAATGTCAAATCCATGGATAGTCATGGAAACTATTATACTGTAGCTTGCTCAAAACTGATGATAGTTCTGGTGATGTATTCATGTACTGATTGTGGTTCAGGTGAGGTATTCCGGTTCTGGTGACATATTCATGAGTGATGGTTGTTCTGGTGCTGTATTCAGGTAGTGCTGATGATTTTGGTGATATATTCATCACCAGAATCATCATCAGTGCATGACTATGAAACCAAGATCATCATCAGCACATAATTAGAGCACCAGAGCCATCAATACTACATGGATATGGCACCGAAACATCATCAGTATTGTAGTGCAGCGGTGTTCACACAGTGCGGCAATAAGGCAATAACCCAGGAAAGTTCAACTCAAATGTCTTTATTTTCCAAAACTCACAAATTAAAGGCAAACGGTATACTTCGAATCACAGCCGGGTCATCAAAACAGTCCGACTCCAAAACCGTTTGCCATGGGCAACTGCACCACCGTGTCGCTCTGAGGTGCACCAGGAGTTTTGCTTTCCTTGGCTCTGTGTTAGTGTAGCGCCCCGAGGGCTCGGCCGCTACAGGGGTATTGCACCTCTCCCAGAGGTGTGGTATTCCACTCCCAGGTAAGGATGGAGTATGGACCAGGGCTCAGTTAGCTGCATACAGCACACTCACCCCATTTCCGAGGGACAGCTCAACAGTACTCCCATTAGACAGAAATGCAGGTACGACAGACCATGTCCCTGGCTGGAGTGGGGAGGGGGGAAGAAAACCCAGTGATGTAGGAGCAGATAGGGGTTGGTTCCTGAGTGTAGATAGGAGCCCATTGGTTGCTGGTCACCTGGGCTCATGGCTAAAGGGAGGTATAAAAGGTGGACACCATCTTAGCTCTGGGTTGAGTAGAGACAGGGAGTAGTGGCTCTGTAGGAGCTCTACTCCAGAGTGGGCCTAGAGAAAGGCCGAGGAGGAGAGTAGAGAGAGAGAGGAGGTGAAGGGGAGCTGTGGTTCCTCTCAGCCCAGCTCCACGAGAAAGGAGAAGAAGGAGGAACAGAAAAGAGGAGAAGAAGAGACAGAGGAACAGAGGGGCTCAGAAACAAGAAGGTGGAAGGGACCCTAAGAACCCACGAGAATCTCGGGTGAAGGGTCAGGCAGATTAAGGGTACCGGATCCCAAGTTGGTGGAGGAGAAACAACCCTCAGCCAAAGACTGGAGGCTGTGACCATTTATTGGTGCAGCACCTCATCAAACCTGCTAGGAAGGCACCATAAAGGACAGCGGGGAACGGGGCCCACGTTTAACCGCGCAGATCCACGGCAGCTGGACAAAAGTGGGTCACTGGTGAGGCAGGCCAGAGGAAGGATTGAAGGGGGTACTGAGCCATACTTCTGAGCTGCCTGGGAGTTGACCGAGCCCCACACCTGGTGGACGTAGCACGGCTCAGGCGGTCACTGCTGGCAGAAGTGACCCGGAACAAATGAACTGTGAGTAAAGACCCTGGACTGTAACTTGTTGTCTGTGTGCTCCTTCGCGCCTCCAGCACTACCGGTACTGGGACTCTCACCACCATCACTCCCACCATTCACTACACTGCCCTGGGGCTGCACTCTTCCCGTGGGGAGTCACACCACCTCAGCTGCACCCACCATCAGCCCCAGCGGTCTGCCCTGCAGCAGCGGTTCCTAATGACCGCAAATCCACGGGTGGCGTAGGGGGACATCACTTAAAACTTATAAGGGGACTACCACTGGTCTGACCACCCTGAGCCATGGAACGGGTCGCCACTACTACCCCCATCGTTCCCCTATTGCCCGGATCCGAGTGCCCCACGGCCCAGGGGGCGAGTCATTAGCTTCACACAGGCCTATTATGCACAGAGCCTCCTGCTCTGCAGCATGCAAACAAACCACTGACACACCCAAACCTTTGCTGTAGGTTTTTAAATGAAACTGTGGACATGAGCCACCTGTAAGACCCAGCTGGAGGGAGCAAACCACCTCACTGACATCCTGTAGTTCACTCCCAAAATAAAAGTCCATGCCGGGTTTTCGTAAATCTTACTTTTATTCTGCACTGCAACCACAGCTATGTCTGTGATTACAATGCACTCCAGCGGGTTCAATATGCCTCTATGCGCATCCTAGGTGATACATACCATCCCTCGCATATAATCTCCCTCACTGCCTCACGTATCCCCCCCTCTGTTCAAACTTGTGGGGTTGAACACTTGTCACCATACAGGGTGCCCGTGACAGGGCATCCGCATTCCCTTGCGACTTCCCAGCTCGATGTTCCACCGAAAAACTAAAATTTTGCAAGGACAGAAACCATTGGGTGTCCTTAGCATTCCTCTCCATGGTATTGCTCATCCAGACCAGGGGTGAATGGTCCTTAACTAAGCGAAACTGTCGCCCAAGCAAATAATAACGTAGGGACTCCAAAGCTCACTTAATAGCCAAGCACTCCTTCTCCACTACGCTATAATTTTCTCTGGTGGGGTATGTTTCCTGCTCAAGTAGATGACCGGATGTTCATCTTCGTTCACCTCTTGCGACAGTACCGCTCCTAGGCCAACCTCAGAGGCATCCGTTTACATGATGAATCCTTTCTTGAAGTTGGGGCTGGTGAGCACAGGCTGTCCACATAATGCCAACTTCATGGATTGGAACGCTTCTTCCACCTGAGGTTTCCATCGAACCATGACTGACTTCTTCCTCTTTAAGAGATCATCAGGGGTGCCGATCTCCCAGCAAAATTAGGTATAAACCGGCGGTAGTACCCAATAATGCTGAGGAACACTCAACTTTTTAGTTGTCAATGGCCTGGGCCAGTTTTGAATGCCCTCAATCTTATTTATTTGGGGTTTGATAACCCCATTGCCAATCACCCTAAGTACCAGGCTTCATCGATACCTATAGTGCATTTTTTTTAGTTCGCCGTTAATCCCGCAGATCTGAGCGAAACCACTACTGCTTGTACCTGGGACAGGTGGGTATGCCATTCGGTACTAAAGTTTATGATATCATCCAAATCTGCTGACACGTACTTCTGATGAGACTCTAATACTATGTCCATCAGCCTCTGGAATGTAGCTGGGGCCCCATGTAAATCAAAAGGCAAGATGACATAGTGATAGGGGTTCTCTGGTGTTATAAAGGTGGTCTTTTCTTTTACCGATTCTGTCAGCGGCATCTGCCAGTAACCCTTGGTAAGATCAAGCGTAGTGAAGTACTGGGCCTGTCTACTTGAGGCATTGGATAAAGGTCAAATTTTGACACCTCATTCAATTTACGGAAGTCATTACAAAATCATAATGATCCATCTGCCTTCAGAATCTGCACAATGGGGCTAGCCCACTCACTCCTGGATTCCTCGATGACTCCTAACTGGAGCATTTGTTTCACTTCAGCCGCGATTACTTGCCTCCGGGCCCCTGGCACACGGTACATTTGCATTCGTACCCTTACCCGAGGCTCGGTAACAATATCATGTTGGATGACCGAGGTGTAGCTGGGCAGTTCGGAGAATATATCCGTATTCTGCTGCACTAATCTCTGAGCCTCCCGCCGCTGCGGCTTAGTGAGAGCGTCACTTATATTTACCTCTCCTGCGGCCTCCTCCCGGACCAGCATCGGAGGGTCTACATACAAAACGACTGGAGTCGCCTCCATAACAATACATTCCCAGTCTTTCCAAGCTTTAAGCTGATTGACTTGATATAACTGTTCGGGTTTCCTCTTCCCGGGTTGGTATACTCTGTAATTCACCTCCCCAACCTTTTCCTGGACTACATATAGCCCTTGCCACTTGGCCAATAGCTTACTCTCTGCAGTGGGCACTAATACCAATACCCGATCCCCTTCTGTAAAGGACCTAATTGTGGCCTTTCTAGTATATGCACAGCTCTGTGCTGCCTGAGCACCCAGGAGGTTTTCTTTTACTATAGGCCTGATCACTGCGATCCGGTCCTGCATACTCGCCACGTGCTCTATTACACTCTTATGTGGGGTAGGCTCTTGTTCCCACGTTTCTTTGGCTACGTCCAGCAGACCCCTAGGATGCCTGCTGCACAGTAGCTCAAAGGGTGAGAACCCCGTGGAAGTTTGTGATACCTCAAAGACGGCAAACATGAAATAGGGCAGTAACATGTCCCAATCCCTCCCATCCTTGGAAACCACCTTTTTTAGCATGGACTTGAGGGTTTTATTAAACCGCTCAACTAAACCGTCAGTCTTGGGATGGTATACTGACTTTCGCAACGGTTTTATTTTTAGCAGCTTGCACAGTTCCTTCCTTACTTTGGACATAAAAGGAGTCTCCTGATCTGTAAAGATCTCCTAGGCAGCCAAAGGCGACAGAACATGGTAAACAACTCCCGGGCAATAAGTTTAGCCAAAGTGTGGCGTAGCGGAATGGCCTATGAGTAACGGGAGGCATAATCGACGACCACAAGTATGTGTTGGTGGCCACGAGATGACTTTACAATTGGTCCCACCAAATCCATTGCAATCCGTACAAAAGGTACCTCTATAACCGGCAGAAATACCAATGGGCTACGGAAGCTTGCGCTGGGTGTGGTCAGCTGACATTCCGGGCAAGATTCACAATACCTCTGTACCTCAGCGTAAATCCAGGGCCAAAAAAACCGCTGCAAGATGCGCTCTTGTGTCTTTTTAACCTCTAGATGCCCATCCAGCAGGTGTGTGGGCCATCTCAAGTACCGCCCGACGATAAAACTGAGGTACTACTAGCTGTTCCATGACCTCGTCCTGGATCTTGTCAACCTATAGAGTAAATCTTGGTTGACCACCATGGTGGAAAAACCGTTCCTGCACCCGGTTGCTGAGCCACCCCAATTAACCTCTATTACCCTTTCACGTGCCCAGGTCAGGGTAGGAACCTGCAACTGAGCTGTCCCAAACGTCCCCCGGGACCCTTTCAGCTCTGGGATCGATGTGGTCTCATTGACCTTTCCTGCCAACACCTCTAGGGAAAACCTATCGGGTTTACACTCTGTCCCTAGGTTGGCTACCCCTACGGCAGGTATGCCTGACACGGGATTTTCGGATTCCACACCGGGACATATCTTTATTCTGGGAGGGTTAATCTTACTCTCCCACAAGGACCAAAACAGGGGTAAATCTCTTTCCAGCACAGTCCCATATGGAAGAGACTTTACCACTCCCACCACATTTTTAACCTCTCCACACGGAGTGGAAAAGGTAACCTCTGCCGTCGGATATTCGCAGAGTTTGCCATGTATGCCACTCACTGCATACGACCCTGACTTTACCCACAGTGAGTTCTAACCCCGAGATCAATGACCCATGGATGAGAGACACTAGGCTCCGTGAGTCCAAGAGAGCCTCCACTCGATGTCCATTGACGTGCACCTGGCACATATGAGGTTTACCCGTTGAACCGCCAGGGTCCGCGGTGTAGACGGTCCGAGCATACATAGACACCAAGTGTGTAAACCTGCAGTCCATGGGTTCAGCAGTCAGGGGGTAGTTGGCAGCCACATGTCCTGGCCCTTGGTATCGCCAGCACCTGATTGTGGTGGCACTGCTAGCCCTTGAGACAGATCTAGGGGAAACTGGTCTCCTGGCACCCTCACTCCGGGAAACACCCTCAGTATGGGCTCGGTTCTGACTGTCCCCAGCAGAGGGACGTTACCCTTTCCCAGGCTCCTGGGCTTGCAGGGGCCGGCGTCCTATTCACATTGGGGCAGAGTCCCGTACAAAGTCCTGGGTGGCTGTATAATACTTGATCAATCTAATCACCTGGTCTAGGTTACCCGGGTCCCCTTGCCCCACCAAACGCTGTATAGTGGCTGACAGACTACTCACAAGCCGGTCGACCACCAACCTCTCTAACATCTGGGATGGAGTCAAAGTCTTAGGCTGGAGCAACTTTTTGACCAATTGTAACAAGTAATACGCCTGTGACCTAGCTTGTTGGGTCTCCTCAAAAGCCCACTGGTACACACGTTGTACCTGCACATAAGTGTTAACCTCCAGTCGGGCAAGGATCTCACCTTTCAGCTTCCCGTAGTTTAGGGCATCCTCCCGGGTGAGGTCAAAGTACGCCTTCTGGGTATCTCCCATCAAGAACAGAGCCACCACTTCAGCCCACTAATCAACTGGCAGGCACTCCCACTCTGCTGTGCATTCAAAAACTGTGAGAAAGGCTTCCATGTCGTCCTCCGGACTCATCTTCCTCAACTCTGCCCTTACTTTGTCCCTGGCCTCACAACGAACCGGATTCGGTGTTGGAGATGTCTCCCGCAGAGACGCGATCTGTTGCAGAATAAGATCGTTAGTCTTCTGCTGCTGCTGGTACAGTAGCTGCTGCTGATTGTGCAGTTGGTGCTGCTCCTGCTGTTGCCACTGAAACTACAGCTGCTGCTGCTGGATGAGAACCATCTGCTTTAGTAGCTACTCCATGTTGTCGGCAGGCCTGAGCTGTAGCTTTGCAGGCTTGATCACGGACATGCAGCTTTTGGGGTATGCCCGCATTCTCCACAATATGTAGTACAGCGGTGTTCACACAGTGTGGTAATAAGGCAGTGACCCAGGAAAGTTCAGCTCAAATGTCTTTATTTTACAAAACTCACAAATTAAAGGCAAACAGTATCCTCCGGATCGCAGCCGGGTCATTAAAACAGTCCATATCCAAAACCCGTTGCCATGGGAGACAGCACTGCCGTGTCAATCTGAGGTGCGCCAAGAGTTTTGCTTTCCTTGGCTCTGTGTTAGCTTCACACAGGCCTATTATGTACAGAGCCTCCGGCTCTGCAGCTTGCAAACAAACCACTGACACACCCAAATCTTTGCTGCAGGTTTTTAAATGAAACTGTGGACATGAGCCACTTGTAAGACGCAGCGGGAGGGAGTGAACCACCCCACTGCCATCCTGTAGTTCACTCTCAAAATAAAAGCCCATGCCGGGTTTTCCTAAATCTGCCTTGGTCAAATACCGTAGTTTGACCAAATCCAAACTTACTTTTATTCTGCACTGCAACCACAGCTATGTCTGGGATTGCAATGCACTCCAGCGGGTTTAATATGCCTCTATGCGCATCCTAGGGGATACATACTGTCCCTTGCACATTTGAAAATTGGTATTTGATTTGAAGTAGCTAGTGCTGGAGAGAAGACAAGGTGTATATATATATACAGTACAGACCAAAAGTTTGGACACACTTTCTCTTGTAAAGATTTTTCTGTATTTTCATGACTATGAAAATTGTACATTCACACTGAAGGCATCAAAACTATGAATTAACACATGTGGAATTATATACTTAACAAAAATGTTTGAAACAACTGAAAATATGTCTTATATTCTAGGTTCTTCAAAGTAGCCACCTTTTGCTTTGATGACTGCTTTGCACACTCTTGGCATTCTGTTGATGAGCTTCAAGTGGTAGTCACCGGAAATGCCCGAGGCAGCCGGACAGAAGGGTTGGTAAGAAAGGCCAGACAAAGGACACACAAAGGGGGTCCTGTGAAGCGCTCCAAAGTTATCTGGGTGTTGTCTGAGCCCCTCACCTGTTGAGCACAGTACGACGTGGGCAGCCGTTACCTGCCGACGTGGTCTGGATAATAAGAACTGTGAGTAAAGGCCCTGGACTGCATCACTGACTCCGTGTCGTTACTGCTGCTGCCCTGCACCATCACCCCCATCCTCCGCATACACTGCCCTGAGGCTATACTCCTCCCGTGGGGAGTTATGCTACGCTCTGCTGCACCCACAACACCAGCCTCAGCGGTCTGCCCTGCAGCGGCGGTTCACTCTGACCCACGGGTGGCGTAGTCGGACATTTAAACATCAAAACCACATAAATAGTTCCGCCACTGGTTTGACCGCCCTGAGCCACGGAACCGGGTGGCCGCCACGGAGACTACAACCACCAGCATCCACCAAAAAGGGTCCGGCTCTGGGTGTCCCAAGGCCCAGGGGCGCATCAGAACATTTTCATCACCTTTCATAATCACCAATGTGACAAGGCAGGGATGCCCTCTGTCCCCTCTCTTATACATCCTAGTGACGGAGCACCTGCTCTCATCAATTCGCCATAACCCCAATATTAGGTGGATTGAGGTGGGAGGCACCGAGTACAAGTGCTCTCTATTTGCTGATGATGTCCTAGTATATATCACTCAATCACATATATCCATCCCTGCTGTTATGGCTGAAATAGATCACTTTGTTACATGGTCAAATTTTAAAATCAATGCAGCGAAGTCTGAGGCCCTCGATGTCTCCCTCCCCAAATCCATACAGGATTCCATCCAGTCCAACTTTCCCTTTGCCTGGCCCTCACAGGGTATCAAATACTTAGGAATTCCTATTCATAGAGACCTCTCCCATCTATGTTATCTTAATGTTGGGCCCTTTATTGAACAACTCCATACAGACCACAGTTGGCAAGTTGGAACTGTAAGATTCACTACGTGAACCACTGGTGTTTTGTGGAAAAGCACATGTACACTGTGTTCCAAATTATTATGCAAAAAGTGTTTAGGAGTGATAAGGAAAGAATTTGTTTGTTTGTCAGTTAAACTCATTGATGGTGATGTGTGTCAGGGCTCTTTATATCACTGTAAGCAATTGCAGACACCTGTGCTAATTAGTTTGGCAGGTGTGTCCAATGAAAGGCAAGACTACTTAAGAAGGCTGTCCCACATTATTAAGCAGCCTACATTTTCTGCCAAAATGGGAAAGAAAAAGGATGTGTCGGCTGCTGAGAAGCAACAAATTGTGGAGTGTTTAGGTCAAGGCATGACTATAATCAACATTGTGCGATGATCAGGATGAAGTGTCATGGCAATCAAGAAGTATGTAGCTGATTCACAGTACACACGTGTGCGTGCTGATAAGGGCAAATTGAAGACTCTTTCCTACAGGCAATTATGTCAGGTTAAAAGAGCAGCGGCAAAAAAGCCTTGTCATAGCAGCAGACAAGTTTTTGAAGCTGCTGGTGCCTCCAACGTCCCCCGAACAACAAGATGCAGGGTCCTTCAGAGGTTTGCAGCTGTGCATACTCCATCCTATCGACCTCCTCTATCCACTTCACACAAGCAGAAACGGCTCCAGTGGGCCAAACATTACATGAAGACTGATTTCAAAACTGTTTTGTTCATGGATGAGTGCCGTGCAACGCTCGATGGTCCAGATGGATGGAGTGGAGGATAGCTGGTTGATGGACACCCCACGCAAACACAGCTACAGCGCCAACAAGGAGGAGGTGGAGTAATGTTTTTGGCTGGAATCATGGGGAGAGACATTGTCGGCCCCTTTAGGATCCCTGAAGGGGTAAAGATGAACTCCATAATGTATGTGGAGTTTCTCAAACAGCACTTCCTGCCATGGTTCAAGAAGAAGAACCGTGTATTCCACAGCAAGATCATTTTTATGCATGATAATGCACCGTCTCATGCTGCACATAACACATCTGCATCTCTGGCTGATATGGGCATAAAAGGGGACAAACTTATGGTGTGACCCCCATGCTCCCCTGACCTCTACCCCATTCAGAACCTCTGGAGCATCATCAAAAGGAGTGTCTATGATGGCGGGAGGCAGTTCACATCTAAGCAACAGCTCTGGGAGGGTATTCTGTCCTCATGCAAAACAATTGAAGCAGAAACCATCCAAAACCTGACAAATTCAATGGACGAGAGAGTTCAGAAGCTCCTTTCGAACAAGGGGTCCTATGTGCAAATGTAACATCACCTAGAATAAAGTTTTGAGTTGAAAACTGTTTGATTTCAGTTTCTAATAACCTGCTAATGCTTATAATTTCAAAAATGACCATTTTTTTGGTCTTTATTAAAATGAAAAGGTTGATCGAAGAGTGTGGGGGATCTAAGAGTGTGGCAACCCAGTAGTCAGGATTACTTCGAATTCTGACAATCTGAGGGTCATGTTGAAGGTAGTGCAGCAAGAAGGCACTTATGTGTCTTGCGCATCTCGGAGCCCCAAAATTATTTTCCGGGCTAGATGCAGCTAAAAATTATTATTAATTTTAAATCTGGTGGAGCTTAGTATAGATGGCCTAATAGAATCAGTACTGCACACTGCTACAAAGCCCAAATTATTTTCCAGCCAAGATACAGATAAACATGATTAGTAATTTTAAATCTGGTGGAGCTTAGTATAGATGGCCTAATAGAATCAGTACTGCACACTGCTACAAAGCCCAAATAATTTTCCAGCCAAGATACAGATAAACATGATTAGTAATTTGAAAGCTTAAAATGGTTGGTGAGGTGATTTTAACCAATCATCAAGCTTTTACTCTCCCCAGGATGACACAGGGGTAGAAAAGTCGTTTCGGATCCATGATTTGTTCATCTTTATAAACGTGAATCTGTCTACATTATCAGTGGAGAGCCGCGTGCGCTTATGTGTCAGCACACCACCAGCAGCGCTGAACACACGTTCAGACAGAACGCTGGCTGCGGGGCATGACAAGATCTCCAAGGCGTAAGTGGCTAGCTCCGGCCATTTATCCAGATTGGAAGCCCAAAAAGAGGAAGGGTCCAGTGACACAGTCATGGCTTCAGTGTTTACTTGGAGATACTCCTGTACCATCGTCTCTAGGCGTTGACTATGTGTCAGACTTCTTGTCTCCTGTGGCCTTGCAAAGGATGGGCTAAAAAAGTGGTGAAATGATTCCGCAAAATTGATGTTACCAGCAGATACTGTGTTTCTGTTACGGTTTGAGTGCTGAACACTCGACGGTCCCGCGGTTGACAAGTTGGAACTGTGAGATTCAGTACGTGCACCACTGGTGTTTTGTGGAAAAGCACATGTAAGATTCTGCAACAGTCTCTGCTGATACTCCTGCATGCGTGCATCCCTTTCTATGGCAGGAATAATTTCTGCAAATTTACTTTTGTACCGGGGATCTAACAGTGTGGCAACCCAGTAGTCAGGATTATTTCTAATTCTCACAATTCGAGGGTCATGTTGCAGGTAGTGCAGCAAGAAGGCACTCATGTATGTTGCGCATCCAGGAGCACCAAGTCCCTGTTGTGTTGGTGGCGAGGTAACAATCATGCTTCCTTCCTCTATCCTCTCCCCCCAACCTCGCACAACAGAAATGTGATCAAGGTCTCCCTCATCTGATGAGTCTTCCATCAGTTCGTCCTCCAATTCTTCCTGGGCTCCTGCACCTTCCTCACTAGTTTGGCTGCTACCATGCGCCCTGGTAAAACCATCTCCCCCACCCTCACATGCCTGCCGCCTTGGTGCTGCCGACCGTCTGGACCTTGCAGATGTTAGCCCTTCCGCATACAACTCCTCCTCTACTTCCTCCACCTCCTCTTGTGCCACCACCTGACTCCGAATTCTGTTTAACATGTGCTCCAGCATGTAAATCACCGGAATAGTCATGCTGATAATGGCATCGTCAGCACTAAACATCTTCGTCGCCATTTCAAAACTGTGCAGAAGGGTGCATAGGTCCCTGATCTGAGACCACTCCTCCAGCGTGATTTGCCCCACCTCTGGATCTCGTTGGCCCAGGCTATACGTCAGAACGTATTGCACCAGGGCTTGTCGGTGCTGCCACAGTCGCTGCAACATGTGCAGAGTTGAATTCCACCGGGTAGGCACATCGCATTTTAGCCGGTAAAGTGGCAGGCCCAACGACTTCTGTAGAGATGTAAGTCGCTGAGCTGTGGGATGCGAACGGCAGAAGTGAGCACACAGCGACCGTGCCCTCTGCAGAAGGCCATCTAGTCCGGGATAGTGGGCTAAAAATTGCTGGACAACCAGGTTCAACACGTGAGCCATACAAGGCACGTGTGTGACATTGCCCCGGCGAAGGGCCGCACCCAGGTTTGCAGCATTGTCGCACACGGCCTTCCCTGGTTTCAGGTCCAGTGGAGACAACCATTCATGAAATTGGTTCTCCAGAGCTGACCACAACTCCTCAGCTGTGGGACTCACATTTCCCAGACATTTCAAAGTAAAAACCGCCTGATGACGTTGAGCCCTACTGCCAGCATAGTAAGGAGGTGTGCAGGATCCCTTCTGCGCAGTTATAGAAAGCTTGTGGCATGACCAGACAGGCTTTGGGTGCAGGTGGAGGACCGAGAGGAGGTTGAGGAGGCAGAAGCAGTGGAGGAACTTTGAGATAAAGAAGATTGACGCACAACTCGTGGGGACGGCAAGACTTGGACAGCAGCCCCTTGTCCTGCTGTCACCATAGTTACCCAGTGTCCAGTCAGCGACATGTAACGCCCCTGTCCATGCCTACTCGTCCAAGTGTCTGTGGTGAAATGCACCCTGTCACACACAGAGTTTCTCAAAGAAGCGGTGATGTTGTGTGCGACATGCTGGTGGAGCGCAGGCACACCTTTCTTTGAGAAGTAGTGCCGACTGGGCATCTGGTACTGGGGCACTGCGACGGACATAAGGTCTCGAAAATCCTCTGTGTGCACCAGGCGGAAAGGCAGCATTTCTGTAGCCAAGAGCTTGCAGATGGTGAAATTCAACCTTTTAGCTTTCTCATGGCTAGGAGGAAATGGTCTTTTACTTGTCCACATCTGAGGGACCGAGGGCTGGCTATTGTGCTTAGACGGGGTTGATAAGGGTGTCCCCGGCAAACTGCCGGTCTGTGAGGAAGATGCAGGCAGACATGTTAGGTTGCCTTGATCCAAAGGTGGTGCTATCGATGTCGGACAGCGCTCAACACCAGCTGGTGCTACCACCTCCAAAGAAAATGATGACCTGCCAATCACGCTGGCTGTTGCGGGTAAAGAGGTGGCAGGTCTGCGCCCCAAAACAGGTGTGACTGCTGTCCCCCCAGTCACAGAGGATGAAGAGGCCGCGGATGCACAAGATATGGCAGACGGTGGTTGGTCCGGCCGGCTAGGCCGCATTGTAGCACAGTGAGCTTCCCACTGCAACTTATGCTTCATGTCCATGTGCCGGTTCATGCATGAAGTACTCAAACTATGTATTTTTTGGCCTCTACTTAGCTTTTGCTGACAAATGTTACAGATAACACAAGTTGGGTCATCTTTATCGATCTGAAATAATGCCCAGGCTATGCAAGGCTTAGCACCCATGCGACCTGAAGAGCCACCACGACTTGTGGTGAGAGGCAGAGTTGTGTTTGAGGATGCAGTTGTTGACGTGCTTCCAGTACTACGTCTCTGTCCAGGAAGGCGCAACCTGACCTCGTCGTCACTAGCATTCTCCTCCACCTCCTCTGCTGACTTCATCTCTTGGCTGACTGTGGGTTGACAGTAAGTGGGATCTCCAACCTCATCATCATCAGCCTGTGCGTTATCACACCCGTCGTCCTCAGAGCCAACCTGTTCCTGCCCTGACAAAAAACTAAAGTTGTCGCTCCAATCAGGTATTTGAGTCTCATCATCGTCTTCCTCTTTGTCTCCACCAACAGGAGTTACAGTTTGGGAATGAGGGTCTACATTATGGTCAGAACCTTCAGCGTCTGGTCCTGGATCCGACTCATAAAGATTCTGGGCATGAGTGCAGATCATTTCCTCGTCTGGATTCACAGAAGCGCTGGAGCCGACCTCTGATTCCCAGGCTATAGTATGAGTAAACAGCTCTGCAGACTCAACCATCTGTTCTACCTCATACTCAGACGGGCAGCTGGAGATTTGGGAGCTGTGAGGAAGCAAGTGCGATTGGGGTGACACCTTTGAGGACTGGAGTATTTGAGATGTTGAAGTTGATGTGGAGGAGAGCCCACTTAAAGGAACACTTGATATCCGTTGAAGCACCTGCTGTTTTTGTGCCTCATCTGGAATTTGTAGCGATTGGCGTGGCCGTAAGAAAGGGATCTTATCACATTGTCCGCTAAAAGAAGTAGACATTTTAGTTTGAATGGAAGACGGTCTTTCTTCTGCAGATGTTACTGTTGCTTTAACACCTACCCCACGGACACAACCTTTTTTCCCCTTCCCAACACGTCTATTCCCCTTTCCACGAGCAGCAGGCCTTTTCCCACTCATTTTGGTGGTTAACTAATTCACAACTCTGGAGTTGTTTTCACAAAAAACAATGGATGGGAACCGAGCAGAGCTGAGTGGCCAAACTGTGGTATTAGGCCAAAACTATTGGCTGAGTTAGATGCAAAAAAAAATTATATTCAATTTGCAACCTGATGGAGGTCAGTATAGATAGACTAATAGAACAAGTCCCACACACAGCTAGAAGCCCAAATATTTTTTCAGAGGTAGATGCCGAAAAAAATTATATTCAGTTTGCAACCTGATGGAGGTCAGTATAGATGGACTAATAGAACAAGTCCCACACACTGCTAGAAGGCCAAATATTTTTTCAGAGCTAGATGCAGAAAAATATTATATTCAATTTGCAACCTGATGGAGGTCAGTATAGATGGACTAATAGACCAAGTCCCACACACTGCTAGAAGCCCAAATATTTTTTCAGATCTAGATGCAGAAAAAAATTATATTCAATTTGCAACCTGATGGAGGTCAGTATAGATGGACTAATAGAACAAGTCCCACACACAGCTAGAAGCCCAAATATTTTTTCAGAGGTAGATGCAGAAAAAAATTATATTCACTTTGCAACCTGATGGAGGTCAGTATAGATGGACTAATAGAACAAGTCCCACACACTGCTAGAAGGCCAAATATTTTTTCAGAGCTAGATGCAGACAAAAAATTATTTTGAATTTGCAACCTGATGGAGGTCAGTATAGATGGACTAGTAGAACAAGTCCCACACACTGCTAGAAGGACAAATATTTTTTCAGAGCTAGATGCAGAAAAAAATTATATTCAATTTGCAAACTGATGGAGGTCAGTATAGATGGACTAATAGACCAAGTCCCACACACTGCTAGAAGGCCAAATATTTTTTCAGAGCTAGATGCAGACAAAAAAATATTTTTAATTTGCAACCTGATGGAGGTCAGTATAGATGGACTAATAGAACAAGTCCCACACACTGCTAGAAGCCCAAATATTTTTTCAGAGGTAGATGCACAAAAAAATTATATTCATTTTGCAACCTGATGGAGGTCAGTATAGATGGACTAATAGAACAAGTCCCACACACTGCTAGGGGGCCAAATATTTTTTCAGAGCTAGATGCAGAAAAAAATTATTTTTAATTTGCAACCTGATGGAGGTCAGTATAGATGGACTAATAAAACAAGTCCCACACACTGCTAGAAGCCCAAATATTTTTTCACACACTGCTAGAAGCCCAAATATTTTTTCAGAGGTAGGTGCAGAAAAAAATTATATTCATTTTGCAACCTGATGGAGGTCAGTATAGATGGACTAATAGAACAAGTCCCACACACTGCTAGAAGGCCAAATATTTTTTCAGAGATAGATGCAGAAAAAAATTATATTCAATTTGCAACCTGATGGAGGTCAGTATAGATGGACTAATAGAACAAGTCCCACACACAGCTAGAAGCCCAAATATTTTTTCAGAGGTAGATGCAGAAAAAAATTATATTCACTTTGCAACCTGATGGAGGTCAGTATAGATGGACTAATAGAACAAGTCTCACACACTGCTAGAAGGCCAAATATTTTTTCAGAGCTAGATGCAGACAAAAAATTATTTTGAATTTGCAACCTGATGGAGGTCAGTATAGATGGACTAGTAGAACAAGTCCCACACACTGCTAGAAGGACAAATATTTTTTCAGAGCTAGATGCAGAAAAAAATTATATTCAATTTGCAAACTGATGGAGGTCAGTATAGATGGACTAATAGACCAAGTCCCACACACTGCTAGAAGGCCAAATATTTTTTCAGAGCTAGATGCAGACAAAAAAATATTTTTAATTTGCAACCTGATGGAGGTCAGTATAGATGGACTAATAGAACAAGTCCCACACACTGCTAGAAGCCCAAATATTTTTTCAGAGGTAGATGCACAAAAAAATTATATTCATTTTGCAACCTGATGGAGGTCAGTATAGATGGACTAATAGAACAAGTCCCACACACTGCTAGGGGGCCAAATATTTTTTCAGAGCTAGATGCAGAAAAAAATTATTTTTAATTTGCAACCTGATGGAGGTCAGTATAGATGGACTAATAAAACAAGTCCCACACACTGCTAGAAGCCCAAATATTTTTTCACACACTGCTAGAAGCCCAAATATTTTTTCAGAGGTAGGTGCAGAAAAAAATTATATTCATTTTGCAACCTGATGGAGGTCAGTATAGATGGACTAATAGAACAAGTCCCACACACTGCTAGAAGGCCAAATATTTTTTCAGAGATAGATGCAGAAAAAAATTATATTCAATTTGCAACCTGATGGAGGTCAGTATAGATGGACTAATAGAACAAGTCCCACACACAGCTAGAAGCCCAAATATTTTTTCAGAGGTAGATGCAGAAAAAAATTATATTCACTTTGCAACCTGATGGAGGTCAGTATAGATGGACTAATAGAACAAGTCTCACACACTGCTAGAAGGCCAAATATTTTTTCAGAGCTAGATGCAGACAAAAAATTATTTTGAATTTGCAACCTGATGGAGGTCAGTGTAACGGGTCTGGGAGGCGGAACCTCTGAGCAACTTATACAAGGGGGCGGTCCTTGTAAGGAAGCGGGTGGCGACCAGGGAAGACAGGCAGGTAGTCACAGCAGGTGACCGGGACAGTCTCTGGGTAAACGGGCAGGAGGTCACAGCAAGTGACCGGGGCAGTCTCTGGGTGAACGGGCAGGAGGTCACGGCAAGTGACCGGGACAGTCTCTGGGTAAACGGGCAGGAGGTCACGGCACGTGACCGGGACAGTCTCTGGGTAAAGTGTAGGTACGACCTGTGACGGCTGAGCCTCCAGGTAGGCTAGCGGGCAGATGGCAGAAGTGGGCTCCCAGATGAGCAGGCGAGAGTCTCTGGACTGGCAGGTGGTCACAGCACGTGACGGCGGAGCCTCCAGGTAGGCTAGCAGACAGGTAGCAGGTGAGCGCTCCCAGATGAGCAGGCAAGAGTCTCTGGACTGGCAGGTGGTCACAGTACGTGACGGCGGAGCCTCCAGGTAGGCTAGCAGACAGGTAGCAGGTGAGCGCTCCCAGGTGAGCAGGCAAGAGTCTCTGGACTGGCAGGTGGTCACAGCACGTGACGGCGGAGCCTCCAGGTAGGCTAGCAGACAGGTAGCAGGTGAGCGCTCCCAGGTGAGCGGGCAAGCTGGTCCAAAGACAGACTGACAGGTGTCGGAAGGCAGACCGTCGGACACCAGGCTAGCAAGCAGGTAAGCGGATAACAGGCAGGAATCAGACAGCACACTGGCAGGAAACTGGCAGGTAATTGGAAGGTAACTGGAAACGGGACCTGAGGGCTGAAGCAGAGTAGTGAACAGTGCAACAACATTGCTCGGGCACCTCCATTTTGGAGGAGGTGCCTTATATATGGTGAAGTCCTCCGGCCATTGGCCGGGGACTCCTTAGGACGGCGCGCGCGGCCCCTTTAAGAGGGGGGGAGCGCGCGCGCGCGCGCGCCCTAAGCACCGTGGCCGGGAAGGAGCTGCCAGCAGAGCGGGAGGAGGACACCGGGCTCGGAGCGGAGAGGTGAGGGGAACAGCGTCCCTGCCCATCAGAGGGCAGGGACGCCGACGCTACAGTACCCCCCCCTTTAGGCCCCCCCTTTTTTCGGCCAGACAGAAATTTAGCAAGGATGAGAGGGGCATGGATGTTCTCCCGGGGCTCCCACGTTCTCTCTTCAGGACCAAACCCCTTCCAATCTACTAGAAAAAAGGTCTTTCCTCTTACCCTTTTTGTGGCCAGAATGTTCTTTACCTCAAACTCGTTTTCAGCGGAAACCGGAGCAGGAGGCGTACCTGTAGACTTGGAAAAAGAGTTAAGTACCACGGGTTTGAGGAGAGATACATGGAAGGAGTTAGGGATCCGCAAGTTGGCCGGGAGTTTCAATTTATAGGCCACCGGGTTGATCTGACTGATGACCTCCAGAGGATCGATGAACCGAGGCCCTAACTTATAGGAAGGAATCTTGAGCCGGACATACTTGGACGAGAGCCAGACCTTATCCCCTGGACGGAATTGAGGAGGATCAAGACGTTTTTTGTCAGCATGTCTTTTCATACGCTCGGACGACTGAAGGAGTGCGGACCGGGTACTCTCCCACATGGAGGAAAATTTGTTAACAAGAGATTCCGCAGCCGGATGGGAAATGGGATCCGAGGATGCTGACCGAAGACTACAAAAAACGGGGATTTGGAGGAAGATTCGCTCTCGTGATTGTTGTAAGAGAATTCGGCCCATGGCAGGAGATCCACCCAGTCAGAATGGTGGGCATTAACGAAGTGCCGGAGGTAACTGGTCAGGATCTGATTGATCCGCTCCACTTGACCATTAGACTGTGGGTGGTAAGCGGAGGAGAAGTCCAGGGTGACGTCTAGCAATTTACAAGTGGCTCTCCAGAAACGTGAGGTGAACTGTACCCCACGATCCGACACGATGTGGAGGGGCAGGCCATGAAGACGGAAGATGTGGCGGATAAAGTCTTTAGCCAGCTCGGGTGCAGACGGGAGGCCTGGCAGGGGAATAAAGTGAGCCATCTTGGAAAAGCGGTCAGCGACCACCCAAATGACCGTACAACCGGCAGAGACGGGGAGATCAGTTATGAAGTCCATAGCAATATGCTGCCAGGGGGCAGCAGGCACAGGAAGCGGAAGGAGGCGACCGGCTGGCAGGTGTCTCGGGACTTTGTTGCTGGCGCAGGACACACAGGCAGAAACAAAGTCTATTACGTCCTTGTGCAGGGTAGGCCACCAGTAGTGCCGGGTAATAAGCTGGAGGGTCTTTTTCTGACCGGCGTGGCCAGCTAGTTTAGACGAATGGCCCCAGTGTAGGATCTTCTCCCGATCAGGTACTGAAACGAACGTCTTACCGGGAGGGAGACGATTTAGACTCACGGGAGCCACCTGCATTACTCTGGCGGGATCGATGATATGTTTAGGTTCTTCCTCGAGATCAGACACCTGAAAGGATCGGGACAAGGCGTCTGCTTTGATGTTTTTGTCAGCCGGGCGAAAATGAAGAACAAAATCAAAGCGAGCAAAAAACAAGGACCACCGGGCTTGGCGCGGGTTAAGTCTCTGGGCATGCTGGAGGTAAGGCA
Organism: Phyllobates terribilis; assembly: GCF_046119375.1. Classification (NCBI taxonomy): domain Eukaryota; kingdom Metazoa; phylum Chordata; class Amphibia; order Anura; family Dendrobatidae; genus Phyllobates; species Phyllobates terribilis. The sequence goes on along the minus strand of NW_027362762.1, from coordinate 317,632,038 downwards.
AGTTCTTGTGGTCAGTGTAAATTATTACCGGATGAAGAGCCCCCTCGAGTAGGTAACGCTACTCCTCCAATGCCAGCTTGATGGCCAATAACTCTCGGTCTCCTATGGAATAGTTGCGCTCAGAAGAGGAGAAGAGTTTGGAGAAGAAGCCACAAGTTACCATTCTCCCGGAAGACGATTTTTGGGTAAGTACCGCTCCGGCTCCAGAGGAGGAGGCGTCAACTTCCAGGAAGAACTACTTGTTGCCGTCCGGGCGATGCAGCACCGGGGCGGAAGAGAAGGCCTGTTTTAAGGAAAGAAAGGCCTCCTCTGCTTCGGGCGGCCACTCTCTGGGATTAGTGCCCTTACGGGTAAGCGCGGAAATTGGGGCAGTCCGGGAAGAGAAGTGCGGTATGAAGAGGCGGTAGTAGTTGGCGAAGCCCAGGAACCGCTGAATAGCCTTCAACCCCTCCGGTCAAGGCCATTTCTCGATGGCAGACAGTTTCTCTGGATCCATTCGGAAGCCGGTCTTAGAAATAATGTAGCCCAAAAACGGAAGTGAGGTCTGCTCAAAGAGGCACTTCTCATATTTAACGAAGAGGTGATTCTGCCTGAGCCTGAGCAGGACCTGACGAACATCCCTCCGGTGAGTCTGGAGATCCGGAGAGAAGACCAAGATGTCGTCCAGGTACACCACTACGCAGGAGTAGAGAAGGTCCCGGAAGATGTCATTGACCAACTCTTGAAAGACGGCAGGAGCATTACAGAGACCAAAGGGCATTACCAGATATTCATAGTGGCCGTCCCGGGTGTTGAATGCAGTCTTCCATTCATCCCCCTGACGGATACGGACCAGGTTGTACGCCCCACGGAGGTCCAGTTTGGTGAAGATTCTAGCCCCCCTCAGACGATCAAATAACTCCGGAATGAGCGGAAGGGGGTACTTATTCTTCACCGTGATCTGGTTAAGGCCTCTATAGTCTATACAGGGACGGAGAGAGCCGTCCTTCTTTTTAACGAAAAAGAAGCCTGCTCCCGCCGGGGAGGTAGATTTCCGGATGAATCCCCGGGCCAGATTCTCCTCAATATATTCGGACATCGACCGGGTCTCAGCAGCGGACAATGGGTAAATACGCCCACGGGGAGGCGTAGTACCGGGTAACAGGTCGATAGGACAGTTGTATGGTCTATGAGGGGGTAATGTCTCTGCCTCCTTTTTATTAAAGACATCAGCAAATGACCAATAAGGAATCGGAAGTCCAGGTAGATTAGTTGGGGTAGGAGAAGGACGGACGGGATGAACGGGAACCAAACAAGTCTTATGGCAGTCCTGTCCCCAGCGAAGGACCTCTCCGGTCTGCCAGTCAAGCACGGGTGCATGTTTCTGGAGCCAAAGTAGGCCTAGTAAGAGGGCGTGAGAGAGTCCAGGCAGAACATGAAAAGAGATGCTCTCAGAATGCAGCATTCCCACCTGCAGAGTAATGGATTCGGTGATGAGTTGGATGGGATGTGGTAAGAGGCCCCCATCCACGGCAGCGACAGATAAGGGTACAGCCAGAGGTTTGGTGGGAATGCGGTATTTTTCTACCAGGGACTGTGAAATAAGATTCCCGGCTGCTCCAGAGTCAAGTTGGGCTAGTTCGAAATAACGGTTCTCCCCGCAGATAATTGAGACTGACAGCAGCAGAGATGGAGAGGATTTATTCTTGTCTAGGTCGACCTCTCTGAGCGAACCTAGACACAGGCGTTTCCCGACCTCTCCGGGCAGGTACGGATCCGGTGCTCCTTGCTGCCACAGTAGAAGCAGCTCCCCTCGGCACGGCATAAGTCCTGACGGGTTTTGACCATCTTGGTCTGGTCGACCTGCATAGGCTCAGGAGAGTGTACCTGGGGAGAAACAGAGGGAGTGACGGGTTTCTAGAAAGTAGGAGCTAGACGTGGAAACCTCCTCTCACGGGTGACCTCTTTGGCACGCTCCTGGAACCGTAGGTCAATCCGGGTGGCAAGAGTTATTAAGTCATCGAGAGTGGTAGGAATGTCCCGACCGGCGAGTTCATCTTTAATACGGCCAGACAGGCCCTACCAGAAGACAGATACCAGAGCGTCGTTATCCCAGGCCAGCTCCGAGGCAAGGGTACGGAACCGTATGGCATATTGGCCCATGGTGAGACTTCCCTGACGGAGGCGTAGCAGAGACGATGCGGATGAGGTCTTCCGTCCGTGTTCGTCGAAGACTTTCCGGAAAGCCGTGAGAAAGGCAGGCAAGTCGGACACCAGGGGGTCTCCTCTCTCCCATAGAGGATTCAGCCAAGCCAGTGCCTCCCCCGTGAGATGGGACATGATGAAGGCTACTTTGGCCCGGTCGGAGTTAAACTGGTGGGACAGGAGTTCAAAGTGCAGGGTGCACTGGTTTATGAAGCCCCGAGCCTGAGCGGAGTCACCTCCGAAGCGAGGAGGTGCAGAAAGCCGGGGTCCGGAGCAGGATACCATAGTATTGGTGGGCAGCGGAGCTGCCGGGTTGCGAGTCATGACACTAGCGGTGGTTGCTGGTGGAGCAGTCAGAGTGTCCAGGCGAGAATTGACATTCCGCAGGTGACTCAGGATGGACTCCTGTTGGGACCTCTGACGGGACAGTTCATGACAAAGGTCCGAGAGCGAGGGAGCTTGGGTGCCACCGGGTTCCATGGCCCGAGCAAACTGTAACGGGTCTGGGAGGCGGAACCTCTGAGCAACTTATACAAGGGGGCGGTCCTTGTAAGGAAGCGGGTGGCGACCAGGGAAGACAGGCAGGTAGTCACAGCAGGTGACCGGGACAGTCTCTGGGTAAAGGGGCAGGAGGTCACAGCAAGTGACCGGGGCAGTCTCTGGGTGAACGGGCAGGAGGTCACGGCAAGTGACCGGGACAGTCTTTGGGTAAACGGGCAGGAGGTCACGGCACGTGACCGGGATAGTCTCTGGGTAAAGGGTAGGTACGACCTGTGACGGCTGAGCCTCCAGGTAGGCTAGCAGGCAGATGGCAGAAATGTGCTCCCAGGTGAGCGGGCAAGAGTCTCTGGACTGGCAGGTGGTCACAGCACGTGACGGCGGAGCCTCCAGGTAGGCTAGCAGACAGGTAGCAGGTGAGCGCTCCCAGGTGAGCAGGCAAGAGTCTCTGGACTGGCAGGTGGTCACAGTACGTGACTGCGGAGCCTCCAGGTAGGCTAGCAGACAGGTAACAGGTGAGCGCTCCCAGGTGAGCAGGCAAGAGTCTCTGGACTGGCAGGTGGTCACAGCACGTGACGGCGGAGCCTCCAGGTAGGCTAGCAGACAGGTAGCAGGTGAGCGCTCCCAGGTGAGCGGGCAAGCTGGTCCATAGACAGACTGACAGGTGTCGGAAGGCAGACCGTCGGACCTCAGGCTAGCAAGCAGGTAAGCGGATAACAGGCAGGAATCAGACAGCACACTGGCAGGAAACTGGCAGGTAATTGGCAGGTAACTGGAAACGGGACCTGAGGGCTGAAGCAGAGTAGTGAACAGTGCAACAACATTGCTCGGGCACCTCCATTTTGGAGGAGGTGCCTTATATATGGTGAAGTCCTCCGGCCATTGGCCGGGGACTCCTTAGGACGGCGCGCGCGGCCCCTTTAAGAGGGGGGGAGCACGAGTGCGCACGCCCTAAGCACCGTGGCCGGGAAGGAGCGCGCGCTGCCAGCAGAGCGGGAGGAGGACGCCGGGCTCGGAGTGGAGAGGTGAGGGGAACAGCGTCCCTGCCTAGCAGAGGGCAGGGACGCCGACGCTACAGTCAGTAAAGATGGACTAGTAGAACAAGTCCCAAACACTGCTAGAAGGACAAATATTTTTTCAGAGCTAGATGCAGAAAAAAATTATATTCAATTTGCAACCTGATGGAGGTCAGTATAGATGGACTAATAGACCAAGTCCCACACACTGCTAGAAGGCCAAATATTTTTTCAGAGCTAGATGCAGAAAAAAAAATATTTTTAATTTGCAACCTGATGGAGGTCAGTATAGATGGACTAATAGAACAAGTCCCACACACTGCTAGAAGCCCAAATATTTTTTCAGAGGTAGATGCAGAAAAAAATTATATTCATTTTGCAACCTGATGGAGGTCAGTATAGATGGACTAATAGAACAAGTCCCACACACTGCTAGAAGGCCAAATATTTTTTCAGAGCTAGATGCAGATAAAATTTATTTTTAATTTGCAACCTGATGGAGGTCAGTATAGATGGACTAATAAAACAAGTCCCACACACTGCTAGAAGCCCAAATATTTTTTCAGAGGTAGATGCAGAAAAAAATTATATTCAGTTTGCAACCTGATGGAGGTCAGTATAGATGGACTAGTAGAACAAGTCCCACACACTGCTAGAAGGACAAATATTTTTTCAGAGCTAGATGCAGATAAAAATTATTTTTAATTTGCAACCTGATGGAGGTCAGTATAGATGGACTAGTAGAACAAGTCCCACACACTGCTAGAAGGACAAATATTTTTTCAGAGCTAGATGCAGAAAAAAATTATGTTCAATTTGCAACCTGATGGAGGTCAGTATAGATGGACTAATAGAACAAGTCCCACACACTGCTAGAAGGCCAAATATTTTTTCAGAGCTAGATGCAGACAAAAAATTATTTTTAATTTGCAACCTGATGGAGGTCAGTATAGATGGACTAGTAGAACAAGTCCCACACACTGCTAGAAGGACAAATATTTTTTCAGAGGTAGATGCAGAAAAAAATTATATTCATTTTGCAACCTGACGGAGGTCAGTATAGATGGACTAATAGAACAAGTCCCACACACTGCTAGAAGGCCAAATATTTTTTCAGAGCTAGATGCAGATAAAAATTATTTTTAATTTGCAACCTGATGGAGGTCAGTATAGATGGACTAATAAAACAAGTCCCACACACTGCTAGAAGCTCAAATATTTTTTCAGAGGTAGATGCAGAAAAAAATTATATTCAGTTTGCAACCTGATGGAGGTCAGTATAGATGGACTAGTAGAACAAGTCCCACACACTGCTAGAAGGTCAAATATTTTTTCAGAGCTAGATGCAGAAAAAAAATTATTTTGAATTTGCAACCTGATGGAGGTCAGTATAGATGGACTAGTAGAACAAGTCCCACACACTGCTAGAAGGACAAGTATTTTTTCAGAGCTAGATGCAGAAAAAAATTATATTCAATTTGCAACCTGATGGAGGTCAGTATAGATGGACTAATAGAACAAGTCCCACACACTGCTAGAAGGCCAAATATTTTTTCAGAGCTAGATGCAGACAAAAAAATTATTTTAAATTTGCAACCTGATGGAGGTCAGTATAGATGGACTAATAGAACAAGTCCCACACACTGCTAGAAGGCCAAATATTTTTTCAGAGCTAGATGCAGAAAAAAATTATTTTTAATTTGCAACCTAATGGAGGTCAGTATAGATGGACTAGTAGAACAAGTCCCACACACTGCTAGAAGGACAAATATTTTTTCAGAGCTAGATGCAGAAAAAAATTATATTCAATTTGCAACCTGATGAAGGTCAGTATAGATGGACTAATAGAACAAGTCCCACACACTGCTAGAAAGCCAAATATTTTTTCAGAGCTAGATGCAGACAAAAAATATTTTTAATTTGCAACCTGATGGAGGTCAGTATAGATGGACTAATAGAACAAGTCCCACACACTGCTAGAAGTCCAAATATTTTTTCACACACTGCTAGAAGCCCAAATATTTTTTCAAAGGTAGATGCAGAAAAAAATTATATTCATTTTGCAACCTGACGGAGGTCAGTATAGATGGACTAATAGAACAAGTCCCACACACTGCTAGAAGGCCAAATATTTTTTCAGAGCTAGATGCAGAAAAAAATTATTTTTAATTTGCAACCTGATGGAGGTCAGTATAGATGGACTAATAAAACAAGTCCCACACACTGCTAGAAGCTCAAATATTTTTTCAGAGGTAGATGCAGAAAAAAATTATATTCAGTTTGCAACCTGATGGAGGTCAGTATAGATGGACTAGTAGAACAAGTCCCACACACTGCTAGAAGGTCAAATATTTTTTCAGAGCTAGATGCAGAAAAAAAATTATTTTGAATTTGCAACCTGATGGAGGTCAGTATAGATGGACTAGTAGAACAAGTCCCACACACTGCTAGAAGGACAAGTATTTTTTCAGAGCTAGATGCAGAAAAAAATTATATTCAATTTGCAACCTGATGGAGGTCAGTATAGATGGACTAATAGAACTAGTCCCACACACTGCTAGAAGGCCAAATATTTTTTCAGAGCTAGATGCAGACAAAAAAATTATTTTAAATTTGCAACCTGATGGAGGTCAGTATAGATGGACTAATAGAACAAGTCCCACACACTGCTAGAAGGCCAAATATTTTTTCAGAGCTAGATGCAGAAAAAAATTATTTTTAATTTGCAACCTAATGGAGGTCAGTATAGATGGACTAGTAGAACAAGTCCCACACACTGCTAGAAGCCCAAATATTTTTTCAGAGGTAGATGCAGAAAAAAATTATATTCATTTTGCAACCTGACGGAGGTCAGTATAGATGGACTAATAGAACAAGTCCCACACACTGCTAGAAGGCCAAATATTTTTTCAGAGCTAGATGCAGAAAAAAATTATTTTTAATTTGCAACCTGATGGAGGTCAGTATAGATGGACTAATAAAACAAGTCCCACACACTGCTAGAAGCTCAAATATTTTTTCAGAGGTAGATGCAGAAAAAAATTATATTCAGTTTGCAACCTGATGGAGGTCAGTATAGATGGACTAGTAGAACAAGTCCCACACACTGCTAGAAGGTCAAATATTTTTTCAGAGCTAGATGCAGAAAAAAAATTATTTTGAATTTGCAACCTGATGGAGGTCAGTATAGATGGACTAGTAGAACAAGTCCCACACACTGCTAGAAGGACAAGTATTTTTTCAGAGCTAGATGCAGAAAAAAATTATATTCAATTTGCAACCTGATGGAGGTCAGTATAGATGGACTAATAGAACAAGTCCCACACACTGCTAGAAGGCCAAATATTTTTTCAGAGCTAGATGCAGACAAAAAAATTATTTTAAATTTGCAACCTGATGGAGGTCAGTATAGATGGACTAATAGAACAAGTCCCACACACTGCTAGAAGGCCAAATATTTTTTCAGAGCTAGATGCAGAAAAAAATTATTTTTAATTTGCAACCTAATGGAGGTCAGTATAGATGGACTAGTAGAACAAGTCCCACACACTGCTAGAAGGACAAATATTTTTTCAGAGCTAGATGCAGAAAAAAATTATATTCAATTTGCAACCTGATGAAGGTCAGTATAGATGGACTAATAGAACAAGTCCCACACACTGCTAGAAGGCCAAATATTTTTTCAGAGCTAGATGCAGACAAAAAATATTTTTAATTTGCAACCTGATGGAGGTCAGTATAGATGGACTAATAGAACAAGTCCCACACACTGCTAGAAGTCCAAATATTTTTTCACACACTGCTAGAAGCCCAAATATTTTTTCAGAGGTAGATGCAGAAAAAAATTATATTCATTTTGCAACCTGACGGAGGTCAGTATAGATGGACTAATAGAACAAGTCCCACACACTGCTAGAAGGCCAAATATTTTTTCAGAGCTAGATGCAGAAAAAAATTATTTTTAATTTGCAACCTGATGGAGGTCAGTATAGATGGACTAATAAAACAAGTCCCACACACTGCTAGAAGCTCAAATATTTTTTCAGAGGTAGATGCAGAAAAAAATTATATTCAGTTTGCAACCTGATGGAGGTCAGTATAGATGGACTAGTAGAACAAGTCCCACACACTGCTAGAAGGTCAAATATTTTTTCAGAGCTAGATGCAGAAAAAAAATTATTTTGAATTTGCAACCTGATGGAGGTCAGTATAGATGGACTAGTAGAACAAGTCCCACACACTGCTAGAAGGACAAGTATTTTTTCAGAGCTAGATGCAGAAAAAAATTATATTCAGTTTGCAACCTGATGGAGGTCAGTATAGATGGACTAATAGAACAAGTCCCACACACTGCTAGAAGGCCAAATATTTTTTCAGAGCTAGATGCAGACAAAAAAATTATTTTAAATTTGCAACCTGATGGAGGTCAGTATAGATGGACTAATAGAACAAGTCCCACACACTGCTAGAAGGCCAAATATTTTTTCAGAGCTAGATGCAGAAAAAATTATTTTTAATTTGCAACCTGATGGAGGTCAGTATAGATGGACTAATAAAACAAGTCCCACACACTGCTAGAAGCCCAAATATTTTTTCAGAGGTAGATGCAGAAAAAAATTATATTCAGTTTGCAACCTGATGGAGGTCAGTATAGATGGACTAGTAGAACAAGTCCCACACACTGCTAGAAGGACAAATATTTTTTCAGAGCTAGATGCAGATAAAAATTATTTTTAATTTGCAACCTGATGGAGGTCAGTAAAGATGGACTAGTAGAACAAGTCCCACACACTGCTAGAAGGACAAATATTTTTTCAGAGCTAGATGCAGAAAAAAATTATATTCAATTTGCAACCTGATGGAGGTCAGTATAGATGGACTAATAGAACAAGTCCCACACACTGCTAGAAGGCCAAATATTTTTTCAGAGCTAGATGCAGACAAAAAAATTATTTTTAATTTGCAACCTGATGGAGGTCAGTATAGATGGACTAATAGAACAAGTCCCACACACTGCTAGAAGGCCAAATATTTTTTCAGAGCTAGATGCAGATAAAAATTATTTTTAATTTGCAACCTGATGGAGGTCAGTATAGATGGACTAATAGAACAAGTCCCACACACTGCTAGAAGCCCAAATATTTTTTCAGAGCTAGATGCAGAAAAAAATTATTTTTAATTTGCAACCTGATGGAGGTCAGTATAGATGGACTAATAGAACAAGTCCCACACACTGCTAGAAGGCCAAATATTTTTTCAGAGCTAGATGCAGACAAAAAAATATTTTTAATTTGCAACCTGATGGAGGTCAGTATAGATGGACTAATAGAACAAGTCCCACACTCTGCTAGAAGCCCAAATATTTTTTCAGAGCTAGATGCAGACAAAAAAATATTTTGAATTTGCAACCTGATGGAGGTCAGTATAGATGGACTAGTAGAACAAGTCCCACACACTGCTAGAAGGACAAATATTTTTTCAGAGCTAGATGCAGAAAAAAATTATATTCAATTTGCAACCTTATGGAGGTCAGTATAGATGGACTAATAGAATGATGCTATGCCCAAAAGGTTTTACTTCACTAGGTGCAGTAAAAAAATTGGTATTCTATACACAGGTGGTGTATCTTGCAACACATATAGGCTACTCCACTGACTAACACACTCTGCAATAGGCCAAATAGGATTAGCTTTGCTAGATTCAGCCAAATGCTGTGAAAAAAACTTGCACAGCACTGGCACAGACCTGCCTGGCAAAAACTGATAGGAACTGATGTAACTTAGTCCTGAAAAGGACTGCAATTACAATTAGTCTTTACTCCCACAACCTATCTATTTAAGAGCACAGACCAGCCTGATAAAAGTCGTAGGAAATGCTGTAGTCTAGTCCTTAAAAGGACTGCAATCACAACTATTCCCTACTCCCAAGCTATCTGTAGATTTGTGCGAAAATTGGCTTGAAATTAACAAGGTATAGAGCACACAGCAACAGCGGTGCCGTCTAACACGCAGCTGCAGCAGTGAGAAAATGGTGGCGACGGGGAAAATGGCTGGGTCTTATAGGGCAAGGATATGTGACATACACTGCCAATGACACATGCCCTTGCGTGTGTGAAAAAAAGCACTTCGCTCCGTGTGTGCGCTGCTGATAGGCTGACAGATTGCACCTCCCCACTGTAAATGCGGGAAAGAGAAAAAAAAATGGAGATCTTCATTATTCCTGCAGAGATCCATCCCCTGCCCCTCCCCCCGCCCCGCTGTACACTCAAACTGCGTATTAACATTAATTTTCATCATTACTGAGAAAAAATCCAGTTATGATTTTGGTGCACGAACAGTTATCGAACATAACCTCGAACAGCCGAATTTTTCTCAAATCGTTCGTGTTCGTCGAACACCGCCCAAAACAGCTCGAATTTGAGATTGTCGAACAACGCTCATCTCTAGTCACCAGCCTCAGAAATCGCAGGTTAACAGCAGCTCAGATTAGAGACCAGGTCAATGCCACACAGAGTTCTAGCAGCAGACTCATCTCTACAACTGTTAAGAGGAGACTTTGTGCAGCAGGCCTTCATGGTAAAATAGCTGCTAGGAAACCACTGCTAAGGACAGGCAACAAGCAGACGAGATAAGTTTGGGCTAAAGAACACAAGTAATCGACATTAGACCAGTGGAAATCTGTGCTTTGGTCTGATGAGTCCAAATTTGAGATCTTTGGTTCCAACCACCGTGTCTTTGTGCGATGCAGAAAAGGTGAACGGATGGACTCTACATGCCTGGTTCCCATCGTGAAGCATGGAGGAGAAGGTGTGATGGTGTGGGGGTGCTTTACTGGTGACACTGTTGGGGATTTATTCAAAATTGAAGGCATGCTGAACCAGCATGGTTACCACAGCATCTTGCAGCGGCATGCTATTCCATCTGGTTTGCGTTTAGTTGGACCATCATTTATTTTTCAATAGGACAATGACCCCAAACACACCTCCAGGCTGTGTAAGGGCTATTTGACCAAGAAGGAGAGTGATAGGGTGCTACGCCAGATGACCTGGCCTCCACAGTCACCAGACCTGAATCCAATCGAGATGATTTGGGGTGAGCTGGACCGCAGAGTGAAAGCAAAAGGGCCAACAAGTGCTAAGCATCTCTGGGAACTCCTTCAAGATTGTTGGAAGACCATTTCCGGTGACTACCTCTTGAAGCTCATCAAGAAAATGCCAAGAGTGTGCAAAGCAGTCATCAAAGCAAAAGGTGGCTACTTTGAAGAACCTAGAATAGAAGACATATTTTTAGTTGTTTCACACTTTTTTGTTAAGTATATAATTCCACATGTGTTAATTCATAGTTTTGATGCCTTCAGTGTGAATGTACAATTTTCATAGTCATGAAAATACAGAAAAATCTTTAAATGAGAAGGTGTGTCCAAACGTTTGGTCTGTACTGTACATGTATTTCTCCTTGAAAGCCTGAGAAATATGGGTCGTTCAAGACATTGTTCATAAGAGCAGCTTTTGATTAAAAAGTAGATTGGAGAGGGTAAAGTTTGTAAAGAAGTGCAGACAATGATAGGATGTTCAGCTAAAATTATCTCCAGTGCTTTAAAATGCAAAACCAGAGAGACGTAGAAGAAAACAAAAGACTACCATTCGAATGTATCGAAGAATAGCCAGAATGGCAAAGGCTCAGCCAATGATCAACTCCAGGATGATCAAAGACAGTCTCAAGTTACCTGTGAGTACTGTGACAGTTAGAAGACCCCTGTGTGAAGCTAAACTCTTACCAAGAAGTACCCGCAAAGTCCCACTGTTAAAAAACACACATGTACTGAAGCGGATACAATTTGCCAAAGAACACATCAACTGGTCTAAAGAGAAATGGAGAAACATTTTGTGGACTGACGAAAGTAAAATTGCTCTTTTTGATTCCAAGGGCCGCAGACAGTTTGTCAGACAACTCAGAAACTCTGCATTTAAGCCAGAGTACACTCTGAAGACAGTGAAGCATGGTGGCGCAAGCATCATGATAAGGGGCATGTCATGTTTCTCTTACTATGGTGCCGGACCTATTTACCGCATACCAGGGATCATGCACCTGTTTGTATATATTAAAATATTTGAAGAGGTCATGTTTCCTTACGATGAAGAGGATATGCCCTTGAGATGGGTGTTTCAACAAGACAACGACCCTAAACACACCAGTAAATTGTTAGGAGTCCGGGTGGTGGAACCTCTGTGCTTCGGTGCAAGGAGGGACCAGAGGGGCGCGACTAAGTGCCTACTCAGCCTGACCAAGGTCGCACGGGGGTTCAATCGACTCTGTGAACCAGGGAGGGACCGATCAGGGGGACCAGGTGCCACTCTGGGACCGACGTTGTGTGAGAGCAGGTGACTCCCACTGGTCAGATGGCAGGAACTGACCAGTACAGCGGATGAGCATGGTATGAAGGCTGACGGGTGGTCCAGGTAGATAAGCAGGCTGGTTCGGCAGATAGCCAGATGGGTGCTCCGGGTAGGCAAGCTGGCGGGCACGACAGGTAACAGGTAGGTGCTCCAGGTAGGCTGGCTGGTGGGCACAACAGGTAACAGGCAGGTGCTCCAGGTAGGCAGGCTGGCGTGCACTACAGGTAACAGACAGGTGCTTCCAGGTAAGCTGGCTGGCGAGCAGAACTATAGACAGACTGGCGGGCTGGACTGTAGTCAGACTGATGAGCAGGACTGACAGGCACCTGGACCTGAGGGCTGAAGCAAGTGTTAGCACACAGAACAATAACCTTGCACAGGCACCTCCATTTGGAGGAGGTGCCTTATATAGGGCCAGTCCTCTGGCCATTGGCCGGGGACTCTATAGGACGGTGCGCGCGGCCCCTTTAAGAGGGAGGGAGCGCATACGCACCCTAAGCACAGAGCCCAGTAAGCTGCACATGGTGCGCGCCACAGCAGCAGGGCAGGGGGAGGACGCCGGACCTGGACCACGGTGGTGAGGGGAACGGCGTCTCTTCCCAGCAGGAGGCAGAGATGCTGATACTACATAAATGAGCAAAATTTTGGTTCTAGTCCAACTAAACTGAGGTTATGGAGTGGCCAGCCCAATCCCCAGACCTTAATCCGATAGAACACTTGTGGGGTGACATCAAAAATGCAGTTTCTGAGGAAAAGTCAACAAATGACAAAAATTTGTGGCATGTAGTCAAAGCATCCTGGGCTGGAAATAACAGTTAACAGTTAGTGCCAGAAGTTGGTTGACTCTTTGCAACATAGATGTGAAGCAGTTCTAAAAACTGTGGGTATGCAACTAAATATTGGGTTAGTGATTCACAGGAATTCTAAATCCTCAAAAAAAAAAGAGTACATATTGTGAGTTTGTAAAGACAAATGCAGACGCTGTTATTTTTTAGAACAGCACAAAGTCATTTTTTGTTATTTTCTGTAAAGTAGTTAAAAATTATATACATTTATCTTCATGTTTTGAATTAGAAAACATTGTGCAATTTTCCCAATGCATGGAAATATAAACTAGTATAAAGATTTTGTGCTTAACTTAAGTTTTTGAACACACTGCTATTATTTTGAACACTACTGTAGCTGAACTTAAGCGGGTGCAGAAAAGAGCAACCAGGGTTATTAAGGGAATGGGTGGACACTGGACAGCAATATCAAGACAGGTTATCAAACTTGGGGTTATTTAGTTTGGAAAAATGAAGGCTTAGAGGCGATTTTATTACAATGTACAAATATATGAGGGGATAGTACAGAGATCTTTCTAATGATCGTTTTCCACCTAGGTCTGCAACGGTGACAAGGGATCTTCCTCTACATCTAGAATAAAGAATAATTAATCATAATCACAGAGACAGATTATGTACTTGAAGAGCAGTAACACTATTGAACTCTTTGCCATGTGATGTTGTAATGGTTGATTGGCTACAAAAGTTAAAGGAGGGTCTGAATGCCTTCCTTGAAAAATATAATATTATAGACTATGGGTAATAGAGTCTTGATTTTTCTGGAGCCCAAGGTTAACCTTCCTAGGAATTTTGTTTTCCTTTAGGGAAAGCTGTCACCTGTATTTCAGGCTCCGCTCACAATCATCTGGCTCTGAGGGTCAATGTGTGGGACTCATTGTTTCCCTACTGCAGGGTAATCCCCAGGCTTCGGCCTTTTCTCCAATTATTATAATTGGATTTCCATGCATTGAATTAAAACAGCATTTATTCAACACTTGAGTGCCGGGATCTTTCTCTCTGTTGCATTTTACCTCCACAAGCACCACAACTCCCTGTAGTGCTGACGCATTGCTTTCTATTTTTTTGGTTAATCCAGAGGCTGGTATAGTTGAAGCTTGTTTGCCCTGAGAAAACCTGAATAGGGCACAGTGTAGACAGTCCTCAACACTAATAAGAGTTGCATTGATGGAATGAGCTTTGAATTGGGGACAAGGTGTGGTTATCCACCAGAAATATCAAGCTCAAGGCCCCTCTGCTAAGTTGGGTCCCAAGTTCATTGATCCTTATAAGATTATTGAGGTGGTCAATCCAGTAGTCTTCCATTGGAAACTTAACCCCTCATTTCAGATTCCCAATGTCTTTCACAAACCCTTGCTAAAGACAGATCGCTTGCTGATGCATCCTGTTGATAACCCCCCTCCATCTGTGTTGGTTGGAGCCAGCCTCGAGTGTGAGGTGTAAAAAATCCTTGATTCAAGGATAGTAAAGGGATCCTTGCAGTACCTGGTTCATTGGAAAGGCTACGGACCAGAGGAAAGATTGTGGGTGTCAGCTAATAAGATCAATGCTGACAATCTTATCAGAAAGTTCCATCATTCTTTCCATGGAAAGCCTGGTCATAAGTAAGAAGGGGGGTACTATAACAACTGTGGCGGTCTCTGCTTCAGCCGCTAGGCAGCACCACACCATTGCTACAGGTTGTAACGGGTCTGGGAGGTGGAACCTCTGAGCTACGATACAAAGGGGCAGTCCTTGTAAGGAAGTGGGTGGCTCCCAGGGTAGGTGGGCAGGTAGTCACGGCAAGTGACGGGGACAGTCTCTGGGTAGAAGGGCAAGAGGTCACGGCATGTGACGGGAACAGTCTCTTGACAGGCGGGTGGTCACGGCAAGTGACGGCGAAGCCTCCAGATAGGCTAGCAGGCGGGTAGCAGGTGAACACTCCCAGATGAGCGGGCAAGAGTCTCTGGACAGGCAGGTGGTCACAGCAAGTGATGGCTAAGCCTCCAGGTAGACTAGCAGGCTGGTAGCAGGTGGACGCTCCCAGGTGAGCGGGCAAGAGTCTCTGGACAGGCAGGTGGTCACAGCAAGTGATGGCTAAGCCTCCAGGTAGACTAGCAGGCTGGTAGCAGGTGGACGCTCCCAGGTGAGCGGGCAAGAGTCTCTGGACAGGCAGGTAGTCTCAGCAGGTGACGGCAGAGCCTCCAGGTAGGCTAGCAGGCAGGTAGCAGGCGGACGCTCCCAGGTGAGCGGGTAAGAGTCTCTGGACAGGCAGGTGGTCACAGCACGTGACGGCAGAGCCTCCAGGTAGGCTAGCAGGCAGGTAGCAGATGAGCACTCCCAGGTGAGCGGGCAATCAGATCCATAGACAGACTGGCAGGGCTGGTAGACAGACTGTCGGACCGCAGGAATGCAAGTAGATAGACAAGTATCAGGCAGGTATCAAGCAGGAATCTGGCAGGTAACTGGTAACGGGACCTGAGGGCTGAAGCAGAGTGATAGACTATGCAACAACATTGCTCGGGCACCTCCATTTTGGAGGAGGTGCCTTATATATCGTGAGGTCCTCCGGCCATTGGCCGGGGACCCCTTGGGACGGCGCGCGCGGCCCCTTTAAGAGAGGGGGAGCACGCGCGCCCTAAGCACAGTGGCCGGGAAGCAGCACGCGCTGCCAGCAGAGCGGGAGGAAGACGCCGGACACGGAGCGGAGAGGTGAGGGGAACAGCGTCCCTGCCTAGCAGGAGGCAGGGACGCCGACGCTACACAGGTGATGCTTATTAGCATCAATCCTATTTTATTTCTAGGTCATGTGGCTCAGGACAGTCTGGAAGCTACAGAGTTAATCTTGTTGATTTGCTTTCTGGTTGCTGTCAGCGCTGGATGGGGTGTTCTATATAAACCCCTGAGAACCCTCTCCCACTGCCAGTCAATGGTTCAGCTTTCCTAATTCAGACCTCTGTGTTGTGCATCTGTGTTTTGTACTGATTATACCCATTCTTTGAGCTTGGCTTGATATTTGAATACACGCTTGTTTTATGATTCTGTTCCTGAAATGACTTTTTTGCTTTGACCCTGCTTGGCGACCATTCCTACCTCTGGACAACAGCCCTTCCATGCTAGCAATCCACTGGATCCTGTTCTAAAACCTAATCCCTGTGTAGGAGTTAAAGCGTATTGGGGTTCCTCTGGAGTCTGCCAGACAGAGTGGCCTGTACTAAGTCTGTCTGTGGCTATGTGCGCACGTTCAGGATTTGAAGCAGAAATTTCCACAGCATTTCTGCATCTCCTTTGCAGGGAAAACGCTGTGGAAAACGCGCAGTATTGATGCGTTTTTGATACTTTTTTGAAGCGTTTTTGTATATCAATGAATGCTTTTTGGATCTAAATAAAGTTATTTAGTGGGACAATGCTTTTTGTATTACCGTCAGAACTGGGGTGAGTATATTGGTTAATTTAAATGATTAAATAATGTGTTTGTTGCATTTCAAATAAAGTGTTTACTCTGTTTCTGTGTGTTTATTTAACTCTTTACTTTAATTAGGTTTGGCGATGAAAGGGTCTGATTGACACCTTCTAATCACCAAATAAAATAGCTAGGTGTCAGCTAATCCCATTCACCTAATCTGATTAGCATTTCCATTCATGTAATTTCTGGGGCAGCTGTGAGCTGCTATTTTTAGCCTAGGAAGGTGCCATTAGGCAAACATGTTCCCTGGCCATTAACAGCAGCTCACAGCTGTTTCGTTAGCCGCTATGTCCCCACGAACAGCAACAAGCAGCTCTTTGAATGCAGCGTATTTTTGCTGCATCCAAAACGCGGTGTTCTAATGCCGCACTTTTGTTGTCGGTATATGTGAATCCACCACATACAATGACACTTCAACCGGTCAAAATCTGCAGCGGAGACTAGCGTGTTCACTACAGAAATTGACATGCTGTGGGTGAGTTTGGGTACATGGCCACGATCAGAAGCTGCTGCAGGTTTGATGCTGCATGTTTATACAGCATCAAACCCGCAGCGTCCAGATGTTGCAGCATAGTGAATTGGATCTTTAGAAATCCCATGTCCACTGTGCGTGCATCAGAGGCTGCGAATCGCCTGTGGACACTGACATGCGGCACGTCTTTCTGGACCGCAGCATGTCAAATTCTCTTGCTGAGTCGCTAGTCTCCGCAACAGAAATTTGACCACTAGAACGTATTGAATGCAGTGAATATGCATGGTTCAGTGGACACATGTGGATTTACCTGCGTTCAATAGAATGCAACGTTTTGGATGCAGCAAACAATATGCGTCCAAAGCGCTGCTACATCTGAATCGTGGGCACAGAGCCTAAAATGTAAAAAAAAAAATGGCGTGTGCTCCCGCGTCATTTTTATACCCTGCAGAGGGAAGGCCTACCCCTGGGGGCTGATATTAGTAGACGGGGAAAGGGGCCATTAACCAACAATGTTCCCTGGCTATTAATATCAGCCCACAGCTGTTTGTTTAGCCTTTACTGGCTAGATTACAGCGAGACCCCAGAAAAAAATTGATGTGGGGTACCCCTATAAAATCTAACCAGAATAGGCTAAACAGACAGCTGCGGGCTAAAATTAATAGCCAAGGAAGGGGCAATGAATACTAGCCCCCTCTGCGGATAATAATAGAATCCCTCAGCAGTCCCAGAAATGGCGCATCCATAATGGCGCTCTTCCCACTGCTCTGTAGTGGTGGTCCGTGGGGTAATGGGGTTGGGGTTCACGTCAGCCTTGTGTTGGCAGTTGACGGGAAGCCAAGGTTAGTAATGGAGGGCATCTATGAGACGCCCCCATTACTAATCGCGTAGTAAAGTGGTTGCCGCTTTTTCAATAAATACATGGCCAGAATAAAGTATTTTAATAAAATCAAAAACACATGGTTTTAAAAAAAAAATTATTACACTCTCAGTCCCGAATCAATCTTCTGAAAAAAAACATAAAATAAAAAACAACCATATCCCTCACCTGTCATCCGTCACGACGTAGTCCACGATTACCGCCAACGATTGTCTGTTGGCGATCCGTGTCACTTCTACAGCAGTGACATCAGCAATCACTGACGTAACTGCTGTAGAAGACAGCAATGTATACTGATAGGAGTGTAAAATCACTCCGTTAAGTATACATTGCTGCTGCAGGAGTGAGGTCACTGGGGTTCATCAGCAGAAAATTAGCTGATCAGCCCTGGTGAGCTCACCACCAGTACTGGTGGGAATATTCTCAAGAATGTTCCCATGGTGAGGTCATGTGAGCTCTCAGCTGATCTTCAGCTGAGAGCTCACATGACCATCACATGACCGCAGGTCCTGGCAGCACAATACACTGCTGGGAGCGAGCGCGCTCCCCGCAGTGTGCCGCCGGCTGCCGACCTTATCAGATTGTTGGGGACCAAGGACCAGGAGGACACTGGGGGGCACCGGACAGGTGAGTATAGTGTTTTTTTTTTCATTTTTATTTTTTTTTATTTTTTTACACCGCATGGTACCCGGCTCGGCTGAGGAGACTACTGCTCCCCTCAGCCACGCCGCTCTCGCTGTTATCAATGAAAGGAGTAGTAGTCCTCCTCTGCTGAACCAGGGCATTTCCACCGTGAATTCACTCCCATTGGCTTTAATTGAAACGCAGCAAATCCGCAGATATTATAACTGCGGATTTGCTGCGGTTCAATAGACCTCAATGGGCGCAAATTCGCGTTGCGGAAACGCGCGCACAATGGACATGCTGCGGTATTTTCCGCAATGGTAATCCTGAGCGGAAATTTTCGCATCATGAGCGCAGCACATCAGGATTACCATTGCAATAGCTGGCAGATCGATTAACAAGCATTTTCGCAGCAAAAATGCTACATGTGCACACACCCTGAGGTAGCCTTTTTGAGCCGGTAGCCTCAGGTAGAGGGGACATATATAGGCACTTAGCCTATGACACCTTGTCTACCTGTGTCTGTTTTGAGACATACTGTACAAATTGGTACTGTACCCTCTACATTATAAGCAGACTAAGACCCACATATATATTACTATATATGTGTTTTGAGGTTATTTTGACTACCAAAACCAGTAAAGAGAGGGGGGAGCATTCGCTGTGTCTTACATTCTCTTTTTAAGATTAACTAATAATATGTATTATATTTCTTCATGTTTAAGCTTTCTTGCTTCTTTTTTTTGGGGGGTAGGGGGCAGTGTTTATTATCTTTTGGAAGTGCCCCTTTAATAATGGACTTATATAGGAATTTAATCTGCAGGTTGTTAGCGTTCTGAACCTGCCTGGCGCATACACAGAGCCTCGATGCCAGGAGGAACTTAACTTTATTCCCCCAGCAGGTTCGGACTTTCAGTCATAAGGGTGGACTAGCATGGCTTTAGTCACCGCTCAGTGCATAGTGAGCGGCGGCTGTAACCGCTCCCCCCGATACTATGACACAAGATAGCTATACTGCATCAGCAAGGTCTCTCCTGGGCAAAGATTTCAAAGTAGACTAGCGGTTCAAAATGTTCTTTTCAACTTATTTTGAAGAAGAACCAAGAATCGGGCAATATTGAGGACTATAGATGCAGTGGTTGGCTAAGGAAATTTAGGGTGGCAGCAACCACTGGGACCAAGCTACATCCATTTACTGTTTGAGGACGTCCGGTCAGAAGGGATCTTCATGGAAGAATTGTGGCCAAAAAGTCTTATCTTGAGAGATGCGTGGCCAGCAGCCTAATGTAAGAGACACAAGATTTGTGTGCTCCTGTGCTGTATACCACGCAACTGGGGAGTATGGCTCAGGACCCTAACACTACATCCACTACACCACATTTCCAGGGGACAGGGCGAGATTGCTCCTATGGGAGAGCACAGTCCCTGGTCCCTGGCTGGAGTGGGGAGGAACCACTTAGAGAGGGGGAACTATGTAGTGGATGGGGTGGAGGACATAGATCCTGGGAGCATTGGAGTAGAAGCTATAAAAGGAAGGAACCATCTTGGTTTGGGGTTGTTGGAGTCGTGGAGTCCCAGTCAGACAGACTGAGGAGAAGTCAGGGAGCGGAGGCTCTGTGTGAGCTCTGCTCCACAGTCGGGCCAAGTCAGGAGGCCTGAGCCTGAGAGAGAGGAAAGGGAGCAGGACGGCTCCAGGAATGAGGAGAGAAGGGACCCTAGGGGTACGGGCCGTGCAGCAAGCCACCCGTACGCCCGCCGCTACAAGGAGGTAGGGGGGTCAGGCCAGAAGAAGGGAACCGGTCCCTCAACTAGCACAGAGCTACAAGGCCCAACTAGGAAACTGGAGGCTGCAGCATTTCAAGTACTGCAAGCCACAAGTCCACACCAGTACATTAAGAAGGTAGCCACATAGAACCCAGGGGACGGAACATACGTCGCCCGCCAAGGCCCAAGGGTACCGGACAGAAGTGGCGCTGGGTGTGAGGTGCAGGAAGAAGCCAGAGGAAGGTACAGAGAACGGGGTCCTGATAAGTGCTCTGGAAATACCTGAGGGTGGACTGAACCCCTCACTGAGTACGCACAGCACGACGGGGGGAAGATTGCTTGGTACCTGTAATCTGAACTACACCAACAGTGAGTAAAGACCCTGGGACTGCATTATCTTGTCTCTGTGTTCCTTGCAGCGCCAGCACTCGCAGCACTAGAACGCCCTGCACAATCACCACCATCATCCATACACGCTGCCCTGAAGCTACACTCCTCCTGTGCGGTGTCACATCATCTTGCTGCACATACCACCAGCTTCAGCAGACTGCTCCGCAGCGGCAGTTACCAATAACCGCATTCCACAGGTGGCGTAGTCGGACATTAACATTTGTACACATAGACTACCCCCTTGGTTTGACCGCCCTGGGTCATGGACCGAGTTGCCGCCACGGTGACTACGACCCCCAGCATCTACAAGGCCCGGCTCCGGGTATCCCCACGACCCAGGGGGCGCGTCAACTTCATAAGTGTAGCACTTCAGCACACAAGCAGGAGAGCACAGTAATTTTAACTAAGTGCAGGGTGAGCTCAAACAGCTTCCCAGGGAGCAGACTCTGCAATTAACTCCCTCAGTGCTGGCCAAAAGCACGGGTAACATTGAAGACCACAAGTGCTGGATCCTGCAGACAGGCTTAGTTTCTGCAAGCAGCTGATCCCTCGTCCAGATTAGATCGACTCTACTAGCAAGTGAGGCTGACGAGCCTCCTTCGTGCCCAAGTTACGCAGACAGAAGAGACCATCGGACACCCCAACATTTCCTTTATTATATCAATGGTGGTAACTTTGCCTCTTACAGGTCTGCTTCACTAGTGTTTTATAGCTACTGTCAAATCTCTGGACAACAATACTAACTATTGATCCAGTTACTAAGTTTGACTTGCACTTTTATGTTTATGTGTATTATCTGCTGATTGTATATCCTACTTCTACTATTACTACTAGTATAAGTGCCGTTCCTCTTCTTTACATTGTTACTGAAATAACTATTATTGTAATGTGAACTGTACTGTTAAGTACTTATTACTGCTACTGAGAGCTCTGCCACCTCTACAGAGCCAAGACACCCAGCGCAAACCCAAAACCTCACATATATAAGCTACGACAATTACAAACCCTCCCTACTACTGTCCACCTTCACCTCTCCTTCCTCCCTACACAAAAAATCTTACATATTACAACCTAGCCATAATCTAACGCTACTTCCTTGTAATAAGCTACTCAATATTACACACATATTTCTATAACTAGACATAACGTACTCTTGATCTCCTTCTAAATCATTCAACTGTTTCTCACTGCTTCCGGTCCAAGATCTGAAACTCCAAATATCGAGCCCGATTAAAGAGATCTCCCTAACACTATCACTAATCCAAATAAAATGCCTCCAAAAACAAAATCCAATCTTAATAATAAACCAGCTAATAACGACCAAACAACCGATTCAGGTAAAGATCAACAAAATCTGAAATCAACCTCTTCGGTTCAAACTACCACTGACCTAAAACCTGAACGCAACTCATAAATAATTGAAACTCATCCAGAAAATCAAAGATCATCCCCTGAAGACTTGATGGCATATGAAAATTCACAACTCATCACTAAACGTAAAGAAAGAGAAATACAGACCAAACCTCACCTAAATTACAGTCTTCCAGACGATACTGACTCTGAAGTTGACACTAAATTCAAAAGCCCAATTCGACGAAGATCAAGAAAGGATAACTCTGAAGACGACCCTTTACTGAACTTCAATGTGGGTCAACCTATGGATAGAGACTTTTTTTCACAAACTCTTCTCTGCTTTCAAGCAGTCTCTAAAGGAAGACCTCACAGAACAGTTTGATGACATGCGATACTCACTAGCGATAGTTGTCTCCAGAACAGAAAACAATGAGAGAGCAGTACTTGACCTGAAGAAGGAAAGTAAATGACGCGCCCCCTGGGCCAGTGTTGTTTGGGGGATACCCGGAGCCGGATCAGATGGGGGTTGTAGTCTCCGAGTGGCGGTGACCCGGCCCGTGCCCAGGGTGTCAAGCTCAGTGTGTGGCAGTCCTTATAGATGTTACTAGATGTTCTTTTATGTCGACTACGCCACCCGTTGAATTGCGGTCAATACGGCCGCCGCTACAGCAGGGTCCGCTGAGGCTGGTGATGTGTGTGCAGCTCAGGTAGTATAACCCCCAACGGGAGGGGTATAGCCTCAGGGGGTCAGGTGTAGAGGATGGTGGTTGTGGAGGTGCAGTGAGGATGGTAATGAGACTCAGAGTCGGGCTGTGCAGTTCAGGGTCTTTACTTACTGCTGTTATTCTGGTCACTCCGGCCTTGAGCGACCGCCCGAGCCGTGCTGCGTCCACCAGGTCCTGGACTCGGCCAACTCCCAAGTAATTCTGGAGCGTGATCCTGAGCTCCCTTTCTGACGTTCCTTCTCTCTGGCCTTCCCCACCCGGGATCCACCTAAGTCCGGCTCCCTCGGGCCTCTTGTTGGTAAACCCTTGTCTCTGGGTTCCCTGACCCTATTCTTGGTTTGCCTTCCGGGTGGATTTAGTGGGTGGTCGTGGCAGATCCTGCCCACGACCTCCGGTCTCTGGCTGAGGATTAGTGCCCTCCACCAGCTTGGGATCCGGTACCCTTGTGCCAACTCTTCACCCTCTGGTCTAATTTTGGGATCTTGGAGTTCTCTCTTCTCCCCCTCTGGGTCCTTCTTTCTCCTCTCTCTCTCTTGGCCTTGGAGCTGCTCTTCTCCTCTGCTCTCTTCCTCTGACTCTGCAAAAAGACTGACAGACTGACTGACTGTCCCTCTACAGAAGACTGACTGACCCTGATCTAAGATGGTTCCCACCTTATATACTCCCTCTATGTGTGAGCTCAGGTGACCAGCACCCAATGAGCTCCTAGCATTACCCAGACTGCTCCCCCTATCTGCCCCTACACTACTGGGATGTTCCACCCCCCTCCCACTCCAGCCAGGGACAGACACTGTCGTACCTGCACATTTCTCTAGTGGGAGTACCATTGGTCTGTCCCCCGGAAATGGGATGTGTGTAGTGCATGCAGCCTACTGAGCTCAGTTCCACACTCCATCCTTACCCGGGAGTGGAATATCACACCTCTGGCTGAGGTGCAATACCCCTGTAGCAGCCGAATCCTCAGGGTGCTACATAAAGAATTCAAAAAAGGACAAGACCAGATGAGAGATGAAATAAAGTTTCTGAAAGATAAACTAGCGGATAGAGAGGATCGAGACCGCCGCAACAACCTCAAATTTAGAGGAATTCCGGAAAAGGTCAAAAACCCCGAACTCATGTCCTTCATGAAAGACCTGATTAAAACAACAATTCCCACCTTATCGGATATCGAATATTCATTAGAAAGAGCACATAGACTACCCAAGCCATCCCATCTACCCAATGATATCCCTAGAGATGTCATAGTAAAATTTTCATTTTATCAGACGAGGGACCAGATCACCAACTTCTTAAGGATCAATAAAACATTGCCCTCTCCATTCAAGAAAATTAAAGTCTTCACAGACATATCAAAAGAGACTATGACTAGACGCAAGGCACTGAAACCGATCACTGATATCCTCCAAGAGAAAAAAATTCCGTACAGATGGGGACGACCAACCACTAATGTCATCTTCTCCTTTAAACAAAAGATGATTACAATTGACGAGACAGCAGCGGGATTAAAAACTCTTAAGGATCTCCATATATCCAATACATGAAGCTTCATATCACACCTAAGTACTTAACACATTTCTCTCTAACTAAGGTCCAGCCTAGGCACAAAGGCTAAAACTTTAGTCTCCTCGGAAGTTTTACATTTGCTTTGACCCTTCCGCTCTACCATCTCTTTAGTGACCTACGAATCCCTTAAAATTTACGGGTGCCTCTGAACCCGGTTGTTCATTCACTGTTCATTTACCGTTAACCCCTCTTGAAAATGGAAGTCACACAATTACTATCTCAAAATGTTACCCCTATGCCCCTATGCACTCTATCTTACCAAAAATTCCACATTGCTACCCAAGCACCTGACTCAGACTATGGCTAACAAATTCTTATCCTACAACGTTAAAGGTCTAAATTCACCCCAGAAACAATTCCTAATATGGAAAGAACTTACAAAATTAAATATTGACATTGCAGGCATACAGGAAACTAAGTTTTCAATTGATAATCCACCTCAATTCATGAACAAAAACTACCCAAATATTTTTTTATTTTCTAATAAAAAGAAAAGGGCAGGGGTAGCTATCATTGTCAAAGACACTGTTAAATTTGAAAAAATCAACTTAATTAAAGATGAAGATGGCCGCTTTCTAATTCTCATCTGCAAAATAAATGATACATGCTACACCCTAGTCAACGTGTATGCCCCTAACAAGGGACAAATTACTTTCCTAAAAAGACTAATCAAAATTATACATGAATCACAAAAAGGACAGTTACTCATATTCGGAGACTTTAATGCAGTACCTAACGCTTCCTTGGATTCTTCCAACAAATCTAGGAATTTAAACACTTCACTCGATCCCTGGTTAAATAGAGAGGAACTTTTTGATGCCTTTCGCTGCATTAATTCTTCCTCAATTGAGTACACCCACTACTCTGATACCCATAAATCATTTGCCCGAATTGACCTACTCTTAACTGATATCCGTACACTTCAAAACATTAAATCTGTTAATATCCTTTCCAGGTCGTGGTCTGACCACTCGCCGATCATTTTCGAAGTCACCCATGGCCCCACCCACTCTGTAAAAAAGCACTGGCGAGCAAACTCTTAACTATTCCACCACCCACAATATAGAGAAGCAATACAAAATTCTATAAATCTTTATTTTCAGGAGAACGATTTAGAAAACATCGCAATTTCAACCCTCTGGGCCACTCATAAAGCGGTAATAAGAGGCCACCTAATTCAACTCAACTCTAGACTAAAACGCGACAACATTAAAAATTCTGAAAACATTATTAAAAAAATCAAAAACTTAGAGGTCCAACTAGAAATGTTTCCTAATGATAAAACTCACACAGAAATCCTTCAACCGTGAGTTCAACTAAAGAATCTGCTAACATCTGATTATGACAAATACATCCATACTATCAAAAGCAATTTCCACAACTGCATGGACAAACCATCTAAACTCTTTGCCAACAAAATTAAGATTCATAGACACAAAACTAGAATCCTCAAAATCAAAGATAAGCAAAACTTAATACATAAAATCCCGAAAGACATCTCGAATGTTTTTGCCAGTTTCTATAGAAAGCTCTATAATCTGAAAGAAGACCCAACAGAAATCTTGCCCTCAAAGTCTGACATAGACAAATTCCTAGAATATCCTACTACACTCTCTTTTAAACGAAGACTTGAACTTTCTCAATTCCCCCTTTACTGAAACAGAAATTTTGGCGACAATCAATTCATTATCAAAATGCAAATCTCCTGGCCCAGACGGCCTACAGAACGAATATTACCTAAACTTTAAAAACTCTCTTGCTCCCTTCCTTACTAAACTTATCAACTCCTCCACTACATGCCAAGACGCCTTCCCAGCAGAAATGCAGGAGGCAATAATCACGGTGATATCCAAAAATAAGTGTAACACCGAGAATGTCAGCAACTACCGCCCTATCTCACTTCTAAATACAGAACTAAAAATCATCGCCAAAACTATTACCTCAAGACTTCAAAAAATCTCCCCTAGGCTTCTTCAAAAAGATCAAGTGGGATTTATCCCTGGAAGGGGAACGTCTGATGCTACTAGACGTGCCATTAATCTGCTATCCTATATTGCAAAAACTAAAACTCCCGCCCTGGTGGTCGTTGTCGACGCAGAAAAAGCGTTCGACAGAGTCTACTGGGGCTTCCTTTTTCAAACTCTAAAAAAAATTGGATTTGAGGGAAACATCTTAAATGCTATCACATCTCTCTATTCTTGCCCCTCAGCAAAAATTCTGGCCAACAATGTTCTGTCAGATGAAATTGCACTTACCAATGGCACGAGGCAAGGTTGTCCCCTTTCTCCCACCCTTTTTGATCTCTATATAGAACCTCTGGCTGAGAAAATTTGAGCAAATCCCCTAATAAGTGGTATCCAGATACATCAGAGACAATACAAATTTTCATTGTTCGCAGATGATATTCTTATAATTCTTTCAAACCCACTTAACTCAATTAGAAATCTACTGGGCACAATTAAACACTTCTCCAAAATTTCATATTACAAAATAAATTTGACTAAAACCCAAGTCCTCCACCTAAACCTTGATCCACAAATCTTGGAAACTCACCTTTACTTGGGCTAAAAAGAAACCTAGGGTAGCTAGTTCTGTCCTAGAAAAGAACAAAAAAAGAGGTGAACTCGCCTTGCCCAACTTAACTGCCTACTACCACGCCACCTTAGTCAAACTTAGCCAGAATTGGTGGGCAGAAAAAGAAAAGCCGACCTGGATAGCCCTAGAAGAACCTTTGAAACCCAGTGGCAGACTTAGCCTAATCACCCTCTCCCAGCGCCGGACTGGAGTATCTGGGGCCCACCAGGAAAAAATCAATCTTGGGGCCCACCAGCACCATGCAGTTACCGTATATTGGAATAACATAAGTCCACAAACTCTTTCAAAATGAATCAACTTTATTAACCAATAAATAACCAATATAATGAATAAATAACAAACTAAAGAAACACTCCTGGCAAAAGAGGAACACTGTTATCTTATTCACACCAGTGTGTGATAAAGTGCCATAACAGAACAATAACAATAAATACTTTCAAGGTACATTCTCTTAAAGTATAAGTGCCACAAATTGAACCTGCATCTATCTAGCATCCCAGCAGCCAGCATCATTGCAGCAGCACCAAACTTGGCCCACTGGGAAACTTAAAGAATTCTGTAAGCATTTTGGAAGTTTGTATTGCACGTTTTCCTCTCCTCTATAATACAATACCATTCAATTGTTAGTGAAAGGCCCAAAACAACAAATAAACACACACTAACAGTCATTCAGCAGTAAAATTACAAAAGTTTTTTTTTCAGAACAGAAGATGACATTGCATACTTATTAATAATGTCATCATACTCTACGTTCCTTGAAATGTCATACTCAATGTTCAACAGAAGGAGTGACTCTAAAAGCTCCTGTCCAATCGAAGACCTCAGACGATTTTTTACAATTTTCAGCTTTGAGAACACTCTTTCGCATGAAACCTGGGTGCAAGCAAGTGTAAGAAGTGTATTGTAAACTGCAAAAATGTTTGCATAAGCAGCAGAATGTAAATTGTAGTCATATAAAAGTCTGTAGCAGCAGGAAAGACAGTTTTTTTTGCGGGACGAGTTGTACTTTCAGATGCAATCATTTATTTTACCATATAGTGTACAAGGAAATGGCAACAAAAATTCCAAGTGCAGTAAAATTGCAAAAAAAGTGCAATTACACATTTGTTTATTGGGTTTTTTAGTCACCATGCTCACTATATGGAAAAACCGACGTGACAGGGTGATGTCTCGTGTCAGTACGAGTTTGTAGATACCAAACATGTATACCATTACTGGTATCTAAGTGGTGAAGACAAATTCATAAGTTTGAAAAAAAAATCACACTTTTCACGCCATGTTCTGCGCACCGTAGTATTCTCATTATTTTGGATCTGGGGCTGTGTGACGGCTTATTTTTTGCGTCTTGAGCTGACATGCATCTCTGCTGCTGTGTAGTAGTCACAACACAGGGAGAGGTTAAACATCCAAGTATTTAATATGTATTGTAAATAAAGAATGTTCCCATTCTTAATATCCGAAAAAACAAATGACTGACAACCATCTCTAGACTAATAATACCATATAGAAGAGAGAAATACCGCCACACCATGACCAGAACACATACCACCACATAGTGATCAAATACTACCAAGTACAAGGTATATATACTGCCACACAATGAGAAGACCACATATTACCACCACATAGTGACTGTCTGAATAATACCACATACAAGGGACAAATTCCGCCACGCCATGACCATGGCACATAATGGCACCAGATAGTGACTGATAATGAAAATGTAAAAAAGCTCTGTATATAGAGTCAGTGTACAGATAATGTAGAGATTATCAGTGACATTATGCACAGGAGCTCTGTGTATAGTGTCAGTGTAGAGGTAATACAGTGATCACCAGTGACATTATGCACAGGAGCTTGGTATATAGTGTCAGTGTGTGTGTATAGGTAATACAGTGATCACCAGTGACATTACACACAGGAGCTCTGTATATAGTGTCAGTGTACAGATAATGTAGAGATTATCAGTGAGATTATACACAGGAGCTCTGTGTATAGTGTCAGTGTAGAGGTAATACAGTGATCACCAGTGACATTATGCATAGGAGCTCTGTATATAGTGTCAGTGTGTGTGTATAGGTAATACAGTGATCACCAGTGACATTACACACAGGAGCTCTGTATATAGTGTCAGTGTGTGTATAGGTAATACACATACTCACCAGTGATGTCTCTAGGTGAAGTTCTTTATCTGCCGCAGACCGATATATCACATCTTCTATGCAGGACTTATCTCTGCAGAAAATAACATAGTTAGCTATAACTGATCACTTCCAGAGCACAATCCACACTTTTCCCAAGATTTCTACACTGCATGAAATGACAAAAATAGAAACATAGTGCCGCACTACACAGTAACAGTGCTCCAGTGTCATTCTGTGCCTCCTCATCTCTGTCAGCAGACATATTTGTCTGATGGCAAAGATGTAGCAGAGCTGAAGACAGAAGACCTATGGATTACGTTGGAGTGAGGATTTTTCTTTATTAAAGATGGAGTCCCTAAATGTGTTTTATTTTTAATAAAAAAAAAAAATTCTGTCTTTTTTTTTTCTGTATACTAGAAATTCATGGTGGCTATGTCTAATTTGGTGTGACACCATGAATTTCGGGCTTAGTATCAGCTGATAAAACAAAGCTGGCCTGGTACTAACCCTATTATTACCCAGGGTGCCACTCACCGCCAGGGCCGCTGGAAGAGCCGGCTAAAGCACCTGGAAATGGTGCTATGATGAATGCGCTATTTTCATGGGTGGCTGCGGGCTGCAATTTTCAGCGTGGGGGGCCAAGAACGCCTGGGCCTTACCATGCTGTGAATCCCAGCCCCCAGCTGCCTTGTTTTATCTGGCTGGCGATCAACATATGGCGGGAGCTGGGCAATGGGCATGATTATCAAATAATATATATCTGACAGGAGCCCATAGATTCTGCTGGCTCTAATAATATATACCTGACAGGAGCCCATACATTCTGCTACCTCCAATAATATATACCTGACAGGAGCCCATAGATTCTGCTGCCTCCAATAATATATACCTGACAGGAGCCTATATATTCTCCTGCCTTCAATAATATATACCTGATAGAAGCCCATACATTCTCCTGCCTCCAATAATATATACCTGACAGGAGCCCATGCAGTCTCCTGCCTCCAATAATATATACCTGACAGGAGCCCATAGAATCTGCTGGCTCCAATAATATATACCTGACAGGAGCCCATAGATTCTGCTGCCTCCAATAATATATACCTGACAGGAGCCCATAGATTCTGCTGCCTCCAATAATATATACCTGACAGGAGCCCATAGATTCTGCTGCCTCCAATAATACATACCTGACAGGAGCCCATAGATTCTCCTACCTCCAATAATATATACCTGACAGGCGCCCATACATTCCCCTGCCTCCAATAATATACACCTGGTAGGAGCCCATACATTCTGCTGGTGTTAGGTGCCCCAGCGAGGTAGTCGTGGGCGAGCTGTAGCCCCCTCTCGATCTGGAACCCTACAGACAATTCGTGTCCTCCCTCTGATGTGTGGCTGTGTATGTGGGGCTCTCCACTTACTTCAAACCATCGGGTTGCGGCATTTCTCTTCTGGGACCAGGGCAGCAATAAATTCAGAGGACACGAGGTTCTTAACCATAACTTGGACTTTACTTGGGGAAGAGGAATATGTACAATATTTACAGGCAGATATAATGGATAAGGCCCGACAGGTTATCTCCCTCACAGGCGCTGGCAACATCTTCAGCCCTGGTTCCCTCTTTAAGTGAAGCATCTCTGTGACTCTAATCTCTAGCCCAAGAGACTCTTCTGCAATACCAGCAGTGTTCCGGATCCAATATCTCCCCCACGTCTTAGCCTGCAGTCCTATTTATCTTCCTCTGCTTCCTGCAGACTAGAAGTGCCCCGGGTCCTCAATACCTCTGTTGAGTTTCTCCAGCCGGCTAACAGGACTCTTGCGTAGGGAGACTTTTACACTGGTGATCCCACTGTCTGAGGGTATGGAGCTTCCATCTACCCTAGCAGCCACCATATAGACAGGCTGCCCGTACAGTTCACTGTCCTATCTCTTACTAATCATCACTTCCTGCTTCTGGAAACTAAGCAGAGATTTTCCTAATGTGCCCACCCTCTGTGGACTGTCATCACATAGCATTAACCCCATCACTGTCTATAACACTGCTAGCAGACTCAACCTAACATCTGCACCCAGGACAGTGGCATCTTGTGGCTGATTACAGGTACTGCAGCCCACAAGGCATTATGCCAGAACCAAGCTCTATAAAACTCAAGGCTTGGTCAGGACTAAGTTCCCCCTCTTCTCTACTGACTGGACCACTGATGCTAACCTCTTAGCTTGGCCTACCAACAGTTCTGAGAGGTTTAACTACGGGAACACTCCCTTTAACTACTTCAGTGCCAAAAGGAAGGCTACGTCCTTCCCTACTATTACATTGGCTCCAATAATATATACCTGACAGGAGCCCATAGATTCTCCTGCCTCCAATAATATATATGACGCGACCCCTGGGCCATGGGGATAACCGGAGCCGGGCCTTGCAAATGCTGGGGGTTGTAGTCACCGTGGCGGCGATCCGGTCCATGACCCAGGGCGGTCAAACCAGGGTAGTCTATGTGTATAGGTTATATATAGTCTGACTACGCCACCTGTGGAATGCGGTTATTGGTAACCGCCGCTGCGGAGCAGTCTGCTGAAGCTGGTGGTATGTGCAGCTAGGTGATGTGACTCCCCACAGGAGGAGTGTAGCTTCAGGGCAGCGTGACTGGATGATGGTGGTGATTGTGCAGGGCGTTCTAGTACTGTGAGTGCTGGCGCCGCAAGGAACACAGAAACAAGATAGTGCAGTCCCGGGGTCTTTACTCACTGTTGTTGTAGTTCAGATTACAGGTACCAAGCAATCTTCTCCCGTCGTGCTATGCGTACTCAGTGAGGGGCTCAGTCCACCCTCAGGTATTTCCAGAGCACTTTTCAGGACCCCGTTCTGTGTACCTTCCTCTGGCTTCTTCCTGCACCTCACACCCAGCGCCACTTCTATCCGGTACCCTCGGGCCTTGGTGGGCGACGTATGTTCCGTCCCCTGGGTCTTATGTGGCTACCTTCTTAGGGCTACTGGTGTGGACTTGTGGCCTGCAGTACTTGAAATACTACAGCCTCCGGTTTCTAGCTGAGCCTTTATGGTTTCTCTACTAGTTGAGGGATCCGGTTCCCTGTTCTGGCCTGACCCCTCTACCTCCTGGTAGCAACGGGCATACGGGTGGCCTTCTGCACGGCCCGCACCCCTAGGGTCCCTTCACTCCTAATTCCTGGAGCCGTCCTGCTCCCTCTCCTCTCAGACTGGGGCCTCAATGCTAGGCCCGCCTGTGGAGAAGAGCTCGTGCAGATCCTCTGTTCCTGACTTCTCCTCCTCTCACTGTCTGACTGGAACTGAACTGAACTCTGGACTAAGATGGTGTCTAGTTTTTATACCTCCTACTCATGTGCTCCCAGGATCAACGTCCTCCACCCCATCCACTACATAGTTCCCCCTCTTGAGGTGGTTCCCCCCACTCCAGCCAGGGATCAGGGACTGTGCTCTCCCGTAGGAGCAATCTCGCCCTGTCGCCCGGAAATGTGGTGTAGTGAATGCAGGTATTAGGGTCCTGAGCTGTACTCCTTCCTTACCTGAGAGTGAGATACCACACCTCTGGGTGAGATGCAATACCTCTGTGGCGACCGAACCCTCAGGGACGCCTCATATACCTGACAGGAGCCCATACATTCTGCTGCCTCCAATAATATATACCTGACAGGAGCCCATACATTCTGCTGCCTCCAATAATATATACCTGACAGGGTCCCATACATTCTGCTGCCTCCAATAATATATACCTGACACGAGCCCATAGATTCTGCTGCCTCCAATAATATATACCTGACAGGAGCCCATATATTCTCCTGCCTCCAATAATATATACCTGATAGGAGCCAATACATTCTCCTGCCTCCAATAATATATACCTGACAGGAGCCCATACATTCTCCTGCCTCCAATAATATAAGCCTGACAGGAGCACTTAGATTCTTCTGGCTCCAATAATATATACCTGACAGGAGCCCATGGATTCTGCTGCCTCCAATAATATATACCTGACAGGAGCCCATAGATTCTGCTGGCTGCAATAATATATACCTGACAGGAGCCCATGGATTCTGCTGCCTCCAATAATATATACCTGACAGAAGCCCATACATTCTGCTGGCTCCAATAATATATACCTGACAGGAGCCCATAGATTCTCCTGCCTCCAATAATATACACCTGACAGGAGCCCATACATTCTGCTGCCCCAATAATATATACCTGACAGGAGCACATACATTCTGCTGCCTCCAATAATATATACCTGACAGGAGCCCATACATTCTGCTGCCTCCAATAATATATACCTGACAGGACCCATAGATTCTGCTGCCTCCAATAATACATACCTGACAGGAGCCCATACATTCTCTTGCCTCCAATAATATATACCTGACAGGAGCCCATAGATTCTGCTGCCTCCAATAATATATACCTGACAGGACCCATAGATTCTGCTGCCTCCAATAATATATACCTGACAGGAGCCCATAGATTCTGCTGCCTCCAATAATATATACATGTCAGGAGCCCATACATTCTCCTGCCTCCAATAATATATAACTAACATAAACCCATAGATTCTCCTGCCTCCAATAATATATACCTGTCAGGAGCCCATAGATTCTGCTGCCTCCAATACTATATACCTGGTAGGAGGCCATAGATACTACTGCCTCCAATAATATATACCTGACAGGAGCCCATAGATTTTGCTGTCTCCAATACTATATACCTGGTAGGAGCTCATAGATTCTGCTGCCTCCAATACTATATACCTGACAGGAGCCCATAGATTCTGCTGCCTCCAATACTATATACCTGACAGGAGCCCATGGATTCTGCTGCCTCCAATACTATATACCTGACAGGAGCCCATAGATTCTGCTGCCTCCAATACTATATACCTGACAGGAGCCCATAGATTCTGCTGCCTCCAATACTATATACCTGACTGGAGCCAATAGATTCTGCTGCCTCCAATACTATATACCTGACAGGAGCCCATAGATTCTGCTGCCTCCAATACTATATACCTGACAGGAGCCCATGGATTCTGCTGCCTCCAATAATGCATACTGTAACGGGTCTGGGAGATGGAACCTCTGAGCAACTATACAAGGGGGCGGTCCTTGTAAGGAAGCGGGTGGCTCCCAGGGAAGACGGGCAGGTAGTCACGGCAAGTGACAGGGACAGTCTCTGGGTAGAAGGGCAGGTAGTCACGGCAAGTGACAGGGACAGTCTCTGGGTAGAAGGGCAGGTAGTCACGGCAAGGGACAGGGACAGTCTCTGAGTAGAAGGACGGGTACTCACGGCAAGTGACAGGGACAGTCTCCGGGTAGAAGGACAGCAGGCAGGTGGCTGGTGAGCGCTCCCAGGTGAGCGGGCGAGAGTCTTTGGACAGGCAGGTGGTCACGGCAAGTGACGGCAGAGCCTCCAGGTAGGCTAGCAGGCAAGTAGCAGGTGAGCGCTCCCAGGTGAGCGGGCAAGAGTCTCTGGACGGGCAGGTGGTCACGGCAAGTGACGGCAGAGCCTCCAGGTAGGCTAGCAGGCAGGTAGCAGGTGAGCGCTCCCAGGTGAGCAGGCAAGAGTCTCTGGACAGGCAGGTGGTCACGGCAAGTGACGGCGGAGCCTCCAGGTAGGCTAGCAGACAGGTAGCAGGTGAGCGCTCCCAGGTGAGCGGGCAAGAGTCTCTGGACAGGCAGGTGGTCACGGCAAGTGACGGCGGAGCCTCCAGGTAGGGATGAAGCAGAGTGAAGCAGAGTGAAGGCTTTGCAACAACATTGCTCGGGCACCTCCATTTTGGAGGAGGTGCCTTATATATGGTGAGGTCCTCCGGCCATATGGTGAGGTCCTCCGGGGACTCCTTAGGACGGCGCGCGCGGCCCCTTTAAGAGAGGGGGAGCGCGCGCGCCCTAAGCACAGTGGCCGGGAAGCAGCGCGCGCTGCCAGCAGAGCGGGAGGAGGACGCCGGGCACGGAGTGGAGAGGTGAGGGGAACAGCGTCCCTGCCTAGCAGGAGGCAGGGACGCCGACGCTACAGTACCCCCCCTTTAGGCCCCCCCTTTTTTAGGCCAGACAGAAATTTATCAAGGATGAGAGGGGCATGGATGTTCTCCCGGGGCTCCCACGTTCTCTCCTCAGGACCAAACCCCTTCCAATCTACCAAAAAAAAGTTTTTTCCTCTTACCCTTTTGGTGGCCAGAATGTTCTCTACCTCAAACTCGTTTTCAGCAGAAACCGGAGCAGGAGACGTACCTGTAGACTTGGAAAAAGAGTTAAGTACCACGAGAGATACATGGAAGGAGTTAGGGATCCGCAAGTTGGCCGGAAGTTTCAATTTATAGGCCACTGGGTTGATTTGTTTGATAACTTCTAGTGGGCCGATGAACTGAGGCCCTAACTTGTAGGAAGGAATCTTGAGCCGGACATACTTGGACGAGAGCCAGACTTTATCTCCAGGACGGAATTGTGGAGGATCCAGGCGTTTTTTGTCAGCGTGTTTTTTCATCCGCTCGGACGACTGAAGGAGTGCTTATCGGGTACTTTCCCAAATGGAGGAAAATTTGCTAACGAGAGATTCCGCAGCCGGATTGTCCACCGAGGTGGAGACGGGAAATGGGATCCGAGGATGCTGACCGAAGACTACAAAAAACGGGGATCTGGAGGAAGATTCGCTCTCGTGATTATTGTAAGAGAATTCGGCCCATGGCAGGAGATCCACCCAGTCTGAATGGTGGGCATTAACGCAGTGCCGGAGGTAACTGGTCAGGATCTGATTGATCCGCGCCACTTGACCATTGGACTGTGGGTGGTATGCAGAGGAGAAGTCCAGGGTGACGTCTAGCAGCTTACATGTGGCTCTCCAGAAGCGTGAGGTGAACTGAACCCCACGATCCGACACGATGTGGAGGGGCAGGCCATGGAGATGGAAGATGTGGCGGATAAAGTCTTTAGCCAGCTCGGGTGCAGATGGGAGGCCTGGCAGGGGAATGAAATGAGCCATTTTGGAAAAGCGGTCAGCGACCACCCAAATGACCGTACAACCGGCAGAGACAGGGAGATCTGTTATGAAGTCCATAGCTATATGCTGCCAGGGGGCAGCAGGTACTGGAAGAGGAAGGAGGCGACCGGCTGGCAGGTGTCTCGGAACCTTGTTGCGGGCGCAGGACACACAGGCAGAAACAAAGTCTATTACGTCCTTGTGCAGGGTAGGCCACCAGTAGTGCCGGGTAATAAGCTGGAGGGTCTTTTTCTGACCGGCATGGCCAGCAAGCTTAGACGAGTGACCCCAGTGTAGGATCTTCTTCCGATCACGTACCGTTACGAACGTCTTACCGGGAGGGAGACGATTTAGACTCACGGGGGCCACCTGCATTACTCTGGCGGGATCGATGATGTGTTTAGGTTCCTCCTCAAGATCAGACACCAGGAAGGATCGGGACAAGGCGTCAGCTTTGATGTTTTTGTCAGCCGGGCGAAAATGAAGAACAAAATCAAAGCGAGCAAAAAACAAGGACCACCGGGCTTGGCGCGGGTTAAGTCTCTGGGCACTCTGGAGGTAAGCCAAGTTCTTGTGGTCCGTGTAAATTATTACCGGGTGAAGAGCCCCCTCGAGCAGGTAACGCCATTCCTCCAATGCCAGCTTAATGGCCAATAATTCTCGGTCTCCTATAGAATAGTTGCGCTCGGAAGAGGAGAAGAGTTTGGAGAAGAAGCCGCAAGTTACCATTCTCCCGGAAGACGATTTTTGGGTAAGTACCGCTCCGGCTCCAGAGGAGGAGGCGTCAACTTCCAGGAAGAATTGCTTGTTGCCGTCCGGGCGATGCAGCACCGGGGCGGAAGAGAAAGCCTGTTTTAAGGAAAGAAAGGCTTCCTCAGCTTCGGGCGGCCATTCTCTGGGATTAGTGCCCTTACGGGTGAGCGCAGAGATTGGGGCAGTCCGGGAAGAGAAGTGCGGTATGAAGAGGCGGTAGTAGTTGGCGAAGCCCAGGAACCGCTGAATAGCCTTCAACCCCTCTGGTCGAGGCCACTTCTCGATGGCAGACAGTTTCTCAGGATCCATTCGTAGGCCGGTCTGAGAAATTATGTAGCCCAAAAACGGAAGCGAGGTCTGCTCAAAGAGGCACTTCTCATATTTAGCGTAGAGGTGGTTCTGCCTGAGCCTGAGCAGAACCTGACGAACATCCCTCCGGTGTGTGGGGAGATCAGGAGAGAAGACCAAGATGTCGTCCAGGTACACCACTACGCAGGAGTAGAGAAGGTCCCGGAAGATGTCATTGACCAACTCTTGAAAGACGGCGGGAGCGTTACAGAGACCGAAGGGCATTACCAGGTATTCATAGTGGCCGTCCCGGGTGTTGTATGCCGTCTTCCATTCATCCCCCTGACGGATACGGACCAGGTTATACGCCCCACGGAGGTCCAGCTTGGTGAAGATTCTAGCCCCCCTCAGACGGTCAAATAATTCCGGAATGAGCGGAAGGGGGTATTTATTCTTCACCGTGATCTGGTTAAGGCCTCTATAGTCTATACAGGGACGGAGTGAGCCATCCTTCTTTTTGACGAAGAAGAAGCCTGCTCCCGCCGGGGAAGTAGATTTCCGGATGAATCCCCGGGCCAGATTCTCCTCAATATATTCTGACATGGATCGGGTCTCAGCAGCGGACAAAGGGTAAATGCGCCCACGGGGAGGAGTAACACCAGGCATCAGGTCGATTGGGCAGTCGTATAGTCTATGAGGGGGTAATGTCTCTGCCTCCTTTTTATTAAAGACGTCCGCATACGACCAATAAGGAGTGGGAAGACCAGGTAGATTGGCTGGAGTAGGAGAAGGACGGACAGGATGGACGGGAACTAAACAAGTCTTATGGCAGTCCTGTCCCCAGCGAAGGACTTCTCCGGTCTGCCAATCAAGCACGGGTGCATGTTTCTGAAGCCAAGGTAGGCCTAGCAATAGGGCGTGAGAGAGTCCAGGCAGAACATGAAAGAAGATGCTCTCAGAGTGCAGCATTCCCACCTGCAGGGTTATGGATTCGGTGATGAGTTGGATGGGATGTGGTAAGAGGCCCCCATCCACGGCAGCGACAGATAAGGGTACAGCTAGAGGTTTGGTGGGAATGTGGTATTTCTCTACCAGAGACTGAGAAATGAGATTTCCGGCAGCTCCAGAGTCAAGTTGGGCTAGTTCAAAATAACGGTTCTCCCCGCAGATGATAGAGACTGACAGCAACAGAGATGGAGAGGGTCTACTCTTGTCTAGGACGACCTCTCTGAGCGATCCTAGACACAGGCGTTTCCCGACCTCTCCGGGCAGGAACGGATCCGGTGCTCCTTACTGCCACAGTAGAAGCAGCTCCCCTCGGCACGGCGTAACTCTTGACAGGTTTTGACCATCTTGGTCAGGTCGACCTGCATAGGCTCGGGTGAGTGCGCCTAGGGAGTAGCGGGAGAAGTGACAGGTTTCTGAAAGATAGAGGCTAGACGTGGAAACCTCCTCTCACGGGTGACCTCTTTGGCGCGTTCCTGGAAACGGATGTCAATCCGGGTGGCAAGAGTTATTAAGTCGTCGAGAGTGGTAGGTATGTCCCGACCGGCGAGTTCATCTTTAATACGGCCGGACAGACCCTCCCAAAAGACAGACACCAGGGCGTCGTTATCCCAGGCCAGCTCCGAAGCAAGGGTACGGAACCGTATGGCATATTGGCCCACGGTGAGATTTCCTTGATGGAGGCGTAGCAGAGATGATGCGGATGAGGTCTTCCGTCCGGGTTCGTCGAAGACTTTCCGGAAAGCCGTGAGAAAGGCTGGCAGGTTGGACAACAGGGGGTCTCCTCTCTCCCATAGAGGATTTAGCCAAGCCAGTGCCTCCCCCGTGAGATGGGACATGATGAAGGCTACTTTGGCCCGGTTGGAGATAAACTGGTGGGACAGGAGTTCAAAGTGCAGGGTGCACTGGTTTATGAAGCCCCGAGCTTGAGCGGGGTCGCCTCCGAAGCGTGGAGGTGCAGAAAGCCGGGGTCCGGGGCAGGATGCCATGGTATTGGTGGGCAGCGGCGCTGCCGGGCTGCGAGTCATGACACTAGCGGTGGTTGCTGGTGGAGCAGTCAGAGTGTCCAGGCGAGAGTTGACATTCCGCAGATGACTCAGGATGGACTCCTGTTGGGACCTCTGACGGGACAGTTCATGACATAGGTCCGAGAGCGAGGGAGCTTGGGTGCCACCGGGTTCCATGGCCCGAGCAAACTGTAACGGGTCTGGGAGACGGAACCTCTGAGCAACTATACAAGGGGGCGGTCCTTGTAAGGAAGCGGGTGGCTCATAGGGAAGACGGGCAGGTAGTCACGGCAAGTGACAGGGACAGTCTCTGGGTAGAAGGGCAGGTAGTCACGGGAAGTGACAGGGACAGTCTCTGGGTAGAAGGGCAGGTAGTCACGGCAAGGGACAGGGACAGTCTCTGAGTAGAAGGACGGGTACTCACGGCAAGTGACAGGGACAGTTTCTGGGTAGAAGGACAGCAGGCAGGTGGCTGGTGAGCGCTCCCAGGTGAGCGGGCGAGAGTCTTTGGACAGGCAGGTGGTCACGGCAAGTGACGGCAGAGCCTCCAGGTAGGCTAGCAGACAGGTAGCAGGTGAGCGCTCCCAGGTGAGCGGGCAAGAGTCTCTGGACGGGCAGGTGGTCACGGCAAGTGACGGCAGAGCCTCCAGATAGGCTAGCAGGCAGGTAGCAGGTGAGCGCTCCCAGGTGAGCGGGCAAGAGTCTCTGGACAGGCAGGTGGTCACGGCAAGTGACGGCGGAGCCTCCAGGTAGGCTAGCATACAGGTAGCAGGTGAGCGCTCCCAGGTGAGCGGGCAAGAGTCTCTGGACGGGCAGGTGGTCACGGCAAGTGATGGCAGAGCCTCCAGGTAGGCTAGCAGGCAGGTATCTGGCAGGTGACTGGCAGGTAACTGGTAACGGGACCTGAGGGCTGAAGCAGAGTGAAGGCTTTGCAACAACATTGCTCGGGCACATCCATTTTGGAGGAGGTGCCTTATATATGGTGAGGTCCTCCGGCCATTGGCCGGGGACTCCTTAGGACGGCGCGCGCGGCCCCTTTAAGAGAGGGGGAGCGCGCGTGCGCCCTAAGCACCGTGGCCGGGAAGCAGCGCGCGCTGCCAGCAGAGCGGGAGGAGGACGCCGGGCACGGAGTGGAGAGGTGAGGGGAACAGCGTCCCTGCCTAGCAGGGACGCCGACGCTACACATACCTGACAGGAGCCCATGGATTTTGCTGCCGCTGCCTGGGGTGACGCCGGGTCGGTCCTCCACAGCGCGCACAGGAAGCAGTCCCAGGGCGATGACGTCATCGCCCTGAGACAGACTTCCTGCGCACGCGCCGGCAGTGTCGCGCTGTGCAGAGGAGGTAGAGAGGCACTGCGGCAGCAGGCAGAGCAGGGAGATCGCTCTCCCTGCTTTGCCGCTGCAGAGGGCCCATCACTAATCATATCGGCAGTGCTGCCGATATGATTAGCGAACCGGGGGGGGGCCCTCTGTTCTCTGTACAGGGCCCAGGGGGGTAGGGGCGGGGCTTGGGGCGGGGCCAACGGGACCCAGGGCCCACCAGGGGTTTTCCCGATCCTCCGGTGAGCCAGTCCGCCCCTGCCCTCTCCTACTTATGGGACAAAACTAAGAGACTTCCAGAAGAAATCACAGTTAAATCTGCAATTCTCTCTTGGAGATTACAACTAAAACTATCTCACAAAAGCTACCCCATGGTTTCTCCAACCTGGATAGTTGTAGATATTCTTGAACTGTTATCCTCAAGAATCAAACTAGATTCATGGAAGAAGTTAGGCATTAAATTTATCTCAGATATAATGGATGACAAGAAACAACTCATACCTTTTCAATCTCTTAGAGATAAATTCAAACTCAACATTCTAGAAGAAAAGACATGGAAGAAGATTCAAAACATCCTCAACTCTCACAACCTAAACTTTTTTCTCCCTCAAAATCTAGCTCAGATGTTCAAATACCCATAAACTCCCTCCCCTTTTCTGGAAAACTGGTCACATATATCAGAACTTCAACCAAGACGCTCACTTTCCACATACAGTACAACAAATATAGAAGCATGGAAAAAAGAATTAAGTATATATATTACGACCGATATTCTGCACAAAGTCTTCGAATCTATCTATACTGACATTCCCTGCTCATCCCTTGTAGAAACCCACTACAAGATCTACAGACGCTGGTATTTTACTCCGCTTAAACTTCATAAAATTCAGAACACTAACTCCCCCCTTTGCTAGAGGAATTGTAATGCTACTGGCAGTCTGACTCACATCTTTTGGAGCCGTAAAGCTCTCAAATCATACTGGTCTGGAATTGAATCCTTAATTAACAATATCACAGGTTTAAACATACATCTTTCACCAGAACTGGTGCTCCTACTTTTGGGCTTTGAAACCCTCCCATGCAGATACAGACCTATCATTACTCATATACTCCTTACAGCAAAAAGCAATATTGCCGCCCTTTGGAAAGACCCTCTTCCCCCAACTGTGGAAAAAAGTATAGAAAAATTAGCATGCCACAACACGTATGAATATACATACGCCCTTAGAAACAATCTTTTAAAAAAATACTTCAGAAAATGGGAGGATTGGAAGTCTATTATGATTCCAAAACATTCACCGTAGAGACCTTAGCGTTGTTTAAGACTATATTAGTCTTCTCAATCTAACTCGACTCATCATCCTCATTCATCTAATTGTATCTAACTTACAGGATAGTCATAGCGGGCATATCGTGTCTTAATATCACCATCCGATTTTCACTTCCCCCCTGTTTTCCTGAAACATTTCTGTGTACTTCAAAATATGTAAATAGTTATCTTTGTATACCTTGGTAACTTATGTTATGAACCAGGGGTCCTCAAACTACGGCCCGCGGGCCACATGCGGCCCGCGCAGGATTTTCATTCGGCCCGCCGAGCTGTGGGCAGAGGAGAGCTGTGCCAGCGCCCGCCCTTCCCCCCCGCTCGCTCAGGGCCTCGGCAGCCGGATACTTACCTCTCCCCGTGCCTCCGCAGATCCGCTGTCTTCCTGGTGCGCACTCCCTGTGACGTGTCAGGTCAGAGGGTGCGGTGACGTCTTTACACCGCGCCCTCCCCTGAGTCGCTACAGGCAGCGCAGAGCGGGGCGACACTGGAATATAGACCTGAGCAGCGGCAGCAGGTGAGGAGGAGGGAGGTGAGTATTGCATTTTTTTTTTAATGTATGGAGGCATGGGACATAATAATAGGGGTGACATCCTGCATGGGGCATTATATGGGGGGGGGTGACATGCTGCATGGGGCATTATATGGGGGGGTGACATCCTGAATGGGGCATTATAACGACAGGGGAGTGATATCTTGCATGGGCATTATATGGTGGGAGATAGGGACATCCTGCATGGGGCATTATATGGGGGGTGACATCCTGCATGGGGCATTATAAGGGGGGAACAGCCTGCATGGGGCATTATAAGGGGGAAATAGCCTGCCTATTGAGGACCTATGCTGCCTATTGGGGAAATTTACCTGCCCATTGAGGACCTATGCTGCCTATTGGGGACATTTACCTGCCCATTGAGGACCTATGCTGCCTATTGGGGACATTTACCTGCCTATTGGGGACATTTACATGCCTATTGGGGACCTATGCTGCCTATTGGGGATATTTACCTGCCTATTGGGGACATTTACCTCCCCATTGAGGACCTATGCTGCCTATTGGGGACATTTACCTGCCTATTGGGGACATTTACCTGCCCATTGAGGACCTATGCTGCCTATTGGGGACATTTACCTCCCCATTGAGGACCTATGCTGCCTATTGGGGACATTTACCTGCCTATTGGGGACATTTACCTGCCCATTGAGGACCTATGCTGCCTATTGGGGACATTTACCTCCCCATTGAGGACCTATGCTGCCTATTGGGGACATTTACCTGCCTATTGGGGTCATTTACCTGCCTATTGGGGACCTATGCTGCCTATTGGGGATATTTAGCTGCCTATTGGGGACATTTACCTCCCCATTGAGGACCTATGCTGCCTATTGGGGACATTTACCTGCCTATTGGGGACATTTACCTGCCTATTGAGGATATTTACCTGCCTATTGGGGACCTATGCTGCC
Organism: Phyllobates terribilis; assembly: GCF_046119375.1. Classification (NCBI taxonomy): domain Eukaryota; kingdom Metazoa; phylum Chordata; class Amphibia; order Anura; family Dendrobatidae; genus Phyllobates; species Phyllobates terribilis. The sequence goes on along the minus strand of NW_027362762.1, from coordinate 317,588,977 downwards.
TATTGGGGATATTTACCTGCCTATTGGGGACCTATGCTGCCTATTGGGGACATTTACCTGCCTATTGAAATACCGGTTTATCTAACTTTACTTGTTCTTCATTTTAAATATTGTATTTGTTCCTGTATTGTTTTTTTACGTCAAAATAAGATATGTGCAGTGTGCATAGGAATTTGTTCATAGTTTTTTAAAAAAAAACTATATTCCGGCCCTCCAATGGTCTGAGGGACAGTGAACTGGCCCCGTGTTTAAAAAGTTTGAGGACCCCTGTTATGAACGAATCAACCAAGTTACCCATCTATAAAATGCACCTATAAGGCTATGTGCCCACGATGCAGAAATGAAGCAAAAAATTTCTGCAGCATTTCTGCATCTCCCTGGCAGAAAAAACGCATGCAGATTGTGCATGCGTTTTTCCTGCAGAATACATGCGGATTCACATGCGTTAACGCATGTGTTTCCGCATGTGGACTGACAAGCACTTTCCAGGCGATAGCATCACTTGGAAAGTGCTTGACAACTAGGTCACACTATATAAATCCATGCAAAAGGCATGGATTTATATAGTGTGACCGTAAAAATAAAAAAATAAGCTATACTTACCCCCGATCCCCCGCCGCGTGTGCTGTCGCGCTCGTCCTGGCTTCTTCCAGGTTGCCGGCATCTCGCGAGACAGCTTGCGGTCACATCCTGCATGGGGCATTATATGGGGGGTGACATCCTGCATGGGGCATTATAAGGGGGAACAGCCTGCATGGGGCATTATAAGGGGGGAACAGCCTGCATGGGGCATTATAAGGGGGAAATAGCCTGCCTATTGAGGACCTATGCTGCCTATTGGGGAAATTTACCTGCCCATTGAGGACCTATGCTGCCTATTGGGGACATTTACCTGCCTATTGGGGACCTATGCTAGCCTATTGGGGATATTTACTTGCCTATTGGGGACATTTACCTCCCCATTGAGGACCTATGCTGCCTATTGGGGACATTTACCTGCCTATTGGGGACATTTACCTGCCTATTGGGGACATTTACCTGCCTATTGGGGATATTTACCTGCCTATTGGGGACCTATGCTGCCTATTGGGGACATTTACCTGCCCATTGAGGACCTATGCTGCCTATTGGGGACATTTACCTCCCCATTGAGGACCTATGCTGCCTATTGGGGACATTTACCTGCCTATTGGGGACATTTACCTGCCTATTGGGGACCTATGCTGCCTATTGGGGATATTTAGCTGCCTATTGGGGACATTTACCTCCCCATTGAGGACCTATGCTGCCTATTGGGGACATTTACCTGCCTATTGGGGATATTTACCTGCCTATTGGGGACCTATGCTGCCTATTGGGGATATTTACCTGCCTATTGGGGACCTATGCTGCCTATTGGGGACATTTACCTGCCTATTGAAATACCGGTTTATCTAACTTTACTTGTTCTTCATTTTAAATATTGTATTTGTTCCTGTATTGTTTTTTTTACGTCAAAATAAGATATGTGCAGTGTGCATAGGAATTTGTTCATAGTTTTTTAAAAAAAAACTATATTCCGGCCCTCCAATGGTCTGAGGGACAGTGAACTGGCCCCGTGTTTAAAAAGTTTGAGGACCCCTGTTATGAACGAATCAACCAAGTTACCCGTCTATAAAATGCACCTATAAGGCTACGTGCCCACGATGCAGAAATGAAGCAGAAAATTTCTGCAGCATTTCTGCATCTCCCTGGCAGAAAAAACGCATGCAGATTGTACATGCAGATTGTGCATGCGTTTTTCCTACAGAATACATGCGGATTCACATGCGTTAACGCATGTGTTTCCGCATGTGGACTGACAAGTACTTTCCAGGCGATAGCATCACTTGGAAAGTGCTTGACAACTAGGTCACACTATATAAATCCATGCAAAAGGCATGGATTTATATAGTGTGACCGTAAAAATAAAAAAATAAGCTATACTTACCCCCGATCCCCCGCCGCGTGTGCTGTCGCGCTCATCCTGGCTTCTTCCAGGTTGCCGGCATCTCGCGAGACAGCCTGCGGTCACATGACCGCGACGTCATCTCAGGTCCTGGAAGGAGAAGCGCTGCAGGGGCCGCCGCACAGGTGAATATAAACTTTATTTATTATTTTATTCTTTTTTTTACAAGTACAATGGTACCCAGGTCTGGATGAGAGTCTTCTCTCCTCCAGACCTGGGTACCATCCGCACATTGAACCGCATATAATCCGCTTGTACAAATGTACAGACACGGATTCTATGCGTCTCAATGCAAGTCAATGGCGGCGCTTCCGCAAAAATAATGAACATGCTGCGGATTTATTTGCGCTGCAGAAACGCTGCAGAAAAATCCACAGCATGTGCATTGACATTGCGGAATGCCATTGGGGACCATGGGGTGCGGATTACCAAGCGTTTTTGATGCGTTTCCGCTGCGGAAATTCCGCAGCATAAATGCATGAAAAACGCATCGTGTGCACGCAGCCTTAGATATAGCTTACGTATCTAAAGCTATGAATCATATCACCAACCGAATAATTTCAGGTTTACGACGATATTCACCTTGTTTACTTGTGTATCTCAATTTCACTATATATGTACTGTTTGTATGAAATCTATATTTTTTTCATTCTACTTGAAAATTTAATAAAAAAATATTTGAATACAAAAGTCTTATCTTTGACATAAAAACAAGGCTAAGCGACACAATTCGGCATGAGAAAACAATTGTGGCATGTTGCGAGTGCATCTGAGAATTGGATCGCACGCACCAATACAAGTCATGTTTGAGTGTGAAACATTGGACTGCACTTGGATGTCATCTGAGTGTAGTCCGATTACCGTGGATGCCGGCAATGGAGGAGATGGAGAAATTACTTCTGATAATGGACTCAAACTAACAGTGGCATTTGCGTAATTGTCCCCGATTTTCTCTCACGCTTGTGTGACCCCAGCCTCAATGCAGAGAGGCGCATACTTATCCATCATCATCAACTACCATCAATGAGGTGCCTGATTGGTTTCAAAATTATTCTGCAGCAGGACAACAACCCCAAACATACAACTAATGTTATCAACAAGTGTCTTCAGGGTAAATAAAAGCAAGTAGCCTGGAAGTAATGATATGGCCCCTACTGAGCCCTGATCTCATTATCACCAAGCCTGTCTGGTATTACATGAAATATGTGTAAAGGAAAAAATAGAGAAAATCTGTGCTGCTGGTAGATGGTAATAAATCCAGGTCCACACTAGGATAATGCACGATTTTTTTATTGTCTACGCGTTTTGAAGAACAATACTTCTTCTCAGATCCATGAACCTGCTGCAGCTAGGATTACATGCTCACTTAAATCTTGTGTTAACACAACATTATCAGGTTAGCATAACCTTTAATTATTTTATCTATTTTAACCGGATAAGACCCTATTGCGCTCTTCTTCTCCATCTTAGTTCTCCTGGTATTACATGGAGAGACAAAAGGATTTGAACAAACCAACAACTGTAGAACATCTGTGGTTAGTTGTCCAAGATGTTTGAAACAATTTGCCTGCTTAGTTCCCTCAAAAACTGTGTAAAATTTATGCTGTTTTGAAGGCAAAGGGTGGTCATACCAAATATTGTTAATTCACAAAAATGAAATATTACTACTATTTTTGAAGGCATTTTTGCTTTGCAGTTTTTTTCCATAACTGCCAAAACGTTTTGCACTGTACTGGACATCTGACAGGAGGCTCTGACGTGATATGAACAGAATCTTAATTGGATATGAATAGCGGTACCAGAGCGCCAATAACAGGGCAAAAATATTAAAAGGACTGATTTATTAATATACACACAACGCGTTTCGGTGGACACAGCCACCTTCATCAGGTGTGACAAGCAGCAAACAATTGATCCTTATATACATTTGACTAGGTATACAATTACTTAAAAGGGGCGGGGCCAGATACAGAGTAATACCTCTATATTAACCCCTTGAGTTCATATATGCTCAATAGAGTAAAAAGGATTGTTATAAAATAATGCCTAATGAAGCATATAGGGTTCTTATAAAAAGGATTCGCTGTAAAAAAACAACAACTTGTGAATCCTATAATCTTAATACTTCATAGGATATATTGTCATCTACCACCCTATATTTTAGATTATATAAAAAAATAATAATAATTTTTACATACAACATAAAACAATGCATAAATATAAAGTATAAAATTACAATCAGTTTCTATCATTATAATTAGGAAAAGTAGACGAAGAAAGGAAAGAGAAAAAAAAAAAAAAAAATTCCAAAAAAAATCCCCCCCCAAAAAAAAAAAAAAAAAAAAAAAAAATTTTCAAAAAAAACAAAAATAAAAAAAAAATAAAAAATTTTTCTTTAAATTTTTCTTTCCTTTTTCCTTCCCTCCTCCTCCCTTTCCTCCCCTCCTTCTCCCTTCTCTCTCTCTCCTCCCTCCTCCCCTCCCTCTCTCCTTTACCCTCTTCCCTCCTTCTCCTCCATATAAAAGATATATATAATAAATTTGCTAAAATATGAAAACAATTATTTAAAAAGTTGTCTTCTCTATATTAAGGTTCAAACCTTCAGGAGACAAGGTTCCCATTTTGAAAATCCAATAATTTTCACGTGTAATGAGACGATTTAGTCTATCAGGGTGTGTATCAACTATATGATCAATGATAGTTAGTTTTAGGTTATTAGGATTTTTTTGATGTTCTTTTAAGAAATGATTAGAAACACTATGTAGGGGAAAGCCGTTTCTAATATTTTGGCGATGTTTATTTAATCTGGAGTGCATTTCCTGGATAGTGCGGCCAATGTATTGCAGGCCGCAGGTGCACTGGAGCAGATAGATCACATATGAGGACTGACATGTAAGTCTAAAGCGAATGGGATATATCTCTCCAGTGACCGCAGAGACGAATGTTTTGGCTCCGTTATCAATGGATTGACAGCATAAGCATTTAGGGACATTACATTTATAACATCCATTATTGCTAATAGGAACTGAATGGTTCGGTCTTCTACCAATTGTTGTATTGCTAGGGGCTATATAGTTTCCTAGATTTTTACTCCTCCGATATATGACATGAGGAAATTCCGGTAAATGACCAGTTAATATTGGATCATTACTTAAAATGAACCAGTATTTTTTTAATAAACTGGATAACACTTGCGTAGGTTTACCATAGGTAGTAATCAGATTTAAACTGAAATCGCTGTATGGCTCTTGGCTGGTATTCTTGGATTTGTTGATACACAGGTTCTGTGATAGGGATCTAGTTTTGGAGAAAGCATCCTCTAATAATTTCCGGGGGTATCCCTTAGCTCTAAAACGTTTTTGTAAAACCTTAGATTCCAGAAAAAAATCCGAATCATGTGTACAATTTTTTCTGACACGCCAATATTGACCGTATGGAATATTTCTAATCCAGCTGGGTAGATGGCCACTGTCAAATTCAAGATAGCTATTTACATCCACTTCCTTAAAGTGGGTAGATGTGGATATTTTACCCGAATTGTCTATATTTATCTGAAGGTCAAGATATTGAATATTACTCTCAGATATGGTAGAGGTAAAGGAAAGACCCCAGTCGTTAGAGTTTAATTCATCAATAAATTTGGCAGCCTCCACAGTATTTCCCCTCCATATAATAAACAGATCGTCTATAAAGCGGCGGTACATAACGATGGGTTTATCGGCGCCGAGGGATTGCGCGATGTGGATAGACTCGAATGCCCCCATATATAGATTTGCATAACTGGGGGCAAACCTCGTCCCCATCGCGCAGCCCCTCAGCTGCCGATACATCACCCCCTCAAAAGAAAATACATTGTTCTCAAGAATGAAAGTTATACCCCTCAATAAAAAGTTTTTCTGAGGATCTTGTAAGTTAGGGTCCTCATCTAGGAATTTTTTAATTGCCTGTAAACCCAATACATGTGTGATATTGGAATAAAGAGAGCTTATATCGAGTGTAATAAGAAGACAGCCTGGAAGAGGGGGTAATTCTCTCAATAGTCTAATTAAATGTGTGGAATCCTTTAAATGAGAATCTAGGGATAAAACGTACTTCTGTAAAAAAAGATCAATATAGTGGGATAAGTTGGATGTGATAGAATTAATACCAGAAATAATAGGACGTCCAGGGGGATTAAATTTATCTTTATGAATTTTGGGTAAAAAATAAAAATAAGGGACTTTGAATTTTTTAATGTCTAAAAAGGATTTTTCTTTTTTATTGAGGAAGCCAGCTGTAGAGGCCCCTGCTACAAGTCCTTTTTTTGGAATTTTTTTTTTTTTTTTTTTTTTCTCTTTCCTTTCTTCGTCTACTTTTCCTAATTATAATGATAGAAACTGATTGTAATTTTATACTTTATATTTATGCATTGTTTTATGTTGTATGTAAAAATTATTATTATTTTTTTATATAATCTAAAATATAGGGTGGTAGATGACAATATATCCTATGAAGTATTAAGATTATAGGATTCACAAGTTGTTGTTTTTTTACAGCGAATCCTTTTTATAAGAACCCTATATGCTTCATTAGGCATTATTTTATAACAATCCTTTTTACTCTATTGAGCATATATGAACTCAAGGGGTTAATATAGAGGTATTACTCTGTATCTGGCCCCGCCCCTTTTAAGTAATTGTATACCTAGTCAAATGTATATAAGGATCAATTGTTTGCTGCTTGTCACACCTGATGAAGGTGGCTGTGTCCACCGAAACGCGTTGTGTGTATATTAATAAATCAGTCCTTTTAATATTTTTGCCCTGTTATTGGCGCTCTGGTACCGCTATCCATATTCACTGATTGTCCCTTTCCCCCTGTTGGGGTGCGGTAGAGCTGCCTTTAACTTATTGTTCTTTCACCTGTGGGAGGAATTTAATTAGAATCACTACCCTGGTTTTCCAAGCTGCGCTGCCCTAACCCCTCCGGAACGCTGCCGGGGGTGTTGGTGAAGCTGGGCGTCCATCTCGGCGTTACATGCAACTAACCTGACCACGTGATCCACCACCGAGAGATCAGGATCTGTGAACGCCGCTGGAAATAGATGACAGCCACCAACAGAGCGGAGCTTGTGGAGCTTTACACTGGGGTTGTGCAGAGGTGCACAACTTCATAAGGTTAGTAGCCATCCTCACACCCCTCTAACAATTGCAATACTGAGTCACCCATTGCGCCTTGTTCTCTCCTCTCTTTACATGAACAGAATCTTGTTATACAGAATTTTCCTCCAATAAAGAATAAGTGCTGTCCATGTGCAGTCTATTGTGGACACAAACAACAGACTGATCGAAATTATAATCTTCTGAACAGACCCTAAGAAGTACATATATAAATATACATAGTTTGTACATCTGTGGTCTATAGTGCATGTTACTACTTTGGACAGTTTATTATTGCTATATGGACACTAAACAATACTTTCTCAAACCCTCTGTAGAACAGTGTGAACATGCTCTCATATGTTGCATGTATACCAACTTATGCCCCAGCTCATTTCTTTCTTTAGCTTTTCTGTAGTTCTTTGTACTTTCTATAAACAGGGTTGTGGCTTCCTTTTTTAAGCTAGGGATTTAATTTGTTAGCTTCCCATGGTCAAGTGTATGACCAGTTGGACCCCGATCCTGCTGTGTCCCTATCTACATTGATGTCATCTAACGCCAGGTAAGGTTTTAATACTAGAGGATACGACTGTCCCGATTGGTGTACTCCTAGTCTCGGTGGGATGGCTTTTTTGATCAAAAGCAGTGTTTACTAAGTACCTAATCTTATTTATATGTACTATTACTATTTACTTACTTACAGCAGGGTATATGCTCATTTTGTTTCTATCTTAGGTTTTGTCTGTTAAATGGTTGCAGTGTGAACATACTCTTGTACTTTGCATGTATACCAACTTATGCTCAAGCTCATTTCTTTTATTTTGCTGTAGTTTTTTGCACTTTGTTGAAACAGGTTTGTGGCTTCCTTTTTTTAACTAGACATTTCATTTATATAGCTTCCCATGGCCAGGTGTCTGACCATTTGGACCCCAGTCATGCTCTGCCCCCATCCACATTGAAGTCATCTGACTCATGGTGAGGTTTTAATGCTAAAACAGGGATGTCAAACTCAAACACACAAAGGGCCAAAATGAAAAACTTGGGAAAAAGGTTCGGCCAACCAGTATACAGTATAATGGGCCCCATACAGTCCTCCATACAGAATAATGGGTCCCACATAGTCCTCCAAACAGTATAATGGCCCCACATAGCTTTTCATATAGCATAATGGGCCCCACAAAGTCCTCCATACAGAATAATGGCCCCACATAAGGGGTGATGGTTCTGGTGTCGCGGGCCAAATGTAATCGCCCACAGGTCAGAGTTTGACATGTATGTGCTAGAGGATAGGACTATCCCAATTTGGGTACACCTTGACACTCGTGGGAAGGATTTTATGCTTTTTTGATCAATATCAATGTTTACTAAGTACCCTATGCTATTTATATGTACTATTACCATTTACTTACCGTACTTACAGCAGGGTATATGCTCATTTTGTATCAATCTTAGGTTTTACCTACTAACTGGCCACAGTGTGAACATGCTCTTATACATTGCATGTGAACCAATTTATGCTCCTGCTCATTTCTTTGGTTTTCCTCTGTAGCTAATAAGCAGAGCACTTATGGACTTGGAAGCTGCAACTCTTTGTTGGAAATCCAAAACAGCACTAGATAAATATTGCTCCATTGGGTTAAAATAATTAGCAATGTAAAAATCATATACGAGGGTTAACACAGTATCACGATATATGATGTATTTAGTACCAAAACAATCAGAGCAATCTGGGACCTCAGCAGGACAAAATTTTTCCTACCTGTGGGAGTATAGGTTATTTAACGGGAAGCTGATATGTCCAGAAATGCTATTTTCCTGCTGATATTACTGAAAGTGTGGCTATACTGAGAAATTTTATTTTTAATTTCTCTGAAATATCTCTCTTTGAGTCCAAAGGCCCCATCACTGTGGTTAATAGCCTGCTCTGCACATACAAACAGTGGTGAAGGCTACCAATCAAAGTGCCAGAGAGTGATAACGGCCGCCTTCACTGTATAGAAAGCAGTAACGTAATTGCTACCCTACATCACCTTGTTCACTCAGAGAGTGCGTTTACAAGAACATTAAACCTTCATTTTCTCTGTGTAGCCATGCTGCAGATGGCTGCACAGAATTTAAGCACAATTTACCTGCAGGTTACCCTAATATCTGCAAGTAAATACAGTGGGTACGGAAAGTATTCAAACCCCTTTAAGTTTTTCATTGCAGCCATTTGGTAAATTCTAAAAAGTTATTTTTTTTCTCATTAAAGTATACTCTGCACCCCATCTTGACTTAAAAAAACAGAAATGTAAAAATTTTTGCAAATTTATTAAAAAAGAAAAACTGAAATATCACATGGTCATAAGTTTTCAGACCCTTTGCACAGACACTCATATTTAAGTCACATTTCAGTCCATTTCCTTGTGATCATCCTTGAGATGGTTCTACGTCTTCATTGGAGTCCAGCTGTGTTTAATTAAACTGATAGGACTTGATTTGGAAAGGCACACACCTGTCTATATAAGACCTCACAGCTCACAGTGCATGTCAGACCAAATGAGAATCATGAGCTCAAATGAACTGCCCAAGGAGCTCAGAGACAGAATTGTGGCAAGGCACAGATCTGGCCAAGGTTATAAAATAATTGCTACAATACTCAAGGTTCCTAAGAGCACAGTAGCCTCCATAATCCTTCAATGGATAAAGTTTGGGACCACAAGAAGTCTTCCTAGACCTGCCCGTCCAGCCAAACTAAGCAATTGACGCGCCCCCTGGGTCGTGGGGTACTCGGCAGCCGGGCCTATGGATGCCGGTATAGGGGATATCACGGTGGCTGGCCCGGTCCGTGGCCCAGGGCGGTCAGTAAAAGGGGGAATACACTGTGTGCAGAATTATTAGGCAAGTAGTATTTTAGAGGATTATTTTTATTATTGATCAACAACTATGTTCTCAATCAACCCAAAAGACTCATAAATATCCAAGCTTAATATTTTTGGAAGTTGGAGTGGGGTTTATTTTTACATTTGGCTATCTTAGGAGGATATCTGTTTGTGCAGGTAACTATTACTGTGCAGAATTATTAGGCAACTTAATAAAAAACAAATATAATCCCATCTCACTTGTTTATTTTCACCAGGTAAACCAATATCAGTGCACAAAATTTAGAAATAAACATTTCTGACATGCAAAAACAAAAAACCAAAAAATTAGTGATGAATATAGCCACCTTTCTTTATGATGACACTCAACAGCCTTCCATCCATAGATTCTGTCAGTTGCTTGATCTGTTTTCGATCGACATTGCATGCAGCAGTCACCATAGCCTCCCAGACACTGTTCCGAGAGGTGTACTGTTTTCCCTCCCTGTAGATCTCACATTTTATTATGGACCACAGGTTCTCTATGGGGTTCAGATCAGGTGAGCAAAGGCGCCATGTCATTATTTTTTCTTCTTTTAGACATTTACTGGCCAGCCACACTGTGGAGTAGTTGGATGCATGTAATGGAGCATTGTCCGGCATGAAAATCATGTTTTTCTTGAACGATACCGACTTCTTCCTGTACCACTGCTTGAAGAAGTTGTCTTCCAGAAACTGGCAGTAGGTCTGGGAGTTGAGCTTCACTCCATCCTCAACCCGAAAAGGTCCCACAAGTTCATCTTTGATGATACCAGCCCATACCAGTACCCCACCTCCACCTTTCTGGCGTCTGAGTCGGAGTGGAGCTCTTTGCCCTTTACTGATCCAGCCTCTAGCCCATCCATCTGGCCCATCAAGAGTCACTCTCATTTCATCAGTCCATAAAACCTTTGAAAAATCAGTCTAAAGATATTTCTTGACCCATTCTTGACGTTTTATCTTATGTTTCTTGTTCAAAGGTGGTCGTTTTTCAGCCTTCCTTACCTTGGCAATGTCCCTGAGTATCGCACATCTTGTGCTTTTTGATACTCCAGTAACGTTGCGGCTCTGAAATATGGCAAAACTAGTGGCGAATGGCATCTTGGCAGCTTCACGCTTGATTTTCCTCAATTTATGGGCAGTTATTTTGCACCTTTTTTGGCCAACACGCTTTTCAGAGCCCGTCAAAACTCTCTTCTGACCCATTTTGCCAAAAGAAAGGAAGTTGCCTAATAATTAAGCACACCTTATATAGGGTGTTGATGTCATTAGTCAACACCCCTCCTCATTACAGAGATGCACATCACCAGATTTACTTAATTGGTAGTTGGTTCTCAAGCCTATGCAGCTTGGAGTAGGACAACATGTATAAAAAGTATCAAAGTGATCAAAATACGCATTTGCCTAATAATTCTGCACGCGGTGTATATAGGGGATTTGGAAAGTTTGTGACGCCACCTGTGGAATGCGGCTAAGGGGTGCCGCCGCTGCGGAGCAGTCCTCTGAGGCAGATGGTAGGGCAGCTTGTGATGGAATGGCTCCCCACAGGTGGAGCGGACCTCAGGGCAGCGTGTGGTGTAATGGATGGTGGTGCAGGGGAGAGACGGCAGGACGGTCCCGGAGGAAAGACGGACACTCACACGGGAATAAGCTTCAGTACCTTTACTGGTGATGCTGCAGGCATGGTCCAGGGTACTCCAGGTGAAGGGCGCACTTCTGTACTCTCCCCAGTGAGCGGGTATAGGGCCTCCTGATCCGTTGCTTTATTCCCTCAGCTTCTGACATGCCTGGAGCTAGGCCTAGCTTGGTTACTGTCTCTCTTTGCACATGCTGACCTGGTGGTAGGGCCTTCACTTTGGAAATCACTCTCCCTGGACGCTGGGACGTCCGTGACTCCTAGCCCTGGTACTGTAATCAGCGTTTGGTGAACCTGGGATCTGTAGTCCTCCAGGGGTTCCGGTGGTTCCTACTGGGTATAAGGAGTCCCTGTAGGCACGGACCCGGAGTCCGGTATATATATCGGGTTGAGACTGGTATGCTCATCTGCCCCCCTTGCTACTTCTTCCCTCTCCTCTCGCCTTCGGCCCACTCAAGGCCCTCACTAGGCTTTCACACCTGCTGTAGGCCTTGGCTCGCCTAAGCACTGCAGCCAGCTTGCTGCTTTTCACTGCTCTCTGAGCATCAGCACACTCTCTGCTCAACTCAGAGCTGTGTTCCTTTCTGTCTCTGAACACTCACTGCACTAGACTGAGCTGCCTGGCTCCACCCTCCCTATATATATCCCTAACGGGCTCCCTCTGCTGGTCTGAGGTGGTTGGGTGGAGGTGTGTGAATGTGTGAGGGCCTCTTGTGGAGAAGTCCATCCATGCACTCTTCTGGGTTCTGTGGCACCAATGCGTAGCAGGGCGCCACACAATCATGGGAGAAGAGCCTTGGTGAGAGAGGTAAAGAAGAACCCCAAGATCAGTGTGGCTGAGCTCCAGAGATGGAGTAGGGAGATGGGAGAAAGTTCCACAAAGTCAACTATCACTGCAGCCCTCCACCAGTCGGGCCTTTATGGCCTTGTTCACTCCATGCCTAGAAGACTTAATGCTCTCCTTAAAAAACATAGAGGTCATACAAAATACTAGATGTAGTAGTTTTGATGTGGGGTGTATTCATTTATGCAGCAATTAATTTGAGCAAAACTGAAGATTTTGTAATGAAAATTATATTATTAACCTTACTTTCATGTTATCGGTTAAAAAAATATTCTATGAAACTCATTCTTGTCAAAATTACGGAAATTGCTCTTCTGTTCTGTGGCATATTGATTAAAATCTATCTTGCATTTCATACTTATGATGAGAACTGTATACATATGAGACAGTAGAACAGGGCACAAGCTGAGCTTGACTTCCATCAAAAACTGTTCAATTATTGGTTAAGGAGTGACTCAAAATTTCAGCATCAGAGACTGAGTAACTGGGAGTGGACCAATGTCTCCTGTTCCACTAGCCAAGACAAGTGCCTGGAGAGTACTAGCATGGTGTCCTCTACGGTCATTGGTTGCTGATTAAGTTAATGACAGACCGCCAAGCATAGCGCCTAACATTATAAACACTAAGCTTCTGCCCCTTTAGAGTAAAATATTTGTTTTGCTTGTGTATTGCTGCGCCATTACTCCATTACTAAACCTACTCAGATCTCACTCTGAGATCAGATTTTCTTGCATGAATGCTATCCGTAATTTTTTCAAGGAGCATGCGTACCAATGATAGTCCATGGGGTAGTTCACATTTCCGATTTGTTTCTTGGACAAAGTGGTTCACACAAAAGCACGAGTTTTGTCTGATTTTGATCTGAATCTCAGATCAAACTCACCAAAGCAAAGACTATGGGTCCACGAAAAAATCGAACAGCTAACCATGTGATGTCCGTTTTTCACAGCCTGTTTGAAATGGGAAGCTTGAGAAACCTTTGTCTTTCTTTTTCTGAGAAAAACCGATGATACTCTGTCCAAACTCTGACACACTGACCAAAGTCTGACAACACACTGTGTTTTTCACCAATTTTACAGCTATTCTATGTAGATCATACTTTACTGTCCTTGTAGCTGTCTAATCAAATGGAGTTTACCAGGATTCCCTTGTGTTTCTAATCCACTAACAATCTAGGTACAAATTTTCATGTCTGGTTTTAACGTTTTGCCGAGTATAATTTTCGGGAAATTGCTAAATCCAAATCCAAGCGAGTTACTTTTAAATTACATTTTTAAATAGCATATTGTTACTGAAAATTGATTATTTCATTTTTGCAAAAGCCAATGTGACCGCTTATGTAGTATATAAACGTGGATTTATTGCACGCTCATAATGTTAATTTATGAAAGCAAAAACAGAAAACATCTGTCGTAATATTTTCTTTAGCTGTTTCATTTAGCCACTTAATGTACATTTTACATTCTAGCAGAGGTACTACCCTTCTTATTCATTCACTTAAGAGCTTGTGCACATGACTGTATTTTCGGTCCCAGTTTGATCCGACAAAACATCAGATCGCACTCGGATTAATGTGATTCTGTGGGGCCGTACACATGTCCGATATTTTAATCGGACCGAGTGCTGCTTCGACTTTTTGTTTAGAGAATTCTTGGCAATTCTTTTGTTATGATTTTCTTGCACCCATCCTTGAAGACCATGCTGCTTGATTTTCTGCTACAATATATTTATGTACATACTGTATATATATATATACAGATAGATACATCTATCTACCTATCCTAATTTCCAAATTTTTTCACATTACACACACAAACCAAACTTAAATGTATGTTATTGTTATCTGATCTACCAATGCAAAGTAGCAAGTATTTGTGAAGTGTAAAGGAAATGATTAGTGTTGAGCGAACATGCTCGACACTGCTCGGTACTCACCCGAGCATCACGCTACTTGGGATGTTCGACGAGCACCGAGCATTTCCGGGTTACTCGGGCGGGAGCTCGGGTCTCCGTCCTGCATGTTTGGCGCTCTTTACAGAGCCAATGAACATGCAGGGATTGCCAGCCAGTCACTGTAATGCTGCAGCCATGTTGGTTGTGGGCATTACAGTGATTGGCTGGCCGCACAGCGTCACCTCGAGTATTTAAAACGGGGCGCCGCCATCTTGGACACAGTCGCTCCGGATTAGACAGTGTAGGGACAGCGCTGCTGATTTAGGGAGAGATATAAACTGCAAAATAGTTAGTGTATGGTCTGTAAAGGCTGCCAGAACAAACAAACAGTCCTTTTCAGGACTAATATCCATCCCAGATACCAGGCAGGCAGGCTGTATAGGAGACACAGTGGTTATACCAGCAAACGCTGCATTACAGTCCTGTGTGCTCCTGTTGCTGAAATTGCTGGACTTAGCACCAGGTGTCGGGGGCCAGGAAAAATCCTTTTTTTTTCATCTAAATCCTCCTTTTTTTTTCCTCCTTCACACTGTACAAATACCCGTCTTATTAACCTTTTGGTGTGTCCCCCCCCCCCCCAAAAAAAAAAGCGTGTCTCTCATTTTTCAGACACAAATATAACTGTTGAAAATAGTCTGGTGTAGGCTAGAGAAACAGAAGTGTTGTTTTGCACTTCCACGGTTCAAACCTCTATATTATCCATTTTGGGCCATTTGTATCTAAAAAAAAAAACAGTTTGAGTGTGTCGCTCACTGTTCAGCCACAAATATCTCTATTTAAAAAAGTGTGGTATACCCCAGTAAACAATAACTGTGGTTTTGCCATCCCACGGTAAAAAAATCTCTATTATTCAGCTTTTGATAGTTTTTTCCGTAAAGAAAAACAGTAGTGTCTCCTGACTGTTGTGACACAAAAATATATCTGTTGAAAATAGTCTTGTGTAGGCCCGACATCCCAGTGTGGTTTCGCAGTTCCATGGGTCAAATCGCTGTACTATCCAGTTTTGGGCCTTTGGTATCTAAAAAAAAAAGCAGTTTGAGTGTGTCGCTCACTGTTCAGCCGCAAATATCTCTATTTAAAAAAGTGTGGTATACCCCAGTAAACAATAACTGTGGTTTTGCCATCCCACGGTAAAAAATCTCTATTATTCAGCTTTTGGTAGTTTTTTCCGTAAAGAAAAACAGTAGTGTCTCCTGACTGTTGTGACACAAAAATATATCTGTTGAAAATAGTCTTGTGTAGGCCCGACATCCCAGTGTGGTTTCGCAGTTCCACGGGTCAAATCGCTGTACTATCCAGATTTGGGCCTTTGGTATCTAAAAAAAAAAGCAGTTTGAGTGTGTCGCTCACTGTTCAGCCGCAAATATCTCTATTTAAAAAAGTGTGGTATACCCCAGTAAACAATAACTGTGGTTTTGCCATCCCACGGTAAAAAAATCTCTATTATTCAGGTTTTGGTAGTTTTTTCCGTAAAGAAAAACAGTAGTGTCTCCTGACTGTTGTGACACAAAAATATATCTGTTGAAAATAGTCTTGTGTAGGCCCGACATCCCAGTGTGGTTTTGCAGTTCCACGGGTCAAATCGCTGTACTATCCAGTTTTGGGCCTTTGATATCTAAAAAAAAAGCAGTTTGAGTGTGTCGCTCACTGTTCAGCCGCAAATATCTCTATTTAAAAAAGTGTGGTATACCCCAGTAAACAATAACTGTGGTTTTGCCATCCCACGATAAAAAATCTCTATTATTCAGCTTTTGGTAGTTTTTTCCGTAAAGAAAAACAGTAGTGTCTCCTGACTGTTGTGACACTAAAATATATCTGTGGAAAATAGTCTTGTGTAGGCCCGACATCCCAGTGTGGTTTCGCAGTTCCATGGGTCAAATCGCTGTACTATCCAGTTTTGGGCCTTTGGTATCTAAAAAAAACCAGTTTGAGTGTGTCGCTCACTGTTCAGCCGCAAATATCTCTATTTAAAAAAGTGTGGTATACCCCAGTAAACAATAACTGTGGTTTTGCCATCCCACGGTAAAAAATCTCTATTATTCAGCTTTTGGTAGTTTTTTCCGTAAAGAAAAATAGTAGTGTCTCCTGACTGTTGTGACACAAAAATATATCTGTTGAAAATAGTCTTGTGTAGGCCCGACATCCCAGTGTGGTTTCGCAGTTCCACAGGTCAAATCGCTGTACTATCCAGTTTTGGGCCTTTGGTATCTAAAAAAAAGCAGTTTGAGTGTGTCGCTCACTGTTCAGCCGCAAATATCTCTATTTAAAAAAGTGTGGTATACCCCAGTAAACAATAACTGTGGTTTTCCTCTTCCACTGTTCTAATCTACTCTTTATTACCCTTTTTCCATTGATAGTGCAAGTGTAAGCTATTTTACTTCATTTACAATGGGCAAGGAGCGTGGCAAGGGACGTGGAAGTGGACGTTCTGGTGATGGTTCGTGCAGAGGACGGGGCCGTGGCCAAGGTGAAAATGTGCCACAACCAACAGCCACATCTTCTCGCTCCCACTTCTTGACCGAATTACTAGGGAAGCACAGAACAACACCAGTATTGAGAACTGATCAGTGTGAACAGGTTATTAATTGGATAGCAGATAATACTTCCAGTTATCTGGGCATCACCACCTCCGGTCTGTCTTCCACACGGTCAACTCTTAGTAGCCGTGAGTCTCGACCGCATACTCCTCCTCACCCTGACGCTCCTTCCTCCCACCATGCCGAGTGTCGTCAGACAGCAAGTGATCCCACACTTGGACACTTTGAAGAGTTGTTCACTGGTCCATTTCCATATTTGGGCCCCTCGCCTGATACGCTTGAAGTGGTGGAAGAGGAGATCCCATGTTGCGATGTCCAAATATTTGAACAGCCACGGCCACAGGAAGTCGACGTTGGCAATCTGTCACAAGAGGTGGACGATGACGAGACACAATTGCCAGGAAGTGAGGAGGAGGATCGTGGTGCGCAAGTGGAAGAGGAGGAGGTGGTGGATGATCTAGTAACTGACCCAACGTGGAAGGAGGACATGCAGAGTGAGGCCAGCAGCACACAGGGGGAGGGAGGCAGAGTACCCCAACAGGCAGGAAGAAGCAGTGTGGTGGCAGCAGACAGAAGGCAGGCAACTGTTCCCCGCAACACCAACACGAGGGACGTTGCCAGTACAAGCTGTAGGTCTTCCAGAGTCTGGAATTTTTTTAAAGACTCTGCTGATAACCCCAAAAAGGCCATATGTTCCACCTGCCATGCCAGCATCAGCAGGGGTGACAAAACTACCAGCCTGACCACCACCAGCATGATCAGGCACATGGCAGCAAAGCACCCGACTTTGTGGAGCAAAACCCAGGGTCCACGACCAGTGTCAGCGGGTGTCACCACTGCTTCTTCCACTGTTGTGCGTGCAATAGAACCCCCTGTTGTGTGTGCAAGGCAATCCCCTGTCCATACTGAATGTAAAGATGCCCCCTCCTCTCAGTCTTCACTTGTTATTGCAGTTTCTCAAGAAACAGCATCAACGACCACATCCACGTCCCACCGCAGCGTTCAATTGTCCATATCCCAGACCTTTGAACGAAAGCGGAAATTCGCAGCTAACGCCCCACAGGCCACAGTCCTAAATTCGCACATTTCACGACTGCTTGCATTGGAAATGCTGCCTTTTAAGCTGGTGGAGACGGAATCCTTCCTCAATCTTATGGCGGTGGCCGTCCCTCGGTACTCGGTCCCCAGCCGACACTATTTTGCCCGGTGTGCCATCCCCGCACTACACAAGCACGTGTCCCAAAGCATCTGCCATGCCCTCAACAACGCAGTTACTGGGAGAGTCTACCTGACAACGGACACGTGGACAAGTGCTTGTGGCCAGGGACGGTACATCTCTCTGACGGCACACTGGGTAAACATAGTGGAAGCCGGGACCCAGTCGGACCTTGGGACGGAACACATCCTCCCCACACCGAGGATTGAGGGCCCTATGTCAGTCAGAGTTGCCCCCACAGTGTACAGCTCCTGCGCATCCTCCTCCTCCTCCTCCTCCTCATGTTCAGCCTCCATCTCAGATATCACCACATCAGTTACAAGCTGGAAGCATTGCAGTACTGCCTCCGCCAAGCGGCAACAGGCTGTGCTGAAACTCATAAGCTTAGGTGATAAACCTCACACTGCTTGTGAGTTGTGGACAGCTGTGAAAGAGCAGGCAGATCTGTGGCTGAGACCGCTGAACCTACATCCCGGCATGGTCGTGTGTGACAATGGCCGTAACCTGGTGGCGGCTCTGAGGCGAGGTGAGATCACACACGTACCATGCCTGGCTCATGTGCTTAACCTCGTGGTTCAGCGGTTTCTTAAATTGTACCCCGAGTTGCCAGATCTGCTCGTGAAAGTACGCCGCCTGTCAGCTCATTTTCGCAAGTCGGCTACAGCTTCCGCCGCCCTTGCTGTGTTGCAGCAGCGTTTGCAGCTTCCGGCACACCGACTGGTGTGTGATGTCCCCACACGTTGGAACTCTACCCTCCACATGTTGCAAAGGATTTGTGAGCAGAAGAGAGCAGTTGTGGAGTACCAGCTGCAACAAGGCCGTCGATATTCAGGTCAGACTCCACACATAAGACCTCAGGAGTGGACCTGGATGTCTGACATATGTACCATCCTGACAAACTTTGAGGAGGCCACCAAGATGCTGAGTGGCGATGATGCCATCATTAGTGTCAGCATCCCACTTGTCTGTCTTTTGCAACGCTCTCTGCAGAGAATTAAAGAGGAGGCATTGCAGCCAGAGTATGATGAGATGGATCAAGAAGCCGTAGCGGGCGATTACACACAGCCCAGCCTCATCTCATCCCAACGTGCATTGGGGGACAATGAGGGAGAGGAGGAGGAGGAGGAGGAAGAACAGGAGCTGCTATCATGCGTAGACGGTAGTACCTGTACAAGTGTCATACCGTCGGTTCAGCGTGGGTGGCCTGAGGACAGGGGGGAGGAGGAAGAGGAGGAGGAGGAGAGCATGGTCAGTCGTCATCTTGGTGAGGACACGGAAATCTTGCCCATTACCAGTCTGGCACGCATGGCTGACTTTATGTTACGCTGCCTTAACCGTGACCCTCGCGTTGTCAAAATGTTGGGTGACAGTCATTACTGGTTGGTGACACTTGTAGACCCCCGCTACAAGGAGAACTTTCACTCTCTTATTCCTGAGGTGGAGAGGTCTACAAAAATGGGGCAATACCAGAAGGCCCTTGCTGCAGAACTCTTAAAAAAATTCCCATCTGAACACGCTAGAGGCAGAGGTCACAGTTCGTTGCCCAACCAAGGCGTACAGGCGAGAGAGATGCAACTCCAATCCAGCAGAGGCAGAGGAACACTGTCAGCGTTCTGGGACAGTTTTCTGACACCCGCCCAGCTTACAGGCCTTGAGGCGCGGGGTACTCTCACAAGGAGTGGAAAGTTTCAAAAGATGGTGAGGGAGTACCTTGCCGATCGTACCAGCGTCCTCCGTGATTCCTCTGTGCCTTTTAATTATTGGGTATTCAAGCTGGACACTTGGAATGAACTCGCTCTGTACGCCTTGGAGGTCCTGGCCTGCCCTGCCGCTTGCGTGTTATCGGAGCGTGTTTTTAGTGCCGCTGGGGGAATTATAACTGATAAGCGCACTCGCCTGTCAACTGACAATGCTGACAAGCTGACCCTTATCAAAATGAACAAGGGCTGGATTGGGCCAGACTTCTCATAACCACCAAATGACAGCAGAGTAACATAAAGTCAAATCCACTGTGTTATTTCGGGAGGTGCATTCACATGCACCACTTCACACCCACACATGGGTATACGCTTCCTCGTTTCGGCTGTTTAATCTTCTTCTTATTCTCAGCCTCCACCACCACTATACCACCAGGGTGCCAGCATTGCAAGTTCCTCCGTCCTTATTTTTGGCAGCTTTTGCTTGCAAGGCATAAGCAAATACTATGGGACACCCACTCCCCAATAATGGGACTTATGTTTGTAATATGCTGTACTGCATGACTCTTGTAAGGGGCATTGCAAGTTGCTCCGTCCTAATTTTTGGCAGCTTTTGCTGGGAAAGCATAAGCAAATACTATGGGACACCCACTCCCCAATAATGGGACTTATGTTTGTAATATGCTGTACTGCATGGCTCTTGTAAGGGGCATTGCAAGTTGCTCCGTCCTAATTTTTGGCAGCTTTTGCTTGGAAAGCATAAGCAAATACTATGGGACACCCACTCCCCAATAATGGGACTTATGTTTGTAATATGCTGTACTGCATGGCTCTTGTAAGGGGCATTGCAAGTTGCTCCGTCCTAATTTTTGGCAGCTTTTGCTGGGAAAGCATAAGCAAATACTATGGGACACCCACTCCCCAATAATGGGACTTATGCTTGTAATATGCTGTACTGCATGGCTCTTGCAAGGGGCATTGCAAGTTGCTCCGTCCTAATTTTTGGCAGCTTTTGCTGGGAAAGCATAAGCAAATACTATGGGACACCCACTCCCCAATAATAGGACTTATGTTTGTAATATGCTGTACTGCATGGCTCTTGTAAGGGGCATTGCAAGTTGCTCCGTCCTAATTTTTGGCAGCTTTTGCTGGGAAAGCATAAGCAAATACTATGGGACACCCACTCCCCAATAATGGGACTTATGTTTGTAATATGCTGTACTGCATGGCTCTTGTAAGGGGCATTGCAAGTTGCTCCGTCCTAATTTTTGGCAGCTTTTGCTGGGAAAGCATAAGCAAATACTATGGGACACCCACTCCCCAATAATGGGACTTATGTTTGTAATATGCTGTACTGCATGGCTCTTGTAAGGGGCATTGCAAGTTGCTCCGTCCTAATTTTTGGCAGCTTTTGCTGGGAAAGCATAAGCAAATACTATGGGACACCCACTCCCCAATAATGGGACTTATGTTTGTAATATGCTGTACTGCATGGCTCTTGTAAGGGGCATTGCAAGTTGCTCCGTCCTAATCTTTGGCAGCTTTTGCTTGGAAAGCATAAGCAAATACCATGGGACACCCACTCCCCAATAATGGGACTTATGTTTGTAATATGCTGTACTGCATGTGACGCGCCCCCTGGGCCGTGTGTACACGTGTGTGGGATACCCGGTGCCGGGTCTCTGGGGTCTGTAGTCTCCGTGGCGGTGACCCGGTCCCGTGCCTCAGGCTGGTCAAACCAGTGGCAGTCTTTCTTAGGTTTTGAGGTTAATTGTCCAACTGCGCCACCCATGGATTGCGGTCAGGGAGTACCACCGCTGCGAGGCAGACCGCTGAGGCTGGTGTTGTGTGCGCTGCATAGAATGGGATAACTCCCCTCGGGAGGAGTATAGCCTCAGGGCAGTGAGTGTGGATGATGGGGGTGATGGTGCACGAGCGCAGCAGGAACGACTGAGAGTCTTTGCAGTGCAGTTCAGGGTCTTTACTGATGATTATAAGGTAGACCCTCCCGGGAGTACTGGCTAGCATAAGAGGCCTGGTCAGTCTGTGAGCAAGCAGGAGTTCCCCTGGCCAGGTGGAGTTGTAGGCCTCCCCGTCTGTCTGCACTCTTCCTGGCTACCTTGCTGTAAGCGGGTAGAAGTAGCCCACGTCCCTGAGTGTACCGTGTAGTGCTCACCCCTATGGCTGGTGACTTGGGGCCTTCTGTTAGCCTCCGCTCCACGACGGCGGTGCAGGTCCCTTGCTTGTGACTGAGCCTCCGGGCTTCTATGGCCAGAGGACCTGAAATCCCCTGCCGGCTGGTTTCTGCTGCTGGATATATAAGTCCTCACAGCTTCGGACTCCTGTGTCCGGTTCCTATTGTCTTCTGCCAGGGCGAGCTCTGCTCAGCTTCCAGCCCCTGGTCTTTAGCTCCTAGCTCCTACAGAGCTCCTTGCTGTTACTTTCCCTTGCTCTCACTCTGACTCTGACTGTTCTTTGACTCACTCAACCCCGCCCTAGATCCAGTTTATAAGGGCAGAATTCTCCCCTCCCAGGATTGGGGCAGGAGGATGTTGCATGTTTAAGGGATCCTGACCAGGAAACCTCCCACTTGCTCTCCGACGTAATATCTCTATTACTGTGGTGACCAGACCCCTGGGGTGCCACACATGGCTCTTGTAAGGGGCATTGCAGTTCCTCATAATTTTTGGAAAGCCTTCCATTCACTGCTTAGGCCAACAGTGCACGGGAGACTCAGTTGCTATAAATGGAAAAAAAGGTTTAGTTAACGCCCTCTGACCTCCATGTCATTTCCAAGGGGCATTGGAGTGGCTCGAAATTTTTGGTAGGCATTGCACTCACTGTATGCTCTATAACTGTGTAGCCGAACCGCTCCTTTTGTTACAGAAACATATCCTACAAGACATATCTGGTTGACTGGCCTGATATTGATGTGAATGGTCCCTGTTCCTCCTGCTCTTTCTCCTTTGCCACTACCTCATCCATCATTTATCACCTGAAGCTTTGTTTTAACGGGAGTCATAGAACTTGGATAGTAGCAGGAAAACATCCAGCAATCCTCGGAGGAGGTAGGATATGCGCCAAAACGCTGACCACCTCAGGCCTAGCCGCTACTACATACATGCGCTTGCATTACAACAAAACAAAGCAGATGCTAACTTCTATCATCCTCATCATGCTCCTCACCTTGGCACTCTCAACTCCCCTGATGGAGAAGCCAGGGCCCACCGGAGGAGTCTGATAGTCCGGTGGGCTCGGCCAATGCTGCCCTAAAGCAGGCCAGGCTAAGAAAAGTGTGGGAAAGGTTACCGGGACAAATAGGGGTGGCTGGGGACCGAGTATGGACACCCGGCCACCCCCTGGAGGCTGGGGAGCAAGCGGGGACACCCGGCCTCCAGGCGGCTGGGGACTGAGTATGGATACCAGGCCGCCGACAAAGCCATGGCGTAGTGGCCAGATTCCGCCTCCACATGCCTAAAAGGCCCAATTTAAAGTGCAAGCAAGCAAGCAGTATGGTATTGCAGCCTGGGGGTGGGTGGGTGGCAGGCTGCATACTTGCGCTTGCATTGCAAGGAATGGGAGAGGTACAATTGAACACTGCCCTGGGACAAGGACTTGAATGGGGATAGTTGCAAGTCTGCAACGACAGGTGCAAGGTGGGAGGCATCTTCGCATGTACCATGAACAGGGGTTTGGCATGCACACACTACAGCGGAATAGGCTCTCCTTCCCACTAAATGCACTGGGGAGGGCACAGGTAATGTTTTGGTATACGCGCTTAATCTTATGTATAAGGCACACCAGGACAAATATGGGCGGCTGGGGACTGAGTATGGATACCTCGCTGCCGAAGCAGCCATGAGGTAGTGGCCAGCTTCGGCCTCCTCCAAACTAAAAGGCCCCATTTCAAGTGCAAGCTAGCAGTATGGAATTGCAGTCTGGGGGTGGGTGGGTGGCAGGCTGCACACTTACACTTGCATTAAAAGAAAACATAGCAGATACTAACTTCTGTCATCATCATCATGCTCCTCACCTTGGCACTCTCAACTCCACCGATGGAGAAGTCAGGGCCCACCGGAGGAGTCTGGTTCTCTGGTGGGTTCGTCCAATGCTACCTAAAGCAGGCCGGGCAAAGAAAAGTGTGTGGGGGGATGTTCCAAGGAGAAATAGGGGTGGCTGGGGACCGTTTATGGACACCCGGCTGCCCCCAGGCGGCTGGGGACCATGTGTGGACACCCGGCCGCGGGGCGGCTGGGGACCGAGTATGGACACCCGGCCGCCGGGCGGCTGGGGACTGAGTATGGATTCCAGGCCGCCAACACAGCCATGACGTGGTGGCCAGATTCCGCCTCCACATGCCTAAAAGGCCCAATTTCAAGTTCAAGCAAGCAAGCAGTATGGTATTGCAGCCTGGGGGTGGGTGGGTGGCAGGCTTCATACTTGAGCTTGTATTGCAAGGAATGGGGGAGGTACAATTGAACACTGCCCTGGGACTAGAACTTGCATGGGGATAGTTGCAAGTCTGCATCTTCTGATGCGGTAAGGATCACTTATGATGGGCACACTTTTAGACAGTGACCTGGGAGTCAGAGATGCTTAAAGGGGTCTTCCCCATGCTGTTCCCTTGTCTTTTCAGCACTTTATGCATGTGTCACACAGCACATGGCCAGATAAGGTTGTAAAATGTTAAAATGACATTTCACGGTGAATGCATTTGTCATAGTTGAAAGCAATACAAAAGTGCAAAAACGCATAAAAAATGCTACTTGTGAACATAGCCGAAGGTGTGGAGGCGTATTTTTGTTTTTGGTCATTTATTTTAACTTATACACAAGTCTTTACCCTGGAAAGGATGTTCCTTAACATATTTCACAGGAAAAAAGTTTCACTTTCGTTTTTGAATGTTTTATTGTGAGCCAGTAAAAGTGGCTTAATACCTCTGACCAAGTTGTTAACAGCAGTGACCTGGGGGTCAGAAATGCTTCCTGGGGCGATCCCCATGCTGTCCCCATGTCATTTGAGCACTGTCACTATCATTTTGGGCACTTGTTAGGCTTTTAAAAGACTGCCGGGGGTGCCACCGCAAAAATGCTCGAGTCTCCCATAGACTAACATTGGGCTCGTTGCTCGGGTCGAGCACCCGAGTATCACGGCGAGCTCGGCCCGAGCTTCGAGCACCCATGGTTTTCTGAATATTTAAAAAATAATATGAAAATTGCGATGTGCATTTGTATTCCGCCCCTGTAGTCTAATACCCCTAAATAAAATCACGAGTGACCAATTGCCTGCAGAATTCACATAATTAGTAAATTGAGTCCACCTCTGTCTAATTTATTATCAGTATAACTAGAGCTGTTCACTAAAGGCCTCTAAGATTTGTTTGGCAACATTAGGGTTCAAACAGCATCATCAAAACCAAGGAACACACCAGAAAGGTCAGGGATAATGGTGTGAAGACCAGTAAAGCAGTATTAGGTTATAAAAAAAAAATTGCCAAAGCTCTGAACATCTCAAAGAGCACTGTTTAATCCATCATCCAAAAATGGAAGGGGTATGGCAGAACTGCAAACCTACCAAGACATGGCTGTCCACCTAAACTGACATCCCAAGCAAGGAGAGCACTAATTAGAGAAGCAACCAAGAGGCCCCTGGTTACTCTGGACGAGTTGCAGAGATCCACAGCTCAGGTGGGAGAATGAGAATCTGTCCATGGGACAACTATTAGTCGTATATTCCATGACCTTTATGTAAGAGTGGCAAGAAGAAAGCCATTCTTGAAAGCAAGTCATAAGAAGTCCCATTTGCAGTTTGCAAAACAGCATGTAGGGGACACAGCTAGCAGGTGGAATAAGGTGCTCTGGTAAGATGAGACCAAAGTATAACTTTTTTACCTTAATACAAACACTATGTGTGGCAGAAAACTAACACTGCACATCACCCTGAAAACTCCATGTGGGGATGCTTTTCTTTAGCATGGACAGGTAAGCTGGTCAGAGTTCATGAGAAGATGGATGGAGCTAAATACATGGCAATCCTAGATAAAAACCTGTTAGAGGCTGCAAAAGACTTGATGCTGGGGCATAGATTCACTTTCTAGCAACACAACAACCCTAAACATACTGCCAGAGCTACAATGAAATGGTTTAGGTCAAAGCATATTCATGTGTTTGAATGGTCCAGTCACAGTCCAGACCGAAATCTCATTGAGAATCTGTGGCAAGACTGGAAAATTGCTGTTCACAACTCTCCGTCCAATCTCACTGAGCTGGAGCTAGTTTACAAAGAAGAATGAGCAAAAAATTCTGCCTCTAGATGCTGGTGGAGTGCAAAGCTGGTGGAGACAAACCCCCAAACCTTTCAGCAGTAATTGCAGGGAAATTCAGGTCACAATTTGAATACAATAAATATTTCTTCAATGTTTCTTTTATTTGCTTAAAAAGCAATCCAGAGTACACCATTTTTCTGCTCCATTTGCTTGTTAGCACTGCAGAATACAGCCAGATCTGTTCCATATTTCAGCGATAAAAATCCAGAAATTTGAACTGAACGTAGAAAATATTATCCTCCTTTTCCTTTCTGTTGCAGTGTGTCGGTAAAGCTATTCACACTAGGTCTCTGTGAAGAATAGTATTAGTAAATTACAGGCCTGCTATTTAAAACCGTGTTTCTCTGTCAGACATATCACATATAACAGCGTTCCAAAATAAGCCATTTATGCCTTCCATTTCGTTGCAGTGTATCAGTCAAGCTATTCATACGAGATCTCTGTGAAGAATAGTATTAGTAAACTATAGGCCTGCTATTTAAAACTGTGGTTCTCTGTCAGACATATCACATATAACTGCGTTCCAAAATCAGCCATTACTTGTGAGCGTGGAAAATATTGTCCTCCATTTAAAATGGGCAAGGTGCACGGCAAGGGACAGGGAAGTGGACGTGATAGAGATGGTGCATGCAGAGGCCGAAGACGAGGCTGTGGGCAAGCTAAAATTGTGCCACATCTTGTCGCTTGACCTTCCTGTCCCAATTACTAGGGGACCGCAGAACACCACTATTGAACCCAGAGCAGTGTCATAAGGTTGTTGGTTGGATAGCAGTCACTTTGCCACCACCACCACCCTGTCTTCCACACGGTCAAGTCTCAGTAGCCGTGAGTCTGCACAGCATATTCCTCACCCTGATCCTCCTTCGTCCCACCATGCAGAGTTCCTGGAGAACCACACTTGGACACTAAGAAGAGCTGTTCACTTTTCAATTTGTAGATTCGGGCCTCTCGCCCGGCCAGCTTCAAGCGAGTCAAGAGGAGAATGCGTGTAGCGATGCCCAAATATTTGAGCAGCCACAGTCACACAAAAGCAACGGTGGGAAACTGTCGCAAGAGGTGGATGATAATACACAATTGCCAGAAAGTCAGGGGGAGGACCTGGGTGCAGAAGTGGAAGACGAGGTAGTGGATGATATAGTAACTGACCCAACCAGGCAGGGGGACATGCAGAGCGAGGACAGCAGTACACAGGGGGAGGGAGGTGTAGCACCACAACAGGCAGGAAGAAGCAGTGTGGTGGCCATAGACACAATGCGGGAAAGTGTTTCCCGTAACGCCAACATGACGGAAGGTGCCAGTACAACTGTTAGGTCTTCCCGAGTCTGTTTTTTTTTAAAGACTCTGCAGATAACCCCAAAAAGACCATTTGCACCACCTGCCAGGTCAGCATCAGCATGGGTAGCAAAACTAGCAGCCTGACCACCACCAGCATGATCAGGCACATGGCAGCAAAGCACCCGACTAAGTGGGCCGAACTCCAGGGTCCAGCAACAGTGTCTGCGGGTGACACCACTGCTTGTTCCGCTGTTGTGCGTGCAGGCCAATCCCCTGTCCATGGTGCATGCCAAGACGCCTCCCGCCCTGCACGTCCACGTCCTTGTCCCAGCGCAGCGTTCAATTGTCCCTAACCCAGTCCTTGGAACGCAAGTGCAAATACACAACAAACTCCCCACATGCCACACTACTAAATTCACACATTTTGCGACTGCTTGCGCTTGAAAGGTTGCCTTTTAGGCTCGTGGAGATGGAAGCTTTCCGCAATCTGATGGCGGCAGCCATCCCTCGGTACTCAGTCCCCAGCCGCAACTATTTCTTCTGGTGTGCCATTCCCACATTAAACGAGCATGTGTCCCGCAACATTAGCCATGTCCTCAACAACACAGTTACTGGGAAAGTCCACCTAACCACGGACACGTGGACAAGTGCTTGTGGACAGGGACGGTACATCTCACTGACGGCACCACTGGGTTAATATAGTGGAAGCCGGGAACCAGTCGGACCTTGGGACGGAACACGTCCTCCCGACGCTGAGGATTGTGGGCCCTGGGTCAATCAGGGTTGCCCCCACAATCTACAGCTCCTGCACCTCCTCCTCTTCAGCCTCCATCTCCGAAATGACCACATCAGTCACAAACTGGAAGCACTGCAGCACTGCCTCGGCCAAGCGGAAACAGGCTGTGCTGAAACTAATATGCTTAGGTGACAAACCGTACAATGCTGAAGAGTTGTGGACAGGCAGATCTGTGGCTGACACCGCTGACCCTACAGCCAGGCATGGTCGTGTGAGACAATGGCCGGAACCTGGTGGGTGCTCTGAAGCGAGGCGAGTTCACACACGTACCATGCCTGGCCCATGTGCTTAACCTTGTAGTTCAGCAGTTTCTCAAAACCTACCAGGATCTGCCGGATCTGCTTGTCAAAGTACATTGCCTGTGAGCCCATTTTAGAAAGTCAGCTACAGCTTTTGCCGTCCTTACCATGCTTTAGCAGCATTTGCAGCTTCCAGCTCACTGACTGGTGTGCAATGTCCCCACGTGTCAGAACTCTAGACTGCAGATGTTGGGAAGGATTTGTGAGCAGAAGAGGACAGTTGTTGATTACCAGCATCAACAAGGCCGTCGGTATACAGTTCAGACTCCACACATAAAACCTCAGGAGTGGACATGGAAGTCAGACATCTGTACCATCCTCCATAACTTTGAGGACTCCACCAAGATGGTGAGCAGCGATAACGCCATAATTCGCATCACCATCCCGCTTCTATGTCTTCTGAAATGCTCTCTACTCACAATTAAAGAGGATGCATTGCAGGCGGAGCATAATGAGATGGAGCAAGGAACCATACAGGGTGATTCCACACAGCCCAGCCTCTCATCCCAACGTGGATTGGATGACAATGAGGAAGAGGAGGAGGAAGAACAGGAGCTAGTTTCCTGCGCTATAGTCAGTACTACCTGCTCAACTGTCATACCGTCTGTTCAGCGTGGATGGCCTGAGGACAGGGAGGAAGAGGAGGAGGCGGATGAGGAGGAGAGCATGGTCAGTCGTCCTCTTGGTGAGGACACGGAAGTCTTGCCTGTTAGCAGCCTGGCACACATGGCTGAGTTTATTTTACGCTCCCTTTCTTGTGACCCTCGCGTTGTCCAAAGTTTGGGTGACAGTCATTACTGGTTGGTGACACTTCTAGACCCACGCTACAAGGAGAACTTTCTGTCTCTTATTCCCGTGCGGGAGAGGCCTAATAAAATGGGGCAGTACGAGATGGCCCTTGTTGCGGAATTATTTAAAAAATTCCCATCTGAAAATGCTGGTGGCAGAGGTCACAGTTCGTTGGACAACCAAGGAGTACAGGCGAGAGAGACGCAAATCCAATCCAGCAGAGGCAGGGGAACATTGTGTTACGGGTCCGGGTGGTGGAACCTCTGTGCTGCGGTGCAAGGAGGGACCAGAGGGGGGTAACTAAGTGCCAACTCGGACCGACCCAGGTCACACGGCGCCTCATTCGACTCCGTGAACCAGGGAGGGACCGGGCAGGTGGACCAGGTGCCACTCTGGGACCAACCTTGTGTGAGAGCAGGTGACTCCCACGGGTCAGATGACAGGAGCTGACCGGTACAGTGGATGAGCACGGCAGGAAGGCTGACGGGTGGTCCGGGTAGATAAGCAGGCTGGTATGGAAGATAGCCAGACAGGTGCTCCGGGTAGGCAAGCAGGCGGGCACGGCAGGTAATTGGCAGAGACAGGTGCTCCAGGTAGGCAAGCAGGCGGGCACAGCAGATAACTGGCAAGTGCTCCAGGAAGACAGGCTGGCGAGCATGACAGGTTACAGGCAGGTGCTCCAGGTAGGCTGGCTGGTGGGCACAACAGGTAATGGACAGGTGCTCCGGGTAAGCAGGCTGACAGGTAACTGGTAGGTGCTCCAGGTAGGCAGGCTGGTGGGCAGAACTGTTAGACAGACTGGCGGGCTGAACTGTAGACAGACAGGCGGGTTGGACTGTTAGACTAGCGGGCTGGACTGACAGACAGTGGGACCTGAGGGCTGAAGCAAGTGTTAGCACACTGAACAAAAACCTTGCACAGGCACCTCCATTTTGGAGGAGGTGCCTTATATAGGAGAAGTACTCCGGCCATTGGCCGGGGATTCTATAAGACGGCGCGCGTGGCCCCTTTAAGAGGGAGGGAGCGCGCGCCCTAAGCAAAGTGCCCGGGAAGCTGCACGCAGTGCATGCCACAGCAGCGGGGGAGCAGGAAGACGCCGGACCAGGACCGCAGCGGTGAGGGGAACGGCGTCTCTGCCCGGCAGGAGGCAGAGACACCGATGCTACACATTGTCAAAGTTCTGGGACAGTTTTCTCAGACCCTCCCATCGCACAGGCCCTGATGCGTGGTGTACTCTCACAAGGAAGGACAAGTTTCGGAAGATGCTGAAGGAGTACCTTGCCGACTGTGCCAATGTTCTCCATGAATCCTCTGTGCCTTATATTTATTGGGTATCGAAGCTGGACACGTGGCATGAACTGGCTCTCAGAGTGGGTTTTTAGTGCCCCTGGTGGAATTATAACCGATAGGCGCATCTGCCTGTGAACTGAAAATGCTGACAGGCTGACTCTTATAAAAATGAACAAGGGCTGGAATGGGCCAGACTTCTCAACACCACCGAATGATAGCAGCGTAACATAAACTTAAATACAGTGTCTTTTTTTTTGGGAGGTCTAACTCTATTCCCATGCACCTCTGTCTTCACACCCAGACATGGGTATACGCTTCTTGATTTTATCTATTTGCTCTTGTCCTCCTCCTTCTCCTCATCCTCATCCTCCATCACCATATCTACCAAAGCACCATATCTACGTCTCTTGCAAAGGACATTGGAGTTCCTCCAAATTTTTGGCAGCCGTTGCATTCACTGCATAGCATAGGCAAACAGTATGGGAGAACCACTTCCTAATAATGGGAACATTGTTTTCAGGATGCCCTCCGACCTCTACGTCTCTTGCAAGGGGCATTGGAGTGCCTCCAAATTTTTGGCAGCTGTTGCATTCACTGCATAAGCAAACAGTATGGGAGACCCACTTCCTAATAATGGGAGCATTTCTTTCAGGAGGCCCTCTGACCTCTACATCTCTTGCAAGGGACATTGGAGTTCCCCCAAATTTTTGGCAGCCATTGCATTCACTGCATAGACAAACAGTATGGGAGACCCACTCCTTTTTAATGGGAACATGTCGTACTCGTTACTGTGGCCCAGCTCTATGTGTCTTTAAATTGTTAGTGGAGTTTTTTCTAAATTTTGGCAGCCATTGGACTCACTGCATACCCTATAACTATATAGCAAACCCTCTCCTTTCTAATGGGAACATGTCATTACTGTGGTCCTGATCTATGTGTCTTTAAATTGTTAGTGGGGTTTTTCCTAAATTTTGGCAGCCGTTGAACTCACTGCATACTCTATAACTGTATAGCAGACCCTCTACTTTCTAATGGGAACATGTCATTACTGTGGCCCAGCACTATGTGTCTTTAAATTGTTATTGGGGTTTTTCCCAATTTTGGCAGCCCTTGCAGTCACTGCATGGGCATTACCACTATAGGAGACCCATTCCTTTATAATGGGAATATTTTTTTTACTGAGACCCTCCTCTATGTCTCTTCAAAGGGGTATTGGGGTGCGTCCAAATTTTTGGCAGCCCTTGCAGTCACTACATATGCAATAACAGTATAGGAGACCCACTCTTTAATAATGGGAACCACAAAGCGTAGCCGATTGCTGGCCCTTTAAGAATAGTAAGGCTGTAAAAATAGTGTTTGTGACTTTCAGAGTCCCTCCTTCATAAATGAAACAGGATGAGTCTGATGATGTTTCACACACCACATAGCCAGATAAGGTTGTAAAATGTTAAAATTACATTTCCTGGTGAATGCATTTTTCACTGTTCAAAGCAATTCAAAAGTGAAAAAATGCATCGAAAATACTACATGTGAACATAGCCCAAGGTGTGGAGGAGCATTTTTGCTTTTGTATATTTATTTTGCCTTATATACAAGTCATTACCCTGGAAAGGATGTTCCTTAACATATTTCCCAGGAAAATCCATTTTGGTTTTGTTTTTGTTTGTTTTATTGTGAGTCCGTAAAAGTGGCGTAATACCTCTGACAACATTGTTGACAGCAGTGACCTGGGAGTCAGAAATGCTTCCAGGGGTCTTCCTTATGCTGTTCTCATGTCATTTGAGCACTTTTCCCATCGATTTGGGCAATTTTTAAGCCCTCTGCAGACCGCCGGGAGGGGGCCCCCGGAAAAATGCTCGAGTTTCCCATAGACTTACATTGGGCTCGTTACTCGGACCAAGCATTCGAGCATTCCAATTTGCTTAACCCGAGCAACGAGTACCCAAGCATTTTAGCGCTCTGTCATCACTAACCAGTGCATGACAGCATGTACTTCTATGAAGCTGTCACGCTCGGGTCAGGAGAATCAGCGGCCAGTCCAAGCATTGCATTGTTATCATCGTTCGTATTATATGTCTGTCTGCGCCCTAACAGTACAGACAGGCGCAAATAACATCAGGCTTGGTCAAAAGACTGGCTTGCATAAGAAGCAAGCCATGCCCCTGATCTGTGATGTAGCGTCCCGGAAGAGAGAGGGAGCACTCGGGAGCAACTTCTCCATCACACTGAGTAGGTCTATGAAGCTCATCAAGTATCAAGTGGAGATTAAAAGCAGCAATATAGTGTGAGGATCTGCCCACTTCCTAAAGACTATGAGACTTTCTCATCACGGAGCACCGATTCCGTCTATATCATTATTATGTTTTATTAGTGATTTAATTGTTATGTTTTATACAGTTCTGCTTGCTTGTCAGTATGTGCACTAGATTCACTTGTAAAATGTCCAGCATTCCACTAATCTCATCTGTATCTCAGGGGTCTATAACCATTGTTCCAACAGTGAATAATCTCATTGTGTGAGTGTTAGACACAGTGGAGCCGTCACCACAGGGGGTCTTACATGCAGTCTCAGATGAAGGCTCTGGGAATATTCTTCATTGTTTCAGTTAACAGTAAATGCTTAAGGGGGAGGGTGACATCACATCTGCCCTTGGAGGGGGCTGAGCCCAGAGAGGGGCAAGGGACAAGTTTTAGTGAGAGTTGTGTGGAAGGACATTGAAGGAAGCGGATGGAGACTGTGGACTTGGAAGGACGGATGGCTAACCATGTTACCATTATGGGATATGTCGTTTGGATTTAAACTCTTGTAAAAGATTATGGCTACTGGATACCTGTGTTTCTATTGATTTATCTGTCATCTGGAGGATCGTGGACTGTGGCTACAGACTATACTGGCTGGAGATACAAAATCTGTGGGCCAACCAAAGGTTGGGAGACAGTGAGTATGGCCTGAAACAAAGCCAGTGGACTTACTGATCCCAGGTTGAGAACTTAAGGACTGAGAGAACTGTATTTTGCCCATTTACTTGGAATTGCTACATTACCATGGATGTGTTTAATAAAATATTGTCGCATCGTTAACCTGCCTAGGTGATTACTTACAACCCACAATCTCAGATCCTTATATGGATATGAGCCTTTATTGTTTTTGAAGTTATGTTAATGTGAATACATTTGAATTTCTGTTCAATAACGCATTAAGTTCCATATTTTTTCCAGCCTTTTACTCTATATTTTAATGGGTTTCTAAATAGCTGAAGCTACAATTTCTAAATCCTGAACTATTTCATTGCATGTGCTGAACATATTGTTCTTCTGCTGTGAATGCACGCTAACCAGAGATGAGTCTCAAGAAAAGAAACTCTTAAACGGAATCTGTTTTTTGCTATCTCATCTGAGAGCAGCAAAATGTAGGAAAAGGGACCCTGATTCCAACGATGTACCACTTCGCTTACTGGGTACAGCAGTTTTGACACAGAGTTCTTAGATGTAGAATAAAGTAGAGCTGAGGAAGCTAACCCCACCCACACCATAGCTTTCTATGTACATTGTCTATTGGCAGTGAACTGCTTATCAGAAGAGGGGGCGTGGTTGAACATGACACAAGACAGCGAGTCAGGGCAATGTTAATTTCCTAGTGATAAAACCTTCATTGTAAGAAAACAACAGCACACAGCCTAATAAGGGACACATCATTGAATTCAGTATTTTAACTTCTACCTCATGCTGTCCTCAGATTACATAGCAAAAACCTGCTGACATATTCCATTTAAAGGGAATTAGCCAGTAGTATCAATGCTCCTAAGCCGTCTATATGGGCATGTAGGTCATAGCAAGCTGAATAAAATGA
Organism: Phyllobates terribilis; assembly: GCF_046119375.1. NCBI lineage: Eukaryota > Metazoa > Chordata > Amphibia > Anura > Dendrobatidae > Phyllobates > Phyllobates terribilis. Next base: position 317,554,466 of record NW_027362762.1, on the reverse strand, counting down.
TACATTGATATCTGATGTTTTATTCCAGAGAAATCCATGTTTTTCTTTTATGTAAATGAGCTGATCAGGATTATGGGCCGGACACTGATCTGCATGAGAGTCTGCCTCCAGGGATTATTTTACATGAAAGGGGGAGTTACCACTGTGAGACAAGTAACTAACACAGAACAAGAGAATGAACTTTGTCTCCTTACAAACACATTAGCAGCCACAGCTCTCACAGCTTTGCTGTATTGCAGCAATATCGCAACACTGGTTGCCTGTGAGTTGGAAGTTGAAGTACTAAGAGTATCCTGCAGATGTGTTTAAAGGGGAGTTCCAAAACTAACATCTATTTTGATCCTAAATGCCTCAATTAAAAAGTTCCTATCTTACCCTCACTACGCTAACTGCTTTTTTTTTTTTACTATTTCCTGTTTAATGACGCTACGTTTGAGAATTTCAGTACATGCTGAGATACTCAAATGAGGAGTCATCATGGGGCAGAGTTGTGTCATCAGTGACGACGGTGTCAGAGGCTGGGCTTGCTCTACAGGGCGTGCATCAGTTTTCAAATACAATGTATACTGTAAGGTGGCTACCGAACACATAGTCGATGGGAGGTATGTATCACAGAGGTGGTTGTCCTCTGTGATGAAACCTGGGGTATTTCTCTAGTGCACATAGTACTAAGAGGCTTGCTTGTGAATCAAGGCCAGGTTTTACGTTCAGCCTGAGATATGGGCAGGTCTGGCTGCCCACATACCCCACCCCTGGGTGTGGTTCACAGGGTAAAATGGAGTCTATTTGTTTGATACATGGTCTGTGTGTGTGAAGGCCTCCTGTTTCTTATCTCCAGACTGAGCCAGTATACTGGATGCTATCCAGCATGTGTGTCCTGGACTGTCTCTAAAGTAACTTTGTTAAGAACTGTTTACTTTGTTTTGCCTGCACTGAAAAGTCATTTATTTTCTTTTGATTGTAGCATTGTTTATGAAACACCAATAAACCAACGTGGACATTTAAATGGAAACGGTTCCTGTGTTACGCACCCAAGTGAGAAGCATTCGCACAATTGGTGTTAGAAGTGCAAGCAGCATTCCCAGGGAACACGTGTGACTGCTACAAAGGTACTGCATGTCCTGGGTGAAGGAGGCTGTAAGCCAGCAGGCAACGTTGGACAGCATGGAGGACCTGGTTAAACACCTGGTGCAAGCCCAGCTGCAGCAACAGCACCAACAACAACAGCTGGCGCAACAGGAGACAAATAACCTGCTTATGCAACAGATCCAGCAACAGCAGCACAGTGAACAGCAGCTGTTTGATTTACTCGCAGAGGCGGTTCGTGGCACGGCGGCAGCTCTGACTTCAAGATGAGCTGATGATTTTTCCATCCGGAAGGCGGTAAGGAGAGCCCTGCAGAAAATGACTGAGGGTAACGACATAGAGGCCTTTTTGACCGTTTTTGAAAGGGTCGCTGAGACGGGGAAACTCCCACCAAAGCAATGGACGGAAGTGCTGGCGCCACACTTAGTGGGGGAGCCCCAGAAGGCCTACTATAACTTAGCCTTACAAAACACCAAGAAATATGTAAAACTGAAAACTGAAATTTTGGCACACTGGGGGTGACGATGGCTGTCAGGGCACAATGGGTCCACCGCTGGGCATATCACCATGACAAACCCCCTCGCTCCCAAATGTTTGATCTGTGGCACCTGGTCCAGAAATTACTGCAGATGGAGTCCTCTACCCCTGCGCGGATGGTAGAGTGAGTGGTAATGGACCGGCTTATGCACTCCCTTCTCAAGCCAAAACAGACTTGGGTTGCCCAGGGTGATCCCCGGAACATCGATGACCTGGTCGGACTGGTTGTAAGGTATCAGGGGGTCGAGGGTTCCTTGAGGAGGCAACTTACTCCATACTAGAGTTCCCAAAAGGGGATGGATGCCAAAAAGGGGGTGGGGCATCCAAGGTCCAAAGGGGCGGGGGAGGTTATGCCGAAGGTCCCAGCTGGTGATATTATATGCTGGAAATGTCACGTCCCAGGCCATATAGCAGTCCTTTGTGCCCTGACCTCCGAGCAGATGGACTGTAACCTGGGCTGTCGTTATTCATACTATGTGTATCCGACCTGCAGTGTGAACTGTCCATCCAGCGAGGGGCCACAAGCTTGTCTTGTAAAGGTGAATAGTTGGGAAGTGACTGGACTGCTAGACTCAGTGAGTTTGGTGACCCTTGTGAGGGCCACACTTCCTCTCCAGCTGATCACTGTGAAGAAGGTTGGCATCCACTGCATTCACGAGAATGCTAAAGACTATCCAGTGGCCAAAGTGGACATTGAAACAGTCCAAGGTACTGAGTCCCACGAGGTTTACGTGGTCCAGGACTTATTGCAACCTGTTATGATAGTCCGGGACTTTGTTTGTTTTGGGACTTGTGGGGGAGGGGGACAGGGCTTGGTTGCTCGGATATGAGACCGGTTAACTCTAAATTAGTGTCACCAGAGCCAGAGTTGATTGGTACCCTGGTTAAATCTGCTCATGGACATCAATACATATTGGTCATCCTTGACTATGCTACACGGTACCCTGAACCGGTTCCCCTGAGAAACTCCTCTGCAAAAATTATAACCCACGAGTTGGTACATGTTTTTTCCCTGACAGGATTACCGAGGGAGATCCTGACCGGCCAAGGAACACCTTTATGAGTACAGTGAGGAGGGAATTGTGTAAGGCCCTGCAAATTTCCCAGCTGAAGACGTCAGTGTACCATTCACAGATGGACAGCCTTGTGGAAAAGTGCAATAAAACATTGAAGAATATGCTTATGAAGGTCTTAGAACAGGACTGTCGAGACTGGGACTGTCTCCTACAGTATCTGTTGTTTTCTATGTGGGAGGTTCCACAAGCCTCTACTAGATCCTCTCAGTTTGAACTTCTGTATGGCCGACATCCGCAGAGTCTCCTTGATATAGGAAAGCTAACCTGGGAAGTGGAAGTCACACTCCACCGAAGCGTCATCGAGCATGTCACCCAAATGCAGAAGAGGATTGCGAAGAGGCCCAAGCTAGGGTTTACAACCGGTCAGCCAGGGTGATGCAGTTCACCCCGAAGGAGCGAGTCCTCGTACAAATTCCCGCAGTGGAGAGTAAGTTCTTGTCCAATGGCAAGGCGCCTTGAGGTGGTGGAGAAGCTTGGTGAAGTGAACTACAAGGTTCATCAAACAGGAAGAAAACCATACTAAGTGTACTACATCAATCTTATCAGGCCTTGGAAAGACAGGGAGCCAGTTGAAACTCTGTATTTGCTGGTCAAGCCAGAAGCAGATGTTGAAGGAGGCGCAATAGTGGAGATGCTGTGGAAGGCAGAAAAACAGCAGTATTGGGAATTGCTGCAGCAGTACAGATACCTGTTCTTAGATTTGCCTGGGTGCACAAAGGTCATAGCTCACAAAGTTCTGACGGAATTCCATGTGCAGGTGAACTTAAAGCCCTATCGAATTCCCAATAGCCAGGCGAGATCTGATCTCCAAATAAGTAAAACGTATGCAGAATCTCAGAGTCATTGAGGAATCCAAGAACAGGTGGTCTAGCCCGATTGTCCTGGTTCTCAAATCCGATGGCAAATGGAGGTTCTGTAACGATTATAGGAAGCTGAATGAAGTCTCCAAGTTCGACACATATCCGAAGCCGTGTGTCAATGAGCTGATGAAGAGATTTGGGCCAGCAGGGTACATAACCACCTTGGATTTAACAAACCGATATTGGCAAATCCCCATGTCACAAGAAGCCAAGGAGAAGACAGCTATCTCTATGCCCGACAGATGCTTCCAATACATCCAGATGCCATTTGGTCTGCAGGAAGCCCCGGCCACCTTCCAGAGAGCCATGGACCGGATCCTCGCACCACATAAGAATTATGCCACGGCATACTTGGATGATATTGTAATCTTCAACCCGGATTGGAGAAGTCATCTGCAAAAGGTCCAGGCGGTGTTTGATGCTGTAAGGAAGGCGGGGTTTTCTATAAATATGAAAAAATGTGTCATGGGGAAAGAAGAGGCCAAATACCTAGGATATGTAGTAGGTAGAGGCAAGATCAAACCCCAGATCAGTAAAGTAGACACAATTTAAAACTGGCCAAGATCAGTCTCAAAGAAGCAAGTTAGAGCCTTTTTGGGAATCGTGGGGTACTACAGGAGATTCATTCCAAACTTTGCCATGATGGCCGCACCCCTGACCGACCTCCTTAAGAAGACGAAATAAGCTATGGCCAAATGGACTGTGGAGGCACAGATGGGATTTCAAGAACAGGAAGTAGCCCTGTGTAAGCCGCCGGTTCTGGTTGCCCCTGACTATAAGAAGGAATTTGTACTCCAGACAGATGGCTCAGAAGTCAGTTTAGGAGCAGTCCTTTCTCAGGAGATACATGGAGAGGAGTTCTCTACCTGAGTAGGAAGCTGTCGGCATGTGAGAAGAATTATTCCATCATAGAAAAGGAATGCTTGGCCATAAAGTGCGTGGTGGATGCATTATGATACTATAGGGAAATAATTTAAATTAGTATCAGACCATGCCCCACTCAGGTGGATGAGGGAGAAAAAGGGGAAAAATGCTAGAGTGACCCGCAGTGGCTACCGGACAAATAGTTGATGGGAGGTATGTATCACAGAGGTGGTTGTCCTCTGTGATGTACACTTGGAGTATTTCTCTAATGCACATAGTACTAAGAGGCTTGTTTGTGCATCTGGCCCAGGTTTTACGGGCAGCCTGATCGATGGGCAGGTCTAGCTGCCCACATACCTCACCACTACGTGTGGTTCACAGGGTAAAATGGAGTCTATTTGTTTGATACATGGTCTGTGTTTGTGGAGGCAAGAAGACCTCCTGTGTGTTATCTCCAGACTGAGCCAGTATACTGGATGCTATCCAGCCTGTGTGTCCTGGACTGTCTCTAAAGTAACTTTGTTAAGAACTGTTTACTTTGTTTTGCCTGAATTGAAAGGCCATTTATTTTCCTTTGCTTGTGGCTTGGTTTATGAAGCACCAATAAACCAGCATGGACATTTAAATGGAAACGGTTCCTGTCTTACCTCACCATGCACCCGAGAGAGTGGCATTCACACAATGCTCAGTAGAATCTTGTATTTCTCTGTTACACAAAAGTTGTTTTTTTATGTATGATGTATGACCAATTTTTACAAACTCTAAACAAAACCTTTATCTTTCATTATTGATCCTTCTGGGCTTTTGTGCAATCACAATTTTGAAAATTGTTCAGAGTTGGGATACTCCTTCTAAAATCATGGTGAAAATTGTCATATCTCTTGAAGGCACTTGTGTATGTCCTATTGCTGTCATTTACACAGTTCAAGAGATCTAAGTAAAATATTATGTTTGTTATGTAAGCTAACACATTGTAAGTGTTACCAGCAATACTTTTTGATTTCAGTACAAATATATTGAACATAAACAATGCAAGGGAAGCTCAAGTCCCTTAACTGGAAATGAAAGGCTGGAATATTGGAATGAGTAGTTTATTGAATAATTTGGACGGTTTTTGTTTCTTCATTCATCATCGCTGTATTGTCCTGTGTACAATAAGAGAGAAACATTAGTATGGTCATACATAGTATGGACTGTATTGTCAACAAATGTAAAGGAGTGGACTTAGCAATAGTTATCCTTGGCAGGAGAAGATAAAAGGAGGAAAAAGAACAGAGAGTGCTGCCTGAGCATAGTAATTAGCTGTAACACTGTGGAGAGGTGAAGTGTATGTAATGAACTCATTCAAAGTGGTTGCGCTGGACAGGCACAACACTGGCAGAAAATTTAGAAGAGGACTGGAATTTCTCCTCCGGTATGCTGCTCATTAGTGATGAGCTAACATGTTCGCTACTGCTCGGTGCTCGCCCAAGCATCTCACTGCTCGACATGCTCGGCGCTCACCGAGTATTTCCGGGGTTGCTCGGTGGGAGCTCGGGTCTCCTCCCTGCATGTTTGGTGCTCTTTAGAGCGCCAATGAACATGCAGGAATTGCCTGCCACTCACTGTAATGCCGTAGCCATGTTGGTTGTGGCATTACAGTCTATATCAGACCTGGCGCCGCCATGCTCGTCACAGTCACTCCGGAATCAGACAGTGTAGGGAGAGGTGCTGCTGAGCTAGGGAGAGATTTGCTTGTTTCTAGTTAGTGTAGGTGTACCAAACTATATTAGAGACACATATCCATCTCAACAAACAGTCCTTCTGAGGACTAATCCATCTGCAGAGATATCAGGCAGGCAGTGTATATAGGCAGGCAGGCAGTGTATATAGCAGACTGCAGTGCATATAGCACAAGAGGCTCCATTCCAGCTCTGTCTGCTGCTACTGTTATATTTCTAGAAATAGGCCCAGGTCTCAGGGGCCAGGAATATTTTTTTTTTATCTTAATCCTCATTATCTGCTTAAAAAGCAATCCAGAAACACCGTTTTTCTGTGCCATTTGCTTGTTGGCACTGCAGAATACAGCCAGGTCCTTTCCATATTACAGCGCTAAAAATCCAGCTATTTAAAACTGTGTTTTCTCCGTCAAACGGATCACATATATGTTTTCAGAAAATACTGCCATTTATGGCCTCCATTAAAAAAAAATTTCAGTGTGTCAGCAAAGTTTTTGACACCAGTTTGCTGTTCAAAATAGTTACCTACAGGCCAGGTATTTAAAACTGTGTTTTCTCCGTCACACAGATCACATATACGTTTTCAGAAAATACTGCCATTTCTGGCCTCCATTAAAAATTTGTTTCAGTGTGTCAGTGAAGCAATTGACACCAGTTTGCTGTTCAAAATAGTTACCTACAGGTCAAACATTTAAAACTGTGGTTTGTCCGTTACACGAATCACATATAAGTTTGCTCCAAATTCAATCATTTGTTGTGAGCGTGGAAGATATGAGACACAATTGCCAGAAAGTCAGGAGGAAAGCCAGAGTGCAGAAGTGGAAGACGAGGTGGTGGCTGATATAGTAACTGACCCAACCTGGCAGGAGGACATGCAGAGCGAGGAGAGCAGCACACAGGGGGAGGGAGGCAGAGCACCCCAAGAGGCAGGAAGAAGCAGTGTGGTGGCCGCAGAAAGAAGGCAGACAACCGTTCCCCGTAACACCAACACGAAGTAAGTTGCCAGTACAAATATTATGTCTTCCCGAGTCTGGTTGTTTTTTAAAGACTCTGCCGATAACCCCAAAAAGGCCATTTGCACTACCTGCCAGGCCAGCATCAGCAGGGGTGGCAAAACGACCAGCCTGACCACCAGCAGCATGATCAGGCAAAGCACCCGACTTTGCGGGCTGAACCCCAGGGTCCACGAACAGTGTCTGCGGGTGGCACTATTGATTCTTCAGCTGTTGTGCATGCAAGCCAATCCCCTGTCCATGGTGCATGCAAAGATGCCTCCTGCACTGCACCTGTCATTGCACACTCTCAAGTAGCAGCAGCAGGAAGCATGTCCACGTCCTTGTCCCAGGGCAGCGTTCAGTTGTTCATACCCCAGTCCTTGGAAAGCAAGGGCAAATACACAGCCAACACCCCACAGGCCAAACTACTAAATTCCCACATTTCATTACTGCTTGCGCTCGAAATGTTGCCTTTTAGGCTCATGGAGACGGAAGCATTCCGCAACCTGATGGCGGCGGCCGTCCCTCGGTATTCGGTCCCCAGCCGCCACTATTTCTGCGGGTGTGCCGTCCCCGCATTACACAAGCACGTGTCCCAAAACATTAGCCGTGCCCTCAAAAACGCAGTTACCGGGAAAGTCCACCTGACCACGGACACGTGGACAAGTGTTTGTGGGCAGGGATGGTACATCTCGCTGATGGCACACTGGGTTAAAATAGAGTGAAAGTCGGGACCCAGTCGGACCTTGGGACGTAACATATCCTCCAGACGCCAAGGATTGCGGCCCCTAGGTCAATCCGGGTTGCCCCCACAGTCTACAGCTCCTGCACCTCATCCTCCTCAGCCTTCACCTCCTCTTCAGCCTCCATCTCCGATATGACCACAGCAGCAACAAGCTGGAAGCACTGCAGCACTGCCTCAACCAAGCGGCAACAGGCTGTGTTGATGCTAATATGCTTAGTTGACAAACCGCACAATGCTGAAGAGTTGTGGACAGCTCTGAAAGAGCAGGCAGATCTGTGGCTCACACTGCTGAATCTACAGCCAGGCATGGTTGTGTGTGACAATGGCCGGAACCTGGTGGCGGCTCTGAGGCGAGGCGAGCTCACACACGTACCATGCCTGGCCCATGTGCTTAAAATCGTGGTTCAGCGGTTTCTCAAATCCTACCCGGAGCTGCCAGATCTGCTTGATAAAGTACGCCACCTGTGTGCCAATTTTAGAAAGTCACCAACAGCTTCCTCCGCCCTTGCCGTGCTTCAGCAGCGTTTGCAGCTTCCAGCTCACAGGCTGGTATGTGATATCCCCACGCGTTGGAACTCTACACTGCAGATGTTGGGAAGAATTTGTGAGCAGAAGAGGGCAGTTGTTGAGTTCCAGCATCAACAAGGCCGTCGGTATTCAGTTCAGACTCCACACATAAGACCTCAGGAGTGGACATGGATGTCAGACATATGTACCATCCTCCAAAACTTTGAGGACTCCACCAAGATGGTGAGCGGCGATGACACCATATTTAGCGTCACCATCCCACTTCTCTGTCTTCTGAAACGCTCTCTGCTCATAATCAAAGAGGATTCATTGCAGGCGAAGCATGATGAGATGGAGCAAGGAACCATACAGGGTGATTACACACAGCCAAGCCTCATCTCATCCCAACGTGGATTGGGTGACAATGAGGAAGAGGAGGAGGAGGAAGAACAGGAGTTAGTTTCATGCGATATAGAAGGTACTATCTGCATAACTGTCATACCATCTGTTCAGCGTGGATGGCCAGAGGACAGAGAGGAGGAGGAGGAGAGCATGGTCAGTCATCCTCTTGGTGAGGACACGGAAGTCTTGCCTGTTAGCAGTCTGGCACACATGGCTGAGTTTATGATACGCTGCCTTTCCCATGACCCTCGCGTTCTCAAAATTTTAGGTGACAGTCATTACTGGTTGGTGACACTTCTAGACCCATGCTACAAGGAGAACTTTATATCTCTTATTCCTGAGGCGGACAGGTCTACAAAAATGGGGCAGTACCAGAAGGCCCTTGTTGCGGAACTAAAAATTTCTCATCTGAAATCGCTGGCGGCAGAGGTCACAGTTCGTTGGACAACCAAGGAGTACAGGCGAGAGAGACATAAATGCAATATAACAGAGGCAGGGGAACTCTGTCAAAGTTCTGGGACAGTTTTCTCAGACCCTCCCATCGCACAGGCCCTGAGGTGCTGGGTACTCTCACAAGGAGTGGAAAGCTTGGGAAGATGCTGAGAGAGGACCTTGCCGACCGTACCAACGTCCTCCATGATTCCTCTGTGCCTTTTAATTATTGGGTATCCAAGTTGGATACGTGGAATGAACTGGCTCTCTACGCCTTGGAGGTCCTGGGCTGCCCTGCCGCTAGCGTTTTATCAGAGAGGGTTTTTAGTGCCGCTGGTGGAATCATAATTGATAAGCCCATCCGCCTGTCAACTGAAACTGCTGACAGGCTGACTCTTATGAAAATGAACAAGGGCTGGATTGGGCTTGACTTCTCAACACCACCGAATGATAGCGGCGTAACATAAACTCAAATCCAGTGTCTTTTTTTGGGAGGTGTATTCACATGCACCTCTTCACACCCACACATAGGTATACGCTTCCTGATTTTGGCTATTTGCTCTTGTCCTCCTCCTTCTCCGTATCCTCATCCTCCACCACCATATCACCAGGGTGACCGTGGTTTGTGATGCAACACCCACATAATTTTTTTAAAATAATAATTTATACAGTATGTTCATGTATACCCCCAGGGGTAAATGTTTGTCAGCCCATACAATTAGTGCATGGGCATTACCAGTGTAGGAGACCCGCTCCTTTCTAATGGGAAAAAAATGTTATGAGGCCCTCTAAGTCTCTTCCAAGGGGCATTGGAGTGCCTCCCAATTTTTGGCAGCCCTTGCATTCAATGCAAAGGCCAACACTATGGGAGACCCTCTCCTTTCTAATGAGAATTTGTCATTACTGTGGCCCTGCTCTATGTGTCTTTAAATTCTTAGTGGGGTTTTTCTTAAATTTGGTCAGCCGTTGGACTCACTGCATACCCTATAACTGTATAGCAGACCCTCTCCTTTCTAATGGGAACATGTCGTACTTGTTGATGTGGCTCTGCTCTACACTGTGTTCCGAATTATTAGGCAAATTAGTATTTTGATCACATGATACTTTTTATACATGTTGTCCTACTCCAAGCTGCATAGGCTTGAGAGCCAACTACCAATTAAGTAAATCTGGTGATGTGCATCTCTGTAATGAGGAGGGGTGTTGACTAATGACATCAACACCCTATATAAGGTGTGCTTAATTATTAGGCAACTTCCTTTCCTTTGGCAAAATGGGTCAGAAGAGAGTTTTGACGGGCTCTGAAAAGTCCAAAATTGTGAGATGTCTTGCAGAGGGATGCAGCAGTCTTGAAATTTCCAAACTTTTGAAGCGTGATCACCGAACAATCGTTTCATGGAAAATAGCCAACAAGGTCGCAAGAAGCGTGTTGGCCAAAAAAGGCACAAAATAACTGCCCATGAATTGAGGAAAATCAAGCGTGAAGCTGCCAAGATGCCATTCGCCACCAGTTTTGCCATATTTCAGACCTGCAACGTTACTGGAGTATCAAAAAGCACAAGGTATACAATACTCAGGGACATAGCCAAGGTAAGGAAGGCTGAAAAACGACCACCTTTGAACAAGAAACATAAGATAAAACTTCAAGAATGGTTCAAGAAATATCTTAAGACTGATTTCTCAAAGGTTTTATGGACTGATGAAATGAGAGTGACTCGTGATGGGCCAGATGCTGGATCAGTAAAGGGCAGAGAGCTCCACCCCGACTCAGAAGCCAACAAGGTGGAGGTGGGGTACTGGTATGAGCTGGTATCATCAAAGATGAACTTGTGGGACCTTTTCAGGTTGAGGATGGAGTGAAGCTCAACTCCCAGACCTACTGCCAGTTTCTGGAAGACAACTTCTTCAAGCAGTGATACAGAAAGAAGTCAGTATCGTTCAAGAAAAACATGATTTTCATGCAGGACAATGCGCCATCACATGCATCCAACTACTCCACAGCGTGGCTGGCCAGTAAAGGTCTAAAAGAAGAAAAAATAATGACATGGACCCCTTGTTCACCTGATCTGAACCCCATAGAGAACCTATGGTCCATCATAAAATGTGAGATCTACAGGGAGGGAAAACAGTACACCTCTCGGAACAGTGTCTGGGAGGCTGTGGTGGCTGCTGCATGCAATGTTGATCGAAAACAGATCAAGCAACTGACAGAATCTATGGATGGAAGGCTGTTGAGTGTCATCATAAAGAAAGGTGGCTATATTGATCACTAATTATTTTGGTTTTTGGTTTTGCATGTCAGAAATGTTTATTTCTAAGTTTTGTGCACTGATATTGGTTTACCTGGTGAAAATAAACAAGTGAGATGGGATTATATTTGTTTTTTATTAAGTTGCCTAATAATTCGGGACAGTAATAGTTACCTGCACAAACAGATATCCTCCTAAGATAGCCAAATCTAAAAAAAAAACACTCCAACTTCCAAAAATATTAAGCTTGGATATTTATGAGTCTTTTGGGTTGATTGAGAACATAGTTGTTGATCAATAATAAAAATAATCCTCTAAAATACAACTTGCCTAATAATTCAGAACACAGTGTATGTGTCTTTAAATTCTTAATGGGGCTTTTCCTAAAATTTGTCAGCCGTTGTACTCACTGCATACCCTATAACTGTATAGTAGACCCTCTCCTTTCTAATGGGAACATGTCGTACTTGTTACTGTGGCTCTGCTCTATGTGTCTTTAAATTCTTAGTGGGGTTTTTCCTAAATTTGGTCAGCCGTTGGACTCACTGCATACCCTATAGCTGTATAGTATATCCTCTCCTTTCTAATGGGAACATGTCGTACTTGTTACTGTGGCTCTGCTCTATGTGTCTTTAAATGCTTAGTGGGGTTTTTCCTAAATTTAGTCAGCCGTTGAACTCACTGCATACCCTATAACTGTATAGCAGACCCTCTCCTTTCTAAAGGGAACATGTCATACTTGTTACTGTGGCCCTGCTCTATGTGTCTTTAAATTCTTAGTGGGGTTTTACCTAAAATTCGTCAGCCGTTGGATTCACTGCATATCCTATAACTGTATAGCAGACTCTCTCCTTTCTAATGGGAATTTGTTGTTACTGTGGCTCTGCTCTATGTGTCTTTAAATTCTTAGTGGGGTTTTTCCTAAAATTGGTCATCCATTGGACTCACTGCATACTCTATAACTGTATAGCAGACTCTCTCCTTTCTAATGGGAACATGTTGTACTTGTTACTGTGGCCCTGCTCTATGTGTCTTTAAATTCTTAGTGGGGTTTTTACTAAACTTGGTCAGCCATTGGACTCACTGCATACTCTATAACTGTATAGCAGACTCTCTCCTTTCTAATGGGAATTTGTCGTTACTGTGGCCTTGCTCTATGTGTCTTTAAATTCTTAGTGGGGTTTTTCTTAAATTTGGTCAGCCGTTGGACTCACTGCATACCCTATAACTGTATAGCAGACCCTCTCCTTTCTAATGGGAACATGTCGTACTTGTTACTGTGGCTCTGCTCTATGTGTCTTTAAATTCTTAGTGGGATTTTTCCTAAAATTGGTCAGCCGTTGGACTCATTGCATACCACATAACTCTATAGCAGACTCTCTCCTTTCTAATGGGAATTTGTCGTTACTGTGGCCCTGCTCTATGTGTCTTTAAATTCTTAGTGGGGTTTTTCCGAAATTTGTTCAGCCGTTGGACTCACTGCATACCCTATAACTGTATAGCAGACTCTCTGCTTTCTAATGGGAATTTGTCATTACTGTGGCCCTGCTCTATGTGTCTTTAAATTGTTAGTGGGGTTTTTCCTAAAATTGGTCAGCCGTTGGACTCACTGCATACCCTATAACTGTATAGCAGACCTTCTCCTTTCTAAAGGGAACATGTCATACTTGTTACAGTGGCCCTGCTCTATGTGTCTTTAAATTCTTAGTGGGGTTTTACCTAAAATTGGTGAGCCGTTGGATTCACTGCACACCCTATAACTGTATAGCAGACCCTCTCCTTTCTAATGGGAATTTGTTGTTACTGTGGCCCTGCTCTATGAGTCTTTAAATTCTTAGTGGGGTTTTTCCTAAAATTGGTCAGCCGTTGGACTCACTGCATACCCTATAACTGTACAGTAGACCCTCTCCTTTCTAATGGCAACATGTCGCACTTGTGACTGTGGCCCTTCTCTATGTGTTTTTAAATTCTAAGTGGGATTTTTCCTTAATTTAGTCAGCCGACAGACTCACTGCATACCCTATAACTGTATAGCAGACTCTCCTTTCTAATGTGAATTTGTTGCTACTGTGGCCCTGCTCTATGTGTCTTTAAATTCTTAGTGGGGTTTTTCCTAAAATTGGTCAGCCGTTGGACTCACTCCATACCCTATAACTGTATAGCAGACTCTCTCCTTTCTAATGGGAACATGTCGTACTTGTTACTGTGGCCCTGCTCTATGTGTCTTTAAATTCTTAGTGGGGTTTTACTAAACTTGGTCAGCCGTTGGACTCACTGCATACCCTATAACTGTATAGCAGACTCTCTCCTTTCTAATGGGAATTTGTCGTTACTGTGGCCTTGCTCTATGTGTCTTTAAATTCTTAGTGGGGTTTTTCCTTAATTTGCTCAGCTGTTGGACTCACTGCATACCCTATAACTGTATAGCAGACCCTCTCCTTTCTACTGGGAACATGTCGTACTTGTTACTGTGGCCCTGCTCTTTGTGTCTTTAAATTCTTAGTGGGGTTTTTCCTAAATTTGGTCAGCCGTTGGACTCACTGCATACCCTATAACTGTATAGCAAACTCTCTCCTTTCTAATGGAAATTTTTTGTTACTGTGGCCCTGTTCTATGTGTCTTTAAATTCTTATTGGGGTTTTTCCTAAATTTGGTCAGCCGTTGGACTCACTGCTTCCCCTATAACTGTATTGCAGACTCTCTCCTTTCTAATGGGAATTTGTCATTACTGTGGCCCTGCTCTATGTGTCTTTAAATTCTTAGTGGGGTTTTTCCCAAATTTTGGCAGCCCTTGCAGTCACAGCATGGGCATTACCACTATAGGAGACCCGCTCCTTTATAATGGGAACATTTTTTTTACTGAAACCCTCCTTTATGTCTCTTCAAAGAGGTATTGGGTTGCGTCCAAAGTTTTGGCAGCCCTTGCAGTCACTGCATACGCAATAACAGTATAGGAGACCCACTTGTTAATAATCGGTACGACAAAGCATAGCCGGCTGATGGCTCTCTAACAATAGCAATGGCCGACTGCTGGCCTTTTAAGAATAGTAAGGGCCGTCTGATGGCCCTATGAAAATAGGCTTTATGACTTTCAGAATCTCTCCATCATAAATAAAACAGGATGTGTCTGATGATGTGTCACACACCACATTGCCAAATAAGGTTGTAAAATGTTAAAATGACATTTCCCGGTGATTGCATTTGTCTTAAAAAATAACGTAAAAAAAACAAAACAATAGGATCTTTCTTTAGTATAAAAAACAGCGTCACCAATTTAACCTCAATGTATTCACCTTGTTCAGCTCCTGCACCTCCTCCTCCATCTCCGAAATGACCAAACCAGTCACAAGCTGACAGCACTGCAGCACTGCCTTGGCCAAGTGGCAACAGGCTGTGCTGAAGATAACATGCCTAATGCATAGGTGACAAACCACCCAGCGCTGCAGAGGTGTTGAAAGCTGCAACACAGCAGCCTGATCTGTGGCTCTCACTGCTGAACATACAGCCAGGCATGGTCATGTATGACAATGGGCGGAACCTGGTGACGGAGAAATGACAGCCGGAGTAGATACGGTTTCCCTCTATGCCAGTCCTTTCACCGAGCTAAAGAGTATGGCTGTGGTGAAATACTCCCACTGAGAAGCTGTTTCAGATTGAAAAACATTGTGCCCACCAGAGGATTTGATTCTGAGGGCTCACCTTTCTTCCCCGCTCAAGAGCCCCATAGCAGCTGCAAAGTTAGCGCTATCATGAACTCTCCTGAGGTAGAAGCCAGTGCACACCAGAAGATTCTCTGGTGGCACCGTACAACCCTGCCGAGAAGCAGTCCTAGCTAAGAAAAGTGTGGGGGAAGGTTCCCGGACACTCTATGGCTACTTTTCTAATGTGGATCGGACGTGCTTATGCATGTTATTTCTCAAACCGCATGGCAGATCAGGCCATTGCCCAACTCTGTAGTCATGAAATTAAATGCGCAAAGAAAGATGTTTGTGTGTCAAAGCACCACCGACAAGTATGAGTTGATGTTGGAGGGGCTGCCATTGCTTCTGCATCAAGCTGCATTAGAGGACTTCCTGGGAGAAATGACACCCAGAGTAGATACAGTTTCCCTCTATGCCAGTCCTTTCACCGAGCTAAATACAACTCAGCAAAAAAAAGCGGTGGACTGGCTCCGTACCGTCCCTGGCCACATTCACCTGTCCACGTGTTTGTGGTTAGGCGGTCCTTCCAAGTAAGTGCATTGGGGGGGGCATGGGTAATGTTGTGGGACCCGTGCTTGTGGAAGGCGGAGACAATACCGGGAAAAATAGTGGTAGCTGGGGACCAAGAATGGATACTCGGTCACCGCCGCCATAAGATTGTGGACAGCTTCCGCCTCCACGAGCCTAAAAGGCCACATTTCAAGTGCAAGCAGCTGTCAAAAATTTGGCAGTACAGTATTGCAGCCTGTGGGAGGGTGGGTGGCTGGCTGCATACTTGCGCTTGCATTCCAAGGACTGGGGTAGGGACAACTGAACGCTGCACTGGGACAAGGACATGGACGGTGATTGTTGCAAGTCTGCAATGACAGGTGCATGGCAGGAGGCATCTTCGCATGCGCCAAGGATCACTTATGATGGGCACACTTTTAGGCAGTGACCTGGGAGTCAGAAATGCTTCCAGAGGTCTTCCCCATGCTGTTCCCATATCTTTTCAGGACTGTATGCATGTGTCTGATGATGTGTCACACACCACATGGCCAGATAAGGTTGTAAAATATTAAAATGACATTTCCCAGTGAATGCATTTGTCTTGGTTGAAAGAAATGCAAAAGTGCAAAAACGTATCAAAAACGCTACGTGTGAACATAGTCCAAGGTGTGGAGGAGTATTTTTGGTTTTGGCTATTTATTTTGCCTTATATACAAGTCATTACCCTGAAAAGGATGTTTCTTAACATATTTCCCAGGAAAATCCATTTTGGTTTAGTTTTTGTATGTTTTATTGTGAGTCCGTAAAAGTGGCGTAATACTCTGACAATGTTGTTGACAGCAGTGACTTGGGAGTCATAAATACTTCCAGGGGTCTTCCCCATGCTGTCCCCATGTAATTTGAGCACTGTTCCCGTCGATTTGGGCAATTTTTAGGCCCTCTGTAGACCGCCGGGGGGAGCCGCCTGAAAAATACTGAAGTTTCCCATAGACTTACATTGGGCTCATTGCTCGGGTCGAGCACCCGAGTATTCCAATTTGCTCGATCCGAGCAACGAGTACCCGAGCATTTTAGTGCTCACTCATCACTATTGCTCATCCAATGCCATGGTAGTGTGCTTTTCCTGGCCCTAAAGCTACTCCACATGGAGGTATACAAGGAAAGAAGAACTTGGGATGGCGCTTCCGTTTGAATGTGGAGATCCGACAGTCCATATATCCATATTAAATTAATTGGTTTTAAAAACAGATTTTACTGTAAAACCACATTTACCATAAAAAACATTTAAAAACACAACGCGTTTCAACGTCTATGAATCTTCATCAGGTGAACTTGTTTGAGACGTCCGATAAGATTGCGGTTCTTGTTTTCAAAATTGCCATTGAATAGTGAGAGATAGAATCTACTTGTTTTTCATCACCGTTTAAAAAAATCTCCAAACTTCAAATCTCTATACTTCTCTCTTCGCTTGCAATCCCCAATTTCAGCAAACAGTGTAAGATGGCAAGTTTCTACATAGTAAGTTTCTTACCACAAGCGACGGTGTTTAGTCACTAACATACTAACAGCATAAAAGCCAATGTACATAATTAAAGCCTAAGAGCCAGATTAGATTTGGCCATTAAAGTCTATAGGGATTTGTTATACACGGATGAAAAGCTGAATACATTCCTTTTGACTTCAGTTTTCGATCTGTGTTTCATCTGGTTTTCATCACTGTGGTTTGTCTTGATGAAGAAGTGTGTTACTTTGAAACGCGTTGACAATTCAACCACATTACTGGATATCTGATTCCTGTACATTGTTGATCCTTTGGCAGCGTAGATATTAACCCATTCTTCTCCAGCCTTTGATGCTCTCCAAGTCATGGGTCTGCAGAAACCTTTTAAGCAGTTATTATCACACAAAGCTACCAGGGGAACACATTTTCCCACACATTCTCACTTTTTATCCAAATAAGACCCTATTGCTCTTATTGTCTTTCCAGTTTAGTATTCTTATTTCAGCCACTTTTCACTGATCCTTTGTAAGGCTAAGTGCCCACGATGCAGAAATGCTGCATATTTTTACCGCTTCCCCCTGGCAGGAAAAACGCATGCGGATTTTACATGCGTTTTTCCTGCCAGGTAGAAGCGTTTATCAAGCGTTTTTGCATACATTTCTGCATGTGGGTTATCAAGCGCTTTTCCAAGCGATTTTAGCATCACTTGGAAAAGTGCTTGACAACTTGGTCACACTATATAAATACATGCAACCGACATGGATTTATATAGTGTGACCAAGTAATAGTTAAAAAAAAGAATAAGAATGGTAAAAAATAAAGATTATACTTACCTTCCAATGGCCCCGGGTGTTTTCTCCGCTACGTCCGGTCTGTTGTATGGGTCGCGGTGGTGTGAAAGGACCTGCCATGAAGTCATTTAGTCATGTGACAGGTCACGCGACTGACGTCGGCGGTCGCGTGACCTGTCACATGACTAAATGACGTCATGGCAGGTCTTTTCACACCACCGCGACCCATACAACAGACCGGACACATCGCTGAGGAGACCGGGGGCCATCAGAAGGTAAGTATAATCTTTATTTTTTATTTTAAATTCTTTTTTTAACAGGTTCTATGGTACCTAGGTCTGGGGGAGAGTTTCCTCTTCTACCATCCGCACATTAAATCGCATAATATCCGCTTGTGCAAATGTGCTCATACGGATATTATGCGCTTCAATGCAAGTCAATGGCGGCAATTACGCTGCGTGTCTGCAAAATTAATGGACATGCTGCGTATTTTTCCACAATGATAACCCGCAGCGTAAATTTCAGCAGCATGTGCACAGCACATGCGGATTATCATTGGGGACCATGGGGCACGTATTACCAAACGTTTTCGCTGCAGAAATTCCGCTGCAAAAACACTTGAAAAATGCATAGTGGGCACGCAGCCTTAAAGGGGTGCCCAGGGGAGATAAAAAAAAATTGTACTGTCCCTGCTCTCAAACTATAAAGATGAGATGAAAAGTGCAGTTTTATTATCTTTAGAACACTTGTAATTCTGTGTGACAGGAGCTGCTCCTCACTGCTCCCATCTCCCATCTGGGACATTACATCATACACCAGTGTGCAGCTCTCCATAAAATAGTTGTTTCTTGGAATAGAACAGTGGGGGTGTCCACGCCCCCTCTTCTCCTAGCTGTTACTCACAGGGGGAGCTGCACACTGGTGTGTGACGTATTGTCCCAGACGGGAGGGGGGAGTAGTGAAGAGAACCTGCTGTCACACAGAATTACAAGTGTTCTAAAGATTATAAAAGTGCACTGGGCTTCTCATCTTTATAGTTTATGAGGGCAGGGAGAGTACAAAAATGTTTCATCTACCCAAAGTACCCCTTTAAGAGTAACTGGATAAGTAAAGTCTACCTACGTCAGTATTTAAAAACAGATGAGAAAAAAATTGATGCAAAACGGAGGCAATACAGATGACACATGAGAAAAACAGTCTGTTTTGCATGGGTGTAAAAATAGACATGGATGTGTGAATGTAGCCTAATCTTGCTAAAAACAATACTTAATACAGCTATTTGGTTGTGAAAATTAAAACTTTATGGTTCTTGAAATGTGATTATAAAATGACAGAACCGGGTTATTGTACATGAGATATCTGATACCGGCTTCCCCATAGGAGAAATGGTGGAGGAGTTGATACACACGCCCAACACAGTTCTCACAACTCACCTTTTTCTCCAAATAGGCACTTTAAATACACTATTTACTTACAAAGCCACAATACACTTGTTGGCTCTGTAGCTGTCAAAGAGTTTAGTTACAGTTTGTTGCAAACAGCTAATTACAATAGTTAGCTGTGGTGGCTTCCCTATGTATAGAATGCTGTCTCACAGTCTATATGCAATGTGCACAGTTGTCCCAATTAGGGCTATGTTGGGTCTCTCGCTTTTCTCGATACCTCTGATCTGAATCCTCCCTTCACCTTCTCTATTGCCTTTTCTGCTGCGGATTCTTACTTATTGGGTGCTAAGGGTTCTTAGTTCTCCTCTTTGGCTACGACTTTAGGGGAAAATAACCACTCCCTCTAACACAATGGCATGTCATGCCACACACAGAACAGTATACTTACTGACATGGAGGCCTACACAGAATAATCATATTAAAAAATGCTTAGTCCTTAAAAAGAACAGTCACCAGCTGTCTCAATATAAACTCTCCTACAATATTAAATAGATCTCATAGACCTGATAAGGATGCTGTGTTTACTTTGAAAAGCCATGTCAGAATGTTTTCTTAACCCTTTATGATAGCATAGTCTTCGCCCACCTAGTCTGATTGTCAGTGCCCCTCAATGTCTGCCCTACTGCTGAGATCTTAAACTGATCAGTACAAGTTGAGCTGTTAGCCCAGCTGGGTAGAGACTGAATATTCTTGGATTCATGAACCGTTTCATTCTATAGCTGGCCTCAAATAAGCCCATTCTGACATGGATTGGCTAAGAAAATACTCCAGTCTCATCAGGACTAAGGTCTAATTAATAATATGTGCAGTTTTATTGTGAAATAAGGTGACAGATCTGCTTTAAGGGGAACCTGTCCTGTCAAAAATATTATTAACCTGCAGATATGGAGTTAATCTGGAGGTTAACAGTGTTCTAAAGCAAATTGGCCACCAGAGTGAAAGACCAGCTACCGGGAAGAAATTAACTTTATTCCTCCCAGCAGCCTTGGGCTTCAGTTATAGAAATGCAGCTTCAGTCACCGCTCAGTATACAATGAGCAGCACTGACTGACAGCCGGCTCTGTACTGATGCACTGCTAAACTGGCTGTCAGTCACCGCCGGGGGCGTGGTTACAGCCTTTGCTTACTATGCACTGAGCGGTGACTGAAGCCGCACCGGCTGCGCCTCTATGACTGACAGCCAGTGGAAGCCATGATTAATAAGGTCCATTTCCTCTCAGGAGACATGTCTTTAAAGCGGTGTCTGCATGGCTTTAGAACACTATTAACCTGCAGATTAACCCCATATCTGCAGGTTAATAACGTTTTGGGACACGACAGGCTCCCTTTAAGACCTGGGTATGAGGGTTTATTTTAAATTGCTGTGTCCTCAACTTTTCACCTGTCTTCTTTTTAGCATTGAAAAAAACAGGCTATTTTTCTAAATCTGATGATTTATCAAATTGTGAATTTGAGATGTTTTAGATCCATCAACTCTTGGTAAAATTATTGTAAGGCTATATTCACTTCATGTTTAATCCTACAATTGTATTTAAAAGGGTTGTCCATTACTTTAAAAAATATGCCAATGTGTTTTAATGATAAATAGAAGCTTCTTTCTAATTACCTCCTGGTGCTGTTTCTTCCTGTGAGCGTCGCTATCAGTGGCCGCTCACAGGCAGCACGTGACCCCCCGCTGACGTCACGTCAGGTGAGGCGTGAGTCAGACCTGGCGTCCCCGCAGTTACTGCTGGGTTGTGAGTTATTCGCACCCAGCATCCACCGCGCGCTTTCCCAATGAATGGGGAGAGGGAGAGTGTGTGGTGGATGCCGGGTGTGACGCGCGGGGTAACCCCGCCCACAACCCAGCAGCCACCGGTGGAACGCGGAACAGGGACCTTCGGCTTCAGCCTGGACTTATCGTAATGTAAACGGATGTCAGAGCCGGCTGCAGCCGGGGTTCACTGGGGCATCCACCGCACGCTCTCCCTCTCCCCATTCATTGGGAAAGCGCGCGGTGGATGCTGGGTGGGAATAACTCACAACCCAGCAGCAACTGCGGGGACCCCAAGTCTGAGTCACGCCTCACCTGACATGATGTCAGCGGGGGGGTCACGTGCTGCCTGTGAGCGGCCACTGATAGCGCCACTCACAGGCAGAAACAGCACCAGGAGGTAATTAGAAAGAAGCTTCTATTTATCATTAAAACACATTGGCATATTTTTTAAGAGTACTGGACAACCCCTTTAATCTTTGCAATAACTCTATTGAAACTATCTTTATTTTATAAAAATACTGTGTAATAGTTATTTTTTTTCTTTGGTTGTTGAAAATGAACTAGGAGACAATTTTTTTTTGTAGACATTTTCATAAAACAAATTTTAGCATTGTGATCTACCAAAGCCATTTCTATTGTGCACAAGGTTTGCCTCGATTCTAAAATACCCTATTAGGGGATTTATGGTTAATAGGAGGGTGGCATCGGTTCAAGAACCACTTCCATTAACCATCTGTTGCTGGCATGTCTGTACATCATACGTACAGCTCATTGTTGCAAACTAGTTTGGATTGAGAATCAATTGAACCTCTTATACAAATGAAATGAAATGCATGAAATAAAGAACAAAACACGGATTGAAAATTATCAATAGTTTCTATTAAAATTTCTGAGACTGCAAAAACACAAACTTGTATTCTGCAAACAGTTTAATTTTGGGACTTTAATTAGCACCACTGCAATTCTAGAGATGCAAAATTATCAGAATTTCTTATCCTTATTTTTAATCTGAGACCCATTATTACATTTTCTGCTTTCATTTTCTTTATCCTTACCGGATTCATTATTCATCACGTTTTTCTACCTTACTGGCACCAGCCTGCTCTTCAGTTTTCTGGGATGTATTACTGGTATCTAAAAATTAATATAAACAAATAAAATGCTTGCATATTACATTTGATAGAAACATGAGGATTATGTTTCCTGTTTTTCGATTTCATTTCATTAAAATGGTTTTCCCCTAATCTCATACAAATTGTTTATACGTCTAAAAAGAAACCTGTACTCATCTCTTTGACCAGTGCCGCTACTTTGTACTGTTTTTATAATTGATTTAATTTCTCCCACCTTATGTACATTTTGCAATATCGTGGAAATCACCCTAGGCGCCATTCACACTGCGATTCTGCAGTGCATTTGGGTGCCTAAATTCCCTTAAAAACAGGATTCAGACAAGTCTCATAGGCGGCTATGATGCAATTGGACTTCAAATGAACATCGTTAGTGCATTTTTCTGAACATTTCCATCATTTCACATAGCAGACTACGTTTCTGCTCCATTGGGGGCTTGTTTGAATGCCGTTTTTAGGGGGATCCAGATGACTGGACTTGCAGCAGCTATCACGTGACATTGTTTATGGCAGGATACTGGCAGAGGACATAGTAGCTAGTGAGCAATGTTGTTTTCCTTTTTTTATTTCATTTCCCTCATTGGGAAGTTTTAAAGCAGAATAAATACCATTTTATAATATTTTAGTATATAGCTGATGAATAATGCTTTTTTTCTGTTTTTTCATGAGGTAGTTCTATATATATATATTTTTTTTTTTTTCTAAAACCATCTTCAGGAACTTCCATACTGGAGACGCTCCTTTTCTGTATTAATGGAAACTTGACAGCTGATACATGCGGCATGTATCAGGCAACGGCTGTATGATCTCAGCCCGGTATGTTTGACTCTGAAACGCTGTGACATTTGAAAGAAAAACATAGTTTAAAAGCAGCCAGGGGCCAAGCAGCACAGAAGATTAGTCAATGGCAGCTTCTCCTCACCCGCTCCCCTGAAGTGACAGGTCTCTCCTTGCATGCCATTGTAGGAAGAGAACTGTGAGTCACTAGCAGCAGGCAGAGAGAGGCATCCAGAGATTTGTCTTTCTGACTAGTCACCGATGCAACTTGATCCATGGCGGCTCTTAAAGTCTGTTTTTCTCTAAAACGTCGCAGAGTTTCAGAATCAAACATACCTGACTGAAATCATACAGTCAGTGCCCGATACATGCTGCCCGTGGATCGGTCAGCAATTATCCACCTGCTAGGTTCCCTTTAACTGTATAGTACAGCAAAGAGTTTGTGCATTATAGCAAGTCAATCATTCCTCATAGAGGCAGCGATCATGCCCTAGGATATCCTGGGAGGCAGCGATCATGCCATCAAAGAATTTTAGATAACTAGAGGAGGAAGACCTGTGAAGTTTCAAACTTCAAAGTTGGATTTCAGAAAGGCAGATTTTAAGAGACTCAGAAAGAGGATAGGAGGGCTCCAATGGCTGGATGTCCTTAAGAACAGAAATGTCCAGGAAGGATGGCAAATTTTGAAAAATGAGATTCTCAAAGCACAAGCGTTAACAATCCCTAAAAGAGGGAAGAATAGCAAGCATTTTAAGGAAACCAGGATGGATGAAAACAGAACTTAAACATATGCTAGAAAGGAAGAAAGAAATGTTTATCAAATGGAAAGAAGGAGGCATATCTAAAGAAGAAGATAATGCTGTCTGCAGAACAGATTAGCTACAGCTGATAATGAATTAAGGCTTGCAAGAGATGTCAAAAGCAATAACAAAGGATTTTGGGGTATGTCAAAAGTAAAAGAAAAGTCAAAGATGGTATAGGATTTTGACAGGATGAAAATGGTAAAGTAGTAAAAAATGATGCTTAGAAGACCGAACTTTTAAATTCCTATTTTGCATCTGTTTTTTCTCAGAAAGTAAATGTCACATAAACTGATCTTCACTGTACTATTGAAGGAATAGAAGAATCCACACTATCTATAAACAGAGAAATAGTGAGGGAACACTTAGCTAACATAAATGAATTCAAGTCATCAGGTCCAGATGAATTACATCCTAGGGTACCGAAGGAGATAGCAGAGGAAATTATTGAACCACTCTCCATAATCTTTGAAAATTCTTAGAGAACAGGATAAGTCTCAGAAGACTGGAGAAGAGGGAATGTTGTTCCAATCTTCAAAAAGGGGAAGAAGGTGGACCAAGGGAATTATAGGCCTGTGAGCCTTACTTCTATACCAGGAAAGATCTTTAAAAAATTATTAAACAACATGTATGCAAGTACCTTTATAAGAATGAGGTGATTAACCAGAGCCAGCATGGGATTGTAACTAATAAGTCATGTTAAACTAACAATTTTCTTCAGTGACAGAATCACTGGGTGGATCAGGAAAATGCGGTATAGTATATTTTGACTTCAGCAAAGCATTTGACAAAGTATCTTATGCAATCCTTATTGAAAAAAATGACCAACTATGGAATGGACAAAGCAACTGTTAGGTGGATTCATAACTGGCTTAGCTATCTGACCCAAAGAGTGGTAATAAATGTTGCACATGCAGTTGGAAGAATGTCTCAAGGGGGTACCACCAGGCTCTGTCCTGGGCCCTGTGACGTTCAACATCTTTATCAATGATTTAGATGAAGGAATTGAGGGTAAACTGATCAAATGTACTGATGACACAAAGCTAAGAGGGATAGATAATACTAGAGAAGAAACAGAGAGGATTCAAAAAGATCTAAACAAACTGCAACTGTAGGCAGCAACTAACAGATTGGTTTTGAACTGGTAGAAATGCAAAGTCCTACATCTGGGCAAGAAAAATGAAAAAAAAAACATATACAGAATGGGAGGAATAGAGCTAAGCAAGAGCACGTGTGAGAAAGACGTGGCTATAACTAATCGATCACAGACTGAACATGAGTCAACAGTGTGATGCAGCAGCAAAAAAGGCAAACACAATTCTGGGTTGCATTAACAGAAACATAAAGAGTAGATGACGTGAAGTAATTATCCCCCTTTACTCCTCTTTCGTCAGACCTCGTCTGGAATACTGTGTCCAGTTCTGGGCATCACATTTTAAAAAAGACATTGAAAAACTGGAGCAAGTTCAGAGTAGAGCTACCAGGATGGTGACCGGTCTGAAAACAATGTCCTATGAGGAATAGTTAGAGGATTTGGGAATGTTTAGCTTGCAAAAGGGAAGACTGAGCGGAAACTTAATAGCTGTCTACAAATATCTCAAGGGCTGTCACATTGTAGAAGAATCAGCTTTATTCTCATTTGCACATGGAAACACAAGAAGTAATGGGATGAAGCTGAAATGAACAAGGTACAGATTAGATATTATAAAAAACTTTTTGACATTGAAGGTGATCAATGAGTGGAACAGGCTGCCATGAGATTTCAATGGAAATCTTCAAACAGAGGCTGGACAGACATTTGTCTGAGATGGTTTAGTGAATTCTGCATTGAGCAGGGCGGTTGGACATGATGACCCTGGAGGTCCCTTCCAACTCTAACATTCTATGATTCTCAGATGCTGCTCTAGTGGCCAGCTTGAAAATTAGAATATTTTATGATATTTTATGTGGATGGCAATAAAAAAATTAAACTTCAATTATTTTAAAAATGTGTTGAGAATGATCAGCTTTTAGCTTTGCTCATTGAAATTGTTTTGGTTGTTGCTTATTTTAAATATATAAATATGTAGTGTGCCCTGTGTGTCATCTCATTGTTTTAAAAATACATTGTGCTTGATTCATTCTTGTATTTGTCCAGTTTTTAGTGACTTTTGCCTGCTTTTCATTTGCGCCTTATTCTTCTGAATTATATATTACTGCCTATTTTTCTTTTTATGTTCACCATCGTGGACAAGGCTTGTGGTTTTCAGATGTTTTCTGCTGATTCATCAAGTGTGACTTTTTAAAAAGTTGCTAAATATTTGTGAAAATATAGTTCACCACTGGAGTAATTTTCTATGATTTCCATAATGTTTTAGCAAATCTTGCGACATTAAACATAACATGTGACTTTTTATGCTTTAAGAAGTTGCAAAACTGGTTATAGATAAAATATATTTAGTGCTCTATTTTAAAGAATTGGGCGCAAAAAATAATCGACGTATAAACTTAAAAAATGCAGATGATAAAACAAGGCTACGGTCAGTGGCGTGCCGCCCATAGCGGCAGACCATGCAACTTCTACGGGGCCTGAGGGTTCAGGGGGCCTTGTGTCGGCTGCTCTGTGACAAGCCCAGGGGCGTACATAGAAATCATGGGCAAAGAAATCATAGAAATCATATAATGACCCTACTGTACCCCACTTCAACTCCCAAGGCAAAGTATGGTGACCCTAACACAGTATGATCCCCCAACTGTGACTCCCACACAGCCCTCCAGACAGTATGATGGGCCTACATACAGTATAATGGCCCGCACTAGCCCTCCAAACAGTATAATGGCCCCAAAACAGACCTCCAAACATTATTATGGACCCCACACAAACCTTCACACCGTATAATTGCTTTCATACAGTATAATGGCCCCCCACATAGCCCTCAAAATATTATAATGGCCCCACATAGCCTTCCATATAGTATAATACGCCACCCATAATCCTCCATATTGTATAATGCACCCCCCATAATCCTCCATATAGTATAATGAACTTCCCATGGTCCTCCATAGAATATAATGCACTCCCCATAGTCCTCCATACAGCATATTACACACCCCATAGGGTAAAATGCAGCCCCCATATAGTATAATGCACCCCACAGTCCTGCAGTATTATGGGCACCACAAACTCACTGATTTTAAAATACCGTATATTTTAAATAAGCCGACCCGAGTATAAGCTGAGGCCCCTAATTTTACCGCAAAAAACTGGGAAAACGTATTGACTCAAGTATAAGCCTAGGGTGGGAAATGCAGCAGCTACTGGTAAATTTCCCCATCCTGGTATGCATGGCCTCCTCATCCCCCAATCCTGGTACATATGACACCCCTCATCCCCCAATCCTGGTACATATGGCACCCCTCATCCCCCAATCCTGGTAAGTATGGCACCCCTCATCCCCCAATCCTGGTATGTATGGCACCCCTCATCCCCCAATCCTGGTAAGTATGGCACCCCTCATCCCCCACATCCCCCAATCCTGGTACGTATGGCACCCCTCATCCCCCAATCCTGAAATGCATGGCACCGCTCATCCCCCGATCCTGGTACGCATGGCACCCCTCATCCCCCAATCCTGGTACGCATTGCTCCCTCATCCCCCAATCCTGGTATGTATGGCACCCCTCATCCCCCAATCCTGGTATGTGTGGCCTCCTCACCCCCCAATCCTGGTATGCGTGGCCTCTTCATCCCCCAATCCTGGTAGTTGTGGCCCCTCTCATCCCCTAATCGTGGTATGTGTGGCCCTCCTCATCCCCAAATCCGGGTATGTGTGGCCCCCATCATCCCCCAATCCTGGTATGTGTGGCCCCCCTCATGCCCTAATCCTGGTTTGTGTGTCCCCCCTCATCCCCGGTATATGTGGCCCCCTCATCCAGCAATCCTGGTATGTGTGACCCCATCACTGCACACACAAAAAAATAAACACTTATACTCACCTTCCTTCCTCACCTCTGCTCCAGCGCTGCATCCTGTCTGCCAGGCAGCTCATGTCAGCATCTGAGCAGCACGTGCTCTCAGACGCTGATGTGAGCTGCTGCCGGCATATTCACCCCTCTCCACGCCGGGACTATGGGCGTGGAGAAGAGTGAATATGCAATCTCTTTAGTAGCGGGCACTGTCAGCAGGAGCCGCGGCTCAGCGCTCCTCCGTGCCCGCTACTAAAGAGAATGAATATTCCCTCTTCTCCACGTCCATGGGAGTGGAGAAGAGGGAATATTCATGTCCCTTTAGCAGTGGTAGCTGCAGCAGCGGCTACTGTGTGTGCCCCCACTCCTCCGCTGCCACAACCCCCCCCAGGAAAATAGAATACTCACCTATCCTCCTCGTTCCCCCACTGCTTCGGGGCCCCCCCCGGCTCACGGGCCCCATAGCAGTGGCGTGGTCTGCCGCCACTGGACATGCCCCTCTAGATCACTACGCTGCGTGCAGTGCCATGAACACCAGTGAGGAGCTGAGCAGCGTGAGCATGGTGATCATTAGAGTCTGCCTAGTGGAGAGCACTATGGAGAGAGAGAGAGAGCCGGCATGGATGCAGGGGTAAGTCTAAGCTCACTGACACACTGCAGGTTTAGCACCGCAGTGCTATGCTCTGTGAGTGCGGAATGACGGTGTCTAATGAGTTTCTACTGTGCGGTCTGTTGGATGTGCGGCGTTAAGGCCGGGAAAGGGGTCATCAATGGAATTGATGGGTTTATGGGGAGAAGTTCTGTGAACAAATAGTCAGGGAAGCCTCCTTCACACCGAGTAACTGTCCTTTGTCAGTCACCACAGGGCCTGAGGTGGAACTCCTGAACCTGGGACCAGAGGATATTACAGCTGAAACCACCAGCAAATGGATCCCTAAAATATAACCTTTAATATATAAGTTAAAAAACACAAAAAAAAACTCTCAAAAGCATATTAGAAAATGTATACCCGAATATGCATATAACAGCCAGCATACATAAGGGTCCTCCAAAAAATATATATATATTTTGGCAGGGTATGATATATAGGGACTATGTCCCCCTGGAATTCCCTATATGCTACCCTACCTACCAGCGGAGGTTGACACCCTAAATTGTGAGATATGGTGCCTATGCTCCTTGGCGGCTATCCTTTGGAACATTAGTATACCCCTAATATAAAGAGTAGCACAGGTAATATAGAATAATTAATCCTGAATATATCATAATACAATGTACACAGCAATATTAGCCCATATCTCAGAACACAGATGGCATAAATACATCCAGACAATTGATCATGACTTGAAAAGAACACCAGTAAGGATAAGCATTAAACATGCTTACCTTAAATGGAAAACCAATCCCATTGTAAATCTCATACCCTGACGCGTTTCCCGCAAGGGACACTGGGGTACATCAGGAGATCATATGACATACTGTCAATGCAGCATCGCCGGAAATGACGACATCCATTTGCGCTTCATCTCCTGTTTGGATGTCGTCATATCTGGAGCACATATGATGAATATTGATTATGGTACGCGGTATCCGTTCCACACCTCGCTCTGAGACCGAAAGTGACATCGGACACCAGTTTAAATCATTGGCGCCCGTGATCGGATGCAGCACGCATTATTTTTTGTGGCCAATTCATGAGAGTCCGTTAGCCACAACAAGTTGTACCTTTCTTTGATGGGACCTAACCAAATTTAAAAGGCAGGTAGAATCCAACACTAATTAAAAACAGTCTTAGGCCTCATTCACACATCCGATTTTTTCACATACGAGAATAAAGAACCGATTATTTTGATCAGAGTGTGGTCCTGAGTGTCATTAGCTTTTCTTGTACGTGGAGAACTAAAAAAATAAAAATTCTGCCAGGTCAGCTCTGCCAGTGGCTGAGCTCTGGCACTAAACAGCCAGGAGTAGTGTTAGCGCCGCCTCTGACTGTTAACCTCCTGAATGCTGCAATTCAGTGCGATCACATCGTTCAGGAGGCAGGCAGAGGGACGGGAGTTCCCTCTGCCTTCAGATTGGCGCCCCCCGCGACGTCATCGCGGGGGCCCGACGGTTGCCATGGTGACCTGGGGTCGTCATGACAACCCCCAGGTCACCAAGCTACGGAAAGCTTCTGAGACCATGCTCACATAAAATATATTACACTAGTATAATAAAATATATTACACTAATAAATACACATTTTTATGTAAAAAAAATAAAAATAAACAAAAAAAAGCACATATATTTAGTATCACCACGGCCGGAATGACCCGATCTATAAATGTGTCACACTAGTTAACCCCTTCAGTGAACAGCGTTAAAAAGAAAAACACATGGGAAACTATGCCTTTTCATCATACCGCTAGAAAAAAGTGGAATAAAACGCGATCAAAAAGGTGAATGCAAATAAAAATGGTACTGCTGAAAACGTCATCTTGTCCCGCAAAAGCAAGCCACCATAGAGCTCCGTCAGCAGAAAAATAAAAAAGTTATAGCTCTCAGAATAAAGCGATGTAAAGATAATTTTTTTTCCTATAAAAGTTTTTATTATGTAAAAGCGCAAAAACATTTAAAAAATGACATACCTGAGGTATCGCTATAATCGTACTGACCCGAAGAATAAAGCTGCCTTATCAATTTTACCACATGCAGAATGGCATAAAAAATAAATTCCTGAATTGTTGGTTTTTGTTTATTTTGCCTCTCAAAAATCGGATTAGAAAGCGATCAAAAAGTGTCACGTGCCCGAAAATAGTACCAATAAAAATATCAAGAGTCATGTAAGGGCAAAAAACAAGCCCTTACATGACTCTGACGGCCGAAATATGGAAAAATTATAGCTCTCAAAATATGGAGATGCAAAAACTATTTTTTGCAAAAAAAGTTTTTTAGTGTGTGACAGCTGTCAATCATAAAAACCCGCTATAAATCTGATATAGCTGTAATCGCACCGACCTGAAGAATAAAGTCGCCTACTCACTTATACTGCAAGAGGAACGACGTAAAATATAAATAAAACCAATTCTTCACCTGCTGTTTATTTGTTCATTCTGCCTCCCTAAGATCGCAGTAAGGCTCTGCTCAGTTGTTCTGTGCTCTGCGCTGAGCGCTTATACCGGGGTTTCCATGTAAATCTCTGAAATAAGTGATTCAGACAGAACCCCCGGCGGAAGATTCCCTATAATGAAGAAGAAGGAGGCATGTGGACGCCGTCTGACCTATGATCCAGCGGTGTCCATCTTTTTAGGCATAGATAAAAGCGCAGTCAGTCACAGTTTTGTGAACCTCTGAAAAGGACAATGCTGAACAGAGGCCAGATGGAGTCCAGAGTAACTCTGCTGCCTCATCTCATTATAGTGAATGGATCCCTTGGGAGTTTCATCTGAATCACGTCATTCGGAGATTAAGATAGAAACCCAAAAGTAAGTGCTCATCGTATAGCACAGGATAAATGTGTTCCAAAATGTTATGTAAAATGTTCCCAATAAAAGTTTCAGATAAATAGCCCCTACTTAGGTCTGTCATGTGTTAATGGAAATATAGGGGGCTTTCACGTTACTGGTAGTACAAAGGCTCTGGAAAAGCGAAATGGCTCCTCGCCCCCCCAAAAGAAATTCATCAAATTCTGCACTCCCAAATTTAAATCCCCCCTCCCTTCTGAGCCCCACAGTGTGTCTAAACCAAGTTTGGCAGGGGTATGATTTCCAAAATGGGGTCACTTGGGGGAGGGTTCTGCTCTTCTAGCACTTAGGGGTTCTGTATATGGAGTCCGCAAACTATTCTAGGAAAATCTGCGCTCCAGCAGGCAAATAGCGCTACGTCCCTGCCGAGGCTCACCGTGTGGCTAAGCAGTATGGACCACCACACATTGCCACGCTCAGCAGAAATTGTGTGACACATTTTGGTGCCGTTTTTTTTTTTTTTTTACCAATTACCCCATGTGAAAATGTGAAATCTTGGGCTAAAACAAAATATTTGTGGTAAAAATGTAATTATTTTTTCTTCACTCCCCAATGGTATAAAATTCTGGGACACATCTGTGATGTCAGTATGATCACTGCACCCTTAGATGAATTCATTGAGAGGTGTAGTTTGTAAAATGGAGTCACTTATGGGGGATTCTGCTGTTTTGGCAACTCAGGGACTCTGCCAATGTGACATGGCACACTCAAACCATTCCAGCTAAATTTGAACTCCAATATGACGCTTCTTCCCTTTTGAGCTTAGCACTGTGCCTCAAAAGTAGTTTTCGACCACACATTGTGTATTGACGTACTCAGGAGAAATTGCACAACAAATTTTGAGGTCCATTTTCTTCTGTTACCCTTGTGAAAATAAAAAATTTAGGACTAAAAGATCATTTTTTTGGAAAAAAATTTTTTTTTTCATAGCTCTACGTTATAAACTTCTGTGAAGCACCTGGGGGTTCAAGGTGTTCACCACACATCTAAATATGTTCCTTGAGTGGTCTAGTTTCCAAAATGGGGTCACTTATGGTATGTTTCCATTGTTTAGGCACATCAGAGGCACTCCAAATGCAACATGGTGTCCACTCTCGATTCCAGCCAATTTTGAGTTCAAAAAGTCAAACTGTGCTCCTTGCCATCCTAGCCCTGCCGTGCGCCCAAACAATGATATTCCCCCACATATGGGGTATCGGCGTATTCAGGAGAAATTGCACAAATTTTGAGGTCATTTACTCCAGTTACACTTGTGAAAATAAAAAATTTGGGACTAAAAGATATTTTTTTGTGGAAAAAAAATTGATTTTTTTTTTCACAGCTTTACGTTATAAACTTCTGTGAAGCACCTGGGGGTTCAAGGTGTTCACCACACATCTAAATATGTTCCTTGAGGGGTCTAGTTTCCAAAATGGGGTCACTTATGGTATGTTTCCACTGTTTAGGCACATCAGAGGCACTCCAAACGCAACATGGTGTCCGCTCTCAATTCCAGCCAATTTTGAGTTAAAAAAATCAAACAGTGCTCCTTGCCTTCCAAGACCTGCCGTGCGCCCAAACAATGATATTCCCCCACATATGGGGTATCGGCGTATTCAGGAGAAATTGCACAACAAATTTGGGGGGCAATTTTCTCCTGATACCCTCGTGAAAATAAAAAAAAAAATGGGTCTAAAGTAAAATTTTTGTGAAAAAAAGTTAGATGTTCATTTTTTCCTTTTACATTGCTTCAGTTCCTGTGAAGCACCTGAAGGGTTAATAAACTTCTGGCATGTGGTTTTGAGCACCTTGAGGGCTGCAGTTTTTAGAATGGTGTCACTTTTGGGTATTTTCTGTCATAAAGACCTCTCAAAGTGACTTCAAATGTGATGTAGTCCCTAAAAAAATGGTTTTGAAAATTTTGTTGGAAAAATGAGAAATTGCTGGACAACTTTTAACCCTTATAATTTCCTAACCCCCAAAAATTATGTCTCAAAATTGTTCTGATGTAAAGTAGACATGTGGGAAATGTTATTTATTAACTATTTTGTGTGACATAATTCTCTGTTTAAGGAAATAAAAATTCAAATTTTGGAAATTGTAAAATTTTTGCCAAATTTCCATTTTTTTCACAAATAAACGCAAGTCATATCGAAAAACTTTTACCACTATATTAGAAGTACAATGTGTCTCAAAAAAACAATCTCAGAATCAGCAGGATCTGTTTAAGCATTCCAGAGTTATTACCTCATAAAGTGACAGTGGTCAAATTTAAAAAATGAGGCCTGGTCATTAACCTACAAAGTGGCTTGGTCCTTAAGGGGTTAAAGTCAGACATATAAATTCCCCCATAGACTATCATTGTAGGTGGAAATCAGATGTGTAAGTGAATCCTTAGGCTGATCGGAAAAGATCAGTATACTATTAGAAGTGGTGACTTCCTCGATATCTGACTGATCCCCTTCCCTCAGCCTCATTCACATATCAGTATTTTTGATCAGTATTTCATCAGTAATTTTTTGCCAAAACCAGGAGTGTCTCCATACACAAAACAGGTGTCAATCTTTCAATTATAGTTTTTCTCTGTAAGTTCCATTCCTGACTTTGGCATACAAATACTGATGCAAAATACTGACTCACCATGTGTGAATGAGGCCTAAAGCTGTTTCTAATTAGTGGTGGATCCTTTATATTTGTAGGCTTTTAGCCTGGCAGAGGCATTTCTGATAATTATTAGGCTTAGGGTCCCATCAAAGAACGATATGGCTTGTCGCGGCTGGTGGGCTCTCATGAATTGGCCAACTTATGCACTAAGTACCTTAATTTTATAAGTATATTCTATATTTAGCAGTAATGAAGTTGAAATGTCATATATTCAATGTTTGTACTTCTTAGCGCTTACAGAGGCTGTTGTATTCTTATATATAAACCATACATTTTTGGCAGGCCAGTCTTCCCAGCCAGCTGATGTGCTGAGTGCTAACACAGTGAAGTGTGGGGGAGAGATGCGCTTTGCACAATCTTCACAGGTTACAAAGCCATAAAGCCCAGTTTCTGATCAGAGGATTACGTCTACGAAGTTGATATATGGGCATATGGACAAAGGTTGTCTTTCTGAGTCAAACTCTTTACCATCCATTTATTGATTGTAGTAACATAAACTTCGGTTATATATATATATATATATATATATATATATATATATAATATAACGGTACAAGCGTCCCTCTGTCTGAAGCATTTATAGACTGCGCAAACACGACACGCCTGCGCAGTCTGGCTCCAGACAGAAGAACGCATAGAGCCGTTATAGGTAAGAGGAGTGTGTATGGTGCCGGAGATCACGGTATGCGTAGGCACTGAACGCATACCGCGATCTTCGGCGCCATACTTACATGCTTACCTGACCGGGAGGAGCGTTGCCGCGGTACCGCTCTTCTCGCCAGAGACCGGGGCAGGAGTTAAGGCATCGGAATAGGCGCATGCGCATATCGCTATCCGGCGCCATTTTACTGAAGACACATTTGTAGTGCGGTATGGGCACGCGCGTACTCCGGCGCCACACTCCTCCCCCGGCCTTCGGCAGAACAGGACACAGCAGCTCTGGAGCACAGGGAAGAAAGGTGAGTATAAGTGGGGTTTTTTTGTATGTGTGCAGCGTGAAAGGGATGAGGGTGCCACACATACCAGGATTGGGGGTTGAGGGGGCCACACATTCCAGGATTGGGGGATGAGGGGGCCACACATACAAGGATTGGGGGATGAGGGGGCCACACATACCAGGATTGGGGGATGAGGGGGCCACACATACCAGGATTTGGGGATGAGGGGTACCATACATACCAGGATTGAGGGGTACCATACATACCAGGATTGAGGGGTGTGGGGTACCATGCATACCAGGATTGGGGGGTGAGGGGACCATGAATACCAGTGTTGGGGGTGAGGGGACCATGCATACCAGGATTGGGGGTGAGGGGACCATGCATACCAGGATTGGGGGATGAGGGGTACCATGCATACCAGGATTGGGGATGAGGGGTACCATGCATACCAGGATTGGGGATGAGGGGTGCCATGCATACCAGGATTGAGGGGTGCCATGCATACCAGCATTGGGGATGGGGGGTGCCATGCATTCCAGTATTGGGGATGAGGAGTATCATGCATACCAGGATAGGAATGTGGGGTACCATGCATACCAGGATGATGGATTGGGTGCCATGCATACCAGGATGAGGGGTACCATGCATACCAGAATAGAGATGAGGGGTACCATGCATACCAGAATAGAAATATGTGGTGCCATGCAAACCAGGATTGGGGGATGAGGAGTGCCATGCATACCAGGATAGGGATGAGGGTGCCATACATATATCAGGATGGATTGGGGGATGAGGAGGCCATATGTACCAGGATTGGGGGATGAGGAGTGCCATACATGCCAGAATTGGGATGAGGGGTGCCATGTATACCAGGATGAGGGGTACCATACATACCAGAATAGGGATGTGGGGTACCATGCATGCCATAATGAGGGATGGGGTGTCATGCATACCAGGATGAGGGGTACCATGCATAAAAGAATAGGGATGAGGAGTACCATGCATACCAGGATAGGAATGCGGGGTACCATGCATACCAGGATGAGGGGGATGGAGTGCCATGCATACCAGGATTGAGGGATGAGGAGGCCATACATACCAGAATTGGGATGAGAGGTGCCATGTATACCAGGACAAGGGGTACCATACATACCAGAATAGGGATGCGGGGTACCATGCATACCAGGATGAGGGATGGGGTGCCATGCATACC
This sequence comes from Phyllobates terribilis, assembly GCF_046119375.1. Lineage (NCBI taxonomy): Eukaryota > Metazoa > Chordata > Amphibia > Anura > Dendrobatidae > Phyllobates > Phyllobates terribilis. The sequence goes on along the minus strand of NW_027362762.1, from coordinate 317,518,360 downwards.
AGAATGAGGGGTACCATACACACTAGGATAGGGATGAGGGGTGCCATGCATACCAGGATTGGGGATGAGAGGTACCATGCATACTAGGATTGGGGATGAGGAAGCCATGCATACCAGGATGAGGGATTGGGAACCATTCATACCAGGATTGGGGGATGAGGGGTTCCATACATACCAGGATTAGTATGAGGGGTGACATGTATATCAAATTTGTGATGAGGGGGCCATGCATACCAGGATAAGAGATGGGGTGCCATGCATACCAGGATTGGGATGAGTGGTGCTATGTATACCAGATTTGGAATGAGGGGTGCCATGCATACCAGGATTGGGGATGAGGGGTGCCATGTATACCAGGATTGGGGATGAGGGGTGCCATGCAAACCAGGATTGGGGATGAGGAGTGCCATGCATACCAGGATAGGGATGAGGGGTTCCATGCATACCAGGATACGGATCTGGGGGGCCAAGCATACCAGGATTCGAATGAGGGGCCATGCTTACCAGGATTGGGGATGAGGGGTGCCATGCATACCAGGATTGGGGATGAGGGGTGCCATGCATACCAGGATTGGGGATGAGGGGTGCCATGCATACCAGGATTGGGGATGAGAGATGCCATGCATACCAGGATTGGGGATGAGGGGAGCCATGCATACCAGGATTGGGGATGAGGGGTACCATGCATACTAGGATTGTGGATGAGGAAGCCATGCATACCAGGAATGAGGGATTGGGAACCATTCATACCAGGATTGGGGGATGAGGGGTGCCATACATACCAGGATTAGTATGAGGGGTGACATGTATATCAAATTAGAGATGGGGGGGCCATGCATACCAGGATGAGAGATGGGGTGCCATGCATACCAGGATTGGGATGAGTGGTGCCATGTATACCAGATTTGAAATGACGGGTGCCATGCATACCAGGATTGGGGATGAGGGGTGCCATGCATGCCAGGATTGGGGATGAGGGGTGCCATGCAAACCAGGATTGGGGATGAGGGGTGCCATGCATGCCAGGATTGGGGATGAGGGGTGCCATGCAAACCAGGATTGGGGATGAGGAGTGCCATGCATACCAGGATTGGGGATGAGGGGTGCCATGCATACCAGGATAGGGATGAGGGGTACCATGCATACCAGGATAGGGATCTGGGGGGCCAAGCATACCAGAATTCGGATGAGGGGCCATGCATACCAGGATTGGGGATGAGGGGTGCCATGCATGCAAGGATTGGGGATGAGGCGTGCCATGCATAACAGGATTGGGGATGAGGGGTGCCATGCATACCAGGATTGGGGATGAGGGTGCCATGCATATCAGGATTGGGAATGAGGAGTGCCATGCATACCAAGATTGGGGATGAGGGTTGCCATGCATACCAGGATTGGGGATGAGGGGTGCCATGCATACCAGGATAGGGATGAGGTTACCATGCATACCAGGATAGGGATGAGGGGTACCATGCATACCAGGATTGAGGATGAGGGGTGCCATTCATACCAGGATTGGGGATGAGGCGTGCCATGCATACCAGGATTGGGGATGAGGGGTGCCATGCATACCAGGATTGGGGATGAGGGGTGCCATGCATACCAGGATTGGGGATGAGGGGTGCCATGCATACCAAGATTGGGGATGAGGGGTGCAATGCATGCCAGGATTGGGGATGAGGGGTGCAATGCATACCAGGATTGGGGATGAGGGGTGCCATGCATACCAGGATAGGGATGAGGGGTACCATGCATACCAAGATAGGGATCTGGGGGAGCCATGCATACCAGGATTCGGATGAGGGGCCATGCATACCAGGATAGGGATGAGATGAACCATGTATACCAGGATAGGGATGAGGGGTACAATGCATACCAGGATGAGGGATGGGGTGCCATGAATACCAGAATAGGGATGAGGGGTACCATGTATACCAGAATAGGAATATGTAGTGCCTTGCATACCAGGATTGGGGGATGGGGAGTACCATGCATACCAGGATAGGGATGAGGGGGCCATACATACCAGGATTGGGGGATGAGGGGTGCCATACATACCAGAATTGGGATGAGGGGTGCCATGTATACCAGGATGAGGGATTGGGTGCCATGCATACCAGGATGAGGGATGGGGTGCCATGCATACCAGGATGAGGGGCACCATGCATACCAGAATAGGGATGAGGAGTTCCATGCATACCAGGATAGGAATGCGGGGTACCATGATTACCAGGATCAGGATGAGGGATGGAGTGCTATGCATACCAGGATTGAGGAATGAGGAGGCCATACATACCAGAATTGGGATAAGGGGTACCATTTATACCAGGATGAGGGGTACCATACATAACAGAATAGGGATGCGGGATACCATGCATACCAGGATGAGGGATGGGGTGCCATGCATACCAGAATGAGGGGTACCATACATACTGGGATGGGGATGCGGGGTACCATGCATACCAGGATAGGGATGAGGAGTACCATGCATATCAGGATTGGGGATGAGGGGTGCCATGCATACCAGGATTGGAGATGAGGAAGTCATGCATACCAGGAATGGGGATTGGGTACCATACATACCAGGATTGGGGGATGAGGGGTGCCATGCATACCAGGATTGGGAATGAGGGGTGCCATGCATAACAGGATTTGGGATGAGGGGTGCCATGCATACCAGGATTGGGGATGAGGGGTGCCATGCATACCAGGATTTAGGATGAGGGGTGCCATGCATACCAGGATAGGGTTGAGGGGTACCCTTCACACCAGGATAGGGATCTGGGGTGCCATGCATACCAGGATTCGGATGAGGGGCCATGCATACCAGGATAGGGATCTGGGGGGGCCATGCATACCAGGATTCGGATGAGGGGCCATGCATACCAGGATAGGAATGAGGAGTGCCATGCATATCAGGATTGGGGATGAGGGGTGCCATGCATACCAGGATTGGGGATGAGGGGTGCCATGCATACCAGGATTGGGGATGAGGGGTGCCATGCATACAAGGATTGGGGATGAGGGGTGCCATGCATACTAGGATTGGGGATGAGGGGTGCCATGCATACCAGGATTTGGGATGAGGGGTGCCATGCATACCAGGATAGGTATGAGGAGTACCCTGCATACCAGGATAGGGATCTGGGGGGGCCATGCATACCAGGATTCGGATGAGGGGCCATGCATACCAGGATAGGGATGAGAGGTACCATGTATACCAGGATAGGGATGAGGGGTACCATGCATACCAGGATGAGGGATGCCATACATACCAGGATAGGGATGAGGGGTACCATGCATACCAGGATTGGGTATGAGGGAGCCATGCATGCCAGGATTGGGATGAGGGGTGCCATGCATACCAGGATTGGAGCTGAGGGGTGCCATGCATAAAAGGATTGGGGGTGAGGGATACCATGCATACCAGGATTGGGGATGAGGGGTGCCATGCATACCAGGATTACTGGTGAGGGGTTCCATACCTAACAGGATTTGGGGTGAGGGGTGCCATGCATACCAGGATTGAGGGTGAGGGGTGCCATGCAAACCAGGATTGGGGGTGAGGGGTGCCATGCATACCAGGATAGGGATGAGGCGTGCCATGCATACCAGGATAGGGATGAGGCGTGCCATGCATACCAGGATATGGCAGCACAAATACCAGGATGGGGGCAGCACATACCAGCATGGGAGACCATATACCAATAAAAATGCTCGCCACCCGGGCATAGAATGTGCTCAATAGCTAGAATATATATATCCATGTAAAAATATGGAGGCAGCACACAGAATAGAATGAAGTGATAAGATTTAATAGCTCATATGGCAAAGCAGTACCATGCAGGCTACCGCTGGTACTATATTAAGAACTATCTTACACTGTGATGTATATATAAAAAACAAAAATAGGAAACAGCACAAAAAATATTTTGGTGCAAGAAAAAACCTCCAGGTACATACAAGTCCTTTAAGTATCCATGTAAAAATATGGAGGCAGCACACAGAATAGAATGAAGTGATAAGAATTAATAGCCCATATGGCAACGTTTCAGTCCAAGGTTGTGGACCTTTCTCAGGCATAGGTAAGGTGCAAGTGCAAAGGTTTTAAGGTGGTCTAATAATAATAGTAATCAGCAGCAATTACATGAAAAGTGCACAATATACATGATCTTTCAAACAATGTTACAAAACATCATAGTGCATAATCAGTGTAAAGTGACATAGTGCATATGTAAAGGACATATTGATACTCATGTAGAGCAAGTCCATTTTGTCTGCTTGCTTTAAAATCATCCTATTATCACTCCTTGCATAACATACAGTACAGACCAAAAGTTTGGACACACCTTCTCATTTAAAGATTTTTCTGTATTTTCATGACTATGAAAACTGTACATTCACTCTGAAGGCATCAAAACTATGAATTAACACATGTGGAATTATATACTTAACAAAAAAGTGTGAAACAACTGAAAATATGTCTTATATTCTAGGCTCTTCAAAGTAGCCACCTTTTGCTTTGATGACTGCTTTGCACACTCTTGGCATTCTCTTGATGAGCTTCAAGAGGTAGTCACTGGAAATGGTTTTCACTTCACAGGTGTGCCCTGTCAGGTTTAATAAGTGGGATTTCTTGCCTTATAAATGGGGTTGGGACCATCAGTTTTGTTGTGCAGAAGTCAGGTGGATACACAGCTGATAGTCCTACTGAATAGACTGTTAGAATTTGTATTATGGCAAGAAAAAAGCAGCTAAGTAAAGAAAAACGAGTGGCCATCATTGCTTTAAGAAATGAAGGTCAGTCAGTGCGAAAAATTGGGAAAACTTTGAAAGTGTCCCCAAGTGCAGTTGCAAAAACCATCAAGCGCTACAAAGAAACTGGCTCACATGAGGACCGCCCCAGGAAAGGAAGACCAAGAGTCACCTCAGCTTCTGAGGATAAGTTTATCCGAGTCACCAGCCTCAGAAATCCCATGTTAACAGCAGCTCAGATTAGAGACCAGGTCAATGCCACACAGAGTTCTAGCAGCAGACACATCTCTTCAACAACTGTTAAGAGGAGACTTTGTGCAGCAGGCCTTCATGGTAAAATAGCTGCTAGTAAACCACTGCTAAGGACAGGCAACAAGCAGAAGAGACTTGTTTGGGCTAAAGAACACAAGGAATGGACATTAGACCAGTGGAAATCTGTGCTTTGGTCTGATGAGTCCAAATTTGAGATCTTTGGTTCCAACCACCGTGTCTTTGTGCAATGCAGAAAAGGTGAACGGATGGACTCTACATGCCTGGTTCCCACCGTGAAGCATGGAGGAAGAGGTGTGATGGTGTGGGGGTGCTTTGCTGGGGACACTGTTGGGGATTTATTCAAAATTGAAGGCATACTGAACCAGCATGGCTACCACAGCATCTTGAAGCGGCATGCTATTCCATCCGGTTTCGTTTAGTTGGACCATCATTTATTTTTCAACAGGAGAATGACCCCAAACACACCTCCAGGCTGTGTAAGAGCTATTTGACAAAGAAGGAGAGTGATGGGGTGCTACGCCAGATGACCTGGCCTCCACAGTCACCAGACCTGAACCCTATCGAGATGGTTTGGGGTGAGCTGGACCGCAGAGTGACGGCAAAAGGGCCAACAAGTGCTAAGCATCTCTGGGAACTCCTTCAAGATTGTTGGAAGACCATTTCTGGTGACTACCTCTTGAAGCTCATCAAGAAAATGCCAAGAGTGTGCAAAGCAGTCATCAAAGGAAAAGGTGGCTACTTTGAAGAACCTAGAATATAAGACATATTTTCAGTTGTTTCACAATTTTTGTTAAGTATATAATTCCACATGTGTTAATTCATAGTTTTGATGCCTTCAGTGTGAATGTACAATTTTCAAAGTCATGAAAATACAGAAAAATCTTTAAATGAGAAGGTGTGTCCAAACTTTTGGTCTGTACTGAACATTCCTTCCTTCTTTTCTTCTGTTCACATGCATCTTTCCCACAAACTTTTTCTCACAAGAACATTTTGTATTTTGTCAGACACTCCGCTCCTGTTATCTAACTAGTTTAGGCCAGGATTGACCTTGTAAAATTTCCATAGTGCTTCGAACTAACAATGATAATATGACCATATATGTGTTTCCGTAATAATTGTACTAACATTGGTTAGCCTATAGTACTGTAGTATGGCTGCAGAGTTGATTGGCTATTAAAATACTCAAAACAATAAAAAATGCTAAGCAAAATAAACGGGATCAGAGATTCTTTTGAATCCTCCCATACGGAGCAAGCACTGTCTCCGTCTGGTTCTCTGTTGGATTGCGCAATCAACATAATAATTTGACACTCACTTGGTCAACCGTGAAGGGTTATTGCCCTCCCTTAACACATAAATACAATAGATATAGGCTTATAGCCATAAAGTTCATATACATATACAATTGGTCATATGCAGCAGCTGTGTATACATAATAGAAAACATGGCTCACCCAAATTTCATTTGCATATAGCGCCAAAATCTCAGCGACCGTGTAAATAATACCGCACATGTCAGAATAGGAAATGCAGACTTAAGCATTTGCGCACTAGAGACCAGATATACCGGCGCCATCTTGGAAAAGGGCATATCGCTCAAAATACATTTGTCACATGGTGGTCACATGATCGCACCACAAAACATCATGGGCGTCATAAGGTCTTCAGGCACAGAGCGGTATGGAGAGCACAGCTATTGGAAAAGGGAAACTTGCCCAAACAGGAAATCCAAGCCAACAAAGTACAATAATGGGACAAATACCAACAGGAGAGCTGCATACAAATAATAATAAGCATCACATCAGGATAAACATCCTGTAATTTTAAATAGGAGAGAAGCCCAAGTGGCATAAGAATGCCCCCCATGTGTTAGGGAAAGCAACCCAGAGGCCAAAGGTACAAGGGGGATATAAACCTATCAAGAACACATCTCAATCCTTACACCATACAAAGGTTAACATGTCACATATAGAATTGTGCATTCATATTGGATCACAATCTCTAAGGTAAGTAGATATAAGGGAATCCATATTCCACACAGTCATGGATACAGTTAAATATATATCTGAAATAGAGCGACAATCGTCGGACATCGAGGTATATGAGGAATTAAATGGGGATCCTAAGTATGTGATTATGAGGAAAATTAAATCTATCTTGGATGAAGCTATCCATTAAAACATCATCGATGAAGATTTGTACAAATTTCTTATGCATGATAATCCGGTGACACCGGTGATATATAGTACAGACCAAAAGTTTGGACACACCTTCTCATTTAAAGATTTTTCTGTATTTGCATGACTATGAAAATTGTACATTCACACTGAAGGCATCAAAACTATGAATTAACACATGTGGAATTATATACTTAACAAAAAAGAGTGAAACAACTGAAAATACATCTTATATTCTAGGTTCTTCAAAGTAGCCACCTTTTGCTTTGATGACTGCTTTGCAAACTCTTGGCATTCTCTTGATGAGCTTCAAGAGGTAGTCACCGGAAATGGTCTTCCAACAATCTTGAAGGAGTTACTTACTTTACATTACTTTATGAAATGAAGGTCAGTCAGTCCGAAAAATTGGGCAAACTTTGAAAGTGTCCCCAAGTGCAGTTGCAAAAATCATCAAGCACTACAAAGAAACTGGCGCACATGAGGACTGCCCTAGGAAAAGGAAGACCAAGTGTCACTTCTGCTCCTGAGGATAAGTTTATCCGAGTCACCAGCCTCAGAAATCGCAGGTTAACAGCAGTTCAGATTAGAGACCAGGTCAATGCCACACAGAGTTCTAGCAGCAGACACATCTCTACAACAACTGTTAAGAGGAGACTTTGTGCAGCAGGCCTTCATGGTCAAATAGCTGCTAGGAAACCACTGCTACGGACAGGCAACAAGCAGAAGAGACTTGTTTGGGCTAAAGAACACAAGGAATGGACATTAGACCAGTGGAAATCTGTGCTTTGGTTTGATTAGTCCAAATTTGAGATCTTAGGTTTCAACCACCGTGTCTTTGTGCGATGAAGAAAAGGTGAAAGGATGGACTCTACATGCCTGGTTCCCACCGTGAAGCATGGAGGAGGAGGTGTGATGGTGTGGGGGCGCTTTGCTGGTGACACTGTTGGGGATTTATTCAAAATTGAAGGCATACTGAACCAGCATGGCTACCACAGCATCTTGCAGCGGCATGCTATTCCATCCGGTTTGCGCTTAGTTGGACCATCATTTATATTTCAACAGGACAATGACCCCAAACACACCTCCAGGCTGTGTAAGGGTTATTTGACCAAGAAGGAGAGTGATGGGGTGCTACGCCAGATGACCTGGGCTCCACAGTCACCAGACCTGAACAAAATCGAGATGGTTTGGGGTGAGCTGGACCGCAGAGTGAAGGCAAAAGGGCCAACAAGTGCTAAGCATCTCTGGGAACTCCTTCAAGATTGTTGGAAGACCATTTCCGGGGACTACCTCTTGAAGCTCATCAAGAGAATGCCAAGAGTGTGCAAAGCAGTCATCAAAGCAAAAGGTGGCTACTTTGAAGAACCTAGAATATAAGACATATTTTCAGTTGTTTCACACTTTTTTGTTAAGTATATAATTCCGCATGTATTAATTCATAGTTTTAATGCTTTCAGTGTTAATGTACAATTTTCATAGTCATGAAAATACAGAAAAATCTTTAAATGAGAAGGTGTGTCCAAACTTCTGGTCTGTACTGTACATGCTCCCTAAAATACATAAGTCTCTCGTAAATCCTCCTGGACATCCTATTGTTTCAGGGAGTGATTCCCTGTTCAGTTGTATTGGGACGTATCTGGATAGGATCTTAAGTCTATGGAAATTAAATTTGGTTGTAATTGACAATGAAATAATTTTGGCTTCTTTTGACATGACTTCGTTGTACACGTCAATCAATCACGAAGTGGGTCTTGCGGCAGTGAGTAAGAAGCTAGTTGAGACCGATTATACATCGAAGGAAAGTGACTTTATCTTGTGTCTGTTGGAGCTAGTGTTGAAAAATAAATATTTCATTTTTGGTGATAAATATTATCTACAACGTAGAGGGACCGCCATGAGGGCAAGCATGGCTCCCGCGTACGCCAACCTGACTATGATGGTCATGGAGGAGTACCTTATCTATGTGTCCCACCACTTCAAACATGTCCGGGGGGTGGTGGAGATACATAGATGATGTCCTCCTCCTATGGTCTGGATCTAAGGAGGAATTGGTGGAATTCCATGTCTTTTTGAATAACCTGGATAGTGATATCAAATTTATGCTTTTGAGCTCAGAGACAGAGATACAATTCTTGGATGTCCTAGCTAAATATGAGAATCATAAGTTGAGTACAGAGTTATTTGTTAAACCGACAGATAAGAATAATCTGTTACGGTATGATGGTCATTACCCACGGAGAATGGTGCACTCCCTACCATATAGTCAGTTGTTAAGAGTTAGGAGAATTGTAAGCAACAAAGATAGACTTGAGACTGCTTTGTATTCTATGGTTGACAGATTTAGGGAGCGAAAGTATCCCAAAAAACTGTTGAATAAATGAAGAGATAAGGTTGAAAAAATGGATCGTACTAGCCTTTTGGATAAAAAAATCAGTGGGGATACTAATTTGGAGAGAGTTCCATTGGTGACCACTCTCTGTGAGCAGAGTAAGTGTGTGGCCAGTATTGTCAAGAGACATTGGCCTATGTTAAATAAATGTTTGCCGGAGATTAAGGAGTTCAAAATGCCCCCGTTGATCTCATATAAACATGCTAAGAACATCAGAAACAGGTTAATAAGGGCAGATGTTGGCCCTCAGAGAGTAATAACTCAAGGGTCACTAACTGGGAAGCAGAGATTGGGTTGTTTCCCATGTTTCAATTGCGTCAATTGTCCAAATATGCTAAAAGGGGGTAAATTTCAATATCCAGTAAGTGGAGTGATGTATACAATTAAACATTATCTTACGTGTTCTTCTGATCACATCATTTATCTATTACAGTCCCTGTGTAATTTGCTATATATCGGTGAGACGACTATAAATTTTAAGACCAGTCATTCTATTAGGAAAAAAAGGTTTCTAAACACTTTAAGGAGAATGGACTTCTTGAGAAACAATTGAAGTTTAGGATTATTGACCATATACCTCCACTTAGAAGAGGAGGAGACAGGGTGCGCCTTCTCAAGATAAGGGAACTTGAATGGATTAGGAGATTCAACACTTTGAAACCACATGATCTTAATGTTGACTTTAAATTGAGTGTGATCCTCTAGGAACAGTCGTTTGCCTAATATTCTCTCCTTTGGTGAATTTTTTTATTAAGCGTGGTGTAAGTTTTAGGTGTTTTTACTAATTATTATTATTGCTGTGGGACAACAGAGGACATGATTCATCCCCATATACTTGTTATTAAGATCATAATTTGTAATAAATTTTGTATATTACATAAAAGCTTTTTTAATTATATCGCACTATGTTGGATTAGGAATATGGATTCCCTTATATCAACTTACAGTGGTGGCCAAAAGTATTGGCATCTCTGCAATTCAGTCAGCTAATACTCAGTTTCTTCCTGAAAATGATTGCAATCACAAATTCTTTGGTATTTTTATCTTCATTTAATTTGCTTGCAAGGAAAAAACACAAAAGAGAATGAAGCAAAAATCAAATCATTGATCATTCCACACAAAACTCCAAAAATGGGCCAGACAAAAGTATTGGCACCCTCAGCCTAATACTTGGTTGCACAACCTTTAGCCAAAATAATTGCGAACAACCGCTTCCGGTAACCATCAATGAGTTTCTTACAATGCTCTGCTGGAATTGTAGACCTTTCTTCTTTGGCAAACTGCTCCAGGTCCCTGATATTTGAAGGGTGCCTTCTCCAAACTGCCATTTTGACATCTTTCCACAGGTGTTCTATGGGATTCAGGTCTGGACTCATTGCTGGCCACCTTAGAAGTCTCCAGTGCTTTCTCTCAAACCATTTTATAGTGCTTTTGGAAGTGTGTTTTGGGTCATTGTCCAGCTGGAAGACCCATGACCTCTGAGGGAGACCCAGCTTTCTCACACTGGGCCCTACATTATGCTGCAAAATTTGTTGGTAGTCTTCAGACTTCATAATGCCATGCACACGGTCAAGCAGTCCAGTGCCAGAGGCAGCAAAGCAACCCCAAAACATCAGGGAACCTCCACCATGTTTGACTGTAGGGACCGTGTTCTTTTCTTTGAATGCCTCTTTTTTTTTCCTGTACACTCTATGTTGATGCTTTTTGCCAAAAAGCTCAACTTTTGTCTCATCTGACTAGAGAACATTCTTCCAAAATGTTTTAGGCTTTCTCAGGTAAGTTTTGGCAAACTCCAGCCTGGCTTTTTTATGTCTCGGGGTAAGAAGTGGGGTCTTCCTGGATATCCTACCATACAGTCCCTTTTCATTCAGACGCCGACGGATAGTACGGGTTGACACTGTTGTACCCTCGGACTGCAGGGCAGCTTGAACTTGTTTGGATGTTAGTCGAGGTTCTTTATCCACCATCCGCACAATCTTGCATTGAAATCTCTCGTCAATTTTTCTTTTCCGTCCATATCTAGGGAGGTTAGCAAAGTGCCATGGGCTTTAAACTTCTTGATGACACTGCGCACGGAAGACACAGGAACATTCAGGTCTTTGGAGATGGACTTGTAGCCTTGAGATTGCTCATGCTTCCTCACAATTTGGTTTCTCAAGTCCTCAGACAGTTCTTTGGTCTTCTTTCTTTTCTCCATGCTCAATGTGGTACACACAAGGACACAGGACAGAGGTTGAGTCAACTTTAATCCATGTTAACTGGCTGCAAGTGTGATTTAGTTATTGCCAACACCTGTTAGGTGCCACAGGAAAGTTACAGGTGCTGTTAATTACACGAATTAGAGAAGCATCACATGATTTTTCATACAGTGCCAATACTTTTGTCCACCCCCTTATTTAGGTTTGGTGTGGAATTGTATCCAATTTGGCTTTAGGACAATTCTTTTTGTGTTTTTTCATTGAAGACAAATTAAATGAAAATAATAATACCAAAGAATTTGTGATTGCAATCATTTTCAGGAAGAAACTGAGTATTATGTGACAGAATTGCAGTGGTGCCAATACTTTTGGCCACCACTGTACCTTGGAGTTTGTGATCCAATATGAATGTGTAATAGTGGGGAAGGGCGTAGCCTTCCCTTGGTACTGAGATAGTTAAAGGAAGTGTTCCTGAGGTCAGACCTCCCTAACTGTGGTAGACCAAGCTAAGGGGGTTAGCTTTAGTGGTCCAGTTAGTAGAGTAGAGGGGAAACTTAGTGCCCTTATCAAGCCTAGAGGGATATAGAGCTTGTTCCTGGTATAATTCCTTCTGGGCTGTAGTACTTGAAAACAGCCACAAGATGCCACTGTTCTGGGTGCAGATGTCAGGTTGAGTCTGCCAGCAGAGTTATAGACAGTGATGGGTTAAAGTTCTGTGATGACAGCTCACTGAGGGTGGGCATATTAGGAAAGTCTCTGTTTAGTTTCCAGAATCAGGAAGTGATTCTTCAGTACGAGTTGAGACTGCAAGTTGTTCAGACAGCCTGACTATAGTGGCTGCTAGGGTAGACGGGAGCTCCGTACCCTCAGACAGTGGGATCCCAGTGTGCAATTCTCCCCACACAAGAGCACGAGTCCTGTCAGCCCGCCGGAGAAACTCATCAAAGCGTAGTGAGGACACGGGGCACTTCTAGTCTGCAGGAAGCAGAGGAAGCTAAATAGGACTCCAGGCTAAGACGTGGGGGAGAGATATCGGATCCAGGTCACTGTCAATACAGAGGAGTCTCTTGGGCCAGGGATTATAGCCACAGAGATGCTCCGCTTAAAGAGGGAACCAGGGCTGAAGCAGTTAACAGCGCCTGTGAGAGAGATGATTGCCTGTCGGGCCTTATCCATTATATCTGACTGTAAATATTGTATATATTCCTCTTCCCCAAGTAAAGTCCAAGTTCTGGTTAAGAACCTCGTGTCCTCTGAAATTATTGCTGCCCTGGTCCCAGAAGAAAATTGCCTGGAGACAGCCGCGATCGGATGGCTTGAAGTAAGTGAAGAGCACTACATACACAGCCACACTTCAGAGGGAGGACACGTATTGTCTGTAGGGTGCCATAGCGAGAGGGGGCTACAGCTCGCCCACGACTACCTCGCTGGGGCACCATACATTTGGCGTAGTCGGCAGGATGCGAGTTCCTTGCACGAAGAAAGCGGGGAAGAGCCGACACAGAACACTGAGGAGAAAGTGTTGGAAGGCATGCGGCCCAAGATGGCGGCCCGAAGCATGGATTCCAAGATGGTGACGACGGCGGTAAAGTCTGGGAGAAGGACCGCCTATCGTGGGAGTGGACAGCGCTGGAGAGCGCGAAAAGATGTCCAGCCCCTACGAGTTTCGGCCAGAAGAAGGATGGGTCCAGCGGTGAAGATGCGTCCCAGTATGAGACGTCCAGAGAGGAAGAGGGCGCGGCGTAAAGTGAAGCCCGGCCCCGTGAGTATCAGCGCGCACAGAGAGGGGGCGCGGCTGAAGGCGGAGCGGCCGAGAGTGACGAGTGACGCGGCGGTCGCGTCAGAGGTCCGGCCTAGGAAGAGGCGGAGCTGGACGCGCAGGACGCGCGTCACCGGTAGGCGACCGGCGCCATTTTCTGTCCGACACGTCAGGAGAAGGAGATCCGGCAGCGGACGTCTTGTAAGAATGGCAGCCTCAGGGCCTCACAGCGTGAGAGAGACCGGAGGAGAGTTGGAACCCCTGCAGATCGTTACCCCGGGGGCCGCGGCTGGAAGCCGTTCGCCGGTGGGCGCTGCCCGCGAACCGTTGCCTCTACCCCCAGTGGCTGTTCAGTGGGCCACTAGGCCTGATCCGGAGCTGGGCCTGCTACTGCACGAACTTCGTGTGTGGTGCTGGAGCCAGATACTGGAGGAGTCGTCCCCCTCGGCTGAGAGAGGAGAACACCCAGGAAAGGCCGGAGCAATCGTTGCCGTGGAGCTAAGAGAAGGTGAGCGGTCCATGCCCCAGTGGCCGGTCACCCCTGTAGGACCTGCCCCAGCAGCCTCGGCGACAACAGAAGCCCTCAGGCCCTCAAGAGGCGGAGCAGAAGAGATGCCTCCTAAAAGAAAGGCCCCGCAAGAGAGCTTCTGGTCATTGGCCATGGAGGCCCTACATTCCCCCTCCGCAGAGCGGTACACTAAGCCCGGCAGTCCACAGTGGGCCACCCGCGACCCTCCAATGACCTCGCGGGAGCAGCGGCGGTGGACCGACACCTTCCTAAGAGGCTGGCTAGAGGGATCCAACGCGGCGCGGAGGGAGTCAGTGGAGGACTCCCAGACCCGGGGGCAGGTTGTGGACTTCCGTGTCCGCGAGGGATACGGGTTCCTCGAGGAAGAGTGGACTGGGCACAAGGTATTTATCAGCCGGGAGGCCATCAAACGTGAATACCTGCCCGATCGCCTCCACAACCTGCGGGAAGGGGAAATTGTCCTCTTCGTAAAATGTGAGTGTGCAAGGGGGTGGTATGCGGCTGCGGTCACCCGCCCATACAAGTGGGAAGACGTCCTAGAGAAGGACCGGCAGGTCTTCCAGAGGAGGGCCAAAAGGGAGGCTAAGCAGCGCTGGGCTAGGGAAGCCCCTAAAGGCTTTCTGTCCCCACCTAAGGCCAGTACTCCACCAACAGAGGAGCCTAGGAGGCGGCAGTGGGGAAATATTGTGAGCGACGAGGAGGAGGATGTCGCCAGCGACAAGGAGGCTGATTTCCTTAGTGAGGTGCCAGAGAAGGGGTCGGCAACACAACATCCAGGAGGGGCTGAGGCGGTTGAGCCAGGGACTGCCAGAGGGACTCAGGCTGGTGCCAGTCAGGAGGTCCATCATTTCTCTGTTACAAGCTACGGCCCTACCCAGGTTGGTTGTGGCAGTGCTACGTCCTCGGACGAGGACCCCAGGCCTAGCAGATACCCCGATCAGCCGTGGAAGTGGAGGAAGCTACCTTCATCTGCAGCATGGGCCGCCTTCATGAAGGAGCGGAAGGGGGCCCGGAAGAAATGAGGTGGTGAGCTAAAAGGTCCGTTGACCTTCCACTTTTCTCTTTAGGACCCATCGGTGGTGGTCCTGTCTGTAGTTTGGGACTGTTACCCAGTGGGGGCGGAGTGCCCCATGTTGACTTAAGTTAAAAGGAAAAAAAAAAATGGAGGACTGTTCCCCTACCTCCTAGGCCAGGAAGGCCTTAAGCAGCACCCAAAAGTTGCGTGCCCGGGAGAGCTGCTCTTTTTGTTTTTACTTTTGTTTTCTTTTTGTTGCGCTTGTTGCGCCTTTTTCTGCTGGAATTTAAAATGCTGAGGCACACCTTGAGGATGGATATCCTCCAAATCTAAAAGACTTGCGGCCTAGCGGGAAGAACCGGTGACCCCCGCTAGGGCCAAGAAGAAAGAGACTCACAGGGTATTACCTGTGACTGTGTGCCTCAGAATGTAGCCCCAGGAGGGGATTGGGGGCTATTGAGGTGTTGACCTGACTTAAAACTGTGGACACTTCGCTTCCAGAGTCCTTACCCAGAAGGACCGGTGCCTCTGAAAAAAAAAGTTGATAATGGACTGTCCTGAATTGCTGTTCCAGGGCCCTTAACCGAGAAGGGCCGTTCTTCCATCCAAGAAGATGACCTGAGGACCAGTCGTTTACTAAAAATGTTTTAGTAAAATTTAGTTATGTAACATAATTTTATAGCTGTTGATTGATGTTTATTGCTTAGCGTGGTCAGGGACGACCAACATTAAAGTGTCGGAGAATGTAATAGTGGGGAAGGGCGTAGCCTTCCCTTGGTACTGAGATAGTTAAAGGAAGTGTTCCTGAGGTCAGACCTCCCTAACTGTGGTAGACCAAACTAAGGGGGTTAGCTTTAGTGGTCCAGTTAGTAGAGTAGAGGGGAAACTTAGTGCCCTTATCAAGCCTAGAGGGATATAGAGCTTGTTCCTGGTATAATTCCTTCTGGGCTGTAGTACCTGAAAACAGCCACAAGATGCCACTGTTCTGGGTGCAGATGTCAGGTTGAGTCTGCCAGCAGAGTTATAGACAGTGATGGGTTAAAGTTCTGTGATGACAGCTCACTGAGGGTGGGCATATTAGGAAAGTCTCTGTTTAGTTTCCAGAATCAGGAAGAGATTCTTCAGTACGAGTTGAGACTGCAAGTTGTTCAGACAGCCTGACTATAGTGGCTGCTAGGGTAGACGGGAGCTCCGTACCCTCAGACAGTGGGATCCCAGTGTGCAATTCTCCCCACACAAGAGCACGAGTCCTG
This sequence comes from Phyllobates terribilis, assembly GCF_046119375.1. Taxonomy (NCBI): domain Eukaryota; kingdom Metazoa; phylum Chordata; class Amphibia; order Anura; family Dendrobatidae; genus Phyllobates; species Phyllobates terribilis. The sequence continues at coordinate 317,502,013 of NW_027362762.1, read as the reverse complement.
TCAGCCCGCCGGAGAAACTCATCAAAGCGTAGTGAGGACACGGGGCACTTCTAGTCTGCAGGAAGCAGAGGAAGCTAAATAGGACTCCAGGCTAAGACGTGGGGGAGAGATATCGGATCCAGGTCACTGTCAATACAGAGGAGTCCCTTGGGCCAGGGATTATAGCCACAGAGATGCTCCGCTTAAAGAGGGAACCAGGGCTGAAGCAGTTAACAGCGCCTGTGAGAGAGATGATTGCCTGTCGGGCCTTATCCATTATATCTGACTGTAAATATTGTATATATTCCTCTTCCCCAAGTAAAGTCCAAGTTCTGGTTAAGAACCTCGTGTCCTCTAAAATTATTGCTGCCCTGGTCCCAGAAGAAAATTGCCTGGAGACAGCCGCGATCGGATGGCTTGAAGTAAGTGAAGAGCACTACATACACAGCCACACTTCAGAGGGAGGACACGTATTGTCTGTAGGGTGCCATAGCGAGAGGGGGCTACCGCTCGCCCACGACTACCTCACTGGGGCACCTTACAAATGCACAGTTCTATATGTGACATGTTAACCTTTGTATGGTGTAAGGGTTGAGATGTGTTCTTGATAGGTTCATATGTCCCCTGTACCTTTGGCCTCTGGGTTGCTTTCCCTAACACAATGGGGAGCGTTCTCATGCCACTTGGGTTTCTGTCCTATTTAAAATGACAGGATGTTTATCCTGATGTGATGCTTATTATTATTTGTATACAGCTCTCCTGTTGGTATTTGTTCCGGTATTGTACTTTGTTGGCTTGGATATCCTGTTTGGGCAAGTTTCCCTTTTCCAATATGATGGGCGGTGACCTCCATACCGCACTGCGCCTGAAGACCTTATTACGCCCATGATGTTTTGTGGTGCGATCATGTGACCACCATGTGACAAATGTATTTTGAGCGATATGCCCTTTTCCAAGATGGCGCCGGTATATCTGGTCTCTAGTGCGCAAATGCGGAAGTCCGTATTTCCTATTCTGACATGCGCGGTATTGGTTACAGGGTTGCCGATATTTTGGCGCTATATGCAAATGAAATTTGGGTGAGCTATGTTTTCTATTATGTATACACAGCTGCTGCATATGACCAATTGTATATGTATATGAACTTTATGGCTATAAGCCTATATCTATTGTATTTATGCACTATGTCACTTTACACTGATTATGCACTATGATGTATGTAACGTTGTTTGTTTGAAAGATCATGTATATTGCGCACTTTTCATGTCATTGCTGCTGATTACTATTGTGATTAGAGCTCCTTAAATACTCTGCACTTGCACCTTACCTATGCTTGAGAAAGGTCCACAACCTTGGACTGAAACGTTGCCATATGGGCTATTAAATCTTATCACTTCATTCTATTCTGTGTGCTGTCTCCATATTTTTACATGGATACTTAAAGGACTGGTATGTACCAGGGGGGCTTTTTTTTTGCACCAAAATATTTTTTGTGCTGTTTCCTATTTTTTTTTTTTATATATATATATATACATATATATATATATATATATATATATATATATATATATATATATATATATATCACAGTGTAAGATAGTAATTAATATAGTACCAGCGGCAGACTGCATGGCTCCTTTTGAGCCCAGTGCTAAAAGGCTCTTTCCTTTACCATTCACTGGTGAATCTGGGTCTCAGTGCAGCAGGCACGATGACGTCACCATAGTGCGCCTGTTGTCTGTTGCCTCACGTCACACGCTGCATAGAGCAGAGCAGCTCATTGGGGGAACAGGGCTAGGTGAGTAGTTTTTATATATAGATTTTTTCACCAGTTAGGACTTGTAGGGGGCTGTGGTGCCTTATACTGTAATAGGGACTACTATGGGGGTCATCATATTGTGTGAGGGGCTTGTGGGGATCATCATACTGTGGTGGCTACTACTGTGGGGGCCAACATTAATGTGTGGGTGGACCTATGCAGACCATCATACTGTGGGGAACTTCATCATGTTGTATGGGGGTCATGAGGAGACCATCAAACAGTGTGAGAGGCTGTTAGGGCCATCATACAGTGTGGGTCTGTGAGTCCATCAAACTGTGTGGGGGGTTTGTGAGGGCCATCATACTGTGTGAGGGGGTTGTGAGGGCCATCATATGGTGTGGGTCTGTGGGGGCATCAAGCTTTGCTGGGAGGACTATGGGGTCATCATACTGTGCTTGAGGGCTTACTGTAGGGGAATTTATTATAGGGGGTATCATACAGTGTGATGGATGCAATTTCGGGGGCATCTTAATCTATAGGGCCATAAAAGGGATATCATAATGGGTGAGAACATTAAAGGGCTACCGTATGGGCACATTTACACATGTAAATACCACTATACATGTCCACTGTCCTGTCTTCAAAAGTTGAGAGGTATGCCCTTTTGTGACTGCACCATTGTGTTGTTATTCTACTTTGTAGAATTTTTTATTTTTTTCTATGGGGAGGGGGGCCCAATTTGGTATTTTGCTATGGGGTCCCTTGATTCCTATGTACGCTCCTGGCTACGGTGTTTGAAAAAAGGATTAGAGGTAAATAATATAGGCCTAATCTGAAAAGGACTGTGCTTGCCTAAGAATCTGCAGTGAAATTGTCATGTATTACTCATAAATGTGGTTTGAGATTTGGTGCCACCTTTTGCCCAAAGTACTGTACTTGGTAAAATCTGAGTCAAGATTTTGCACCAGATATTGCATGTTGAGGATTTGAAAATGTGCAATACATACCATAAGCATATAGCATGACAGACTGAGTAAAAGAAATACAATGTACCAATTCTAATATCAGAAACAGGATATATAGTGTTGGCAGTTTGGCACCCTTGAAATTGTTTCAGAAAATTAAGTATTTTTCCCAGAAAATTATTGCAATTACACGTTTTGTTATACACGCTTATTTCCTTTGTGTGTATTGGAACAACACAAAAATATTGAAAAAAAGGCAAATTTGCCATAATTTCACACAAAACCTTAAAAATGTGCTGGACAAAATTGTTGGCACCCTCAGCTTACTATTTAATTACACACTGTGACAGAGTCACTGGTATGATTTATGAGGGGAGGTATGTGTCGCAGAGATTGCTAGCCTGTGTGAACTGAAACCAATGGACTTTCTGCCAGCATGTTATATGCTGGTGGGTTAATTCACTTAAAGGGTGTGGTTTTAGGGGAATGACATAGAGATGGGAGGGACGTCATTCCCCATATCTCCACCTCCCAGTGTGGCTGAACAAAGTTTAAATGTTCAATCCTGTTTTTTTTTCTCTGTGCTGTGTTTGGAGAGGCAAGGTCTCCAGACTGGACAGCTCAGGAGGGAGCTGAAGGCTGGACATAACCTGTGTGGGCGAACCGCACACACATATATGGACTGTGCTATAGTTTATCTTTTGTTTTGTTGTTAGCCAAGTAAGGCTGTGTTTATTTTGCTGGAGTGCAGAGCTTTATACTGTTAATAAAGCCTGCAAAGAAAACCCGGGTTCCTGAGTCTACTTCCGGAGGTGGCCACGCGAGTCGTCCTACCACAACACTTTGGAATAAATAACTACAATCAATCGCTTCCTATAACCATCAATAAGCTTCTTACACCTCTCAACTGGAAATTTTGACCACTCTTCTTTTGCAAACTGCTCCAGGTCTCTCATATTTGAAGGCTGCTTTCTCCCAACAGCAATTTTAAGATCTATCCACAGGTGTGCAATATGATTTAAATCAGGACTTATTTGCTGGCTACTTCAGAACTCTCCAGCACTTTGTTTCCATCCATTTCTGTGTGCTTCTTGAAGTAATTTTTGGGGTCATTGTTCAGTTGGAAGACCCATGACCTAGGACGCAAACCCAGCTTTCTGACACTGGGCACTAGATTGCGACCCAAAATCCTTAGGCCTCATTCCATTTAATCATTAGAATGATGTGCTTTTCCAAAAAAACTCTATCTTGGTCTCATATGTCCACAAGACATTTTCCCAGAAGGATTTTGGCTTGCTCATGTACATTTTGGCAAACTGCAGTTTAGCTTTTCTATGTCAGTTTCTGCAGTGAGGCCCTTTTGGGTTTCCTGCCACAGAGTTTCATTTCATTCAAAGGTTGACGGATAGTTCACACTAACACTGATGCACCCTAAGCCTGCAGGACAGCTTGAATTTCTTTGGAACTTGAGTGGGGCTGCTTATTCACCATCTGGACTACTCTGCGTTGCAACCTTTCATCAATGTTTCTCTGCTGTCCTTTTCCAGGGAGATTTGCCACAGTGCCATGGGTTGTAAACTTCTTGATTATGTTGTGCACCATGGACAAAGGAATATCACGATCTCTGGAGATGGATTTGTAACCTTGAGATTGTTGGAGTGTTGTGAGGGGGTTGTGGCATGTCCTCATCACTCTCTATACTATCTTTACAACTGCTGTTGCATATGCACTGTACCCTTTATGCCCTGGTTACACATGCTCTGGTAATGCTATGTGAATTATGACCAATGACCAATATATTTTTTAGTTCAGTATTTTTTTTACTAGTCATATGCTGTTATTTTTTTAGCAAAAATATTAATTAATTTTACATCTTGGTATTATACCATTTATTGTATGTTCTACTCACTGCACTTTACTTCTCTTTTAAATCTTATTTGCTAGGACTATATTATATAGTGCATTATGCTATACCTGGGCTTTGTAATGCAAAAATAATCTCCTATAATCTATGTGGGACATACTCATCCCATTCTCATTTACTTTTATGTATTTTAAATATCCTTGTGTTTATTTTTACTTTCTAATAAAAATTATAGATTTATATATATTGCCTTGTTGTGAATACTTTTTGAGTTTTTCTGATTGCATGGTATTCCAGGGTGCTTACCTTGAATATTTTTGGCACTTCCTTCTCTTATAGATTCTTGTGATTTTCATATTGCCCACACCTGTTACTTGCCACAGGTGAGTTTGAACGAGCATCACATGCTTACGCACAATTTTGGAAAGGTGTCAACAATTTTGTCCAGCCCATTTTTAGGATTTTGTGTGAAATTATGTCCAATTTGCCTTTTTTTCTCAGCTTTTTTTTTTGTTAAAGAAATACTTATCTTTCTGAAACATTTTCAAAGGTGCCAACACTTTCCGCCATGATGGTGTTATCTAGAGATCAGAATGCTATATCAATGACCATGGAGGAAACCATAATAAAATGGAGTTGAGACCTTGTAAAGGGTCTCTATATTCATAAAGACAATCAGTTAAGAAGGCTGGCCCCAACAATAGTGAGCAAATAGGAAAGATGGAGGAAGAGAAAAGAACAAAACACATCTATTTCCAAATACCCAATTAAGATCTCCGGAGTTAAAGAATACTCCACAATTCATGACCAGCATTTATTTGTCAAAGAGGAGAATATCTACAAACAGCATTTCATTTAAAGAGAATCAGTCAACAGCAGGAACATAGTTAGTGCACAATGAACACACATTTATGGCTCTCTATAAATGTAACTAAAAACTAAGGTGGCATGGTGAGACCACATGGTGCGGCTACACAGACAAAACTCTGCCCACCGTGGCAGCCAATCGCTGCACGATTTTATTTCAAAATTCTGTGCCCATTGGTAACTGCGGGAAGGGGATGAAATTTCAGCCAAACCGTATGGTCTCACCCTAAACACGGGTCTCACAGGTTGTGTCCGATAGTTGGTATTTGGAACCATTTCCAGTGGTTTTGTATTTTCTATTGGTTTTATGGCTTTTATGATTTCTGCACACAGAATGTGACTCACGACCAAGTGTCAGAGCTAAATGTGGCACTGAAGATAATAAAAGTTGGGACCACTGCTTTATAGTATAGTGACATATTATATATAGAAGAGATGGCTATTAACCCCCTCACCTAATTCAGTAGAAGTTTCTTCCTGCCTGAGGATATCATCTAGCTTTTTCTTTTGTCTTCTGTATTTCAAAAACCTGTGAGATGTTAAAATTATCTTTTTATCTAGTGCTGATACGTCAAATAAAACACAACAATAGGAAAGAGGGGGGTGGGTGAGCATGGGCAGCCTGTCTATTTTGCCGCCAAATGGTCCCATACCCAGTAATCTGCAATGCATTGTGTATTCTGGTACCTCTCTGTGATGGTCAGGAGGAACTATTTCAGCAATTTGTGCTACCGTAGCTCTTCTGTGAGATTATGGACAGCCAACATTATTTAAAAATACAGAAACATAGGAAAACCAAAAAACAATAAAAGATTTTAATGGGTTGTCTTATACTGCACAACGCCTTATTAATAACTGCAGCCTGGCACAAAAGTTAAAAAAGTTTGTAGTAAGCTCCCATTCTAGCACCGTTCCTGCAATTTCTCCCAGCACATAAATCAGCGATAGGCACATAAAAACTGTTGGTAAGTACTAATCACTGTATACTGGGAAAACCCCACAAGTCCAGTTATTTTGGAGATGCTCCGACCCAGTCATAAAGTAATCGCAATTTGGTCCTTAAAGTTGGCCAGTTGCCTGCATTTGTCCAGTTTTCCTGTTTCCAACCAACTTCAAAAATGGACTGTTCACTGACTAATAGAGATGAGCAGTTCGATCATGGGAGGATTGACTTAAAGTCAACTTTTCTCAAATTCACAAGTCACTGACAATCCGAACACTTTGCGATTTAATTCACAAAGATCGGAAAAAAAAATGTCTGGTGCATTTTACATACTACTGGAGACTTAGAGAGAGGGCTAATGACGTCAGGAATCACTGCGCAGGCTTCACCATAATGCCTTGCAAATATCACATCACATGGTCTAGCATAGCCAACCAGGGGGACAATTGTAGCCCGTACAAAAGATGAGGGCCAGCTAAGGAGCAACATTTTAGGATTTTATAGCATATGGTTGGAAGGTCAGAGTATACAGCTTATACCACATAGGAATAGAAAAAGATCTGATTGTGGTGCTACTACAAACTGGGAGTGGTAACAATAGTCTGTGAATCGAAGTCCAAAGATTCAAGTAATATGGTGGCGCTACTCCAGCAGAGTCAGTGTAACTGTGAACTGATTGGTCGGTGATATACTGCAGTAACAGAACCTTAATAACAGCATTTTTAAATTATTCATATATTGCAAAGAACGAGGACAGTTTAATAGTCCTCTGTCCAAATTTTGCTACTAAAAAATAGAAGGCTTGTGCGTCAAAAAAAGTGAGCTTCATGGCTTGTGGGACTGGTAAGCAATCATTTTATCTTATTTCATTTTTATTTAAAAAAATGAAAAATCTTCACAATACAGAAATTTGAACATAACTGTCTACCTCATAAGGTGTGTGTGATGTAATTTTTCTGCTTGTTTGGTTTTTGCACTCTTCCTTGTCATAATAGTAATCAAAATGCTGCAGTTGTTATAATAAAAATGGTGCAGTTATTGCCCCAAGTTTCTTTTCATGTATGTACGTTCCAATCAACATAGCATTCTGGGTTTTTCTTGTTGATTTGAGGTAATAGTGTTTTATAAATCAAAAGCAAAAATTTGAAAACATTATACACAAGTTTTACTTTTTGCCTGTTTTAGTTTTCCAATTTGGCAAGTGTACTCTTCACAACTATTTTGTGGGCAGTTGCAGCATTCTTAGACTATATTCAATCTACTGGCCTTTAGTTTTCCAAGTCCTTTTTGTGCAGGGTGAATTAATCTGCTTTAACCAAAAATCTGAAAACAAATTATTATTGTAAATCGAGACATTTAACTGTGGAGGTCTGTTTTGGCACACTGGTTTAAATTGTAGAACTGGAAACACATACAGTGGTGGCCAAAAGTATTGGCACCCCTGCAATTCTGTCAGACAATACTCAGTTTCTTCCTGAAAATGATTGCAATCACAAATTCTTTGGTATTATTATCTTCATTTAATTTGTCTTCAATGAAAAAACACAAAAAGAATTGTCCTAAAGCCAAATTGGATATAATTCCACACCAAACCTAAAAAAGAGGGTGGACAAAAGTATTGGCACTGTTTGAAAAATCATGTGATGCTTCTCTAATTCGTGTAATTAACAGCACCTGTAACTTACCTGTGGCACCTAACAGGTGTTGGCAATAACTAAATCACACTTGCAGCCAGTTAACATGGATTAAAGTTGACTCAACCTCTGTCCTGTGTCCTTGTGTGTACCACATTAAGCATGGAGAAAAGAAAGAAGACCAAAGAGCTGTCTGAGGACTTGAGAAACCAAATTGTGAGGAAGCATGAGCAATCTCAAGGCTACAAGTCCATCTCCAAAGACCTGAATGTTCCTGTGTCTTCCGTGCGCAGTGTCATCAAGAAGTTTAAAGCCCATGGCACTGTGGCTAACCTTCCTAGATGTGGACGGCAAAGAAAAATTGACGAGAGATTTCAACGCAAGATTGTGCGGATGGTGGATAAAGAACCTCAACTAACATCCAAACAAGTTCAAGCTGCCCTGCAGTCCGAGAGTACAACAGTGTCAACCCATACTATCCGTCGGCTTCTGAATGAAAAGGGACTGTATGGTAGGATACCCAGGAAGACCCCACTTCTTACACCGAGACATAAAAAAGCCAGGCTGGAGTTTGCCAAAACTTACCTGAGAAAGCCTAAAACGTTTTGGAAGAATGTTCTCTGGTCAGATGAGACAAAAGTAGAGCTTTTTGGGAAAAAGCATCAACATAGAGTGTACAGGAAAAAGAAAAGAGGCATTCAAAGAAAAGAACACGGTCCCTACAGTCAAGCATGGCGGAGGTTCCCTGATGTTTTGGGGTTGCTTTGCTGCCTCTGGACTGCTTGACCGTGTGCATTTTGCAGCATAATGTAGGGCCCAGTGTGAGAAAGCTGGGTCTCCCTAAGAGGTCATGGGTCTTCCAGCAGGACAATGACCCAAAACACACTTCCAAAAGCACTATAAAATGGTTTGAGAGAAAGCACTGGAGACTGCTAAGGTGGCCAGCAATGAGTCCAGACCTGAATCCCATAGAACACCTGTGGAGAGATCTCAAAATGGCAGTTTGGAGAAGGCACTCTTCAAATATCAGGGACCTGGAGCAGTTTGCCAAAGAAGAATGGTCTACAATTCCAGCAGAGCATTGTAAGAAACTCATTGATGGTTACCGGAAGCGGTTGTTCGCAATTATTTTGGCTAAAGGTTGTGCAACCAAGTATTAGGCTGAGGGTGCCAATACTTTTGTCTGGCCCATTTTGGAGTTTTGTGTGAAATGATCAATGATTTGATTTTTGCTTCATTCTCTTTTGTGTTTTTTCCTTGCAAGCAAATTAAATGAAGATAATAATACCAAAGAATTTGTGATTGCAATCATTTTCAGGAAGAAACTGAGTATTATCTGACAGAATTGCAGGGGTGCCAATACTTTTGGCCACCACTGTACATGCCACATTGATATTATAGGGAGGCTTTTTGCATTAGCCTTTTTGACTGTCATGTGAACCCTGCTTAGTATTTCTGTTAGCTAGCCTGTTCCTGTTCACTAAAAAAGCAGATCATCTTTGTACAGCTTGATAAAAAAAACCTATGTAATTGTTTTAATCATTTTGAGAATAGAAAATCTCAAAAAAGGGATATTATTTCACTCCTAGCTGAGAAGCTATTACTTCTTCACTTTCAAAACAGCTAACCTGCTCCTGATCCATAAATAAATGGTTAATTGTTTAATAGCTTGTAAAAATGTTATTGCCTCTTCATTAAGCAAAGAAAAAAGCAATTTTTGATACTCCTCAAACAAGAATAACTTTTGCACTACTCCTTGTGAAATAAACACAGATTTTTTTGGTTTCCACCACCTGTATGTACACTGCTCAAAAAAATAAAGGGAACACTCAAATAACACATCCTAGATCTGAATGAATGAAATATTCTCATTGAATACTTTGTTCTGTACAAAGTTGAATGTGCTGACAACAAAATCACACAAAAATCATCAATGGAAATCAAATTTATTAACCAATGGAGGCCTGGATTTGGAGTCACCCCCAAAATTAAAGTGGAAAAACACACTACAGGCTGATCCAACTTTGATGTAATGTCCTTAAAACAAGTCAAAATGAGGCTCAGTATTGTGTGTGGCCTCCACGTGCCTGTGCAAGAAAAAGTTTCCAGTTTGTCAGGGAGCGCTTCCAGGTGATTCATTACTTACTCCAAATCTTTCAGGAATAATCCAGTTTATTTTTATATAAACAACGCGTTTCGGCTATACATAACATTAGCCTTCATCAGGTAAAATCATAGTTGTCTTTAAAGAATACATTTATATAGCATAAAAAGAGGAGGAGGAACTAATCCAACCCCTCAATCAATTTTCATCAATTTAAAACACATGTGCACTTCTAAAAGGCATTAAGCAGTTAATTAAAAGTGAACTCTATATGGATTTAGAAAGGGGGGAGGGGGAAACAAAAACAAAAAAAAAAATTTTAAAAAATAAATAAATAAAATAAAAATAAAAAACACCACTATATATTGTTTTTTCCTATTCAATAAATTTTTTTTTTTTTTTTTTCTATAAAATAAAATTATTTGTCATATGACTCCATTTACTATCCTATTTTCTACTTCACTGATAGGGGAGAAATATTTTTCCCGATTCTAGAATATAACGATGTCATCAATATTAAGAACTCCATTTTTTATCTTATCTACTACATCACCAATAAGGGAAAAATATTTCTCCCAATTCTAAGGTATAGCGAATTTATCACCAATATATGAACCAGTATCTGCCGGGATTGGAACTCATACATTTAGATTCCCCATATCTACAATATTTGCGTATTTACTCCATTGAGCCACTCACATGTATAGTCTCTGGGTGCTTAATTTTTCTTTTTATTCTCTTTAGCTTTTCTCCCTCTACCTCATTTACGAGGTTTGCAGACTTCGATTTTTAACCCCCAAAAATTTAGCGGTATTATATGTTCTCTAGTTTATCATTGAGGCCGTCTGGGTACAGAGTCCTCAATCTGTATATCCAGAAGGCCTCTTTTTTATTTAACTGTTGTATCCTATTGGAAACATCTCTAGGGATCTGTTCAATCGGTGTCAAAGTAACATTGAATTCTTTTTTATGCGTTAGCAAAAGGTGTCTTGATAGACTATGGATAAGGAGACCAACTCTGGCATTGTGTCTGTGGCCATTCAGTCGGGTTCGGACCATTTGAGTGGTCCTCCCCACATACTGGAGGCCACAGTCACAATTTATAACATATATAACAAAGTCGCTTATACATGTCAAATGTTGTTCTATCTGAAATATTTCACCTGTACTCTTGGAAACTATTTGTTGTTGTTTATCTGCTATATTATAGCAGCACTGACATTTTTTCTGGTTACATTTATATACTCCAGGTTTATTCACCTTTTTTGAGCAATTATGGGTTTTCATGAAGTTTTTCAATCGGCTGGGAGCTACCATGTTCCTTATTGTTTTTCCCCTTCTAAATGTCATATTGGGGACTTGTGGTAATACATTTCGTAGCAAGGGATCATGTTTTAAGATATACCAGTGTTTTTTCAAGATTCCACGAATTTTTTCGTTATCTTTATTATAGGCTGTAATGAAGTTGAACTGCCATTTCTCATCATTAGATTTCAGGTGAGATTTAGTTGTATCCATGACAGCATTTTCTCTCACAGTTTTTTCAGTGCTTTTTTCTCTAGTATTTTCAAGCGTTTTTTTCAAACATTCACCCTGAGTTTTTGCTAAGTTTACCTTATAAGCTTGTTGTATTAGGGTTTTTGGATACTTTTTTTCCCGAAATCTGTTAGTCAGGATCTTGCTTTGTGTTATATAATCCTGTTCACTACTATTATTTTTCCTTATTCTTAAATATTGACTGAATGGAATATTATTCTTCCATTTAGTAGTGTGTAAATATCCATTAATGTCTACTTTTTTAAAATGTGTTTTTGTTACGATTTTCTTTTTCATATGTGAAATCTCTAAATCCAAGTAAACTATTTTTTCAGCGCTGATAGTGGATGTAAAGGATATGCCCCATGTGTTTTGATTCATTTCCCTCACCAGCAAATGGGCTTGTTCTATATACCCCCTCCAAATGATTAATAAGTCATCTATAAAACGTTTATACATTATTATGTAGTCTTTGTATTTTTCTGAATTAAGTGAGGATAGGGACTCGAATAGCCCCATAAATAAATTTGCAAAACTTGGGGCTACCCGAGTCCCCATCGCGGTACCATGCTGCTGCAGGTACAGTTGTCCATCAAACTCAAAGACATTATGACGCAAAATGAATTGCAAACCAGTCAGAAGAAATTCTACTTGTTCATCTGGCATTTTTTCATTTTTCTCCAAATAAAATCTGGCAGCTCTTATACCCAAATTATGTTCTATATTTGAATATAACGCTACCACATCTAGGGTTAGAAATAAAAAATTCTCCTCCCAATCCATTCCCTCCAAGAGACTAATGAGGTGGCTCGAGTCTTTCAAATATGAGGGCAGTGATTTGACATGTGCTTGTAAATGTAAATCCAGGTAGTGTGACAAACAGCTAGTGAGAGAATTAATCCCCGAAATAATAGGTCGTCCAGGTGGATTTTCGAGGTCCTTATGGACTTTGGGGAGATGGTAAAAAAAAGCCATAGCTGGTTCTTTGTTAATTAAAAATTTTTTCTCTCTTTTTGTTATAATTCCTTTCTCAGAGGCCTCATTCAGAAATAGGTGATATTCTTTAGAAAAATCAACAGTAGGATCCTTTTCCAATTTTTTATAGTATTTTCGATTGGATAGTATTTTAACTGCCTCACTGAGATAATCCTTCCTATCTTGAATAACAGTACCACCGCCTTTATCAGCCTCTCTAATTATTATTTCAGTGTTCTCTCTTAGATTTTTTAAGGCTTCTCTTTCTTGGGGGGTAATGTTATATTTAGCAATTTTTTGGGCAGTTTTTGATTTCTTATGTAAATTTTTACATTTTTTATCTTTGCTCTTTATTTTATCAGTAGTATTCAACTTACGGAAATCATCACCTACTAGAGATAAAAATGTTTCAATATAGCTACCCCTATGATGTATGGGATTAAAGGCAGATTGTGGTTTCACTTCCATATGTATATATGGTGTTTCGTTTGTTATCCTTGCCGTTTGTTCCAATTCTTTCTTATTTTTTAAAACAATGTTTTTGTCATTTTTCCCTTTATTACGATCTTGCAATACAAAGTGTCTTTTTAGGGTAAGACGCCTTATATAGTGATTAAGATCAATAAAAAGCTCAAAATTATTACTATGTTGTGTGGGGCAAAAATTTAGCCCTTTACTCAAGACCTTTTCTTCATCTTGTGTAAGTACATGCGAGGACAAGTTGAAGATTTTTTGAGAGGATTTAGGGGAAATTTTATTTTTGAAAAAAGACCCTTTTGTTGAGTTAGTTAAAATAAACTCGGATTTTTTATCTTTTTTGAATTGGACTCTTCTACCACCCCTGCAGCCCCTGGTACTTCTTTTCTTTTTTGGGGGGCTATAAGTGTGGGAAAGAAATTTTTGCCCCACACAACATAGTAATAATTTTGAGCTTTTTATTGATCTTAATCACTATATAAGGCGGCTTACCCTAAAAAGACACTTTGTATTGCAAGATCGTAATAAAGGGAAAAATGACGAAAACATTGTTTTAAAAAATAAGAAAGAATTGGAACAAACGGCAAGGATAACAAACGAAACACCATATATACATATGAAAGTGAAACCACAATCTGCCTTTAATCCCATACATCATAGGGGTAGCTATATTGAAACATTTTTATCTCTAGTAGGTGATGATTTCCGTAAGTTGAATACTACTGATAAAATAAAGAGCAAAGATAAAAAATGTAAAAATTTACATAAGAAATCAAAAACTGCCAAAAAAATTGCTAAATATAACATTACCCCCCAAGAAAGAGAAGCCTTAAAAAATCTAAGAGAGAACACTGAAATAATAATTAGAGAGGCTGATAAAGGCGGTGGTACTGTTATTCAAGATAGGAAGGATTATCTCAGTGAGGCAGTTAAAATCGAAAATACAGTGAGGCAGTATCCAATCGAAAATACTATAAAAAATTGGAAAAGGATCCTACTGTTGATTTTTCTAAAGAATATCACCTATTTCTGAATGAGGCCACTGAGAAAGGAATTATAACAAAAAGAGAGAAAAAATTTTTAATTAACAAAGAACCAGCTATGGCTTTTTTTTACCATCTTCCCAAAGTCCATAAGGACCTCGAAAATCCACCTGGACGACCTATTATTTCGGGGATTAATTCTCTCACTAGCTGTTTGTCACACTACCTGGATTTACATTTACAAGCACATGTCAAATCACTGCCCTCATATTTGAAAGACTCGAGCCACCTCATTAGTCTCTTGGAGGGAATGGATTGGGAGGAGAATTTTTTATTTCTAACCCTAGATGTGGTAGCGTTATATTCAAATATAGAACATAATTTGGGTATAAGAGCTGCCAGATTTTATTTGGAGAAAAATGAAAAAATGCCAGATGAACAAGTAGAATTTCTTCTGACTGGTTTGCAATTCATTTTGCGTCATAATGTCTTTGAGTTTGATGGACAACTGTACCTGCAGCAGCATGGTACCGCGATGGGGACTCGGGTAGCCCCAAGTTTTGCAAATTTATTTATGGGGCTATTCGAGTCCCTATCCCCACTTAATTCAGAAAAATACAAAGACAACATAATAATGTATAAACGTTTTATAGATGACTTATTAATCATTTGGAGGGGGGATATAGAACAAGCCCATTTGCTGGTGAGGGAAATGAATCAAAACACATGGGGCATATCCTTTACATCCACTATCAGCGCTGAAAAAATAGTTTACATGGATTTAGAGATTTCACATATGAAAAAGAAAATCGTAACAAAAACACATTTTAAAAAAGTAGACATTAATGGATATTTACATTATAACAGTGCACACTATACTAAATGGAAGAATAATATTCCATTCAGTCAATATTTAAGAAAAATAATAGTAGTGAACAGGATTATATAACACAAAGCAAGATCCTGACTAACAGATTTCGGGAAAAAAAGTATCCAAAAACCCTAATACAACAAGCTTATAAGGTAAACTTAGCAAAAACTCAGGGTGAATGTTTGAAAAAAACGCTTGAAAATACTAGAGAAAAAAGCACTGAAAAAACTGTGAGAGAAAATGCTGTCATGGATACAACTAAATCTCACCTGAAATCTAATGATGAGAAATGGCAGTTCAACTTCATTACAGCCTATAATAAAGATAACGAAAAAATTCGTGGAATCTTGAAAAAACACTGGTATATCTTAAAACATGATCCCTTGCTACGAAATGTATTACCACAAGTCCCCAATATGACATTTAGAAGGGGAAAAACAATAAGGAACATGGTAGCTCCCAGCCGATTGAAAAACTTCATGAAAACCCATAATTGCTCAAAAAAGGTGAATAAACCTGGAGTATATAAATGTAACCAGAAAAAATGTCAGTGCTGCTATAATATAGCAGATAAACAACAACAAATAGTTTCCAAGAGTACAGGTGAAATATTTCAGATAGAACAACATTTGACATGTATAAGCGACTTTGTTATATATGTTATAAATTGTGACTGTGGCCTCCAGTATGTGGGGAGGACCACTCAAATGGTCCGAACCCGACTGAATGGCCACAGACACAATGCCAGAGTCGGTCTCCTTATCCATAGTCTATCAAGACACCTTTTGCTAACGCATAAAAAAGAATTCAATGTTACTTTGACACCGATTGAACAGATCCCTAGAGATGTTTCCAATAGGATACAACAGTTAAATAAAAAAGAGGCCTTCTGGATATATAGATTGAGGACTCTGTACCCAGACGGCCTCAATGATAAACTAGAGAACATATAATACCGCTAAATTTTTGGGGGTTAAAAATCGAAGTCTGCAAACCTCGTAAATGAGGTAGAGGGAGAAAAGCTAAAGAGAATAAAAAGAAAAATTAAGCACCCAGAGACTATACATGTGAGTGGCTCAATGGAGTAAATACGCAAATATTGTAGATATGGGGAATCTAAATGTATGAGTTCCAATCCCGGCAGATACTGGTTCATATATTGGTGATAAATTCGTTATACCTTAGAATTGGGAGAAATATTTTTCCCTTATTGGTGATGTAGTAGATAAGATAAAAAATGGAGTTCTTAATATTGATGACATCGTTATATTCTAGAATCGGGAAAAATATTTCTCCCCTATCAGTGAAGTAGAAAATAGGATAGTAAATGGAGTCATATGACAAATAATTTTATTTTATAGAAAAAAAAAAAAAAAATTTATTGAATAGGAAAAAACAATATATAGTGGAGTTTTTTATTTTTATTTTATTTATTTTTTAAAAAAAAATTTTTTTTTTTGTTTTTGTTTCCCCCTCCCCCCTTTCTAAATCCATATAGAGTTCACTTTTAATTAACTGCTTAATACCTTTTAGAAGTGCACATGTGTTTTAAATTGATGAAAATTGATTGAGGGGTTGGATTAGTTGCTCCTCCTCTTTTTATGCTATATAAATGTATTCTTTAAAGACAACTATGATTTTACCTGATGAAGGCTAATGTTATGTATAGCTGAAACGCGTTGTTTATATAAAAATAAACTGGATTATTCCTGAAAGATTTGAAGTAAGTAATGAATCACCTGGAAGCGCTCCCTGACAAACTGGAAACTTTTTCTTGCACTTTCTGACGAGTCTCCTGCAAAGGAGCTCGTTTTACCTGTTTTTGAGCTGCAGGCCAGCAGATCCAGACAACTACTCCACTCCCTAAAGACAGGGATACATGCTGGATAACAAGACACCACAAAGGTGAGAGCAATTTTTAATTCTAATTCGATATTGTTAAAATATTACACTTAGATCTGCGCCCCCCTTTCTTTTCTCCTTTTCCCTTTTTTTTATTCATCCACGTGCCTGTATGACCTCCCTACAACGCCTGGGCATGCTCCTGATGAGATTGCGGATGGTCTCCTGTGGGATCTCCTCCCAGACCTGGACTAAAGCATCCGCCAACTCCTGGACAGTCTGTGGTGCAACGTGACGTTGGTGGATGGAGCGAGACATGATGTCCCAGATGTGCTCAATCGGATTCAGGTCTGGGGAATGGGCGGGCCAGTCCATAGCTTCAATGCCTTCATCTTGCAGGAACTGCTGACACACTCCAGCCACATGAGGTCTGCCATTGTCCAGCATTAGGAGGAACCCAGGGCCAACCGCACCAGCATATGGTCTCACAAGGGGTCTGAGGATCTCATCTCGGTACCTAATGGCAGTCAGGCTACCTCTGGCGAGCACATGGAGGGCTGTGCGGCCCTCCAAAGAAATGCCACCCCACACCATTACTGACCCACTGCCAAAACGGTCATGGTGAAGAATGTTGCAGGCAGCAGATCACTCTCCACGGCGTCTCCAGACTCTGTCACGTCACATGTGCTCAGTGTGAACCTGCTTTCATCTGTGAAGAGCACAGGGCGCCAGTGGCAACTGCCAATCCTGGTGTTCTGTGGCAAATGCCAAGCGTCCTGCACGGTGTTGGGCTGTGAGCACAACCCCCATTTGTGGACGTCGGGCCCTCATACCACTCTCATGGAGTCGGTTTCTAACAGTTTGTGCAGACTCATGCACATTTGTGGCCTGCTGGAGATCATTTTGCAGGGCTTTGGCAGTGCTCCTCCTGTTCCTCCTTGCACAAAGGAGGTAACGGTCCTGCTGCTGGGTTTTTGCCCTCCTATGGCTCCCTCCACATCTCCTGGTATCTGCTCCATGCCCTGAACACTGTGCTGACAGACACAGCTACGCTTCTTGCCACAGCTCGCACTGGTGTGCCATCCTGGATGAACTGCACTACCTGAGCAACTTCTGTGGGTTGTACTGTAGACACTGCCTCATGCTAGTGTACCTCTATGGGTAAGAGCAATTGCAAAATGAAAAAGTGACCAAAACAACAGCCAAAAAGGATGAGAACAGAGAAATGGTCTGTGGTCACCAACTGCAGAACCACTCCTTTATAGGGGTATCTCGCTAAGTGCCTATCACTTCTACCAGTTGACTGTTCCATTTGCACAACAGCAGGAGAAATTGATTCACAATCAGTGTTGCATCAGAACTGGACAGGTAGATTTCACAGAAGTGTTATTGACTTGGAGTTACATTGTGTTGTTTAAGTGTTCCCTTTATTTTTTTGAGCAGTGTATTAACCACCTGGTGTATCAACACCAGCAAGGCAGGCATCTGCCTCAAAAAGGGATAATTTTTGAACCGTTATTAAAATTGAAGTAGCCTAAAAAGTCTGATACTGTATATTATTGTTAAATAGACTTCAGGTTTCCACCGGTTACCTTCCATTTTCCCTTAGCCAAATAGGTTGGAATCACTAGGGCATTAAGGTTGTGTTTGCAGTAAGACCTCAAAAGGAGTTCACAAGTCTTCTAGGCATGGAATGAACAAATTGTCAACATATTGCAAAATATATATTTTTCCATTCTTCAAGAATGACCTCTTTTAGAGCCTGGATGCTGGATGAAGAGTTGAATGAATGATGCTCAACTTGTCTCTTCAGAATTCCTCATAGGTGTTTTGATTGGGTTCAGACCTTGAGACACACTTGGTCACTGACTCACTTTCACCCTGTTCTTCTTTAGAAATGCGACATATGTGTCTTTTGGATCATTGTCATGTTGGAAAAGTGAACATCTACCAAGAGCACGGAGTGATGATAATATCTTTTTTTCAATATAAAACAACATCTGTGAATTCATGTTACCATCAATGAAATGTATTTCTCAACATCAGGAACACTCATGCAGCCACATAAATACACCACAATATTTCACTATAGGCACCATGCATGTAGAAAAATTAATTTAGAAAAATGCATGGTGCCAACAGTGAAACAAGGTGGTCACAGCAACCTTATGAGGGGCTGCATGAGTGCTGCTGGTGTCAGTGAGCTATATTTCATTGATGGTATCATGAAATCACAGATGTACTGTTCTATATTGAAAGATAAGATGCTATCATCACTCCGTGCTTTTGGTAGACGTGCACTTTTACAACATGACAATCAAAAACACACATCTGTTGTATTTATAAAGAAGAACAGGGTGAAAGTGATTCAGTGGCCAAGTATGTCTCCTGATCTGAACCCATCTGAACACCTATGGGGAATTCTGAAGAGACAAGTTGAGCATCGCTCTCCATCCAGCATCTAGGCTCTAAAAGAGATCGTTTTTGAAGAATGGAAATAGATAGATGTTGCAATATGTCGCCAATTTGTCCATTCCATGCCTAGAATAGGTCATACAAAATACTAGACGTTGTACTTTTTGATATGGGATGTATTCATTTTTGCATCAACTAATTTGAGCAAAACTGGAGACTTTGCACTGAAAGTTTTATTATTAACCTTACTTTCTTGTCATGGGTTAAATAAATGCTCTATGAAACTCAGTCTTGTCAAAATCTTGGAAATTGTTCTTGTATTCAGTGAGATATTGATTAAATATTACTTTTCAAAGGGGGTGTACTCATTTATGCTGTGCACGGTATATGCATATATAGACACACACATACATATATATAGATAGACACACACACATACTGTCGTGGCTGAAGGAATGGGACTTACGACCAACTCTAGTGTGAATCCCACTTTTAAAACTGTCTCAATTGATTAACTAAACAGTGGTTCTCAACTCCAGTCCTCAAGACCCACCAACAGATCATGTTTTCAGCATTTCATTAGTATTACACAGGTAATAAATTCCTTCACCTGTGCAATACTAAGGAAATCCTGAAAACATGATCAGTTGGTGGGTCTTGAGGACTGGAGTTGAGAACCACTGAACTAAGGGGATGTCGTGTTTGGTTACCCATTCACCTACTATGTATCAAACTTGCTTACCTTGACTTTGGAAACATAAAATTAGGCTTTTGTCAAAGGTTTTACTTTGTGAAAATTTTTTATCAAACATACTTGATTTTCATTAACATGTAAAGCAGCATTGTGATGTGGTACTTACCAAATTCCTATACTTGCCCAAAGCAAAATTACCACAATGACCATCATACTGTAAAATGCTATTACATAGTCTGAAAAGGAAAATGTGCATCAGAACCAAGAAAAGTGTCACCTTGCCAAAGATAAACTTTACAAACCAAATGTCAATATGAACTTATGTTAAGTACGCAAATAAATGAATGCTGTTTCCACCCTCTACGCCAAACTTAGGTTTTGTTTACGTGCATTTTGACGTATCAGTCTATAAAATTGACAGGTAGAATATAACTCAAACCATTCAATGTCATGTAAAAACCTTTACCCAGTACTCTTTGCAGTGGTCCATAGCTAGAAAAGATATACTTTTTTTTTTCAGCAGGCAATGGGGAATGTACTTTTTATAAAATGAGTGAACCCTTTACCTGGAACTTTCTTTTTATAGCAGACACCCATGGAGTAACAGCATTCTTTCAGGACACATTCTATTCTTGTTTTATTGTCCGTAATGCAGGGATTGTATAGAGGCTCCTCACAAACTAGCAAGCAAACCATAATGTATCATAAAACAAATATACCATTAGTGTTATAATATCAATAATTACACTGGTAATTTGTGTTTAACATTTCATTGCAAAATATCCATAATTAGAACATATATTAACTAGACGGTACTTTGTTATAGATGTGATGTAAGATGGTTGTACGATTTTCTTCAATAAAAGGCTACTAACGAGGATTTCAACCACGAGTTAAAAAAAACATGCAGAAAGCTCTAAAACGTGGTGGTCACTCGTGTGCTCAGTGCTTAGCTATGGATAGCATACAAAGAGGAGCAGTGTGGCATCAGTAGAATAAGGCTTATTTTATTTCATTTTAGAGATAGCTGTTTTATTATTTTTTTATTCAGAGGTATAAAGCTAGTTGAGTCTCAAACAGACTTGCTAACTTTATTTTTCCCGGACAGCTTTTTCAAAAACCACAGTGAGCTTACATTGTTCACAAACAAAATGGAGAACTACAATGAATCATAAATAATATGTGTCTATATCTCAGAATTCTGACATGAAGACATTAGTTGCATTTACCGTCAATTGTAAAATGATGATAATTATATCAAAATATTTTTACATCTAGTAAAAAAAAAGCCTTTATTTTTTATAAACTGGCCAGAAATTTATGGACAGTTGACAATTATAAGAAAGACATCCAAATGCACTTGGGAACCTAATAAATTAGAGTAGTCACTATATAAAAGCGAACATTCAAGAAGATGTGACTATTCTTGATAATTGTATGTCTGGAATGGCAGCTCTTCTACTTGATAGTACACTTGATTATTTGGTATTGAAGCTCCTCTAAATACTAGACTACAAAACACTGGCGGACACAGACAGAAGAGGCCCCTGTGCAAGAACAATATATGGGAGCTTTTTGTCCCGATAGCTCATCATAATGCACAATTCCACCTCCTTTGGAGGTGAGAATTGGCCCCCCTAACTCGTGGACCGCTGTGCACCAATGGTATGTCCACCCCTGCTACAAAATACACATCAACAAAAAAATTCATTGAATTCAGGTGTTTCTTTCAGTCCTATTGTCACAAGTGTATACAATCCACTCCATAGCAATACAGTTTGTCTTTATTGTCATGTATGGTTACTTATTTTAGATAAATACTGTTTTGAAAGTCAGTATCTATCTAAAAACCCTTGTTTTTTGTACCTATTTTTCAAGGAAAGCTCCCTGCCATCTTATGGATGGCACGGCTTCTCAATAAACCGTCTGCATCACGCACGGTTCCAACGCGCAGGCAGAGAGACCGGATGTGCGCTGCTCCCAGAGACATAGTGCTGCTTTATTAGAAGACTTTTCCCTGCCTGTCTGCAGACTCACTATTACTGTCACACTGGTGTGTGCTCTGATTTATGCTCCACACAGAGTGAACACGCTCCGATCAGAGCAATGACCAGTGTGATAGTGACAGATAATGAAGCTGAGGCAGACAAGGAAAAGTGTAATAATATAGTCATCGCTGGCGTTTGATAGTCTCAGACAGTGCAGCCATGTCCCCAGGAGCCGGGCGTATGAGAACATTTCTTGATCTTTCTCTCAATATGGAGTGAGATCTCGCTTAGTGAGGAGAGGAAGACTAAGAACTGTTCTCACACACGTGGCTCCCAGGCACCCTGTGAACGTTACCTGAATGACTGCATTGTGACATCTTTAAAGTTTGGTGCTAATGATATGGGGTGTTTTTCAGTGGTCGGTCTGGTCCCCTTAGTTCCAGCAAAAGAAAGTATTAATGTTTCAGAATGCAAAAACATTTTAGACAATTGTATGCTTCCAACTTTGTGGGAACAAAGACCCTTTTCTGTTCTAGGATGAATGTGCCCCAATGCATAAAAATTACAGAGATGATAGCGACACATAACATGTACTAACATCCTTATCAGGCACTAATTCAATATTTTATACCTAATAACACCTCTCTGACGGCTGGAATACAATCTATGTATGTTTATATCACTACTTTATACCGACTTGATAATTTGATAATTCACAAGTGTTTAAAACCAAAATTGTTATATTATTTCAATTTATTTGTTCAAGCTTGCTAGAACTCCTTTCCTCTTACCCATCCTTACCTAGTCCTTTCTATCCCTTACCTTTCCACCCCATCCTGCCAATAAAGTTGATCCCTATCCCCTCCCGCCATTATACCTTCTATTCCTCTATACCCTCATTGCCCTATTTTTCTCATGTCATTAAGTTTACATTTAAATTTGCATATTGCTTTAAACTAAATAAAAATTATTGGGAAAAACAGTCTATAAAGTCATATTTGGGTGGTTCTGTGCCAAAGAACTTAACTGACTTACACACAGCATTAACCTGAACCCCATCAAACGCTTTGGATTGAGCTTGAACTGAGATAGCAAGCCAGGCTCTTTGGTCCAACATCATTTGAGCTCACAAATGCTTTTCTGGAGTCCCAATACTTTTGTTCATATAGTGTATCCCTCCTCCAGAAAGAAAAAAAAATTCTATTGTTACTTATAAGTGGCTACCCTGTACGTCCATGCTCAACCCCCAACCCAACCTGGGTTATTGCTCCTCGTCATGGCTGTACTAAGAGTAAAACAAAAATAAATGTATTTCAGCTCATCCAGCCAAATGCATGTCCCATAATCTCTATAAAATGGACTGTTGAGGGGAAAGACTCCATGCTGAGAGAGCAGGATCTCCAGTAGAAAAGCAGGTGTCCAGCATCAAATCCAAATTAAACATAAAAGCTGTATAGAGCCATGATTAAGAACGCTCAAAACGCGTAGGGATATTGTTTGCATGTCTTCTGTTTTTAAATACAACACATACAATTTTTATTTTTCATTTGGAGGTGATGCTGGATATCTGCTTTTCTGACTTCCAGTTAGCTTTGTAGTGACTTAACCTGCAGACAGCCAGCATGGTTGGAAGTTCTTAGGGCAATGTTTCTTGCCAAAAAGCATGATGTCCACCAAAAGGGAGAAATCTAGATAATATGCCTCTATAATGTCTTTATGCAAGAATCCTCTTTAACAATGTACTAAAAATAGGCAGATAGTTGAGCAGAATTTTTGAGAATTATCCCTTCAGAGGAGCATGTAAAATTCCATAATGAACTGTATATACAAACACTATCCCCTACTGCAATTGTTGATTAAATAAACCATTTTATAGACATCTTTAAACAACACTCAATCCGAATGCCAATTTATACCATGTGCTCATAACCTGAGTTATTGTGTGATTTGAGATATGGAAATATGTTGACGTTTTATAGAAACACACACCTGCCAATGGGTCAAACAATCCTCGTCTGAGTAAGTGGTCAGGATTAAATTTGTTCATATTGAATGTGTGTGGTTTACCTGCAAAATAGTAAAATGTACATTGGATTTTATTACGATTATAAAAAGTCAGCAAAGCATAGAAACATAGGGGAAAATTGATCCAAAGTAATGCAAAGGAAAAGTGGAGGAACTGCTATAGCAAATAATCTGCTTCTTCTGCATTTCCCATTTCACACTCTCCCGCACCACACAGTAAAAAAAAATTGCTAAAAAACTGGCAAAAAATTAGGAACAGAAGCTGGTAGCGCATAAGCTATTCATATCAATAGTTCGGCAATCCAGAAGTTGACTACACTGGTTTTACTGTAGGGTTAGGGCTTGCCGTAGTCACTTCTGGCACCGCTGGGCAACTGCCATTAACTCTTAAATGCTGCGTAGCAATCTGAAGGCCTGGACAGGTCAGATCATTAATTGGTTTTATACCAGACGTAGCATGAGATTTGCTCATTTTTTCTACAATATACTTCAGTGTTAAATGTATTCATGTGCAATAGCAGAATTCACATTGAAGAAATAAGGTTGACATCCAGGTTCAAATAAATCTTTTCACACCTCTCATGAATGCGTGTGGATCTGTCGAGGCCTATTCTTGGGGACTGGGACCGGAGTCTTAGCATCTCTATAGAGTATAGTATAAGTCATGCATGATATAAGTGTACATCCATATAATGCAATAATTTAGGTCTTTTAAATTATGAAATAAAGGGATTTTTTGATAATTGACTTTTATAATATGTCTCTTTTGGCCACATACATTAATCGCCTACCTATTGTAAAAGTAAATTATGACGAATGAAAATAAGGACTGAGACCCCCACTTGATGATAACATTGGTGAAGGCTATAACTGTTGGACTGTCACTCCAATTGAGATTATGACAACTCTTTTGGACAAGTATTAAAAAGCCCTTGACTGTTAAGATGTGCTTAATGAAAGCACCATGTAAATGGCATATAAAGCAGACAGATCTGTAATTATCTTTAGAGTAATGCAGCCTTTTTTTCTTGATAAACCTTAATGTAGAAATACAAACTGACGCATCGCAGGCGGACAGTTGAATTCAGGTCTCCAGACCTTGCTATGTGGACTGCAGGCGCCAGCATGCCTTGTGCTGATTGGTTTAAGGTGCAATTGGATTGTGAGTTTGTGTCAGCTCATTATTTAAAGAATGGGCACAAACAAGAGATGGTCAGTCCTCCGTTTCCTAACTCTATGATGATCTCAGGGCTTAACCGCTTCACCACCTTGCAATTTTCCATTTTTGCGTTTTTTGCTCCCTCTCTTCGTAGAGACATAGCTTTTTTATTTTTCCATCAATATAGCCATATGAGGGCTTGTTCATTGTGGGACGAGTTGTACTTTTGAATGACGCCATTGATTTTACCATATACTGTACTGGAAAATGGGAAAAAAAAATCCAAGTGCAGTGAAATTGCAAAAAAACGCAATTCCACAATTTTTTTTTTTTTACCATGGTAACTAAAATGCTAAAACTGACCTGCCATTATGATCCGCCAGGCCATTATGAGTTCATAGATAAAAAAACAAAACAAAACTATACATGTTTTGTAAGTGCTGAAAAAAAAATTCCGAAATTTGTAAGAAAAAAAAATGGCACCATTTTCCGAGATCCATAGCATCTTCATTTTTCGTGATCTGGGGATGGGTGAGGGCTTATTTTTTGAGAGCCAAGCTGCCATTTTTTAGCAATACCATTTTGTGCTAGATGCAATATTTTCATCGCCTATTATTGCACTATATTGCAATGATGCTGTGACCAAAAAAATGTAATTCTGGCAGTTTGATTTTTTTTCTTGTTACACTGTTTACCGATCGGATTCATTTACTTTATATTTTTAGAGATTGGACTTTGTTGAGCGCAGCGATGCCAAATATGTCTATTTTTTATTATTGTTTTATTTTGCATGGGGCAAACGGGGGATGATTTGAGCTTCTATATTTTTTTCATTTTTTAAAGATTTTTTTTAAAACATTTTTTTTTTACTTTTTACATTCCTTAGGAGACTTGAAGCTGCGATCTTCCGATCACTTGTGCTACGCATAACAGGGCTTCAACATGTCAACAGACACGAGTGAAACGCGATTCCACAGGCGGCTGTTCGAGGAAAGATGCAGGCTCAGCGCTGGAGCCCGCATCAAAGGGAGGGAGACGACCTTGGATATACTTATACATCCAAAATCGTAAAGGAGAGGGGTAGTCCAAAGTCAAAGTAAATTTATTCCTAAATCCCTACCTATTTAGTGCCATAAACCAAGCTATTTTCTATAATGCTTGTATTAAAAATTCCCTAACACTCCCTCAGTACACTGTCTAGCTGCTATTCTATTTTTTTCATATTTCCTGTGTGATTACGCACAGTGCATCCCAGTGCAAGAATCTTCATCAGGGGGCAAAGGCTGCAGTCACTGCCAGAGCCCTACACTCCTTCAAACGAAGATTCATCAAGTAATGCTCGCTTCGGGGCTGTACTAGTCCCTGCGTGCTGTGCACTGTGTGATCTGCACAGTGTGCGCTCAGTCGTCAGCTCAAGTCAGTAATAAGTAGCCGGCAACAGAGTGGTGTCAGAATAACCAGCGTGCAGGAGATCAGTGAGGTAATTTCTGGAGGCGGCGCTGGTCTCCTGCACACAGGGCACTGCGACACCACTCTGTTGCCGGCTAGTTATTACCGACCTGAGCCGACAGCAGATCACACAGTGACAGAGCAGGGACGAGCACAGCCACCGAAACAAGTGTCACTAATGACACTTCATTTCAGGGAGGGAGCAGTGACTGCAGCTTCTGCCCCCTGATGGCGTTTCATTCGAGTATCCCAGCATGCACTGGGATATTCAAATGAAGCATCATCACGCAGTAAATAAGGGAAAAAAACAGAATAGTAGTTACATAGTGTAGTTAGGGAACAGTAGGGAATTTGTAATGCAAGTACACTCCCTGACAGAAGTTATGTCACTTATCCATGTTATGTAAATAAAAGCTTATAACCGGACGTTAAATTCATCCATTGGTTTTATAAATTACTCATTTGAAAGCTGAAATCCTCCCAAATTTGGTTTAGGTAAAGAAAATAAATTGGCATCAATGCTGAAATATTGATCATTTAATGAACACAGAATGGTCAGATTTTGGCAAGACAAAAGTTTTGTCACCTGGTCATATAATGCACCCAATCCTAGTTTACATCCTCACCAGTGCTCAGTAAATGATCGATTAATTAGTGGGTGTGTATAAAAAGAAACCCAGCACCCCAGACCTTCACTTGAACTGCAACTTGAGCTCTGACAACATGCCAAACATCCAACCTGCGACCAAAGCCTTCATTATCAAGAGGCTGAAGACCAGATCCACTGCAGAGGTGTCTGGCACCTTTAATGTGTCTCAGCAGCAAGTACAAATAATTAAAAAAAGATTTGAAGAGAGTGGAGATGTGTTTGATAAACCCCGGTCCGGCAGACCCCGCAAGACAACTGCTCAGGAGGAACGTTTGTTGGTTAGAAAATCCAAAGCAAGCCCCTCTTCCACTGCAGCAGAGCTCCAACAGGCCTGGTCACCTCAAGTCCCTGTGTCAACCAGAACAGTTTGTAGGATTCTGTCTCGAAATGGCCTCCATGGTCGAATCAGTGCCCAGAAGCCAGCACTAAACAAAAGTCAAATAAAAAACCTGTGTGGCATTTGCAAAGTCCCACAGCCTGCTAAACAGATGGACGCTGGAAAAGTGGCAGAAGGTGGATTTCTCTGATGAATCTTCAGTAGAATTACACCACAGCCACCGCAAATACTGCAGGAGACCTACTGGAGCCCATATGGATCCAAAATACACCCAGAAAACAGTTACATTTGGTGGTGGAAAGATCATGGTCTGGGGTTACATTCAGTATGGGGGTGTGCGAAACATTTGCAAGGTGGAAGGCAATATCAATAGCCTAAAATATCAAGAAGTATTAGTTACCTCTTACATTCCAAATCATAAAAGGGGTCAAATTCTGCAGCAAGATGGTGCTCCATCTCATACATCCATCTCTACAACAAAGCTCCTCCAGGCAAAAAAGATCAAGGTGCTCAAGGACTGGCCAGCCCAGTCACCAGACATGAACATCATTGAGCATGTTTGGAGTAGGATGATAGAGGAAGCTTGGAAGACAAAACCAAAGAATCTAGATGACCTCTGGGAGGCATGAAAGACGGCATTCTTTGCTATTCCTGATGACTTCATTAATAAATTGTATGAATCATTGTTGAACCGCATGGATGCAGTCCTTCAAGCTCATGGAAGTCACACAAAATATTAAATATGATTCTAATAGCACCACAACTCCTTTCACCAATGTTATGCCACATATATTTGTATTTTAAGATAATTATTTGTTTGAATATCACATTACTTTCTGTGGGCGACAAAACTTTTGTCTTGCCAAAATTGGACCATTCTGTGTTCATTAAATGATCAATATTTCAGCATTAATGCCAATTTATTTTCTTAACCTAAACCAAATTTGGAAGGGTTTCAGCTTTCAAAAGAGTAATTTATAAAACCAATGGATGAATTTAACGTCAGGTTATAAGCTTTTATTTACATAACATGGATAAGCGACATAACTTCTGTCAGGGAGTGTACATTAGAAAATAGCTTAGATTATGGCACTAAATAGATAGTGATTTAGAATGAAATTAACTTTGAACCACCCTTTTAATTCTCCACAATAGATGCAGGGTATAGGAGCACCCAGATAAACATGAAAAAAAAAATTAACATATGCATTGCAATGTTTTGTGGCATACAGTGCTGCTCACCATTACTGGCACCCCTTAATTTTTTTTCATAGACCAAAGTACCAAAGTTATACCCTGAGGATTTTTTAATTAGTTTTCCAAAGTAATACAACAATAAAACATTGTTTTTCAACTTCCATGTTGCAATTTCAAAGAAAAAAACAGAATAAACAGCATGTGCAGCAATAAAGGCACCCCTAATAAATTCTTGGTTACACACCCTTTGACATTGCTGACAGCCTCCAAACATTTCTTGTAGTCATCGATAAGCGTCCTGTACTTCTCAGCTGCAATTTTCTCCCACTCTTCCTTTGCAGTTTGTTCAAGCTCTTGAATGTTTGCAGGGTTCTTTTTCCCAATGGCAGATTTCAGTTCACCCCAAAGATTTTCAATGGGATTGAGATCAGGACTCATTGCTGGCCATTTTAAAAGTCCATTTTTTCTTTTT
Source organism: Phyllobates terribilis (assembly GCF_046119375.1). Lineage (NCBI taxonomy): Eukaryota > Metazoa > Chordata > Amphibia > Anura > Dendrobatidae > Phyllobates > Phyllobates terribilis. Next base: position 317,472,826 of record NW_027362762.1, on the reverse strand, counting down.
CAACCATTCCTGTGTACTTTTGGATGTGTGCTTTGGGTCATTGTCTTGTTGGAGGACCCATGATCTTCGACTTAAACCAAGTTTTCGTACACTGGGTAGGACATTTCGCTCTAAAATCTCTTGATAATTCTCAGATTTCATGATTACTGCATATGGTCAAGGCCTCCAGTTCCAGATGCAGCACAGCAACCCCCACAGCATTATAGATCTTCCACCATGCTTAACTGTTGGTAAGTTGTTCTTTTCCTTATAAGCTTCATTGTGCCGTCTGTAAACACACTGTAGCTTTGCATTGCCAAAAAGCTCTATTTTTGTTTTAGCTGTTCACAGAACATTTTCCCAGAAGGATTGTGGCATTGGCCTTTACCCATAAAGTTCTGCTTTGTTTAATGTGCAGCACAAGGTACTTCTTGACACCATGACCCGACTGTTCCAGGTTGGCCTTCAGGTCTTTGGATGTTTGACGTGGTGTTATTTCCACCATTCGGACCAACCTTCGAAGACATCTATTGTCAATTTTCCTCTTTCCCCCATGTCCAGGGAGGTTCTTAATGGTTCCATGCTTGGCAAACTTCTTAGTAACATTGCACACTGTTGAAATTGGGATTCCAAGGTCTTATACCCTTTGGAAGTATTGTGTTTGCAAATAAAAGCAGTTCTGATGTCCGCAGACAGCTCCTTTGTCTTCACCATTGTGACAAAGGAACATGGCCTACCATGTGGCTTTTTAAAACATCTAAGTCATCATTCATTGGCTAATTCATGTCACATGGGCACTGAATCACAGGTGAATCTCTTTTGTGATTTACCACAGGCAAGTCAAAATGTGTTTCCATACTAGATTAATGTAAAGGGTGCCAAATGCCAGTGTCACAACAAGCTTTAGGTTTTTCTATTTTTCCCTCCCATTTTTTGTTTTAAATCGTATATCATTTGTTCTTTTGTATATAAGATGAGGGCTCTATACAAAAAAAAAAAGCTTTCACTAGATTCATTTTTTTCAGGAGATATGACACATTATGTACTTAAACTTCATGGGTGCCAATAACAATGAGCAGGACTGTATGTTCAGGTTTTTGACCTTCTGTTATGCACATCTCAATTGTAAAGACACAAAGTGGTTAAAAGAAGTGACTTAAACCATTGGCTTCCCACTCATAAGTCACTCTCTAGTTAATGCAGTACAAAAAAAATGCCAGCTGCAAAGCGAAAAACAAAAAGATGGCCAAAAAAATTTTCAAAAGCGTTTTCGATTTGCACAACTCAGCAGATATACTGCTGTATAAGAGACGACTTGTGCACATACCATTGCAGGATAATTATGATGGAAACTCTTCATCCCCTTTGTTCACACAGCAGTCGTGCTGCTGCATTCTTTTTATCGTTTCACTGCACAATCATTTGATCTTGTAGAGCAACAGCTGTTTCACTTGCAAAACCGGTGGTTCATTAGTATCAGCTGCCTAATCTTGTAGGTGAAACAGCTGTTTTTCTGAAATATTAAGTGATCTTGCAGGGAAATAGTAAAAAGACCACAGTGGCACAGGGCTGCTGCGACTAAATGCAGCATGACCACTGCATGTGAACACAGCCTAAGGAAAATCTTTTGACAATACCAATAGCCATTCTAAAAAAAAAGTTGCAAGTTTTTTACATGAAGTCTAGCATTCTACAGACTAACAAATTAAAAGACTGGCAGCCCATCAGTTATCTGTAGGTATGTAGAACACGGTGCACCCGGAAATTCCCTACGCATATTTTAAAGACATAACCCAATATATTAGATTTGCTAACACCTTTATGTCAGCACTAAAATAATAAAGATGAAAACAATAAATAATATAAAATGAAAGGATTTATTTTTATAAAGTACATGTTTATATACAGCAATAATATACAAATCTTGTAGTGGTCATTTGGACGCGCCATGAAACCTGTGTTCATTCTCTCCACAGTAACAGATAGTAGAGGAGGTACTATTGCATTCCAGCTCCTTGACAATGTACATTAATGAAGTGACTGCTTTATTGTAACCAACTTAAACTGCAGTTACTGTAACTAATCGTGGTTTTGTACAAATGTGAATTACATAAGCAATGGCCTTCTCGAATGGTGACTGGGTATGTAACAAATCAGTCTATTTTCTTGCATGGCAGGATAAAGATACCCATATGTAAAATCACACAGACCCACTAACTATGCAAACAACTTTCCAGATTAACTTCCCTAATTATTTAGACCCAAAGAATGGCTTTACATCCCTAAAACTTTAATTAAAAACACACCACTGAAAGACTGGACGAATTCAGGTCCTCCATTATTAGATTATATATATATATATATATATATATATACACACATAAAAACAGAAAAAGTCTTAAAATCTGAGCTGTTAGGGTCATGTCTAGTTAATGTCAGTTAGCTGAACTAGCTCTAAATGTTTTTTTTTCACCATCAAGACCGGTGTTATTCATGCCAATCTTGATGAGATATGCTGGAGTCAGACACTCCAGATTCATGAAAAGGCTTCATTAAGTGGCATACACCTCTGTGAGCGCCTCACCATTAATCCTACAACAGTCTTTCCTGGAGCAAGATCTGTGGCGTAGCGAACGCCGGCGCTCCATGGATTTGACGCGTGTTGGTTGCTACGCCCCTGTCCAGCCCCACTTTGTTGGAGCTGGGCAAAAATAGCACGAGAACATCAGAAGTCGCTAAATTTTAGTGCAGCCTTAAAATGTGCCAAAATTATGCGACTTTTCAAAGCTTTATGCCCGATTTCTGGCATAAAAGCTTTGATGAATAGGGCCAGTAGTTGTTACTTCTTGTATAGCATTTTGGAAATGTTCTGACATGATGATATGACAACTTGCTTGTTACTCTGGGACATAAAATCACACACAGGTGTACAGCTGTGGCACAAATTTAGCTGTAGTTAATTTAGTATGAAGTTTCCATCTTCCAAAATTATTATATGTGTGGACAAAGGCATAATCATAAACTATGGTAGTCATAGAGCCTGGAGTACTCTATCTTGAGAGAGTGTTCAGACGTGCAGATTTTCAATTTGTTTCCAGACGACAAACATACTAATTGTTGCCAATGTGCTGGTGCACACGGGTGGAAAAAAAAAATAATAAAAAAAAAATTGCAGCATATTCTCATCCAATTTATAGACCAGCAATAGAAGGCAGCGCCTGCACCCATCCGCAATATGGACAAGCACACAAAGCTAATCACGGCCCATTTTTTTATATGGCTTTCTGATCCCAGCCTAAGGCTGTCTTCAGACAAATCTCTTTTCGGTCGGCACACTACTCCTACATCCATGTACAACACAGACGAGTGCACAGAACATGACACAGACACGACCACGTATTTAATTTTCAGACATGATTACCTCATATATTAAGATTTTTATGTGAACACCATTTTAATGAAGGGAGAGAATTAATGCAGATTACATAGCTCAGAGCTAATATTGCTAAAATTCAAAATGATAAAAAAATAAAATGCGTTTTGAGCAGCAAACATTGGAAAAGATTCCATTGATTAATTTGTTGTTCTTTTATGGGTTGTAAATGTATACCAGTATATTGTGAATGATGTGTGGATTAGAAAAGCGTAAACTATTCAGCCCCATTAGTAAGTATGTATTTATACTTTATCTAATGCAGGATCACTTGCATGTCAATGGACTCAAATTGTTGCCCCCATGGGAATAACATCATTGACAATTTTTCCCAAAAAAGAATCTGCTCTTAAATGGTATAAGCACTTCAGGTGAACTGAAGTGTGGTTTGTAAAAACAAAGCGTAGCTGTAGTAAAATATGGCTCAGTTTTTTGGCTACTAAAAGAAAAACATAACAAATGCCGCTTTTTAGTCTTGGTTTTATGATGACCAGAAGACTATAAATTATAAATGTAACTTTGCAAATGTAACTTTGAATACAATTTCTTAATTTGTATAGATGTAATTTACTTTTATGTTATCAGCTCTGATAATATTTTGCACGAGTCCTGAATTACATCTTGTACGCAAAGAGTAGCACTTCTAGTTCAGCTAATTGTTAGGGGAAATCCACACGCAACATATGGACTTTGCATTTGTAAGAACCCCAAATTTCATCCAAATCACAGTACACGTTGCTTAAATCAGGTTTCTTTTCATTACCTAGAGTGGTTTCACACTCCCCAAAATGCAAACCACTCCAATAAGCTCTATTTAGATACTAAGCCAACAAGAAACATTGGGCAATTCCGGCAGAATTGGGATTACAGCTCTGTCTTATACAAGCGGAAGTTCAGAATCAGATCTATTTACAAGGAAGGCTTAATGCCTTGTATGCCAATTTTAGCTATATGCAAACTCTTAAAGCGTTCACATGTTTCGAAACGTCCAGCCTGCCCAATTACAGCACAAACTACAATTATGCCTCCAGGATTATTTTTTTTTTCCTTCTTCAGCCAAAATGGGGGGTAATTCCAGATAACACAATGTAAAGGGTTATTTCCGAATATGAAAATTCTAGCCTATTCAGAAGCCTGATTGGTTGCAGTTTGACTGCTGGGTCCAACTCTAATCCGGAGAATGGGGACATGACAATCTGCTGCTACATTCAATCTTTAAGGTCAATTACTGAATCCTGATGGCATATATTAGAGCACAATTCTTGAGTTCAGAGCAGATCACAGAGGTCAAACCACCAATGATCAGACATGTAGCACTTATCCTATAGATGAGACTTTACTTTCAATGTTGGGGAAAAACGAGAGTTAACCAAAGTAATGTAGCCATTGGGCTTCATCAATTTTCCCTTTTTACTGAAATAGCCTAAAATGCTCGTCACCAATAAATGTCTAATCTTCCCAATGGTATGGCTTACTTTAAGGGAAAAAAAGCAGGATCTAATATTTACTTGGATAGAAATAACCTGATTAGACATTCTAAAATACCAAAATAAAATAAGTTTTTGGATTCCTAGTTGCATAGCTCATTGTTGGAACTACAAAAGTTATGGAGTCCAAGATTTACTTAGCATGAATGAATTTGAAGAATTTTGGGTCTTTCTTTAAAATCACTTTAAAGAACATATACATGGTTCTTTCAAAATCCCTATGGTCCCGATTCATCATTTGCAGTTTATTTACAGTCACTTTTCATTTTTTGCTGTGTTTAATTTTTTTTTTATACTCCATTCTTCAAAACATGCATATAGCTCATTAATTTTGCTCTTTATTTTCATTATCATCTTTTTTTTTCCCTTAAAAAAAGACACAAAAAATAAAAAAATGTATGGTTAAAATGTCACAAGCAACTCAAACTTTGCACCAAAAATTCTTTAGAAAAAAAAGACCCTCTCTCCAAAGGAGGACTGGAGTACATTTGTGCAAAAATGTGGCAACTTTTAAAAAGTCTCAACTTTGGAGTGGGCCGGAAAAATCTGGAAAACAAAAATTACACCCACAATGGCAAACCTAAATATACAAAACAGGAGAACACAAAGTAGACTTCAAAAAAGGTGCAAAGTAAAACAATTTGGCGCAAATCAAAAAACTGACAATACAAAAACTTGACAAAAAAAAAAAAAACAGGAGCAAGTTTAATAATGAATTAAAGATTTCATACGAGTCAAGTTCCAAAAGCAAAAAAAAAAAAAAAAAAATTGTGATTCAAAGTGCTACCCTAACAGATCCACATTGACAAATTTGGATGCCGCCAACATGTCAAACGTTCTGACCATTTTTGGTCAACTTCTGCAGGCATAATACAAATTTCAGACATTAATTCACCTTCTGCTGATGACCACAACTTTCTATGTTCAGTTGTACAGCACGTCTCTATCACAATTCCTAGCTGTGACTATTATATTCACATTTCGAATGTCACTCATGCTTCCCAATAGAGTGCATATTTCAAATTCTTTTCAGCTTGGGTGGTGCTTTTCTTCATGTGCCATTTGATGCTACAGTTTTGTAAGATTGGCTGATGTAACAACTGTTCCAGGTAAACTTTTGGCACAATAGTCTTACTTTATGGCCACGTTCACACGTTCAGTATTTTACATCCGTATTTGTAAGCCAAAATCAGGAGTGGAAAAATGCAGAAGTGGCGACGTGTTTCTATTACACTTTTCCTCTGATTGTTCCATTCATGGGTTTAGCTTACAAATACTGATCAAATACTCAACGTGTGCATGTGGCCTAAAAAAGCAATTGCCCAATTGGCAAATTAAATTTACGAAACCAAAACAGCACTTAAGACTTTAGCAAAACCTTAAAGCAACCTAATTTAGGAGACGTTTCCTGCCACTATAAGGGTATGTGCTTGTGCCGAGTCCAGCAGATTTTGAGACACCAAAAACAAGAGTGTTGGCAGGAAAACCCCGTGCTAAAATGTGCATTTATGATGCATTTTTATGTACATTTGCCAACCTCATTTGAATGGGTGAAAAACGCTGAAAGAATTGATCTGAAAAAAGGCTTTTAGGATTCAAATCAGCAAGGAAAAATTAAGCCGCATGTGCATAAGATTTCAGGAATCTCATTCATTAAGCTGGTACTGTTAACAGCAGCAGTTTTTACCCTGTGCTAAGTGAACAAGCCCTAAGGATCACAGTTTTACTGCTTTTATACACAAAGAAGACAATGCTACAAGTTGAAAAATTCCCTGTTTTTTTAACGAACTAGTCATTTCTCCTGTATATACTAGAGTTTGTGTCCTGAGAATAAACTAAAGCTTACCATTTTATGAGTTTTTCATTGAATGTAGACATTTAATTTAGCATCTTGCTTTAGCCTTTGACTTGGTTCTCTTTTTTATGCATTTCATTCACAGCAGTATGTAAGCAATGTATTGTTAGGTAGCATGTATTAGCATTGCCACTGAAAAGTGAATACACAGACTATAGTCTGCAATACATTTATATATCTTGAATATTTGTGCCACTTGCTGGTTGATAACATAATTAGAAGAGTTAATCTTATTGGCCATGTAAGTGACTGCATATTATTGCCCTACTATGACTGCTATACATTTGTTTAATGGCAGACATATAAAAGGATGGCTACAGGCACACAGTTGCATGTGTATATCCATTTGTTTGGTGTAACTATTTAAATCGACCCAAAAATAGTAGAAAACTTCTTATAAATAGTGAAAATTGAGTCAAAATACTAACCTTTAAACTGACCGCTAAAGAGAACAAAACCCGCAGGACTTGTTTCCATTAGGCAAAAACACAAGAGGATTTTCTGTTGCATATTAAAGTAGCAGCACTGCGTGTGGAATGCTATTAAGACTCATTCATAAGCGGCCAAGAAAATTCATTTCGAAAAGTGAAGAGCACTATGGAATTTAAATCCACAGCAGGAGAATTTATGCTGCAGATTTCATTACGGATTTCACACTCTGCAACGCAAATTGTGAAATACGCTGCTCAACTGCACCAAAATAAAATTGAAGTGATTCGTCCATGTAAACTTCAGTCATCCAGCTAAGAAAGCCCATTTTTAAATTTCTGGTTAAGGAATTCTGCTTTAAAAGGGAATCTGTCAGCAGGTTTTTGCTACGTAGTCTGACAGCAGAATGATGTAGGGACGAGGCCCTGATTCCAGCGATGTCACTTATTGGGCTGAATTTTGCTGTTTCAATAAAATCAGTGTATTATCAGCAAGAGATGATCACTATAGGACTAGGTGTCACGTGCCTCATAGTCCAACCATGCCCCCAAACACTGTCAATATACAATGCACACAATGCTGAGCCCTGTATAACCCCAACCACATCAGTGAACACAGTGATTGTAAAACAACTGCTGCACCCAGTAGAATAAGCGATACGTTGCGGGAGTCAAGATCATTGGCCCTACATTATGCTGCTGCCAGATTCACTGTAATGGTGATCCTCTATTTAGAATACTTATCTCTTTCCACAGTGGAGAGCCGATAACGGCTACTCATGCGCAGGAAGAGCGGTCTGGTCATGTATTATACTGACCATGCTCATTCAAATCAATTACCTGTGTGTTCTGTAAATTATCCAGCAGAGCCACCAATTGAGAAATATATACTGCCAAGTTTCCCCATAGATTAAAGCTGATTGCTGATGGTTCTTGCTATGCAACTAGACCTCTTGTTCTCATTTGTCTTTGAGATTTGGGCTTTTAAGAGATTTATGTAACACTTTTTCACTATTAGGCTGTGTGCCCACGATGCGGATTTAATGCGTTTCCGCGGCGCCATATCCGCGTCGAAAACGCATTAAAAATGCTTGTTAAGTTGTCTGCCATGTTTCCCAATGATAATCCGCATGTGCTCTGCACATGCTGCAGAAATTTCCGCTGCGGATTATCATTGCGGAAAAATCTGCAGCACAACCATTAATTTTGCGGAATCGACTTGCATTGGACCGCATAACATCCGCATGACTACACGTACACATGCGGATATTATGCGATTCAATGCGTGGATGGTACTCAGGTTTGGAGAAGAGGAGACTCTCCCCACAGACCCGGGTACCATAGAACCTGTAGTTAAAAAAGAATGAACATAAAAAACAAACATATACTTACCTTCTGATGGGCTCCTGTCTGCTTCCGGAGGCGCTGCTGGCTCTTCGGCTGCTCGCGGTGGTGTAAAAGAACCTTCCATGACGTCATTTAGTCAAGTGACAGGTCACACATCCGCTGACATCATTTAGTCAAGTGACAGGTCACGCGTCCGCTGACGTCAGCGGTCGCGTGACCTGTCACATGACTAAATGACGTCATGGAAGGTCCTTTTTAGAGCACCGCGAGCCGCCGAAGACACCGGACGCACCGGAGAAATCGCATGTTTAAAACGCTTCTACCTGGCAGAAAAAAAAGCATGTAAAATCCGCATGTGTTTTTTCTGCCAGGGAGATGCAGAAACGCTCCGCAGCATTTCTGCATCGTGGGCACTTAGCCTTAATAAGTTGCAGAACTTTGTTACACAAACTTAGAGAATATATCATTACCAAATCTGAGAGCAGCATAAAGTAGGGGCAATTCTGATTCTAATGTTGGGTCAATTACTGGGTTCATTGCTGTAGTTTAGATAACAACCCTTTTATCTCCTGCAACTCAATTTTCAGCTCCTGTCAAGTCATATTCATGAGCTCTAGCCATCGCCACCACCCATTAATGATTCTCAGCTTTCTACCTAATGCACAGTATAGGTAGAATACTGTCAATGAATGTTGTGAATGGGTTAAAGAGATCCAATCATTAAGAGGACTGCAGACTAGCAGTGATATTAACAAAACTACAACATGGAGCCAAGTAAGTGACAGTACTGGAATCAGGGTATCGATCTACATTTTATGCTTCCCTCAAATTGAAAGGTATAAACCCAATAAAACTTTCTATGCATCCATAACTCAGTTTATAATCTCTACCTGAAAAGTTGGATTTACCTAATAACATGCACTTGTTGTAGGGTGTTGTCTGCTACTTTGATATTGAGGACCTATCCTTAGGAAAGAATATCAATATCATAGGTTTTAGGGTCAGTTACCCAATACTCCCCACTTACCAGCTTTTAGACAGGTGCTGATCGCAGTAGCCAAAGAGGCCACTAAACAGTGCAGAGGAGCTGTGGTTTTCTGATTTACACACAGGTCCAGAAATACCTGGATAGATACACAAATTTTGGCATTTTAGCTGTCTACCAAAATATATTCAAGATACGATGATATAAATCAATATGGGCTGAAAGTTCAGACTCAGCTTTAATTTGAGGGTATTCACATCCTATTTTGAGTAAGGGTTTAGTAATTACAGCTCTTTAATTTGTAGCAGCCTCTTTTTAAAGAGACCAAAAGTAATTGGACAATAATTTAAAAATGGACTGTATAGGCTATTCTCTCATTATTCCATCATCAATCATCAATTAAGTAGGTAAAGAGTCTGGAGCTAATTCCATGTGTGGCATTTGCATTTGGAAGCTGCTGCTGTGAACCCACAACATGAGATCAAAGAAGCTCTCAATGGAAGAGAAACAGACCATCATTAGGCTGGAAAAAAGAAGAGATCCATCAGAGAGATAGCAGAAATGTTATTAGTGGCCAAATGAACAGTTTGGTACATTCTGCCAAAAAAAAAACACTGGTGAGCTAGGAAACTCAAAAAGGCCTGGAAATCCACTGAAGACAACAGTGGTGGATGATCACAGAATCCTTATCATGGTGAAGAAAAACTCCTTCACAACATCCAATCTATTGAAGAACACACTCCAGGAAGGAGGTGTTTTTTCAATATCTGAGACTACCATAAAAAGAAAATTTTATGAGCGCAAATAGAGGGTTCACCACAAGGTGCAAACAATCAGCCTTAAAAATAGAAAAGGGCAGATTAGACTTTGCTAAAAACATCTAATGAATCCAGCTCAGTTATGGAAAAGCATTATTTGGACAAATGAAACGAAGATCAACCTGGAGCAGAATGATCGTAAGAAAGTATAAAGAATGCTTTAAATGGCTCATGATCCAAAGTACACCACATCCTCTGTAAAACATGGTGGAGGCCATGTGATGGCATGGGCATGCATGGCTTCCAATGGCAGCGGGTCACTAGTGTTTATTAATGATGCAACTAAACACAGAAGCCAGCTGGATGAATTCTGAACTGTACAGGGCTATACTTTCTACTCAGATTCAACCATACGCAGCAAGGCTGATTGGACAGCGCTTCACAGTACAGATGGACATTAACCCAAAACATACTGCAAAAGCAAACCAGGAGGATTTTAAGGCAAAGAAGTGGAATATTCCGCAATGACCGAATTAATCACCAGATCTCAACCCCATCGAGCATTCATTGCACATGCTTAACACAAAATTTAAAGGGGTTTTCCCATGAACGAAAGTTGATTTTAATCAATAGATCCTGGAATAATAATAAGTTCCACAATTGGATGTGTTTAAATAAAAAGTTCCTGTGCTGAGATAATCTTATAAATGCTCCAATGTGTAATGGCTGTGTCTGACATGTACAGAACATGGTCTGATCATACCACAGCTCCTGGTCAGGGAGGGAAGAAAAAGAGTATACAGACATTACAGCAGGGGATCGCAGCTGATACTTTCAGTGAGGCAAAACATTTAACTGCCTGTTTTCAAACAATGTTTTACTTCAAAGAAAGAATCAGCTGTGATCCCATGATGTAATGTCTGTATACTCTTTTGTCGCCGCCCCCGTCCGCCCAGGAGATGTGGTATTATCAGACCATGTTCCGTGCACGGTCAGACACAGTTATTGATTAAAATGAACTTTTGTTTGGGGGAAAACCCCTTTAAGGCAGAAAGACCCACAAGCAAACAATTGAAGCCAGCTGCAGTAAAGGTCTGGCAAAGAATCACAAAAGAGGAAACCCAACGTTTGGTGAAGTCCATGGCTTCCAGACTTCAGGCAGTCATTGCCTGCAAAGGATTCTCTACAAAGTAGTAAAAATGCCCATTTTTGTCCAATTACTTTTCAGTCCTTGAAATGAGGAGGCTTTGTAGAAAAATGGTTGCAATTCCTAAATTTACAGTATATTTTTGATCAACCGCTTTAATAAAACATAAAAGTCTACACTTCAATTGCAGCTCAGTTGTTTCATTTTAAATCCAAAATAGTGGCATGGAGAGACCAAATCACAAAGATGCTATTTGGGGCTAAAAAAGCATTTTTGTAATTGGGTTTCATTAAAATGTTAGCACATTTTTGGGGGAGCTTTTACATTATCTTTGTTTTCACTGCACATGTAAACTTTAATGTAGTCAGTAGTCATAAATCTAACGAGAGGAGCTCAGAAAGAAATAAAACTTCCCATCAGACCACCATAGTGGATTGAATGACACACAACTGGAAAAAAAAAAGTGTTTTTTTTTTTATAAAACCTCAGTCACAGAAATTTATGCATTTAGGTATAAGGAAAAAAAAAGTCCCCATTTGTGGACAATCACTAGTATTTACAAGTTGCTAGCTATATATATATATATATATATATATATATATATATATATATATATATATATATATATATATATATATATATATATATATATATATATATATATAGATCGATATATAGTGGAGCTGTAAAAATTGGGAGGAAAAGAAAAACACATGTAGACATATACATCATTTGGTGCCCCCACGTTAGAAGAGAAGCAAAGCAAGATCATAAATATATATATATTTGTATAAACACGGGCGGCAATTTGTTAGTGAGCAGTTTAACATTGAAAAGATTTTCATTTCCCTTGCTTGGTTTTGCCTGGCTACATGACCATAAATAATGTATTTAAATTATTTTCACACATAGTCCACCCTTTCAAGCATGTAACTAGAACACAGACAGTAAGTTCCCTCCCGTCAACACGTAGGTAGACCATTTTAAAATATGTACAAGTGACCAGTATGAAGATCCACCGAAAGTATAAAGAGGTTTTAGTGCCCTTGACATATGCATTCAAAACACCATATACATGAGAAGAAGAATACATATCTATATACCAGCTGAAAAAAAAATCTGGTAAAAAAAAGTAATCAGACTCTTAGCAACTGCTCCTTCTGCATAATGAGGTAATTAACGTGAAGTTCGAAGGGTATCCAATTGGTATTGTTCAAACTTCTAAACTTCACATTTGCGACTGCTTAAAGTTGTGTCTGCAGGCGGGCAGCAATGTATGGATGTAGTACTGAGAGTCCTATTACAATCCAGTTAAATCTCAATTAGCAGTGCTTCTGTTTTTACAAGGACACACACAAAACACAAGGTCCAAGTGTTTGATCCCTGGCATGGAATTAGGAAGATATTGGATGTGCCATTATAAATTGGTTTCATCCCAGGAAGGATCATTCATGTTCTTCAGAACTCTCCTGATGAGCTTCTCAAGTTCCTTACGTGCTCTTTGTTCTTCTTCTAAGGATTTCTTCATCTTTTTGCTATCCTGTTAATGACAGTATGTATGTGAAAGTTAGAAAGTAATAAAAGTGAGACGTCTAAAATAGAAAGAGAGGTTCGTTTGGTAAAGTTTAATGGCTATATTGATTAAAGGGGACAAGAAGCAGAAGCAAAAACGTAAATCGGCAGTGCAGAAACCCTGCTGGGTTGGTACTTCATATTTACTGGTTGATGAAATTGTCACTTTGGTATTTACCGTATTTTTCTGACTATAAGATGCACTTTTTTCTTCCAAACCTTTGGAGGAAAGTGGGAGGTGAGTGTTATAGTCCGGATGTACCTTATAGTGTGGCTGTGGATGGGGGACCGGCAGTGGCAGAGGAGCGAGTCACATGAGGGAGGAGAGAGTCATGGGAGGCAGGAGCCAGCGACTCCTGCTAACACATGTGCCGCTGTTAAAGAAAATTAATATTCACAGCTCCTCACGCCCATAGTCTCAACCACCTCTATGCACTGAAGCCGATGCCGAGAGGTGGTGGGACTATGGGAGTGGAGAGCAGTGAATGTTCATGCTCTTTAATACCGGGCACATGTGATCGAGCAGTCGCTGCAAGAGCAGGTGGCTGCAGCCAACAGTGCGCCTGCTATTAAAGGAAAGGAATATTCATTACTCCACACGCCCATAGTCCGGGAGTGGGGAGCAGTGAATAATCGGGCAGCTGATATCAGCGTGTGGGGGCGCATGGCAGTGACATCATGCGCTGCTTACATGCGGAAATCAGCTGCTAGTATCAGAACAGGACGCTGCGAGGGAGTGGAAAGAAGGGGAGTAGATTAGTTTCTTTTTATGTGTGCATTATGATGAGGGGAGGGGGCCCCCATGTACACCAGGACGGGGACAGCGACCCCCATGTACACCAGAATGGGGGCGGCGACCCCATGTACACCAGAACGGGGACCCCCATGTACACCAGAACGGGGACCCCCATGTACACCAGGACGGGGGGGGGGGCTCCCCATGTACACCAGGATATGGGGGGTGGGTCCATGTACACCAAGATATGGGGTGGCCAGGTATAGCAGGATGAGGATCATATATATCAGGATGGGGGATATTAGTACAGAATTGGGGGACATTACCGCCAACAGTGTTAGCGGCAGATTACTACTCCTCCCCCCCCCCCCCCTTTATCATAACAGTGCATCATGACCACATTTTTTGCTTCAATTTTTTTTTTCTATCATCTTCCTCCTCTAAAACCTAGGCGCGTCTTAGAGCCCGAAAAATATAGTATTACTTTGGCCACATGCATTAAGTGTAAAACCAATAATGTACAATTAATTATATATAACCAATGTGCCGCTCTAACTTTTCTACGTCACATGTACTGTGTTTCATGCAACCCGACCCCCAACCATTTTTTTTTTTTTTTTTTGTTCTCTTAATATGAGACTGTTTTATACATTTTTTTTATAAAAGCAGTTGTAATAAAATTACTTTATCTTGATGAAGTGTACAGTATCTGATTATTTGGTGTATACTTTATATTGCAGTAAAAACCTTAAACATTAAATACACACCTGCTTTAGCTCTTGGACCTCATCTTTTAATGCATACACTGTGTCCACAAGACTCCTAGAAGGGAAATAAAACAGATCAGTACTTCAAAGAAGCAGGTTTTGATGAGAGAGTTCAATTTCAAAAGTAGAAGTCACAAAAAAGGCTGTTCTATCAATAATGGAGAAGTATCTGGTTTCACTAACCTAACCCATCCAGGTTAGAATGTATTTCATCTGTTTGTAGCAAGAGGGTCACATAAGCTTAACATCAGTTACATTGTTGCACTCTCTAATAAGCAACAAATAGCAGAAATACTCACTTTTCTTCTATAACAGTTTGACCGTTGCTTCTCGTTTCTTCTACGATAATTTTCTCCTCTTCTGGAAGTAAAACCTGAGGAGCAGATTCTTTGCGTGAACCTGAACGTAGCAAGATTAAGAAAGTTACCACAAATTCATAGTTTGAGCTATACATCTATATTTTAAGCCTAGTGTCCCACAGGTTCACAAGTCATCAAAAACTACAACTATGAAGCCTATAAACTGACAAAATACTAAAACTGGTTATCACTAAATACCTTCTATCCTGAAGAAGAGTATTTTCCATAGCTATACACTAATCATTACAGTTGTATGGCTGCGAGTCCCCGTTGTACATAAATAGTATGAATAACCTACATACAATACCTGTAGCATCAGGGTGTACATATTATACTGCACTTATTACAACATTCAAACAATTCACAATGAAAACTTACCTAAACAGGCAATAGGAAAAGGAAACACATTAACACATTAGAACATCCATGACAAGAACAAACCTATTACACAGGACACACATGACCGTGAAGTGGGATTATTCCACATAACCTCTTCACTGCTAAAAGGAGTATTTATCAATGTGACTTGATATCTGCTTAAAATGAGTTATCCTTATAGAGGGTTATAACAGGATTTCAAAAAGATCACTAAAATATGAAAGCAGCTGAATATTGCAGCTGAAGGTCTCGTGTTTTCCGAAAATCAGCTTTGATTATCTAAATGCAGTCTGCCAACCGTGGAGACAGAGTGACGTGATCTACACAAAAGGAAGGATCTTCTAGAGAACATTAACCTCTTATAACCCTCCATTTTGCACCTGTTACAGCTCATTCAAGTTTGCTGGCTTGTGGATGATTGACAATAGACTGACTAAAGAAATAAACAGCTGCATTTGAATGGAAGGTAAAATTATATTGTACCTAACAGGAAACGGGAACATGGAAAAGATGGGATTGAGAAAGTATGGAGTTATCTATATTTTGAAGAACTGCATGGGATATGAATACAGTGACAAAGCCACAATCGCTAAAGTGATTGCACAACTTCAAGAACGGTCAAAGGAGGGAAGGAAAAAAAAATACAAAACAATAGATTTTAGACATCTCCTCCTTTCTAACTTCAACAAACAAAACAACTATACATAGATCAGACATCTAGACTTACAGACTTTTACAATGGTTCACGAGTGGCTACTGATGAGAACAGGATTTTTCCACTCTTATTATTTTTACTGTAGCAGTGATTCAAGTCATACACCATGTCAATTAAGAATTGTTTCTTACAATAATCTCATTGTAGGGCATCATTGATTTCAAATGCCATTGAAGATGGATTTTTTTTGTATTCGTTTCGTCTTTCTGATCGGTCCTTGATAAAGAGCTACTTTAACTGTAATGAGTTTCCCATCAGAACATTAAGTGACTTTTTTTTCTTACATTGTAGTACCAAAGTATTATAGGGAAGAGGTTTTTATAGGAGATGGTTGTATAGACAGTGCTCAATAGCTTGGCCATATAAAAAGTCAATATTGTGAATATATATCACTTTTCATATGGACTATTCCAGGGGGGTGGGGGTGGGGGGTGGTTTGGAACGTCTCTTTTTAAGAAGAGCAGACTATGTAGGGAAGATTTTACTTTCAGTGGTTTGAGATTTAAAGCTCTGTGACCCTAGTTCAGTGTACGGTTTCTTTCAGGCACATAAGGAAACCTGAAGTTAATATTTTAGAGAGTCTAAGAGGTGAAAAGTGTGGTCACAGATGTCGACCTTGCGTTTTTGAGGAAGAAACTGTTGCTATTAGTATACATACACATTAGCATCTGCCATCCTGTATTTTCTATAGTGTGATGTAAAAATCGTAGGCACACTGCTACATACATAGCAAGTTTGGCCACACATTAACGTTCCTAGCTAGAATCTAACAGCGGGCACATTTTAGAATTTAAGTGGAGTGTGTCGAAGAGTGTCAAACACTTCCAGTACAAATAATCTACTGTAATATGCTTTTATTTTATTGTGATACATATTTTTCTATACATTGGGGACACCATTGTGCCATGCTATGTGGTTTCCCTGCACTGGAATGACCACCATGTTTTCTGAAAAGGAATCACACTAATTAAATATACTGCGCTAATCCACATAAGTCTTAAAAACAGGGAGACTAGAATGAATACTACAGTACTAGGTCACTGTACCTTAATTCCTTCTACTTAGTACTAGGTCACTGTACCTTAATTCCTTCTACTTAGTACTAGGTCACTGTACCTTAATTCCTTCTACTTAGTACTAGGTCACTGTACCTTAATTCCTTCTACTTAGTACTAGGTCACTGTACCTTAATTCCTTCTACTTAGTACTAGGTCACTGTACCTTAATTCCTTCTACTTAGTACTAGGTCACTGTACCTTAATTCCTTCTACTTAGTACTAGGTCACTGTACCTTAATTTCTACTGTGTCCATACCTAGCCAGTAAAAAAAGTCACTTTTGAAGGCACAGACTAGCAAAGGCAAAATTTATTTCAACCGTACATAACAAATGCATTCTCTCCGACTTTGCTTTTTTCAATTTTATGAGAAAGCAAATACTTTAATGTCATACTGAACCACAAGGCATATTTATACTGTACAATACAACACTCAGAAATACATCTGTATTTTAGTTTGTAGTCTTAAGAAGGCAATGTCCGATCAGACATGGCTTTTCACTTCTGTAGATGAGGTGAACAGGAAATTACTCACACCACTGAACACTGGGTTAATGTGCTTCGCCGCAGATACAGAAACACTGAACATAGAGATGGGCACTAGAAAATGCCGAGAAATACAGTGCGACAATTCATGTCATTGAGGTGGTAAGGGATCAGGACATTCGCTAACCTCGAGTTTGGACCCAATGCCCTTGTTCAGCATATATATTTATCTACATGGATATAGGTTTATATATATATGTATATATGTTACAGAATTGCATAAACAAAGTGTTTACTTGACTCACAAAAATAGAAACGTTGACTATTCTGGAAAATGTGTTATTTTACCTTAAAGAAAAAATGCTGAATACTTCAGAGTATTGATACTTCAATATATTGACACCTTTCAGTGATTATAGCAGAGGATGAAAAATAAGAGTTCAACCATGTTCTTAAAACACAGCTGTTTAGACATAATGCTACAAAAGTGATTTGGCTATATAAACCTGATTTCTTATGGCCAGATTGCTGGTTCTCTGAATGCAGCCAGCAATGAACACAATGGAGGTTGTCAAGGCTATATGAATGAATGTGTAAGGTCTGCCAGTTTGGAGAGCATTTTTGAAGTGCCCAAACAGCTATATTAAAAAAACAGATCGTAAAAAACAAAAACAGTATTAAAAGCACCTTTGGATTCTGTTCACATCTGTGCTACAAGCCTCCATGGAGGAATCAATCAAAGTTTCACTCAGTTTTGATGGCATCAATGCTGCCGTCCAAATAAACTGACAAATCATATTGTAAAGCAATAGGATCATCATACAAAAAATATGGCATAGAATCATAGCCTTCACTATTACCTAAAACAATAGGGCAGATGTGGACAGATCCTTACATGGCTATCCTCTAGTTTAATGTCTACCTACAAAAGGAATCATAGAATTAAATAATTAGTGACAATCTTCTTAGTTTCTAACATAGGTCAGGTCAAATTTTTTACTTTGCTTTTTTTCCATCCACAAAAAAAATAAAATGAAAAATTATTATATAGATCAGTGAAGTGAAAAAGGAATTCACAATATCACCACCCTCAAGTCCTGCGGTAATAAACCCTTCTGTATTTGAGACATGGCATCAAGTTCAAAAGGTCAAATTATAGTCCCAGTCATTGTGTAATTTCTCCCCTTTTCCAGTCAGATTACTAAAAAAAAGCTATAGTTCATTAAAAGGGTGATTTAATGGTTTTTACAGGTAATACTGAAGAAGCTTTCTAAACAATTGGTTCCTAAACTTGCTTTTAAATCAGACATGCAACCTTCAGGTTTGATTGTTGGCGTTTTGCTAAGCTGGTTTCAGAGTCAAAGGTTTTTTTTACTGCAGCATTACATAATATCTAAGAAGGATTGAGAGATTAATGTCATGTAACCCGGCTTCGTCATAAACCATTTCACACAGGAAAAGTTATAGGCATTGTCATGTACTGCATATCTTATACACATTTATACAACTTAGAAATAAACTTAAAGGGAATCCGTCAGCAGGTTTTTGCCATGTTATCTGAGGACAGCATGACATAGGGGTTTAAAACACAAATTTCAGTGATGTGTCCCTTATCAGGCTGTGAACGGTTTACTTACAGTGAAGGTTTTATCACCAGGACATAATCATTGCTGCAATTAGCTGCCTGCTGCCAAGCAGTCTGACTCTGCCTCCGTCTCTGATAAGCAGCTCACTGTCAATATACAATGTACAGAGAGAGCCTGGCATGGGTGGGGTTAGCTTTCTCAGCTCTGCTTCATGCTACATCTAAGAACTGATTGTGTCACAACTGCTGCACCCAGTAATCTAAGTGATACATCATTGGATTCAGGGTCTCTTAACTACATCATGCTGCTCTCAGATTAGGTAACAAAAACCTGCTGACAGACTCCCATTAAATTAAGTGCCTGATCTGAACATATCAGCACCAGTCCCCCAGGTTTAAGTAGATCTACTTCTGGCGTGGGTTTTGCACAAGAAAGCTTTGAGGGAGCTAATGTACAATGATAAGTGAAGGATTGGCTGGCTTAACCCAGGCAACTGAAGCTGCCAACAAATAGGACTACTGCCAATATCTTCATACCAGGCAACATTCTTAATTCAAGTATATGAGCAAGTTGTATGTGTATTTTTATTATTATTTTAAACATAACTTCAATGCTTTAAACCTGGACAACCCCTTTAATACATATTAGACAGAGATACCTTCTGTTGGGAGAGAGCAGTCTACAGTTTGTCTTTTTTTTTTTTTTTTTTTACATGGCAATTACCTTTGCTTTGGAATAGAACTACATGTATATCACAGTAAAAATGTAGTCAGCATTAGCATTTGGAGAATCCTCTTACTCTGAGATGCCAATAAGCATACACGTGTCATGGAAGGAAATTCTGTATACACAAAGTAATACTACTATCTGTTTAAAATAGGATTTTAAAAAGGAAAAGTTTCTGTCTCTGCAGTTAATTACGTTTCGTAAAGTCATGATGTGCGGTTATTGGGACCTGGTCTTAACGCTGTATGCTTATCTTGGATGCAAGGCCATCTCTCCATTCTCCGTCTGGATATGGTGGCTACCTTGTCAGAAATAGAGGGGTTGAAAGAACCTGTCAGCTCTGTGGACGAGTCTGGTTTAGTAAATAATTGTATTTTCAAGAAAATGAAAATGTACAAGCATCATTCTTTTATAAAAAAATGTACTAAAAAAGGACAAGTCAGAAGAGCTGACATACCCTCTTAAAAAGGGAATATGTCATCATGTTTAGTATGTTAAAATAAAGGTACGGTCAATGTGCCACTTTTATACTGATTTAATAGATACCTGTAGGGAAGAAATCCCCATCCTGGTTCTTGATTAATTCATGTTAGAAGTTTTGGTGCAATTTCCTCTTCGTAGATTGGGGTGGGATTTGGGGGCGGGACTGTGGATAGGGTTTTCGGCTGTGCCACAGCCCCTGTTTGTATGAGCCTCCTATTTTAAAGTTCGCGCTAGCATGCGCATATTCAGACCTCGGATCAATGGAAAGCCAAAGTCTCAAACTGCACATACGCCGCCGCCCCCACAACCCCAGCCCATTTTGCTGAAGACCACTGGGAGATGAATATGCTCAAGTGCCGCCAGCGGCAAGGGCGGCGCTGATTGAACTTTAAAATAGGAGACTCATACAAATGCAGAGGGCCCGCGGCAGAGCCAAAAACACTACCCAGAGTCCTGCCCCGATGTACGAAGGCTATATTGCACCAAAACTTCTAAAGTGAATTAAACAAGAACCAGGATGCTTTTTTCTTCCCCATAGGTATCCACTAAATCAGTATAAAAGTGGCACTAAAACCATAGCTTTATTTTAACATATTAAATCGTGATTTTGTGTTGCCTTTACACACAAAAAACTGACTACATTTTATAGGGATTTTCCCCATCCTTTCTGCTCTGTGGGTCAACAACCCCATGAACATAATATTCCACCCAACTACTTAGAGGACCTTACTTTTGCCAACAACAAACTCAAACTCTATACAAATCACTGAAATGCTCCTCCTATCAAGAACTAAAGAATAATGAGAAATAACACATTAAAGCAGCTTAGCAGAGAGTTTAGTTGAGGCAAGTACCATGTGATAATTAGATGGTGTTGGACTTGGCTGACAGCTTTAAAATAGGCATCAGTGAGACATTTTATAGGAAATTAATGGACTAATTTAATCACTGGCAAAAATGGGTGGAGGATCTCACCACCACAATCCAAAGGATTTGTGCCATTATAAGACAACACAAACGCATGTCAGAATCCAAAACATTAACTGGGCTTAATATGTCAGGAATATAAATGAAGAGAAACGTCCACCACATTGTTTATACAGCTATTCTAAATTGTAGAAACTGCGGAATTCTTTCTTTGCCGTAAGTTAACGTTAACATTTGTAGTTAAATTTGAATGGTAAGGTCAATAAGAAAAAACAGCAAGGAGTGGTGGCTTACCTTTCACTTTCTACAAGGGTCAACTATGACAAGGAAAAAAAATAGGGGAACTAATGTAAAAAGGTACTGTCTAGGAAGGTTTCCTTTAAATACCTAACCCCACAAGTTTGCTTGCATAGCATGAGTGTGCTTAATAAAGAAAGTCATTATACATTTATAGGAAATGCAGAGGAAGTACTATGTAATCTTCTCCTAAACTGGAGACAGCCTTCTTTGGCTTCCCATATTGGACAAAAGGGAAGAGATTATAGATGCTTATTTCTTTCATTGTATTATACTAAGTGTAGATAATGCCACTGAGGCGGTTGGGACAATAAAAAAAAGTGAACGCAAAAGTGCACAAAGCCTTTAAAAAAGAACGCTAAACTCGAAAATGCATGATTAGAGAAAAGGAGATAATCTAACCCACATGTGCTAATCTACAGGATTTTCTGCAGAAAATAACAGACTAGTAGAAATCCTGAAGGCAATACAGAAGTCCGTTTCCTGCTAATCTGTTCCATTTCTAGATAAAAAGTGGATTGTGTAGCAGGACTTCATGATCGGTGTCCTGCTGCAGCCAGTTATGCTGTGATCAGACATGGCTGAGCCTCTTGACATAGAGGTAACTCTCTACATACTTCTCAGTTTGAATTGCAATATGAAACAAAATTGGTTTACAAAAAAAGGAGATTAGGAACATAATTCTTGAGATTTTTTTGTGTGCATCTTCTTGTTTAGCGTTCCTTTAAAATTAACAAAGGAAACATGAGTCCCACACAGTTAAAAAGGAAAAGCTATGCATTAAAGTTAATTGTAACGTAATGTAAAGCCTTAAAGGAGTTCTCCAAGAATGCAATAAAATGGCCCCCATCACATAATTTCAACAGAAGCCCATCCTAGTCACGTGTCAGGACTGGATACACTCTGAAGAATCACAACTCCAGAGACTTGTGTTTCTTCAGATTACAACCAGTTCTGACATGTGACCAAGACGGGTTGCTGTTTGAACAACGTAAAAAGGGCCAATTTTATTACATTCTTGGAGAATCCCTTTAAGTAATAGTAGATGTAGCTCACAAATCAAGAAATGTCAATAGATGGCATTATAAAGAGCAAACAAAAAGGGTGTTCTCTTAAGCAAAGCTAAATTTTTACCATCATTTTAGGGTAGAAATCATCAGGTAGTGTAAGGTATGGGAGCACGCTAAGTATTTGGTGCAGAAATTGCTGCGTTTTTCCTGCCAAGAAAATTCCAGAGCGGCAAAAACATGAGATTTTGGTGTCGATTTTTCTCCACTCAGTATGGGTGAAATCTGCACTTCACAAATAAGCAATGTGTGCGTGAGAATTCGGGATTCTCATTCACTTTGCTGGCATCAGGAAACCCTTCAAGTTTTTTTTACAAATCTGCACTGAAAAATACGCAGCAAAAATGCAACATGTGCACACAACCTTAAATAGGTTTACAAATATATCACCATCTTGCACGATTACATCACGAGTAAATGCCCCTA
The DNA here is from genome assembly GCF_046119375.1 of Phyllobates terribilis. Taxonomy (NCBI): domain Eukaryota; kingdom Metazoa; phylum Chordata; class Amphibia; order Anura; family Dendrobatidae; genus Phyllobates; species Phyllobates terribilis. The sequence continues at coordinate 317,449,826 of NW_027362762.1, read as the reverse complement.
TGCACATCCGACTAGAAACTGATATCTACGAGTTCAACTGACGGTCTAATGTGTATGGGGCCCCAGATGCCTGATCGTCAAGAGAGATGTTGATCACTCATGTCCAATTTCAGACTGACAAATGTATTTTTCTCCCAGAGATAAGCCACCAGCTGACATGTCAGTAAGCAGCTTTCTCAGAGAACACAGGAGCGCTTTTATGTATGGGAGTGTGGGCTGAGATGGTTGTTAGCCAAACAATAGGCTGAAGCATCATTCACCCGACAGCCATCTAATGTGTACGGCCGACTTAGGATTCAAAGAATTCTGCTGGTTGCCTGTTAGCTCTTAAGCTATGTTCACACATGTTGGATTTTTTTTACATCACAAATCTGCAGCAAAACTTATCTCTGGCAGGAAATCAACTGTGCCAAGAACTCAGGTTTTGCTGCGTTTTTGATGCGTTTTTTTCCAGTGTCCTTCTGTCTCTATGCATGTACATAAAAGTTCTGTGAAAAAAAAGAACCCCATTTTATATTGCCATCAAAAACGCTGAAAAAAAGCTGCTGCGTTTTTTGATGAATTTTTGATGCGTTTTATCAGCTTTTTTTTTTTTTTCACTACCCATTACTTCCTATAGGTGAAAAACGCTGACAGAAATGACATGCTCTATTTTCCAAAAACCCAACCAAGGCACAAAATATGAAGCAAAAAAAAAAAAGGTGTGTTAACAGAGAATTCTGGTTTCTCATAGACTTTGCTGGTACTGCAAAACACAGCAGAAAATTTGCATAAAAATCTTCAGCAAAAAAAGCTGACAAACCTGTGTGAACATAGCCTTAGGCTGCATATAGACACTTTACTGCAGTGTCTGATAAGATCATGCTTCATTGTGGTGCATTCAAGGAGATGTAGTTTTTTTACTACATGCGACAGCTGTATGTTGACTGGTGTAAATATTACATTTTCCACCAACCAGTGTAGCTGGGAAAATGGTCCGGTACAAGAAAAATCTAGAAACCGCACCAAACATGGCCTTCCATTACCACGGCATGTCATTCCAAAGAGGGGTCACCAATAACTCTTCAGCCAACAACACCTTAGTGGTATAAACTAGACCTAGTAATCTTAAGGGGATATTGTTTCTGGCATTTAGCAATTCAGCTATCATTAATTACTGTCTGTACCATTTGTTACTTGAGAGTCAAACATATCAGGTGGTGTTGAGCCCCATTAAGAATTTTGTGTGAAAAATGGCAGTGGTGTAATGCAATGTACAGTTTAATCGTTATCATCTTTATGCCATTAAATGAAAGCCTTGAGTCATACTTTTCTGAATTTAGCGTTACTGGTAGCTGCTATACTAGGGACCACATGAAGGGGGCCTGAGAAGTTCGGATGGGGTAACACTGATCTACTCTTGGGAAAAATAAGTTAGATAATACAGACAGGTAGCAGCTTGTGTATGAGAATAAAAAAAGTAGATTTTCCCACCACTTACACATTTCATATGGATAGAATATCACATATGGACAAGATGTGAAGGCCTCCTTGATACCATCATATAAGTTAGTTGCATGATGAACAATTAAATCAATAGCAATAAGAACATAACACAAAAGAAAATATTTAAATACTGTAAAATACATACAGGCACATTAAATAAGAACACAAACAAACAGTGACCATAGCAAATGCTGGCAAGGCGGGAATTTTTTTTTCAGGCACCGCCATTGCCTTTCACACGTAGGCTGTGCAAGCTCTCTTCCTGACCGTCATTTGCTATGTTGCAGAGGCTTCCCTCAGAACTATTGTACTTTGAGAACTAACCTTATTTATGGAGTTATTTCTATACAAAATTATATATTCACAAAGGCCCGCACATATCTGCACAGTTTCAGGTTTCCAAATGACAAAAAAATACACAGAAAATTAGCACTTTAAAAGAAACATCAAAAGACAGAATACTTAATCTGCCAGAGTAGAAAAAAATCCTCACATTCTCGTACATAAAACTAAGCTAGGAACGTACGGCAAGCATTTCAAGAGCGTGAGGTATATTAACCAATGGACATTCTACCTTTGTGAATAGATTTTTTTTCCCCCAGCAGAAAAAGGAACCTGGATCCATATATATATATACAAACAGAGTACCAGAAACTGCCTCAGTTCTTATAATAATCACATTAAAGACAGAGAACACAAGTAAACATCAAGAAAAAAAAGTAGATTGTGGTATAACAAGCATTTTGTTAAGAAAAAAAAGTTTAGAAGTGCATTAGTTCTGGTGAGAGATATATGAGCAACAGCTCTTACGAGAAGTAGACCCCATTCTGTAACTATGGGCTGTCCATATACTGTCATAGTCAGAGTCTTCGGAGAGGTCTGAAGGCTCCAAACGAGAAAGACTACTGCGACGACCCAAGGAGTCTAGACTTGATTGGTCATCATCAGCCAAGACGTGATTATGCATCAGATCAGTGCCTTGCCATGCTAAGGATGATGTATGGGTGAAATGAAATGGCAATGGTGGGAGGCAAAGATGGAAGGAATGAACATAAGAGGAGTAGAACAGGACAGGAAAAGCCACAACCAAAATCATAACATGAAACAAAACAAAAAGCAAAAAAAGGGTGATGGGAAGAGAGGGAAAAAGAAAATATTGTTAAAAAGGAGACCAAAGCTTTGCAGATTTCATTAGTTACTTGTTCATGAGATAAGACTTTGCAGCCAGAAGTAGATACAACTATTGTTAGGTGTGCCTACATTTTGTCTAGGGACTGGTCTACTGGACTCCACAAATAATTACAACACAATAGGGTGATTGACAGAACAAATCAGGAATGTCACAAAGTTAGGGGAGAGAAAAAGAACTAACTACCAAGTTTGAGAAGTTCAATAAAAGAATCAAAGAATTCTATAGTATGCATATGACAATCTGGGATTTATAACCTGTATGCATAGATTTTTGAAATTAAGGGGTGTTTACACTACTAGGCTATACCATAACATTAAGATTATTACACGTCCAACTTCTCGGACCCCTGCCGATCCAGAAAAGAAAGGCAGACAGTCCTTTTCAGCATTTCTCCTGCATAAAGTAGTCTCTGTTACCATTTTGTGAAGGGAATGGCAAATGTCTGTTTTTTTGCCCTTATTAAATGGGAATGTGCTGCCGCTCAGCTTATCAGCACAGCTGTTCCTTCATTCTATGGATCGGTAGGAGTGCATGCAATGGTATTCCCATCAGTAAGTGATGGCATGTCCTAGTGATATGCCACCATTGAAGACAATAGTTTTTATTCTTTACACTGAAATGAACATATCTGAGGCTAAAAACTTTTGCAATTGAGTTTCATTTTAAAAAAATTGCACCTTCTGGCCTTTCGAGTCTTTGTTTTCCTGTACATTTAACTTTACAATCTCTCCGTCAGACCGTCATAACAAACTGCTGACTGACAGACTCTGAGTTAACTTATTCAGACACCGGCAATGAAACAGTGGAAACTAGAAGCTATAGCCGGAAAATAGTGCAAATTTCTATTGAAAACCCACTGCATTCATTTCTTTTAGCCCCGATTGCACACACTTAAGTAAAAAAAAAAAAATAAATAAAGACCCCAAATGAGAAAACACCTTTGAGGGAGGAAACCTCTTTAAGACAACCTGGATCATGTACCCATGTTGTAAGCAGCCATTTTTTGGACTAATCGTCATAAATAAGACCATCATTATAAACTAGCTATATAAGCTACACACTAGCCTTAGCGAGAACATAGCTACAGATTGCTGAAGAGAAGGCTTCTTCCTTGCACTCTACTATCGGAGTTAATAAGTGCACACTACATGGCTGAGAAGGTTACTTTATACACAGCCACAGTATAACATCAGCATCAGAGACAGATGTAACAGGCTGGGAGACATCATTAAGCCATTAAGAAGGGTGCAGAGACATATCACATGAAGGAAGGAAGCAAAATGGAAAAGCTTGATATAAACATGATTGCTATTGATCTGGCCTTGATAGAATCATTCCTTAAAATTGTTTTTCATCTGCAAAGCACATGGGAAAAGCTGCTTGGTTGTGATACATAAGCAAATCAGCAGGATATCAGAACAGAAAGACTTTTCTGTTTCTTGCAAAGTTATGAAGAACGTGGCTGGGAATCTGTGGTTCCTGAATATAGAGACATCTCTGCTTACCTGCTGCTTAACAGTACAGAAAAGCAAACACATCCAATCTACCAGCCATGAAAAATAAACACATGCGTGTAAAACACTAAAGATCTTAAACGTATATTTTAGCACACCAGGAGCCGAGATATGAGTAACTTCATATGCAGAATGTTAGTAGATCGATTCAATACAGAGCTGCAGACAACTTATCAGCCGCTGCCTCACAAGCATTTACAGCCTAAAGGCTCAAATTAATAGGATGTGTTCATACATTTGATTATAGCATGGCTTCATCAAAATTGCACCCAAAATCTGATATAACTGAAATGTGTGAACACAGCCTTACATGCTCTTATTAGTGGCATTAAACTAAAAATGTTCACCTTTTCAGAGAAACTACATCGAAAACATAAAATATGAATGCTATAATATCTAAATTACCAAAAAATTAAACAATCTATGAAAAGGTTTAACATGGGGTTAGTTGGCACAAATCTATTTTTATTCATTATAATGCCAACAGGCAATATAAGCCAGGATTTACAATGTATAATAAAATAATAATGGAACTCAGGTATTTAGGATTACTAGAAAAATTATGTACATTATAAGCCAAAGTGCACTCTGAGAAGTATACTTACAGTTCATCTTCATTCAGTAGAAAGTAACAAATATAACAAACACTACTAACGCTCAGTATTTTCCAAAAAAATAAAAAAACATTTTGAATGTTTTAAGACACAACTGTACTTTAATAAAACCAAAAGAAAAATAATGTACACTTACTGGAATTTAACGTCTGACGTGTTTTGGCACTTGTACAGTACGCCTCAATAACTTTCAGAATCTGAGCATCTTCCTCCAGTGCTGCTGTGCCTGGGGAGAAAAAAAACACAGACGTTAGAAAGATATCTCAACAGGTTTAGGAACAATTATAAGGAATTTCCAATGAGTTTATTTTTCCCAACCCGACCAAGCTATACGTGAAACAAACATTGCAATACTTGCTTTAGTAATGCAGGAGAGCCATTCATTTTGACATCCTCACTGTGTGAAAAGCTCTGCTGAAGCCACGTATATCGGTCCCATGGTAAACCTTTGGTTTTCCATTATGGAATCTCAGCAGTAACAAAACGTTTAGATGGCTACACTTTGAGCATGCATAGGTCTGACACCAGACACGCACAGAAGACCTCATTCAGCGCAATAGGTTATTGCGCACCTATGAAGCTACAGGTGAATTAGGTAGGAGATGGAACATTGTTGATGTGTTGCATGTAGGGAATTACTTTTCTGTGTCAAGATACAGGCACGCCCCTGCATCAGGAAGAAAAGGATATGTATTCAACAGTAACCAGCCCAAAAAAGGGAGGAATATAGAAACTGAAAATGTGGAGATAAAAAGCTTCAACTACCTGTACTAGTTAGAACAAATAGCTTGTGGATGTTTTTTTCGACTTAGACAATCCTTTTCATTTTGTTGGCAATTGCCTCAAGTTTTACTTAAAAGAAATCATTAGCTTAGATTGCATGTCTTAAGATCAGCCCTACTCTAAAACTGAAAATACATATCAATTAAAAAAGGACTTATCATCAAGTCAAGAGTCCAGTTTTTGCTTTATTATCTTCCCTTCTGTCATACAATTCCAGAGATCTGGGTCTTGTTACCTTGTGCTACCAAGGGAGATGTGCTCACAGGGTAATAATGCAGAGCAGCCTAAAGACATGCCCTTGAGAATCCTGTGATCCATGCCCCCTGGATAAAGTCCATACAAATTAGTACTAAATAAAAAGTCCATATATTTGGAACCGTATGGCGGAATTAAAAAAGAAAAAAAAAAAAAGATAATTAATCAGGGTAGCAGCAAAAACTGGATTGTCCTTCTAAAATTTTAATTTTCCAGGGGGTTGCAAGACTATAGAACAAATGGAACTGTTAATCTCTCTACCTGTGTCCAGCACCGCCTCCCCACTACTGTGTTAGTCTTTGTTGATTAGAGCGCGAGTGACTGCTGTAATCAGACATGACATTGGAGCAGCAGTGCAGCACATCAACAAAGGCTGGGGAGCAACATTGGAGCAGCAGTGCTGGACCTGGGAAGGGCAAGTGGCAGCTCAGTTTGTTATTTTATTGATTTGCAACCCTATGAAAAAAAAAAAAAATCAATTCTGATTGAGTTTAAAAACATTTTTTAAATATTTGCCGCACAAAGCTTTTCCCAAAACATACTTTTTCTCAGTGCAAACTCTTCATCTGATGGCTTTCGTTCTGGCTTGCGCTTGGGAAGTAATTTTTTCATAGTTTTAGGACTTTTACTGAGATCCTTTAAAAGAAAATGGAAAGTTTAGTTAAGCAAAAGAAAGATTTATTATTATGACTACTACTACTATTATCATCAAACATATTCTAACATTCAAACTTCATGACCTTTTCTAAAAAAAAACATTAAAAAAAAAGAAAAATAGAAAAGACACATAAAACTGGTGTGTGTGTCTGTGAGTCAGTACTGCATGGGAACCTGATCAGTAGCTTTCTGGTTACAGTTGTAAAAATAAACTCAGCTACCAACCCTCATCAGTCTCTCTAGTAGTACTTGGTCTTCAATTCCTGAATTGGCTAAAGGAAGAATGACAAATTGTTCTACAGCAATTTCTGTCTGAGATCAAATCTTTCCCAGGAATGACTCCATAGAGTGGAGTTGCAACCAACACACAAGCCTCATTTATGTAAATCCATCTCGACTCAAAGGGTTATAATTGAATTTGAAGACCATACATGCATAAATATAAATCTGATAAACAGATGACTCAAACCAAGTCAGCCTCATGCATTCTTAGGCAGGTGGTAGACAATCACAAAAGGTAGTGTCTAAGTAGGAACAGATACATTAAATGACAGCTATTTAGGAATAAAGGCAGGAGAGATGTGGAGTGAGGGTCCTAAAGGTGGAGGGGACTTGACACTATTTGTTTACCAACAATGGAAAACAAGTCGTCGTAGAGGGAACAGACCACTAGAAGGTGGTAATGCGTAGTAGTGTGCAGATCTGCTCTACATGCCGTTCTACGAGGATACAGAGGGGCTTACCCCTTACCTTAAGAATACAAGACATCCTCTAATAAAGTGTGAAAAAAGCAAAAACAAAGTAATAAGCAATATGCTGGCCAGCCAGTAGTAAAAGGCAGTTTTTGAATTATTTATAAAGTATTTGACTAGTTTGACATTCAAAAAGATATTTTTTTTCATTCACAACAAATTTTCCGAATATCTACAGATGCAAAACAAATAGCCATCATGGAGGGGGTCAGTAGGTGTGGAGCAAACTCATGTCATGCATGCTCCACATGCAGGAGATGCCGGCATCTGTCTATAACAGCCGCGGATGGAGCATCGGCTTCCATCAGCTTCCCGGGATGGGCTCAGAGGACTGATGAGTTACCATGGAAGCTAAGGCCTAATGAAGACCCTCAGTCACTGCCATATTGGTACTTCTGTGATGTTCAACCACAGGCTGAGCTCCATAAGAAAATGCCAAAACTGCGGTTTTTAGGTCAACACATCGTCAAAAATAAATAAAGCAATTAAAAAGTCATACCTACCCCCAAAATAGTATCTATAGAACAGTTCACTTTCCATGCAAAAAACAGGCCTACACACAGCTCTATCGTTGGAAAAATAACAAGTGACCAAAAAAAATAAATAAATAAATAAAAAATGCTCGCCTCTTAAGGTTAAAAAGTTCAGCGACTCATACCGGGACACTAAAACAGAACACATCTGCCATGATCTTACATTCTAAACTGAAGCTTTTCCTTACCTCTTTGTAACAAAGTGCTGCAGATGGTCGAAGAGGAGGAGCGGGACGCAAGCAACTCAAGCTCCATGGCTTTGACGTTTTAGGTGGCTCTAAAGGGCTCCAGTTGATGCTGTGCGGCGTCCCGTGGTGTGAAAGGTGCGGTAGTGTGTGATATGCTGGCGTGTGAGTTGCTGGTTTGCAGTCTGAATGCTTGCTTGATGGCGTCACTGGATGTGAGGGAAGCTGACAACAAAATCAAACACTATATTATTCTAAGCCAGTAGTAACGAAATGAGAAATTATATTCGTGATGTCCATGGAGAGGGATTTGACTTGAGCACAAAAATGGTATCTCTTTTCAAGGAAAATTCCTTGATTATCATAAAGACCTAGCACAGTATACAAATAGCTCCAAGCCATTTCATGTTATGTAATACATTCACAGTTACAATAAAACCTAGTCTGAAAAGATAATTTGTAGGTAAAGGTTACATTTACATATATTTTAATTAAAATGAACATTCTTCACACATAATTATGTAAAATTTACAAGTTTGGCCAGAAATGTATTAATTGAAAGAATAAAGGCATATGAAATGCACAATAATATATTAAACTTTAGCAGGGAATTCTATTTCACAGGTAGTTATATTCACCGTAACTTATAGTAGCAGGATCGTAATTCTTTGGTTTATATCAAAGTGAGAAAAAAAAGAGCTTCAAATCAATTTCTCATCTGAGAGAAAGTTATATATGAGGGTATTCTGGGAAACTTAAAGAGGTTGTCCAGTGCTTTGATATTGATGACCTACCGATCAATACCAGATCGGTGGGGACCCAACACCTAGGTTGTATTCAGATGAATTGGATCTATCTGCAGTACTTTGTACATGGTTCACATCCGATCACCGCCCAAGTTAAAGAGGTACTCCGGGGAGATTAAAAAAAGAAATAAAAATGTTGTACTGTCCCTGCCCTCAAACTATAAAGATGAGATGCCCAGAGAAGTTCTATTACCTTTATAACGCTTGTAATTCAGTGAGACAGGAGCTGCTCCTCACTGCCCCCTCCCCCACCACATCTGTGACAATACGTCACAGCAGTATAAGCCACTATAAAAGCCAGTCAGATGTCATGTCACATAAGTGCTACAGACAAAGTTATGCAGACATCGCTGGAACGGAGGTGGTGAAGGAGGAAAGTATACGCTTTTATCATCTTACTAAGGCATTTATAAAAATAAAAAAGGGGGTTGTTAAAGTAGTATACAATCCCCTTCATGTATAAAATTAGTACGGCATATTATACAGTACAGAACAAAAGTTTGGACACACCTTCTAATTAAAAGATTTTTCTGTATTTTCATGACTATGAAAATTGTACATTCACACTGAAGACATCAAAACTATGAATTAACACATGTGGAATTATATACTTAATAAAAAAGTGTGAAAAAACTGAAAATATGTATTATATTCTAGGTTCTTCAAAGTAGCCACCTTTTGCTTTGATGACTTCTCTGCACACTCTTGGCATTCTCTTGATGAGCTTCAGGAGGTAGTCACCGGAAATGGTCTTCCAACAATCTTGAAGGCGTTCCCACAGATGTTTAGCACTTGTTGGCCCTTTTGCCTTCACTCTGCGGTCCAGCTCACCCCAAACCATCTCGATAGGGTTCAGGTCTGGTGACTGTGGAGGCCAGGTCATCTGGCGTAGCACCCCATCACTCTCCTTCTTGGTCAAATAGCCCTTACACAGCCTGGAGGTGTGTTTGGGGTCAATGTCCTGTTGAAAAAAAAATGATGGTCCAACTAAACGCAAACCGGATGGAATAGCATGTCGCTGCAAGATGCTGTGGTAGCCATGCTGGTTCAGTATGCCTTCAATTTTGAATAAATCCCCAACAGTGTCACCAGCAAAGCACCCCCACACCATCACATCTCCTCCTCCATGCTTCACGGTGGGAACCAGGCATGTAGAGTCCATCTGTTCACCTTTTCTGCGTCGCACAAAGACACGGTGGTTGGAACCAGAGATCTCAAATTTGGACTCGTCAGACCAAAGCACAGATTTCCACTGGTCTAATGTCCATTCCTTGTGTTCTTTAGCCCAAACAAGTCTCTTCTGCTTGTTGCCTGTCCTTAGCAGTGGTTTCCTAGCAACTATTTTACCATGAAGGCCTGCTGCACAAAGTCTCCTTTTAATCGTTTTTGAAGAGATGTGTCTGCTGCTAGAACTCTGTGTGGCATTGACCTGGTCTCTAATCTGAGCTGCTGTTAACCTGCGATTTCTGAGGCTGGTGACTCAGATAAACTTATCCTCAGAAGCAGAGGTGACTCTTGGTCTTCCTTTCCAGGGGCGGTCCTCATGTGAGCCAGTTTCTTTGTAGCGCTTGATGGTTTTTGCAACTGCACTTGGGGACACTTTCAAAGTTTTCACAATTTTTCGCACTGACTGACCTTCATTTCTTAAAGTAATGATGGCCACTCGTTTTTCTTTACTTAGAATTTGTATTATGGCAAGAAAAAAAGCAGCTAACAGTCTATTCAGTAGGACTATCAGCTGTGTATCCACCAGACTTCTGCACAACACAACTGATGGTCCCAACCCCATTTATAAGGCAAGAAATCCCACTTATGAAACCTGACAGGGTACACCTGTGAAGTGAAAACCATTTCCGGTGACTACCTTTTGAAGCTCATCAAGAGAATGCCAAGAGTGTGCAAAGCAGTCATCAAAGCAAAAGGTGGCTACTTTGAAGAACCTAGAATATAAGACATATTTTCAGTTGTTTCACACTTTTTTGTTAAGTATATAATTCCACATGTGTTAATTCATAGTTTTGATACCTTCAGTGTGAATGTACAATTTGTATAGTCATGAAAATACAGTAAAATCTTTAAATGAGAAGGTGTGTCCAAACTTTTGGTCTGTACTGTATATATAAAAAATAGGCAGAATTCATTATCGTTACATCCTTAGGCTATAGTCACATACAGGTTACAAGAGTTTCTCAGACTTCATTTCAGTAAGTTCAGAAATTTCTGCAAGCAGTTTGCAGAGTGTGAATGCCAATTTTAAAATTCACATTGAAACTTTACAAATATAATAACAGTGAATGTGCCTTTAACAAACAGTGTAAAATTAAAGAAGTCATCTCATCAAAATTCTTATTCCGTAATTCCTTCTAATTATCTATGTAATGGAGTGCAACTGTATTAAAAAACTCAAAGGAGTTTTCCGACCTTGCAATAACTACTCTATGTGACAACAGACTTCTGAACCCTTACGGCGCACGTATCGCACACCGTCGCTCTGACTAGATGTAATCGGCCTCGCTCAATGACAGTGAATTAAGCAGAAGAGGAGCACGTCTAGTCGGCATGTATGCAAATTGTATACTTGCAGTCAGGTGACCGCCCATTCACACCGGCAACACCAGAGAATCCTGACAGCGTGCGATGCGGTGCGCGCGATGTAAGGATTTAGAAGTCTGCAGTCACAGGGTGAGTGCAGACATTTCTCACAAGCCCGGGCAACCCCTTTAAGGATTTTAGTCTTCTCCAGTTTCCAGCACTGCTCTGGTTCATGTGACCGCTCTGCGGCTTTTCTGGCTTACACAGCGTCTACTGTGTGGGGCAGTGTCACTTCCCCATTGTAAAGCTGCATCTACAATGCAGAAAGCCTGATTCCAGTCATGTGTCACTTACTAGGCTGTGTGTCATTTCAATAAAGTTAATATTTTAATCAGAAGAAGATTAACACTACAGGACTAGGTGTCAAGTGTCATGTAGTCCTCCTGCTTTGTGCAACCCCACCCCCAGCACTGATTGGTAGCTTTATGAGTACACTGTGCATAGGCAGAAAACTGCTAATCAGAGGTGTGGGTTGGGTTACACAGAGCTCAGCATTCAGAGAACTGCTGGATCTGCAGCAGATAATACTGTGATTGTATCAAAATGACAGCAAGCAGTCCAATATATGACACATCACTGGAATCGGGGTTCAGGCTGCTCTCGGATTACATAGTAAAAACCTGGTGACTGATTCCCTTTAATACACTTACACAACATTACATATATAACTAGGATGGATTGTAGGATAAGAAATTTGATAACACTTCTGCTGAGTATTCTAGGCATGAAGTGCGTTTTAGGTCACCTACAGGTAAACTGGTTGGGCATTTTCCACACCATATCTGGAGAAAAGCAAGTGTTTCTAGAGGAGTTTTTACCAATATGCATTGGGTTTAACCTGGTGCATTTCAACACTGAAGACCCGCAAAAAAAAAAAATGGGATGCTGTGGATTTCCAATTTTGTACTACAGGTCATTTTCAGCGTGGAAAAAACTACTAGTACATTATTAAATGTTATCTATCTTCACCAGAAACTTTTTTTAAAAGGGAAAACCCCTTTAACTAGTTTCTCACCATAGGACATGAAACTATGCACTATAGTAACAGGACCAAAAGATTAACCTCACTTGTTACCCTGTCTGTGGGTTAAGATTACATTCACACATATAAATTGACGTGCTGAGGAATAATCTCCAATGCAGGTCAATTTCTGCAGTGTGTGGATGAGATTTGCTAATGGAAAAGCTTAGGCCATACATAGACAGAACCTAAAAAGTACAGAGCTAGATTCTTATGGGTCCTATGCTACAGGTGTAGCAGTGTCATGGACACTGCTCTGCGGCATATTTTGCAATGTGATAATACTCAATAGGACTGGAAAAATTCTAAACATGCCTGTAAAGATCAGGTACATGCAAATCTAAAACACTATCGGAAAATGAGTCTCTTACAGTGTGACAGGGCACAGAATGAGGCTTTATTGTTGGGGTGGTCATAGAAGTGAATTTCGTCTGTCTATGTAGATGGTCAACCCACTCTTGTAGATCTTGTTGGTTATTGCAAGACACTGTTATCCGTTCAATCATGTTACCTACAAATAGGATGAAAAGCATGTTAGACTCAAGTTCAGGCACATTTAGCAATAGTGCAAGTATGACCATTTACCCTGTATTTAGAAATTGGCTGAACATCTATTAAACTTATCAAAAAGGGGCATGCAGAATAAAACACTGCAAAATAATATGCACTCTAAAGATATATATTTTTTAATGTTCTTCACCTTATGGCTGGTATAAAATGCAATATTTGGAGGCAAAAACTAACATCTGCCCATAAATTTTTTTTTACTGTAACCTTTACTTATGAAAGCAAAATAGTATAATATTCTGCTTTCTACATGTGGGGTAGTAGTCGGAACAGAGCTATCTTGGAAACCCAAAAGGTCCCAGTATATATGAGATGCAAAAAATATTGGATGTATAACAGAGCCATCAAATCTGCGAAGAAACCATGGAACAGAACTTGATATTGACCCTCATCAATATCAGATCATGGGAGGCCATGAACACATCACTCCTACCAATCCGCTGTTGGTAGCTCCAGCAGCCGGATGTAAACCGTTAATGGAGCTGGAACACCACAGCTCCATTCACGGTGTAGTGGCCATTACCAAGAACTGCAGCTCCGCTCATATTGAATTGAATAAGGGGCTAAGCCAAAGGTCTCGTTAATGGCTGAGGGTGCTGGCTCCATGAACTGTTCAACCACCAGAGATGCAAACAGCTGATCAGCAGGGGGAGGGTTGTCGGACCACCAGCAATCTGGTACTGATGACCTATCCTAAAGAAAAAGTCATCAATGTTACTAAAGGGCTTGTCCAGTTTTATAAGTAGACCATTTCTTATTAAACAGGAGACAGTAGCCAAGTGAAGGTCAAATGTGAAGATATTGATTACCAGATATATCATAGGCATTCTTGTGATTTTCATTGTCTTCTAGCTTGGTGATGCAAGTCCCTGTTAGTGGAAGTTTTCCCTGAGTAAAAAGGCAATAATGAAAATCTATCCAACAAGAAGATAAATACAGTAGTGAGCGATAGGGCAGGCGGTAATATCTGCAATATTAAATTGGACACAAATCTGTTTTATTACTATAATTTTTCTGTCTACAGGCGGGGTTGGTAGGGAAGAGAACATTAATATCTCATCTACAGATGACCAAGGAAAGCCGAACCTAAAGTTCATACGCTGTGCAGCTGAATGCAAAGTATTGTTTCCACCAAATAGCCATTTTAGTCTGGGAAAGAGCCTTCTGTAGTGTTCATCAATGGGGCGACAGACAGGAAGTCTAGAAACAGTCTGCCTTTCTGATCATACTTTTCAGAAACATTTAAATGCATATCTGTAACAATTATGTACGGACAACCCATGTCCGGCCCTTAAGTCAGGAATTCCTGATGACAAAACTGATACTAGTTTCCTATAGGAATAGTTTTATATCCAGAGGCTCCAATTGTGTTAACGGATGTCTATGCCTCATTATTCTGTCCAGCTATGGATGCTGGACCAGTCCACAAAGTTTACAATTTTTATTAGTTGTGAACATCTCACCAAAAAAAAAAAAAAAACTGGCCAGGCACAATTGGTTTAGGTTAACCCAGTATTTTATTAATATCTTAAAAGAAATTGGAAAAAAATACTTTTTTCCCTTTCATTTATGCGGAAGTGCTCTTTAAAAATGCCACTGTCATGAGCACACGCGACTGGAATCCAAATGGCATGGATACTACGTAGTGCAAGAAGTAGCAAATAAATGAAAAAAAAAAACAGTCAGTGGATTTACCTGATAAATAAAGCCGCTCATTCTTGGACTGGCAGAAAGCATTAATAATGCATTGGGGAAAAGGAGAAGATACCTCTCATTCTTTTCCTAGAAGGGAAGAAAGTACATCAGCAAGTAGCACACGGATCATTCAGATAACATAACACTGGGCGTCAGCTCAGCAGTAAGTCACACAATCAGCTTCTGTGTCAATGGGCTCATAAAAGAGAATGTGTCATCAGAAAATGGCCTATTATTTTGATCAGGCTTTCATGTTATTATCAAAACATTTTTTCATATCCGGATATATACAGTACAGACCAAAAGTTTGGACACACCTTCTCATTTAAAGAAATTTCTGTATTTTCATGACTATGAAAATTGTACATTCTCACTGAAGGCATCAAAACTATGAATTAACACATGTGGAATTATATACTTAACAAAAAAGTGTGAAATAACTGAAAATATGTCTTATATTCTAGGTTCTTCAAAGTAGCCACCTTTTGCTTTGATGACTGCTTTGCACACTCTTGGCATTCTCTTGATGAGTTTCAAGAGGTAGTCACCGGAAATGATCTTCCAACAATCTTGAAGGAGTTCCCAGAGATGCTTAGCACTTGTTGGCCCTTTTGCCTTCACTCTGCGGTCCAGCTCACCCCAAACCATCTCGATTGGGTTCAGGTCTGGTGACTGTGGAGGCCAGGTCATCTGGCGTAGCACTCCATCACTCTCCTTCTTGATCGAATAGCCCTTACACAGCCTGGAGGTGTGTTTGGGGTCATTGTCCTGTTGAAAAATAAATGATGGTCCAACTAAACGCAAACCGGATAGAATAGCATGCCGCTGCAAGATGCTGTGGTAGCCATGCTGGTTCAGTATGCCTCCAATTTTGAATAAATCCCCAACAGTGTCCCCAGCAAAGCACCAACACACCATCACACCTCCTCCTCCATGCTTCATGGTGGGAACCAGGCATGTAGAGTCCATCCGTTCACCTTTTCTGCGTCACACAAAGACTCGGTGGTTGGAACCAAAGATCTCAAATTTGGACTCGTCAGACCAAAGCACAGATTTCCACTGGTCTAATGTCCATTCCTTGTGTTCTTTAGCCCAAACAAGTCTCTTCTGCTTGTTGCCTGTCCTTAGCAGTGGTTTCCTAGCAGCTATTTTACCATGAAGGCCTGCTGCACAAAGTCTCCTCTTAACAGTTGTTGTAGAGATGTGTCTGCTGCTAGAAATCTGTGTGGCATTGACCTGGTCTCTAATCTGAGCTGCTGTTAACCTGCGAGTTCTAAGGCTGGTGACTCGGATAAACTTATCCTCAGAAGCAGATGTGACTCTTGGTCTTCCTTTCCTGGGGCGGTCCTCATGTGAGCCAGTTTCTTTGTAGCGCTTGATGGTTTTTGCAACTGCACTTGGGGACACTTTCAAAGTTTGCCCAATTTTTCAGACTGACTGACCTTCATTTCTTAAAGTAATGATGGCCACTCGTTTTTCTTTACTTAGAATTTGTATTATGGGAAGAAAAAAGCAGCTAACAGTCTAGTCAGTAGGACTATCAGCTGTGTATCCACCTGACTTCTGCACAACACAACTGATGGTCCCAACCCCATTTATAAGGCAAGAAATGCCACATATTAAACCTGACAGGGCACACCTGTGAAGTGAAAACCATTTCTGGTGACTACCTCTTGAAGCTCATCAAGAGAATGCCAAGAGTGTGCAAAGCAGTCATCAAAGCAAAAGGTGGCTACTTTGAAGAACCTAGAATATAAGATATATTTTCAGTTGTTTCACACTTTTTTGTTAAGTATATAATTCCACATGTGTTAATTCATAGTTTTGATGCATTCAGTGTGAATGTACAATTTTCATAGTCATGAAAATACAGAAAAATCTTTAAATGAGTAGGTGTGTCCAAACTTTTGGTCTGTACTGTACATTTAAAAAAACAAAAAAAAACCACACCATTGCAATTTTCACACTAGCTACTAAGCCTAATACTAGACATGAACATCCTGTTCTATACAGGAAGCCGCATGGACACAGACAGCATTGGATTGGCTCTGAAGACAAGAAGTATTAAGCCTAGTGATCAGTTTAAAAACTGAGATATCTATTTTTATTTTATTAAGTATGGATTCTAGAGGTCAATAAAAAAAAAAAAAGAAAAGAAAACTAAACCTAAAACGTTAACAGGTAGTTCGTGATGAAACATTCCTTTTAACATAGTGCATTGGTTACAGACCAGGTTTGCAGTAGGAGCCCGTACTGCAGTTTGGGGCTTGCATTTACATTTGTGAGCTACAGAATTAGCCTCTAGATGTAACAATCTTAGGAGAAATACTGATAAAGCATTTACTGTAACATACTATGAAGTACAATAACCATGCTCATTTATGGATTCTTAAAGAGGACCTTTCATCAAATTTGTGGCTGCCGAGTGGAACAATCTTTTTGATAAATCCAAGTGGATTGTTAACTCATTAGATGCCAACTATCTTTATGCTAACACATCCATAAGGGACAGACAAAGTTTTAAAAAAAAAGAAAAAAAAAAAAACACACAAACTTTTTATTCCACTCTGCAGCCACTAATACATGATGCGTCATATTCAACATGAAACATTTGGTGACAGGTCCTCTTTAAAGACAATAAAATGAGCAAACACGGAATTACTGATGCATAGTTGTATCAATACTAACCACATACACAACATAGTGCCACTCTCTATGAAAATAGTGAAAATACAAGATCTGATTTTTTTTAGATGCTATATGTTGTAGTCCATATGGAAATTTGTTCCATTCCAAAAAGCTTACATGAAAATTTTTATGTGCAGCAGTAAATGTGGAAAGTCATTTTTGACCTGTGGATGTCCTGAAACGGCTCATTTAAAACCAGCTGCTGAACAGTGAGAAAAACTGCAATCTTGGTTGGCTGGTAGCAAAATGACCCAAGTATGACCAGTTTTACTTCAAGGGTTGTCCAGAGCTGCTCATTTTATGATTTCTCGTCTACAGATACCTGTCAATCGTACAGGTGTACCGGTATCTGTAGAGGCAACGTCATTGGTGACACCTCTTGAATTAAAAATTAGTGGTGGCAGACAAATTGCTTAAAATAGGGTAACCAATTTGCCAGGAGTTATAATCACAAAACACACAAATAAATTATAAGCAAAAAAGTTACACATCCAATTCAAAGAAGACCCCCAAAATAAAACATCATGCAAATCATCCAGTATAAAAAAGCTCTTACCTCATTCCCTGCACATTGTATCATCACTTGGGACATATATATAACAGATCCCAGTGTCTTAATGTCGTCGCCTTCCCAGCCCCGTATAGCCTCATTTAAAATTTGCAGTTCCAATTCTTTTCTTTTTCTCACTTCTTGACATTGTGCCTGCAAACAAAATACATAGTGTGTCATACTTTGGAAAAATACTTCAATTTCACAATATTATATTTAGTTGTACAAAATTCAGTAGAAAATAGCAACTTCTATTGGCACTTAAAAAAAAAAATTTAAAAAAAATGAAAAAATGAACACAGATCAGAAGTTGAAATGCATCTCATGCCATCTTCGGATGGACACATTAGCATCTTCTTGACAAGACACCCTCGAAGCCTGCAGGATGGGAGTCTATTCATTTACACAACTCTAAGACGTGGAATAAACAAAGTTCTACTTTCTTCCCTTGTAACCAACTAGTGACAACGTTTTACTCCCAGAAAGTTGTTTTTTTTGTGTTTCTCTTTTTCCCCCATGGTTTTGCAATTGAGTTTGGGGTCCATGCTTCCTATAAATATCAAATAATACAATGTATTGCTGTCTACCCAGTCTGATTCCCACTAGTTTTCTATGTACAAAATGCATTATAGCAGGTCTGTGAATGAAACCAAATTAAATCTCTTCTTTTTCTTTTAGCCCCATTTACTGATTTTCTCTTGTGTGTGTTACCAAATGCAGTCTGTATCATAAATACAAACCAGTCAACACCAATAAATATACATTATATTAATACATATTATACACACAAAAAAAATATATAAATCACACACACGCGAATACACACACGCAAGCCTTACCGAAAGGTTCTTGAAAGCAGTCATTGACTTTTGTATATCGGGCCTATCTGGATGATAATCCTGTATAAAAAAAGAGTGATAATCCGGTTAGAAGCTGACCGCCCTGACTTTGGCTATGATTAACTAGATAGAATAGTGCAGCATCCTATGCTATTCCCATCATGAAAAACCATCAGAAATCTAACCATGTGAACAGAGCCCAAAAGGGTGCAAATCTTTTATTACAGCTGTTCAGTCATGAAATACATTCAAAGTAGTAACTAGATTTGGGAGAAAAAAAGGACCACAGTAGTAAAAATTACACACGGCCTTGCAGCTTTATTTTTACACTTGCGTAATTCATCTCAACAGATGTTACAGTAATAGTAAATATGACTATGAAATCAATTCATTACACTACAATAAAAAAAAAGAAAAGAAAAAGAAGAAAGGTGGGCAAAATATCAAATGACAGAAATGTATGTCAATATGTATGAGAAAGTCCAAGAACAGAGAATACATGCAGCACAAAGACTCTGTCTCTGTGACTACCAAAAGAGGTAAATCTTTGTTATTCAATTACAAAACCAATATGAAAACCATAGATAGAAAAATAAAAAAATGCGTAAAACCTCACGTATTGTGCTGTCAACACAAGTCTGGACTCTGAATAAGGTCAAATACGGGAACTCACGTACTAGTGGATAAAGGTTATGCACAACAGAGATGGTGTTCAAAATAATAGCAGAAGACCCCTATACAAGAAACTATATAATTCAAGCTAAAAACGAGAAATAATCCGGCATCAAAAACAAAAAATGTGAGGGTGTGAGGAAGAAATACAAATCTATCAGGCTGTGTGCCCACGATGCGGATTTAATGCGCTTCCGCGGCGGTATTTCTGCTGCGAAAACGCATTAAAACGCTTGTTAAGTTGTCTGCCATGTTTCCCAATGACCATCCGCATGTGCCGTGCACATGCTGCGGAAATTTCCACTGCAGATTATCATTGCGACAAAATCCACAGCACTACCAATTATTGTGCGTAATCGCGGCAAAAATCGCCACCATTGACTTGCATTGAACCGCGTAACATCCACATGTATACATGTATGCATGCGGATGTTATGCGGTTCATGGTACCTGGGTCTGGAGAAGAGGAGACTCCTCCAGAACTGGGTACCATTAGTGAAAAAGAATTAAAGGTAAAAAAAACTAACAAAAAAAAAAAAACACCTCTCCAGTGGCGTCCGCTGCGTCCAGCGGTGTTCTGAAAGGACCTGCGCTGACGTCATTTAGTCATGTGATCGTCACGCAAACGCTGACACCAGTGGTTGCGTGACCTGTCAGCTGACTAAATGAAGTCACCGCAGGTCCTTTCAGAACACCGCGGGACGCTGATGACAGAGGATGCCACCGGAGAGGAGACCGGGGGCCACCGGAGAGGTAAGTATAATGTTTTTTTTTTGTGTTTTTTTACGTTTTAATTACTATTGATGCGGCATAAGTTGGTCACACAATATAAATCCATGCCGCCGGTTGCATGGATTTATATTGTGTGACCAACTTGTCAAGCACTTTCCAAGTGATGCTCAAAATCACTGGAAAAAACGCATGCAAAAGCGCTTAAAAAAACACTTCTCCCTGGCAGAAATAAACGCATGTAAAATCCGCATGCATTTTTTCTGCCAGGGAGAGACAGAAATGCTTAGGAAAAACCAGCATCAATTCAGCATCGTGAGCACATAGCCTTAAACACGTGTGTGTCATGTGTGTGGAAACATCTGCTATTATACTGAACACCATCCCGGTCATGGATGACATTTAAAAAGATATTGACGTCTTGGGAGGAAATTTTTAATTTATTTTTATTTAAAAAGTACAGTATGTACTTTTGGCTAAAAAAATAGAATTAAAAACCCTCCTGTAAGAATGAGCTCAATAGCTGATTGTAAATTAACCCATTCTACGGTCTGTAATAGTGCAACATAGAAGCTGCAGAGGCAAACAGTGCAACATTTTTAATGAAGCCCATTTGCAAAAATGATTTTTAGCCAGGAAATACTTTCATTTATAAAATAAAAATTACCCCGTAAGTGCAAATAACACCTTTCACTCATCCCAAAAGCCATTTTTAACACTCTTTACATGAAAGAATCTAATTGCTGAATTACCCATTTTGGCTGATGCCTGCCCTTTGGCTTCAGTAACATCCTGTGACACTTCATGCTTCCAACTTTTAGTGCACTGGATCTGAAAGAATGTATGAGCTCAGTGTGCCAGGGACGTCTGCCCATACCAACACCTCATTTCAATAGTTCAGGAATGGTGGGGCAATGCCAAAGCCCATTTCAGAAAATCCTGTAAACTTTTCACTATCAGCACACTATTCGCAAGGTCTGCTAAAGCTATGATTTTCTATGTAACTAGCAAATCAAAGAAAGACAAAAACATATTGCTGCCTGCTCTATTAGGTTTACAAAAAAATTAGAAAAAGGGAATTAATATAGTCACATAATATAACAAGTTAAAATATGTCATAACATAATGGTTAATAGGGCACCGATCTCTGAAATCCAGAACAATTCACTTTCTTCGTGCAAAACTTTACTCCCAATGGGTGGATAAAGTGCTCCTCTGTGTAGGGCAACACTGCTGCAATTAATACCCAGGCCCCTTCAAGAATCAGTGGTAACCATGGCAGTCACAGCCCCAAAATCAGCACGTGCTAGCCTTACTAAAGAGCTAACAATCATATACTAAGGTTGGAACCCCCCGTAATCATAATTTATATAATCTACTTTATACTAACAAACACCCCTACTATGACCAGAGCTGAATAATAAATGATGGACAACATATTTCAACCAATAAAACCTCCCCACAGACATGAACATTCGACTAAGCCAAACGTGCATTTCTGGAGATGGGGAAAAACAGAAGCAGCGTCTTGGTGGAAACAATAGAACCAGAAAGGAAATATCCATCTGTCTAAGTAATCCCCAGAGGGACCTGCAACCACAGACTTTAGACTGTTGGCAGATCCCAGAGAAATCAGAGGGACTCAAGGACACATTTAATATTTATTACCAACTTTAATCTGTATCAGAATAAAACATGGAGATCATAAACATATTTTCTCAGTCAATAAAGAGATGTGTTACAAGGGTGAAAGAGTTCTGTTCATTTCCATGGAAAGAGGAAGAGGCCAACAACCCTTTTAAGACACTTATAGCTATCCTGATCTAAGATTGCCACTTAACTGCCACTGGAGGAGCTGATGGCAGGGGCACTCAGAGGAATATTTGTATATTTTGTAGAAAAATCTTAACAATTGACAACTTTACCG
The DNA here is from genome assembly GCF_046119375.1 of Phyllobates terribilis. Lineage (NCBI taxonomy): Eukaryota > Metazoa > Chordata > Amphibia > Anura > Dendrobatidae > Phyllobates > Phyllobates terribilis. The sequence continues at coordinate 317,427,770 of NW_027362762.1, read as the reverse complement.
CATTACATTGTACATCTCTACGTCATGTGCTGCATTTATGTTCATGCTTTTCCCTACTGAAAAAGAAGCATTATCCAATTCTTTGCTGTGCTAAAGAGATGCTCTGGGATTTTACTACAGAAGACCCATACCTAGGATAGGTCACCATTATCAGATTGGTGGGGGTCTGACTCCCAGTAACATCCCCTCCCATCAGCTGCTTGAAGGAGCCATGGTAGTCTCTTCATTGTGTAGCAGGCATAGTGCTGCACTTTTTATGGTGGTTGTGCCTGGTTTTGCAGGCTGGTCTAATTAACATGGGTGAAACTGAGCAGGCGAAAGCTTCCGTACCATGCACGGTCAATGCAAAACAGATAAAGTAAACAATGAAGAAATCGCAGCGCCGTGGCCCCTTTATCCAGCTGCTGCGTCAGCGTGCCGAAAGTTTGATCCCTACAGATTTCATATTGAGGACTAAATCTAAAAAAGTAAGTCATTAATAGTGGAGTCCTTAAATCTGTATAAGCATATTCAAACAATTATTACTTGGTAATCAAGATTTGCACCAGGGCTGTGGAGTCAGTAAGTCAAACCTCCGACTCCTCAAATTCCCTGACATCCGACTTCTCAACTCCACAGCAAAGCCTCACTACGGAGAATGCACATAAATTGCAGCACATAGTCATCCCAACTAAAAGCCTAGATCCTTAGGACCAGAAACAGAACAGACATTTATAGGACATTTCATAACTTTCCCAAATTCTTATGAAAATATTTACAGCACATCCTGCATTGTACGAATAATCCCAATTTATTATATATTTTAGGAGTCTGTCCATTTTATACCAACTCAGACTCAACCAAAATGGACACTGATTCTACAATCCTGATTTCCACTGCATATTACCAATAAGACTTTCCATACCTCCATATGTCTTTCCAGCTCTTTTAGTAAAGTTGGGTACTTGTCCAGGCGCATGAATGGTTTACTAAGACCTGTCGTTAGCACAAGAATACCAGGGCTACTGGCACCTTTCATCTCCATAAATTCACCAAGTTCTTCACTGTAGAACAGGGATAGAAAAAGCTGGACTTTACTTTATGTTTGCTTACATAAAGCAATTAAGTTATAACAAAATGTTAAATACTTCCTTTAGATTTAAGTTGAAAAAATAAAATAAAAATGGTGCTACATGCATCAGGCCTCGTGTCTCCACTTTGTTAGCACCTGCATTCATTCCCTGAAGCAGAACCATGAATTTACCATTAATGCATGATCCATCACATAACCGGTAGCACCCAACATACCCCCACAGACTAATAGGGTTCAACTGTGATTATGGTGTCCATCATCTTATAGACAAAACAGAGTAACACTCTGCACCTTTTCTTCAGGAAATTGTAGAGGAATCTGCGACGGAGCCATCAGTGCAGAAGTGAAAAGAGCCTTAATAATAGTAAGAATGTAAATGGAAGACTGGCACCAACTCTTAACCTTACACATATTCTTCTCTTCTTTGTTCCATTTATATGGTTTCTGGAAAAAGTATTCTTCATAAACTTATAAAAATAAACCTACCTATCAATGACCTATGGGCGAATTCAGACCATGTATGAACCATGATATACGGACAGCCGGCGGCGTCTTCCATCCCGGACAGTCTCAAAGGCATAGATGAGGCTGTCGAGTTCAAGTCGGGAGACCCAAGGACAGTCCATACATTGCAGATAGTACACAGACCGAATTCAAGGATGTCTAGTTTTGGCTTAAGAGTGATACATATGAAAACTACATTGTACAGAAGGCACTTTGGCCAATATATATTAGGTAGTAATAACAATGTTACATAACTATGGCAGTAAATATTTAGAGAGAGAAAAAAACAATGCCAGGTCTGCAGGCTCAATGCTTTTATAGAATACCTCCATAAGGAAATCTGAATTCTGCTGGACTGTAAAGTGGAAGGCGAAAAAGAAAGCATGAATAGCTGAAAGGAGTAATTCTAGATTCCCTGGCGTTTCACTATGCCACAGTGCCTCTGTTATCTATGAAAAGTGGCAGCAAAATTATAACAATTCTCTGATCCCAGCTGCACTAACAGGACAAAACATTCTTTCATGAGGTTTGTTCGAATGCTTGTAAGCTCAGCATAGACCATGTCCTCTGTGCTCAGCTTACATGCATTGCAAGCTAGATATACAAAAGAAACACAAAACACACAGTGAACAGTAACCCACCTACATGGCAGCGACAAGACAATGCCACAGCATTAAAGAGCAAATACGAGCTCGGTGCCATCTCAGACAACCCAGAGCAAAGATACCAGTAATGTTAAGCCTTAAGAACAAATACATAAGCCCCGGCTATGGACAATGGAAAAGCCAAGCTTGCATAATGCCTTAAAATGTTAAACCATGACCCATTAACTCACTTAAAAAAGATCAAAATGCAATCAAGTATGGTATATTAAAAAAGTAAATATGGCACTGTATTTTACCGTATCACTTCATGTTTGAATTCCCCCAGACCGGAAACAGAAGAGGTAGATCCAACACTGAATCAATACTTTTTACCATACCCTGGTATGCCTCATTGGTATGAATAGCTAAAATTTCTCCAAAAATCTGATTTTCCACTTCCCCATCTTGTTTTGGAATCTGACTTACAGAAACACATAACACTGATGTGCATTCGATAAGAATAAAACTTAAATGCAATTATAAAAGCAGGGTCTCAGCAGGGGTGGAAAGAGAACATCTGCTTTACCAGGTGCTGAGGCAGAACTGGCTAAAAGGCAGATTCATCTAAAGCTGCACTTACACTTCGGAGGTGGATTTCTGCTTGTAGTAGATGGAGCAGGAACTTTCCGCACTGACCGGCCTTAGGATGGCACACAGACACCGCATTGTAGTGCGAGCACAAGCGCACTGTGGTGCCCCAGACTAGGATCTGTACGTCTTCTGTTCTGATAGAAGGCTGGGGCTCCTTTCTCTGTACGCTGATGGGAGGATGACATCACCTCCCCTGCATACAGCCAGGCTATGGGAAGGCAGTGTGCAGGAGACACAAAGAATTCGCTGCCTGGGTTATCCATGCTCCAGTTACTCTGCAGATACCCAGAGCTCTCACCAGACACTTACTCTGAACAAACATAGCTTGCACTTAAGCGTATTATCTGCTTCACTTCTTGGCTCCATAGGGATAGCCTTTTTTAAGATGGTTTGCACAGTCATCACTACAATACAAAACCAGGCTCACACTCCTGGTCATGGCGCAAAAAAAAACAAAAACTGTAATTTGTGACTAGAAGATTTGGCATTTGCCGGTCTTCCTTTACGATATATGAAGCAAAAACCCCAATACAGAGATGTATTTAACCCCTAGAACCATTCACCAAGGTTAATCACTAGAGGAATGGCTTGAAATGACAGTGTCGTCACATCAGTGAACCAATTTTCATTGAAGATTATTGCACCTTTTTTTTTTCCTACATAAAACGCAATATATATATATATATATATGTTAATGATATCCCTTTATTTATTAAAAGGGATATTGCCAATATCAGAATAGTGGTTCATTTTGTTCTAAATCTAAAATCATTAAATCTTTATATGTACACATTTAAAAATAAATATAAAAGCACCATTCCTGATTATTCACTTTCCCATATGCCTCATTCCTTCTCGGTGTTTAGCCTTTGTTGCTAATGGACACGTCCTTCAGTAGTTTTTCACTCACAGGTCGAGCACGCTCAGTTCCTCCTGCCTTTACTCTTATACAATAACGGTCTCTTCCTGTATTCACAACAAGCAAGGGGGACAATGTGGTCCTGATTCATTAACACTGGAATTGTACACAACAGCAATCACTTCCTCCAGATATTAATTACATCCAATGGATGGGGTCAGTGAAGTGACCGCTGATTGTTGTGTCACACAATCCCTGCAGCCAATGTCACACGAGCCCCAGGAGAACCAGTGCCGACACTGCTGCAACGATGCTGTCACTGGAGGCGAGAACAGGTGTCACAACCCCTTTAAGTAGGTTACTGACTGATACATTGTAGTGCACAATGCACATGTGTAAAATCACAGCAACCTAAACCTCAAGAGAAGGAATGAAGTGTAAACCAAAAAAAAAATCATCATTTCACCAATGTAAGGGTGTGGTCTTTGAAATTAACAAGAACATATAAAGCAAGAATAAAATTTTGAACTACTGGAGTTTTAATGGGTAGCGTTTTCCTTCAGTATGTCTGTTGCAACACACTGATTGTAAGGTAAACACACTGATAAATCTGCTTTCTATAACTGGCTTAGACAGACTTGAGTTTATTGGTAAAATCTGTGTCCTCACCTGTGCTGTGTAAGGACGTTAACTGCTGAAGGATGGTTGGCACAATATGCCATATATAGACTCTTCATTTGGTTCATTAGGCTCATAAAACAACCGCCAACTCGTTGTTGTCCCTCTGGTAATCTAAGAAAGTGAAAAATCACATTGTTAGGTCAGTTTTCACATCAGTGTTTCTGTCTGTACTCTGACCACAATGCATGGATTGACTGCAGTTCTCCCGATGCAGACTCGACAGCCTCATACATGCCAATGGGACCCAGTGCATCAGTAATACAGAAATCAGCCTTAAAATCCAAACAAGCAGTTATGGAAACCAGTTACAAGTTTTCTCAGCTTAAGGAAAACTTCTCTTAATTTCATTTTTACTCGGCAGATTATTTCCAAATTAAAGAAAAAGTTATTGCGTGTTTACATACACACAAACTGATCCAGTAACTTTAATATCCAGACTTGATTGATTTTTTAGGAAAGCCAGGGAGGCTAGGGTTAAATTCTAGCACTACAGGTCCTAATAAGGTGTACCTGGATAGCTATGACTAGAACCAGGCCAGGTGTTCACTGATCAGTCAGCTGGGGGAAGCTGAGCAGAGTGGGTGGTGTTGGAGCTGGAGAGAGACAAGCCAGAGTCTCTGAGAAAAGACTGCACAGGCCCTGTGCTATGGACGATAGTTGTTTTGTGTGACCAAACTGACTAGCTCAGTCATGTCTGTATTGTTTAGCTAGCGCCTGTACAAGACTAGAGATTTATATTTATGGTTTTGTTTTCACTACTGTGCAACCAGTGGAAATAAACATTATTCTGTTTTTTGACATAAAAACCATGTGGCTTCTTGTTCCAAGCAGCTACCTGAGAATGTCAACCCCTACAATATATAAATATATATGCATATACAGCTCTGGCAAAAATTAAGAGACCACTGAACAGTTTTCTAGTGGAAAGTATGGAAAGACTGGTGGAAAGCATGCCAAGACGCATGAAAGCTGTGATTAAAAATCATGGTTAGGCTGTGTGCCCAATATGCGTTTAAGTGTTTCCGCAGCGGCAATTCCGCCGCAGAAACGCTTAAAGAACGCTTGGTAGAATGTCTGCCATGTTCCCCAATGATCCGCACCACTACCAATTATTTTGCGGAATCACTAAGTTTTCGCCACCATTGACTTGCATAGAATCGCTTAATATCCGCATGATTACATGTGCACATGCGGATATTAAGCGATTCAATGTGCCCGACACACCGGACGCACCGGAGGAGACCGGGGGGCCATCGGATGGTGAGTATAAGGTTTATTTTTTACCATTCTTTTACTATAACTTGGTCACACTACATAAATCCATGCCGGTTGCATGGATTTATATAGTGTGACCAAGTTGTCAAGCACTTTCCAAGTGATGCTAAAATCGCTTGGAAAAGCGCTTGTCAACCCGCATGTGAAATCGCATGTGAAAAACGCTTCACATCAGCTTGTCCCTGGCAGGAAAAACGCATGTACAATCCGCATGTGTTTTTTTTCCGCAAGGGAGATGCAGAAACGCTCAGGACAAATCCGGAGCATTTCTGCATCGTGGGCACATAACCTTTGTCCACCAATTATTGATTTCTGAACTGTTCCCAAGTTAAAACATGAGTAATTTGAGGTCCGAAAGCACTGTTTCTTTTTTAGTATTTTGACATTTGCTGCAAATAAATACAACATTTTTAGCTTTGAATTTCGGAGACATGTTGGCAGTAGTTTATATAATAAAACAACAATGTACATTTTACTCAAAAATATACCTATAAAGAGAAAAATCAGAGAAACTAAAAATTTTGCAGCAGTCTCTTAATTTTTGCCAGAGCTGCATATTATTAGCACACACCCTGTAGTATTATTAGCTTATACAGAAAAGTGGGAACAACCCAAGTATCTAAGCCGTGATGCATGGTATTAAGAAACCTATTCAGATATCAATAAATGACTGTTGCTAAACAAAACAAAAAAAAGCAATACTTTAACGCAGATCAAGGGAAAACATATTTTACAATTAGCAGGGTTACGTGCTTATACTAGTCAGATATGCTGAATATTGCATCACTTACTTTGTACAATCCTCCAATGTCTGCACCAAAAGCTGTTGGAAAGCACAAATCTCCTCCAGGTTCCCCATTAAATAAGAAATACTAGTGAGATTCAACCTTCAAAAGAAAACGTACACACAGAAAAGTTACAATGGCTTGTCATATAGAACAAATACCAATTAAAGCTATAGTCAATTATCCAAAACAACATCGGATAGATCACAAAGAATTGCTACTGAGCATGTCACAAGTAGAGCTACCAGTGTACATTTCTTGATGGTCACCTTTTATGGCACAGCTATTCAGCACGAAAATTGGTTTGTTTAAGCCTTTTTTAAAGCACCACTCCAGCATTTTTTTCAGCACTGGAGTGGTGCTTCTAATCTAAGCTCCATGCCCCTAATCTTATACTTACCCACCGACATCTTCATCTTTTATCAACGCCATCATATTGTGACTGCAACTTCTGACTAAGTAGAAGTCAGAAGTAACAGTCACAAGCTGTCAATGTCAGTCTATGACAGCCAGAACAAGGTTCTCATAGACTTACATTGGAAAGTGACCTCCGACTCATTCCAGTAAACACTGGAGCGATCCAGCAGGTCACAACCTGCTGAAGACCGACCAGAGCAGGGCTAATAGAAGGTGAAGACGGCGGCTGGCAAGTTTAAGATTAGAGGCAGGGAACTTACATTAGTGGCACCACTCCAGCGCGGCAATAAAAAATAAAAAAACACTGGAGTCGTGCTTTAACTGGCTATACTGGAAAGTGAGCGACGAGAATGCCAGGAACCAAACACTGGCAGCACTGGAATGTATATATACCATGAGAATTTCATTTTAGTTTTTTAAACTGTAAACTGTTCCCTTACTCAACCCCACATGTACAGGAAATACAGTATTAATTGGTAGCCAGTTAAAAGAAGACCTATCAGGTCAAGTGTACAGCATTTGCTCTTATTTTACTATTACTGCTAGAGTATTTTTTCTTTTTTTCTTTTTTAAAATCTGCAATAATAGTTCAAGAGATATAGACCTTTTTATTTAGTGTGACAAATATGCCTTATTTCAAGTCTTTGCAAGGGGGCATTGAGCACAGGGCTATCACGAAAAGCAGCCTAAAGACACACCCAGAAGATCCTGTGTGCCATGCCCCCTTGGTAAAGACCTTAAAAATTATCATTAGATAAAATGGAACTGTATAGAGGAATTTAAAAAATCATGGGAGTAGCAGGATTAAAATAAGAGTAAAAACTGGCCACTTTGCATCCAAGTGAAGGTTCCTCTTTAAATGTAATATATGGAGGGCAAATATGTGTCAGACAAGGGGCTTCTAAACAAGACTTTCCTCTTTATTTGAGCCATGTTCCATATTAGAACATATGAATATAGAATATCCAGATGGCACGACCCCCCTAAAAACAGTTTCTTTATTTAATTAAAAAAAAAAAAACCAACATAGAATGTGTAACCTTACTTTTCACTAGTTTGTAAATGACGAAGATAATTTGCTAATAAATTCTGGATCTCTTTGAAGTATTCATTTTCCGTTTCTAAAATATTTTGTAGCACCTGCACAAAAGAAGAAAAAAAAAAGGTATTATTTCTATAGTCCTTAATTATTGTGAGCCAAAAGTCATCATTTTTATACATGTGATAAATTGCCATCATTACTCTAAATGAAGGGGCAGCGTTTCTTCTTGCGGAGAGTGACATGCCAATGTGAGGAGGCTTTTAAGCCTTGTAATGCTCCTCTGGGAAGTGAAGTATGCAACTTGTCTCTTCAGAGAGGAAAGGGACTCTAGTGCCTCCAATTGGAAGTAGCAAACCTAAAAGTCACTATCCACTCTAACGAGCCTTGCCATATGACTTCGGATAAAAGCCAAATCAGAATCTCAATTTGCAGACACTGTTTCAGGGTATTGCCCCTCGTCAGTGCAAAGTATGAGATCTGATTTGGCTAGGTGAGAGGCTTAAGACTGGAATCTAAGGGGTAAAGTTTCTCCTTGTGGAGAGTGACATCTCAGGCCTGTCATGTCAGTGTGAGGAGACTTATATACGCCATGCATGTTCTTCTGGGAAATTAAATATGCAAATTGCCTTTTCGGAGAGGAAGAGGACTAGAACTCTAGCACCACCTATTGGGAGTAGCAATCCTAAAAGTCAAGTCGACCCTTTAACGAGCCTTATCACATGACTTAGGATAGGCTTTTATCCCAAGTCATATGGCAAGGCTCAAAGGGTTGATATTGACATTTAGGATTGCTACTTTCAATAGGTAGCACGAGAGTTCTAGTCCTCTTCCTCTCTGAACAGGCAATTTGCATAATGTAAATGAAGCTACACATGCCAGTAACTTATTAATATACTAACTTGGCAGTGATAACCAGTTAGTAAAGTTATTATATTGCCAGCTCAATGATCTACTAAGCTTTAGTAAGTGTACAATGGGCATCATCACTAAATATACATACATATATACATATACACAGTACAGACCAAAAGTTTGGACACACCAAGTCTATCACCACATAATCTGGCCATAGAGGCCTGAAATCCTCTTTTCCACTGTTCGTAATCCAAATTTACCATATTTTTTTACATTTAATAGCACAGCCTATAACCTAACAGTAGCAAGTCTATACACCAAGGCTTTCAGTATTCATTGTGCACAGCTCGGACAGAAAGGCTTGAGGTTTCATTCTGCGGCTACATTACAGCCTGTTTGCTAGCCTTCAATGCTTCCATTCATTTCAAAGTACACAGAGAGGAATAAGGACACTTTTTGTTGAATTTTGCAAGTTCATTCACTGCCCAGGACCTAATTGTTGACCTCCGCAGCCAAGTGGCTCAATTTTACCGCATCCATGAGTGTCATAAATGCAGTAATGCAGTCAGCTGGCCATGGCCAAGAAAATATGGGCTACTAGGTTGAAAACTCAGAAGGGGCAGTGCAAAAAAAAAAAAAAAAGTGACAAAACACATGGTTTCAGTCAATGAAGTAAATACCCCTCTAAAAGACAATCAGTATATAGTGGTACATGATTAAGAAACAGTGAAGCAATTATTCATGTGAAGCAGGAAACACTCATTCTATAAAAATATACTTAAATAGGAGAGAGAAGTCACTAAGGAGAATTTCTAATAGACATGAATATATTATTTTTTATAACCCAACGCCACAAACCAGAATTAATTACCGTATAAGCCTTATTAAACAAGACAGGAAGCAGTGCATTGTACAACCCTGAAATAAAAGCAGTGCTAGTGGAAGCTGAGCACAAGTCACCTCTCCTGCGCCCCTCTTCAGCCAGATCCCCCTGCGTGGGCGGCAAGTACTGGGAAAGCTCATTGAAGACCCCATGACACAGCAAGCGAGTTTTCGTTAGCCTTCCCATCCCACCGATGCTCTGGAGGAATTGATGAGCATTAAACAGAGCCTTGCTGTTAAAGAACAGGATAAATAGTCCATGCCAAGTAAGCGATGAATGGTGAAGACATTACAGCTAGGAGACATCCCAGTGTACAGAGGGGAGGGGGATTCTCCAGACAACTCACGGTATTTTCACAGAAAACTTCAGCAAACAGGAGAGACGCAAGCGGAAAAGAAGTCTTTTCATAGCAATATCCACATCCAAGAGATATTTATCCTCACAGTATAATGAGGAGTCTACAGTTGTGGACTAACAGTCAGCGAGCTAAGCATGCCAAATCTTTAGCTGCATACATCGGCACACCTGGCTTCTTGTCAAATTGGCTCATATGAGAAGACCAATATAATTTAGTACCCATAAAATTTGGGGGGTCCTGTTGGAAATTTTGCATTGGGTCCACACGCTTCAAGTTACCCCACTGGCTGCACTGAAAAATGCATAATTGTGCTATGAAATTATCTAGATCAGGGATAACCAACCCATGGTTCGCAAGCAGACAAGTGAAAGTCGTCTGTACTACACAGCGAACAAGGAGGAACTATGAAAAAGCTCTACTGGCGCTGCAGCTCCCTCCTCCTCCTTACAGATGTGGTCACCTGACTGCCCCTTGCAGCTGCCTCCTCCTCCTCCTTGCTGGCGATGTCATGGGACTCTCCCCTGCAGATTCCTCCTTCTCCTTGCTGATGAAGTGACTCAACTCTCCCCTGCAGCTCCCTCCTACTCTTTACTGGCGACATAATAGGACTCTTCTTTTCTTCTTTTACTTTTTTTTCCCACCCCAAAAGACTTCAGTTTGTTTTTAAATTGAACTGTACAGATTGTGGATGGCATTGATGGAAAGTTCTGAAATTATTCTTCTTGGTATTTTTTTTTTTTTTTACATGACAAAAATCTGGCATTTTAAAAGAAATCTGTAGACTTTTTATATCCACTATATGATATACAATGTCCCACAACTATGACACCAAGCATAAAAGGCTTGTCCCCCACTTGGGGAGCAGTGAAATACTAGTGCTACCTTACACTGTACTAATATAAGAGTGTGCATGTCATGCTCATTTTGGTGATATAACCACTTTTATAAATATAATAGGTTTCCAAGATTAGGAAAAAGGGTTCCCTTTTTTTTTTTTCTTCAAAAACCAGCACTATTTTAGTACATTTGCTTTATCTGGTATACACAGCTCATGATGCACAGCACATGGACTAAACTGGTGCAGTTTCTATAAAAAGAAAAAGGGAGAGAAAAATAAAAACACTTTTTTTTGGTAATCCTGGTAGCTTTTTCAAGCCAATTTCAGTTGAGCATATTTCACACTCCGCATATGCACCGCAATGCAATAGGTGTCCTGACCCAAAAGAACACCCACACGCCAAGGACATACTAACAGGAGAATTTAGATTGTGAACCAATTGGGACGGTATTCGATTCGATTACCGTATTATATTATAGAATGTTGTTCGAGATGGTATTTTAGAACGGACTATGGTTCTCAAAGTAAGAATGTTTGGGGACCACTGAGTCACATAGGTTTTCTTAATACCGTTCACTCACATGCATTGGAAAACCAAAAATTAAAAAAAAAAAAAAAAGTCAGTACAGATTTTTGATTATGCCACACAATTACAAAAAAAAGGGACAAAAAAACAAGCTGTGACATTCCAGTACATTCTTGTGTGTCTTGTTATTTTTCTTATCCAAAATATTTGCTAACCCAAAATCAAGTCCTATTGTTACTGGATTATACATATTTCACATCCTGAACCCTCCGCCAAATAAATGTAACTTGAGCTACATACATTATAAGAAAGGGTGGGACAGTATCCATGAGGTTTACAATGTGAGGCTGTAATATACGATGGCTCTTAGAAAGCAGCGAGAAATAGATAATTGTTATTCTTTGTATAGAAAAGCTGTAATTTTACTAAATATATGCCTGATCCTAAAAGAAGATCCATCTGGCATGCAAAAGTAATATTAATGTTTTGGAGGCGCTGTGGAATATGATGGTGCTGAGTAAGTATAATAAATACATTTATGTCCACCCATTCTCACATGATATGCAGCAGATGGGCATTAACAGTCGTAAACTGAACTAGAAGTCAATAAGACGAGAAAACTGATATCCACGGGAGAAGAACCCTGGTCATACCATACAGTGGATAACCTCTATATACAGCGGCATGCCTGACTCTAGATCAATATATTACGTTTTATGTCTAGATTTTAACATATGGATACAGAGTGAAGATATTATCTTTGAGACACCAAGAAGGGGTACGGTCAAGGATAGGAAAGTGATAAAAGGGTTGTCCACTACCACACAACTCCTATGTAAAAGGTCCAAAGAGGTTTTAAAAAAAAAAAAAAAACCCACAGCTATACCCACCTCCCAGACATGCACCGCTCCTCCATATTCAGCTCAGAATCCCCCACGGGACTCATGGAGTCAACATCTGTCGAGAGTCACATGGCTGAAGCAGCTTATCAGCCTTTACATCTTGGCAGTGCCGCTTGGACACAATGTGGATGCTGCAGCCAATGAGTAGCCATTGCTTGGCTGCAGCTCTCACGTGATACCCCCGCCAGATGTTGATGCCAGTACCTGCCTGGGCCCAGCGGTGAACAATCCCTTTAAAAAATCATTATTTCCTGAACATAAAATATTTCAAACCACAAGAGGGCAGCATTGTCATAATGACCACATATGGCTGTAAAATTTCTACGTGATCAGGATTAATTAATACATTGCAATCCTGATCTATTTTACACTATGCAAGCCACGGCAGACTGACATTTCTTGACCTGCAGCCATTATAGGGAAACTGCATCTCTGCTAAAACTACTTTCTTTGCAATGTGCAGTATAGGAAAAAAATATATTAAAAACGCAGATTTATCACACTGTGTTTGCAAGAATTCTGGGAAAAAGTATTTAAAATGATGCAATTTATTTGCACAACTCAGCATTTTATGCCGTCCTGGCCAGCTATGCCCATTTTTTAAAAAGTAGGTGGCTCTTCGCCAGGATATGCCATGGACGAGCGCATCATAAATTTATATCACAAAAATCATGTCAATTATGACAAAATAAAAACGCAGATGTGTGAGATCTGGAGTTATCTATGCTCATTGGGAACCTGTGCATATGTTTCCATTGCTTTTCCCAGCAAGTAAAGGACAGCATGCAGCAGTATTGTCGAGACAAAAACCACTGAAACCTACACCCCAAATACTTAACTCCTAAAAACGCCAAAATTGAACAAGGAGGTTGTGATACGGCCAAAAGTGTAATGCTTTTCAGAACAGGTATATCTAACTGGCAAAGATACAGTAATGTATATACATTTGTAATAAGTCATCCACATCTATAGTGCACACTCACCACATTATAGTAGCTTTTGTTGATTGCAGAAGTCTCAAAACCTTTTGGAGGGCTTTTCAGTGTTGTAGACTTCGGAGATACTGGCTTTTCTGAAGAATAGAAGAAATAGCAGGATGGCTCCACTTAATAATGGTAGTAGATAAGACAGGTAAGAGAAGGTCCGGTGTTTTATGTCATTACTATCCTCATGGCAGTCTAGAAAATGTAGATCGACCCTCACAAAGAGGATTATGGGTAACCTACGACTAAAGATGTACAGCTAGTATTGTACAATGTTATCTTCTTAACATAAATCTATATGCCAATGCCACAACTACACAAACTTTGGATCAGTTTTCTTCTCTACAAAGTGTATAAACCACAGACTTTGGAGTAAAACACACAATGACAGGATCAATGCACTGTGTGGGCTAGACAATCATTAACCATTTTATGTGACTAAATATTATCATCTTCCAGTTACCAAGTAGAAAAAAAATCTTTATGCCTCTAGAAGATGGAAAAAGATTAATAAACCTACAGTCAGCCCTGCTCTCAGCCTTTAAAGGCCCCTGAGGGAGTATAGAGGAACTTTTCTTCTTGTTGCCAACCCCTTTAACCATCAGGAAGTTTGTGTGCCCACCGACTCACATGGTATTCTACGCACACGCAACAATCGAAGGAACGATCGTACAATGCACATGGAAGTGCAGTCGGCCTGACCAAACAGACTAATAAAGGCCATTGCCAATGGCCAGTATAATTACACCCTAAAAGCCAAGAGGTTTATAGTACAACTGTATGGAGAAGACCCCACCTATATAAATTTATAACTAAAGGCCAAACAAGATTATATGGAAAAAAGGGGGCAAAGGAACATGTTTTAAAGAAGCACTCCCACAACATTTTTATTGTTTAACCGGTTCCCGACCGCCCACTGTAGATAAACGTCCGCGCTGCCTGGGCTCTGTGCAGCGCCGACGTTTAAAAACGGTGGGTGGTCTCGCAGTGCTCAGGACCCCCAGGGTCCTGCAAGCACTGCGATTCCGGTGCAGAGCGTTCGCTCTGACAGGGTACATCATCGGGACCTGATTAGATCAGGTCCCAGTGATGTTAACCCTTTGCTGTCTTCTATATGCTGCGATCTATAGGGATCGCGGCATATAGGAGACAGCAGGAAGAGAGGGGGTCGTCTTACTTACCTCCGAAGACCTCCGTTTCGTTTGAGGACCTGGGGTTGCTATGGCAGCTGGAGGTCACATGACAGCCTCCAGCTCTGCCATATATGGTGTCCTTCCTGTCTGGCTTCAGCCTGTATGTAGCTGATGCCAGACAGGAAACTGACTGAAACAGTCAGTGAAGATCTCATGTAATGTAATATATGTCTATTACATTACATGAGATCAGTGATCAGAAAAATAAAAATTAATCTCCCATACAGGGACTAAGTAAAAATTAAAAAAAAAAGTAAAAAAAAAGTTTTTAAACTATTAAAAAAAAAAATGCACAAAATAAATAAAAATAAATAAAATATTAAACCAATAAATCCGTATATTATTACAAAACCAAAAAAAGTACACATATTTGGTATCGCCGCGTCCGAAACAACCCGAGCTATAAAACTGTCACACTAATTAACTCCTTCTGTGCACACCGTAATAAAAATAAATAAAAAACGGAGCAAAAAAATATGCTTTTTCACATCGCCAAACAAAAAGTGGAAAAAAATGCGATCAAAAAGCAGAATAAAAATAAAAATGGTACCACTGAAAACTTCATCTTGTTCCGCAAAAAAAAGCCGCCATACAGCTCCATCAGCCGAAAAATAAAAAAGTTATAGCGCTCAGAATAAAGCAATGCAAAAAAAATATTTTTTTTCTATAAAATTGTTTTATTGTGTAAAAGCGCCAAAACATAAAAAAAATACAGTAAGTGTAGTATCGCTGTAAACGTACTGACCCGAAGAATAACGCTGCCTGATCACTTTTACCACACGCAGAACGGCATAAAAAAAACCTCAAAAAACAATTCCTGAAGTGTTTGTTTTTGTTAACTTTACCTCCCAAAAAACGGAATAGAAAGCGATCAAAAAATGTCACGTACCCAAAAATGGTTCCAATAAAAATGTCAACTCGTCCTGCAAAAAACAAGCCGTCACATGACTATCGGCCGAAATATGGAAAAATTATAGCTCTCAAAATATGGTGATGCAAAAACTAGATTTTGCAAAAAAAGCGTATTTTAGTGTGTGACAGCTGTCAGTCATAAAAACCCGATATAAATCTGGTATCTCTGTAATCGCACCGACCCGAAGAATAAAGTAATCTAATCAGTTATATCACACTAGGAACGGCATAAAAAATAAATAAAACAAATATTATTCACCAGCTACTGATTTGTTTATTATGTCTCCCAAAGATCCCAGTAAGGCTCTGCTCACATTTATCCTGTGCTCTGCGCTGAGCACTTACACCAGAGTTTCCGTGTAAATCTCTGAAATACGTGATTCAGCCAGAACCCATGATGGAAGATTCCCTGTAATGAGGCAGATATAGGCCACTGTGGACGCCGTCTAGCCTGGGATCCCACGGTGTCATTTGTTTTAGGCGTGCATAAAAGTGCGGTTGGCCACAGTTTTGTGCACTTCTGAAAAAAAGGACACCACTAAACAGAGGCCAGACGGAGTCCAGAGTAACTCTGCTGCCTCATTACAGTGAATGGATCCGGCAGGGGTTTCATCTGAATTACATCACTTGGAAATTTAGATGGAAACCCCGATGTAAGTGCTCAGCCTAGAGCGCCGGATAAATGTTACGTAAAATGTTCCCAATAAAAGCTTCAACTCAGTCCTCAAAAAAAGCAAGTCCCCACTCAGGTCCATCATCTGTTAAAAATATAAGGGACTTCCAAGTTACTGGTAGCAGAAAGGCTCTGGAAAAGCAAAATGGTCCTTGCCCCCCAAAAGAAATTCAGAAAATTTTGTGCTCCCAAATCCAAATGCCTATTCTACAATAATTTGTTCTCCAATTGTCAAATAGCACTCCTTCGCCCTCAAATCTCACCGTATGGCTAAGTGGTACGATACAGCCACATATGGGGTATTAACACTTTTAGAAGAAATTGTGTGACACATTTCGGCACCATTTTTACCCATTGCCCTGTGTGAAAATGTAAAATCTGAGGGTAAAACATTTTTTTGTGGTAAAAATATAATTATGCTTTTTTCACTGCCCAATGGTATAAATTTAAAAATTAAAAAATGCTCACTACTTCCCTAGATGAATTCCTTGAGAGGTGTAGTTTACAAAATGGGGTCACTTGTGGGGGTTTCTGCTGTTTTGGCATGTCAGCGACTCTTCAAATGTGACATGGTGTCTGCTGCCTATCCCAGCCAACATAGCGCTCCTTTCTCTTCCGAACACCAAAGCAGTGGTTTTCCCCCACATATGGGGTATCGGCGTACTCAGGAGAAATTGTACAACATGGTGCAATTTATCCTGTTACCCTTATGATAATACAAAATTAGGGAATGAAAAACATTTTTTGAGGGAAAAACGTGAAAATTTTATTTTTACAGCTCAATATTATAAACTTCTGTGAAGCACCTTGGGGTTCAAGGTGCTCACTACACATCTAGATAAGTTCCCTAAGGGGTCTAGTTTCCAAAATGGTGTCACTTGTGGGGGGTTTCCACTGTTTAGGCACATCAGGAGCTCTCCAAACGCAACATAGCGTCTGCTAATTATTCAGACAAATTTTACATTCAAAAAGTCTAATGGCGCTCCTTCCCTTCCGAACCCTGCCATGCGCCCAAACAGTGGTTTTCCCTCACATATGGGGTATCAGCACGCTCAAGAGAAATTGCACAAAAAAATTTGGGGTCCATTTTTTCATGTTACCCCTGTGAAAATAAAAAAAATTGGGTCTAAAGTAACATTTTTGTGAAAAAAGTTAAATGTTAATTTTTTTCTTCCACATTCCAAAAATTCCTGTGAAGCACCTGAAGGGTTAATAAAGTTCTTGAATGTGGTTTTGAGCACCTTGAGGGGTGCAGTTTTTAGAATGGTGTCACTTTTGGGTATTTTCTGTCATAAAGACCCCTCAAAGTGACTTCAAATATGATGTGGTCCCTAAAAAAATGTTTTTGTAAATTTTGTTGGAAAAATGAGAAATCGCTGGTCAACTTTTAACCCTTATAGCTCCCTAACAAAAAAAAATTTTGTTATGTATTAACTCTTTTGTGTGACATATCTCTCTGATTTAAGGGCATGAAAATTCAAAGTTTGAAAATTGCAAAATTTTCAAAATTTTCGCCAAATTTCCAATTTTTTCACAAATAAACGCAAGTTATATCGAAGAAATTTTACCACTATCATGAAGTACAATATGTCACGAAAAAACAATCTCAGAATCAGGGGAATACGTTGAAGCGTTCCAGAGTAATTACTTCATAAAGTGACAGTGGTCAGAATTGAAAAAATTGGCCCGGTCACGAAGGCAAAAACAGGCTCTGGCGCGAAGTGGTTAAATGTGTGAATCTAATGTAGTGTGAGTGTGTTATTAATATACTCACCTACCGCCACTCTCTCCAGTGTCCAGCGCCATTCTTCTGCCCTTCTGAGTGACATCACAGCTCTGCGTGACCTGGAAGTGACTTTTACAATGCAGGCTCAGGAGCATCAAAACGAGGCTCCATAAGCTTGAATTGCAACAGCGACTTCTGACTCATGCATAGTGTGTAGAGCAGGCAGGTCTCATTTGTGGTGACATCACTGAGAAGAGGAGCAGAACGGCACTGGACACCGGAGAGAGTGGCTGGTAGGAGATTATATTAAGGCTATGTGCCCACGATGCAGAAATGAAGCAGAAAAGTTCTGCAGCATTTCTGCATCTCCCTGGCAGAAAAAAACGCATGCAGATTGTGCATGCGTTTTTCCTGCAGAATACATGCGGATCCACATGCGAGTTCACATGCGTTTCCGCATGCAGATTGACAAGCACTTTCCAGGCGATAGCATCACTTGGAAAGTGCTTGACAACTAGGTCACACTGTATAAATCCATGCAAACAGCATGGATTTATACAGTGTGAACCGTAAAAATTAAAACAAATAAAGCTATACTCACTCCCGAGGCCCCGGCGTGGCTGCAGCGCTGCTTCCTGGCTGGTTCCCGGCTGCCGGCATATCGCGAGACAGAGCGGTGAAGGGCCTGCGGTCACATGACTGTGACGTCACCGAAGGTCCTTCAGCGCTGCTGGCATTCAGAGAGAAGACGCCGGACAGGTGAATATAAACTTTATTTGTTATTTTATTCTTTTTTTACAGGTACAATGGTACCCAGGTCTGGATGAGAGTCTCCTCTCCTCCAGAACTGGGTACCATCCGCACATAGAGACGCATAGAAGCCGCTTGTAAAAATGTACAGTCGCGGTTTCTGTGCATCTCAATGCAAGTCAATGGCGGGAGTTCCACTGCACTTCCGCAAAATTAAATGACATGCTGCGGATTTTTGTATGCAGCATAAACGCTGCGGAAAAATCCGCAGCATGTGCATAGAACATGCGGAATCCCTTGGGGACCATGGGGTGCGGCTTACCTAGCGTTTCACAAGCGTTTCCGCTGCGGAAATTCCGCAGCATAAACGCTTGAAAAACGCTACGTGGGCACACAGCCTAACACACTCACACTGGTGAGTTCTCCTTCAATGGAAGTCTTCATACAGAGGCTGGACAGTCATCTGTCTGAGATGGTTTAGCGAATCCTGCATTGAGCAGGGGGTTGGACACGATGACCCTGGAGGTCCCTTCCAACTCTCCCATGCTATCATTCTACATTACAAGCATGTGCGCACACATTTAAACAATAAAAATGTAAGTGGGAGTGCTTCTTTCACTACACTGGAAACCAGGGCCAGTTCCAGGTTTTTGTGGCCCCCATATAACGCTCCATACAGGATACTGGCCCCCATATAACGTTCCATGCAGGCTGTACCCCCACATAATGCCCCACGCAGGCTGTTCCCCCCCCACATAATGCCCCACGCAGGCTGTTCCCCCCCACACAATGCCCCACGCAGGCTGTTCCCCCCCACATAATGCCCCACGCAGGCTGTTCCCCCCCACATAATGCCCCACGCAGGCTGTCACCCCACCCCCTTATAATGCCCCATGTAGGATGTCACCCCCCCCCTTATAATGCCCCATGCAGGATGTCACCCCCCCCCCCTTATAATGCCCCATGCAGAATGTCACACACACACCCCTCCCTTATAATGCCCCATGCAGGATGTCACACACACCCCTCCCTTATAATGCCCCATGAAGGATGTCACCGCCCCCACTTATAATGCCCCATGCAGGATGTCACAACCCCCTCGCTTATAATGCCCCTGCAGGATGTCACACCCCCCCCTTATAATGCCTCATGCAGGATGTCACACACCCCCCCCCCTTATAATGCCCCATGCAGGATGTCACCCGCCCCCCCCCTTATAATGCCCCATGAAGGATGTCACCCCCCCCTTATAATACCCCATGCAGGATGTCACACACACCCCACCTTATAATGCCCCATGCAGGATGTCACCCCCCCCCTTATAATGCCCCACGCAGGATGTCACACACCCCCCTTATAATGCCCCATGCAGGATGTCACCCCCCCCCTCCATTATAATGCCCCATGAAGGATGTAACACACACACCCCTGCCTTATAATGCCCCATGCAGGAAATCACCCCCCCTCCATTATAATGCCCCATGCAGGATGTCACACCCCCCCTACTTATAATTCCCCATGCAGGATGTCACCCCCCCCTTATAATGCCCCATGCAGGATGTCACCCCCCCCCTTATAATGCCCCATGCAGGATGTCACCCCCCCCTTATAATGCCCCATGCAGGATGTCACAACCCCCTCGCTTATAATGCCCCTGCAGGATGTCACACGCCACCCCCCCCTTATAATGCCCCACGCAGGATGTCACACACCCCCCTTATAATGCCCCATGCAGGATGTCACACCCCCCCCTCCATTATAATGCCCCATGCAGGATGTCACCCCCCCCTTATAATGCCCCATGCAGGATGTCACAACCCCCTCGCTTATAATGCCCCTGCAGGATGTCACACGCCCCCCCCCCTTATAATGCCCCACGCAGGATGTCACACACCCCCCTTATAATGCCCCATGCAGAATGTCACACCCCCCCTCCATTATAATGCCCCATGAAGGATGTCACACACACCCCTGCCTTATAATGCCCCATGCAGGATGTGACCCCCCCCCTCCATTATAATGCCCCATGCAGGATGTCACCCCCCCCCCGCTTATAATGCCCCATGCAGGATGTCACAACCCCCTCGCTTATAATGCCCCTGCAGGATGTCACACCCCCTTATAATGCCTCATGCAGGATGGCACACGCCCCCCCCTTTAATGCCCCATGCAGGATGTCACACCCCCCCCTTATAATACCCCATGCAGGATGTCACACACCCCCCTTATAATACCCCATGCAGGATGTCACACACACCCCACCTTATAATGCCCCATGCAGGATGTCACACCCCCCCTTATAATGCCCCATGCAGGATGTCACACGCCCCCCCCCCTTATAATGCCCCACGCAGGATTTCACACCCCCCCTCCATTATAATGCCCCATGAAGGATGTCACCCCCCCCCTCCATTATAATGCCCCATGCAGGATGTCACCCCCCCCTCCATTATAATGCCCCATTCAGGATGTCACCCCCCCCTCCATTATAATGCCCCATGCAGGATGTCACCCCCCCCCCCACTTATAATGCCCCATACAGGATGTCACACCACCCCACCCCCCCTCCCTTATAATGCCCCATGCAGGATGTCACACCACCCCACCTCCCCCACCATATAATGCCCCACGCCTCCATACAATATAAAAAGAAAAAATCAAATACTCACCTCTCTTCTCCTCACCTGCTGCCGCTGCTCCGGACTCCTCACGCGCACCGGCATCTTCCCGCTCTGGCTGTGACTGCTCAGGAGAGAGCACGGTGTAAAGACGTCACCGCGCCCTCTGACCTGAGACGTCACAGTGCAGCAGCCGCGGAAGAGACAGAAGCTGCTGCGGAGGCACGGGGAGAGGTAAGTATTGCGCCGGGTGCCGGGGCCCTGAGCAAGCGGCGGGAAGTGGGTGCTGGCAACGCTCTCCCCCGCTCACGGGTCCTATAGCGCGGCGGGGTGATCGACGGCGAGTGCCCCCCCCCCGCCTGCTCAGGGCCCCGGCACTTGCCCCGGGTGCTGACGCCGGCCCTGCTGGAAACATACATGTTTTTTCCCCTAATCCAGGTGTTTATGGTGTTTGAAAAAAGATAAGGAAAAAAATATTTCTAAAGCCTCATTCACACGTCCATGTTTAAACATGTACGTGAAAAAATGGTACCGGTGTCGGTGTGTCCTCAATGTTCGTTTTAACCATCAGTGTATGGTCAGGGTGTTCATTTTTACCATAAACTTGTAATGGCCCTTTGCATCAGTGATACCGGCAAAAAATTGACATGTCTCTGAGTTTTGCAAGGACACATGGCTCATAAAAAAACACGGACATGGGAATAGCATCATAGATAATAATGGGTACATTTAGCATCAATGAAAAAATTCAGATAGAACATGTGCATGCAACACGGAAATCTGAATGAGACCTTAGTGGTGAGTGGCATTTTGGAGGGGCACTATAAGGTGCAGGAGAGGCTACAGACTATGCCCTGTGCAAAAGCATGCATGCTACTGGTAATGTGCATAGCAATAGCCTTACGTACATTGTCAATGAAGGCACCAAAGCAGACACTCTAAAAGCGCAACTGCTGATATAAAATGGATCATTACATTTGGTTACTAAAGAAGAAATTTGGCTGATGGTATAACACGATATAAAATGAATTATGTAACTGACCAAATAAGAAGCTATATTACTAGTGACATTTACTTATATTTAAAAGGGTATCATAAAGGTCAGACTTTGTGTTACTTCTTTTCAGAACATTTTGGCACCATCAGTAATTTGGTGTGTAATAATTACCCACAAGGACACCACTTCTACAGAGTCATATAAAGTCAGGAAAAGCTGGTAATACAGAGGCAACTAGAAGGATATACATATGGCAGAATCACTGCTACTGATACCAGTTTACTGCCCTTAGGAGGAGATAGTCTCAAAAGCACAGGCAGGAGGTCCTCAAGGTTTGGCCCCAAGCTACTGATTGCCACTAAGTTGACTGACACTTTTCCTATACTACCCACAAACTAATAACATGAATGTGACCCCTTTTTACGGAAAATTTTAAGTAGCATTTTAAGCAAGTAAGATGCCACCTTAGACTATTCGCTTAGAAGTGTATATCTATTTGTATATTATAACTGGAGAACTCATACAAAATGAGGCTAAGACAAGAGATACCTACCAGAAGACTTGATTTCTCTGACATAATTGCTCGGGAACCATCCTGTCTTGCCACTATGTGTTCCCTCCCACCAGCCGCCTTCTTCCAGCCGTGTAACATGGATTATATCACCCTTGCAGAAAGACAGTTCATCTTCATTGGTTTGTTGAAAATTAAACTTTGCCCTCACCATAATGTGATGGTTACTGTTATCGGTCATGTCCTAAAACAGAAGATAAAATAATCAGTGAAAATATTCATTGTCCTTAAATTAAAATGTTTATTTTTCCACTGCCTTCATATTATTGACAGGACAAAGTAACTCAAAATTTCATCTCAGAGACTAGTGATTGCTGCTCCCAAGTAGAGTACCAGCTGTAACTCAAGAACTGTCATGTGATAGATTGTATTCACAAATGTGAGGACTTTTAGGATTTGTTCACACTTATGTTGCACATTCCTTCATATTTCACAAGAAATACAATGCTGTCAAACAAAGGACACCTTGGTCGATCCAATAAGTCAATGGGGTCCATCAGCCTCAAGGGTGTGTGCTGTGTGACAAGTATAGCTTAGCAATGTGACTTCCACCATGAATACCACAGTGCAAGAGTGAAAAAAGCATCTGTTGGGTGTTCAAAAGGGGAATATACACTTTATGGAATTTGCTGAAATGTGGCAGGGCAGCATGGCGTATAGCTTCAGCTCGACTGCTGATCCACAAGTCTAGAGCATAGCCCCCCAAGCTTGGCTGACATTATCTGGTGAAGATGCAGCCACTGTGCAGACAGCTGGTGAGCACTATAACGTAATGATTCTGCACATTAATGAACCTTCGCTCCAAGGACAAAAACTTATCTGAATACAATTCCTGGTGCCCAGTCTCTAAGAAAAATATGTACGCTGCCAAGATACACTAAGCCAAGCAAAACGGGTTATTTACTGGAAGATATTAAACTTAGAAAATTAAGAAAGCAATTTTCATGAGGATTTATTACAAATCATATCCGAGAATATGTGAGGTTACGGTTCATGCTTAGTTGTGCATTGTAGAAATCGTTACAGATGGATGAGAATTTATAGCGTCCTCACAGCCCAGGGATAAAGAACTCATGTAAAATAATGTAGCTACATATATAAAGAGATAAAACAACTCACCAGGCTTCGATATTGACCCTGCAATAATTTTGATGACCGACTGAGTACAGACTGGGACCCAAGGGAATCAAATGACTTAATCCGGTGTGAAGATGGACGTGCACACACAGAGTCGCTCCCCAAGCCAATATCTAAGGATTTAAGAGAGATACAAAGTTATATTTAGAAAGAAAGACATTTCTAACCACAATGATGGCACACTAGACAAGTTTACAGTTTAGCTCTGGTTAGGTTAAGTTCCCATGAATTTTTGGCAAAATTTTTCAATGCTGTGTATTTTAGCCATGCAAACTATGGGCTATTATTATTATAGCGCCATTTATTCCATGGCGCTTTACCTGTGAAAGGGATATACATAGCACAAACAATTAGAATAAATATGAACAATACATGTCAGAAACTGGTACAGGGACCTCCCTGCCCGCGAGGGCTCACAATCTACAGGGGATGGGTGAGGATACAGTAGGTGAGGGTAGAGCTGGTCGTGCAGCAATTGGTGGAGCGAGGGTCACTGCAGGTTGTAGGCTTTTCGGAAGAGGTGGGTCTTCAGGTTCCTTTTGAAGGTTTCCACGGTAGGAGAGAGTCTGATGTGTTGGGGTAGAGAGTTCCAGAGTAGGGGGGAAGCACGGGAGAAATCTTGTAAATGATTGTGGGAAGAGGAGATAAGAGGGGAGTAGAGAAGGAGATCTTGTGAGGATCGGAGGTTGCGTGTAGGTAAGTACCCGGAGACTAGGTCCCAGATATATGGGGGGAGACAGGTTGTGGATTGCTTTGAATGCCATGGTTAGGGTTTTGAACTGGAGTCTCTGGGCAATGGGGAGCCAGTGAAGGGATTGACAGAGAGGAGAGGCTGGGGAATAGCAGGGGGACAGGTTGATTAGTCGGGCAGCAGAGTTTAGGATAGATTGGAGGGGTGCGAGAGTGGTAGAAGGGAGGCCACAGAGCAAGAGGTTGCAGTAGTTGAGGTGGGAGATGAGGGCATGCACTGGTGTTTTTGCAGATTCGTGGTTGAGGAATGTGCAGATTCGGGAGATATTTTTGAGTTGGAGTCGGCATGAAGTGGAAAGGGCTTGGATATGTGGTTTAAAAGGAGAGATTAGAGTACAGGGTTACCCCGAGGCAGCGGGCAGCCATTGACTTTGATGGATATGTCAGTTGGTGGGGGGGTTTGAGTGAGACGGTGGAAAGATGATGAATTTAGTTTTGTCCATGTTAAGTTTTAGAAATCTGTCAGAGAAGAAGGATGGAATAGCAGACAGACATTGTGGGATTTTGGTTAGTAGGGAAGAGATATCGGATCCAGAGAGGTAGATCTGTGTGTCATTAGCATAGAGGTGATAATGAAAGCCATGAGACTCTATGAGCTGTCCCAGGCCAAAGGTGTAGATGGAGAAGAGCAGGGGTTCTAGGACTGAACCCTGGGGGACACCAACAGATAGGGGACGAGATGAGGAGGTGGTGTGTGAGTGGGAGACACTGAATGTCCTTACAGTTAGGTATGAAGTTATCCAAGATAGCGCCAAGTCTGTGATGCCGAGAGATGAGAGAGCAGGAGGAGAGGTGGGAGGACAGGTCAGAATGAACATGTTGCTCCAGTAGTTTTGAGGCATAGGGGAGAAGTGATATGGGGCGATAGCTAGACACAGAGGATGGGTCAAGGGAGGAATTTTTGAGGATGGGTGTGATCGAGGCATGTTTGAACCATGAGGGGAAGACACCAGTTTTTAGTGACAGGCTGAAAAGGTGGGTTAGGGTTGAGATGAGGATAGTGGTAAGGTTAGGCATGAGGTGGGACGGGATTGGGTCAATTTCGCAAGTGGTGAGGTGCGATTTTTAGAGTAAAGAAGAGAGTTGATCTTCCGTAATGGTGAAGAGGCTGGTTTTGGAGGAGGAGGGTCTGTGGGAACTTTAGGCAAAAGTTTTGTCTGATGTTATCAATCTTCTGCTTGAAGAAAGTGGCTAGGTCTTCGGCTGACGTGAGAGGAGAGGGAGGAGGCACTTGGGGACGAAGGAGAGATTGGAAAGTTTTGAATAGCTGTTTAGGGTTGTGAGACAGGGAGGATATGGGAGATGAGAAGTATGTTTGTTTTGCTGCAGTGAGTGTGGACTTGAAGGTAGTGAGAGACTGTTTGAATGCGATGAAGTGCTCGTTGGAGTGGGACCTTTTCCATTTCCGCTCAGCAACCCTGGAGGCCCTTCGCTTTTTTTTAGTCAGGTTGGTGTGCCAGGGTTGCCGGTTGAGTGGGTGAACTGTGGTGTGAGGGGGGGGCAACCGAATTGAGAGCTGCAGCTGTTGTGGTGTTATATAAAGTGGCAGCAGCATTTGCATCGTGTAATGAACTTATGCCTGTGAGAGGGAGAAGGGATTCAGAGAGTGAGTGTAGGTCAAAGTGTTTGAGATTTCGGCGAGGGTGTGCAAGTTTGTGGAGTGGGGCTTGAACACCTGGAGAGGAGAGGGTAGAGAATGTGAGTAGGTTGTGGTCAGAAAGATGGAGAGGTGACCTAGAGAGGATAGATAAAGAACAGAGACGGGTGATTGGGAGGTCCAGTGTGTGGCCATCTTTGTGAGTGGGGGCAGAAGACCATTGAGCAAGGCCGAAGGAAGAAGTGAGGGATAGAAGCTTGGAGACAGATGAGTGGGAAGTGTCAATGGGGATGTTGAAGTCACCCATGATGATAGTGGGGATGTCAGCGGAAAGAAAATGAAGCAGCCAGGTGGTGAAGTGGTCAAAGGAGGTGGTGGCTAGTCCTGAGGGCGGTAAACATCGGCCAGTTGGAGGTTGGAGGGGGAGTAATGGAGGGTGGCAGCGGGATATGGGTGAAGGAACAATTAAGTTAAATTTAGCTAAAAGGTGCAGAAAACGTGCAACATCTAAGACTCACCAAATACTCATTGTGGGAACGTACCTTAAGGGTATGTGCACACGTTCAGGAATTGAAGCAGAAATTTCCTGTGCGTTTTTGCCTCTCCCTGGCAGAAAAAAACGCATGTGGATGTACATGCGTTTTTTAAGTGGTTTTTGAAGCGTTTTTGAGCATCAATGAATGATTTTTGGAGCTAAATAAAGGTATTTGGTGAGACATTGCTTAAGCCCTTGGATTACCACAAGAACTGGGATGAGTATATTGGTTCATTTAAATGATTAAAGAATGGGTCTGTTGTATTTCAAATAAAGTGCTTACACTTTGTCAGTACTTTGTTTGGTCATGAAAAGGTCTGATTGACACCCTGACATCACCAAACAAAAGAGCTGGGTGTCAGCTTGTCCCATTCACCCAATCTTCATTAGCATTTCTATTCATGTCATTTATGCGACTGCTGTGAGCTGTTTTTTTTTTTAGCCTGGGAAGGTGCCATTAGGCAAACATTTCCCTGGCCATTAAATAACATCTCACAGCTGGTTCGTTAGCCCCTACGTTCCTCAATCAGCAGCGCTTTGGACACTACGTATTTATGTTGCGTCCAAAACGCGATGTTCTAATGCCACACTTTTGTTGATGGTACATGTGAATACACCGCACATAATGACACTTCAATCGGTCAAAATCTGCAGCGGAGACTAGCGTGTCCGCTATAGAAATTCGACATGCTGCAGGTAAGTTTGGGTATGTGGCCACGGTCAGGTGCCGCTGCAGGTTTGACGCTCCATGTATATACAGCGTCAAACCCGCAGCGTCCAGATGTTACAGCATAGTGGATGGGATCTCTAGAAATCCCATGTCCGCTATGTGTGCATCAGAGGCTGCGGATCACCCGTAGACACTGACATGCCACACGTCTTTCAGGACCGCAGCATGTCAATTTTTCTTACGGAGTTGCTAGTCTCCACAACAGAAATTTGACCACTAGAAAGTATTGAATGCGGTAAATCCGCATGGTTCAGTGAACACATGTGGATTTACCTGCATTCAATAGAATGCAACGTTTTGGAAACAGCAAAAATTTGCGTCCAAAGTGCTATGTCTGAATTATGGGCACAGAGCCTAAAATTAAAACAAAAAATTGGCGCGAGCTCCCACGTCATTTTTATAACCAGCAGAGGGAAAGCCAGCCACTAGGGGTTGATATTAGTAACCGCGGAAGGGGCCATTAGCTAACAATGTTCCATGGCTATTAATATCAGCCCCACCTGTTTGTTTAGCCTTTACTGGCTTGATTACAGGGGGACCCCAGAAAAAAATTGACGTGGGGTCCCCCTATAAAATCTAACCAGCAAAGGCTAAGACAGACCAGCTAAGACAGCTGCGGGCTGATGTTAATAGCCATGGAAAGGGCCATGGATACTAGCCCCCTCCACGGCTATTAATATCAACCCTTAGCAGTCTCAGAAATGGGGCATCCATAAGACGCGCCAAATCTGGCCCATAGCCTCCACTCTTCCCACTGCCCTGTAGCGGTGGCGAGTGGGGTAATGGGGTTGGGGTTCACGTCAGCCTTGTATTGGCAGCTGACGTGAAGTCCAGGTTAGTAATGGAGGGTGTCTATAAGACGCCCCCATTACTAACCACGTGGTAAAACGGTCGCCGCTTTTTCAATAAAAGACACGGCCGGAATAAAATATTCTAATGTAATAAAACACACACGGTTCTACAATTTTTTTTTTTTTTTTATTACACGCCTGCACGAAGTCCTTGATCTTCTGAAAAAAAAAAACTTAAAAAAACAAACAATATTCCTCACCTGTCCGCCGTCAACGACGAACTCCACGTAACGCCAAGTGTACCATGGCGATCGGGGTCAATTCTACAGCTGTGACATCAGAAATCACTGATGTCACAGCTGTAGAATACAGCACAGGGGGTGATTTTTACACCCCTGTCAGTGTACACGCTGCAGGGGGTCACTGGGGTTCATCAGCTGAAGATCAGCTGATAAGCCCCGGTGAGCTAGACACTGTGGGAACATTCCCACGGTGAGCATCAGTTGATCGGTCATGAGACCGATCAGCTGATTACTGGCGTCAGCAATCAGCTGATGGTCACTTGACTATCAGGTGATCAGTGACGTCACCGCAGGTCCTGTCAGTACACTGCTGGCAGCCGGACAGACAGCATCGCCGCCAGGGACCAAGAGGACACCGGGGGCTGCCGGACAGGTGAGTATGAGGTTTTTTTTGTTTTTTTTTTTACTAGCGCGGGCATGCGGGCTGGGAAGAGCAGACTGCTGCTTCTCCCATCCACGCTGCTCTCTGTGTTATCAGCCAGAGCAGCAGTCGGATGAGAGGAGTAGCAGCCTCCTCTCCCAACCCGGGTACCAGCCGCAGTGTGATTCAGGCGCGATTTTGCGAATATTGATTTTCATTGAAACGTACCAAATCCGCATGTATAGATATTATACATGCGGGTTTGCTGCGATTCAATGCAAGTCAATGGGCGCGAATTTGCTGCGGAATCATGCAAGAATTGGTTATGCTGCGGTTTGTGCCGCAATGATAATCCGGTGCGGAAATTTCCGCATCATGGGAACAGCACATGCGGATTATCATAGCTATTCATGGCAGACCTTTTACCAAGCGGTTTTAATGCGTTTCTGCGGTGGAAAGACCGAAGCGGAAACGCATTAAAACCGCATCGTGTGCATTCAGCCTTAAAGGGGATTAACATTTTTTTAAATAATGATTGCTTATAGTATTAGTTTTTCAACAGTTCTATGGGATTCCAAGATCTCTGCTTGCTATCGTCCTGACCTGTAACTCCACACACAGGAGCATAGCTCTTTCAAATAAGGGTGACAACATCTTTATTAAAGGCTCTACTTAAAGAGAAGGTTTTGAAGATCACAACTGTAAAGTGAATCACTACTTGACGTGATTTGTTTCCTTGCTATTATAGTAAGTCACTTACAAGTCTTTCAGATTTTAAAGCGGATGTCACCCCATTTCACAATACAGACTGCATACATTATTAAATAGATTAAAAAAAAAAAAAAAAACGATTAGACTGGTGTATTTGCTTTGAGAATCAATGTGAAAATCGCCCTATAATCCCCGTATTAACATGAACTCCAGAATGAGAAAGCTCATGAGGCCCTATGGATTTAGTCTCTGCTCTGCCTCAATACAGGCTGCAATTTGTACTGAACAGTATGAGATCACAGCAGCAAGAGGTACACTGAGGAGCTGTGTTTATAATCTCAAAAAAAGATTATAAGGCTGTGTGCCCACGATGCGTTTTTAATGCGTTTCTGCAGCGTTTTTGCAGCTGCGGAAACGCATTAAAAACGCTTGGTAGAAGGCCTGCCATGTTCCCCAATGATAATCAGCATGTGCTGTGTACATGCTGCGGAAATTTCCGCTGCGGATTATCATTGCGGAAAAAAATGCAGCACTAACCATTATTTTGCGGAAGTGCTGCGTCTTCACCGCCATTGACTTGCATTAGACCGCATGGATTACGCATCACTGCATATGTAGATGCGTAATCCAAGCGTTCTAATGTGCAGATGGTACCCGGGTGTAGATGAGAGGAGAGTCTCATCCACACACAGGTACCATTAAAAGCTATAAAAAATAAATGTATATTTACCTTCCGGCGGCCTGCGGTGCGCTCCTCCTTGCTTCCCGGCGGATTGAAGGACCTGCGCTGACGTCAGAGTCATGTGACGGGTCACGCGGCGCTGACGTCAGCAGGTCTTTCAATCCACCGCTGTCGGCAAGGGAGAACGGAGTGTAAAGCAGGACACCGGGCGCCATCGGAGGGTAAGTATACATTTATTTTTACCACTCTCTCGGGTCACAGTATATAAATCCATGCTGTTTGCATGGATTTATATTGTGTGACCTAGTTGTCACAAGCACTTTCCAAGTGATGCTAATCGCTTGGAAAGCACTTGTCAATCAGCATGCGGAAATGCCAGTGAATAACGCTTCATTTCCGCATGTCCCTGGCAGGAAAACGCATGTACAATCTGCATGTGTTTTTTTCTGCCAGGGAGATGCAGAAACGCTCAGGAAAAAATCCTGAGCATTTCTGCATCGTGGGCACATAGCCTAAAGCTGATGTATTCACTTTGAAAAATCCATGCAAGATTGGCTGTATCAGATAGTTTCCTCTGTCAGAACTGAATGCTGCAGAGCTCAAATTACAAATTTTACAAGATAGACAGAGGTCTAAGGGGTAACGTTTCTCCTTATGGAGAGTGACACACCAGCTCTGGCAGGTCAAGGTAAGGAGGCTTATTCGCCATGCAATGCTCCTCTGGGAAATTTAATATGCAAATCGCCTCTTCAGAGAAAGCCCCTTAGACCTCAGTCCAGAGCCTCTCACCTAGCCAAATCAGTTCTCATACTCTGCACTGACGAGGGCCAACAGCCCGAAACACCGTGTCTGCAGATTGAGATTTTGATTTGGCTTTTATCCTAAGTCATATTGCACGACTCGTTAAAGGGTTGATTGTGACTTCTAGGATTGCTGCTTCCAATAGGTGGCGCTGTAGAGTACAAGTCCTCTGCATCTCTGAAGAGGCAATTTGCACACAAGATAGACAGGGATACATTGAACAGAGCAGCAGCGCAGGTCCCAGTGGAGAGTTAAAGTTCCCATCTCCAAGCAAATAACTCCAATTAGAAGAGTAGTATCGTTCTTCTGATTAGAAATGTTGCTTACCCCATGTGCAGGGCATTACAGTAGCTTAGATTATCCATCCACTAACAGAGAGATAGATTCCACTAACTGTCACTATATGACCTGTCTTAACCATGGATATCTAAGCTACTGCAATGTCCTGCACATGGGGCAAGTGACATTTCTAATCAGAAGAACTAAATTACAAATACCTTTTAATTGGAGGTATTTGTGAATATCATTATTACACCTACTACATATTGGGATAGGATCTTGGAGATGGGAATACCCATTTAATTCAGCCCATTGGGGGTCTAAAAAAGTGATTGCCCAGTAGTGGACAACCACTCTAAGGTGTTGATACACCCTAAAAAGCTGTTGGCTGAAAGCTCATCTGGCCAAAAGCTATTTCTCCCAACTTCACGATAGAAAAATATTACCGTTTAAGTGTCCTCAGTAGTGGATACCTTTTAATGGCTAACTGAACAGATGGTAACAAATAGCACTCCGGTCTCTTCATCAGGCATAGTATAGCACAAAATCTGAAGAGTCACATATTTATACACAACAGGACAAAGGAATAGTGCAGAAATAAGACAAATGACGTGAAGGAAAACTATCAATGTGGAAAGGGGACAAAGCAATTGTGGCAGTAAAATATTGGAGCAGTTCACAGATGACGCATGTGAAAGTTTTATTGTCTTCGGACTGAGGTCTGGTCCAGGGTTGTGATGCCCCCAAATAGTCTGTGGAGCACAGTCCTTAAAGTATCTACTATCACAGTATTATTATTATTATTATTTTATATATATATATATATATATATATATATATATATATATATATATATATATATATATATATATATATATATATATATATATATATATATATATATATATATATATATATATAAATAAAGGGGGTGATTTATCAAACATGGTGTAAAGTGAAACTGGCTCAATTGCCCTTAGCAACCAATCAGATTCCACTTTTCATTCCTCACAGACTCTTTGGAAAATGAAAGGTGGAATCTGATTGGTTGCTAAGGGCAACTGAGGCAGTTTCACAGATCTAGTTTTCACAGATAGATCTCCCCCAAATCTGTTTTCATTTCAGATAATTCAGATAACACATAATGGCAAATAATTTAAATACAGATCAAAGAAAATGGATTTTAACAGAGTATTGGAAATCTCAAAATGCTGAAACCGTTAGAGCAAATTGGGTTGAAACATTTGGTACTCAAGCCCCAAAGAGACAAACCATTTACCGCATTCGTGACAAATTCAATGCCACTGGCTCAATCCTTAATGCTCCAAAAACTGGTAGACCCAAAACAGTCTGTACAGAAGATAACAAACAACTTGTTGCTGAAACATTTGTTCATAGTCCAAAAACGTCCACCAGAAGAGCATCTTTGGAATTGGGAATATTACGAGCTTCTATCATGCGAATCCTGAAATCTATTGGGTGGAAAGCTTATCGCCCACGTCTAATTCATGGTTTATTGGAGGATGATCCAGACAGGCGGCTGCAATTTAGTGTTTGATAAATCCCCCCCTTCAGAACCTTATTACACTTTCTGTCCACCTCTGGACCACCCTGTATATATTTCCTGTATCAATCCCACATACACATGCATGCTCTCGGCGTGCATGTATTCTAAATGAGGAGCGATGAGTAAGATGCTGCCAGACTCCTATGACATCGGCTTATCTCCCGGGAGAACTTTTGTCTACCATATGTTGGGCAACAGTCGTAAAGGTCCCATACACATTAGAAAAGTCAGCGTTACTGGCTAACAATCTAATGTTTATGGGGCCTTTACTTTTAACTAATAAAAATTGATCAACCAATAGCAGTAAAACATCACTGGGGTCCACAGCATCCCAGCAACCTGCTAAAAAAGCGATCGGCAACCTAATACACAAAGACTGAGCCCTCATTTTGCAGTTTATAAACATGCTGGTGTAGATTTTAAAAATAATTTTAGAGCAGTTTTCTTTTCTTTTTTTTTTTTCCTTTTTGTTAAGGTGAAACTTTATAAAAATGATTCTCCTTTTACTTCCATAAGCATGTACTGCAGGCCCATCTAGGGTGGTCGACCTAAAAATAAAGACATTCTGTGCCAATAGGGCCTGAATGAAATAAGTAAGGTAGTGAGAAGCATTGGTCATCTGTGTCAGGAAGAAGAGCTGAACAGGATGTCCGTCTTCCACCACAGCCCTGACTTGCATACTCATTGTTCCCTGCCTGCTGCTTAAAAAGGAAGCAGCTGGGAGACAAAGCAGGACGCCCGTGTGTATACAATTGGGAACAAATATAGCGCACATACACCAGTAACACAGGCCTCGGCTCCAGAAAAATAAAGACCAGGAAGGAGCTAGTCCTACGTGAAATGTCCCTAAAGAAAACAACCAGCAACACAAGCTTTTGGTTACGTCTGTGGTTAATACAGCGCGTTTCCCAGAGCTTAATACAGAAAACCTAAAAATTCTCTTTTAGGTTATGTTCACACATTGCGCTTTTTCAGTATTTTTTTCTGCAGCAAAACCTGATCTCTTGGCAGGAGGTTTGTTCAGGATTTTTCTTGCTTGCTTTTTTTTGTTTGTTTTTTGGTGCGTTTGTCCTTTTGTCTCTTTATGCATGTACATAATATTCAGTGAAAACAAAAATCTCATTCTGGTTTTGGCACAAAAAACACTGAAAAATCTGCCACCTGCATTTCTGGTGCGTTTTTTCAGTGTTTTTATCACCAGCCGTTCCTTCCAATGGGTGAAAAAACACTGAAAGAAGTGACATACTCTACTCTATTCTGCAAAAAAAACATGCAAAGCACAAAATAGTGATCAAATAAAAACCAAGCTGTGTGCATGAGATTTCTGGAATCTCATAGACTTTACAGTTATTGTAAAACGCAGCTGAAAATTTGCATGGAAAAAAAAAACTGCGAAAAAACGCAATGTTTGAACATCGCCTTATGATTTGCAATGTAATTCTCACTATATTTTATTAGAAGTTGTCTGGCTCTATGCTTAAAAGGAACCGGTCATATCTAGAAACACCATTTACCTGCCAATACATTGGTAATCAGCAAATAAATGGCATTTAAATTAAGGCTTACTGAGGCAGCGACTAAAGGGAGAGAATGAAGTTATATTATCCGTACAGCCGCTCGCTTCCAGTCATTGGGGCAGTGTAGGGAGCTGATACAGATCCCACTCACTATACCGTAACCAGGGCTGTGGAGTCAGTCGTGGAGTCGGAGCCCATTCTGGTGGAATCGGTATAAAACTGATCGACTCAGACTCCTAAAATATATAATAAATTGGGTTCAGTAGATCAATGCAGTTTGCGGGGAATATTTTTTTCATAAGAATTTTAGAAAGTTATGAAATGTCCTATAAATGTCTGTCCTATTCCTGATCTAAGGGTCTAGACTTTTAGCTGAGAATAATCTGTGCTACAGTACATTTATCACTTAAACATGTATGAAGGAGTCGGAGTCCGAGTCGGTGACAAGGATATTGAGGAGTCGGAGGTTTGGCTTACAGACTCCACAGCTCTGACTGTAACTGCACTGTAATCACTGCCCAGCACCCTGACTGCCAATCACTGTAAAGAAGAGGCTGTAGGAAGAATAGAATTTAATTTTCTCCCTGTAACCAGTAAGTCAGCTCATCTAGATTTAGAATACCACTATATCTGCAGGAAAACAGCATTTCTGGACAAGACAGATTCTAGTTAAGGTGTTATCTATATTGGATTGGTGGAAATCCTCCAGAATCATTGCTCACCTGGCTCAGCGCCGTACATTTTATAGTGGCAGTGCGTAGTATTACAGCTCTCTGTAGCTCATTCTAAGGCAGGGGTCCTCAAACTAAGGCCCGCGGGCAACATGCGGCCCGTCGAGGATTTTTATCCGGCCCGCCGGGTGTTTTTTGCCCTGTAATCGTGGGCGGAACGACGAGGCGGCGAGTAAAGGCGATGTGCTGCCACTCTGGAAGACTTGTGGCCCTCCGTATACAGCACAGACGACGTGATGATGTCACGCGCCTGTGCCAGAAGTAGACGGAATCGAGCGGGCGCCTATTCAGAGCAGTGGGGTACATAGGTGAATACTGGTATTTTTTTTATTTTTAACGCTGGGTCCAGTCTATCATGCATATTGGGGACATTTACCTGCCTATTGGGGACATTTACCTGCCTATTGGAGACATTTACCTGCCTATTGGAGACATTTACCTGCCTATTGGAGACATTTACCTGCCTATTGGAGACATTTACCTGCCTATTGGAGACATTTACCTGCCTATTGGGGACCCATGCTGCCTATTGAGCACATTTACCTGCCTATTGGGGACCCATGCTGCCTATTGAGCACATTTACCTGCCTATTGGGGACCCATGCTGCCTATTGAGCACATTTACCTGCCTATTGAGCACATTTACCTGCCTATTGGGGACATTTACCTGCCTATTGAAATACCGGTAAGTTTGTTGATTTAACTTTACTTGTTCTTCATTTTAAATATTGTATTTATTCCCGTTTTGTTTTTTTACTTCAAAATAAGATATGTGCAGTGTGCATAGCTTTTTTTTTTTAACTATATTCTGGCCCTCCAATGGTCTGAGGGACAGTGAACTGGCCCCGTTTAAAAAGTTTGAAGACCCCTGTTCTATGGCATACTACAGAGCTGCAATACCAGGAAAGGCCACTATAAAATGTGTGGAGCTGTGCCAGGTAAACAACAAAGGGACCACTGGGGGAAGTTAGGTGCAGGGTTGCCGACTTGACTTTATTTTTTCTGTAAAGCTTATAAAAAAAAAAAATGCAAAAATAAAAAATCAGGGGCAAACACCTTTTTACGGACACGTTGGAAAACCATAATAAATCATTATGACAAGTGATACTTGTCTAAAGCCCATGAGTCTGACATTAAGACATTACCTGCATTCACTGTAAAATGATGACAATTACAGTCAAAATAAGTCTTACAAGTTTTTTCAGCTTCAAAAAAAGTCAGACGCCTTAATTTATTTTTATGCACACGACAAAAAAGTGCCCTATTTTTACGGACAGTCCTGAGATTTCTGGACTGTTGGAAACCCTGGTTACGAGTCAAATTCCCACAAATCTGATATTCAGAGGCAATCCATGCAATATCAAAGTCTCAGAAAACCCTTCTACTGAAAATCACAGATCTAAAGCTGTCCGCTAATAACAGAATAGACTGAACAAAGATTTTATGCAATTCCCAAAAAATCATTTTATCAGTGGGAAGTCATATATATTTGGAGCAGCATTTCTCTTGAATAAAATTTGTCTTTTATCAGTGGTAGATTTCAAAGCATGAACAAAGTAGAATTTTAGGCCTAGAGTTGTAATAATTATCAATGGTAGAATTGCTCAGGTAATTCATGATAACTTTTAGGTCCAGAGCCAGACACAAACATGACAGGAGAAATACAATCTAGGCACATACCTGCTGTGACTTTATTCAGGAGGACTAAGGAATTCAGCACCTTGTTGAAGTTCTGCCCTTGATACAGGTCATTGGCCTCAAAGGTCTGAAAAATAAAAACACGTGAAATGGTAATGTTTATGCACCAATACATACATACATACATAGTGCTTTTGTATCCCATTAAAGGGAATCTGTCACCCCCTGGCACTTATCTGATCTCTAATATGGGCATACAGGTGATAGAAATGTAAATCTATACCTACCTGTATGCCTCATATTAGAGGTTTGGTTGCTGTAAAATGTCTTTTTATTCAGTCAAGTTTCTTATGCGGTGGAGTCGCGGCCTGGAAGAAATCCCCGCCTCCTGTGTGAATTACAATGTTTTCCCCCCTCCCCTGCAAGTCACAGTGCCTGGATTTGGCTGCTGCAACTGTACATCACAGGGCACTGTGACATGCAGGGGAGGGGGAAAACATTGTAATTCACACAGGAGACGGGGATTTCTTCCAGGCCGCGACTCCACCGCATAAGAAACTTGACTGAATAAAAAGACATTTTACAGCAACCAAACCTCTAATATGAGGCATACAGGTAGGTATAGATTTACATTTCTATCACCTGTATGCCCATATTAGAGATCAGATAAGTGCCAGGGGGTGACATTCCCTTTAAGGCTACTGCCAGATATGGAGCCTGGTCAATCTCATACAAGTCACCTGACCAGCTAAATCATCCTGTAATTTACCTTTTCTGGGCTAGTGTACTCGAATTAGACACACACAACTTACATTGAGGTCATTAAAGTGAATCTGTCACCCCATTTGAGCTATTAATATGGGCATACAGATTGTATTTAGCTGAAACTAGTCATACCTGTATGCCTCCTGGATGTTGCCTTGTTCAGTAAAAATCATCTTTTATAACTTTATGTTGGTTAATTAGATCTTCCAGGCTATGGGGCGTATCCTGCCTACAAGATAATACTGCCTCCTCTCTCATTACATCAGATTTCGCCTCCCCTCTCTTCACAGTGTGCCTTTGAGGTCAGGTGCGCGGCCGGAAATCACACACCTGCGAGTTTTTGCCCGCCCTGCAGGTGGGAAGGTGTATTTACATTTTTGGCCATGCAATGATGCACAGAGAGCCTGTACTTGGTTTGAACAGTCATTCTGTGCTGGCAGAGTCCATTCAAGGACTGACAACAGTTGCAATATATCCAAATCTGCTAGAATTTTGGTTACATCTGTCTCATTGTCAGTGTATAACAAATCATTAGTAATGTGCCATTAGTTGAGTAACATGAATATCACAAAGTCCACATATACCTCCAGCCTAGCATTTGAAGAAAGTGGATAATAGCTGAACATCTCGACACATAAAAGCTGCTGTTGAACACTACAATTAAACTCAAAATACACATCATAGGGGAAATTTATCAATACTGATTCAAGAGAAAATTTGCGAACTTTTGCACAGCAACGACTATAAAAATGTACACAAATATGAATGGAAGTGTTACCGAACCTTCATCTTGGAAGATGCTGCTCTCCAAATCTTGTCCAGCAATGAAATGAATAACAGGATATTCCAGCCTTATTCTAGGCTTCCTGTTCCATACAGGACAGTCCTACAGATTAGTTAACTGGAAACAATATGATTGGAGGATACAGGGTACCCCTGCTATGTGGAAACCAGCCTCTCCAGCTCATGGAAAAGAAGCAGACTAATAGCTAATCTATATTGTGTGGGTTTGCTTCTTAAATAGTTCTCTCATTTCCTCCATTAAAAATAAATTATATAGGAAAAAAACAGCAACTATCATCGTATTCGCATTACAGGAAGAACCCACAAATGGGAAGTCATCGATAAATGAAGTCGCCACACAATGAGGAAGACTATAGTCCTCAGGGCAAAATCTGTAGAATCACCAACAATACTATCTACAGAAAGGCCTATTGTGTCAGTAGATTTAGGTTCAGGCTCCACAGCAATTTTTGCATGCAACAGTTTCAGCTTGTTTGTCGATCTGTTGTGTTAAAGGGAACCAGGCACCAGGTTTCCCCCTGGTATAAACTAAAGCCACCACACTTAACTGCTCTATAACCGCAGGCCATGAACCTGTAACTAAGCCTCAAACTCCCCCTTCACAAGCCAAAAAATACCTTATATACTTTTGGAATATGGCATGGTCTGGTTCGACAGGAGTTTTTTTATCTTTTCTCAGCGCCTCCTCAATCCCTGCAGCTACCGTCTTCCTGGCTTTATTGATGTGGATGACACATCTTGTATCTGAGGAGTTGAAATGCCTGCACAGGTGTTCTATGCTCTGCACAGAAGTAGAAAAGGAATTTTTGGCACATGCAGGGAAAGTTTGGAACTTAGATACAGGTCGATGGACTCGGTAATAGGGTGGTGCTTTAGTTTAAATTGGGAAAACCTTGTGACAGGTTCCCTTTAAGATGCATTTAGAATATTCAGATCAGCATCATGAAAAGATAGCAGATCAGCTAATTAGAAGCAGACTAGCTGACAGGTAATAGCCTAGTTAGACAGGCCGACAGAATGATCGGTAATTCGACCATTATGAGCACACTGACTTTATATGTTCTCAGCAGCAAGCTTAAAAATTATTTCCCCTGACAAACTAGTTTTTTGCCAATTCATCAGGCGATTGGCAACCTGTTTAAATCGGCCGATTATCGAGAATCGAGCATTCCTAGAAGAAGCCAAATGAGAGAAGTCAGAGGTATTAATTCCTCACTTGTGTAAAATCTTTTACCATTTCTTAAAAAACAGTTGTACAATTTGTAGGAAAAAACTATTTGTTTTGTTATACGCCAGGTGGGTTATAAACTGGAGGCTCCTAGTCTCTTGGAATCTCTCGGCTTCTATATATATTTAGGTTCTATGTTATTTATTGATATACTATATGCACTTTATACAGGTGTTCAAATATATACACTGCTCAAAAAAATAAAGCAAAAACTTATAACACAATGTAACTGCAAGTCAATAACACTTGTGTGAAATCTACCTGTCCAGTTATGAAGCAACACTGATTGTGAATCAATTTCTCCTGCTGTTGTGCAAATGGAACAGACAACTGGTAGAAATGATAGGCAATTAGCAAGATACCCCCTATAAAGAAGTGGTTCTGCAGGGGTTACCACAGACCATTTCTCTGTTCTCATCCTTTATGGCTGTTTTGGTCACTTTCATTTTGCCATTGCTCTCACCCCTAGAGGTACAGTAGCATGAGGCGGTGTCTACAGTACAACCCACAGAAGTTGCTCAGGTGGTGCAGTTCATCCAGGATGGCACATCAGTGCGAGCTGTGGCAAGAAGGTATGTGTATGTTTCAGGTCCTTGTTTGCTGCAGAGTAAGTTTGGAGTCAGATACTTCCCTGATAGTATAGCATCATGTGTGCAGAAAAATGGCAGCAGGTGCTCCAGACTGTGAAATATTTGTCTCTTAACAGAAAGCAGTTTGTTAGCTGAAGGGCTTGAGAACGGTATAATGAGTGTCTGCAGGGAATAGTGAAGCATGGTGGAGTTTCCTTGCAAGTTTGGGCTGCATTTGAGGAAATGGAGCGGAGGATTTGGTCAATATTATTGGTGTCCTCAATGCTAAGAAATACAGACATATCTATTCATCACAAAATACCATCAGAGAAGTATCTTATTGGCTCCAAATTAATTCTGTAGCAGGACCACAATCCCAAACATATTGCCAATGTCATTAAGAACTATCTTCAGCGTAAAGAAGAACAAGGAATCCTGGAATGTGATGATATGGTCCCCACAACGTTCTGAGCTCAACATGATCAAGTCTGGGATTAGATGAAGAGACAGAAGGATTTGCACAAGCCTACATCTATAGAAGATCTACGGTTAGCTCTCCAAGATGTTTGGAACTTCTGACATGTTCCTTCCAAACCTGTTTGCAAGTGTATCTAGAAGAACTGATGCTGTTTTAAAAGGAAAGGATAGTCACTATTTTTGAACTATTAACATTTACTCTGCAACAGTTATTCCATATACATAGTATATCTTGTTGCATGCATTTTTTTATACTTTTATATTAACCTTTTTTTTGGGGGTGGGGTGTGGTTCTGCTATGCATATGCAGGGGACACGTGATTACAACGTCATTGCTATGAGCCATAAAGGTTTGGAATATGCTCCATTTTAATTGTACCTGACAAGGTCAAACTGACATCAAAATGTGTTGTGCAAATTATAAAATGCATTGTTTCAAGCCTTTTTTTTTTTTGTGGATGTTTGAACATTAGTTTCTTTATGAGCCTTTGGTTCCATTAATGCAATAATGAAGTATTCATGAATTTATGGTAAATTTTCATCCACTGATCACACCCTAACCAAGATAGGGGTGCTGAGGTGCACTCAAATTTTTCAAAATCAGACTAAATCATGTAACGCGTCAGAATTGTTAAAAGATGTTCACTTTCTCCTATCTGTTTGTAGAGACATCATGTACAGCAGGGGCAGGGCCTGCGTCAACACCCGGCGCCCTGAGCAGGCGGGGGGCCCACTCGAGGTCGGGCACCCGCCAGGCTATGGGCAGAGGAGAGCGGTGCCAGCGCCCACCCTTCTCCCCTGCTTGCTCAGGGCCCCGGCAGCCGGATACTTACCTCTCCCCGTCCTTCCGCAGATCCGTTGTCTTCCTGCTGTGCGCTCCCTGTGACGTCTCAGGTCAGAGGGTGCGGTGACGTCTTTCCACCGCGCCCTCCCCTGAGCAGTCACAGGCAGCGAAGAGCGCGAAGACACCGGCGACGCTGAGGAGTCCGGGCCTGAGCAGCGGCAGCAGGTGAGAAGAAGTGAGGTGAGTATTTGATTTGATTTTTTTTTTTTTTTTTACACTGTATGGGGAATTGTATGGGGGGGGGCGACATCCTGCATGGGGCATTATAAAGAGCGGGTGGGGTGACCTCCTGCATGGGGCATGATATGGGGGGGGGGGGGGGAACGACACCCTGCATGGGGCATTATATCATTATATGGAGGGGAAAGGGACATCCTGCATGGGGCATTTAATGGATGGTGGGGGAGGGGGGGTGGCCGACAGCCTGCATAGGGCATTATGTGGGGGTACAGCCTGCATGGAGCATTATATGGGGACCAGTATCCTGTACGGAGCGTTATATGGGGGTCAGTATTCCGTATGGAGTGTTATATAGGGGCCAGTATACTGTGTGGGGCGATTCGCCGGTTTCTGAGCTGTTGTTGAATTTACAATAGATATCACTCATGTAATGCAAGAAGTGAAATCTTTGCATTGATATATAATATATATATATATATACACATACACACACACACACACACACAGTATCTGTGCATCACGAATCGTGGTATGTGTTAAAGGGGCCCACAGAGACTCTTTCGCCCAGGGCCCAGAAAAATCTGGAGCCAGCCCTGAGCAGGGGTTTCAAACACGCGGCCCGAGACTGCTTTATGCGGCCCGCAGGCACCACAGACCCTTTGACGATTCCGGCCCGATGCAGGAGCCGCCAACAGCAGCACTTTATTTCCGTTTAATGTGCATTCTTGGACACACATTAAATTGAAACTTATTGCCGCGCAGAGACCGGCTCTCTGCACTGCAATACCAGCCGCTGGCCTACAGAGGCCAGCAGCTGACATCTGTGTCCCGGCGCAGCGGCTTATTAAGACGTCCCTGTTATGCGCAGATGTCAGCTGCTAGCCTCTGTAGGCCGGTATTGGTATTGCTGTGCAGAGAGCCGGTCTCTGGCGGGAATACATTTCAAGGATGCATATTCAACTGAAGTAAAGCACGTCGGCGGCTCTTGGACCAAGCCGCGATTGTCAAGGGAGTCTATGGTGCCTGCGGGACGCATGTGCAGAAAGGACGCCGAGGAAATAGACAGGTGAGAAGAATCTTTATTTTCTCTTTTATGCATATGTGAAGAAGGGCACAATAGGGGACATTACTGCAAGATGGGGACCAGGATAGGGGACATTACTGCAAGATGGGGACCAGGATGGGGGACATTACTGCAACTATAAAAAAATAAAATAAACGCAGCAAAAAAGGTTCAAAAGGAGTATAGAAAAAAAATGGTATCATTAAAAATGTCACTTTGTCCTGCAAAGAATGCGGCCACCCAATTCAAATTTTTTTTATGCCGCGGCCCATGTTCCCAGCAGAGTTTGAGACCCCTGATGTACAGAGTTTAGTCAAAGATGCAACATCATAAAGACTTATAAACTATGTCTGTACCACTCACAGCTGGGGAGCCTTTCCTCTAGGTGATACTTTGGCAATTGTGTGAGAATCTAGAGGTAAAATAGTAATAATGTGAAAATAATACTGTGAAAAAAATTAGATTAAAAGGAGCAGCTATTATCTTGGAAAAACTTTTATATACCAGGGACTGTATGTGAACAAGAAGCTCGGCTTTGTATGCAGGAAACGATGCAGACACTTGGCTTATGTACGGCGTGACAACATATTTCATGGCAAGAGTTAAAACAACTGAAGGACAAATCCCATTATTATTCATCATCACACCTATGAGTCCCTACATGAATGTCAACAATGTGGGGGGTATATACAAAGACATTTTATATGAGGACTTCATAGTGAAACCACCTTGGTATGTTAGACCATGAAGGTTTATTGATATTTTAATTCCTTTCCATCCACTTCAGGGACTAATGAATAGCTTAATAGTACCTGAGCGAACCTGGTCTCATTGAGATACCATTACTGTATGTAACGCAAAATGAAGGCGCCATCTTTATTGACTCTCGTTATACCATTTTTCAAGACTAACTCTTTACATGTTTTACGTACATCCCATTTTTAGCTGCCGTGCACGTTTAG
The DNA here is from genome assembly GCF_046119375.1 of Phyllobates terribilis. Lineage (NCBI taxonomy): Eukaryota > Metazoa > Chordata > Amphibia > Anura > Dendrobatidae > Phyllobates > Phyllobates terribilis. The sequence continues at coordinate 317,384,094 of NW_027362762.1, read as the reverse complement.
TGCCTGCCCAGGACTACTCAATTTTGTCAGGCAGCTCCGGGCAATATGATGATAGTGGCAGCCTGAGCTGCTGAAACATACTGGGAACATACAAAAGTATATGAAAGTGTGATATGGGAAGAGGGGGCTATAGACATTTAGTGACACAAATGTGTGACAGACTGCAGCCAAGGGCAAGTATTTCTCAAAATGACAGCCTGTCTGGGCGGTTGGATCTTTTGGATTGGGTGTTATTGGCACTCCTCTTGGAGTGGTCATCCAGTTTTACTCCCAGAAAGTGGTCCCATGCTCAAAGTCATGTAAAAACCTTTTTTGTTTTTTCTGTCCCATTAAAGTTGCAGAAGTTTTAAAATGTCCTGCGCGTTATGTAAATGAAGGCCGGTGTCCGCTGGGAGTATACCATGGATGAAAAGGTCTGCTTCAACTGTAACTAAACCCATATATTCTTGATTGCCATGGATGACACCACAAGCCTAATGCACAGACTTCATCACGCACACACCGAAGAGGAAGAAACCAGACCATGCACATTGGGAATGCAAATCCCTTCTCTGCATGTCCAGATTTGCTAAGCATTGTAGGTGATAGAGAAGGTGCCATCCACATAAATCAAGGAAAGATGGATGCTTCCAAAAATAGTGTACGCCCAGCAGACACTCAAGTCCTTTTCATATGGAACATTTCCTTTTTGTAAGCTCTAATGGGGAGCAACAGGCATAGATTTAGAAAGGTCTTAACATGACTTAGGAGTATGTTAATACCACCTTTGGTGAGATAAAACAATGACAGGTTCCAAAGTCTAGCTCATGTCAGAGATTAAGGCAGAAAGGAGTGAATCATATTATGATGTCTCATATGGCTTCCATCCAAGACCAAAGGAGATTCAGGAAACATTCTGGAACCGCAATTGTCTGGCCAGCTGAAATGTTTGGTAAATTGTTAAAACAAGTGGCAAATATGAGCAATGAAGGGGATCAGACCATGTGGTTCTGTCTGTGCATCTAGTAACTGATAAGTTCAGGCTTGACCACTAGTCTTGACCAGTTATATTACGCATTAAAAAGGACCTGTCACCACATTTTACATGCTAAACTGTCTACATCATGACAAAGTGGCTGAAGATTACATTAAAACATTTATTTTCTCATCTACGTTGCAGAGATATTAGCATGAGTAAAGTTTATATGCTAATAATTAGCAGAGATTCTTCACAGAGTGAGTTTACTTTTCCACTGAATGCAGTTGCCGAATCATAAGCAAGAGGCATCATATAGGGGAAAATAAGCATAAGCCACCAAAGTGGCTTAGAACAGCCTTTCTTTCTGTTCTAACTGATGTGTCTAACCAGATCACACAGATCTCACTGCTGCCACATACTGTCATCACAATTTTGCCTAAGAATACTGCCATGAAAAAAATAGCATCTAAACAACCTCCAAGAGCAACTTTTCCCAATGATCAAGTAGCAATATGGTGATGAACAATGCTTTTCCAGCATGACATAGCACCATGTCACCAGGTAAAAGTGGTAAGTGGATAGGTAAACAAAACATTGAAATTTTGGGTCCATGGTCAGGAGACTCCCCAGATTTCAATCCCATTGAGAACCTGTTATCAGTCGTCAAAATCAAGGAGACAAACAAATACAGAAATTGTGATAAACTCGAGCACTGATAAGGCAAGAATGGGTAGCCATATGTCAGGCTTTGTCCCAGAAGCTGACAAAAATCATGCCAGGTCAAACTGCAGAAGTCTTGAAAAAGAAGGGTCAAGACTATAAATACAGAATCTTTGCATAAACTTGTTGTATTGGTCTATAAAAAAAAAAAAAAAAGTGTAAAAAACGTATAAATTGCTTATTATAATTGTACTTCAGTAACCACAGAAACATCTGACTAAAAGATCTAAAAACACTGAAGCAGCAAACTGAGAAAACCAAAATTTATGTCAGTCTCAAAACTATTGACCACTACGGTAGATGCCAGCAGCGAGATTGGTGTGACCTGGTTACAGGCATCAGTCTTACCATATCACAAAGAGAAAGTCAGTTTTAAGCTTTTTAGAGGACATTTTTTTGTTTTTCTTCCCCTTCTCTGCATGATGTTACCCACTGATTGGTCAACAAACTCATGCAGGGGAAAATAGAATTGCCCCAGAGAGGAACCTCTACTAACACCTCAATGGTTGAAGGAAAAAAAAAATCATATATAAAACTTAACAAAACAATATCTCCAACAGAGATGAGAAATTGAAAAAAAAAAAAAAGTTTTATTCAAGTCTTCAGCTTTATTATCAGGATGTGGCCAGTTTAGCATAGAAAAAAATTGATGAAAGGTCCTCTTTAAGAGCTGTTGGTGGGGAAACTCCCCATTCATTCCACCACACATAATTACTAGCAAAACAAGTTCATCTTCCCTGCTGCTAACTTCCTCAAGCCTAGAGGCACAGGTGGATCACAATTGCATGGAGAAACCCACCAAATGTAGTTTTTATATTTAACCATTTGGTTGATAAATGTCTAAAGATGATGTTGCAGCCCCTTCCATCCCATAGTTTTTACCATACTTAAACACGCATGCTATTTTTTCATACTTTTAAGGCTCTGTTCCCACGACGAGATTTTGACGCTGTGTGTTTTTGCGGAGCCAAAAACAGTGTCTTACAGTTTTAGCAACGTGGATGGGATTTATAGAAATTTCATGCCCGCCGTGCTTCTTTTTAACGCTTTGTAAACTGACCTGCGGTGAGTGTTTCAAATCCGCAGCATGCCAATTTCTCCTGTGGGTACGCCGAGTTGTCTGTGCCGATTTTCCCCATTGAATTACCGTACATTAAATACAGAAAATCCGCAGATAAAAAATGAATGCGTTTAAGTGCATTTCCGTGTTGAAAACGCATCAAGAACGTATCTAATCTGCACCTAGTTATAGCAATAAAGTTGTCATAGCAAAAAAAAACAAAAAAAAAACAGGAAGTATCAAAAACAAAGCAGCTTTATTTAAAGCAGGACACACCAAACAGACAACTAAAAAGTAACCTAATTTAAATACGGTAATAGGTGCAGAAATTATACAAAAGCTCATTGTTGGAACCACTCAGCAGTGGTTCACATTTTTTTGCATGTCGTTTTGTTTTGCTTCCTGTTATTTTATTTAGATTTGAAAAACAAACTGATAAAATCATGTGCAGATTACTTGTGTTTTTGTGGAAATACACGAAAAATGCATATGCGTTTTTTTATCTGCCGATTTTCCGCATCTCGTTCAAGTCTATGAGCAAAATCCAGAAATAAAACGCATATTTACCATGAGAAAATGACATTCCGTCAAAAATACCTTTACGACCAGAATAATTTTTCGCACACAAAAGTACATGGCAGAGAAAACACTCATCATAGAAACTTGGCATAAGGCTGCATTTAGACTACATTCCCACGATGAGCTTTTGATGTTGCAGAATTTCTGCACCTATTTAAATTAGGTTACTTGCCTTTTTTCTTTGCGGTTTTATCGCATTTTTGACACTGTGGTTTTTGTTTTTTGTTGGTGTGTCACATTCTTTAAATAAAGCTGCCTTGTTTTTTAAACTTTCTGGCATTTTGATTTCACTGAACTTTATTGACATACGTAGTTGCGGATTACATGCGTTTTCGCTGCCGAAACACACTAAAAACACCTGCGTTTTTTACCTGTGGATTTTCCGCAGTGGATTTTCCTTTCTAATGTAAGGAAAATCTGCACATAAAACTCAGGGTACCCGCAAGAGAAATGGACATGCTGAGGATTTGAAAAACGCAGAGCAGGTGAGTTTACGCAGCATAAATAAGCACACTGAGCATGAGATTTCTATAAATCCCATCCACTTTACTGGAACTGTAAGATGCTGTGTTTTTGACGCACAGAAAACACACAGCATCAAAAAAAGCAATAAAAGCTCAACGTGGGAACGTAGCCTTAGACAGTCTGATCGCGGAGGTTAAACGGCTGCCAATCGGCTACATGTCTGCTGATCGGCAGTCATTTAATAGCCTGTTTAGACAGACTGAATGCACCTCCATGTTAATAGGATAGTTCTGTGAGTATAGACTGTCATCCTCAGCAGCACATGACCTGTTTATATATGCTGATGTGAGGCCGAGAAGCTTAAAAATCATTTCACTTGCCACAAATGCACAGCAAATTCTAATGTAACACATGCAGATTTAGCAGTGGATTCACTTCACACTTAACGCCTCCTACACGGAAAGCGGCGATATGCATAGAAAAATTCCACTGCATGTGGATCAGATCTGTAAAATTATACACGTTCTGAATTGGAAGAGGAATTAGCAGCTACCACCTGTTATGGCAGCTTTTAATACTTTAGAACAAAGGTTTTGGCATGCTGAAATTCAATATACCTTAGAGGTTTCTAAAGGCTTGCTCCACTACTTTTACAGTGATGACTGATCATAAGGATAGGTCATCAACATCAGATCTGTGGGGGACTGGCATCCCCTTGTCGATTAGCTGTCCTCGGTGTAAGCTATGGTGGGTACTGAAGATCCACTCTTATTCATCTGAATATGGATGGATGTGCAGTCCCTGGCCACATCCGCTACACAAGTGACAGAGCTGTACTGTACAGGCGATCTATAAGGTAAATGTACATGATGGAACGTTGAGACGTTACAGAGTTTGTCACAGCTCAGAAAATCATTATCAAATGACAGGCAGTCGCTCTATTCTACTGGGTCATTTCTGAAGACACAGCACAGGTGATAACTGGGGGTCTGACCGGCAAGATCTCACCTTTTTGTAGGATAGGACAACACCTTTAACCCGTTTCCCCCGAATGTTGTTTTCATCTTCCTGACCAGGCCAATTTTTACAATTCTGACCAGAATTATGAGGTAAAACTCTGGAACACTTCAACGGATCCCACTGACTCTGAGAATGTTTTTTTCGTGACATATTGTACTTCATGATAGTACAATTTATTTGATATGACTTGTTTATTTGTGAAAAAATCTGAAATTTTCAAATTTTACATTTATGCCCTTAAATCAGAGAGATAGGTCACACAAAATAGTTAATAAATAACATTTCCCACATGTCTACTTTACATCAGCACAATTTTAGAAACAAAAACTGCACCCCTCAAGTGACCCCATTTTGGAAACTAGACCCCCAAAGGAATTTATCTAGACAAGGTGAGCACCCTGAACCCACAGGTGCTGCACAGAATTTTACAACATTGATCTGTGAAAATGGAAAAAAAAAAAAAAATTTCCACAAAAATGTTGTTTTAGCCCCAAATTTTCACAAGGATAGCAGGAGAAAATGGACCCCAAATTTTGTTGTACAATTTCTCCTGAGAGTAAGCCGATACCCCCCATATGTGGTTGAAAACTACTTTTGAGGCACAGTGCAAAGCTTCGAAGGGTAGAAGCGCCATATTGGAGTTCAGATTTTGCTAGACTGGTTTGACGGTGCCATGTCACATTGGTAAAGCCCCTGAGGTGCCAGATCATCCGAAGTGACCCCATTTTACAAACTACACCTCTCAATGAATTCATCTAGGGGTGCAGTGATCATATTAACACCACAGGTGTGTCACAGCATTTTATACCATTAGGGCTCTTTCACACGTCCTGATATTTCCAGTACTGGAATAATCAGTCTCGGAGATATCCGTGTCCATGTGCCGCATCAGGAGCGCACGTACCGGCATCTGGGAATCAGTGTACAGTTAACGCTGTTCCCAAGCACCAGGTGCTGACCGCTGTCCTCATCATTATTCCCTGCTGGCGCTGCGATCAGCACCAGCAGGGGACAATGTTGAGAGTAGTAGTCTGCTGTCGCTGTAACCAACTATAAAAATAAGAATAAAATAAAAGAATCCTTATACTCACCTGTCCGGAACAGCGCTAACTGTAAAGCTGATTCCCAAGCGCCGGTACGGGTCACACGGATGCCACATGGATGTCATCCGTGTTTCATCAGTGTGGGACGTTTTGCGGCCCATGCAGCGGGTAAAAAACAGACATGTCAAACAGACTGTGGAAACATGCTAACATGTGCACAGACCCATTCATTTGAATGGGTCTACGCGTGTCTCCAGTACATGTGGAAACTGTAACCACACGTACCGGACACACTGACATGTGAAAGAGGCCTTCGGAAGTGAAAAAAAATAATTCATATTTACCACCAAAATTGGTGCTGATGAGTGCACCGAGGGAGCTCACGCAGTCTACGATGCTCCTGTAGGTCGCTTTCACTATTGACAGTGGTATCAGAGGGGTTAAAGGCCCACGATCAGTGCTAACACCGATCGTGGGCGTTGCACGTGGTGTCAGCTCTCATATTCAGCTGACACCAACACTTGATCGTGGTGGCACTCAGCATGAGCCCGCGTGATCGTGAAGCAGTAGATATACGGCGGTTTGCGGGAACTCAGCTCCCACAGCGCCGTATATGTACGGCGCATGTCAGGAAGGTGTAAAAGGGAACCTGACAACTGGATCGGGCAGCATGTATCAGGCACTGGCTGTATAATATTAGCCAGGTATGTTTGACTCAAATACTGTGGCATTTCAGCGAAAAACAGTTTAGCTGCCAGTGATAAAGCTGCAAAGAAGACAAGTTGGAGAGGTGGGTCCCCAGTTACTTCTCCTCACCCACTCCCCATGAGTGACTGATCTCTCCCTGTCTGTGAGTATAGGGAGAGACCGGTCACTCCAGAGGAGCGGGAGAAGCTGCCAGTGACCCGCCTGTCCAACTAGTCTTCCATGCAGCTCGGAACCCGGTGGCTTTTAAAATATGTTTTTCTCTGTTTTCTCCGAAAAGCTGCGAGATTTCATAGCCAAACGTACCTGGATGAGGTCATACAACCAGTGTCTGATACATGCTGCCTGATGTATCAGCTGTCAGGTTCCATCATCATTTAACTGTATGCAAGATCTCACTAAAGCTAGCGATGATATTTTATGGGGGCACGATTTTGATTCACGGATTAAAATGGGCAATAAATGGTACGATTACTCAGAAATTAACACATCATAATTTTTTTTGTACACTACAGTGGTGATCAGGCTAAACCTACAGACTCACCAGCAGTTTCTGACTCGCTAGCTGTGGAAGAAAGACAGATACCAACCCTCAGCACTAGATTATTAACCATTCTGCTAGTCACAGGCGTCCTTCTGTTAAAAGTAATAGAAACAGCAAGCACTCACCTTCCTCAGGATCAGTGTGGCTGATTAGCTGCAGTAGTAAACTATCACTGGGCCCTTCGGTACCTGCCATCTATATCGGCAGAGCTGCTGAGAGCCCAGCAATTGGCTGCAGCGCTGTCGACTATTTTTTTTTTTACATAGGTACACAATCTGTGTGCAAAGCTCTGAAATGGGAAAAGTCATTCTACTGTACTACAGGATTCATGATACAAAGGCCATAGAAAGAAGATATGGAGGAAATCTTAGTTCTGCCCAGCAAAGTTAACTTTGTATATATTTTTTTGTTTGACAAATACTTAAATTACATTGTTTTGGTATAGGTTTGTCCCATTGGAAATCTAGAAATATTTCAGTGCATGATTATATACATCAGATTTGGTGGCCAAACACAATATGAACACAGCCTTAGATAATACAGCCATTTTCTGTCTCTCACAGTGTTAGGCCATGTTCACAACCAAATGTTACCCTGCATATGGAACCAATGGTAAACCAGAGTATGCCATAGCATTTACGGACCCCACTCCTGCACCTGCCTGCCATGCGGCGCTGCACACAGCCAGTCATGTCCACAATCTGAAATTGATCTGAATGTCAGATCAAACTCGCCAATGCAAGTCTATGGATCCAGGGGAAAACAAATACTGTCGGTAATGCCTTATTAGCAGCCGTGGGTCTCCTGACCCAAATTAACAGCCTCACAGGTATATATACGCATGGCAGTTAGTTCGGGTCAGGAGTCCAGAGGATGGTCTGCGCCTTGCAGTCTGTGTATGAACATCTAAAATATTGGAAATGTAGGATACGGAACATTCAGTAGCTATACAATCATTGTCCAACTATCCTGAAGACATTCTCACAGCATACCTCAGATTGTGAAACAAGCCCAAGGGTAGTGGCATAAAATTAACAGGAAGGCTGTATTGATGAGAGTATTTTTTTTTCAGCATTCGCTCATGCTTATTTTGTTTAATAAAAATGACAGGGCAATATTTTGGAGTATTTTTTTTGCTAAATAAAAAACCTTAAAGAGTTTGTCCCAAGGATAGTTGGTAACATATGATTCTCAGAACTAAGGCTGGGGTCAGATGAGCGAGAGAATCGGCTCGATTGTGCTAACAACACTCAGTTCAAACTTTCAGAGTTTGATCCAAGTGTTATCTTAATGTGATCCAGTTCTCTTGCATGAGAGAATCGCAGCACATTTGTGGAGAGGATGGAGAACTTAATTGCTCCATCTTCTCCATTGTCTGAGTCTGCGAATTTCAGACTGCACTCGGATGAGATCAGAGTGCAGTCCGATGTTTCACACGTACCTAGACTTAAATGGGTGCGTGTGATCCGAATTCCACAGCATACTGCGATTTTCAGATCTGCACTGCCCCAACAGCATAACATTGGTCCGAGTCCTATCCAATTCCCCACCTCTAGTCCTCAAGGCCCACCAACAGGTCATGTTTTCAGGATTTCCTTAGTATTGCACACGTGATGGAATTATTGCCTGTGCAATACTAAGGAAAACCTGAAAACATGGCCTGTTGGTGGGCCTTGAGGAATCCTGCAATAAGACATCAGATAGTACTCGGCCATGTTATACGTTCATGTGAGTTAGGCCTAAGGGTCCAAATTCCCCCTTTGTAAATGAAGTAGTAGTCAGCATGAACATATCCTTAGGATGAACCTGCAGATTTTGGAGGGATCGGACGACCATCTAACGTGTATTGGATGCTCAGCCGGTGTCAGGTAAGTAGACTTGGGAATGCTGAATGTGAACGGTCACCTGTGGCCTGATGGCTATCTATTGAGATTGCAGCAAATGTGAAATTATGAGAGGTAGGGGAAGCCGCATCCAAACTCCTTATCCAACTCTGCTCTGACTGAGGACAAGAATTGTATGACAGTCCAATAATGCAGAACCTTTGATAATCCGACACCTCACTCACAAGGAGCACACATTACATAACCATAGCGACCGCAGCAGATAAACATCATGGACGCTGCACAGGACACTCACCTCCAGGTTGAAGTGGCTGCAGCCCTTCAGGAACTCCCTGATGTTGCCCAGGCACTCGGCCTCGGTGCGCGGCTCCGGGTACACCTGCGGGTAGAGACAGACACCGGGTTAGGAGAGGAGGACTCCGGGGCTGCACACTGCACCGTACGGAGCCCCATACGCGTCAGTGACCGGCGTGGATGAGCACGGAGGACCCTCACCTCACACACTGTCTGCTCTCTGCGGCATCTACCAGGAAGCAAATCCCAAGTCAGGAAATGACGTCCAGAGCAGGGAACACGGGGCCTCCCCCCTCCGTGCAGGGAACACGGGGCCTCCCCCTCCGTGCGGAGCGGGTGCATGCTGTACGGATGTGTACACATTACCTACGGGTAACCCTGTCACTGCCGGAGACCTCCTTCTGACACCGTGTACAGCACGGCCACCCCATAGACAGCAGGGTGACGAGTGGCCCATTACATGTACAGGCTGCCCACATCAGCTTTTGCTCCGTGTATTGCAGAAGGCTCAGCCTTGTGATGTACATTTGCCGCATATTCTAAATCCTTTTGACGTCTATAGCCTCATTACCCAATGGGTTAATTTAAGACCTTCCTAATGGGTGAACAAATGCACTAGGTATCACGGTAGAAGAAATCTCAATCAGACGTCCTATCCACAGCATCAATTGTAGTGTAGATTTCAAAGCCTGTCTGCTTTGGCCATGTTCACACTGGGTTTGTATCATGAGTTTTTTTGAGTAAAAACGTTCCAAAATTCTCCTCAAAAACTCTTGACAAATCCACTTTGCTGTTCATGTGAGGAGTTTTTTGAGCTAATTTTTCCTGACGAGGTTTTGACAAACTCCTGAGGGAAAAAAGGATCTTGCATGTCACTTCTCTGAAGTGGATCCCTACAGTAAGCTGTTAGGATCATTCAGCCATGGAGGGTCCTTGTTGGAGTCGGGGTATCCCCGTAACAAGAAATACACAGACACGTAGTGTATAATCAAGTACTGGGAAGCCCCTGAGCGCGTCTGCCTCTATAGGTGCAGTCCCTTTATTTATATTAATAATCATAGTTTGTTGTCATACATGCGCAGTAAAATGCCTTTGTTTCACAAGCAGTGAAGTGATGATTCATAACAGTGGAATGTTGATAAGAAAGTTTCATAAACAGAAAAGTGATAATTAGTAGAAGGTTGCTGAGACAGCTAAAACAAGTTACAATCTAGTTTCTGGGCGTCAGTCCAAATGTCCAGATAAGGGAAGAATAACTTCATCTGTGTCTTACATCGTAGTCTTGCGTGAAGTACAACTCCCATCATCCTCTCAAAGCGCACACAACTTTTTCAGGCGGAGTACGACTGAAAAGTGGCTTTTAAAAAATTATTAAAAAGAACGCGCATATGCACCGCGATGTCAAAACGCCTCGGGCGTATGTGCAGTGTTTTTGAGTTAGTTTAATCAGACTTCAAAAGCGACTAAAAGACAGGACCCTTCTTCAGGCGGCATAAGCTTGTAAGACGCTCGCTAGTTTGTATGGAAAAAAAGACGCTGCAAAAACAACCAAAGAGACAACAAAGAATACGCTTCAGGAAAAAAAAACAATCGCCCGCGTTCTCCTGAAGCATCTTCTGCTTCAAAAACTCAGCAGCCATGCTGCCACCGAAAAGGCATCGTGTGCACCTACCCTCTAGGCCTCAGTCATGTACACAAAAAAATGGTACAAGACTCATTAGTGTTTGGTTAGCGTGTCATCAGTGTTTTGGACCCGACCGCCATCAGTGTTTGGTCAGCATGTCATCAATGTTTGGCTAGCGTGTCATCAGTGTTTTGGACCCGACTGCCATCAGTGTTTGGTCAGCATGTCATCAGTATTTGGTTAGCGTGTCATCAGTGTTTTGGACCCGACTGCCATCAGTGTTTGGTCAGCATGTCATCAGTATTTGGTTAGCGTGTCATCAGTGTTTTGGACCCGACTGCCATCAGTATTTGGTCAGCATGTCATCAGTGTTTGGTTAGCGTGTCATCAGTGTTTTGGACCCGACTGCCATCAGTGTTTGGTTAGCGTGTAATCAGTGTTTTGGACCCGACTGTCATCAGTGTTTGGTCAGTGTGTCATCAGTATTTGGTTACTTGCAAACACGGATAGAACAAGTATGCAACACAAAAGTCTGAATGAGACCTAAAAGAAAAACCTTCTCCAAACTAGGTAGGCACTGTTCAATGAAAAGGCTGAAAAAAAAGTCTTCAGGAAATAAAAGTCTTCAAACAGCTCCAGGAAAAATAATAAACTATCAACTGCCCAAAAAGGAGTTTCCTGAAGCGGTTTCTGCTTAAAAACTGATGTTACGCAGTGTAATGTATTTGGAACATTCTGTTTTCCTATCAATGTTATTAATACTAAATAAAAACATTTACAGTAAAAGACAAACAAAACTCAGTGTAAACCTACTATTGCGCTGCTGATGTGGAGCTGATTCTAAGTTTTTTGTTGCCTAAGGCAAAAATTAGAATGGCACCAACCCCCAGCCCCCGCCCCCCCCCAAAAAAAAAAATTATAAGAAATCCACATAAAATTAAAATCTTAAATTGTCCCTCTCTAGCTTAAATATGTAATACCATGAAACAAACAACATATACAACTATACTCTACCAGTAAATAAACTGCATGACTGTATGTACATAATGTATAAAGAAGTACGGTATATACAGTCATGGCCGAAAGTGGCTTGAAATTGTTCCAGAAAATGAAATATTTCTCCTAGAAAATTATTGCAATTACACATGTTTTGTTCTACACGTTTATTTCCTTTATGTGTATTGGAACAACACAAAAACAAAACAGAGAAAAAAAGGCAAATTGAACATAATTTCACACAAAACCCAAAAAATGGGCTGGATAAAATTGTTGGCACCTTTCCAAAATTGTGGGTAAACAACTTTGTTTCAAGCATGTGATGCTCGTTCAAACTCACCTGTGGTAAGTAACAGGTGTAGCAATATGAAAATTACACCTGAAACCAGATAAAAAGGGGAAAAGTTGGCTCAATATTTGCAGTGTGTGTGCCACACTAAGCATGGAAAACAGAAAGAGGAGAAGAGAGCTGTCTGAGTACTTGAGAACCAAAATTGTTGAAAAATATCCACAATCTCAAGATTACAAGTCCATCTCCAGAGACCTTGATGTTCCTTTGTCCACGGTGCGCAACATAATCAAGAAGTTTACAACCCATGGCACTGTAGCTAATTTCCCTGGACATAGACGGCAGAGAAAAATCGATGAAAAAAGATTGCAACGCAAAATAGTAGATAAGCAGCCCCAATCAAGTTCCAAAGAAATTCAAGCTGTCCTGCAGGCTAAGGGTGCATCAGTGTCGGCGTGAACTATCCATCAACATTTGAATGAAATGAAACGCTATTGCAGGAGACCCAGGAGGACCCCACTGCTTGCACAGACATAAAAAAGCTAACCTGCAGTTTGCCAAAATGTATGCAAGCCAAAATTCTTCTGGGAATGCGTCCTATGGACAGATGAGACCAAGGTAGAGCTTTTTGGTAAAGCACATCATTCTACTGTTTATCGAAAACGGCCTACACAGAAAAGAACATAGTACCTACAGTCAAATATGGTGGAGGTGTTCAAAGATGTTTTGGGGTTGTTTTGTTGCATCTGACACTGGGTTCCTGGACTTTGTGCAGGGCATCATGAAATCTGAAGATTACCAAAGGATTTTGGGTAGTAATGTAGTGCCCAGTGTCAGAAAGCGGGGTTTGCATCCTAGGTCATGGGTCTTCCAGCAGGACAATGACCCCAAACATACTTCAAAAAGCAACTAGAAATGGATGGAAACAAAGCGCAGGAGAGTTCTGAAGTGGCCAGCAAGGAGTCCGGATCTAAATCCCATTGAACACCTGTGGAGAGATCTTAAAATTGCTGTTGGGGGAAGGCAACCTTCAAATATGAGAGACCTGGAGCAGTTTGCAAAAGAAGAGTTGTCCAAAATTCCAGCAGAGAAGAGCAAGAAACTTGCTGATGGTTATAGGAAGCAATTGATTGCAGTAATTTATTCCAAAGGGTGTGCAACCAAATATTAAAGTTGAGGGTGCAAAACAACTTTGTCCGGCCCATTTTTGAGGTTCTGTATGAATTTATGTCCAATTTGCGGTTTTTTCTCTGTTTTTTTTGCATTTTTCCAATACACGCAAAGGAAATAAACGTGTGTATAACAAAACGTGTAATTGCAATAATTTTCTGGGAGAAATACGTCATTTTCTGGAACAATTTCAAGGCTGCCAACACTTTCGGCCATGACTGTATGTGTTATATACATGGCATCATTCAAAAATCTACAATTGTATATATTTTATAGAGATTTTCCAGGAATTGTTTTTTAATGATTCTTTTTAATAAACTCTGGCATTACTCACCTCTACCTGCTGTAGCAATGCCTCTGTGTTGCTGCCGCAGACTTTGTGGGCAGGCTATAAGCGGTGGCGTCGTGACTACAGCACAAGAGACCACTGAGCTCAGTGATTAGCTGCAGCGGTTACATGTACTGGATACGTGATGTCACCACTGTAGCCTGTCAGCAAAGTCTGGAACAGAGGTAGCTTGGCATCTTGGAGCAATGGAGGGTGAGTAACAGATGACTTTATTATTTTAACTAGTGCAAAAAATTATTCCCAGAAAATCCAATTTACAGTATATACAATTGTAGAACATTAAATTATGTCATATACATAACACACATATACATACATTATATACATGTGTTCATCACACACATACTATAGAAGAAATGCCCATTACATACACATCATATACACACACATTCGGGAGGGCTGAGTGTTGATGCTGCTGGCTGGCTATGGTCAGGAGCAGGACAGTTCCTTACACTAGATAGTGATGCTGCGGCGCTGGCTATGTTCTGTGTGGGAGGACATTGCCTTAGTTGTAACTCTCGGGGGTCGGCTAAATTCTCCTGCTGCAGAAGTATTGTGGTGGCTGGACAGATCATGGTGATACTGTGGGTAGCTGACAAAAATCAGGAGCATTGTGCCGACACAAGAGATAACTTGGACCGCCTACTGAGGAGGCCCTGTGTAAATGTCCCCATGGATTTCACCTGTTGCAGTAACCTAAAAAGGTTTAAATAGAATATTGTCAGTAGGATCAACCATCCTAAACCATCTATATGAGCAGGTCATAGAAAGTTGAATAGAATAAAATGATACCTTGATATCTGCTATCTGATCTCTCATTCCAGATAAATCCATGTTTTTGTATATGTAAATGAGCTGTTCCAGGCTATGGGCCGGACACTGGTCTCCCTGAGAATCTGCCTCCAGAGATTATTTTAAATGAAAGGAGGAGTTACCAGTGTGAGACATGTAATGACTGACAGTCTGCTCTCCTGAGCTACATGTCTCACACTGGTGACGCCTCCTTCATTTAAAAAAGTAGCTTTAGGCTGTGTGCCCACTATGCGTTTTTCAAGCGTTTTTGTCGCGGAATTTCCGCAGCGAAAACGCATAAAAAACGCTTGGTAATACGTGCCCCATGGGTCCCCAAAGATAATCCACATGTGCTGTGCACATGCTGCGGAAATTTCCACTGCTGATTATCATTGCGGAAAAATATGCAGCATGTCCATTAATTTTGCGGACACGCAGCGTAATTGCCGCCATTGACTTGCATTGAAACGCTTCATATCCGCATCACTACATGTGCACACGTGGATATGAAGCGATTCAGTGTGCGGATGGTACCCAGGCCTGGAGAAGAGGAGATTCTCATCCAGACCTGGGTACCATAGAAACTGTAAAAAAAAGAATTTTAAATAAAAAATAAAGATTATACTTACCTTCTGATGTCCCCCGGTCTCCATAGCGATGCGTGCGGTGTGTTGGGCGGCTCGCGGTGGTGTGAGGACCTGACTTGACGTCATTGAGTCATGTGACAGGTCACGCGACCGCTGACGTCGGCGGTCGCGTGACCTGTCACATGACTAAATGACGTCATCGCAAGTCCTTCACACCACCGCGAGACACCGGGGAGACCGGACGGAGCGGAGAAGGAGACCGGGGGCCATCGGAAGGTAAGTATAATCTTTATTTTTTACCATTCTTATTCTTTTTTTTTAACTAACTTGGTCACACTATATAAATCCATGCCGGTTGCATGTATTTATATAGAGTGATGAAGTGGTCAAGCACTTTTCCAAGTGATGCTAAAATCGCTTGGAAAAGCGCTTGATAACCCGCATGCAGAAATGTATGCAAAAACGCTTGACAAACGCTTCTACCTGGCGGGAAAAACGCATGTAAAATCCGCATGCGTTTTTCCTGCCAGGGAGAAGAGGAAAAAATATGCCGCATTTCTGCATCGTGGGCACATAGCCTTAGGAGACTCTTGGGAAGATCTATTTCTGGCCCATAGACCTTAACAGCTCATGTACACATTAAGAAAAAAGTGGATTTTTCTGGAATAAGACATCAGATTACAGATATCAAGGTGTCGCAGGTGTCATGTTATTCAGTTTCCTATGACCTGCATGCCCATATAGACGCTTAGGAGGGCTGACAGATTCCCTTTAATACTGATGTTGCAGTACAGGGATAATAAATACTGTGAAAACAGTACACTAATGTACAAGGGTAATAGATATAGCAATGTGGAAGTACATAGATAATACAGTGATGTCACACTACAGAGATAAACACAGCACTGACAGTGCAGAGGTAATAAATGTAGTGAGGTCACAATATAGAGATAAATGTAGTGATGTCACAGTACAGAGATATTTAATAGTGATATTATAGTACAGGGTTAATAAATGTAATGATGACACAGTACTGTGATAACAATACAGTGACATCATAATACAGGGATAATAAAAGTAGTGATGTCATAGTACAGTTATAACCAATACAGTGATGTCACAGTACAAGGATGGACACTAATGTAACTATGGCTATAATAAAGACAATAATGTCTTTACACCAGGTTAAAGTCAGTGATGTTACAACTACAGAGTAATGGCCAAATATCAACATGGAAACAAAGCACAGAAATAATAGTGATATTGCGGAGAAGGGGTGCACTGCACACTGGATCATAAACACTCATCACTCATAGGAAAGTGTTACTGTACACTAACCACAACACTAATCATGGTCACAGTGTATCACAATACACAGTCATGTCACAGCACAGGATGAAACACAGAATAAAGCTATAGGAAAGGGTTACTGCAGACAATATACTGCAGACATAATAGTGAGGTCACAGAATGGGGGCAAAAAGATAATGATGTCAGAAGCTAAAGGATTATGACCACTAAGTAATGTCACTGCATAGGAATAATAATCAGTGCCATAAAGCGGGCTGCGCTTAAGGAATGAAGAGCCTTGGGATTCTAAGGCTATGTGCCCACGATGCAGAAATGCTGCATATTTTTTACGCTTCTTCCTGGTAGGAAAAACGCATGCGGATTTTACATGTGTTTTTCCTGCCAGGTAGTAGCGTTTGTCAAGCGTCTTTGCATGCATTTCTGCATGCGGGTTATCAAGCGCTTTTCCAAACGATTTTAGTATCACTTGGAAAAATGCTTGACAACTTGGTCACACTATATAAATCCATGCAACCGGCATGGATTTATAGTAGTGTGACCAAGTTAGTTAAAAAAAAAGAATAGAATGGTAAAAAATAAAGTTTATACTCACCTTCTGGTGTCCTCCTGGTGTTCTCTCTGCCGCGTACGGTGTGTTGGGTGGCTCGTGGTGGTGTGAAGGACCTGCGGTGACGTCATTGAGCCATGTGATGGGTCACATGACTCAGTGACGTCATGGCAGGTCCTTCACAACAGCAGGAGCATTGCAATAGACCGGACGGAGCAGACAAAACACCGGGAGGACACCGGAAGGTGAGTATAAACTTTATTTTTTATTTTACTTTTTTTTTTTTACAGTTTCTATGGTACCTAGGTCTGGATGAGAGTCTTCTCTCCTCCAGACCTGGGTACCATCCGCACATAGAAACGCATAATATCCGTGTGTACAAATGTACTGACACGGATATTATGCGTTTCAATGCAAGTCAATGGCGACGATTACGCTGCGTGTCCGCAAAATTAATGGACATGCTGCGGATTTTTGAGCGCAGCATAAATGCTGCGGAAAAATCCGCAGCATGGGCATTGACATTGCGGCTTGTCATTGGGGACCATGGGGGGTGGATTACCAAGCGTTTCCCAAGCGTTTACGCTGCGGAAATTCCGCAGCATATACGCTTGTAAAACGCTACGTGGGCACATACCCTAAGGCTATGTGTCCACGATGCAGAAATGAAGCAGAAATTTTCCTGACCATTTCTGCATCTCCTTGCCAGAAAAACGCATGCGGATTCTATGTGCGGTTTTGATGCGTTAACCCCTACACACATGGGCAACCTCTCCCCCCAATATCCAATTGAGGCTCTTTCACACGTCAGAATCTCCGGTACAAGTGGTGATGACTTTTTCCACACATACCGGAGACACACACAGACCCATTTCAATGTATGCTTGGTCACGCATACGTTGTATAATAATTACATTTCAATGTATTTAAAAATAAAAAAAATTGGGAGGGCTCACGCGTATTTTTAATAACCAGCAGAGGGAAAGCAGACGGATGAGGGCTGATGTTATAGTCTGGGAGGTAGCCAAGGATCATGGCCCCTCTCTAGGCTATTAATATCAGGATGCAGCAGTTAGCTTAGCCTTTACTGCCCTTTACTCCCAAATTAAAGCCAGCAAAGGCTAGGCGGACAGCTGCGACCTGATATTAATAGCCTAGAAAGGGGCCATGGTTATAGGCCCCCTCCCAGGCTATAATATCAGCCCTCAACTGCCCCAGATTTGGCGCATCATATTTGTGCGCCAAATCTGGCGCTTAGCCTCGCTCTTCCACGCTGCCCTGGTGCGGTGGCAGGGGGTAATGGTGGTGGGGTTCATGTCAGCGCCAGCTGCCATGAAGCCCAGGTTAGTAATGAGGGGCATCTATAAGACACCCCCATTACTAACCTACAAAGAGTTAAAAAAAAAAAAAACACACTAGACCCAGAAAAAAAATTGTTTATTTGAAATAAAGGACACAATTTTATTTAATTATTAATTTACTAAAAAAAATAATTACCTGTCCACGTTCCTGCTCTGATCTCCCATGCACAGCTGTCACATCTGGAGATGTGACAGCTGTCATGGCTGCTGTATGCTCACACTGCCGGGAACACGTCCGCTCCCGGCAGCGTGAGCCCCTGACTAAGGTCACCGGAGTGCATTCAGTCAGTGCAGCTCTGGTGACCTCCTTTACGGCCCTGCTGTACCGTGGGAATTTCTCACGGTCAGCGGGGCCGTAAAGGAGCTCACCGGAGCAGCGCTGCCTGAACTCTGGTGAACTCGCTTATGCAATGACGGGACTGCTTTACGGCCCCGTCATTGTAGCGGCGGCGGTGGTTTAGAGCGGTCACATTTTATGTGGCTGCTCTAAACTGGAGATCTTCGTGGGACACTCGTGGACTACTACAGAGGGGTAAGGATACACTTTTGGTTTATTATTTTATATTTTATTACAGGAGATTGATGGCTTCGGGGAATTAGGTGTCTAGGTGAGTTTAGGATTTATTTTTTTATTTTTTACTTTATTTTAGGTGGCGTTCGGTGGGGACAGGTAGTGTATAAACTAAATTTATTTTAGGCAACAACTGGCCACCAATGAAATGTATTTTTAAAATTTGTGGACCAAAAAAAAAAAATGGGGACTGTAAATTAAAAAAAAAATAAAAAATAAATAAGTAAAATCAAAAAAATATGGGGGCATAAAAAAATAAATAAATAAAAATAAAGGGGCAAAATATAAACCTATGGGGGCCAAAAATTAACATATGGGGGCAGTTTAAAGGACACATTAGGGCAATTTTAACAGCGGGATCAGGCTGATGGGAACTACTGCTCCCATCGAGCTGATCCTGCTGGCACTAGTGGACGGGGGACAGACATAGGCCGATGGGAGTAGTAGTGACACATCGGCCTATGTCTGCCTGCACGGAGACACAGCACAGAGCACCCGCAGACACCGGCAGACACACGCAGACACCGGCAGACACACACCACACTAATCATGACCGGGACATTCAGGTCCATAATTTTGTACCACCCCAGATGCTCAGCCATGATCCAGGAAGACGAGAATGGTATGGGATTCTCGTCTTCCTGGAATGGGATGGTCTGGGATGGCAGGAATGCCACGGCATGAGGTCACTTCCCATTTGCTGCGGTCTTGTGTTCCAAAATCGCAGCAAATGTGCTTCAATTCCGCAAGTAGTTTTACATACTTGCAGATTTGAAGCAGCTCAATGCAAGTCTATGGCGGCGAAAACGCAGCTCTTCCACAAAATAATTGGTAGTGCTGCGTTTTTTTCCGCAATGATAATCCGCAGCGGGAATGTCCGCAGCATGTGCACAGCACATGCGGATTATCATTGGGGAACATGGCAGGCCTTCTACCATGCGTTTTTAATGCGTTTCCGCAACGTTTTTGCTGCTGCGGAAGCCATTAAAAAACGCATCGTGGGCACACAGCCTAAGTCGGTTTTTATTAATACCAACGCGTTTCTGCACCGCATCGGCTCCTTTTTCAAGGTATCAAAACCAAGAGCTTCTCAGTAATGCAAAAATGCACATACTACACAGATAATAAACATGGAGAGTCCCTCATGGGATACTTGGCCCAGGTGGTCTATGTGCCACCTAAAGTACTGCCCTTGCTCACAAGACTAATTTCTGTCACAAGTTCTGTATGGAACCACTAGAGCTTATTGCACCAGATGGTGGATATGGATGACAAGTAACAGGATCCTTACTGGAGCTTGTATGGGAAATGACTCTCCCCACAGTACTGCCATCCATTTTGTATATTAGTTCTATGGATTACAATCTCAGGACCTGTACAGTAGACCAGCTACAAGGAATGCAACTATCAAGAATTAATTCAACTTTATATTCAATAGCCAGAAAGATACATGCTTTCCTTACTAGTCATAAAGGTCTCTGGAAATGCTAGCACCTACCCAAGCTCGCCCTGTTAGCATCTTTGATTGACATCCTATGTTCATGCCATCAATGCCAGATGGTTAACAGGATTTTGTCTCCAGATCTGCACAGAATGCATTATTGTTTGGCTGAACATCCATCTGCCTTGGAGCAGATGTAACCAGGAATGGTGATAAATCTGTATGCGTACTTATTTTAGTATTCTCTGGTTACGTTTAGTTGGTTTTTCCCATGAAATACCAGCAAATTATCACTTATTCTGTTATACCGGTATACAACCTCTTTAACCGAGGCTAAAATATTACCATAGCTAAAAAAATTAAAATCTCACAATTCCTTCACTAAAGTTGGCTAAAGACATGAGATATTTGTATGCATCAGTGTTTTTGTACATGTGCTGTCCATTATTTTTTTAGATCATAGACACATTACAAACACCAATTTAGCCATAACTGGAAAGTAAAAATACCTATGTCCGAGACACACCTATAAATCAGAATTAATAACCAACAAGAAAGGAAGGTGCAGAAAAAGTCTCACAAAATGAATGACTTTATTAATATAAAGATTCACATCAAATATCAAGGTTTAAAAAGAAAAACAGAGAGCTTCAATGGAGGGCTACAGACACATACTTAGACTTGCACAGTGCAAAATATGCCAACATGTCAATGCCTCAAGATTATATCTCAGTCAAGAATAGGGCCAAATAGAGTTAATAAAAACTTACATAGTATAATTGTGGTATGGTCCAATAGTGGTGCAGCCCTGGCGCCCCAACACGCGTTTCACCCAGCTTCGTCAGGGAAAGTGTCCCTATTTTTCACTGAGATTTAATCTTGTGGCATTGACATTTTTGCATATTATGCAAGTATAAGTATGTGGCTGTAGCCCTCAATTGAGGCTCTCTGTTTTTCATTTTAGGCCTTGATATTTGATGTGAATCTTTATATTAATAAAGTCATTTATTTTGTGAGACATTTTCTTCACCTTCTTGTCTCGTTGGACATTACAATCAATGTGTCTTTCCACATGTTTTTTTTTGAAGACTGATTGTCTGCAAAATTGACATGGAGACATGTCCATCTTTGATCCGTGTTACTATGTACTGCCCAAATTGTACCGTTTAAAAGAACTGGTCAGTCGATTTCTGCTGCCTAAACCAAGGTCAGCATGAATCAAAACCTGGTTGCACAATTGCAATCGCGTATGATTTTCTCTGACACGCTACGGTGTTTGAGATAAAATATCATTTGAACAGCCTTCCGGGAATCATAAAATTAGGCAAGACTTGTCCAATGAGGCCCCTGGCCAGCGTCTCCTCACTCCTCTCCAGGTAGTGGACAGGTCTCTTTCATTTGTGTACAATGGGAGAGACTTGTCAATCAACTAGAGTGGGGTGTGGAGAAGCCAGGCAGGGGCTGTGCAGGACTTGTCTTAGCTCTCCCTATAGTCCCCAGCCTCTTCTTTAAACTATGATTTCTCTGAAACGCTGCAATCGTACATCCAGGCTTCGATTTATGCTACCCCTGGTTTTGGCAGCAAGAAACAACTGACAGGTTTCTTATGGGTGGAAGAAGCTAAAACATTTTTTTTCATGGATTTCATGGAAGTGTTTTTTCTCCAGAAATGTTTTTTGCAGCCTTTAGATTGGGCAGTGCCTAGTTTGGAGCATTTTCCATTGGGAGCTGTTTCAAAGAAATTACATGCACTTTATTTTCCCATCATTTATTACAACCTGAAGTAGAAAAAAAACTCTCTATATTAACAGCCAAGTGGTTTTACAGTGTAAATGAATAGCAAGAGCCTTTCAATTGCTTTTTCAGGCATTTTTCGGATAAGACCCTCTCTAAAAAAAATTCTCAAAAACTCTGTGTGCAGATACCCTAACATCTATGATGAAAGAAGGAGATGCTACCAAAACTGTCTGGCATAAGCCAACTAATATCTCATGCCATGTCTACTATGATCACCAAAAAGTAACACCTACACCAAATGATCATTACTGAAAAAAGAAACCATACAACTAGAATCCTGCAGAGAGTACAAGCAATTATTTTATTAGTAAGTCCTGTATGAGCTTTTTCCAGCTCTCAGTCAGCATTTTGCAGCTGCACAGACAATAATAAAGAGGGAATGGCAAAGGATTTTTAACCAGTGTGACATTGCCCTTAGCCATGTTTTAATCAAAACCAGTCAATATTTTATGTCTATGTAGATACACAAAAATAAATAAGCTATTATGTCAACATGATGAGTAACTTCCAGAAATACTGTCTGACTGCCAGCTTGTCTAATATATTCTACACTGGTTTATAATGGTAAATAATGTGAATCACATCAAAAATTACGCCAACTCTTAAAGGGAACTTGTCATCAAAGTTGAGGTCATTAAACCACTGCCCGTACGCTATAGGACTGATAAGTACATTATTCATATTGGCAGAAAAATTGAATAGTTCTGAGTATTTATCTGGGAGGTTTTCCTCACTATGAAACCGGGTTCACACGACTGTATAAAAATCGTCAGTTTCATCCAGAAAACTCACGATTTGTTTCTTTTTTGTCATCTGTATACAATCTGTTTTTCTATAGCAGTAGTTATTAATAATTTACAAGACTATCTAGAGTTTCCTATTTAAAAGAATTGCAATGTATCATTAAAAATCAGATGCTATACTGTGGCTCCGTATTGCATGTGATTTTTTTTCACGTACCCATACACTTGAGTGGGTGAGTGTCATCCGATACACAGAAGAAACTAGTGCATGCTGCGATTTTGTTCATATGCTGATTTGATCAGTGAAACAAAAATCACCCATTTGCACTGCCCCATTAAATAACATTGTTCCGAGTGCGTTTTTTTTTTTTTGTTTTTTTTTTTACGGTTAGCACTCAGACCGAAAATACAGTCGTGTGAACAAGCCCTTACAATGTGCTCTCTGCCTTGACAGAAATCCCACCTACTGTGATAAGTTAGCACTATCTTTCAGTCAAGGCAGAGTAGGTGTGCTAACAGTGAGGATACTGTTATTTGTCATCACTGTAGCACCGCCCAGATGACTATGGAGAGAAACACATTGAAATATTTATTTCTCCATCCCCCAGATGCCCTTTAAATAACTATGGTATTTTTTTCTTTTAATGAAAGGTCTCTTAGCCATTAGAAATCACTGTAGCTACAAGGATTTAATGACTATACCTTGAAGGGGTTGTCCGGGACTTTTTAGTATGGGTTTAAGAACTCACAGAACAGCTGCTTATTTTCTGCTCTGTTGACAAGGAGGATGGGGGAGGTGTGACTGTCAATGTCAGGCTGATTGACAGCCAGCTCCCCACTGCCTAACTGAAGGAAGTTGGCTGTCAATTAGTCTGATGTCGGCAGTGACGCCCCATCGACAGGGCAGAAGAAGTAGAGCTACTCTGTTGATATGAGGTCAAATAAAGCAGTAGAATCGACAGGAGCTGTGACCGCTCTGCGTCGGACAGAACAGGTAGGTAGCTAGCAACTACCTGCCTGTCAGTTTTTAGCCCCATGAGAAAAAAAATAATAATTCCGGATAACCCCTTGAAGTCCAAAATCTGAGTTATCAAACAATCAATCATGAAATAGAAATAGAAATAACAAGGAAAGTCCCTATCACCCCATAATTATTCAGACAACAGTGATTTTACTCGTACTAAAAAAAAAAGGACCGATTGTCATCAATTTTTTTGCGCACAAGAAGATTTATCAAGCTTTCCTTATCAAACAAACATGAATCTCAAATTGCACAAGTATGGAATACTAATGACTTCTGAGTCGAGTCCTTTCTTTTTACGGACATATAGACTTGAAAGTTTGATCTATGACTGACCAAAACTGGACATTTTTTTTTTGTTTTGGTGCAGATCATTAGATCCACACAAAAAAAAACCACAGACATGTGAACAGCTACATGGACTATATTGAATACAAGTTCTACCCTAGTTGTATCCAGTATTGTCCAATTTTCATGTTTGTTTGATAAAAGCTTGATAAACCTTCTCGTCCACAAAAAAATAAATAAATATGAAATTCTGATGGTAAAAACTCCTCACTAAACATTGATGTGAACCTGATCCAAAACACCAATCAGTCCATTTTTTGTGTACAAGAAAAATTACTACCAATGTCTGAATGAGCCTTTACAGCAACTGTCCAACATAAGGATTCCTTACTACATTTCTATTGTTTTCTTCCTTGTACTGGGAATTATTTTGTATCCCAGGTTTTGTTCATATCTATTTTTGTATACTAGTAACTTTTGGTTTTTTTCGTAGACTTTTTTATTTTCTTATTATGCGTGCTATGTCCCTTTGCTGATTTGTCACCTCTCCCTCTTTATTTAGGGACAGGGTTTCCCTGTAAATAATTCAGCAACATAGACCCATTTGAAAACGTATTTTCAACCTTCTAAAATTCCATCTTCAAGCTAGTTTGATTTTTTCATCTCATCTTTCCACCTCTTACCAATAATTAACTAATCCTCCTGTCCTCACACCTTGTACCTCTTAAAAGGGGTTATCCGTGACTTTTAGTTTGGGGTTATGGGGCTAAGAACTTACCGGCAGGTAGTTGCTAACTACGTACTTGCCCTACGACGATGTGTTACAGCTCAGACGGCGATTCTCCGGCTTCATTTGACCTCACGTCAACAGAGCATCGCTTTCACTTCCGATCCACTTTGTTGACAGGGCATCACTGCCGACGTCATGCTGAATAACTGCTGGTTCCCTGCAGTAAGGCAGCCGGGAGTCAGCTGTCAATCAGCATAACAACAGCAGTGATGCCCGTCAATACAGCAGAGCAGAAGAGAAGAAGCTGCTCTGTCGACGTGAGTGGTCCGTGAAGGTTGTGAGCTGGAACAGATCATCCCAGGGCTGAACAGACAGGAGGTAAGTTCTTAGAGAAAACTACTTTTCACTGAAATGCAAATGAGGTGGCTTCTGTGAACCATTGGCGTGAACAAAGGCTCAAGGCACCATTACCTTCCTTCAATTTGCATTTTAGAGACTTCCCCAATTCTGAGTGAAAGGGTTCACATGCCAAGAACTAGGGCTGCCTGAACTCAATGTGCGTATGTGCACTTAAACCGCCTGAGCTAGGCCAGCTTACCCACACAGCATTAAGGTGGGCAGATGTCTTCTCCTCCCTGGCTCCTCTCTGCGGCTGCTGCTCTCTACACTGTATAAACGCAAGTGGAGCGAGAGAAAGGAGTGGCTTTGAGGATTATAGTGCAAGAAATTTTATATGTACAGCTCATGACTTTGTTTGAGCTAACCTCTCCTTCTCTCTGAAGCCACTTGCTTGCTTATGGGTGTATAAGCAAACGGCAAATGCTGTAAATCAGAAGCAGGGCAAGTTCCCAAAATGTAGATTGCACTGAGCCATTTGCAACGTCAAGGGAGCTCCGAAACCCCCTGATTTGAATTTGAATTATGAGTAATTTTCTCAGGTTCTGTACCACTAAAATGTGCACTGCTAGTATGATTTTAATAGAGGCTGAGCATGCTTTCACATTGTGCATATCTTCACGTTTGTGGGTCCTGTCGGGGCTTGGGTCCGAACCCCCCCGCAAAATGGGATTCGGACATATGCACTGATGGGGCAATAAACTTTAATGGTGATGGCAGAGCAAACGTGCGATCTGATGTGCAACATTTTCAAACGTATACACCTACTGGAGGCAGACACCCAGACGTAGTAGACTGCGCTCTGCCGAACCATTATAGTCTATGGCCCAGTCGGCACAAATGTCGGAGGGGTTTGGACGCAAGCTCTGACGAGACCCACAAGCGTGAAGATAAGTGCAATGTGAAATCACCCTTAGTCTTCTATTTTACTGTATAGCTAGTTTAATATATTTTGGGGGTCACAGACTCCCTTTAAAAATGTGTCTTTCAGTGTGCACAGGTCTATTACATTTTTCATTGATGCCACATTAAACGGTTTTCCAGTCTTGTGATACTGATGAACTATCCATAGGGTAGGTCATCAATATGAGATAGTTGGGGGTCTGACACCTGGCACCCCCCAATGATCAGCTGTTGTCAGCTCCAAAGGTGGCAGGATATAAATGGTGTATTGAGCTGAACAGCACATAGGAGCTGAGGAGTTCTTGGAAGCAGCCCATACACAGTGGAGGAAGCCTGGACGAAGCCACGCTGCTCAGGCTCCGATCCTTGTTTACATCTGACTTGAGATAACAGCTGATAGGGGTGCTGAGTGTCAGACCCCACTGATATGATATTGATGACTTATCCAAGGCATAGCAACTAAATATATAAAAGTATATAAAAAATATAGAACTTACTAATGTATAATCAAATGTTCCCTTATCTTCAGATCTCACTGTGTTCCTGGCAGCTCAACTTCCAGGGGAACTATGAAAGGATCTGGCTGACTAAATTCACTAGATAAGCCAATATCCTTCCTTGTCTATGCTTAACTGTGAAAGAAAAGGTGTTTGACTTTGCCAGCAAGCACCCTTTAGGCGACTTCGAGATTTTTCACACATGCAAAAAAATGGCTATAGCGTCATCAGTGTTTGGATCTGTGTTTCATCAATGTATGGTCAGTGTTTGAGTTTTTATCATCAGTGTTTCATCAATGATTTTTCACATATGAAAAAAAACTAAATGAACTGCAAACCTTCTTCTATGCATTACAATATTAATCAGGGACAGCATAAAGATTGTACGTTGATGCCAGCCGTTAGCTGTCCATGATTTTCATACCCAAAGACTTGCATGGGTGATATTCATCCGTGATGCTGATAAAAACTGACCTTTTCTAGTGATTTTTCTGCAGACACATTGTCTGGAAAAAAAACATGGACATGTGAACAACTCTACATTCTATAATGGGCAGGTGTTCTAACCACAAATAAAATGTGAAAACTAAACGCTAATTTCTACGTATAAATGACTTTTACTGTGTGCATATGTTCAGTTTTTTAAATAGTTTAAAGTTTCCAAAGACACCAAACAGTTAAAAGAAGTGGCCAGACCACTCTTCAGGCGTTTTCCAGTTTGAAGAAGTTTTTTAATTTACAATACAAGTCAATGGGAATGCTCAAAAGACGTGTGGAAGGCGCCTGGGTCTTTTTAGTGTTTTGCCAACATTTTAACTTCAAAAATCGCTACCAGTTTCTTCATCGCTGAACAGAGTTACAAAAAGATCCAGAAAACGCCAGTAAGAAACCCCCAAACATGCTGAAAAAATGCTGAAAAACACCACCGGTTGTCACAAACCTTGCAAAAGCGCTCAAGAAATTACCAAAGTACCGTATGTTAAATAAGACACTTCAGGATTACAAAAGGCCAAAACGAAGCATCTTTTCCTTGAAAAACTTGGCTTGTTCGTCTACCTAAAAAGAAAAAAAAAATGTAGTGTGCACACACCCTAAGGGTATGTGAACTCAACGTCTTTTCCAGGCAGATTCTGCCTGGAAACCACCTGAAAAAGCACTAAGAAAACTGCAAAAAGAAAGAACATATTGTTGCGTCTTTTTTCACTTAATGGCTTCAAGCTTCGAAACTCGTGAAGTGGCTAAATGAAGTGAACTGTTCATTCTCTTGGCGACTTCCACTTACCACCACTATTAGGCCATGGCCCCACTATCAGTATTTGGTCAGTATTCGGTCAGTATTTTTTCTCACGAGTGGGAGCCAAAACCAGGAGTGGGTGATGAATGCAGAATTGGTGACTTGTTTCTATTATACCTTTTCTCTGATTGTTCATCACCTGGTTTTGGCTCACTCTCCTGGGAAAAAATACTGAACAAATACTGATAGTGGGGCCGTGGCCTTATTACAGTATATATATATATATATATATATATATATATATGTTAAAAAAGACACCGTAAAAGACATCCAAAGAGACAACAAAAAAAGACGCTTCAGGTAAAACACCACTTGCCTAGTGCAAAAAACTAGTGCAAAAAACATGTGCACATATACTAAGGCTGGGTTTCCACATTCAGATTTTTCAGCGTTTTTTAAAGACAAAGCCAGGAATGGATCTTAAATGGAAGACAGCTGTAAAGAGAAAACCAAGACTCCTTTTTTAGAATCCGTTCTCTTGGCACTGACTTCAAAAACTGCATTAAATTCCTGAAAGTTGCAACCCAACCTCATATTATCGCAACTCATTTTATTCAGTAAGGCAGCACTCCTCTTTATTTAGGGTGAGGCAATCCATTCTCAAAACATTAAACATTTCTTCTGCCAAACATGTAAATACCTATCTTGTGGACACAGCATCTTGGCGCATTCAAGTCTTCCAAAATTAATATTTTCACAAAACCTATATAACAAACTAATAAAGACAAACTCTACCCAAATGCCCTATCAATGAAGAGGAAGGCAATCCTTGCCAGACATTTCTCACAGTGGGTTATACCCTGTCAAAACAAAGGATTTTTCTTTCCCCTAAATCAGACATTAGGGTACAGTTGGGAGACATCCCTAATATACATCAGATTGTTGATGGTTTCCATCAAAATTGAATGAAATGTATATTGGTCTAATGCGGGGCATCTCAAACTTTTTTTTTACTACAGTGTCAACAGCTAGAACAGTGTAATGCCCAGCCTAACCATTGGGCATCTTTTTTTGTCTCATGGACCCAACATTACATTACAATAAGCCAAAAACCAAAGATTTATACAGCAAGAAACGGTTCCTTGTGGCACATGATCACATTTGTGAAAACTGCTTTCTAAAAAATGAGGGTCAGCCTTATAGTATGAATACCACTGATCTAGTGAGTAAAGCCAGCTCTACACTCCCCATAATACACTCACTTACATATTGGATAATCCAGATAACACAATGCTCAGATAATCCCCATGTTATAAAGTGATGCCATATCGCTGGGATATTCCATCACCTTATGATTAGTACATTTCCAACAAAGTGTACCTCGCCTGATCCTAAGAATAAAGAGGCCACAGAGGCGGAGAAAAGGGAAAAAACAGCAGAAATGTCTGACCGTGGCTTATTCTGCTCCCCTATTTAGAACATTTAGAATTCAGTAGGAATAGCTGCTTGTCTGAACAAGCATTCTAACTGCATTAAAGGGGTTGTCCAGGTGTTTAACAAAAGTCTGCAGTCTCTCTATGTGACGGCAAAGTTGTGAATACTCACAGCGCGCACCAGGTACGCTGTGAGGATTCTCCTGTGCCAGCGGTGAAACCAGGCAATCATATGACCACAAGCATGTGATATATGAGGGCAGCATGGTGGCTCAGTAATTAGCACTGCAGCCTTGCAGCACTGGGGTCCTGGGTTCAAATCCCACCAAGGACCACATCTGCAAGGAGTTTGTATGTTCTCCCTCTGTTTGCGTGGGTGTTCTCCGGTTTCCTCCCACACTCCAAATACATACTGACAGGGAATTTAGATTGTGAGCCCCAATGGGGACAGTGCCAATAATGTAAAGCACTGTGGAATTAATGGTGCTATATAAGTGAGTAAAATAAATAAAATAAGATATACATACTTCAAGACACATTCCAAAGAGACGTGTGCGGCCTCACTCAATACAAGCGAACTGAGCGAGGCCACGTGTCTAGTCACAATGTGGCAGGGTGTATGCATATAGCGAAATGTGGTGCAGGAGAAGGATGATATCAATACCGTGGATGCTAAGAAGAACAAACAAATCAATTTTGGGACAAATCAAGCTAGACATGTCATTCGAAGCAAGGATCATCAAGCTACGATTTGCCTACTTTGGACACATATGAAAAGATCAATAAGTGGAGAAGGACATGATGGTCAGAAGAACAGAAGGAACAAGGCAAGGATAAAGACCAGAAACCGATGGCTTGATACAATCAAGATAACGGCAGAGAAGACCCTGGTGGATCTATCTAGGCTTGCACAAGATCGATATTCCTACAGAGTGTTCATCCATCAAGTCACAATGGCTCAAAACCAAGCCAAAGGCTGTTGAATAATTATAATAAATACCAGCCAAATGACTGGCCAATCTTGCTGCTGGCACTGGAGAATTCTAACAACGCATGCTGTGCGCACTGTGAGAGCTAACAAGTCTGCAGTCATATAGAGTGACTTCAGACTTTAGTGATAAACCTGGACAATCGCTTCAATATAAATATATGGCCTCCTTTAGTCTTCTTACATTATGCACATTATATATTTTTGCACTTGTAACTTGGACTTCTTGAGGCCAAATACTTCAATACCGTAAACATCCTGGCCTAAATAAAACTTGTGTATTATAGGTAAACACTAGAGTTGAGTAAAAAGATTAGCAGGACCCTGGTCCAGTGGCCACATCAGTAGTCCAGACCAAAGCCCTCTGAACCTTCTCCTAGCTGCCAACACCCCCAAGTGCATCTTCGATTAGTAGACACAGCACAACATCACGCATGTGTAGCACTGGGCCTGCTAATCAGAAGAAGTGCCAGGGTGCCAGAAGGTAGGAGGAGGTTAGCAGGTCTACCAACACCGCCGCTGGGTCAGGCTCTTGAGAATCTCTGCGCTGGACTCCAGTAAACAGTAATAATTGTTTAGCACTTTCTGCAAAACATTTACAAGAGAGGGAACATATATGTTAACAATGCCCCAACACCATCATAATAAAATGCATAAAACACAGTACAAGGCATATAGCATGGTGTACTACAGAATAATTAGCAGGAAAATACAGTTGCCTTGCATTGTTGTATTTGTAGATATTAGTTAGACTATTCACCTATAAATGCCGACTCCATTAATTCAGTAAAGCAAATCAACACACAGACATAAGAGCTATCGGGGTGTATTTTCTACGCTTGTGGCTGTCATTGGGGAGATGTGATGATCAGCACGTGACACAGGAGCCCCCCACCCCGCTAGCTCCTTAGTATTGGCTGTAGTGTGGCTCTCCACCAGTAGGAGCGTCTGAGGAGCTCACTGACAAAGAGCACAGCTGTCATAGCCATTCTCCTTCCCTGGGAGTATGGATAGACCCCCAATCACGGCTAATGTTTCCTCTACTACGCAGCCCACCACCATAGGGGCCACTAACACCGCCCCACCTGTCGCTAGGCCTATCCATGACCAGCACAGTCATGTCTGAGTGCTACATGTATGTAGTGTAGGAATAGGACTGAAGGGGAGGGCAGTGGCCTTAGATGCACCATACAGACTAGCTATACTTATACACACCATATAGACACACATACATATATTATATACACACACATACATATATTATATACACACACATACATACATACATTATATACACACACATACATATATTACATTATATACACACACATACATATATTACATTATACATACATATATGTATTACACACACACAGTGTCTGTATCAGTGCACACAGCTGGGGCTCTATGGCACCAGAGGTTACTGTGTGCCTGTTGTCTGACAATGACCCCCAGCATTTGGGCCCCCTGTGTGTGGTGAGGGCACCTCCTCCACCTCCAGCTATCGGTCCAGAGTGGGGGCGGTGGTGGTGCTGCACATTAACCCCCGCAGTGCCGCGGACAGGCTGCTTACCTTGTCTATGGTGCCGGGTAGCAGCCTCTCCAGCAGCCTGCACAGCACCACCCCATCTTTCAGGGACGCCTGCAGGAAGCCCTCCGGGTCGGAAATGGTCTTCTTGGGAGACTCCAGCACCCCGAGTGTTATGAGCCATGTAACGGTCTGCTCTGCTGAATTCATAGCTCACGGAGAATGCAGCCTGGAACCGCAGGAGCAAGGGGGGCAGGGACCCCCAAATCCAGCCCCTTCCCCCCGTTCCGAGGAGATCTGCTGGCGATTTCCCGTAGTTCACATTGAAGCCCGGGCTGCTGCTGCTGCTGATCCCTCCTTTCCTGGGTAGATGCAGATGATGACGCCTCGATGCTGTAGAAATGCAGCAGGTCTGCTCCTCTCTCCTCCTCCCCCTCCTATTCCTGGCTCTCCCTCACTGCCCCCTCTCCTCCATGGCTGGGCCTGGCAGCCTGTCATTGCATACACAACCTGCAATGCCGCCTCAGCCTTAACTCTTCAGAGGATCCTGGCACTGAGAGTGCTGCCCTGCTGCCAGAGGAGAGGAGCCCTGTGCATGGAGCCAATGCTGCCAGTCTTACAGCACATCGCTGGCATGCATCATGAAGTGTCTTCTCCACATAGTATCTACTGACATTCCTGTTATTAGTAATAATTATCCAAATTCTGCAATGATTTCCACAAGCAGACCCACAGCGGAGCCTTGTAATGATAACCATGTCACCCTAGTGCAAATGCCATGAGAAGGATGTCATTAAAAATCTCTAGCATATGAATCTAGTATATTTTCCATTGATTACAGCTTTGCTTTTTTTGGGCAGGTTGTAAATGATAATTTAGCACTAAAGCACATTGATCATAATGGTTATTGATTTCAGTATATGAGTAAGCACTTAAATAAGGCTATATGCACATATAGATAAAACATATTGGAAATCTTGTGTTGCTGTCACTGTTCTGCACATGGATTATTTCCGATTAGTGAGGCTATTGCAGGTTTGGGCAGAATCCACCCAAAAAAGGCTTCTACGAAAGGCATGTTAATTGTTGAGGCCATTTTGGAAACGGAACCGGACAAGACACAGCCATATGAACTGCAACGCGGATCTCACATTGGAATCAATGGCGTTTGCTTTGTGGGGGGTTTTAGTATAGATATTGGTGAACAGAACGTGCATATTCCGTGTCAAACTTTGCAATTAAAAACTCCACTGAACATGCTCTTACTAGAATTGCTACTCCTGCTTAGATTTCTTCTTGCGTTTCTTCTGCCACTGTCGCTATAGGTGTCCAACAATGGCTCAAGGCCTCCATACAATTTAGACTAATGTTGGCCAAGCCCGCCAACATTGACAGGTTCAGCCAACGCTCTAATGTGTATGGGGACATCGGCCAACTGATCTTCGGGGCCCAGGGTGATGTCGATTGGCCATGTTCGATTTCGGTCTGCTGATTGCTTGTTTCTTCCTGAAATAAGGGTGCTAACATCAGTATATAATAATGTCTATGGGAATATATATCAATCGTATAACATAGTGTGTATCTCACTCTTTGCTAATTTATTTTTTTTATTTATTACTTTATGAGATTATATTAAAATATCAAACAAACTGTCACGCAAGGTGTGGGAAAGACTAAGTGCAACACGAAGGGAAGAGGGGGAGGAAGCCCAAACACTAGGAAAAGGGGGAGAGGAGACCTCTAGGCACATCTAATAATACCCTGCCTACCCTACCGTCCCTATATAGGTTTCACACCTATCGCCGAGCAGGACCCTAAACCCTGTATGTCCCTAGAGCTTGGCCCTGGAGGGGGAAGGGGGAGCACTGGTCAAGCCTCACTACAAACTAAACACAACAAGGTAGACAAACAAAGGGGATTAACTTAGCTTGAGCAGACACCAGAGAAGAATCCAGCCAACAGTTAGTACTCCAAGCATGCTCAAAGGTACATAGAAGTATCACCGGTGATTGCCTGGAGCAAACTGAGTGTTTTTAACTCCCATGCAAGGGTGTGTCAATCAGCAGCAGGAGGGAGGTCGCAGCTTGGTCTTAAAAGAAGAAGAATTAAGAAGCTGTCTGCAATGCCAAGCGCAGTGATCTTCTACAGCCAGATCCAGAGCGACTGTCACACCTGACACACCCGTGACACAAACGCCATAAATAAGGCCAAAAATAAACCAGCAGAGATGTCTGTTGGCGGCTGTATCTTAGAGAACACATGACTACTAGGCTGAGCAAGCGCTCATCTGTATAGAAGAGAAGGCTGAGATGGCTGTCAACCGAACAGTTGGCCAAAGCATCGTTTAGCCAGCAGCCATTTATGGGATACCAACTCACAGACACCCCCTGTTTTACTGATAGTCTACAGCTATCTCACCTGTGCAATAAAGACGTTTGGAACCAACATGCCAAAAATCTCTTACAATATGATGCCTCCACATAGGTGGATTATAATGAGGGCAATCTGGGCTACCGCTAAGGGCCCAGGGCCAGATTGCCCCCATTATAATGTTTTGTCATTATAATGTTTTGTGTGCCACCATCGGCGGCGCACTTCTTTGGGCAGAAAGCTTTCCTTTTGCTCCCCTGCCGGCAATAAAGAATGGCTGCGCAGCTCCAGGTAAGGTACTGTTGCCACTTCTGTTTCGGCGCAATTGTGACATCAGCCGGTTCCGGTGCAATAACGATATTGCGCTTAATATATGCTGACCACAAGAAGAAGTGGAGCCCCAGGGGAATGGGAGTGAGGTGAGTATGTATTGTTCTTTTTTTTTCAATATGTGTATGAGATGTGTGCATGTACAGTGGTGTGAAAAAGTGTTTGCCCCCTTCCTGATTTCTTATTCTGCATGTTTGTCACACTTAAATGTTTCAGATCACAAAACAAATTTAAATATTACACACAAGTAAACAAAGAATGCAGTTTTTAAATGAAGGTCTTTATTATTAAGGGGGAAAAAATCCAAACTTATAGGTCCCTGTGTGAAAAAGTGATTGCCCCCTAAACCTAATAACTAGACTGGCCACCCTTAGCAACAACAATTGCAATCAAGCGTTTGCGATAACTGGCCAAGAGTCTTTCACAATGCTCTGGAGGAATTTTGGCCGACTCATATTTACAAAATTGTTGTAATTCAGCCACCTTGGTGGGTTTCCGAGCATGAACCGCCTTTTTAAGGTCATGCCACAGCATCTTAATCGGATTAAGGTCAGGACTTTGACTAGACCACTCCAAAGTCTTAATTTCGTTTTTCTTAAGCCATGCAGAGGTGGACCTACTGGTGTGTTTTGGATGATTGTCCTGCTGCATATCCAAAGTGCACTTCAGCTAGCACAAACTGATGGCCGGCAGTCTCCTTCAGGATTTTTTGATAGACAGCAGAATTCATGGTTCCATTTACCACAGCAAGTCTTCCAGGTCCTGGAGCAGCAAATCAGCCCCAGACCATCACACTATCACCAACATATTTTACTGTTGGTATGACGTTCCTTTTCTCAAATTCTTTGTTACTTTTACGCCAGATGTAATGGAACATACGCCTTCCAAAAAGTTAATCTTTTGTCTTGTCAGTCCACAGAGTATTCTCCCAAAAGTGTTGGCGATCATCAAGATGTTTTCTGGCAAAACTGAGACGAACCTTTATGTTCTTTTTGCTCAGCAGTGATTTTCGTCTTGGAATTCTGCCATGCATGCCATTTTTGCCCAGTTTTTTTCTTATGGTAGAGTTATGAACACTGACCTTAACTGAGGTAAGTGAGGCCTGCAATTCTTTGGAGGTTGTTGTGTGGTCTTTTGTGACCTCTTGGATGAATCGTCGCTGCGCTCTTGGGATAATTTTGGTCAGCCGGCCACTCCTGGGAAGGTTCACCACTGTTCCATGTTTTTGTCATTTGTGGATAATGACTCTAACTGTGGTTCGCTGGAGTCCCAAAGCTTTAGAAATGGCTTTATAACCTTTTCCAGACTGATATATTACTTTGTTTCTGAATTTCTTTGGTTCGCAGCATGATGTCTAGCTTTTGAAGATCTTTTGGTCTACTTCACTTTGTCCGTCAGGTCCTATTGCAGTGATTTCTTGATTGAGAACAGGTGTGGCAGGAATCAGGCCTGTGTGTGGCTAGGGAAATTGAGCTCAGCTTCCCAAAGATGCCATAAACCACAATTAATTTATGTTTGGGGGGGGGAGGTGATCACTTTTTCACACAGGGCCCTGTAGGTTTGGATTTCTTTTTCCCTTAATAATAAAGACCTTCATTTAAAAACTGCATTCTTTGTTTACTTGTGTCTAATATTTAAATTGGTTTTGTGATCTGAAACATTTAAGTGTGACAAACATGCAAAAGAGTCAGAAACCAGGAATGGGGCAAACACTTTTTCACACCACTATACATGCACACTTCTCATACACATATTGAAAAAAAAAAACCTTAACACATACTCACCTCACTCCCATTCCCCCCGGGGCTTCACTTCTTCTTGTGGTCAGCGTGTACATGCTGGTGCGATAACATAATTTTTTGTTTACTTGTGTGATCTTTGTCTAATATTTAAATTTGTTTTGTGATCTGAAACATTTAAGTGTGACAAACATGCAAAAGAATAAGAAATCAGAAAGGAGGCAAAACGCTTTTTCAAACCATTGTATATAGGGGGATATGTGAGAGCTCATACTGTATACAGGGGCTATGTGGGGGCTCATACTGTATATAGAAGGTTATGGGAGGCTCATTCTATATACAGGGGCTATGTAGGGGCTCACACTGTATATAGTAAGCTGTGTAGGCACTCATACTGTATATAGGAGGCTATGGCGGGTGTAATGCACACGCCCGGGCTGAGCGGCGTGTGCGTGTGATTCCACTGGACCGTGCCGGAGAGTGAATGCCTGGAGGGGCGTAACTAGGTATTCACCCGATCCGACCAGGGTCGCACGACAGCATACGACGCCAGTGCACCAAGGAGGAACCGAGCAGAGGGACTAGGTGTTACTCCAGGACAGACCCCGGACACGGCTGTTGACCCACACAGGGGAATACAGGAACAGACTGGTTAGGCTGGCACACAGACTGGTGGGTATAGGCAGGCACGACTGGTATGCAGGCAGGCGGGTATGCAGGCAGGGGGGTACATGCAAGCACGGCTAGAGTGCAGACAGGGAGGCACTAGCAGGTAGGAACACCGGCGGGATAGGACCCAGTACACACTGGGACTCAGGAACAGAACCACAGATGTGGCGGACAAACACAGCAGAGTAAGGCCGCCCAGAGTGGTGAGCGAGAGCAGGGCAAGACGAGACCGCCTAGAGCGGTGAGCGAGAGTAGAGCAGGACGAGGCCGCCTGGAGCGGTGAGCGAGAGTAGAGCAGGACGAGGCCGCCTGGAGCGGTGAGCGAGAGTAGAGCAGGACGAGGCCGCCTGGAGCGGTAAGCGAGAGTAGAGCAGGACGAGGCCGCCGGAGCGGTGAGCAAGAGTAGAGCAGGACGAGGCCGCCGGAGCAGTGAGCAAAGGAGTCAGAGCAGAGCGAGACTGCCGGAGCAGTGAGCAAAGGGTCAGAGCAGAGCGAGACTGCCGGAGCAGTGAGCAAAGGGTCAGAGCAGAGTGAGACTGCCGGAGCAGTGAGCAAAGGGTCAGCGGAGCGAGACTGCCGGAGCAGTGAGCAAAGGGTCAGCGGAGCGAGACTGCCGGAGCAGTGAGCAAAGGGTCAGAGCGGAGCGAGACTGCCGGAGCAGTGAGCAAAGGGTCAGAGCGGAGCGAGACTGCCGGAGCAGTGAGCAAAGGGTCAGAGCGGAGCAAGACTGCCGGAGTATTGAACAAAGGGTCAGAGCGGAGCAAGACTGCCGGAGCAGTGAGTAAAGGGTCAGAGTGGAGCGAGACTGCCGGAGCAGTGAGCAAAGGGTCAGAGCAGGCCAGAACCGCCGGAGCGGTGAGCAAAGGCAGAGCAGGCTAGAACCGCCGGAGCGGTGAGCAAGGCAGAGCAGGCTAGAACCGCCGGAGCGGTGAGCAAGGCAGAGCAGGCTAGAACCGCCGGAGCGGTGAGCAAGGCAGAGCTGGCTAGAACCGCCGGAGCGGTGAGCAAGGCAGGGCAGGGGGGACAGGGCTCTGTACACACGGAACAGGCAGGAAGGGAAAGGCAGAACCAGATACCCACAGGGTACTTGCAGTGAAGTAGCGAGTGGACCACAAACTCACAAACGGAAGTACAGTGACAACGAGCAGGAGTTAGGTACGAGTTCAGACTCTGCAGAAAAAGGAAAGGTACGGACATAGAGAAACACAGGAAACAGGCTAGAAGAGTATACAGACAAGAACAGACACAGTAGCAAGATACAGGAGCGGGTCTAGGTATGCAGCCCCTAGAAGGCGGGAGGGACAGGCCAGGAGCGAGTTCAGACAGAACAGACAAGATACGGGAGCGGGTCTAGGTATGCGGCCCCTAGAAGGCGGAACGAACAGGCAAGGAGCGTGTTCAGACAGGACTGGAAATACAACCTACAAGAAAGGCAAGCAAGCAAACACAGAAAGGGACCTGGCACATTCAGAGTGAAAGAGCACACTGAATGAAACACAATGCTCAGGCAGGGATTCATTGGAGCAGCTGGGTTAAATACCAGGTGACAGACAGCAATAGGCTGAGGACGCACAAGGGGTGTGCCCGCAGCAGGTACAAGAAACAGGAAGTGATCGGGCGCCGCCCTTAAGCAGCAGACACAGAGGCAAGCAGACAGCATGGAGGGAAGCCAGGCTAGCAGACTGGACTGGAGATCAAGTGCGCGCCCTTGCACAGTGGGAGATGGACCACTATGCAAGGACGCCACCAGGTATGTTACAGCGGGATTCACACTATACAGGAGCTATGTGGGGGCTCACACTGTATATAGGGAGATATGTGAGGGCTCACACTGTATATAGAGAGCTATGTGGGGGTTTACAGTGTATATAGGTTGCTATTTAGGGGCTCATACTGTATACAGGGAGGTATGTAGGGGCTCATACTGCATATAGGGAGCTATGTAGGGGCTCATACTGTATATATGGGGCTATGTGAGGACTCATCCTGTATATAGAGAGACTATGTGGAGGCCTATCCTGTTTATAGATAGGCTATGTTGGGGCTCATCCTGCATATAGAGAGTTTATGTTGGGGATCATACTGTATATAGAGAGGTTATGTAGGGCTCATACTGTATATGGGGGGCTATGTGGAAGCTCATACTGTATAGTAGGTTATATGAGGGCTCACACTGTATAAAGGAGGCTATGTGAGGGTTCATGCTGTATATAGAGAGCTATGCGGGTGCTCATACTGTATATTGGAGGCTATGGTGGAGCTCATACTGTATATAGGGAGGCTATGTGGGGACTCATACTGTATATAGGGGGCTATGTGAGGGCTCATACTGTATATAAAGATGCTATGTGTGAGCTCATACTGTATCTAGGGAGGCTATGTGAGAGCTCATACTGTATATAGAGAGCTATGTGAGGACTCATGCTGTTATGGGGGGATGTGTGGGGGCTCATACTGTATATATAGAGATATGTGGGGCTCATCCTGTATATAGGGGGCCATGTGGGGCTCATACTGTATATATGGGGCTATTTGAGGGCTTATACTATATATAGAGGGGGGTTATTTAAGAGATCATACTGTATATAGGAGGCTATGTGATGGCTCATACTGTACAGTATAAGGGGGGCTATGTGAGGGCTCATACTTTATATAGAAGGCTATGTGAGGGCTCATAATGTATGTAGGGAGCTATGTGAGGGCTCATGCTGTATATAGGGACTATGTGGGGGTTCATGCTATATGCATATAGGGGGATGTGTATTAGCTCATACATTATATAGGGAGATGTCAGCATGCTTAATTCTGATCAATATTAAGTTATTGAATTAATATAAAATAATAATATATTACTATTAATATTGAGCAAAATTAATTTCAGCCTCTTGGTTTGACCCTCCACAATAGTCAAGGTTTGTCATGTGGCACCTGGGAAAATTAATTGTCCACCCCTGATCTATTATGTATAGTGCTATGTTATGTATAGTGCTGTACATAAGGGGAAAAAAAATTGCGTTGCGCGCCACTATCTTTCTTGTTTTACATGCACAGATATGCACCAGAGCACTTGTGTTAATCACGTGACTCATCACAAGATCTATCAAAGTGGGTCATGTGATATGTCCTGTGATACATTGGGGGGTGGGGGTCACGCCTTCTAAACTGCCCAGGGCCCTGACTACTCTTAATCTGCCCCGTGCCTCCATACATACTAGAATGGTGCACCCTCCTATATACAACTTAAGCAGTTTGAGAAGTCGGCATGAGACAACTCATATTTAATTTGCACTAGCTGCTCTTCCTAAGTCTCTCAATGTTCTCTTAATGTTCATTGAAAAACTACAGCCCCTGCTTCATTGAGAGAAGCAGGAACATAAACTAGTCGGCACGTGATCATAAGAATGAAAATATCTGTTACGCTCGCGCCCGGACTGACTGGCGTGAGCGTGATTAGTGATCCCACTGTACCATGAACCGAGGAGTGCCTGGAGGGGCGTAACTAATATCAACCCGATCCGACCAAGGTCACATGGCGGCTCAGTCGACTCCATGAACCAGGGAGGAACCGAGCAGAGGGACCAGGTGCTACTCCAGGTCAGACCTCGGTCACAGCTGTTGACCCACACCAGGGAATGCAGGAACAGGCAGGTTAGACTGGCATGTAGACAGGTGGGTACTGGCAAACACGGCTGGTATGCAGATGGGTAGATATTGACAGGCACAGCTGGTATGCAGACAGGTGGGCACTGGCAGGCATGGCTGGCATCCAGACAGGTGGGCACAGGCAGGCACGGCTGACATGCAGAGAGGCGGGTACTGGCAGGTAGAAACGCAGGCAGGATAGGGACCAGTACAGACTGGGATACAGAAACGGAGCCGCAGGTGCGGTAGACAAGCAGAGCGGAGCAAAACCCGCAGATGCGGTGAACAAGCAAAGCAGAGCAAAACCGCAGATGCGGTGAACAAGCAAAGCAGAGCAAAACCCCCAGATGCAGTAGACAAGCAAAGCAGAGCAAAAACCGCAGATGCGGTGAACGAGCAAAGCAGAGCTAAACCCAGAGATGCGGTAGACAAGCAAAGCAGAGCAAAACCGCAGATGCGGTGAACAAGCAAAGCAGAGCAAAACCCGCAGATGCGGTAGACAAGCAAAGCAGAGCAAAACCCGCAGATGCGGTGAACGAGCAAAGCAGAGCAAAACCGCAGATGCGGTGAACAAGCAAAGCAGAGCAAAACCCGCAGATGCGGTAGACAAGCAAAGCAGAGCAAAACCCACAGATGCGGTAGACAAGCAAAGCAGAGCAAAACCCGCAGATGCAGTAGACAAGCAAGCAGAGCAAAACCCGCAGGTGCGGTGAGCAAGCAGAGCAAAGCAAAACTCGCAGATGCGGCAGACAGGACAGGGCTTTGTTCACATGGAACAGACTGGAGAACACAAGAAGATAACTGGAACACAGGAGTTAGATACAGAAGCAGGGAAACAGAACTAGCAGAACCAGATACACACAAAGTACTTGCAATGAAGTAGTGAATGGACACAAAACTCACAAACAGAAGTACAGAGACAACGAGTTGGAGTTAGGTGCAGGTTCAGATACTGCAGGAAAATGGAAAGGTACAGACATAGAGATAAACAGGTAACGGACTAGGACACTGTTCAGTCAGGGCCTGAACCAGGAACAACATACAGGAACAAGCCTGGGAACTCAGCCTCCAGGGTGGTAGAAACTGACGAGAAGTCACAGGTACAGGTAGTGGCCCTGGGTAC
Organism: Phyllobates terribilis; assembly: GCF_046119375.1. Lineage (NCBI taxonomy): Eukaryota > Metazoa > Chordata > Amphibia > Anura > Dendrobatidae > Phyllobates > Phyllobates terribilis. Next base: position 317,342,393 of record NW_027362762.1, on the reverse strand, counting down.
TCAGCCCCCAGGGTGGCAGAACAGACTAAATACTGGACAGGACCTGGAAACTCAGTTGCAAAGACAAACTGAGTGAAGGTGTTGCTCAGGCACCTCCTACTGGGTGGAGGGGGTTTAAGTATCCAGTGACTCACAGCAAAAGGCTGGGGACGCATTAGGACTGTGCACACGGTAGCTATAAGAAACAAGTAGAAAGCCGCGAACTGAAACAAATAGTGCAGCATGGACTGACAGGTAAGATTGCGGTCTTGCATGGTGGGAGGTGGTGCACCATGCAAGCACGCCAGCAGGAATGTTACAATATCATATGAGTAGTTATGTGATGACCGCTGGAACCTACAAATAGTTATGAGTAGCGAGTGAGTATATTACACGCTGTTAGAATTTGGCATGCTGCTGGGCTTCATTTTATAATTAATTCTCCCAACATAAACACAGATACAGTAATCCTTTATTTGTCAGACGTTTGTATCACGTTATTTGACAAGTTTTGGATTGTTACATATGTACAGGATCAGAACCAATAACAGTACAGGAAAACATCACCAGAACCACCAACAGTACATGAATACATCATGAGACCCACCATGAGTACAGAAACACATCACCAATATCACCATAATTACAGAAACATGTACATCACCAGAAACACCATCAGTAGAGGAATACATCACCAAAACCACTAACAGTACAGATATACATAATCAGAATCACCATAAGTAGATGAATACAGCACCAAGCTTAGAACAGCACTCAATTGTAATGTCAGATTAGCCGCATAAACCTACAACTTCCAGTTTATCCTTAACAATGATAAGGAGTTACTGGAAGCTGTTGTTAACTGCCATCATCAGACTATGGAACATACAGGAACTAGAGTACTGATGAGACTTGTGTCACAAATAAACATTAACATCCAGGTGCCTTTTAGGTGGCGTCTCTTCTGATTGGAGTTGTTCTCTTTGTTTTCTTCTTCCTCTTGTTCAGATGCCATGATGACTTTACACATCCATAGCTCGTCTCTGTAGACTTCCGTCTTCCGTAGTCTTCTGCAGCACATCCCGACACAGTGCCCTTAAAAATATCATTGGCATTATAGTCATCCTGAATAAAAAAATCTGCCCTATGCTGTGCCCCTTAATAAATGTCTCTCAGTGTGGTCCCTACACAAAATATTACACCTACACTGTCCCTCTTGTGGTACATGGCCTCCACACTGTCCTATCTTTTCTATACTGGACCCCCTCTTCACACTTCACCTCACACTGTGTCCCCCCTATACTGCACAGTCTCTATTCTGTGACTCCTCATAACACTCCACCCTCTGCATACTATCCTCTCCATACTGTACCCTCACACTGTCCTCCATGCTGCTCCCTCTCTATAATGCCTCCCACACTACACAGTTTTTACATGTTTCCCCCGCACACTTTTCTCCCCCATACTATCCGCTTACACACTTCTCTCCTGTACTGTCCCCTCACATCCTCCCCTTACTGAACTCTGATACATTCCCCCACCCTCCCCGTAGTGTCTCCTCACACATATCCCCCCTGTCCTTAGTGTCTCTTCACACATTTCTTCCCCCTTCTCATACAGTCTCCTCATACATTTTTCCTCTCCTCATACTGTCTCCTCACACACTTCAATCGTACTCGTGACAAGAGTACATTTGAATCCAGTGAGCTGGCTTTTTATACCTTCTCTTAACAGCCGGCTTGGAAAATTACCGTATCCCACTCCGGAGCGAGGCCGGCATAATGCAGCCGGTTAGGAGTCACCTCACAATATTATACAGTATCTCACAAAAGTGAATACACCCCTTACATTTTTGAAAATATGTTATTATATCTTTCTATGGGACAACACTGAAGATATGACACTTTGATACAATGTAAAGTAGTCAGTGTACAGCGTGTATAACAGTGTAAATTTAGTGTGCCCTCTAAATAACTCAACACACAGCCATTAATGCAGAGTACACCCCTATGTGAAAATGGCCAATTTGTGCCTAAAGTGTCAAAATTTTGTGTGGCCACCGTTATTTTCAAGCACTGCCTTAACTCTCTTGGGCATGGAGTTCACTAGAACATCACAGGTAATTTATGGTATCCTGGATCTAAATATAAATTGGGCTTAGGTCTACTATCAAAGAGGGCCATTACAGTGACAAATTATAATCTTGAATCTTGAAAATCATTAATGATGTTTCCTATCTGGGGTACCAATTAGAAGGAGGAGGCAGAACTAAGGATCAGGGACATATGGTCTATATCTATGTAGACATTCTAATCCATCATTTATATATACATTTGTACATCTCATCTTGGAGTACATTTTTAGTGCACATTTACACTGTTTTGTTGGAATATTTATTTTTTAAACAATTACAATAAAAATCAGGTTTTAAGGGGATGTGTAAAGTAACCCGGGACACCACAGATCCACACATTGTTTTGCGGCCACTGCCAAGTACTGCAGTTAATTTCAGCTTTGGGCATTGATTTATTCAGTGGTGTAAGTTGTTGTTTAGGGAACTTATGGCAAGATTGGAAGTAATTGGAGTTAAGTCCTCCTTCAAGTTAAAAAAGATAAACTCATCTAGGTTGCCCTCTATGTCAGGACTGCAAATATTTTTAATTACATTTTGCCCCTTTTTGCCCTCTTTCAAGATGGTGTCTTTTGTCTCATGTGCCCCTTGTCTTCCTGCTTTATAACTCCACCCCAGCCTCTAATCAGTGCTAGAGTATTTTGCCTGTGATCTGCTCCAGGTGGTTTCCTAGTTTCCTGCTCTGCCCTGCAGACTTGTTTGGATCTTCTGTTACCTGCTCTCAGAGACTCTGCTGCATTCAGTTGTTACCAGTATTCCTCCTTCTCCTGGCTGCTCCTGCTGCTACCTCTGAGCCTCAGTCTTCACCTGCATTCTGTTAACAAGTAAGCTGGTTTCTGCTCTAACTCACCTGCTTTAGATAGCTGCAGAGCACGGGACTGTGCTGCACTATCAGGGACTTCCTACCCAGGCCACCCTGGATTATCTAAATATTGTATGGACTTCCTTACATGGACTTGATAAGGACTTCCTTGTTTTCTAGCATCCTCTAGTGTGAATTGTGCTTTACAGATTGCTTTGCTGATTACATTTAGAGCACGAGACTGTGCTGCATTATCTGGGACTTTCTACCCAGGCCTCCCTGGATTATATAATATATATTGTTTGGACTTGATAAAGACTTCCTTGTTTTCTAGCATCCTCTAGTGTGAACAGTGCTTTACAAACTGCTCTGCTAATTGCATTTTCCCCTGAGTGTTTATGGACTTTGTGTTTTCGTCTGCACTTGTTTGAAACACCGTGTGTTTATAATATACACTTTGACACCTATAAGTTGTGTTCTGTTGTATCTTTGTTCCAAGCAAAAAGACTCCTGTGGTATCCATTATAATTATTACACTCTACTTCAGCTCTTATTTGATATTTTAAATGGGTGTTCTGAATGATATCTTCGGACCAAACCAAAGTTCTTTAATGTTATTACATGATTGATCATATTTGAATTGCTAATGCCTCAATGCCTCCATTAAACAGATGTTCTCAAGTTTAAAAATTATCACCTATCCACAGGATAGTGGATACATTTCTGATCGCTGGGAATCCAACTGCCGTGGCCCCTATCGATCTCGAGAACTTGTGCCTTGGCTGAATGGCGCAGGGGTAGATCATGCACACTGCTGTTCCATTCATTGTAATGAAGAGCCATGGGTCTTTGGATTGGTGGGTCACAGCAGTCGGATCCCCACCAATCGGAAAGTTATCCCCCATCACATGCCTAGGAGATAAGTTTTAAACTTGAGCACACCCCTTTGGAGGCATTGGTAATTCAAATTAGATCATGTAATAGCATTAAAGGACTTTGGTTTGTGCCCATGATATCATTGTATGTGCATGATATGCTTCTTTTTTGTTATGATATGGAAGTGGTGGAGCTTGTCATCCATGTCTATGAGGAGTTTGGACAGTAGGCAGTGTAAGGCAGCGCTAGTCATCATGCTGGGGGACACTCACTGCACCGGGTCAATTAAAGCACACCAGCCACGTTTTCCAGTATTTCACAATCCAGCAGTTTATTATTTATCATAACTGCTTATAACCGAGTCCAACTCAGTGGCTCGCCGACATACACATATAATGTCCAGGAGCCTTTCAAGTGGCAGACAGGCCCACTTGGCTTCAGTTACAGCCTTCATCAAAGTCACTTATAGCAACATCCATATAATGCAGTGTTTTACCTTTGCCGGGTTTTAGCTGCTCCAGTCAGTTTTGTTCTGCCACCACTGTGGCTTTACGGCTTCCCAGATGGGGGTCTCCAGCCCTCGTTCCTTCAAAGGCTACTGGTATATTGTCTCACCTAACGTCCAGCCTCTGCCTTCCAGGACTCTTGCCTTCCAAGCCTCTGGCCCTCCAAGGCTACTGGTATCGCTTACACATTAGGATCCAGCCTCTGCCTTTCAGGCTTCACCACGCTTCACTAGGCCTCACTAAGCCTCTCCAGGCTAACGTGTCCCACACGGGAACAGGCCTCACGCCTTACACGTCTGTCTCAAATCTACCAGGGTTTATATATCCTCTAGTGCACAGACAGGACCTGTGCTGATGTCACAGTCATGTGATCAGACCTACTGTGAGCACAGGACCTGTGCAATGTCACAGTCATGTGACCAGTCACCTGGGGGAGGTACATGGTCGGCCAAAACACACCCTGGACCATTACAGTAATGCCGCAAGCCGCTGTATTACATATCCCCCCCTGTGTTCAAACTTGTGGGGTTGAACACATAATATACACAATCACCTTATAACCCACAGCTCACACCAAGACCATGTACTTGACAATTGCGCTGCCCAGCCCCTGGAACATTAGTCATCGACATTAGCCCATTCCTTAGGGACCTACCATCCGTCATTGTCACTGACTTCGTCAAGTCACATTTCCAGGTCGTAACCTTGTCAGACCTCCCCCACTCCCAGCGGTCAGTCGTAACCTTGTCAGACCTCCCCCGCTCCCAGCGGTCAATACAGCAGGATGACTCACACGCCCTGATATCTAAGGTCCGGTCAGACTCCGTACTGTCCCGTACTCTATTGGGTCGTTTGTATGGGCCTCTCAATCCTGAGTTACTAGAGGTCTCACTACCTCTAAACCCACGTCCACTACTCTCAGGACATCTTGAAAGGTCCCTAACTTCAGCTGTAGCTGTTATGTTATTGAGGGGGCCCTTTCTCAATTTCTAGACGGCTGCCATCTTCTGCTGCTCAGATGATGCTGTCTATCCACTCGCAGTCTAGCAAGATTGAACTGTTCTACCTCTCGCAGGTAGGTCACTCGGTACTCCATCAGCATGCGTATATATGCAAGACTTTCTTCCGTTCCTACAGCGGAGAATGACACCATGCCGTCTTCATCTGGTATCCAGTCCTGACGATCACGTGGACTGCTTACTTTCATCACACCAGACTTCTTTACCATCATCTGCATGGCTCGGCCATTTCTCCCAATGAGCTTTCTCACCAGAACATGAGGCACCCGGATGACCTCTTCATGCAGACTGTGAGCTTTTCTCATAAGCTCCAGTTGTCTAACGGCTTGTTCCGTCTTCAACCGGAGAAACCGCTTTGTGCGAATACATCGCCAGTGCATGTCACTTAGGATCGCCACTCTCTTCACTGTGACTTCGGTCGTGGACAGGACCACCAGCTGTTTAGCTTCTGAGGTCGAGTACACCTTACAGGCTCCCACGGCCTTCTTAAACTCTTCATGCACAGACTCGCTGGTGCATTCTTCTCTCAAATCCTCAGGTACATCTATGAGGCACTTGTACCGAGAGGTTTCTGTCTCACCAGTGGTCTCCAAACGATCATCTAGCTCAGGTTTCAGGGGCAACTGACTTTCAGCTTCTTCACCCTGTATGCTTCCCCTGAGCTGACTCACAGCTACAAATTCACGAATTTTCGTCTTGACCACTTCCATTTCATATTTATCTTCTGTTAACACTCTCTTAGCTCTCCTCATGTCCACCTTCTCATGGTATAAAGGAGTAAGTGCAACTTTTTTTCCCCTTTTCCTTCTCCAAGGAGGCCTCGTTCACTAAGTGATACTTTGCCAGGCGACTTTTGAGCCTGAAAACTTCTTCCTCTAGCTCAGCTACTCGCCTCTCAGCAGCCCATCTCTGAAGCTCTTCCTGCTTCAACTGCTCCTTTAACAGTAGAGTTCTCTCAGACCTCTCTGTCTCCAATGCGCCCACTTGGCTCTCAACAGCCAGTCTCTCAAGCCCCTCTTGCTTCAAAAGGGCTTGTAGCGACTCCTTGAGCTCCTTGATTTCGGCTCCTACATCCACCGAATCATCCGAGCTCGCATTATTCGAGTAGGTATTTGTTTCATACCTCCCATCTCCAGTGGCCAACTCCTGGCCCTGGTCTGTGGCTTCTCCGATAGACACCTCCATCTTTTTCCGCTCAGCTTCCATCTTGCTGATTCTTTCCTTAAGGCACGTCTCTGCCCTCTGGAGATTATCACAGAACGTCAGCAGGTCCTTCACCTGAGCTTCCAGACCTAGAGTCTTTCTGCGGAGATCACCATTTTCATCACAGGTGTCCTGCAGAGTGGTCTCAGCCACTTGGCGCATGTGCTCTGCATCCGCCTTATCATCCTCTAGTTTTTATTTAACCCTGAGGAGATCCTCATAGTCACTCTTAATTTGTTGCAGCTCCCCACTGCGTTCACCATATTCCTTCTTGGATTCACATAGCTCCCGGTTGAACTGTTTGCGCAGTCGTTCTAGGTTTTGTTCACGCCCAGAAACTTCATCCTGCATTGCCTCCTTCTCAAGCTTCAACTGCAAAACTTCATCCTTGGTTTTGCGGCGGTCCTCCTTAATTTCCTGGAACATTTCCTTCCATTGGTTAATTTCCTCGTTGATTCCCTCCAGGTCTCGCTGTAAGTTCCTCACAACCTGGTACATTTTCTGCCTTTCAGACTCCAGGCTCCGCTGGTCTGAGGACACGTTCTCCAGGTTTTCCCATAGTTGCTACACATCACTCTGACACTGCTGCCTGATAGACTCCAGCTCTTGGTCATGACTGGCCGCCTCCTCTTTCAGATCCTGATCCTTCTGTCTCAGTACTGTACCAGAGGTTGCTACTGGCAACGTCACCTCCTCTTCTGCCTCTAAAGGAGGATCCACACTTGAAACAAAGGCACACAGTACTACATTTTCTTTATTTTCACTTTCAGCAAAGACTACAGGAGCAACATTTTTGTGGCCCTTGCGCCGTTGACGACGAGAGGGGGACTCCTGACTGACCTCTCTTTCTACTTTCATAGTGTCACCGTCGACTACGGGGTCTGTGTCACTCCCCATGGTTTTGTGGACTAACAGGTCACCTCCCACTTTGATGTTAACCCCTTCTACTGGAGCTACCCTGTTATCAACAGGTCAAATCGTCATTTTTAGGCAGTACCAACCCACAACCAGTAACAAATTTTGGTTTTCTATACTCCACGCTCTTGTGAAAATCCGCCCCCTTTTGAGATTCTGCCCCCTTTTGGACACCCACACCTGTAGGGGGAATTTTACAAAAAAAAATCAACAATAGTCTTAGGACTCAGTTCACAACATCTCTTACCACCTCCCCGGGCACTTTGGGACAATACTGGCACCCCCGGAGAGTTCACAGAATGGTCCACTACCGCCATTCTATACGGTGCCCACAGCTCCTGCAGTTCCTGCACCATGTCCTGTAGACGTTTCTCAAATACCTGCTGCGGTTTTAATCGGCACTTTAATCGCTCAATAGCCTCATTTTCTTTTGCTGCTCCGTTCACAGCCATCGCGGTATACTATTCACACTAGACACTTCACCACTTTCCCCGGAAAAATTTTCGTGACCCCGCCGAGCCACAGCAAACCAGGTTTGAGTGCGAGGACAATTTTCGTAACCCCGCCGAGTTACAGCAAACCAGGTTTGAATGCTAGGACAATTTTCGTAACCCCGCCGAGTTACAGCAAGATGCTTTAATTTTCGTGACCCCGCCGAGCGACAGCAAATCAGGTTTGAGTGCGAAGACAATTTTCGTAACCTCGCCGAGTTACAGCAAGATGCTTTAATCTTCGTGACCCCGCCGAGCCACAGCAAGATGCTTGTATCCACACTCGTCGTCCTGTGCCGTTGCCTCTAGCAACCGGGCTGCAGTCCAACCTCATGTAAGGCAGCGCTAGTCATCATGCTGGGGAACACTCGCTGCACCGGGTCAATTAAAGCACACCAGCCACGTTTTCCAGTATTTCACAATCCAGCAGTTTATTATTTATCATAACTGCTTATAAACGAGTCCAACTCAGTGGCTCGCCGACATACACATATAATGTCCAGGAGCCTTTCAAGTGGCAGACAGGCCCACTTGGCTCCAGTTACAGCCTCCAGCAAAGTCACTTATAGCAACGTCCATATAATGCAGTGTTTTACCTTTGCCGTGTTTTAGCTGCTCCAGTCAGTTTTGTTCTGCCACCACTGTGGCTTTACGGCTTCCCAGATGGGGGTCTCCAGCCCTCGTTCCTTCAAAGGCTACTGGTATGTTGTCTCACCTAACGTCCAGGACTCTTGCCTTCCAAGCCTCTGGCCCTCCAAGGCTACTGGTATCGCTTACACATTAGGATCCAGCCTTTGCCTTTCAGGCTTCACCAGGCTTCACCAGGCCTCACTAGGCCTCTCCAGGCCTCTCCAGGCTAACGGTGTCCCAGACGCGAACAGGCCTCACGCCTTACACACCTGTCTCAAATCAGGGTTTATATATCCTCTAGTGCACAGACAGGACCTGTGCTGATGTCACAGTCATGTGATCAGACCTACTGTGTGCACAGGACCTGTGCAATGTCACAGTCATGTTACCAGTCACCTGGGGGAGGTACATGGTCGGCCAAAACACACCCTGGACCATTGCAGTAATGCCGCAAGCCTCTGCATTACAGCAGGTATTAAAATAAATTAGAGTCTGATCAAATTACCTTTGACTTAAATTTCTCACTTCAAAAGGGGTCTCAGAAAAGAATAGTGGACAAAATTTATTTTCTGCGTGATAAAATATTGAAGTTTCTATCAAATTATATTATGGAAATATCGGACCTGATAAAAGGTAAAAACGTAGAATCACTTCCCTATAACAAGAGCAGCAAACATTATATAACAAAATGCCCTGTATGACTTGGAAAAAAAAAGTTCAGAAATATTGAATCGATTCTAAATGACTTAATATGGCAAAAAATGTCAGAATAAAACAGGACACTATGACAAAATCCATCACAGATGGGGGTTTTGCACTGCCAACTTTTTATTTATATTTTTTTTTACAGAAGTACAACACTAGAATGGATGGGATAAGATAATGGCAAATAATTATACAGCTGAGAATATAGGAATGGGAAACTGTCATAATATGTATCAAGCACTAGCAACTGCGTTTTTAAAGAAACACTAAACAGAGAGATATGCGTATATACACTCCTCAACATAGAAATTGCAAAACCAAGCAGGAAAAGTCATGGACTAAGGCTCATTTACACATTCAGTATTTGGTCAGTATTTTACATCAGTATTTGTAAGCCAAAACCAGGAGTGGGTGATAAATACAGAAGTGGTGACGTGTTTCTATTATACTTTTCTTCTGACTGTTCCCCTCCTGGTTTTGGCTTAAAGATACTGAGGTAAAAGAGTGACCAAATACTGAACGTGTGAACGTGACCTAATGCAAATAGCAGGATTGATAAACAGGATAATGATACGTAAATGATAAAAAAATAGAAACAAAATTTTGGAAACATCTCAATTTATTCAGTATACAGTATGAGAAATAGCCGCACTTACACACCTTGACATGCTATTAATGGCATTATAAATGGTTGTCCGAGGAATTTTCTGCATGGTAAATGGACATACAAATAATCAAGATCCACTGCTGGCAGGAAATTTTGTAGTTGCCAACCAATGATGTCACAAATATGTTCTATGGGAGACAAGTCCGGAGATGCTCCAGGCCATGGTAGCACAAATAGACCATGCATGCTGCTCACAGTAGCACAAGCAACATGTGCACTAGTGTTGACATGTTGAAAAATGTCTCCTGGAACACTTTGGAGAAATGGACATAAAACTGGTTCTAGCACCAAATCAATGTAATGTTACGCTGTTAGTGTACCTGGAATGAAGACTAAGGCTAAGTACCCACGATACAGAAATGCTGCAGATTTTTTCCGCATCTCCCTGGCAGGAAAAACGCATGCGGATTTTACATGCGTTTTTCCTGCCAGGTAGAAGCGTTTGTCAAGTGGTTTTGCATGCATTTCTGCATGCGGGTTATCAAGCGCTTTTCCAAGCAATTTTAGCATCACTTGGAAAAGTGCTTGACAACTTGGTCACACTATACAAATCCATGCAACCAGCATGGATTTATATAGTGTGACCAAGTTAATAGTTAAAAAAAGAATAAAAATGGTAAAAAAATAATTAAAAAAAACCATTATTCTCACCTTCCAATGTCCCCCGGTCTCCTGTACGATGCGTCCGGTCTCTTGTACGGCTCGCGGTGGTGTAAAAGGACCTTTCATGACGTCATTTAGACATGTGACAGGTCACGTGACCGCCGACGTCAGCAGTCGCGTGACCTGTCACTTGACTAAATGATGTCTTGGAAGGTCCTTTTACACCATCGCGAGCCGCCGTGGAGCCAGGACGCGTCATACAGGAGACCGGGGGACATCAGAAGGTAAGTATAATGTATATTTTTTATTTTAAATTCTTTTTTTTACAGGTACTATGGTAAGTATGGAGTCTCCTCTTCTCCAGACCCGGGTACCATCCGCACATTGAATCGCTTAATATCCGCATGTGCACATGTAGTGATGCGGATATTAAGTGATTCAATTCAAGTCAATGGCGACAATTACGCTGCCTGTCCGCAAAATTAATGGACATGCTGCCGATTTTTCCGCAATGATAATCCGCAGCGGAAATTTCCGCAGCATGTGCACAACACATGCGGATTATCATTGGGGACCATGGGGCACGTATTACCAAGCGTTTTCGCTGCAGAAATTCCACGCCAAAAACGCGTGAAAAACGGATAGTGGGCACGCAACCTAAAGGGTTCCGGCTTTTTTCTTTTTCCATTGCAGCATTTAAGGGTAGCTGAAAGGTGCCTTTTTAATGTAGATTTCTCTATCTGGTGACAGCTCTGATAGATATTTCTACTTTATTTTCTCAACATGTACTAATAGGAAACTTTATAAGGGGTTATCTAACATAATTGTCCCATGACTGTAATGCAATATAGTGACCATGATTACACATTTAAACCCGACTGAAAATCCCTTTCATATCTAGGACTGGGAGTGGGGTTCTTTATGTATCCTGTGCATGTCTACAACCCCTTTGTAGATAAACAGAACAATTGCTGATGTTTCTACACCAAATCTAATATATAGGAATCAACCTTCATACACACAGCTGTTTGGACTGTAAATTTGTCTGGGCAGCGCGGTCTCCCACTTTGAGTTTACTTGGGTTGGATAATGTTTCTTTTGACTGTTTTACACTGCCACAATTAATCTAATGGTGTTAAGAACATGTGTTAAATAGATTTCCACCCAGCACATATAAAACATGTCCATATACTAGTTAATTATGAGTGAGGTCATTATTTAATATGGTAATTAGGCACTCATTAGGTACATCTCGGCTTGACAGTAAAGCTACCTAGGTCATGATGGATCATACCTGCTAATTATCATAAACTAAGGAGGAGTTTTACACTAATCCTTCATCATTTGTGTCCTTAGTCAGGCATATGTGTTGTTTCATTGTTTTTCCATATGAAATAGGAATGCAACTGGATCTGTGAACTGTAAACATACAGTACAGACCAAAAGTTTGGACACACCTTCTCATTTAAAGATTTTTCTGTATTTTCATAACTATGAAAATTGTACATTCACACTGAAGGCATCAAAACTATGAATTAACACATGTGGAATTATATACTTAACAAAAAAGTGTGAAACAACTGAAAATATGTCTTATATTCTAAGTTCTTCAAAGTAGCCACCTTTTGCTTTGATAACTGCTTTGCACACTCTTGGCATTCTCTTGATGTTTGCCCAATTTTTCAGACTGACTGACCTTTATTTCTTAAAGTAATGATGGCCACTCGTTTTTCTTTACTTAGAATTTGTATTATCGCAAGAAAAAAGCAGCTAAGTCTATTCAGTAGGACTATCAGCTGTGTATCCACCAGACTTCTGCACAACACAACTGATGGTCCCAACCCCATTTATAAGGCAAGAAATACCACTTATTAAACCTGACAGGGCACACCTGTGAAGTGAAAACCATTTCTGGTGACTACCTCTTGAAGCTCATCAAGAGAATGCCAAGAGTGTGCAAAGCAGTCATCAAAGCAAAAGGTGGCTACTTTGAAGAACCTAGAATATAAGACATATTTTCAGTTGTTTCACACTTTTTTGTTAACTATATAATTCCACATGTGTTAATGCATAGTTTTGATGCCTTCAGTGTGAATGTACAATTTTCATAGTCATGAAAATACAGAAAAATCTTTAAATGAGAAGGTGTGTCCAAACTTTTGGTCTGTACTGTACATAACACATGATCCATCCAAAAATATTCAGCAAACAATTTTTGCTTTTATTTTCCTTCAGCCTTTGACTTCCATTAGGAAAAAATATGCTGTTAATCCAGATGTAAACCAGATGCCTATGCCTATGCTACACTCCACATGCAGAGGCGCACCGTCATTCATGGCAGCCCACGCAGCCTCTATGGTGCCGGTGAGTTGATGGGGTCCGGTTATCACAATTTGAGCGGTATCCACACCCTCAGGACACAGATACCGTTGAACAGAACGGTGGATCAGGGAGGTAAAGGCTATGTGATCCACCACCATTCATCCTGCGCCAGTGAGTCTGAGACTCCGTGCACTGCAGGTTCTGAAGCCTCAGCACTACCAGTGCACAGATCAGAGCAACCGGGCCAGGTGAATAGTTTTTTTTTATGTCAGTAATTGTGGGGGCAAATCATACTGAATGGGTTGAAGGTGAGAGACAATCATACTGAATGAGGGCTGTGGGGGGAAATTATACTGAATGGGAGACTGGTGGGGGCAATTATACCGAGTAGTGGGCTGGTGGGGGCCATAATACTGAGTCGGGAGCTCTTGAGAGTCATAATATTGAATGGGTGGGCGTGGAGTGGAGGGTATTATACTAAGTAGGTTGCTGGTGGGTACCAATCATACTAAATGGGGAGCTGGTGGTACCAATCATACTAAATGGGGAGCTGGTGGGGACCAATCGCAATGAAAAATGGGTTGGTGGGGGGCATAATACTCTATGAAAGGCTGTGGGGGACTGTGAGAGTCCCCATAATTGAGTTGGGGACTTTTAGGGCCCTTTTTCTCTGTGAGGAATTGTGCAAGCCATCATACTGTGTGAGGGACTGTGGGGACCCTCAAATTGAGTAGGAGGCTGTTGGGGCCCTCATAATGAGTGGTGGACTGTGGGGACTCTCATACTGAGTAGGTTGCTGAACAAACATGTGTATAACAAAACATGTGTAATTGCAATAATTTTCTGGGAGAAATACTCCATTTTCTGGAACAATTTCAATGGTGCCGACACTTTCAGCCATGACTATACTCCTAGACAGTACATGTATACCAACTTATGCTCTGGCTCATTTCTTTAATTTTGAGTAGAGGGCTGTGGGGACTTTCATACTAACAGGCCATCATCATACAGTGTAGGGGCTATGATACTGTGTGTATGTGTGACTATGGGGGAATCATACTATAGGATACTATAATTGCTGTTTACCACAGTCAGCGTATGGTCTACAATTACTATTAACAGATTGCCTTAGGCAAATAAGCCCTAACTAAAGAGTATACAATATAACAAACTTTTAATAATACTATTAAAGGAATATAATTAATTAAAATTCTGCATGAGTAAGTATGTTATTGGATACGGATAACCTATCCATTCACTGAGATCCACACTCTGTTTGGTGTCCTTAATATTCCAATTATGTGGTTGGAAGATAGCTTAGGTGCGGCCGCTACCCTTACTATCCTATCACTAAGTATCCACCATTATATCTGACTAATGCTATTAAAACATGAACCTAAGCCTCTCCAACATGTTTCATCAGTACAACTGGCTTTATCAGGGGACAAGGCTATAATACACCCTATCTGCACGAGGTATTATAGCCTCGTCCCCCTGATGAAGCAAACTGAGTGCTTTCAACTCCCAGGAAAGGGTGTGTCAATCAGCAGCAGGAGGGAGGTCGCCGCTGGGTCCAAAAGGAAGAAGGATTAAGAAGGCGTCTGTAATGCCAAGTGCAGTGACCTTCTACAGCTAGATCCAGAGCGAGTGTCTATTACACCTGACACACCTGTGACAACGGGTCACAGTGCATGTCCTTCTCCTCGTATATAAAAGTTGGGAGATATGACTTCACCAAATATCAAATACAGTGAAGGAAATAATTATTTGATCCCTTGCTGTTTTTGTAAGTTTGCCCACTGACAAAGACATGAACAGTCTATAATTTAAAGGTTAGGTTAATTTTAACATTGGGAGATAGAATATCCAAAAAAATCAAGAAAATCCATTAGATAAATTAATTTGCATTTTGCAGTGAGAAATAAGTATTTGATTCCTCTGGCAAACAACACTTAATACTTGGTGGCAAAACCCTTGTTGGCAAGCACAGCAGTCAGACGTTTTTTGTAGTTGATGATAAAGGTTGTGCACATGTAAGGAGGAATCTTGGTCCACTCCTCTTTGCAGATCATCTCTAAATCATTCATATTTTGAGGCTGTCGCTTGGCAACTCGGAGCTTTAACTCCCTCCATAAGTTTTCTATGGGATTAAGGTCTGGAGACTTGCTAGGCCACTCCATGATCTTAATGTGCTTCTTTTTGAGCCACTCCTTTGTTGCCTTGGCTGTATGTTTTGGGTCATTGTCTTGCTGGAAGACCCAGCCACGACCCATTTTTAATGTCCTGGCGGAGGGAAGGAGGTTGTCACTCAGGATTTTATGGTACATGGCTCCATCCATTCTCCCATTAATGCGGTGAAGTAGTCCTGTGCCCTTAGCAGAGAAACACCCCCAAAACATAATGTTTCCACCTCGATGCTTGACAGTGGGGACGGTGTTCATTGGGTCATAGGCAGCATTTCTCTTCCTCCAAACACGGCGAGTTGAGTTAATGCCAAAGAGCTCAATTTTGTCTCATCTGACCACAGCACCTTCTCCCAATAACTCACAGAATCATCCAGGTGTTCATTGGCAAACTTCAGACGGGCCTGCACATGTGCCTTCTTGAGCAGGGGGACCTTGCGGGCACTGCAGGATTTTAAACCTTTAAAGGCTTAATGTGTTACCAATGTTTTTTTTGGTGACTGTGGTCCCAGCTGCCTTGAGAACATTAACAAGTTCCCCCCGTGTACTTTTAGACTGATCTCTCACCTTCCTCATGATCAAGGATACCCCACGAGGTGAGATTTTGCATGGTGCTCCAGATCGATGTCGATTGACAGTCATTTTGTATTTCTTCCATTTTCTTACTATTGCACCAACAGTAGTCTCCTTCTGAACCAGCGTTTTACCTATGGTTTTGTAGCCCATTCCAGCTTCGTGCAGGTCTATGATCTTATCGCTGACATCCTTGGAAAGCTCTTTGGTCTTGCCCATGTTGTAGAGATTAGAGTCTGACTGATTAATTGAGTCTGTGGACAGGAGTCTTTTATACAGGTGACTATGTAAGACAGCTGTCTTTGCTGCAGGTAACGAGTTGATTAGGAGCGTCTAACTGGTCTGTAGGAGCCAGAACTCATAATGGTTTCTAGGGGATCAAATACTTATTTCTCACTGCAAATCAATTTATCTAATTTATATAATGTGATTTTCTTGATTTTGTTTTGGATATTCTATCTGTACATGTTAAAATTAACCTACCCTTAAAATTATAGACTGTTCATGTCTTTGTCAGTGGGCAAACGTACAAAAACAGCAAGGGATAAAAAAAAATTATTTCCTTCATTATATATAAATATATACAGTTATATGAAAAAGTTTGGGCACCCCTATTAATCTTAAGCTTAATGTTTTATAAAAATTGGTGTTTTTACAACAGCTATTTCAGTTTGATATATGTAATAACTGTTGGACACAGTAATGTTTCTGCCTTGAAATGAGGTTTATTGTACTAACAGAAAATGTGCAATCTGCATTCAAACAAAATTTGACAGGTTCATAAGTATGAGCACCCTTATCATTTTCTTGTTTTAAATACTTCTACCTACTTTTTACTGACTTACTAAAGCACTTTTTTTGGTTTTGTAACCTCATTGAGCTTTGAACTTCATAGCCAGGTGTATGCAATCATGAGAAAAGCTACTTAAAGTGGCCACTTGCAAGTTGTTCTCCTGTTTGAATCTCCTCTGAAGAGTGGCATCATGGGCTCCTCAAAACAACTGTCAAATGATCTGAAAACAAAGATTATTCAACATAGTTGTTCAGGGGAAGGATACAAAAAGCTGTCTCAGAGATTTAACCTGTCAGTTTCCACTGTGAGGAACATAGTAAGGAAATGGAAGAACACAGGGACAGTTCTTGTTAAGGCCAGAAGTGGCAGGCCAAGAAAAACATCAGAAAGGCAGAGAAGAAGAATGGTGAGATCAGTCAAGGACAATCCTCAGACCACCTCCAGAGAGCTGCAGCATCAACTTGCTGCAGATGGTGTCACTGTGCATCGGTCAACTATACAACGCACTTTGCACAAGGAGAAGCTGTATGGGAGAGTGATGCGAAAGAAGCCGTTTCTGCAAGCACGCCACAAACAGAGTCGGCTGAGGTATGCAAAAGCACATTTGGAGAAGCCAATTTCTTTTTGGAAGAAGGTCCTGTGGACTGATGAAACCAAGATTGAGTTGTTTGGTCATACAAAAAGGTGTTATGCATGGCGGCAAAAAAACACAGCATTCCAAGAAAAACACTTGCTACCCACAGTAAAATTTGGTGGAGGTTCCATCATGCTTTGGGGCTATGTGGCCAATGCCGGCACCGGGAATCTTGTTAAAGTTGAGGGACGCATGGATTCCACTCAGTATCAGCAGATTCTTGACAATAACGTTCAAGAATCAGTGACAAAGTTGAAGTTACGCAGGGGATGGATCTTTCAGCAAGACAATGATCCAAAACACCGCTCCAAATCTACTCAGGCATTCATGCAGAGGAACAATTACAAAGTTCTGGAATGACCATCCCAGTCCCCAGACCTGAATATCATTGAACATCTGTGGGATCATTTGAAGAGGGCTGTCCATGCTCGGCGACCATCAAACTTAACTGAACTGGAATTGTTTTGTAAAGAGGAATGGTCAAAAATACCTTCATCCAGGATCCAGGAAATCATTAAAAGCTACAGGAAGCGACTAGAGGCTGTTATTTTTGCAAAAGGAGGATCTACTAAATATTAATGTCACTTTTCTGTTGAGGTGCCCATACTAATGCACCTGTCAAATTTTGTTTGAATGCAGATTGCACATTTTCTGTTAGTACAATAAACCTCATTTCAAGGCAGAAACATTACTGTGATAATGCCCCGTCTCATGCTGCACATAACACATCTGCATCTCTAGCTGCTATGGGCATGAAAGGGGACCAACTTATGGTGTGGCACCCATGCTCCCCTGACCTCAACCCCATTGAGAACCTCTGGAGCATCATCAAAAGGAGTGTCTATGATGGCGGGAGGCAGTTCACATCTAAGCAACAGCTCTGGGAGGGTATTCTGTCCTCATGCAAAACAATTAAAGCAGAAACCATCCAAAACCTGACAAATTCAATGGACGAGAGAGTTCAGAAGCTCCTTTCGAACAAGAGGTCCTATGTGCAAATGTAACATCACCTAGAATAAAGTTTTGAGTTGAAAACTGTTTGACTTCAGTTTGTAATAACCTGCTAATGCTTATAATTTCAAAAATGACAATTTTTTTGTTCTTTATTAAAATGAAAAAGGTTGAAAACTCTGCTGTGCATAATAATTTGGAACATGCATTTTGAGTGCAGTTTGAGATTTTTAATTTTTTTAAAATATACTGTTATCATAGGCAGTTTGTACAAAAACCTTTCAATTGTACTCTAATAGTTATTTGACTGGAAAATTACAATGACTGCAATTCATATAGGTAATTTGGGAAAATCTGAGAAAATATTATTTGCATAATAATTTGGAACCCAGTGTATATTTGTGGGTGTATGTAATGCTTTGAAATGTGAAAACTGCAAATTTAAAATAAAGCGCCCTCTTGTGATGGAAAAACACTAAGGCCCATGAGTAGTTTTGATGTTGGGAAATCATTCTGGTGGTTCACATGTTAAAGAATCAATTCAAGAAAAATATAATCAGCCCTAGATTAATTGAGTGTATCTGGGGCACAGACCCTGGAGCCTTCTGCATGGGCACTGTGTGACTGACGGTTTTGCTGAGCGCTCACCAGCTGCTATCTGCTGATCGCTGCAGAAACTTCAGTTTGACATAACTCCATTTCGGGATGTTTTCAAATTTTTAAAGGGATTGTCTCAAGATCTCTATCTTCAGGCGCACACTGCTTCTCTGCTTTCTCGTGGAGGAAAGGGGTACGTTATTCATGATTGATAGTGGTAGCACGGCTAAGCCATGATCCTAACTCCCCGATGCTAGAAGAGGCAGATTTACCTCTGCATCAACAAAATAATGCAGGGGTACTAAAGCGATCTGCCTAGATTCAGAGCAGAACTTGAAGGCGATATGGCAGACAGCTTTCAAGTGTGCACTTCTTGCCTAGGAAACCAGCCACTGCTGATAGTGGTCAGTAAGCTAGGCAACAAGCAGTAAACTATTGATTTAAAACCCCTCCATTCTTCAGAATGGAGTAGATTTTTAACAAGAGGCAAATGGAAAAGTTGCTTGTTTTTGCAAAGATTTCTAAATTTTACCCATTTAATAAAATGAGAAAACCTTTAATTAATACAATGAAACCACCTTTAATTTAAATTTTTAACAGCAGCTAAAAGTATCGGTTTTGTTTAATACCACTTGCAGCTTTATTATTATTATTAATATTATTAATATTATTATTTTGAAAGTTAGATGACCCCCTTAACATAATGGCCAGGTATCCTGCAGCAGAGAAAATTACTTTTTTCACACTTTACAGCACAGAACTGCATAATTTCTATTATTGTTATTATTATTATTTCTCAACACTGCAATATGCATTGTTTGTTTTTGTGGAATTTTAGCCTCCCTGACCTCAATATGGGGGATTGCACGTGCAAGTGTGTGGAGAGGGTCTGATGAATAGCTGTTGACCGAATGTTTATTCAGCAAACAGCTATCTAAAGTGTATGGCCACATTTACTCATAACTTGACATGAGGTAAGTGGCAATATAGTATCCAAACATCCACATAAATGAAAGAACCCAAGTTTTACCACCAGAAAATTGATACAAGACTCAGACTGACTCCCTACCTTCTTCCCACAGTGGAACAGGTAGAATGTATTTATCAGAAAACTGATGCAAACACTTACCTGTTGTAACGGGTCTGGGAGGCGGAACCTCTGAGCTACTATACAAGGGGGCGGTCCTTGTAAGGGAGCGGGTGGCGACCAGGCAGGCAGACACAGCAGGTGACCGGGACAGTCTCTGGGTGAACGGGCAGATGGTCACGGCAAGTGACCGGGACAGTCTCTGGAAGAACGGGCAGGAGATCACGGCAAGTGACTGGGGCAGTCTCTGGGTGAACGGGCAGATGATCACGGCAAGTGACCAGGACAGTCTCTGGAAGAACGGGCAGATGGTCACGGCAAGTGACCGGGGCAGTCTCTGGGTAAAGGGTTGGTACGACCTGTGGCGGCTGATGGTAGACTTGAGCTCCCAGGTGAGCAGGCGAGAGTCTCTGGATAAACGGGTGGTCACAGCATGTGACGGCGGAGCCTCCAGGAAGACCAACAGACAGGCGGCAGATGAGCGCTCCCAGATGAGCGGGCGAGAGTCTCTGGATAAGCGGGTGGTCACAGCACGTGACGGCAGAGCCTCCAGGTAGGCTAACGGACAGGCAGCAGATGAGCGCTCCCAGGTGAGCGGACAGGAGTCACTGGACAGGCAGGTGGTCACAGCACGTGACGGCGGAGCCTCCAGGTAGGCTAGCAGGCAGGTAGCAGATGTGCGCTCCCAGGTGAGCGGGCAAGCTGGTCCATAGACAGACTGACAGGAGTTGGAAGGCAGACCGTCGGACCTCAGGCAAGCAGGCAGGTAGCTGAAGTGCGCTCCCAGGTGAGCGGGCAAGCAGGTCCTTAGACAGACTGACAGGAGTTTGTAAGGCAGACCGTCGGACCTCAGGCTAGCAGGCAGGTAGCGGAATATCAGGCAGGAAAAGACAGCAGGCTGGCAGGAATCTGGCAGGTATCTGGCAGGTAACTGGCAACGGGACCTGAGGGCTGAAGCAGAGTAGTGAACAGTGCAACAACATTGCTCGGGCACCTCCATTTTGGAGGAGGTGCCTAATATATGGTGAAGTCCTCCGGCCATTGGCCGGGGACTCCTTAGGACGGCGCGCGCGGCCCCTTTAAGAGGGAGGGAGAGCGCGCGCGCCCTAAGCACAGTGGCCGGGAAGGAGCGCGCGCTGCCAGCAGAGCGGGAGGAGGACGCCGGGCACGGAGCAGGGAGGTGAGGGGAACAGCGTCCCTGCCTAGCAGAGGGCAGGGACGCCGGCGCTACACCTGTCCATATGGCGCAAAAGAAAATGTGATTCATTAGACTGGATCTTCCATGGCTTTATGGTCCTTATTTATTGGTAATGTGCCCATTGTAGGCATTTCTGGCAATTGACAGGGGTCAACATGGACACGCAAAAAAAATACCTTATATTCAGTAATTGTAACAAACGACAACCACGATGAGTATAAAATACAAGGAGACCTCTTTTAAACTTAGGCGAACCCACCAAGTTTTTTAAATAGAAAATGTTTAAGGAAACAATGAGGTTTTTTTCCTGAAGTGTCTTTTGTGCCATTTTTTTCAATCATTTCCTCTGTTTTTCTGATGGTTTTGGTCACCAGAGTTGTTTTTTTTGGAGGGTTTTCCCATGGCTTTTGTGATGTATTTTTTACTGTTGTTTTACAATAGTTTTTTTTTCACTCCACTTAATAATGAAGAAACCACTTGTGGTTTTTCAAGCAATAACTAATGCAAAATGCTCCAAAAGAAGTCCGGGAGTCTTTTGAGCTTTCCCAGTGACTTATATTGTAAAGTACAGATCGACTTCCAAACAGAAAACACCTGAAGAATGGATATGTCACTTATCTTAACTGTTTGGCTATTTTAGAAACCTGAAGGGCTAAAAAGACATTTAAAAGTTCATTAAGTTGAGCGTTTTCTGACAAAAGATGTCATGTGTACATACAGTCTTCTCTGTATTTGCTATTCTCCATTATATGAGCAGTGCGTAGCATGGACACTGGCCAAATGAGAAACGCAAAAAAAAAAGAGATCACAACATGACATACATTATGAAATTACTGGGAATTCTAAGTGCTAATTTATATATATATTTTAGTACCAAAACTTGCAATCCTGGGAAATGTAAGCATCCCAAAAAGGCACTGCAAAACTTGAGGAAAAAAAAAGGGATGTGTGCATGACAAAATGAATAATGCCAATAGTTAAAATGTACTACATTTTATTAAATACTATTGATGAAAACAGGATTTAGTAAAATCCAGCAATACAAACAAGGATTACAATTTGGTGGGTGAGCACCTATGGGGAACTAAGTGGGTCGAGGTATAAGAATAGATGGATCACAGATAGATATGAAGTAAATATAAGTGTAGCATCGGCATCTCTGCCCCCTGCCAGGCAGAGACGCCGTCCCTCTCACCGCCGCGCTCCCTGCCCGGCGTCCTCCAGCGCTCCTCTTCCTGCTTCTGCCGGAGCGCGCAGCTTCCCGGGCACTGTGCTTAGGGCGCGCGCTGCCCTAAGGAGTCCCCGGCCAATTGCCGGAGGTCCTCCCATATTTAAAGCACCTCCTCCAATATGGAGGTGCCCGAGCAATAGTTGATGCACAGTGTACTTACCTCTGCTTCAGCCCTCAGGTCCCGCTGCTAGCCTGACTACTAGTCCTGCCCGCCAGCCTGACTATCTGTCCAGCCCGCCAGCCTGACTACTCTCCAGCCCGACAGTCTGTCTTCCATTCAGTCCGCCAGTCTGTCTATGGGCTTTGCCCGCCTGCTTACCCGGAAGCACCTGCCTGTTAACTGTCAGCCTACCTAGAGGCTCCTTCCGTCACTTGCCGTGACCACCTGACAGCCTACCTAGAGGCTCCTGCCTGTCACCTGCCGTGACCACCAGTCAGCCTACCTGGAGGCTCCTGCCCATCACTTGCCGTGACTACCTGACAGCCTACCTAGAGGCTCCCGTCTGTTGCCTGCTGTATCGGTCAGTCCCAGCCATCTGACCCGTGGGAGTCACCTGCTCTCTTACAAGGTAATCCCCAGAGTAGCACCTGGTCACTCTGCTCGGTCCCTCCCTGGTCACGGAGTTGTTAGCCGCCTTACGACCTAGGTCGGTCCGAGTTGATACTTAGTTACGCCCCTCTGGGTCCCTCCTTGCACCGAAGCACAGTGGTAGAACGGCTCACTCAGCTGTACAGGGATGTAGACACGGAACACTGTCTCTTTAAGTTCTTCCCACGTTTATTGTACAGGCGGCATAAACCGTTGTGACAAAGTCACTGGCAAGGTACCATTGAGAAACTCCTCTGCCAGGAGCATAGCCTGAGAGCTGGTACATATCTTCTCCCAGATGGGCCTGCCAAAGGAGATCCTGACAGACCAGGGAACTACTTTCATGTCTAAGGTGATGAGGGAGTTGTGTAAGGCTCTCAAGAGTACACAACTCAGGATGTCAGTGTACCATCAGCAGATGAACAGCCTGGTGGAGAGGTTAAACAAGACCCTAAAGTCAATGCTTAAAAAGGTCGTTGAGAAAGATGGACGACACTGGGATTGCCTACTCCCCTTCCTGATATTCTCCATTAGGGAACATCCCCAGGCCTTTACGGGGTTCTCACCCTTTGAGTTGCTTTACGGCTGGCCCCCTCGGGGACTGTTGGACATTGTGAAGCAGACCTAGGAAGCTGAAGTAACACCTCACCGTAGCGTCATCGAGCATGTGGCCCAGATGCAAGATCAGATCGCGAGGGTGATGCCAATTGTAAGAGAGAGTCTCCTTCAAGCACAAGAGGCCCAGGCAAGGGTCTACAATCGGACAGCGAGACTGAGTCAGTTTAGCCCTGGAGACCGGGTGCTGCTGTTGATCCCCACGGTGGAGAGTAAATTCCTGGCCAAGTGGCAAGGGCCATATGAGGTGGTCGAAAGTTGAGTGAGGTCAACTACAAGGTCCACCAACCAGGAAGAAGAAAGCCGTATCAGGTGTACCACGTTAACCTGCTCAAACCTTGGAGAGACAGGTAGCCGGTGGAAGCTATGTGCCTGGGGACCCATCCTGAAGCCCGATTCGAGGATGTCACAGTGGCAGAGACACTATCACCGGCCCAGAAGCAACAGTGCCAAGAGCTGCTTCAGAGGAACTGGGACCTGTTTTCAGAGATGCCAGGTTGTACGCAGGTGGTCAAGCATGAAATCTTGATATAGCCGCATGCGAGGGTGAATCAAAAGCCGTATCGGATTCCTGAAGACCACCATGAGGTGATCTCCAAAGAGGTGAGGAGAATATTGAGCCTGGGGTCATCGAGGAGACAAAGAGCGGCTGGTCCATCCCCATTGTCCTGGTGGCGAAGCCGGATGGAGAATTGCGGTTCTGTAATGACTACAGGAAACTGAATGAGGTGTCAAAGTTAGACGCGGATCCGATGCCCCATGTCGATGAACTCATTGAGAGGCTGGGGTCAGCCAGATATATCACCACTCTGGACCTAACGAAAGGGTACTGGCAGATTCTCCTGTCCCCAAGTGCTAAGTAGAAGGCGGCCTTCTCTACTCCTGACGGGTGCTTTCAGTACAGCAATATGCGTTCGGCCTGCAGAGAGCCCCAGCTACCTTCCAGAGGGCCATGGACCGGATCCTAGTCTCTCACAAGACGTACGCTGCAGCTTACCTGGATGACATTCTAATATTCAGTCTGGATTGGGGAAGTCATTTATAGAAGGTCCAGGCAGTACTGGATGCGCTAAGGAAGGGTTTACGATAAACCCAAAGAAGTGCACCATGGGGAAAGAAGAGGCAAAATACTTGGGCTACATCATCAGAAGGGGCGAAAAAAAGAAAATAAGTTGGAGGCTATTCGAAATTGTCCGCAACAGTACTCCAAGAAGCAAGTTCGGGCGTTTCTTGGAATTGTGGGGTATTATCAGCGATTTATCCCAAATTTCGCCAGGATATCCGCCCCCCCTGATTGATCTTATTAGGGGAACGAAGACATCGATGGCCAAGTGGTCCCCTGAAGGGAGATGGCATTCCAGAAGTTGAAGCCCTATGTAACAGCCAGCTTTAGTAGCGCCTGACTTCACTAAGGAGTTCTTGGTTCAGACTGACACCTCTGAGGTCAGTTTGGGAGCTATTTTGCACAGGAAATAGACTGGGACGAGCATCCAGTCCTATTCCTGAATAGGAAACTCTCCTCCTGTGAAAAGAACTATTCCATTGTAGAGAAGGAGTGCTTGTCCATCAAATGGGCAATTGAGACTCAGGTTAGTATCAGAACATGCATCCCTGAGGGAAAGGAAGGGGGAAGAATGCCCGGGTGGCTAGGTGGTTTCTAGAACTCCAGGACTTTCATTTTCATGTGGACCACAGGCCCGGGAAGCTGCAGATGCCCTGTCCAGACTTCCCTATTTAGCGAGTGAAGGTGCCAAAACCCCCAGCTTTGGGCACAGAGGGGGGGGGGGGGAGTGATACAGTTATATGAAAAAGCTTGGGCACCCCTATTAATCTTAAGCTTAATGTTTTATAAAAATCGGTGTTTTTGCAACAGCTATTTCAGTTTGATATATGTAATAACTGTTGGACACAGTAATGTTTCTGCCTTGAAATGAGGTTTATTGTACTAACAGAAAATGTGCAATCTGCATTCAAACAAAATTTGACAGGTGCATAAGTATGGGCACCTCACCAGAAAAGTGACATTAACCCCTTAACCCCCGAGGGTGGTTTGCACGTTAATGACCAGGCCAATTTTTACAATTCTGACCACTGTCACTTTATGAGGTAATTACTCTGGAACGCTTCAACGGATCCCCCTGATTCTGAGACTGTTTTTCCGTGACATATTGTACTTCATGATTGTGGTAAAATTTCTTCGATATCACTTGCGCTTATTTGTGAAAAAAAACGGAAATTTGGCGAAAATTTTGCAATTTTCAAAATTTGAATTTTTATGCCCTTAAATCAGAGAGATATGTCACACAAAATAGTTAATAAATAACATTTCCCACATGTGTACTTTACATCAGCACAATTTTGGAACCCAAATTTTTTTTTGTTAGGGAGTTATAAGGGTTAAAAGTTGACCAGCGATTTCTAATTTTTCCAACAAAATTTACAAAACCATTTTTTTAGGGACCACATCACATTTGAAGTCACTTTGAGAGGTCTTTATGACAGAAAATACCCAAAAGTGACACCATTCTAAAAACTGCACCCCTCAAGGTGCTCAAAACCACATTCAAGAACTTTATTAATCCTTCAGGTGCTTCACAGGAATTTTTTGAATGTGGAATAAAAAAATGAACATTTAACTTTTTTCACAAAAATGTTACTTTAGACCCAATTTTTTTTATTTTCACAGGGGTAACAAGAAAAAATGGACCCCAAAATTTGTTGTGCAATTTCCCCTGGGCACGCAGATACCCCATATGTGGGGAAAAAACACAGTTTGGGCGCATTTTGGAAACTAGACCCCCCCAAGGCACCTATCTAGATGCATAGTGAGCAGTTGGAACCCCCAGGTGCTTCACAAATTGATTCGTAAAAATGAAAAAGTGGAAAAAAATACTTTTCCATTTTTACGAATCAATTTGTGAAGCACCTAAGAGTTCCAAGTGCTCACTATGCATCTAGATAGGTGCCTTGGGTGATCTAGTTTCCAAAATGGGGTCACTTGTGGGGAAGCTCCAAAGTTTAGGCACGCAGGGGATCTCCAAACGCAACATGGCGTCCGCTAACAATTTGAGCCGATTTTCCATTCAATTTGTTAGCGGACACCATGTCACGTTTGGAGAGCCCCTGATGTGCCTAAACAATGGAGCTCCCCCACAAGTGACCCCATTTTGGAAACTATACCCCTCAAAGATTTTATTAAGGTGTATAGTGAATATTTTGAACCCAGAGGTACGACACAGAATTTGATAACATTAGGTCATCATATTGAATAAGTTGTCATTAGTCTTGAGCGCAAGTGCTCGCTACTTGAGTTTGCATCGGGTACTCAGGTATGCACCATGTACTGCGTGTGCTCGAGTGACATGCTCGAGTCCCCGCCCGGATGTTTCACGGTTATTAGACACCCAAAAAAAACCATGCGGGGATCGCTCGTGCATGGCAGGCAATCCCCGCAAAGTTTTTTGGGCCGTGAAGCATATGGGGCGGAGACTCGAGCATGTCACTCAAATACCCACGATACTCAATGCATACCAGAACACCCGATGCAAACTCAAGTAGCGAGCATTTGCGCTCAACACTAGTCGCCATATCGTCATCTTTTTTTCTTACTTTTGAAAAAAATCCCTACCCCATCACAGCCCTAACCCTAACACAACCCTAACCGTAGCACAACCCTAACCGTAGCACAACCCTAACCGTAGCACAACCCTAACCGTAGCACAACCCTAACCGTAGCACAACCCCAACCCTAGCACAACCCTAACCTGAGAGTTTATTTTTTACGCCGTTCCTCATGCGGTATAAGTGATTAGATGACCTTATTCTTCGGGTCGGTGAGACTACAGCGATACCAGAATCATATGGGGTTTTTATGACTGACAGCTGTCACACACTAAAAGACGCATTTTTTGTAAAATCTAATTTTTGCATCGCCATATTTTGAGAGCTATAATTTTTCCAGATTTTGGCAGACAGTCATTTGACGGCTTTTTTTTTTGCGGAATGAGTTGACGTTGTTATTGGTGCCATTTTCATGCACGTGACATTTTTGGATTGCTTTCTATTCCGATTTTTGGAAGGCAGAAAAAAAAAAAAACAACAATTCAGGAATTGTTTTTTTTTTTTTTTTTTTTTTATTCTGTTCCGCATGTGGTAAAATTGATAAGGCAGCTTTATTCTTCAGGTCAGTATGTTTACAGCGGTACCACATTTATATCGTATTTCTATGTTTTGCACTTTTACATAATAAAAGCAATTTTATAGAAAAAATTATTTTTTAGCATAGCTTTATTCTGAGAGCTATAACTTTTTTATTTTTCGGCTGATGGAGCTGTATGGCGGCTTGTTTTCTGCGGGACGAGATGACGTTTTCAGCGGTACCATTTTTATTTATATTTGTGTTTTTGATCGCGTGTTATTCCATTTTTTGTTAGGCGGTATGGTGATAAAGCATTGTTTTTTGCTTCGTTTTTTTTTTTTTTTTTTACCGTGTTCACTGAAGGGGTGAACTAGTGGGACAGTTTCATAGGTCAGGTTGTTCCGGACGCGGCAATACCAAATATGTGTACTTTTATTGTTTGTTTTTTTTTAGAATAATATTTATTGATGGGTACATTATATTTTTATTTTTGGTGGATTATTTTTTTTATTTTTTTTTAAATATTTTTACAATTTTTTTTTTTTTCGACTTCGATCGCAGCATCGCGGGGGTTAATGTGCTGGGAGCGGTGCATGACCGCTCCCTGCACATAGTACCGGGTGTCAGCTGTGACAATCAGCTGACACCCGGCGGCGATCACGCCTGCACAGCCTGTGTGCGCGCGCGATCGCCATGACGTACTAATACGGGTCTGGCTTTTAAGTCCCAGGGCACAGACACGTATTAGTACGTCAAATGTTGTTAAGGGGTTAATATTTAGTAGATCCTCCTTTTGCAAAAATAACAGCCTCTAGTCGCTTCCTGTAGCTTTAATGATTTCCTGGATCCTGGATGAAGGTATTTTTGACCATTCCTCTTTACAAAACAATTCCAGTTCAGTTAAGTTTGATGGTCGCCGAGCATGGACAGCCCTCTTCAAATGATCCCACAGATGTTCAATGATATTCAGGTCTGGGGACTGGGATGGCCATTCCAGAACATTGTAATTGTTCCTCTGCATGAATGCCTGAGTAGATTTGGAGCGGTGTTTTGGATCATTGTCTTGCTGAAAGATCCATCCCCTGCGTAACTTCAACTTTGTCACTGATTCTTGAACGTTATTGTCAAGAATCTGCTGATACTGAGTGGAATCCATGTGTGCCTCAACTTTAACAAGATTCCCGGTGCCGGCATTGGCCACATAGCCCCAAAGCATGATGGAACCTCCACCAAATTTTACTGTGGGTAGCAAGTGTTTTTCTTGGAATGCTGTGTTTTTTTGCCGCCATGCATAACACCTTTTTGTATGACCAAACAACTCAATCTTGGTTTCATCAGTCCACAGGACCTTCTTCCAAAAAGAAATTGGCTTCTCCAAATGTGCCTTTGCATACCTCAGCCGACTCTGTTTGTGGCGTGCTTGCAGAAACGGCTTCTTTCGCATCACTCTCCCATACAGCTTCTCCTTGTGCAAAGTGCATTGTATAGTTGACCGATGCACAGTGACACCATCTGCAGCAAGTTGATGCTGCAGCTCTCTGGAGGTGGTCTGAGGATTGTCCTTGACTGATCTCACCATTCTTCTTCTCTGCCTTTCTGATGTTTTTCTTGGCCTGCCACTTCTGGCCTTAACAAGAACTGTCCCTGTGTTCTTCCATTTCCTTACTATGTTCCTCACAGTGGAAACTGACAGGTTAAATCTCTGAGACAGCTTTTTGTATCCTTCCCCTGAACAACTATGTTGAATAATCTTTGTTTTCAGATCATTTGACAGTTGTTTTGAGGAGCCCATGATGCCACTCTTTAGAGGAGATTCAAACAGGAGAACAACTTGCAAGTGGCCACTTTAAGTAGCTTTTCTCATGATTGCATACACCTGGCTATGAAGTTCAAAGCTCAATGAGGTTACAAAACCAAAAAAAGTGCTTTAGTAAGTCAGTAAAAAGTAGGTAGGAGTATTTAAAACAAGAAAATGATAAGGGTGCCCATACTTATGCACCTGTCAAATTTTGTTTGAATGCAGATTGCACATTTTCTGTTAGTACAATAAACCTCATTTCAAGGCAGAAACATTACTGTGTCCAACAGTTATTACATATATCAAACTGAAATAGCTGTTGCAAAAACACCAATTTTTATAATACATTAAGCTTAAGATTAATAGGGGTGCCCAAACTTTTTCATATAACTGTATGTGACAAAGTCACTGGTAAGGTGATAGAGGGAAGATATGTTTCATGGAGGCTATTAGCTTTCGTGAAATTAAACCATGAAGTTTACTCCAGCATGTTATTTGCTGAGAGGTGTAGTGAGGCGGTGTTCACACTGTGCAGAAAGGAAGCAGTGACCCAAGGAAAGTCCAACTTAAACGGCTTTATTCAGCAAAACTCACAGTTCAAAACAAAAGCTGTCCTCTGGATCGCAGCCGGGATGCCACACAGTTCGTAAGACCCTGTTGCCATGGGAGACGGCCGCGCCGTGTCACTCAGGGTGCGTCAGATGCGGAGCCTTCACAGGCCTGTGTTCAGCTTCACACAAGCCTGTACAAAGCAGAGCCTCTTGCTCTGCTGCTTGCAAACCAAAAACTGACACACCCAAACCTTTGCTGCAGGTTTTAAACAGGAATCTGTGGCCATGAGCCACCTGTAAGACTTAGGTTGGAGGGAGTGGACCGCCCACTGCCATTCCTGTAGTCCACTCCAAGAATAAAAGCCCATGCCGGGTTATACCAAATCTGCCTTGGACAACTAGTTTGACCAAGTCCAAACTTACTTTTATTCTGCACTGCAATCACAGCTATCTCTGTGACTGCAATGCACTCCAGCGGGTTTAATATGTCTCTATGCACATTCTAGGAGAAACATACCATCCCTCACATATGATTCCTGTCACTGCCTCACAGAGGGTTAAACCTCCATTTTAAAAGGGAGTGGTTTTTGTGAATGACCATTGTGAAGGGTGGGAGGTCATTCACCATATCTCCTCCTCAGGGTGTGGTCTGGGGTTTAAATACTTGGCCTGCTGAGTTATTCAGTGTTCGGTGAGTCTGGAGAGAGTAACTCGAGACATCTTTGTGTTGAGCTGACCTGAACCATGTGGAGTTGCTAAAACTCTGAGCAGGCGGATCCCTCCTACCACAAGGACTGCTCTTTGTGTTGCCATTTTGTTTTGGTTTTCCTGTTTTGCCCAGTGGGCTGTGTTTCCTTTTATGGACTTAAATGTTGGTTTATTAACTTTAATAAACCTACATGAAATTTAAAGAGACAGCGTACCTGTGTCTACCTCCGTGTGCAGCTAAGTGAGCAATCTACCACACCATAGTGAAGTAAAAATAAACACAGCTCTTTGGGCAAAAACAGGAAAACAAATTCAGTGGTTATACCACGCACAGTCCTTGTGGTAGCGGGGATCCACCCACTCAGGGTTCAGCAAACACACTGTTCAGGTTTAGCTCAAAACAACCGTCTCCTGTCTGGAGCTAGCCTCTCCAGATGCTGAACAACTCATGATTCAAAAGGCTGCCTTTTTATATCCCAGACCACACCCCAGGGTGCAGATATGGTTAAAAGCCTCCCACCCACTCTACCGTTGTTCACATAAAACCAAACCCATTAAAAATGGCTGATTAACCTCTGCTGGCACATAGTGTGCTGGAGAAAAACTTCTAGGTTTCACATCACTAAGACTAATAGCCTCAGTGAAACATATCTCCCCTCCAGCACTTTGCCAGTGACTTTGTCACAACTCATACCTGTGTAAGAATTTACAATACCAAGAAAGACTAGTGTGACCCACAGGAGATTACAGGATAACAAGTATAAATAGTCAATTGTATTAAGCTCACCCACAAAGACCCAATGAGCATTTCACAAATTCTTTGTCAGGGGTATATGGTTATATACTTTTGAATATCTATCTGTGATCCATCTATTATTATACCTTGTACAATTGGGGTTCCAACAGGTGCTCACCCACCAAATTGTAATCCTTGTTTGTATTGCTGGATTTTTCTATATCCTGTTTTTTTCAATTGCATTAAATAAAATGTAGTATATTTTAACTATTGATATGATTTATTTTGTACTGGCACACATCCCTTCTTTTATGGTTTTTATATATTTTTTGTACAGCTAGTTGCACATTTTTATTGTAATTTGGCCATAGTGATTCTGTGATAGCTCTGCACTAAATTGGTAGTCACTGTATAGGATTGTAAAGGGGTATGATACTCTCTAGGTTTTAGACAAATCTGTTGGTACTTATCAAAAATCAGCAACATTCTAATGAGGTAGTCTAAATAGCTTCATTGTTACTTAGGCAATACACACATTGAGCAGACTTTGGGAGAATACAGTAGGATAGTTTGGATAGGAATAGCAAATATTCAGATACAGCATTTCAGAAAAGAAATTAGAAAACAAATTAAAAGGAAGGTACTGTACAGAATGGTTATTAAATAACTATTAAAGGGACACTACAATTATTTACATTTGATGTGCAGTTAAATATAGTATGATAAAGGCTATGTGCGCACATTCAGGATTTGAAGCCGAAATTTCTGCATCTCCTCGGCAGGAAAAACGCTGGAGAAAAAACGTGCGGTTTGCCACGTTTTTGACAAGTTTTTTTTAAGTGTTTTTGTACATCAATGAATGCTTTTTTGAGCTAAATAAAGTTATTTGAAAAGGAACGTGGGATATTGCTTTAAACCTTGGATTACCGTCAGAACTGGGATGAGTATATTGGTTAATTTAAAAATGTATCTGTTGTATTCCAAATAAAGTGGTTGCTCTGTGTCTGTGTTTATTTAACTCTTTAATTTACTTTAAATAGGTTTGGTGATGAAAGGGTCTGATTAACACGTTGTCATCACCAAACAAAAGAGCTAGATGTCAGCTAATCCCATAAACCCAATCTTCATTAGCATTTCCATTCATGTAATTTCTGAGGCAGCTGTGAGCAGCTATTTTTAGCCTAGGAAGGTGCCATTAGGCAAACATGGTCCCTTTCTATTATTAACAGCTCACAGCTGTTTGGTTAGCCGCTACGTCCCCACGAACAGCAAGAAGCAGTGTATTTTTGCTGCGTCCAAAACGCAGTGGTCTAATGCTGAACTTTTGTTGTCGATACATGTGAATCCACTGCATATAATGACACTTCAATCGATCAAAATCTGCAGCGGAGACTAGCATGTCCGCTACAGAAAGTGACATGCTGAGGGTGAGTTTGGGTAAATGGCCACGATCAGGTGCCGCTGTGGGTTTGACGCTGCATGCTTATGCAGCGTCAAACCCACAGCATCCAGATGTTACAGCATAGTGGACGGTATTTCTGGAAATCCCATTTCCACTATGTGTGCCTCTGAGGCTGTGGATTACCCATGGACACTGACATGCGGTGCGTCTTTCAGGACCGCAGCATGTCAAATTCTCTTGCGCAGTCCCTAGTCTCTGCAACAGAAATTTGACCACTAGAATGTATTGAATGCGGTAAATCTGCATGGTTCACATGTGGATTTACCTGCGTTCAATAGAATGCAACGTTTTGGACGCAGCAAAAATATGCTGCATCCAAAGCGCTGCTACGTCTGGATCTTGGGCACATATCCTAAATTTAAAAAAAAAAAAAAAAATTGCGTGGGCTCCCGCATCATTTTCATAACCAGCAGAGGGAAAGCCGACCGCTGGGGGTTGATATCAGTAGCCAGGGAAGGGGCCATTAGCCAAAAATGTTCCCTGGCTATTAATAACCGCCCACAGCTGTTTGCTTAGCTTTTACTGGCTAGATTACAGGGGACACCAGAAAAAAATTGACGTAAGGTTCCCGTATAAAATCTAACGAGCAAAGACTAAACAGACAGCTGCGGGCTGATATTAATAGCCAGGGAAGGGGCCATGGATACTAGCCCCCTCCGTGGCTAATAATATCACCCCTCAGCAGTCCCTCAAATCTGGCTCTTAGCCTCGACTCTTCCCACTGCCCTGTAGTGATGGCGAGTGGGGTAATGGGGTTGGGGTTCATGTCAGCCTTGTATTGGCGGCTGACGTGAAGCCCAGGTTAGTAAAGGAGGGCATCTATAAGACGCCACCATTACTAACCGTGTAGTAAAGTTTTCGCTACTTTTTCAATAAAAGACACGGCCAGAATAAAGTATTTTAATTAAATAAAAATACACATGGTTTTAATAATTTTATTTTTGCATGCTCAGTCCCTTAAGCCCTCGATCTTCTGTAAAAAAATAATAATTATAAACAACCATATCCCTCATCTGTCCGTCGTCACGACGTAGTCCAGATTGTCCCTCGGCGATCCGGATCACTTCTACGGCAGTGACATCAGCAATCACTGATATCACTGCTGTAGAAGACATCAATGTACACTGACAGGGGCCTAATCACTCCTGGCAGTGTACATGGCTCTGCTGCAGGAGTGAGGTCACTTGGGTTCATCAGCTGAAGATCAGCTGATCAGCCCCGGTGACGTCAGCATCAGTACGTGTGGGAACAGTCTTGAGAATGTTCCCATGCAGCACCGGTGCCGTAAAATGAGGTCACATGAGCTCTCAGCTCATCTTCAGCTGAGAGCTCACGTGAACTCAGGTTCTGACAGCGCAGTAATGTACACTGCCGCACACTGTGTGCGTTTTTGCAGCGCTTCACTGCCCATTGACTTTAATTGATGCACAGCTGCGTTTCAATTAAAGTCAATGGGCGTCAAACGCTGCAGAAATGCTGCAGAGAAAGGACATGCTGCGTTTTTAAATGCAATGGCAATCCTGAGTGGAAATTTCCGCATCATGCGCACAGCACATTAGGATTGCCATTGCATTAGCTTGCAGACCGATTACCAAGCTTTTTTGATGCATTTCCGCATGGAGAAACCACCGCGAAAATGCATCAAAAATGCTACATGTGCACTTAACCATATATGTTCTTCATTATCTTTTCTCTTGGCTCGACGTATTCTCAGATAAGTGGCTCAAGACAGTGGCAGCTTTGTGAAAAAAAACAAAAAGACACAAAATTCTTTTGCTATACTCTTTCGGGAAATGTTTTTGTTATACGTGTCTATATTCTTATTACAGGCTGTTGAGAGTGTTGCAAATTATATTGTGACAATGCATTGTATTTACATTGTGAGGACTTGGAAAACTTACTGAAATTTGTGAAAAGTGAAGGGTGGAAAAATCTGTAAATAATACCGGGGAGTGTATGACTATAGTCTTCCCTAATTCCATAGCTAACTGGAAGGGAATTCTTATGATAGATACTTTATCCCAAATATATCGAGCTGTGAGAACTGACATTTCTAATCGTATCTGTGAATTAGCAGTTCTTTTTTATAAACTGCACTTTCTAAATGCATAGTTAACCTGAATGAAAGGGTGTGAAAGATGTTTCACACTTAAGTTAAAAAAAAATTATGTCTGATGTAGAATTTTACACCCGTCTTACCTACATATCAAGTTAACATGTGAATTTACTAAAATGAATTAAATCAAGTAATAACCTGGCCTAGTAACAGGATGAAAATTAATTTGACCCTTTAATGAATACGCAGTATTCATCTCTGTTCATTAAAAGGAATTATGATAAATTGTTCAACTGTCGGTTGGGTGCCAGATGTCAGTAAGAGCTCGATGCCCAAGAGAGAAAGCAGAAGTTGTATTATACAGTTTCCATTGCAAATTATTGGATAGGGCATATTTGAGGGGTTCAGGACCTGGATGCCAATTACAATTTAGATCTACATTTTGCCCAATCTCTATGGCAATAGTTCACATATCTTTATATTTACTGGTCCTGAATTGCATCTATTACGTATTGTGCAAAATCAGGCAGTAATATTATTCACATAAAATGCACAAAAGGACACAAATATGAAAGGGGTTGTCCACTACTAGGACAACCCCTTCTTGATCAAAATGTTTGGCCCCGATAAAATGAAAAAAACTATACTCACCTCCTGTGCCGTTCCCTGTGTGTCGTTGACTCACCCCCTGGGCCAGTGCTGTAGTGCGGCGCGCGTGCGCGCGGGGGATACCCGGAGCCGGATCCGATGGGGGTAGTAGTCTTCGTGTGGCGGTGACCCGGTCCGCGCCCAGGGTGGTCAAACTAAGTGGCAGTTATTGGTATGATGGTATTAGTGTCCGACTACGCCACCCGTTGAATGCGGTTATGAAACCGCCGCTGCAGGGCAGACCGCTGAGGCCGGTGGTATAGGTGTGCAGCAATGTTGATATAACCCCCAATGGGAGAGGTATGGCCTCAGGGCAGCGGATGTGGGTGATGTTGGGTGTGATGGTGTGGATGTCCCAGCACTAACGGTGCGACAAGGAAGCACGGAGACGCGAGGGTACAGTTCAGGTACCTTTACTGATGGTACAAGGCAAATTCCCCCGGGAGTACTGGCTAGTAGTTGGGGCCTGGTTAGTCTGCGAGTAAGCCGGAGTTCCCCTGGCCAGGTGGAGTTGTAGGCCTTCCCGTTAGTCTGTACCCTTCCTGGCTACCCTGCTTTCGGCGGTTACAAGTAGCCCACGTCCCTGGGTATACCGTGTGGTGCTCACCCGTATGGCTGGTGACCTGGGGCCTCCTGTTAGCCTCCGCTCCGGGATGGCGGTGCTGGTCCCTTCGTTGTGACTGAGCCTCCGGGCTTTTATGGCCAGAGGACCTGGAATCCCCTGCCGGGTGGATTCTGCTGCTGGGTATATCTTAGTCCCCACAGCCTCGGACTCCTGTGTCCGGTTTTAGTACCTTCTCCCAGGGCGAGCTCTGCACAGCTCCAGCCCCTGGCGCTTCTCCTTGGCTCCTACAGAGCTCCTGATGTCTATCTGTCCCTGTTTCTGCGTGTCCAGACCAGACTCCGTTTCTGTCTGGAACTCCTCTCTCTAACCCTGCCTCAGCCCCAGTTTATGTAGGGGAAGTTCTTCCCCTCCCAGGACTGGGCAGGAGGTGTGGCATGCTTAGGATTCCTGCCCAGGAGACCTCCCACCTGCTCACAGACGTAATACTGCTATTACTGTGGAAACCAGACCCCTGGGGTGCCACATCGACACTCGCTCTCCTGGGGTTCCCTTGCTGTTGTTGTCACACGTGATGCTGGCGCCCAATCAGCGCTGGCGTCACTGTCTCCGCCTTTGGACAAATAGAACATGAAGAGGAAGTCCGAACTGCAGCAGCTCTCTGACTTCCTCTTCATGCTCAATTTGACAGGAGGCGAGAACAGTACCGCCAATCGCTGACAGTAGCGCCAATCGCTGAAAGTGAAGATTGCACAAGAACCACAGGACGGATTTCATCAGCCAAGGTATCATTTTAAACAGTGTAATGTCACCCACCTGACAGTGTATGTAGTTTACTGAGCACAATCCTGCTGACAGGTGTGCTTTAACAATAAGCAATCTATTTAAACTTTGTTTCTAGAAAAGAGTGTATACCAATCTTACATGAGACCCCTGTCTTAATATTTCCTGGTTGCACAGTAAATGAGAGTAAGCTTGTATTCTAAGAGATGAGACAGGAGCACTAAGATAAAGCAATTGTAACATCTATGCCGATTTGTGCCCCCTCTGTTTCTGCTTTGGCTGCTGGGCAGCAGCGCGCCATTGTTGCTTGTGACGCGTGACAGTGCCAGTTCTGTTTTTTTACCTGGGATTTTTGTTGATGTTTTATAGGGAGCTATGGGGCTAATTTTGGACTAGGTTTTGATCACTCCTTCCTTAGAGCCCTGGTTGGGCAGTCAGCTAGTTAAACCCCTGAAGATCTGACTCCACTGCCAGTCAATAGTTCTGGTTTCCGGATATACTGCATACCTGTGTGCTGTGCTCCTGTGTTTTGTCCTGATTATTTCCATTCTTTGGCCTCGGCTTGACAATTGACTATTATTCTGTTCCCGACGTGACCTCCTGGATCTGACATGCTACCTGACTTACCTTCTTGCCAGCTTGCACAACCGAACAGCAGCTGACTGTGGCCCTAGTCCAAGGAACTGTGTAAGTCCAGATCCATGTAAAAGGGTTAAAGGGTGAAGGCCAGGGCAACCCCTAGGTTCTGGGAAGCAGAGTAGCTTGTGCCAAGCCTGTTCGTGGTAGCCATTTGGAAGCTGCAAAGTGACTGTGAACAGTGCACGAATTACAGTAATTGTCTTGTGTGCTTTGCTTATGTGGTATAGTTAAATAACAATTTAAATTATGCCATTTTTAATTAAATTTTTGTACTCAGATAATTGCTTTGCTTGTAAACTACTATATTTAAAACAGTTTATTGAATTTCCTGCGTAGATTTCTTTCCAAATACAGAATCTGTCTGCCCAAAGGCTGTATGTATACCTCCCTATTCAATTTAACTGGGGCTACAAGACTACTTTGGTCACGACACATGTCATGAGGCTAAAGATTGCTCCATGCCGCTGCTACATCACAGCGTAATGCACTGCAACCCCTATGGCACCACAACACAACAAGCAAGTCTCAAAAAAATCCAACTAGTTCTGACTTTTTGCGACTTGCTTGTTGTCATGGCCCCTTAGAGGTTGCAATTCGACCCTATTCGCCTGCACTATGCTGCGATGTAGAGGTAGCATAGATAGATGTTTTTGGCCGCACAATCTATGTTGTGGCCAAAATCGCAATGTATCTGCAGTCTTAATAAGACTAAACTGCAATACCAGATGAAACCCATGAACACACATGGCACTTCTGAAAAAAAATCTTTGTTTCCAATTCTAGACATCCATTTTAAGTTTTTGTGCTTATAAAACATAGAATGTGAGGGAATAAGCCTTGGACATCAGTGATAAACAATAAGATGTGAACTGCAAATGGTGCTCCAGTTTATTCAAAGGTGTTTGATGGGAATTAGGACAGGGTTCTGTGACAGTCAAGTTATAGACCAAATGTAGCAGGGACCTTGCTTACAGTAATGAGCATTGTCATACTGAAACTAGTCATGATAAACCGCACAGACCATTCATTTACTACCACACTTGTTATATATTTGGAATGCAAATGTTTTCCGCTGCATTCTAAAACCCATATTTTGTCAGACCACAAGAGTGTGAAGTATGATTTCTCACTCTGGAGTGTTTTTTCAGTTCCAATAGTGTGACTCATGCCTCTCCAGCAAGTTTTTCTGCAGTTGTTGCTTCCAGGGGTGGTTTGTTAATGAGAACGCTTCAGCAGCACAATTATATTACCTTGTGTGGGTTACAGTTTCATGGCTGAACTGTTGATTGATCCTAACCATTGCATTTCACAACAGTTTCAGTTTGCTAGGGCAGCTGTACACCAGCAGGATGTGCCTTGGTGGGAAACGTCCTCTTAAGGGTTCTTTCACATTGCGTTTAGGAACCCGTTTAGTGGCCCCGACGGGGTTTATGTCCGAACTACGTGTGGGTGTCCGCCTCCAGTAAGCGTACACTCTCGAAAATGATGCACGACAGCGCGCACGTTAACTCTGTCGGCACCATTACAGTCTATGGCCCCGCCGGCGCATAAGTTCGAATCCTGTTTAAGGGGGACTTGGACGCAAGCGTCGATGGGACCACCTAGCATGTGACAAAACGCAAATGTGAAAGTACCTGAGTCTCTGGTCTCTTCAGTGTGACCCATTTTACTGATAAAATCAGTTATCAATAGATTTTGCATAACTGTATTCTATAGCTGAAACCAGTAATTGCGGTGTTTCAAATGGCTAAACCTCCTTTACTGTAGATTCTCTTCTAAAACTTTTCTTTTAAGGGTTTTTTTCCTTTACAAAAAGTAATTCATTTCCAATTCAAGAGTACTTTTAAGCCATTAAGTTTTAGCCAACTATTATCTGATTTTTTTTCTTTGGCAGAATGGCCACATCATCACTTATCCATTTGTTCTTTCAGCCAGTGCTTCACATGAATGGTTTCAGATGACTTCTAATCCAATGCAATAGGAAACTCTATATTTCTCATGCAGCAGGACCATTCAATAGCACATTTAGAAATAGTTTGATCTTCTGGAAGTATTACTGGTTTTCCATTCAGAATTTTACAAAGAGAACTGCCCTTCTTTTCAGGTAGAAGTCTTCAAATCATCAACAGACCTTTGTTACCCTGGTATTATTCACAGTTCTGCTGACTATACTCATCATTCTCCAGGTGCTAAGTGCCATTATTCTCACTATATATGTGAAGCATATACATTTAGAAAGGATTTTTTAGTACTAATGCATCTTAGGAGTGTAAAGCAGGAATACAGTAAAGACAAGCACTTTAGCTGGTGAATCAGGGATGATGAGTCTTACCAAGGAGCAGATTAACAAATATTTTTTTTCTCCAAATCATGTGCTCTATAAATGAACTTTGATTACAGCTTGCAACAATAATAATTACAAAAAGGGAAATTCTCGCTCACCTGGAGAAAATATGATGCCTATACAGAAATGCTCAAACATGGCGACTTTGCAGGCTGCTTTATACCCTGTGGCAACCAATATCTCCAGACGTCCTGAATGGGTGCAAAGCTGTTGTCCTATATTCATTACGTGCAGTTTCATGACAGACTGCGCTGATTAGGACGACTAAAATTGGGCTGATTTTTATAACAATCTTAATCCACCTGGCCTTCAACCTAGCTAGACAATGAGTGAATCCCACTAAAATATTGTGTACTACTTATCTCCAGGGGTGGCAAACTTTTTGTGAAATCATTGCTTAGGAAGAGTTTCTCAACAGAAAAGGTATTCCCCATGACAGACATAGTACCATCAAATCAGTCACTCTCTGTGACTGCAGACTTGTTAATCTTCCCATTGCACACACTGCATGCTGTTAGGATTCTCCGGTGCAAGTGCCGGGGTGGGAGGTGGTGGGGGAGGGCGTTCATGTGACTGCAAGTATGTGACTCAGGACCAGGACGAGGGGTAGGCAACTGCTTAGGGCACTACCTCTTGCCTCCTCAAGGGGGGCACACTTTGGGGGGGGGGGGATATTGCTGAATGCCTGCTGCCACACGGGACCTTCGTCCATTCAGCACAGTGATGGC
This sequence comes from Phyllobates terribilis, assembly GCF_046119375.1. NCBI lineage: Eukaryota > Metazoa > Chordata > Amphibia > Anura > Dendrobatidae > Phyllobates > Phyllobates terribilis. Next base: position 317,301,940 of record NW_027362762.1, on the reverse strand, counting down.
CAGGGCACGGGCACAGGTGAGCTGTTATCAGACGCCTGCTCCACCGGGAACTCCAGCAGAATGCAGGCAAAATCCGGCCTGTGCCCTGTTGGAGATGGCACACGCTGGGGACATTGCGTGGCACTATGCACTAACGTCATCGCGCCATCCAGCGCCCACTGCTGTACAGAATAGAAGAAGAGGAGAAAGCTGCGCTGGATGGGTGCTTGTGTTAGGTGACCATGAGCTTTTTTTATTTATCTTATATTAGATTGCCAATGAATGGGGGCATAACAAGAGGGGCTGGCTGTGGGGACATACGTGGGACTGACCGTGGGGCTGGCTGTGGGGACATATGTGGGGCTGGATATAAAGCCATAAGGTGGGGCTGGTTGTGGGGACATATACGTGAAGCTGGCTGTGGGGACATATACATGGGGCTGGCTTTGGGGACATATATGTGGGGCTGGCTGTGGGAACATTACAAGAGGCTGTGGAGACATCATACTGTAAAGGGACTGTGTTGACCATATTGTATAGGGGCTGTTGAGGACATCATACTGTATAGGCGGCTGTGGTGAGCATATTGTATAGGGGGCTGTGGTGGACATCCTACTGTATATTGGGGGCTGTGGTGGACATTATACTGCATGGGGGGCTGTCGTGTACATCATAGTGTATATTGGGGGGGGGCTGTTGTGGATATCACACTGTTTCGGCTGCTGTAGTGACCATCATACTGTGTAAAGAGACAGTGTGTGTGTGGCGGGTACAGTTTGGAGAGGACAAAGTGGTGGGAGGTATTAGAGCATAGCGTGAAAAGGGAACACAGAATGGATATGGAAAGGGGCAGTGTGAAATGGGGGCACAGTATGGAGAGAAGTTAGCATGGCTGGGGGACAATATGGAGATTTAGAGACTGTAAGGAAAAAAAGTGGAGAGGGGGCATACATAGTATAGGCTGTGGTCCATAAGGGTGGACTTTATGGTGGTTATATCTGATAATGGGTGGTTTAAGTTGATAATGGTTGACAGTGTGGTGGTTATAGATCATTAAGACGGACAGTGTGGAGGCCATATACAGTGGTGGCCAAAAGTATTGGCACCCCTGCAATTCTGTCAGATAATACTCAGTTTCTTCCTGAAAATGATTGCAATCACAAATTCTTTGGTCTTATTATCTTCATTTAATTTGCTTGCAAGGAAAAAACACAAAAGAGAATGAAGCAAAAATCAAATCATTGATCATTTCACACAAAACTCCAAAAATGGGCCAGACAAAAGTATTGGCACCCTCAGCCTAATACTTGGTTGCACAACCTTTAGCCAAAATAACTGCGAACAACCGCTTCCGGTAACCATCAATGCTCTGCTGGAATTGTAGACCACTCTTCTTTGGCAAACTGCTCCAGGTCCCTGATATTTGAAGGGTGCCTTCTCCAAACTGCCATTTTGAGATCTCTCCACAGGTGTTCTATGGGATTCAGGTCTGGACTCATTGCTGGCCTCCTTAGAAGTCTCCAGTGCTTTCTCTCAAACCATTTTATAGTGCTTTTGGAAGTGTGTTTTGGGTCATTGTCCTGCTGGAAGACCCATGACCTCTGAGGGAGACCCAGCTTTCTCACACTGGGCCCTACATTATGCTGCAAAATTTGTTGGTAGTCTTCAGACTTCATAATGCCATGCACACGGTCAAGCAGTCCAGTGCCAGAGGCAGCAAAGCAACCCCAAAACATCAGGGAACCTCCGCCATGTTTGACTGTAGGGACCGTGTTCTTTTCTTTGAATGCCTCTTTTTTTTTCCTGTACACTCTATGTTGATGCTTTTTGCCAAAAAGCTCTACTTTTGTCTCATCTGACCAGAGAACATTCTTCCAAAACATTTTAGGCTTTCTCAGGTAAGTTTTGGCAAACTCCAGCCTGGCTTTTTTATGTCTCGGGGTAAGAAGTGGGTCTTCCTGGGTATCCTACCATACAGTCCCTTTTCATTCAGACGCCGACGGATAGTACGGGTTGACACTGTTGTACCCCCGGACTGCGGGGCAGCTTGAACTTGTTTGGATGTTAGTCGAGGTTCTTTATCCACCATCCGCACAATCTTGCGTTGAAATCTCTCGTCAATTTTTCTTTTCCGTCCACATATAGGGAGGTTAGCTACAGTGCCATGGGCTTTAAACTTCTTGATGACACTGCGCACGGAAGACACAGGAACATTCAGGTCTTTGGAGATGGACTTGTAGCCTTGAGATTGCTCATGCTTCCTCACAATTTGGTTTCTCAAGTCCTCAGACAGTTCTTTGGTCTTCTTTCTTTTCTCCATGCTCAATGTGGTACACACAAGGACACAGGACAGAGGTTGAGTCAACTTTAATCCATGTTAACTGGCTGCAAGTGTGATTTAGTTATTGCCAACACCTGTTAGGTGCCACAGGTAAGTTACAGATGCTGTTAATTACACGAATTAGAGAAGCATCACATGATTTTTCAAACAGTGCCAATACTTTTGTCCACCCCCTTTTTTTAGGTTTGGTGTGGAATTGTATCCAATTTGGCTTTAGGACAATTATTTTTGTGTTTTTTCATTGAAGACAAATTAAATGAAGATAATAATACCAAAGAATTTGTGATTGCAATCATTTTCAGGAAGAAACTGAGTATTATCTGACAGAATTGCAGGCGTGCCAATACTTTTGGCCACCACTGTACTATTAGAGGCTTATAGCATGGGTAGATATTTTTATGCAGAGAGTATTATAATGACACTCTTATTTGTAAGGGTATTGTGTCAGCATGTGCTGCAGAAGATTGGAGAAGAGGGAATCTGGAGAGAAGAGCTGTGGATGTGAAAAGTCATCATGGCGTCAAGACAAGATGGAGACGAAAATCAGAGATGTCACCTATAAGGTACTGTAGTGCGGCAGTGTTCACACTGTGCTATAATGACGTAGTGACCCAATAAAGTTCAACTCAAATGTCTTTATTTTCCAAAAACTCACAAAGAAAAGGCAAATGGTATCCTCTGGATCGCAGTCGAGGCGTCAAACAGTGCGTCTCCAAAACCTGTTGCCGTGGGCGACTGCACCGCCGTGTCGCGCTGAGATGGACCAAGAGTTTTGGTTTCCTTGGCTCTGTATTTGCTTCACACAGGCCTGTATTGCAGAGCCACCTGCTCTGCAGCCTGCAGACAAAACACTGACACACCCAAACCTTTGCTGCAGGTTTTTAAATGGAATCTGTGGCCATGAGCCACTTGCAAGACCCGGCTGGAGGGAGTGAACCACCCCACTGCCTCCTGTAGTTCACTCCATAAATAAAAGCCCATGCCGGGTTTTCTAAAAAATAAAACTTAGCCAAATAGTTTGACCAAGTCCAAACTTTACTTTTATTTTAAACTGAAACCACGCATACCGTCCCTCGCATATGATCCCCCTCACTGCCTCACAGTCAGTAACAAAAAGTAAACATTTACATCTAGCCATTATTATTATTTATTATTACTAAGTCTTATCAGTACTGTGGTTCCTGTATGGTCCGTAATCTGATAAAGACTGATAACAGCAACTCCCAGCATCTCCTTACCATTGTTAAGGACATACTGGGACTTGCTGTGTTAAGCTTGGTGATGTATTCATGTAGTGATGATGGTACTGGTGTTGGTATTTACTGGCGGCGGTTTTCATGATGTATTCATGTACTGATTGAGGTTCTGGTGACTCATTAATATACTGATGGTGATTCTAGTGACCTATTTATTTACATATTATAGTTCTGGTGCTGTATTTATGTACTATTAATGGCTCTGGTGTTCTATTTATGTACTGATGTTGATTTTGGTTTTGTATTCATGTACTGATGATGGTTCTGGTGATGAATACAGCATCATTACCATCATCAGACTACATCACCAGAGCCATCAGTAGTATGTGACATCTCCTGTGATAATCAGTCAGCTTCGCCCCCATACACCTTAGACTGTCAGACGAACGCGTGGATATCGGCGGGATTTTCTGATATTAATGTAATGTTTATGGGATCTTTAGGCTTAACAGTGATATCCAACGAACGCCCAGAATCACTGGTGGAACCTCCAGTGATAGTGACAGCCAGTAATAGAAACATACACTGGGCTTATTTAGTACGATTATAGAAAATGCCAACTATAGGGATGGGAAGAAGTTAATAAATTTCATAATCTCTTCACCAGACACCATATTCTTTAAAACAAAACAGAAAAGCGTATGAACCACAGTATAACAGCATTAGTAATCCGTTTACACTAGTAATGGCTGCTTAAATACAATCTGACTGTTCACATTGTTGCCACACAGTAGCCTGCCATCAGCCATAGCGAATGACTGTTCATGTACAATTTCCAAATGGTAATTGATGAACTGAAATGCTCTAATTCAGCTATTTCTGACATTTATTTTTAGGAGTTCAGCTGATGAATCAGTCAGAAATCTCCCATGTTATACCACTGGTGGGTGCTCAAGGACTATTATCAACTAGCCAAGGCACTTACAAGAAATTATGAACTGATTTTAGTATTATTTTATTTTTTTATTTCTCCATCTGGTTCAAAAGTAAGATCTGCTGTTCACTAACACTGACAATACGTGGATTTAGGTCTGCTCTTACATTATGCACATGACATTTCTATAGTAATGTTATCTATTTTTGACTAGGGCTGTTGTCTGTCAATATGTACAAAAAGAAAAAGGACCGACTATTTTTAAAAAAATGTATTATATTAGAGTAAAAAATTGCTGCATAAGAATACTATAACTACATATTGTTATGCACACGCCCGGGCTAAGCGGCGTGTGCGTGTGATTGGTAGTGATTCCACTGGACCGTGCCGGAGAGTGAATGCCTGGAGGGGCGTGACTAAGTATTCACCCGATCCGACCAGGGTCGCACGACGGCATACGACGCCAGTGCACCAAGGAGGAACCGAGCAGAGGGACCAGGTGCTACTCCAGGACAGACCCCGGACACGGCTGTTGACCCACACAGGGAAATACAGGAACAGGCTGGTAGGCTGGCACACAGACTGGAGGGTATAGGCAGGCACGACTGGTATGCAGGCAGGCGGGTATGCAGGCAGGGGGGTAAAGGCAAGCACAGCTAGAGTGCAGACAGGGAGGCACTAGCAGGTAGGAACACAGGCGGGATAGGACCCAGTACACACCGGGACTCAGGAACAATACAGGCAGAGGGTTACAGGCAAGCACAACTAGAGTGCAGACAAGGCTGAGCAGGGAGGACAGGGCTCTGTTCACACGGAACAGACAGGAAGGGAAAGACAGAGCCAGATACTCACACAGTACTTGCAGAGACAACAAGCAGGAGTTAGGTACGAGTTCAGACTCTGCAGAAAAAGGAAGGGAACGGACATAGAGGCAAAACAGGTAAAGGACAGGAGAGAGTTCAGACTGGAACTGAGTGTACGGAGGAGACCGACACTGCAGAGGGATACAGGAGCGGGTCTGGGAATACGGCCCCCAGAGAGGCGGAACGAACAGGCAAGGAGCGTGTTCAGACAGGACAGACCAGACACAGGAGCGGGTCTAGGAAATCGGCCACTAGAAGGCGAGAGGAACAGGCTAGGAGCGTGTTCAGACAGGACAGACAAGAGAGCACAGAAAGGACTCAGTTCAGACACGGGAGCTGATACCGCAAAGCAGGAGACATACAGGACTCAGTTCAGACACGGGAGCTGATACCGCAAAGCAGGAGACATACAGGACACAGTTCAGACACGGGAGCTGATACCGCAAAGCAGGAGACATACAGGACTCAGTTCAGACACGGGAACTGATACAAAAAGCAGGAGACAAGAGACGGGACCTGGCACCTTCAGAGTGCAAGCACACACTGAAGGAAACACTATGCTCAGGCAGGGATAGAAGGGAGCTGCTGAGCTATATACCAAGTGACAGACAGCAATAGGCTGAGGACGCACAAGGGGTGTGACCCACAGCAGGTACAAAAGGCAGGAAGTGATCGGGCGCCGCCCTTAAGCAGCAGAAACAGACACAAACAGACAGCATGGAGGGAAGCCAGAGAGACATTCTGGACAGGAGATCAAGTGCGCCCTCTTGCACAGTGGGAGATGGACCACCATGCAAGGACGCCGCCAGGTATGTTACACATATTCAATATATTAAAAAATCTTTTATAGCACTAACGCATTTAAAATTAAAAAAATGCATTTTTTGTCCAACAGGCTTGCTCATGAGCTTTGTCTGGTATCACAGCTCAGCCAATTTAGGTTAATGCCGCTAAACTGCAGTACATCAAGGACAAAAATGCTGCTGCTTTTTCTAATCTCAGACAAACCGATATACAGACCTATACACATAATTACAGACTGTAGACAATCTTATGTGTCACTTCTTTTCATTATTAGATTAAAAGAGGTTACTATTGTGGATGAAATCTTTCAGTTCTTCCCTTATAAAATTGAATGGAGAGAAAGACTATATTGTGCTATTGTAATGTAAATGGCAGCATAATATCGATGTTCATGAGTTCAGCCTTATCATATGATGAAAAATGTCACTAGTGTGCAGTGTAGTCATATTTATATAAATATATACAGTACAGACCAAAAGTTTGGACACATCTTCTCATTTAAAGATTTTTCTGTATTTTCATGACTATGAAAATTGTACATTCACACTGAAGGCATCAAAACTATGAATTAACACATGTGGAATTATATACTTAACAAAAAAGTGTGAAACAACTGAAAATATGTCTTATATTCTAGGTTCTTCAAAGTAGCCACCTTTTGCTTTGATGACTGCTTTGCACACTCTTGGCATTCTCTTGATGAGCTTCAAGAGGTAGTCACCAGAAATGGTCTTCCAACAATCTTGAAGGAGTTCCCAGAGATGCTTAGCACTTGTTGGCCCTTTTGCCTTCACTCTGCGGTCCAGCTCACCCCAAACCATCTCGATTGGGTTCAGGTCTGGTGACTGTGGAGGCCAGGTCATCTGGCGTAGCACCCCATCACTCTCCTCCTTGGTCAAATAGCCCTTACACAGCCTGGAGGTGTGTTTGGGGTCATTGTCCTGTTGTAAAATAAATGATGGTCCAACTAAACGCAAACCGGATGGAATAGCATACCGCTGCAAGATGCTGTGGTAGCCATGCTGGTTCAGTATGCCTTCAATTTTGAATAAATCCCCAACAGTGTCACCAGCAAAGCACCCCTACACCATCACACCTCCTCCTCCTTGCTTCACGGTGGGAACCAGGCATGTAGAGTCCATCCGTTCACCTTTTCTGCGTCGCACAAAGACACGGTGGTTGTAACCAAAGATCTCAAATTTGAACTCATCAGACCAAAGCACAAATTTCCACTGGTCTAATGTCCATTCCTTGTGTTCTTTAGCCCAAACCAGTCTCTTCTGCTTGTTGCCTGTCCTTAGCAGTGGCTTCCTAGCAGCTATTTTACCATGAAGGCCTGCTGCACAAAGTCTCCTCTTAACAGTTGTTGAAGAGATGTGTCTGCTGCTAGAACTCTGTGTGGCATTGACCTGGTCTCTAATCTGAGCTGCTGTTAACCTGCGATTTCTGAGGCTGGTGACTCAGATAAACTTATCCTCAGAAGCAGAGGTGACTCATGGTCTTCCTTTCCTGGGGCGGACCTCATGTGAGCCAGTTTCTTTGTAGCGCTTGATGGTTTTTGCAACTGCACTTGGGAACACTTTCAAAGTTTGCCCAATTTTTTGGACTGACTGACCTTTATTTCTTAAAGTAATGATGGCCACTCGTTTTTCTTTACTTAGCTGCTTTTTTCTTGCCATAATACAAATTCTAACAGTCTTTTCAGTAGGACTATCAGCTGTGTATCCACCAGACTTCTGCACAACACAACTGATGGTCCCAACCCCATTTATAAGGCAAGAAATCCCACTTATTAAACCTGACAGGGCACACCTGTGAAGTGAAAACCATTTCCGGTGACTACCTCTTGAAGCTCATCAAGAGAATGCCAAGAGTGTGCAAAGCAGTCATCAAAGCAAAAGGTGGCTACTTTGAAGAACCTAGAATATAAGACATATTTTCAGTTGTTTCACACTTTTTTGTTAAGTATATAATTCCACATGTGTTAATTCATAGTTTTGATGCCTTTAGTTGAATGTACAATTTTAAAAGTCCTGAAAATACAGAAAAATCTTTAAATGAGGTGTGTCCAAACTTTTGGTCTGTACTGTATGTATGTATGTGTATGTATGTATATATATATATATATATATATATATATATATATATATATATATATATATATATATATATATATATATATATATTTACTTTATAAATATACATACTTATTTTCTTGCCCAGAGGCTACGATAGCATCTGTGTAGGTTCCAGTACTAATGTCCAAGTGCAGTTATCCGCATAGCCTTAAAATGAATGTATCAACTACAGTATGTGTGTGTGTGTATAACTAATGTATAAACTATTTAAAGGTTAGTAATTAAAAACAGATACTATTTGCAAGAATAATTTTTAACAATAAAAAAACATAGCAGCACAGTGTTTGTCACGCCTGCAGGTGGCGCACTGTGCCACAGGGCGGGCCTGCCTAGGAAGGGGTGTAGCTAAGCAGCTACCTTGTAATGCACACGCCCGGGCTGAACGGCGTGTGCGTGTATATGTAGTGATTCCACTGAACCGTGCCGGAGAGTGAATGCCTGGAGGGGCGTAACTAAGTATTCACCCGATCCGACCAGGGTCGCACGACGGCATACGATGCCAGTGCACCAAGGAGGAACCGAGCAGAGGGACCAGGTGCAGTTCAGTGGAATCACTACATACACAGGACAGACCCCGGACACGGCTGTTGACCCACACCGGGGAATACAGGAACAGACAGGTTAGGCTGGCACACAGACTGGTGGGTATAGGCAGGCACGACTGGTATGCAGGCAGGCGGGTATGCAGGCAGGGGGGTACAGGCAAGCACGGCTAGAGTGCAGACAGGGAGGCACTAGCAGGTTGGAACACAGGCGGGATAGGACCCAGTACACACTGGGACTCAGGAACAGAACCACAGATGTGGCGGACAAACACAGTAGAGTGAGGCCGCCCAGAGTGGTGAGCAAGAGCAGGGCAAGACGAGACCGCCTAGAGCGGTGAGCGAGAGTAGCGCAGGGCGAGGCCGCCTGGAGCGGTGAGCGAGAGAAGAGCAGGATGAGGCAGCTTGGAGCGGTGAGCGAGAGTAGAGCAGGACGAGACCACCTGGAGCGGTGAGCAAGAGTAGAGCAGCACGAGACCGCCTGGAGCGGTGAGCAAGAGTAGAGCAGGACGAGGCCGCCTGGAGCGGTCAGCAAGTGTAGAGCAGGACGAGGCCGTCTGGAGCGGTGAGCAAGAGTAGAGCAGGACGAGGCCGCCTGGAGCGGTGAGCAAGAGTAGAGCAGGACGAGACTGCCGGAGCAGCGAGCAAAGGGTCTGAGCAGAGCGAGACTGCCGGAGCAGCGAGCAAAGGGTCAGAGCAGAGCGAGACTGTCGGAGCAGCGAGCAAAGGGTCAGAGCAGAGCGAGACTGCCGGAGCAGCGAGCAAAGGGTCAGAGCAGAGCGAGACTGCCGGAGCAGCGAGCAAAGGGTCTGAGCAGAGCGAGACTGCCGGAGCAGCGAGCAAAGGGTCTGAGCAGAGCGAGACTGCCGGAGCAGCGAGCAAAGGGTCAGAGCAGAGCGAGACTGTCAGAGCAGCGAGCAAAGGGTCAGAGCAGAGCGAGACTGCCGGAGCAGCGAGCAAAGGGTCAGAGCAGAGCGAGACTGCCGGAGCAGCGAGCAAAGGGTCTGAGCAGAGCGAGACTGCCGGAGCAGCGAGCAAAGGGTCAGTGGGGACAGGGCTCTGTTCACACGGAACAGACAGGAAGGGAAAGGCAGAACCAGATACCCACAGGGTACTTGCAGTGAAGGAGCGAGTGGACCACAAACTCACTAACGGAAGTACAGTGACAACGAGCAGGAGTTAGGTACGAGTTCAGACTCTGCAGAAAAAGGAAAGGTACGGACATAGAGAAAAACAGAAAACAGGCTAGAAGAGTAAAGACAAGAACAGACACAGTAGCAAGATACAGGAGCGGGTCTAGGTATGCAGCCCCTAGAAGGCGGAAGGAACAGGCTAGGAGCATGTTCAGACAGGACAGACGAGATACAGGAGCGGGTCTAGGTATGCAGCCCCTAGAAGACGGAAGGAACAGGCTAGGAGCGTGTTCAGACAGGACAGACGAGATACAGGAGCGGGTCTAGGTATGCAGCCCCTAGAAGGCGGAAGGAACAGGCTAGGAGCGTGTTCAGACAGGCCTGGAAATACAGCCTCCAGGAAAGGCAGGCAAGCAAACACAGAAAGGGACCTGGCACATTCAGAGTGCAAGAGCACACTGAAAGAAACACAATGCTCAGGCAGGGTTTCTTGGGAGGAGCTGGGTTAAATACCAGATGACAGACAGCAATAGGCTGAGGATGCACAAGGGGTGTGCCCGCAGCAGGTACAAGAAACAGGAATTGATCGGGCGCCGCCCTTAAGCAGCAGAAACAGAGGCAAGCAAACAGCATAGAGGGAAGCCAGGCTAGCAGACTGGACTGGAGATCAAGTGCGCGCTCTTGCACAGTGGGAGATGGACCACTATGCAAGGACGCCGCCAGGTATGTTACATACCTGATGTTCACTAACAACTCACTAGTAGGAGAAACTAGACACTGATGAATACTGTTGCTTCAGCGACTCCCTATAGAGAAGAGAGCCTTATATACAAGATGCCTCCCAGCAATTGGCTGGGAGCCATCTTGCAGGTGTACACATATACTAAATGTTTCCCAGCTTGTCAGGACTCAAACCCAGCAGCTCTTGTACACCAGTTGGCAGCTCTTCCCTCTGAGCTATTCTGCTTGCTGGACAGTTCCTGGCTAAACTAGATTCTAGTATGTGCGTCGTTCCTGAGCGGCTTCACTCTGTGTAGCTGCTGATTTGCTTAATCCTGTGATTTCCTGATTGCACACCCGATTTAAACCTGGCCTGGCACCTCCTTCCTTGCGAGATTATTGAGCTCCCAGCCTTTAGTCAAGCTCTTCCTTTACCTGCTGCCTCCTACAAGATTATACTACTACTCCCCAGGGGTCAGGTTTGCTGACAGGAACTCGGGCTACGTTCAGACTGGACTGGTAGTAGCAGTCCCGATATATTGGGTACTTGGATAGGCACAAATTCAGACACACAGGTGGTCTCAGATAATGGTACTGGCACTGGCCGCCCTAGGACCAAGGACTTCGGGTTCAGGACGGCCGCACAAAGACCAGGGACTTTGGATTCAGGACTGGCCGCATCAGGACCAGAGGAGCTAACAACTCACTAGTAGGAGAAACTAAACACTAATGAATACTGTGGCTCTGTCGACTCTGTCTTGTTTTTTTTGCATTATACATACCACAGTTGTATCATTTTCTAGATGCTGATGTTAACAGAGTTCCTGCAATATTATATTTTCACTAGGTGCTGTATGCCTGCGATTGTAAATCTGGGCAATCCCTCTTCTGTAAAGAGAAGATAGCAACACAACAGCCATCTGCTGGCGAGATAGCGAAGCGCTGTCTGCTTGTTATTCTGCAGAAATGACATCATACCCTAATTTCTAAATTTAGCTCAAGCTAACACCGGTAAAAATATAAAGGTCAGTCTGGGAAGGATGCCAGCCTCTATGACCAGCAGCACATTGAGGAACTTACATTTATATCCAGGTTCAATGTTTTATGCTAAGGAAGAAAGGCAGATTTGTAAACTGATTTTCTAGTATCTGAATAACAGAAATGATTTAAGACACAGCAAAGAATCAGACTGCAGAAATGTATTACAGAGTAACATCCAGATGCAGGATTCTGTAACACTGCAGTATTAGGATTGTTGTATCCAATTTTGCAATATGTATACAGAAATATACTGGATATAGTATAAACTATAAAGATGTACTGTAAAGTCATGTTCTGTTACAGCAGAAAACTGCTGTTAATATCAACTCTGTCATAAATGTAGTTATGAGTGATAGACAACAAAAGCTGGGGGCATTGGATCACTGCTTGCACCCCCCACTCTGAACAGGTAATTGAAGCAGGTTATATCATGAAGACCAGATGTGCAGTGTAGATATAGAGTAGATGACTGTTGTTGGAAGGGCAAAGTTTGACAGTGTACAGCCTGATTACCAAAGAGTTGCTACTCATGCAAGTTGAAGACATCTGTCCGAAGGCAGACGGTACGCCTCCATATCAGAGGCCTCACATGGCAATGTAAGTATAATATATTCCATGCCATATCTATAGAATCCAAGTTCAACACAATGCATGCAAATATCCATAATCGGGGAGCCTATTCGCATCTGTGGGTAAAATTGCAAACGTTTTGTTAGTGGGCAACCCACAGGAACGCAGTATCTCCATGAATTATGGATATTTCATATTAATGTGTGGTATGTTTAGAATGCTTGAAGAATGTTCGGTAAGATGATGGCCATATTGTTTCCCTAAGAGGTTCCTGGGGGAAATATGGCCGACAGCATAAATATGGCCTAAAAATGGATTAGAATTGAATCTAATCAGCCGTTCTTTGCTGACCTCAGCTGAGGGACGAGTGAGGGGTCTAGTAGACCCCTTTATAACATCTCATCTACCAAATATCAGGGTACGACACCGGGGGATTATTACAGATCTATCCATCTTTCCTGTGCTATTCTCCTCTGCCAGAAGCTCACAAGGATCCAAACTCTAAGAAGTATCTGTATTTTATCCCTTTTATTTCATACTGTTTTTGCCTGTGTGTATGTCTTTTTATTATTACGACTTTTGTAAGCCTTTTAAGAACTGTACTCTTTTTGTATATTAAATCTAAAATTTTATACATTTTATTCCTTGCTGCTTTAAACTTGTCCACAAACCATGGAGAGTGTGAGAATAGCTTGGTTGTGTTACCCTGGTAATGCTAGAGTGCAAGAAGAGTACCTATCAGGTGCTCAGGAAAGCTGGGTGGCATGTATGCTAGTGTGTGATCCAGTGCAGGTGTCTCGGCCTATCAAGACAGGAAGTGGTGGCAGCGAAAAGTGTGGTGTGGATGTGAGATCTGGCTGTTGGGTGCGTTAGTCTCATGGTCTTGCCTATTGCGATAGGCGAGTAGACATGTGGGAAGCGGAGTACCCTTTTACAGTAGCATCCAAGGCACATGTGTTGCGATCCAGTGGTGTTAGTGGCAGCGGAGGAGTGCTGTTCCTGACAAATCATCAATTTAAGTCCAAAATGCATCAATAATTATATAAACACCTACAAAAGAAAAAATTCTGGACTTTGTGTTATGGGCACTTATACAGGTAACAATCAAACTTCTACAAAAGAATGAGACACTAAGGAATAAGATGCAAAGGAATAAGATGCTTACCATGTAGAGTTATATATAAGACCATATGATAAAAAAAGTGCAATAGGTATAAAGTAATGCAACAAGTAAAAGAGCCCAAATATAGCAGGAAATTTCATCAGACACAAGTTATGTACAGTTAGGTCCATATATATTTGGACTGAGACAACATTTTTCTAATTTTGGTTCTAGACATTACCACAATGAATTTTAAACAAAACAATTCAGATGCAGTTGAAGTTCAGACTTTCAGCTTTCATTTGAGGGTATCCACATTAAAATTGGATGAAGGGTTTAGGAGTTGCAGCTTCTTAACATGTCCCACCCTGTTTTTAAAGGGACCAAAAGTAATTGGACAATTGACTCCAAGGCTATTTCATGGACAGGTGTGGGCAATCCCTTCGTTATGTCATTCTCAATTAAGCAGATAAAAGGCCTGGAGTTGATTTGAGGTGTGGTGCTTGCATTTGGAAGGTTTTGCTGTGAAGTAAACATGCGGTCAAAGGAGCTCTCCATGCAGATGAAACAAGCCATCCTTAAGCTGCAAAAACAGAAATAAACCCATCCGAGAAATTGCTACAATATTAGGAGTGGCAAAATCTAAAGTTTGGTACATCCTGAGAAAGAAAGAAAGCACTGGTGAACTCATCAATGCAAAAAGACCTGGGTGCCCACGGAAGACAACAGTGGTGGATGATCGCAGAATAATGTCCATGGTAAAGAGAAACCCCTTCACAACAGCCAACCAAGTGAACAACACTCTCCAGGAGGTAGGCGTATCAATATCCAAATCTACCATAAAGAGAAGACTGCATGAAAGTAAATACAGAGGGTTGCACGGTGCAAGCCACTCATAAGCATCAAGAATAAAAAGGCTAGACTGGACTATGCTAAAAAACATCTAAAAAAGCCAGCACAGTTCTGGAAGAACATTCTTTGGACAGATGAAACCAAGATCAACCACTACTAGAATGATGGAAAGAGAAAAGTATGGCAAAGGCATGGTACAGCTCATGATCTAAATGGGCATGCATGGCTGCCAGTGGCACTGGGTCACTAGTGTTTATTGATGATGTGACACAGGACAGAAGCAGCTGAATTAATTCTGATGTATTCAGAGCCATATTGTGTGCTCAGATCCAGCCAAATGCAGCCAAACTGATTGGTCGTCGTTTCATACTACAGATGGACAATGACCCAAAACATAAAGCCAAAGCAACCCAGGAGTTTATTAAAGCAAAGAAGTGGAATATTCTTGAATGGCCAAGTCAGTCACCTGATCTCAACCCAATTGAGCATGCATTTCACTTGTTAAAGACTAAACCTCAGACAGAAAGGCCCACAAACAAACAGCAACTGAAAACCACCGCAGTGAAGGCCTGGAGGAGCATCAAAAAGGAGGAAACACAGCGTCTGGTGATGTCCATGAGTTCAAGACTTCAGGCAGTCATTGCCAACAAAGGGTTTACAACCAAGTACTGGAAATGAACATTTTATTTACAATTATTTAATCTGTCCAATTACTTTTGGTCCCTTTAAAAACAGGGTGGCACATGTTAAGGAGCTGAAACTCCTAAACCCTTCAACCAATTTTAATGTGGATACCCTCAAATGAAAGCTGAAAGTCTGAACCTCAACTGCATCTGAATTGTTTTGTTTAAAATTCATTGTGGTATTGTCTAGAACCAAAATTAGAAAAATGTTGTCTCTGTCCAAATATATATGGACCTAACTGTACATGCAATAACATGGGCTGATGGAAACAAAACCCAAAATAACACTTCTGCTATGACTATGCTCCTACGCCTGTGGTGCTAACAAATGGGAAACTAACCCTAATATAGGAAAGAAACCAAGTGACCCACCACTCCCAACAGACGTTTCGCCACAAAGGCCCAATCACAAAGGTGAGCCTTTCTTCAGGCGAAAATAAAGTAAATGCTATGATTGCAGTGTTTACTACTAACGAACAAGAAAACTTTTCCAGAATGTATAAGTGCTCTAACCAGTAGAGCAGATTATATTTCTAAAAACAAAGTATTCCCATCATTGAACGCTATGGCCTATCACTAGGGTGTGTCGTAACACTGTAATTGGTTGTTGCTCAATATCTGGTGTTTCCCTCCCTCAGGCATTATTTGGTGTTTTCGATCGTGTTTTCAACAGACAACGTACAGTACAGACCAAAAGTTTGGACACACCTTCTCATTTAAAGATTTTTCTGTATTTTCATGACTTTGGAAATTGTACATTCACACTGAAGGCATCAAAACTATGAATTAACACATGTGGAATTATATACTTAACAAAAAAGTGTGAAACAACTGAAAATATGTCTTATATTCTAGGTTCTTCAAAGTAGCCACCTTTTGCTTTGATGACTGCTTTGCACACTCTTGGAATTCTCTTGATGAGCTTCAAGAGGTAGTCACCGGAAATGGTTTTCACTTCACAGGTGTGCCCTGTCAGGTTTAATAAATGGGATTTCTTGCCTTATAAATGGGGTTGGGTCCATCAGTTGTGTTGTGCAGAAGTCTGGTGGATAAACAGCTGATAGTCCTACTGAATAGACTGTTAGAATTTGTATTACGGCAAGAAAAAAGCAGCTAAGTAAAGAAAAATGAGTGGCTATCATTACTTTAAGAAATGAAGGTCAGTCAGTGCAAAAAATTGGGAAAACTTTGCAAGTGTCCCCAAGTGCAGCTGCAAAAACCATCAAGCGCTACAAAGAAACTGGCTCACATGAGGACCGCCCCAGGAAAGGAATACCAAGAGTCACCTCTGCTTCTGAGGATAAGTTTATCCGAGTCACCAGCCTCAGAAATCGCAGGTTAACAGCAGCTCAGATTAGAGACCAGGTCAATGCCACACAGAGTTCTAGCAGCAGACACATCTCTACAACAACTGTTAAGAGGAGACTTTGTGCAGCAGGCCTTCATGGTAAAATAGCTGCTAGGAAACCACTGCTAAGGACAGGCAACAAGCGGAAGAGACTTGTTTGGGCTAAGGAACAGAAGGAATGGACATTAGACCAGTGGAAATCTGTGCTTTGGTCTGATGAGTCCAAATTTGAGATCTTTGGTTCCAACCACCGTGTCTTTGTGCGACGCAGAAAAGGTGAACGGATGGACTCTACATGCCTGGTTCCCACCGTGAAGCATGGAGGAGGAGGTGTGATGGTGTGGGGGTGCTTTGCTGGTGACACTGTTGGGGATTTGTTCAAAATTGAAGGCATTCTGAACCAGCATGGCTACCACAGCATCTTGCAGCGGCATGCTATTCCATCCAGTTTGCGTTTAGTTGGACCATCATTTATTTTTCAACAGGACAATGACTCCAAACACACCTCCAGGCTGTGTAAGGGCTATTTGACCAAGAAGGAGACTGATGGAGGGCTACGCCAGATGACCTGGCCTCCACAGTCACTAGACCTGAACCCAATTGAGATGGTTTTGGGTGAGCTGGACCGGAGAGTGAAGGCAAAAGGGACAACAAGTGCTAAGCATCTCTGAGAACTCCTTCAAGATTGTTGGAAGACCATTTCCGGTGACTAGCTCTTGAAGCTCATCAAGCGAATGCCAAGAGTGTGCAAAGCAGTCATCAAAGCAAAAGGTGGTTACTTTGAAGAACCTAGAATATAAGGCATATTTTCAGTTGTTTCACACTTTTTTGTTAAGTATATACAGTGCCTACAAGTAGTATTCAACCCCCTGCAGATTTAGCTGATTTGATAAGATGCAAATAAGTTAGAGCCTTCAAACTGCAAACGAGAGTAGGTTTTATGAACAGAAGCATAAATCTTACAAACCAAAAAGTTATGTTGCTCAGTTGAATTTTATTAAATTTTAAACATAAAAGTGTGGGTCAATTATTATACAACCCCTATGTTTAATATTTTGTGGAATAACCCTTGTTTGCAATTACAGCTAATAATCGTCTTTTATAAGACCTGATCAGGCCGGCACAGGTCTGTGGAGTTATCTTGGCCCACTCCTCCATGCAGATCTTCTCCAAGTTATCTAGGTTCTTTGGGTGTCTCATGTGGACTTTATTCTTGAGCTCCTTCCACAAGTTTTCAATTGGGTTAAGGTCAGGAGACTGACTAGGCCACTCCAACACTTTGACTTTTTCCCTCTTGAACCAGGCCTTGGTTTTCTTGGCTGTGTGCTTTGGGTCGTTGTCTTGTTGGAAGATGAAATTACGACCCATCTTAAGATCCTTGATGGAGGAGCGGAGGTTCTTGGCCAAAATCTCCAGGTAGGCCGTGCTTTCCATCTTCCCATGGATGCGGACCAGATGGCCAGGCCCCTTGGCTGAGAAACAGCCCCACAGCATGATGCTGCCACCACCATGCTTGACTGTAGGGATGGTATTCTTGGGGTCATATGCAGTGCCATCCAGTCTCCAAACGTCACGTGTGTGGTTGGCACCAAAGATCTCGATCTTGGTCTCATCAGACCATAGAACCTTGAACCAGTCTGTCTCAGAGTCCTCCAAGTGATCATGAGCAAACTGTAGACGAGCCTTGACATGACGCTTTGAAAGTAAAGGTACCTTACGGGCTCGTCTGGAACGGAGACCATTGCGGTGGAGTACGTTACTTATGGTATTGACTGAAACCAATGTCCCCACTGCCATGAGATCTTCCCGGAGCTCCTTCCTTGTTGTCCTTGGGTTAGCCTTGACTCTTCGGACAAGCCTGGCCTCGGCACGGGAGGACACTTTCAAAGGCTGTCCAGGCCGTGGAAGGCTAACAGTAGTTCCATAAGCCTTCCACTTACGGATGATGCTCCCAACAGTGGAGACAGGTAGGCCCAACTCCTTGGAAAGGGTTTTGTACCCCTTGCCAGCCTTGTGACCCTCCACGATCTTGTCTCTGATGGCCTTGGAATGCTCCTTTGTCTTTCCCATGTTGACCATGTCTGAGTGCTGTTCACAAGTTTGGGGAGGGTCTTAAATAGTCAGAAAAGGCTGGCAAAAGAGATCTTTAATCCACACATGTGAAGCTCATTATTCTTGGTGCCTGAACTACTTCTTAATACTTTAGGGGGACCAAACAGAATTCTTGTGGTTTGAGGGGTTGAATAATAAATGACACTCTGAATTAACTTTTAACGTTTTTAAAAAATAAATAAATAAATAAAAAAAATTTGCTGCAGTGCATTTCCCACTTCCAGGCTGATCTACAGTACAAATGTCACAATGCCAAGTTAATTCCGCATGTGTCAACCAGCTAAATCTGCAGGGGGTTGAATGCTACTTGTAGGCACTGTAATTCCACATGTGTTAATTCATAGTTTTGATGCCTTCAGTGTGAATGTACAATTTTTATAGTCAAGAAAATACAGAAAAATCTTTAAATGAGAAGGTGTGTCCAAACTTTTGGTCTGTACTGTACATACACATTATAATTTATGGAACTCATGGCTTGCCCCTTTATTTATTTTTGGAAACTGATAATCTGCAGAAAAAAGCAAACATATGTACTACTCTGTCCCATTTGCGCCCCAACCATGCATATTCAAGTGAATGGATCCACACAAAAAATGGGAAGCACACAGATGACATACATGCGTTTTCCACTTTTCACACCCCATAGCTCAGACACACTTGTGGAATCTCTTCTTGGACCTTTTTGGCATTTTTTTTTAGCAAACATTGATGTTTGGTAAGTGGTGCAAATTGACGAATCCTAACAGTTGCTTTCTGGTACGAGCGGTCGTCTGTTCACATGATCACAAGCATGCGATTTGCTTACTTTTGGTTACGTGCTGACTAGCTTTTCATCCACTTCTCTCAATAGAACATTGAGTAAAACAGATAAGAAACTAGTTGGCATGTGACCACAAATAAGAAATTTGCACACTTGTGGTCACATGACGACTACTCAAACCTGAAAGCAGAGCTAAATCTTAACAGTATGTATATTACAAACTGCTAGGATTTGTCAGACTGCAGTGCTTGCTGAAAAATTTCCCAGTACTTGACAACCCCTTTAAAGTGAATAGGACGAAGCTGCAATGCCAGGCACTGCAGCTACTAAAAGTATGGAGGAGAATAGTACAGACCAATGTACACAATGAAGGCCACATAACACTCACAGGAGTACCACAGGTCCCTTCTATCAGCTGTTTGTAAGGGGAGCCAAGAGTTGGAACCCCAATAATCTAATATTGCTTTTACAAAAGCAGATGAGCTCTTTCCCAATAATGTCTACCAGTAAAACAAACCTGTTCAAAAAGTAATATATAAAGTAAAATAAATACAATTATCATAAGTATATTAGGCAAAATAGTATGCAATAATGCTAAAAATGCACAGCAGGTAAAAACATTTTAAAATTACATTACTGCAGAGATCACATCTAGGAATAGCTTGCACTCTACAAATCCACACCCAAGCCAATCCCAAATCTCACCCAAGCACATGAGACACAGTAAGAAAACTCCCAGGAATAACATGAGTGTGCAATGTTATCATCTATGAATCACTGTCACGTAAACAAAATACCTTTTAGGTCACAATGGTTGTCACTGTGCTAAATGTGTACATGTACAATCTCTGGTATCCCTGCTAGAATATGGATTTACGGTGAATATATAACTGGAAAATAATTAGAAGCCAAATTTCTTTATTTCCATAAAAATCATAATTGACTTATAGAAAAAAAAGTCACAGGACACATCTAGAGATTCCAAAAGCCACAGCATGATCCCTCTCCATTCACAGCAACGGAAGCATGAACTTACAAGAGGTAAAGCTGCTGCATCTGAACACTGAGATGTTGTGGCTTAAAGGGGTTTTCCAGGCCAGGCAGGGGCTGTATTATGCTGAATCCTATTAGCCTAGGTTCACATCCCATTCTTGCCACGTCAGTAGCTCCCTCGGAACTTCCATCTTAAAGCGAACCTGTCAGCAGGACTATGCTCACTAAATTACAGGTAGTGTCAAGTGGGCGCCTTTACACTGATTAAAATGATACCTGGGTTGATGAAATCCATCCTGTGGTTGTTGTCTATCCTTTAGTTGCAGTTTGGAGATAATTCGATTTTCGTGCTTCGGGGCGGCCTGTGGGCGGGTCTTTCTTTGGTGCTCTGGCATTATTTTCATCATTGTGGCTTAAATGACAAGTCACTGATCCTTTAACTCCAGGAAAATGGCGCCGCCTCCTGATAGATGCTACTGCACACGCGCCACTGCCATTTTGTTGGAGCAAAGAAAAAAAATTTGGTTCCAGCAAAATCGCCATGGCGCGTGCACAGTAGCATCTATTGGCAAGCTGTCGATGCTACTGTGCATGCGCGGTGGCCATTTTGCTAGTTAATATTTTTTTTTAAAAGAGACCACAATATGAACTGAGCAAGCGCAATATTTAAAATAGGAGGCAGGTCACTGACCTGTCATTTAAGCCACATTGATGAAGATGAGAACAGAGCATAAAGAAAAGTCCCGCCCACAGGCCGCCCCGGAGCACGAGTATATCATTATCTCCAAACTGCAAATAAAGATTACACAAGAACCACAGGACGGATTTCATCAACCAAGGTATCATTTTAACCAGTGTAACGACAGTGCCTGTAGGTTACTTAGCACTATCCTGCTGACAGGTTCCCTTTAAGCCCTGAAAATTGGGATTCATGTGTATCTGCCTACGGGCCATTGACTTTAATGAAGCAGACTGAGTCACTTTGTGCTTTCCAACCTCAATTTCGGCAGTATCCGCCTTTTTCAAGAGGGCATAAAAATGCAGTTGACCACGCTTTTGTGCCAGCTCCATTCCAGTTGATTGACACTTCTCTCCCCATGTACACACGTGAGAAACCTGTCAATCAACTAAGGCGATGAAGGGAGAAGCTGGCCAGGAGCAGCGCCGGACTACTCAGGTCTTTCCATATAGTCCTCAGTCGGCTCTTGTAACTATGTTTTCTCTGAGATGCCGCAACGTTTCAGAGAAATACCTGGCTGCAATCACACAGTACAAAGAAGCAGGCATCATGAATCTAATGACTGGTTCCCTTTAACATTTGCATGGTTTTGAACTGAGCATTAAGTGTGAACCAGCCTTGGACCTAATGAGACTAGTGTTCTTACTTTGAAAATCCATGTGGAGATGGGCTGTGCAATGCCAATATAAAAATGAGCATTTTCTGAGTCCAGCTAGAGTTACAGGTGCATCTCACAAAATTAGAATATCATCAAAAAATTAATTCAGTTCTTCAATACAAAAAGTGAAACTCATATTTTTTTTTATAGAGTCATTACAGAGTGATCTATTTCAAGTGTTTATTTCTGTTAATGTTGATGATTATGGTTTACAGCCAATGAAAACACAAAACTCAATATCTCAGTAAATTAGAATACTTTATAACAACAGCTTGAAAAATGATTTTAAAATCTGAAATGTTGGCCTACTGAAATATATTTTCAGTAAATGCACTCCATACTTGGTGGGGCTCCTTTTGCATCATTTACTGCATCAATGCGGCGTGGCATGGAGGCGATCAGCCTGTGGCACTGCTGAGGTGTTATCGAAGCCCAGGTTGCTTTGCTATCAGCCTTCGGCTCGTCTGCATTGTTGGGTCTGGTGTCTCTAATCTTCCTCTTGACAATACCCCATAAATTCTCTATGGGGTTAAGGTCAGGAGAGATTGCTGGCCAATCAAGTACAGTGATACTGTTGTTTTTAAACCAGGTATTGGTACTTTTGGCAGTGTGGACAGGTGCCAAGTCCTGCTGGAAAATGAAATTTCCATCTCCAAAAAGCTTGTCGGCAGAGGGAAGCATGAAGTGCTCTAAAATTTTCTGGTAGACGGCTGCGCTGCCTTTGATCTTGATAAAACACAGTGGACCTACACCAGCAGATGACATGGCTCCCCAAACCATCACTGATTGTGGAAACTTCACACTAGACCTCAAGCAGCTTGGATTGTGTACCTCTCCACTCTTCCTCCAGACTCTGGGACCTTGATTTTCAAATGAAAATTGGAACTTTGGGACCTTGTGGAGTGTATCAATGACTGCCTTCTGGACATCTGTCAAGTCAGCAGTCTTTCCCATGATTGTGGAGCCTATTGAAACAGACTAAGGGACCTTTTTAAATGCTTAGGAAGCCTTTGCAGGTGTTTTTTGTTAATTATTCTTATTTACTGGGATAATGACTTTTGTGTTTTCATTGGCTGTAAGTCATAATTGTAGCATACCTGGCGGCGTTCTTGCATGGTGTTCCATCTCTCATCATGCAAGATCGCAAACTTCATCTCCCGCCCAGCTTCCTGGTCTGGCTTCTTTCCTTGTGCTCTGCTCTGCTCCACTTTGGCTGCATAGGGCGACGCCCGCTGAACTTCCTGTTTCTTGTACCTGCTGCGGACACGCCCCTGTTGCACCTTCAGCCTATTGCTGTCCATCTTTGGGTATTTATACCACCTTCTTCCTCAAGATGGCGCCTGAGCATTGTTTCTTGTCAGTTGGCTTTTTGTCTCTGACATGCCAGGTCCTATCCTGTTTTCCTGCCTGTTTTCCAGTTCTGTGTCTGAACTGTGGTCTGTTCTTGTGAACACGCTTCTTGCCTGTTCTTTCGCCTTCTAGGGGCCGTCTTCCTAGATCTGCCTGTCTGTGCCTTGCGGTATCTGTTCCCGTCTGAACAGAGTCCTGTTTGTGTCTCTGCCTTGCGGTATCTGTTCCCGTCTGAACAGAGTCCTGTTTGTGTCCCTGCCTTGCGGTATCTGTTCCCGTCTGAACAGAGTCCTGTTTGTGTCCCTGCCTTGCGGTGTCTGTTCCCGTCTGAACAGAGTCCTGTTTGTGTTCCTGCCTTGCTGTCTCTGTTCCCGTTCCTCTGTTCCCTGTTGTCTGTGCCTCGTTTCTACTTTAACCTTGTCTCCCTTTTCCCTCTATGTCTGTTTTCTGCGTCTTTCTGCAGAGTCTGAACCCGCTCCTAAATTCCTTCTCGTCGTCTCTGTACCTCTGTTGTGAATTTAGTGTACGCTCGCTACTTCTATGTAAGTACTGTGCGTGCTTCTGGTTCTGCCTTTCCTTTTCCGTCTGTTCTTTGTGAACAGAGTCCTATCCCCTTGCCTTGTTTACCGCTCTGCGGTGTCCGCTCTGCTCCTGCTTAGCTTGCCGCTCTTGCGGTTTCTGCTCTGCTCCTGCCTTGTTTACCGCTCTGCGGTGTCCGCTCTGCTCCTGCTTAGCTTGCCGCTCTTGCGGTTTCAGCTCTGCTCCTGCCTTGTTTACCGCTCTGCGGTGTCCGCTCTGCTCCTGCTTAGCTTGCCGCTCTTGCGGTTTCTGCTCTGCTCCTGCCTTGTTTACCGCTCTGCGGTGTCCGCTCTGCTCCTGCTTAGCTTGCCGTTCTTGCGGTTTCTGCTCTGCTCCTGCCTTGTTTACCGCTCTGCGGTGTCCGTTCTGCTCCTGCTTAGCTTGCCGCTCTTGCGGTTTCTGCTCTGCTCCTGCCTTGTTTACCGCTCTGCGGTGTCCGCTCTGCTCCTGCTTAGCTTGCCGCTCTTGCGGTTTCTGCTCTGCTCCTGCCTTGTTTACCGCTCTGCGGTGTCCGCTCTGCTCCTGCCTTGCTTGCCGCTCCTGCGGTTTCTGCTCTGCTCTTATCTTGCTTACTGCTTCTGCGGTTTCCGCCCTGCCCTGCTTCTGCCCGCTGCTCCGGCAGTCCTGTCCTGCCCTGCTTGTGCTCGCTGCTCCTGCAGCCCCGTCCTGCTCTGTTCTTGCCCACCGCTTCGGGCGTTCCCTCTCTGCTGTGGTTGTCTACCGCATCTGCGGTTCTGTGACCCAGTCTGTACTGGGTCTTAACCTCTCTGTGCTCCAGCCCGTCCTTTCGGCCAGTACCCCCCTGCCTGCATACTCGCCTGTATCCACCCATCTGCATACCTGCCGTGTTTGCTTACATCCACCAGTCTGTGCCAGCCTAACCTGCCTGTTCCAGTAATCCCAGTGTGGGTCAACCCCCGTGTCCGGAGTTTGACCTGGAGTAGCACCTGGTCCCTCTGCCCGGTTTCTCCCTGGTGCACTGGCGTCGTATGCCGTCGTGCCACCTTGGTCGGATTGGCCAGATACTTAGTCACGCCCCTCCAGGCACTCTCCGGTCCATGGTCCAGTGGAACCACAACACCCGCACACGCCAGTCAGTCCGGGCGTGTGCATAACAATAATAATCAACATTAACAGAAATAAACACTTGGAATAGATCACTCTGTTTGTAATGACTCTATATAATATAAGAATTTCACTTTTTGTATTGAAGAACTGAAATAAATTACATTTTTGATGATATTCTAATTTAGTGAGATGCACCTGTAAATCCACATTTTAATATCTGACTGGTAACATTTCTCCTTATGAAGAGTGACACACCAGCTCTGGCACGTCAAGGTAAGGAGGTTTATTCGCCATGCAATGCTCCTCTGGGAAATTTAATATGCAAATTCCCTCTTCAGAGAAAAAGAAGACTTGAACTCTATAGCGCCACCTATTGGAAGCAGCAATCCTACAAGTCACAATCAACCCTTTAATGAGTCGTGCAATATGACTTAGGATAAAAGTGTCTGCAAATTGAGATTCTGATTTGGCTTTTATCCTAATTCATATTGCACGACTCGTTAAAGGGTTGATTGTGACTTGTAGGATTGCTGCTTCCAATAGGTGGCGCTATTGAGTACAAGTCCTCTTTTTCTCTTAAGAGGCAATTTGCATAATATCTGACTGGAAACTTCTGGAAAAGGATTATACAGTGATTCTGATTGTTGGGTACGCCCCCAAATTACACGTGATTACGACAGTGTGTGATATGTTTCAGGGGGCAGGCATGAAAGCCATTTGTGCATGGGATTACATGACTGGAATAACGCAAACATACAGCAATGCAGTGTGCAATAATCACATCCCTGATAATTGAGCTTTTCTGGGAAGTTGCAAGTATGTCCTCAGGGCACAGATAGAGAAGAAGGGATCCGACAGCTCTTTCCTCCACCATTTAGTCTACGTAAAGTCTGAAAGCCCTGCAAGGACACTTGGGTTATGTGTCAATCTAAAGTCACATGACTAGGAAGTGAGGAAAAGGAGCAGGACACAGGAAGGTATGTGTTTGACATGGCAGTTATACAGAGCTGGCTCCAGGTTTTCGTGGGCCTCAGGCGAAAGAGTCTCAGTGGGCCCCTTTAACACATCCCACCATTCATGATGCACAGATACGCTGAAGAAATATAGGTATACAACACAGTGCCCATCCTCTCATCCTTCACATATGCAAACATGCACGAGCACACACACACACAGTACGCAGACATACACGGTACACAGACATACACGCACACACAGTACGCAGACATACAGGGTACACAGACATACATGCACACACAGTACGCAGACATACAGGGTACACAGACATACATGCACACACAGTACGCAGACATGCACGCACACACACAGTATGCAGGCATGCACACATATACACAAATGTACATGGTACACAGATATGCACACATACAATACATAGACAGGCACATATATAAACATATACACAGACAGACACAGACATGCATACATATTTGAACACAAATTCTTAAAAACACATATAAAACAGACAAATATATATACACTGTCATACACACACACATTAGACATATTTTTATTATGGGGATTGGGGAAGCCTCGCTAACCTGCACCCGGCCTGTGTCCTGTCCAGTAGTTCCTCAGGTATGTGGCGGTGCAGGGCCTCCGGCGTGTCACAGACATGGCCTTGCACCATCTGAGGGGCCCAGTCGCTGTCGGGGCCGAACCGCTTCTCCGGCATCTGTGCAGGACCTCCGGCGCTGCTGCTTGATTGCCGGCACTTCACTACACATGGCCACACGCAGTGTGATGTGCCTGGTAGTAATGATGCGACAGGGGCAACACAAAAGCACAATTATAGGTGCAGTGTCATTACTACCAGACACAACCGCACAGCACACAGCGTGTGGCCATGTCTAGTGAAGTGCTGGCAATCAAGCAGCGCCGGCGGTCCTGCACAGATGCCGGGGAAGCGGCCCGGGAACCGACACTGAGTGGACCCCTCTGATGGTTCAGGGCCCCGGCACTCCGGGTGCTGACGCCGGCCCTGCAGTTCTATGTTGACGTAGAAAAACCTAGTGTGGGGGGCAGCAGACTGTGTGGGGAGACTCTGTGGGGGCATCAGGCTGTGTGGGGCACTGTCTGGGAACACTAATAGTTTTCACTAGACTCAGGATCAGATTTCCTATAGGGCCAACCTAGGCCATGGCTTAGGGCGCAGAAGTCAGGAGGGCGTATGAGCAGAAGAAATAAAAATCATGAACTGGGGCACAGGCTAGGGGTATACTGAGGCTAGGGGTATACTGAGGCTAGGGGTATACTGGGGCTAGGGGTATACTGGGGCTAGGGGTATACTGGGGCTAGGGGTATACTGGGGCTAGGAGTATACTGGGGCTAGGAGTATACTGGGGCTAGGAGTATACTGGGGCTAGGAGTATACTGGGGATAGGGGTATATTGGGGCTAGGGGTATACTGAGGCTAGGGGTATACTGAGGCTAGGGGTATACTGGGACTAGAGGTATACTGGGACTAGAGGTATACTGGGACTAGAGGTATACTGGGGCTAGGGGTATACTGGGGCTAGGGGTATACTGGGGCTAGGGTTATACTGGGGCTAGGGTTATACTGGGGCTAGGGGTATACTGAGGCTAGGGGTATACTGGGACTAGAGGTATACTGAGGCTAGGGGTATACTGGGGCTAGGGGTATTGTTAGAACCCTCCTGTTAGTTTTTTCTATCTTGTGTTTTGCGGTCACGTGACCATCTGCCTATATATTCCAGCTCCGCCCTTTTGGCTTTGCTGGACTTCAGTGTTGTTTGACCGTTTTGCTAGCCTGGTGCTTCAGTGCCTATTTCTGTCAGTTTGCTTGGTCCTCTGGGACCTCTAGTACTTTTCGTCAGTTTGTCTTTTGTGTTCTACAACAATTTCTGTTTAGGAGGTGTCCCATTTTTGTCCCAGTCCTTAGTTCTTTTAGGGACCCCTCCCTTATTTCTATAGGTCTTCGTTCAGACTAGCCGAGGACTAAGGCGGGTCTGTTCACAAGGAACAGGCAGCCCGCTACATCGTAGGGATTCGGCTTAGTCTTACTGTAGGGACAGCTTTCCCCTATCTTTCCTTAGTTATTGTTGCAGATCATAACAGTAAGTCCAGCCCAAAAAAAAAAACTAAAAGGAAAGAAATTCGGGGATCAGTATGGTTTCCGTCCAGGAGTTGGCTCAACGCCTGCAGGGATTGTCTCTGGAGGTGGCCGAGCTTCAGCAACACGTGAGTAGCTGTTCTGGAGCGCATTTTGTCGAACCCAAGGTAGGACTGCCTGATGGTTTTTATGGTAAACAGCAAGATTTTTTTTCCTTTAACCCCTTAACCCCCGAGGGTGGTTTGCACGTTAATGACCAGGCCAATTTTTACAATTCTGACCACTGTCACTTTATGAGGTAATTACTCTGGAACGCTTCAACAGATCCCCCTGATTCTGAGAATGTTGTTTCGTGACATATTGTACTTCATGATTTTGGTAAAATTTCTTCGATATCACTTGCATTTATTTGTGAAAAAAAACGGAAATTTGGCGAAAATTTTGATGCCCTTAAATCAGAGAGATATGTCACACAACATACTTAATAAATAACATTTCCCACATGTGTACTTTACATCAGCACAATTTTGGAACCAAAATTTTTTTTTGTTAGGGAGCTATAAGGGTTAAAAGTTGACCAGCGATTTCTCATTTTTCCAACAAAATTTACAAAACCATTTTTTTAGGGACCACATCACATTTGAAGTCACTTTGAGAGGTCTTTATAACAGAAAATACCCAAAAGTGACACCATTCTAAAAACTGCACCCCTCAAGGTGCTCAAAACCACATTCAAGAACTTTATTAACCCTTCAAGTGCTTCACAGGAATTTTTTGAATGTGGAAGAAAAAAATGAACATTTAACTTTTTCACAAAAATGTTACTTTAGACTCAATTTTTATTTTTTTTCACAGGGGTAACAAGAAAAAATGGACCCCAAAATTTGTTGTGCAATTTCCCCTGGGCACGCAGATACCCCATATGTGGGGAAAAACCACTGTTTGGGCGCACGGCAGGGCTCGGAAGGGAAGGAGCGCCATTTGACTTTTTGATTGTAAAATTTGCTTGAATAATTAGCGGACGCCATGTTGCGTTTGGAGAGCCCCTGTGTGTCTAAACATTGGAGTTCCCCCACAAGTGACCCCATTTTGGAAACTAGACCCCCCAAGGCACCTATCTAGATGCATAGTGAGCACTTGGAACCCCCAGGTGCTTCACAAATTGATTCGTAAAAATTGAGAAGTATTTTTTTTTCCACTTTTTAATTTTTACGAATCAATTTGTGAAGCACCTGGGGGTTCCAAGTGCTCACTATGCATCTAGATAGGTGCCTTGGGGGGTCTAGTTTCCAAAATGGGGTCACTTGTGGGGGAACTCCAATGTTTAGGCACACAGGGGCTCTCCAAACGCGACATGGTTCCAATTATGTGTACTTTTATTGTTTTTTTTTATAATAATATTTATTGATGGGTACATTATATTTTTATTTTTGGTGGATTATTATTTTTTTTATATTTTTACAATTTTTTTTACATTTTTTTTTCACTTTCTGACAGTTTTTATACTTTTTTACTTTGTCCCACTCTGGGACTTTCACTTTTTTTTCTCTGATCGCCTGCATGGCACAGGAATGCAGCACCATCCCTGTGCCATGCAGGCTGTCAGCGCTGGACAGGGAGAAGATAGTTTGGAGATGCACTGCGCATGTCCAAAAAATCTTCCTGCTGTCTGGTGACCCGGATGCTGTCATGACATCGGGTTGTCATGGCAACATCCCGGAAGCCGCGGCAAACAGCGCTGGAGTCCGGAAGAGGAGGTGAGTATCTGCGATCACCTCCCCTTGCCACCGCAATGCTGCGATCGACTTCGATCGCAGCATTGCGGGGGTTAATGTGCGGTGCGGGACCGCACCGCTGCACATAGTACCGGGTGTCAGCTGTGACAATCAGCTGATACCCGGCGGCGATCGCGCCCGCACAGCCTGTGTGCGCGCGCGATCGCGATGACGTACTAATACGGGTCTGGCTCTTAAGTCCCAGGGCACACATGCGTATTAGTACGTCTAATGTTGTTAAGGGGTTAAAAATGCTTGTTTGTTATATTTTCGTTTGAGACCAAGATCCTCTGGGAATGAATCACAGCGCATTGGTTTTATTATGTCACTTTTGCACAAAGAACCACAGGGTTGGGCCTTTTCTCTCCAGCCTAATGAGCCATGTTTAAGTTCTGTTGAAGAATTTTTTTCTGCTATGGGGCTATTATATGATGATCCTGATCGAATCTCATCTGCTGAATCAGAACTTAGACGTTTGAATCAGGGGTCAGATGATGTTGAAAATTATTGCACACACTTCAGGAGATGGGCCTCAGAAGTTAAATGGAATGATTCTGCGCTGAGATGTTTATTTCTTGCTGGTCTGAGTGAAAGGGTTAAGGATTTGCTAATTGCATTCCCTGCACCTGAGACTCTGCAGGAAGCTATGAAGATAGCTGTTCGTGTGGACAGGAGACTGAGGTCCAGGGTGAATGATGTAAAGACTCCAGTAACGTCAGGTCCTAGTTCCCAGAAAATCTCCTCTGACAGCGGAGAACCAATGGAGGTGGGGGCAATGTCACTCCATGTCTTTATTGTGGTAAAGCTGACCATTTGATTAAGTATTGTGAGCGTCGTTTAAGTAAAGAAAAAAAAAAGGTCAGTTACGCCCGTATAGCTTGTTTATGCTCTGCAGGAGTATTTCTTTCTGGGAGTACTACTCTGCAGGGAGATTTGATTGAATTTCAGGTATTTGTGGATTGTGGTTCAACATTTAATGTGATTGATAAAGGGTTTTTGGAAAACCTTAAATTGAAATCCAAACCTTTGTCATCACCTATTTCTGTGGTTGTAATTGATAACACTCCTTTGAAATGTATTACTCACAAGACTGCTGCATTTTCCCTCACTATCAATGGAGTTCACCAAGAAATTTTGGACTTGGTTGTTTTGGATAATTTGCCCTCTCCAGTTGTTCTAGGATTGCCTTGGTTAAAACTGCACAATCCTTTATTGGACTGGTCTACTAATGTGATTAAGTCTTGGAGTCCGAAGTGCTATGATAAATGTTGTAATGGTCGCATTGCGGCTGTGGAAAAAGGGGAATTACCTGTACCTATTCAAGATTTTTGGAGGGTTTTTTCGGAGGAGGAGTCGCAAGTTTTACCTCCTCATAGGGATTATGATTGCGCCATTGAGTTTGCTCCGGGTGCTACTCTTCCCAAAATTCGCTTGTTTAATCTGACTATCCCTGAAAGAAAGGCTTTGGAAGAGTACATAGAGACTAGCCTGGCTGCTGGTCACATTAGACCTTCTAAGTCGCCTGTGGCAGTTGGATTCTTCTTTGTTAAAAAAAAGGACAGCTTTTTACGCCCATGTCTGAATTTTCGTGAAATTAATAAGATTACCGTACGCAATTCCTACCCATTGCCGTTAATTCCTGACATGTTTAACCAGTTAGTGGGAGCCAAGTGGTTCTCCAAAATTGATCTCCGGGGGGCATACAATTTGTTACGAGTGAAGGAGGGTGATGAATGGAAAACTGCTTTTAACACTCCAGTAGGTCATTTTGAGAATCTGGTGATGCCTTTTGGTCTTACCAATGCACCTGCATTTTTTTCAGAACCTTATTAATGACATCCTGAGACCTTTGATTGGTAAGAATGTGGTTGTGTATTTGGATGACATTTTGATTTATTCGCCAGATCTGGAGTCCCATTGGCAGAGTGCATGTGAAGTTTTGCAGTTATTGAGTGATAATTCACTCTTTGCTAAACTGGAGAAATGCGAGTTCGCTGTGCAGAAAATTAGTCTTTTGGGCTACATTGTCTCCAGCGAGGGCTTTGAGATGGACCCTGTGAAGGTTCAGGCTGTGCAGGAATGGCCTAGGCCTATTGGTTTGAAATCTATACAGAGATTTTTGGGTTTTGCCAATTATTACAGGAAATTCATTAAGAATTTTTCTGTAATTGTTAAACCTCTAACCGATCTCACCAAGAAAGGTGCGAATACGGCCCAGTGGACTACTGAGGCCATTGAAGCGTTTGAGTATCTCAAAGAGAGATTCAGTTCTCCCCCTATCCTTATGCAGCCTGATGAGACCAAGCCTTTTTTGGTCGAGGTCGATGCTTCATCGGTGGGGGTCGGAGCAGTTTTGTCTCAGGAGAACAAGGGTGGAGTACATCCTTCTTTTCGAGGAAATTTTCGGAAACCGAACTGAATTATGATGTTGGAAATCGGGAGTTGCTGGCTATTAAACTTGCGTTTGAACATTGGCGTCATTTTTTGGAAGGCGCTAGATTTCCTATTCAGGTTTTGACAGATCATAAGAATTTGATCTATCTGGATGCTGCCAAGCGCTTGAATGCCCGTCAAGCTAGGTGGGCACTTTTTTTTTCCCGGTTTCATTTTTCTGTTACCTATATCCCTGGTACTAAGAATGTTAAAGCCGATGCTTTATCTCGCAGCTTCTCTCCTACGGTCAGTACCGAGGAGGAGGAGAGCATTTTACAGAAAGGAGTTGTGGTGGAGGCTTTGGACTCCGTTTTGGAGAATGGGATTCTGAAAGCTCAAGATGATGCTCCATCTAACACTCCCCATGGGAGGTTGTTCGTGCCTAGAGCCTTTAGGAGAGATTTGTTTGTGGAGTGTCATGAGTCTCAGTTGGCAGGTCATCCAGGAATTTCGGAAACTAAGAGATTTATCAGTCGCAGTTTTTGGTGACCTGGATGGCAGAAGGAAGTCATCAAGTGGGTGCGTCAAGGTACTGTGTGTGCTAGGTCAAAGGCTTCACATACTCCTGCTGCGGGGTTGCGTTGCCCTCTGGAAGTTCCTAGGACGCATCTCACAATGGATTTTATTACTGATCTTCCTTTGTCTGTGGGTTTTACTGTCATCTGGGTGGTCGTGGACCGTTTTAGTAAGATGTGTCACTTGGTTCCATTCATTAAGTTGCCCTGCGCCAAGACACTCGCTAAGGCGTTTGTTAAGGAGATTGTCAAACTTCATGGCGTTCCCACAGATATTGTTTCTGATAGAGGACCTCAGTTTGTGGCTCGCTTTTGGCATGCTTTTTGTGACAGGTTGGGAGTCCATTTGTCATTTTCGTCTGGTTATCATCCTGAGTCTAATGGACAGACTGAAAGAAAGAACCAGGATGTTGAACAGTTTTTGCGTTGTTTTGTGGCAGACAATCAAGAGGTGTGGTCTGAGTTTCTGCCTCTCGCAGAATTTGCTCTTAACAATCATACATCCTCCTCTGCTGGGTGTTCTCCTTTTTTTTGTTGTACTGGGAGACATCCGTCTTTTGGTTAGTTCTCCAAATTGGGGTCGGCGGTGCCGGAGGAGGAGAATTTTTCCGCTGATTTGGAGAGAGTTTGGATTAATGTACGTTGCAACCTTCAAGAGGCTAACAAGAAGTTCAAGAAGTATTTTGACAGGAAAAATAAGGAGGTTTTGTTTACTGTGGGTGACGTGGTTTGGTTGTCCTCGAAAAACCTGCAGTTGAGGATTCCCTCTAAAGAACTGGGTCCTAAGTTTGTGGGTCCACTTAAAGTGCATCAGGTTGTTAACCCATCTGCTGTTAGGTTGGATGTCCCTACTTCCTGGAAGATGAATCCTGTGTTTCATGTTTCCTTGTTGAAAAAGGCTGACATATCTGATAGGGAGGCCACTGTCACAGTTCCCCGTGGTGGAAGACGGCGAATTTGAAATTTCGCGTATCTTGAATTCTAGATGGCATAGAGGGAGATTACAGTATCTTGTCTCCTGGAAGGGTTTCGGTCCCGAAGACAACTCCTGGGTAAGGACGGATGATGTCTCTGCTCCTAGGCTTGTTAAAGCTTTCCACAGGAAGTTTCCGGATAGGCCTGGAGGATCCTCATGGAAGAGGGAGTACTGTTAGAACCCTCCTGTTAGTTTTTTCTATCTTGTGTTTTGCGGTCACGTGACCATCTGCCTTTATATTCCAGCTCCGCCCTTATGGCTTTGCTGGACTTCAGTGTTGTTTGACTGTTTTGCTAGCCTGGTGCTTTGGTGCCTATCTCTGTCAGTTTGCTTGGTCCTCTGAGACCTCTAGTACTTTTTGTCAGTTTCTCTTTTGTGTTCTACAACAATTTCGGTTTAGGAGGTGTCCCATTTTTGTCCCAGTCCTTAGTTCTTTTAGGGACCCCTCCCTTATATCTATAGGTCTTCGTTCAGACTAGCCGAGGACTAAGGCGGGTCTGTTCGCTAGGAACAAGCAGCCCGCTACATCGTAGGGATTCAGCTTAGTCTTACTGTAGGGACAGCTTTTCCCATTCTTTCCTTAGTTATTGTTGCAGATCATAACAGGTATACCGGGGCTAGGGGTATACCGGGGCTAGGGGTATACCGGGGCTAGGGGTATACCGAGGCTAAGGGTATACTGAGGCTAGGGGGTATACTCATCCACCTGTGGAGACTTGATATTGGTTCATGGCTCAATTTTGGGGAACAGTGCTGCTCTGATTACTCCGCAAGGATGAACAAAACTTGGACACTGATCTTTTGGAAGTTGCCGGAGTTGTTCGCTCATTAGGAAAGTTCCAGATAGAACGGTGAGACCAGACTGATTTACATGCAGAAAAGCGTGAACATTTCGCAGAATAAAGTGTATGAGGTGATGAAAAGCGTTCGGTCCTCAGGAAACTTCTATCTCAAGAGACACTTGTTAAGAATAAAGCGGGCGAGACAGCTTCTGAATCACTACATTATTAATCAACCTTTACAGCGAGAAGGGGGCGCAGAATTACAGGCTTTGGTCTAGAAATGTAAACCCGGCCCCGACTAGGCTATGCTGTGTGGGCACAAAGGACAGGGTGGGCTTATCATGAAAGGTGGGCGCTACTGCCAGCACCAGCTGGTCCCTCGCGTCCTCCCCTCACATTACATTACACCACCCTACGAGCAGCAGCTCCGGTATCGCAGCTCTTCTTTGATTAGCGGTATTCCTCCGCCGGCGCCGCCCATCCCTCGCACAGGGCAGGTCACATGACTGGGCGTGTCCGTGTGTACACAGAGCCATGCCGCTGTGAGCCGCCCCGGCAGTGAGTATCGGGAGGCGGGGCTGTACAAGCTCCTCCCCGGCCCCGGTGTGCTGCGCGGTCTGGTGGCGGCTCCTCAGAACCATGATGTCTGTGTGCTCAGAGCCCGGCTTCTCCAGTGAGGAGCTGCTCAACCTGCGCTTCCCTCTGCACCGCGCCTGCAGGGATGGCGACCTCGGCTGCCTGCAGTCTCTGCTCCAGGGCCCACCAGGGAACACCGCGCAGCAGCTCGGGAAGGAAGACTCGTGCTACGGCTGGACTCCCATACATTGGGCCGCGCACTTCGGGAAGGTGACGTTACGGGGACAGTGTGGGGTAGTGCGGAAACATCACTGAGGAGATGGAGGTGGGAGGAGATAGCGCCATTTTCCTCGGCTCCTTCCTGTCTTGTAGGGAGGCTAGAAGACGAGTGAGGGACCAGAGACAAAGAAAACGGGGAGCGGGCGGGGACATGCTAATGTGCGAGGCGTCTGCGCTGGAGGGGGAGGGGCGGCTATTGCTGGAGAACAAAGGTGGGAGGAGCCAGTGCACAAAGGCGGGAAACACCCCGCACACTCGGACGGGAAGCCCCGTGTTTACATACAGGCGCTAAGGCTATGTGCCCACGATGCAGAAATGCTGCATATTTTTCACACTTCTCCCTGGCAGGGAAAACGCATGCGGATTTTGCATGCGGTTTTCCCGCCAGGTAGAAGCGTTTGTCAAGCTTTTTTGCATACATTTCTGCATGCGGGTTGCCAAGCGCTTTCCAAGCGATTTTTTTTTAAGGCTATGTGCCCACGTTGCATTTATGAAGCAGAAAATTTCTGCTGCATAAATGCAAGTCCTCTCCCGGAAAAACGCATGCGGAATTCCGCACGCGTTTATCGCGCATTTTTCGCGCGTTTATCACGCGTTTTCCACATGCGGAATTGCCTTGCGTTTTTTATGCATTGGACAAAGGCAATTCCGCTTGCGGAAACGCAAAATTAAATGACATGCTGCGGATTTTTGAACGCGGCATAAACGCTGCGGAAAAATCCGCAGCATGTGCATAGAACTTGCGGAATCCCATTGGGGACCATGGGGTGCGGATATACATGCGTTTTTCAAGCGTTTACGCTGCGGAAATTCCGCAGCATATACGCTTGAAAAATGCTACGTGGGCACACAGCCTGAGGCTATGTGCCCACGTTGCATTTATGAAGCAGAAAATTTCTGCTGCATAAATGCAAGTCCTGTCCCGGAAAAACGCATGCGGAATTCTGCACGCGTTTATCGCGCTTTTTTCGCGCGTTTATCACGCGTTTTCCACATGCGGAATTGCCTTGCGTTTTTTATGCATTGGACTAAGGCAATTCCGCTTGCGGAAATGCAAAATTAAATGACATGCTGCGGATTTTTGAACGCGGCATAAACGATGCGGAAAAATCCGCAGCATGTGCATAGAACTTGCGGAATCCC
This sequence comes from Phyllobates terribilis, assembly GCF_046119375.1. Taxonomy (NCBI): domain Eukaryota; kingdom Metazoa; phylum Chordata; class Amphibia; order Anura; family Dendrobatidae; genus Phyllobates; species Phyllobates terribilis. Next base: position 317,265,865 of record NW_027362762.1, on the reverse strand, counting down.
ATTGGGGAACATGGGGTGCGGATATACATGCGTTTTTCAAGCGTTTACGCTGCGGAAATTCCGCAGCATATACGCTTGAAAAATGCTACGTGGGCACACAGCCTAAACGCTTGAAAAACGCATGTATATCCGCACCCCATGGTCCCCAATGGGATTCCGCAAGTTCTATGCACATGCTGCGGATTTTTCCGCATCGTTTATGCCGCGTTCAAAAATCCGCAGCATGTCAATTAATTTTGCGCTTCCGCAAGCTGAATTGCCTTTGTCCAATGCATAAAAAACGCAAGGCAATTCCGCATGTGGAAAACGCGTGATAAATGCGCGATAAACGCGTGCGGAATTCCGCATGCGTTTTTCCGGGAGAGCACTTGCATTTATGCAGCAGAAATTTTCTGTTTCATAAATGCAACGTGGGCACATAGCCTAAATGCGGATCCACATGCGGGTTCACATGCGTTTCCGCATGCAGATTGACAAGCGCTTTCCAGGCGATTAGCATCACTTGGAAAGTGCTTGACAACTAGGTCACACTGTATAAGGCTATGTGCCCACGTTGCGGACCTGAAGCATATTTTTTACGCTTCTCCCTGGCGGGAAAATCGCATGCGGATATTACATGCGGTTTTCCCGCCAGGTAGAAGCGTTTGTGAGACGTCTTTGCATGCATTTCCGCATGCGGGTTATCAAGCACTTCTCCAAGCATCACTTGGAAAAGTGCTTGACAACTTGTTCAGAATGGTAAAAAATAAAAAAATAAACTTTATACTCACCTTCTGATGCATTCTCTGCCCCGTCCGGAGGCTTGAGCGGCTCACGCTGTTGTGTGCAGGACCTGCGGTGACGTCATTGTGTCATGTGGTGGGTCACATGACTCAATGATGTGGCAGGTCCTTCAGACAACAGCGCGACGGAGGGAAAACATCAGAAGATAAGTAGAAACTTTATTTTATTCTTTTTTTTTTTACAGGTTCTTTGGTACCCAGGTCTGGATGAGACTCTCCTCTCATCCAGACTTGGGTACCATCCGCACATTGATTCCGCTGCGCTTCCGCAAAATTAATGAACATGCTGCGGATTTTTGACCGCAGCATATACGCTGCGGAAAAATCCGCAGCATGGGCATTGACATTGCGGAATGCCATTGAGGACCATGGGGTGCGGATATACATGCGTTTTTCAAGCGTTTACGCTGCGGAAATTCCGCAGCATATACGCTTGAAAAACGCTACGTGGGCACACAGCCTAAATCCATGCAAACAGCATGGATTTATACAGTGTGAACCGTAAAAATTAAAACAAATAAAGCTATACTCACCCCCGAGGCCCCGGTGTGTGCAGCAGCGCTCGTTCCTGTTTGGTTCCCGGCTGCCGGCATATCGCGAGACAGAGCGGTGAAGGGCCTGCGGTCACATGACTGTGACGTCACCGCAGGTCCTCAAGCGATGCCGTTATTCAGAGAGAAGACGCCGGACAGGTGAATATAAACTTTATTTGTTATTTTATTCTTTTTTTACAGGTACAATGGTACCCAGGTCTGGATGAGAGTCTCCTCTCCTCCAGAACTGGGTACCATCCGCACATAGAGACGCATAGAAGCCGCTTGTAAAAATGTATAGTCGCAGTTTCTGTGCGTCTCGATGCAAGTCAATGGCGGGAGTTCCGCTGCACTTCCGCAAAATTAAATGACATGCTGCGCATTTTTGTACGCAGCATAAACGCTGCGGAAAAATCCGCAGCATGTGCATAGAACATGCGGAATCCCTTTGGGGACCATGGGGTGCGGATTACCTAGCGTTTCACAAGCGTTTCCGCTGCGGAAATTCCGCAGCATAAATGCTTGAAAAACGCTACGTGGGCACACAGCCTTAGCATCACTTGGAAAAGTGCTTGACAACTTGGTCACACTATATAAATCCATGCAAACAGCCTGGATTTATATAGTGTGACCAAGTTAATAGTTTAAAAAAAGAATAAGAATGGTAAAAAATAAAGATTATACTCACCTTCCGATGGCCCCCGGTGTTTTCTCCGCCGTGTCCGGTCTCTTGCACTGCTCGCGGTGGTGTGAAAGGACCTGCCATGACGTCATTGAGTCATGTGTCACATGACTCAATGACATCATGTCAGGTCCTTTCACACCACCGCGAGCAGTGCAAGAGACCGGACACGGCGGAGAAAACACCGGGGGCCATCGGAAGGTGAGTATAATCTTTATTTTTTTTTTTTACAGGTTCTATGGTATCCATGTCTGGAGGAGAGCCTCCTCTTCTCCAGACCTGCGTACCATCCGCACATTGATCCGTGTGATATCTGCTTGTGCACATGTAGTGATGCGGATGTCACGCGGTCCAATGCAAGTCAATGGCGGCGATTACGCTGCGTGTCCGCAAAATTAATGGACATGCTTCGGATTTTTGAGCGCAGCATAAACGCTGCTGAAAAATCCGCAGCATGGGCATTGACATTGCGGCTTGTCATTGGGGACTATGGGGTACGGATTACCAAGCGTTACGCTGCGTAAATTCCGCAGCATAAACGCTTGGAAAATGCCTCGGCACACAGCCGAAGACCAACCTCACTGCTCAACGTGTACATAAAGTGCTGCACAGATTCACACGTCTGCTTACCGACTCCACAGCCCTGAGTGCACCCATGGTGTGGCCACATGGCTGTGTGCTATTCTAGGCACTAGTTTTTCTTGGTTCTGCGCATATTTTCTTTTTCCAAGTGATGCTAAAATCGCTTGGAAAGCGCTTGTCAACCCGCATGCGGAAATGCATGTGAAGTACGCTTCACTTCCGCTTGTCCCTGGCAGGAAAACACATGTACAATCCGTATGCGTCTTTTCTGCCAGGGAGATGCAGATTCGCTCAGGAAAAAATCCGGAGCATTTCTGCATCGTGGGCACATAGCCTTATGTGTTATTACCCCTAAAAAAAAAAGCATTGATGAATCACAGACTGGTGATTCCCACTGGTGTTTTTTTTTTTTTTTTTGCATTCCTGAAAGTGAATTGTTCATTAACCCCTTCACCCCTGGGTGATTTTCATTGTTTGTTCTTGTTTTTTCCTCCCCTTCTTCTAAGAGCCATAACTTTTTTTTCTAATTTTTCCATCCGCATTGCCATATGAGGGCTTGTTTTTTGCAGGACAAGTTGTATTTTGTTGTACTTTGAATGACCTCATTCATTTTATCATATGGTACACTGGAAACCTGGAAAAAATTCCAAGTGTGTTGGAACAGTGGCTCTTGGAGAATGAGAGGATTTTTAATTTACCATATTTGCTATATGGTAAACTGACCTGTCGGTATGATTCAGCGCTTGAAATTTTCGTAATATAGTGCTGTGTGAGGGCTTATTTTTTTGCACCCTGAGCTGACATTTTTATTCATACCATTTTGGGGTAGATGTTTTTATCGCCCATTATTGCAATGTTGAGGCCGTGAAAATAAAACATAATTGTTTTGTTTTTTCTTGTTAAACCCTTTACTGATCAGATTTATTTTATTTCAGTAGATTGGACATTTTACGAACGCAGTGATGCCAAACGTGTATTATTTTTTTAATTTATAATAGGGCAAAAGTAGGTGATTTGAACTTTTGTGGGTTTTTTCTATTTCCTTTTATATTTTGAAAAACATTTATATTTTCTTACTATATTTAATAATTTGCTTAGTAGACTTGAAGCTGCGACCATCTGATTGCTTGTGCTATCCATAGCAGCGCATCAGCACTGCTATGTATAGAGAAAATCACAATCTATGAACACCAGCTAAATGCCGGCTTTCACAGGAGAATCGTCATGACTAGCACGGAGGACTTCAGCAGATCCCCTCTTCCCCCTCAGCTCTGATCTAACACATGTTGCAGGGGAGCACGCCTTGATATGATCGTGCGGTGTCGATGGGCTCGTGGAATGACTCGCCCCTCTGCCGGCACGTGCTAAACGCCAATGTCAATCTGACAGTGGCATATAACCGGTTAATAGCCGTGGGTGGAGCTCAGCTCTACCTGCCCTGCTAAAGGTACATGATGGCTGATTAAATCACCCATTATCTTTGGGGAAAGATAGGGGCTGGGCATGCAAGCCCGCATCAAAGTCAGGGACACCACATGTGACTTACATTGTCGTCATATGTTGTGAAGGGGTTAAAACACCTTGTTTTGTAAATGGAGAACTTTTCTTTGATTTTTATTTGTCTTTTGTATTTCTATTTTGTTCTATTACTGATCACATTTGCCATTTTAGATTTTAACACTATTTGTATTTTAATCTGCTTTTTCTATCTATTGACTTGTGACTTTTCTGATGTCTCTTCATAGTTGGAGTGCCTGGTACAGTTGGTAGCAGCAGGTTGCTCTGTTAATGCCAGCACAACCCGGTTTGCTCAAACCCCATCTCACATTGCTGCATTTGGAGGACATCCACACTGCCTGGTATGGCTAATTCAAGCAGGTGCCCATGTAAATAAGCAGGTAACTAATCCGCAGTGTACTGAATAAAACGATTTTCCTCTAGTGTGGTATGTTTTTGCTTTCTTTTAATATAAATATACTGTACTGTGCAAATGTTTTAGCTATATGTGGGAAATGCAGTAAAGTAAGAAAATCTATCAAAAATAAGTGTTAATAGTTTTATTTTTTATCAATTAACAAAATACAAAATTTAATATTTGGTGTGAGCTCCCTTATCTTCAAAACGGCATCAATTCTTCTAGGCACACTTGCACAGTTTATGAAGTAACTCGACAGGTAGGCTGTCACAAACGTCTTGGAGAAATAATTACAGATTTTCTGTGGATGTAGTTTGTGCAAATCCTTCTGTCTCCATGTAATCCCACATGCTCTGATAAGGTTAGGGCTCTTTTGGGGCCATGACCTCACTTCCAGGACTCCTTGTTCTTTACTCTGAAGATATTTATTAATGACTCTTTGTATGTTTGGGTTCGTTGTTCTGCTACAGAATAAGTTTGAAGCCAATTGGACGCATTCCTCATGGTACTGCATGATGGGTTATAAGTATGTGCCTGGTTTTCTCAGCATTGAGGACATCCTGAATCCTGACCAAATTATCAACTTCCATTATCTGAGATGCTGCCCCAGACTTGCAAGGAAACTCCGCCATACTTCCCTGTTGACTGCAGACACTCATTATTGTACCAGTCTCCAGTCCTTTGGTGAAGAAACTACCTTTTCTTACATCAAAGTATTTTAAGTTTTCATACATCAGTCCAGAGCACCTGCTGACTTTTTTCTGCAACCCAGTTGCTATGCTTTCGCACATAGTTAAGTCGATTGACCTTGTTCCCATGTCGCAGGTATGACTTTTGGCAGCAATTTTTCCATGAAACCACTTTGGGCCAATGTTCTCCAGACAGTAGCTTTATGTAACTGGTTGCTGATAGTTCTGAGCTGATGGCACAGCTGGACGTCTTTGGAATTCAGAAAAGAAGTAAGCATGATGTCTTTCATCTGCTGCACTTAGTAATCTTAGCCAACCACTGCTTCTCTGGTCTTCAAAGTTGTCCATTACTTGGTGTCCTCAATACTAAGAAATTCAGTCAGTTACGTATCCATCATGCAATGCAAAGGTAGGTGTTTGGCTCCAAATGTATTCTGCAGCAGGGCAATGACCCTAAACATACAGCCAGTCTCCCTGTTATGTCCATTCAAAAACTGTAAGTGTACCTAGAAGAATTGATGCTTTGCTCTTTTGAAAGCTAAGGGGGGGTCACAAAATGATTTATATTTGTCTTTTGTTAATTCACTTTCCATTTTGTTGATTGATAGAATTGTTACTTTTTTTTAAGCATTCTTACTTTGCAGCATTTTTTTCAACACCTGTCTAAAACTATTGCACATTGTTGTACAATATATTACAATGTGTAAATGTCCTATGTATCATGATCCTGATGACATAAGTAGGTATGAACGTATAGCTTGTCTGTTATACCACAAGTTTTGTGTAATTGGATAACTATAAACCAAGATTCACTTTAAAAAATTAATAAACTGATTCGTGCTCTGTATGTTTTAAAACTGCCGCCGTGGACCATGCATCTAGGCTAACTTGTACAAGGGGCAAATCCCTGGCCACCTTCTCTCAACCCCACACTCCTTAACCCACAGATCCCACCTTTATGTTCAGTGCTCAGCATAAATGAGTGCAGCACCTTTTGAAAAGTAAAATTTTAATCTCCCTTTACACCAGAACAACTTCCAAAATTTTGACAAAACTGCGTTTCATAGGACTTTTTTATTTTTATTTTAACCCATAACGTGAAAGTAAGGTTTTCAGCATTGCTCCAGCCCTGCGGCGCCATCTTGTGAGCACAGCTTCTTACAGCCGGAAGTCAGAAGCTCCTCTCACAAGCTTTCAATACAAGTCTATGAGAGCCAGAACGAGGTTCTCATAGACTTCTAGTGAAAGGTGACCCGAGTGCGCTCCATGAAACACTGTAGCGCGCCAGGTCACTTTTCACAGGAGACGGACAGGAGCGGCGGGGAAACTGATGAAGGAGTATCGGACAGGAGGCAGGGGACTTACATTTAAAGCACCGCTCCAGCGGTGGAATAAAAAAAACAACCCGCTGGAGTGGTTTTAAGTACATTGAGTTCAACCCATAGCCTTACATGTCGATCCAGAGGATGGCAAAACTCCATGGGGCAGACATTAATAGCTCCAAATTAGGGGAAAAATTCCTTCCAGACTCCATACGGCAATCGGACTAGCTCCCTGGATCAACGCTCCATCACAGAATTTAGTCCCCATAACCTGTAATATCCAGGCCCTTCTTGATTTTTAGTAGTGAATCAACCATTACAGCATCATGTGGCAAAAAGTTACATTGTCTCACTGCTCTTACAGTAAAGAATCCACGTCTGTGATTATGATTAAACCTTCTTTCCTCTAGACTTAGAGGATGTCCCTTGCCCCCATCGCAGGCCTAGATGTTAAAAGATCATTAGAAAGATCTCTGTACTGTCCCTTCATATATTTGTACATTGGAAAAATCGAAGGCTTAGGGGCAATCTTATTACAAACTGAATAACCCCAAGTTAATAATCATCTGAAGATGAACATGGTGAAATTAATTCAGTTGCCAGTCTAGCATCCAGGCTCTAAAAGAGGTCGTTCTTGAAGAATGGAAAAAGACAGATGTTGCAATATGTCATTACTAAAAGACTTGATGCCGTCCTTAAAAATCATGGCAGTCATACAAAATACTAGATGTAGTAGTTTTGATATTGGATGTGTTCATTTTTGCATCTACTGATTTGAGTAAAACCTGAAGATTTTGTAATGAAAGTTATATTAGTTATTAAAGTTACATTTCACAGTGCTCAGCAAAAATGAGTACACCCACTTTGTGTACTGGGAGAGACCAATCATTATAGGACAGTGGTGGGGACCTGCCTCTTGGACTAGTCATCCTAATACCATGGTTGCTAGTGGCCATATAAAGTGTGTTTTTCTGAAACACTGCAGAGTGAAACATACAGGACTTCAATAGCTGAGCTCTGAGCGCCATGAAATGTTCAGTGTATGCATTAAGATTCTTACTGGTCACTGTCCTCCTGCATAAGCATGGCAGAAGCTCTTTTTTGCTGTCTCGCACTAAAGACAGTTATTCTCTTTCTTAGGGTTCGCTCACATGAGCATATAACTCGGACACGAGCTATCCAATGTTTTATCGGATAGCATTTGTACAAATATGCTATGGGGCAGTGCAGATCTTTTTTCGATTCAGCATGAGAAGAAAATCTCAGCATCCTGAGTGTGGCTCCACAAATTTGATCACGCGAACCCATACCAAGTACATGGATGCGTGGAAAACATCAGACTGCACTCGCATGTCATCCAAGTGCTGTCAGATTTACGCAGACACAAACAATGGAGAAATTAAGTTCTCCTCAGCACCTGTGATGGTGTTCTCATGGAAGAGAATCGAATCACAATAAACTGACAAACTTCCCTGCAAGCGCGGGGAAAGGGCAGAGGGAGCTGGCACTTGCATAGCAGAGAGAAGTACGCCTGTGCAGGAGCGCGATGAAGAACACTGTCTTTTTAAGGTGAATCTGTTACCTAATTTTACAATGCATATTGCATACTTATTGAATAGCTCTTGCTAGAGATGAGCAAATAAGAGTGGAATTGAATTATTATACTCTAATTTTACCAAAATTCGTATTTGACAAAAAACATGAATGCTGTCACGCAGGCTCCTCTGGCCACCATTTTTCTGAACTGTAAAATTCCTTTAAAAGGTTAAAAAAATAAACAAAAAAAAAACATTCTTGTACTTGTTTCTGTACCGCACTGTCACCCATCTGGTCCTTGTCACATCTCGCACTGAAATTCCTGGGCCTCTCACACTGAGCTGGGACTTCCGGCTTTGAAGTTCTAGAGTGTGTTGTGCATTTGTGTGCAAGGTCACTACATACTTTGGGACTTTTCACTTCTTTGCGCAGACTGCTCAGTGGTTAGCACTGCTGCCTTGAAGTGCTGGGGTCCTGGGTTCAAATCCTACCAAGGACAGTGTTTAACTTGAGCCTCCAGAGTACCAGGTATGTTAACTTTGCATTTGTTAACTTTTATTGTATAACTTTTATTTACCATATATAGCTTTTCTCACTTCTTCCTTTCTTTTTGTCTTCTTTCTTTTAGGACTATGTGGGTGAGACCCCTGTCCATAAAGCTGCAAGGGCTGGCAGTATGGACTGCCTTAAGGCTCTTGTATCAAATGGCGCACAAATCGAGTATGTGTCTCTTTTGTTTCTATTTCTTAAGTTGACTATTTTATGAACAATCAAGTACTACACATACATTCTCTATCAATAACAAATGAGTAGTCTCATTTGTGGGGTCGCAGTTTGGACCTTTATGACCTATTGGTTCCACACATTACTGAAAACATAGTGCATGTTATTTTATATTATCGCACACATGACATTTATAAACAAATTCCATAATTATCTTAGATAAATTATTGTCCTGTTTTGTACATTGTTTAACCATTTTTGTCTTGAAGGTTTATAGATTTCCTTCTAAAGTTCTTCCACCAACTGAAGTATTTTCTCATGCAAACCCCAACAATGACCGGTACATATTTCCAGTCATGAGGCTAAGCAGGTTTTTTTTTCTCCTCTTTTCATCCTTATGCTGCAAATTGTTTAAATATCAACATTTCTTTGTGTCTTTGTTTTGTGAATATAAGATTGCTAGATGAACTACTGGTGCCATGTAGTAGCACCCTTTCCATCTTAATTGATTGAAAAGTGTCTTGTTTATAAGCAAGAGTAAAAAGTAAATCCTCAAATGTTCTATTTGGTGTATATACAGTGGGGAAAATAAGTGTTTGATACACTGCCGATTTTGCAAGTTTTCTCGCCTACAAATAATAGCGAGTTCTGTAATTTTTACTGTAAGTACACTTGAACTGTGAGACTGAATCTAAAAAGAAAAGAAAAAAACAAGCAGAAAATCACATTGTATGATTTTTATATAATTTAAATTGCATTTTATTGCATGAAATACATATTTGATCACCTAACAACCAGCAAGAATTCTGGCTCTCACAGAGCTTAGTTTTTCTTTAAGAAGTCCTCCTACTCGACACTCATTACCTGTATTAATTTCACCTGTTTGATCTCATTACCTGTAGAAGAGACACCTGTCCACACAATCACACTCCAACCGCTCCACCATGGCCAAGACCAAACAGCTATTTAAGGACACTAGGGACAAAATTGTAGACCTACACAAGGCTGGGATTGGCTACAGGACAATAGGCAAGCAACTTGGTGAGAAGGCAACAACTATTGACACAAATATTAGAAAATGGAAGAAACACGAGGACTGCAAATCTTCCTCGTTCTGGAGTTCCAAGCAAGATCTCACCCCGTGGGGTAAGGATGATTCTGAGAGGTCAGGAATTGTCTCAGAAATACACGGGAGGACCTGGTCAATGACCTGAAGAGAGCTGGGACCAGTCTCAAACATTACTGTTAGTAACACACTACGCCGTGATGGATTAAAAGCCTGCAAGGCACGCAAGATCCCCCTGCTAACAGCAGCACATGTCTAGGCCCCTTTGAAGTTTGCCAATGAACCATCTGAATGATCCAGAGGAGGCATGGGAGAATGTCATATGGTCAGATGAGACCAAAATAGAACTTTTTGGTATCAACTCCACTCCCCGTGTTTTGGAGGAAGGATGAGTACAACCCCAAGAACACAGTCTCTCAACCGTGAAGCATGGTGGGGGGGAACATCATACTTTGGGGTGCTTTTCTGTAAAGGGGACAAGAAGACTGCACCATATTGAAGAGAGGATGGATAGGGTCATGTATCGTGAGATACTGGCAAACAGCTTCCTTCCCTCAGTAAGAGCATTGAAGATGGGTCATGGCTTGGTCTTCCAGCATGACAATGACCTTAAACACACAGCCTGCGCAACTAAAGAGTGGCTCTGTAAGAAGCATTTCAAGGTCCTGTAGTGGCCTAGCCAGTCTCCAGACCTGAACCCAATAGAAAATCTTTGGAAGGAGCTGAAGCTCAATGTTGCCCAGTGACAGCCCAAAAACCTGAAGTATCTGGAGAAGATCTCTATGGAGGAGTGGGCCAAAATCTCTGCTGCAGTGTGTGCAAACTTGGTCAAGAACTACAGGAAACATCTGACCTCTGTAATTGCAAGCAAATATTAAGTTCTGTTGTATCAAATACTTATTTCATGCAATAAAATGCAAATTAGTTATGTAAAAATCATACAATATGATTCTGTATTTATTTTTTTTTTTTTAAGAGTCTCTCTCACAGTTGAAGTGTACCTTCAAATCGGCAGTGTATCAAATACTTATTTTCCCCACTGTATGCCTAAATTTTCAGAAGATATCAAATATTTAGAATATTATTCCATCAATTTTGGGGATGCACCACATTTATCACTATGGATCACACTGTATGATACTTTGCCTATATTTTGCTTGAAGTTAGATACTTGATATTCCTTACACCTGCTCAAGACTTGCTTACTTTTCCCCCAAGAAATTGATGCCGAGTCTGAAAGGGTTATTCTCAAGTTGTCACTTGAGTAGCTTGCAGCTCTGCAGTCTCCTTACTTCCTGGTCTCTGGTGGGGCAGGCACTTCTACTTGAGTGACAGTTCTGGTGAGTAGCAGAACTGTAGTATTTTAAATCTCAGTATAAGTTTTGCTGTAACACATTCAGCTGTCTTTTGTTCTACATTATAACTGTATTTACATGTAGCTACAGCAGGGCATTTGAACAAGCACACGGCTTAACCATAATTATGAGAACTGCTCTGAAAGGTTCTGATGGTGGGGACTGGTGACTTTGCAAGGTTTATAACAAGGGCTGAGAAGGAGGGAGGTTAACACCTGTCTACTATATAACAATTAATGGTCTGGGGAGAGCTCACTCGTATGTTAGGAGTTAACCCCTTTACTGGAGTGTAACCACTTGGTCAGTCTGAAAAAGCTCTAGTGGCTGAGTTTCATGGAAACCAGCTGTCCAGTATGTAAGATAAAAGCTCTCATTACAGGAAAATGACAGTAGATAGACAAAGCAAGTCAATTGCAAATTTGCTGTAATAAAATGGGACCCTTTAACATATGTGCCATATTACTCAAATCTGTCTTGTTGTAAACACGTTACACCAGTCGGTGCATAGGGAAGTGCAAAAAAAAAAGCTTCCAATGTTATAAAAGTATGCCAAAGTTCTTAAATTGAACCAGAATTCTGGTGTATAACAAACGAGAGACTGTTTACTGTAAGACGGTTTCACAAACATATAGAAAATTCAGTGGGTTTATAAATTCTGTTTGCTACTTTTATCTCCCGTTTACTCTAAAGAAACACTCCTGTTAGGTTTATTGGCTAAACACGTGTGAATATTGTCAGTTTGTTAATACTCGCCAATTGCTATCTCTTGTGTCCAGCACCACTCTGGTTCTCTTCTGTGTCATGAGACAGCTATTCTGACCCTGAATCACACTATGCTATATGTGAGCTGGAAGTCTATTACAATGCAAGTCTATGGAGCCTCATTCTGACACACCATAGGCTTACATTGTAAATACCACATTCAGCTCGAATAGTGAGTGTGATCTGGCAAGTCAGTATAGCAGTCACATGACTCAGAAGAGGACCAGAACAGTGCTAGAATTGGGGGGGGGGAGGGGGAGACTGCCATCAAGATGCACTACACTAACATTCACATAGGTTTAGCAAATTAAAAACTGGGAGCGTTTCTTTAATTACTTTTGTATAGCTCAGTCTCCCTTTTACAAGCTGTTAGAAAACGTATCCATTAAAGTTACTACATCTACTAACCTACATAAATTTGGAGCCACATGGCGTTTAGATAAATGTGTCCATTGTTATACACTCTAAAGAACTATATGCTTCTGGATGGACACTCGTGCTCTGACACCGTCCCCACCGCCAGTCACCTGTATAGGCTCTCCTGATCACTATAGAGCAGCTGTTACAGAAAGCTTCTCTGCTTATCAGTGAAAGAGCAGAGCCTTCGCAGTAGCTTATCCGTATAGCTGGGAAGACTCCTGCAGAGAAAGTATAGTACTAGGCTGTTAGCTGCCAGAGACTGCCTATCCCCAGCAGCACAGATTAAAAACACCAGCGGAAGCAAATAAAAATCAGTGTTTTTTATGCCAGAAACATTGGTGAGTGGTATAAATTTGGCCATTAACAACCTTTCATGACATTTAACGGGAAAATGATACATGGGGTAACGCTATTCAAGCTGTACCTTTAAGTGTACCTTCAGTATTTTTTTTCACTGTAGTTGTGTGATCTAGACCTCTTATATGGGTTGTCCACGCTGTTTACTACTTTAGCGATATGTGAGCAGCGCTGATTGTTACTTTGTCACATTCCTGTCGAGCAGACGTCCACGTGTGTTTCTGCTGATGCAATGTCATCAGCTCTACTCTCCTCCCGATGTGGAAATGATTTAGACAATCTTTTAAGGAAAACTCGCCATGCAATAGAATAAATAACACGTGTGACAAATGGTCTCCAAAGTGTAGCTGATTAGATGGTTCTTCCTGGTTCTGTGGTGCATCACATGTGACCTCTCAGCCAACCAGCTGTGAATCCATTTGTGGGGCTGCTTGTTGGATGCTGTAGGTCATTAGTTTTTTGTTTTTTTTAATTTAAACTAATTCATTCAAATATTTGATTATCTTCTAGAAATTTAGGTTTCCAATTAAATGTATGTATGTAGACAAAACCATATAGAAGCACATCTCTGCTAGTCCAGAAAAAAAACCTTGGACCATATTGAGCATAGGTTTAGTATGAAATGTGATCTGTAAATAGACGGCATATTCTACACCAGTCTTGCATTTAGTTCAGTAGTTAGTACATGTAGTGCCCACTATGTAATGGCAACCCTGCTCATGTTTGCTGCTGAAGTGCCTGAGAGAAACTACAGTGACTTGAAAAAGTATTCATTCCCCGTGAACTTCTCCACATTTTATTGGGATTGTATGTGTAAAGGAAGTTTTACAAAAAAAAACAAAACAACAACATACATTTAAGTCCAGAAATATTTGAAAGGGACACAAATTTTGGCATTTTAGCTGTTTATCTTGAATGAATAAGTTTTGGTACAAATATATAATTAATATTGGCTTAAAGTGCAGACTCTCCGCTTTAATTTGAGGGTATTGACATCCTAATTGTTGTAAAGGTTTAGGAATTACAGCTCTAATATTTAGCCGCCTCTTTTTAAAGGGACCAAAAATAATCGTTAAATTATCTCAAGCTCTTTAGTGGACTGTATGGGCTACTCCCTCATTACTCCTTCATCAGTTAAGCAGGTAAAAGGTCTGGAGCTTATTCCAGGTGTGGCATTTGGAAGCTGTTGCTGTGAACCCTCAACATGCGGTCAACGCTCCTTTCAATGGAAGGGAAACAGACCATCATTAGGCTAAAAAAAGAAATCCATCAGAGAGATAGCAGAATGTTAAGAATGCCCAAATCGACAGTTTGGTACATTCTGCAAAAAAAAAACAAAAAAAAAAACGCTCACTGGAGAGCTAGAGCTAGGGAACTGAAAAAGGCCTGGACCTCCACAGAAGACAACAGTTGTGGATGATTGCAGAATTCTTTCCATGGTGAAATCCCTTCAAAACATCCACCCAAGTGAAGAACACTGTGACGGAGGCGTTACAGTATCTGAGTCTACCATAAAGAGAAGACTTCATGAGTGCAAATACAGAGGGTTCAGCGCAAGGTGCAAGCCATTAATCAGCCATAAAAATAGACCAGATTAGACTTTGCCAAAAAACATCTAAAGAAGCCAGTCTGCTTCTGGAAAAGCATTCTTTGGACAGATGAAACGAAGATCAACCTGTACCAGAATGACGGGAAGAAGAAAATGTAGAGAAGGTTTGGAATGGCTCATGAGCCAAAGCTCACCACATCCTCTATAAAATATTGTGGAGGCAGTGTGATGGCATGGGCATGCATTTCTTCCAATGGCACTGGGTCACTAGTGTTTATTTATGTGACCGAAGCAGCCGGATGAATTCTGAAGTGTACAGGGCTATACTTTCTGCTCAGATTGAACCAAATGCAACACGGTTGATTAGACAGCGCTTCACAGTACAGATCGACAATAACCCAAAACACAGTGATAGCAACCCATGAGTTTTTTAAAGGCAAAGAAGTGGGATATTCTGCAATACCTGAGTCATTCACTAGATCTCAACCCCATCGAGCATGCATTTCACATGCTTAAGACAAAACTTAAGGCAGAAAGTCCCACAAACAATAATAATAATCAATTTTTATTTAGCGCCAACATATTCCATAGCGCTTTACATACAATATCATCGCTGTCCCCATTGGGGCTCACAATCTAAATCCCCTATCAGTATGTCTTTGGAGTGTGGGAGGAACCCGGCGGAAACCCATGCAAACATGGGTGGAACATACAGAGTCATTAACCCCTTTACAGCCTGTGCCGTATTAGTACGCACAGGCTGTAATTCCCCGGTTCAGTGAGGGATTCGTCGCTGAGCCCGCACTAAAAAGGCACATCTGAGCTGATTATTACAGCTGACATGTGCCTGCAACAGCCGCGGGTGGAATCTCGATCCACCCGCGGCTGTTAACATGTCAAATGCCGCTGTCAATCTGACAGCGGCATTTAACAGCGCCGCGCCGGAAGCGCGTCACTTACCCCACCCATCGGTGACCCTATCACGTGATCGCGGGTCACCGATGGGTGGGCATGACAACCCTGGGTCTGCAGCAGACTCCAGTGGTTGTCATGAGCTGGTCGCTATGAGTGCCACCTAGTGGTCGGCGCTCATAGCACAGGACCATTTCTGCTACATACAGGTGATCTGTTGATCATCTGTATGTAACAGAGGCGATCAGACAAGTGCTGCTTCTAGTCTATAGAAGCAAGCAAAAAGTGAGAAAAAAAAATTATTTAAAAATATTAAAAAAAATTTAAAAAATATAAAGGTTTAAATCACCCCCCCCCCCCTTTCGCCCCATTCAAAATAAAAAAACAAACAAACCCACATACACATTTGGTATCGCCCCGTTCAGAATCGCCCGATCTATCAATATAAAAAAAGAATTAATCCGATCGGTAAACGGCGTAACGAGAAAAAAATTCTAAACGCCAGAATTACGTTTTTTGGTCGCTGCAACATTGCAATAAAATGCAATAACGGGCGATCAAAACATCGGATCTACCCCAAAATGGTATTAATAAAAACTTCTGCTTGGTGCGCAAAAGATAAGCCCTCACCCGGCCCCAGATCCCGAAAATTGGAGACGCTGTGGGTCTTGGAAAATGGCGCCTTTTTTTTTTTTTTTTTTTTAAACCAAACTTTGGAATTTTTTTTCACCACTTAAATAATAAAAAACATATACATCTGTGGTATCTACGAACTCGTAATGACCTGGAGAATAATAATGGCAGGTCAGTTTTAGCATTCAGTGAACGTGGTAAAAAAAAACAAACCTGTGGTATTGCACTTTTTTTGCAATTTCACCGCACTTGGAATTTTTTCACCGTTTTCCCGTACACAATATGGTAAAACTAGTAATGGCGTTGAAAAGTAGAACTCTCACCCGCAAAAAATAAGCCCTCACATGGCCATATTGACCAAAAAATAAAAACTCTATGGCTCTGGCAACAAGTGGAGCAAAAAACGAAAATGCAAAAAACGGAAAATCCCAGGGTTGCGAAGGGGTTAAGCAACAACTGAAGTCAGCTGCAGTAAATGCCTGGTAAAGCATCAAAGTAGTAAACCCAGCGTTTGGTGACGTTCATGGTGATCAGCTGAGTTGCCGTGTAGAGGCTCGTAACTATCTCCCTCTCCCCCAGAACCTCAATGACGTGAAAGAGTGGGATGCCATTCCTCAGCAGACAGTAACTCGACTTGTGAACAACATGAGACGTTGTTGTCAAGCTGTAATTGATGCTCAAGGCCACATAAGTTGTTTAGACTTTTTTTTTTTTGGTGGTATACCCACCACTATTGTTGGCTTTTGTTTAAATAAATTGAGATGAGGAAATAACGATTGCATGCTTCTACTTAAATTCCCTACCTTCATGATAAAATATCACTTTTTACTCCTTCCATGAATTTCATCCGCAAGCCAAATGTGTGTGTGTGTGTGTGTGTCAATGTGTTAATTGTCAATGTTATGCTTGTGTTAGTAAATATTTTGCATATAAATCAAAATAAATGTTATTTTATGGCCACCTACTTTTGGACCACCCTGTGTGTGTGTGTGTGTGTGTGTGTGTGTGTGTGTGTATATATATATATATATATATATATATATATATATATATATATATATATATATATATATATATATATATATATATATATATATATATATATATATATATATATATATATATATATAATTATATTTTATTTTAGGGTTATGGCTTGTTCACGATCATTGTTAGGAGAGGGCCAGGTGATGCAAATTTTCCAACTTTATAAAAGCCCAGTCTCCTCTAAACTTGTACCAAAAAATAGCAGCCATGGGTTTTTTTAAGCAGCTACTTGGCACTCTAAAAATGGTTGAGGCCCACAAAGCAGGAGAAGGCTATAAGAAGATAGCAAAGCGTTTTCAAGTTGCCCTTTCCTCAGTTCGAACAGTGGAGGTCAAATAAGGTCTGGAAGACCAAGCAAAATTTCAGTGAGAACGGCTCGTAGGATTGCTAGAGAAGCAAATCAGAACCCCTTCTTGACTGCAAAAGACATTCAGAAATATTTAGCAGACTTTGGAGTTGTGGTACATTGTTCTATTGTTCAGAGACACCTGCACAAATATAGGCTTCATGGAAGAGTCATCAGAAGAAAACCTCTCCTGCGTTCTCACCATAAAATTCAGCTTCAGAAGTTTGCAAAAGAACCTCTAAACAAGCCTGATGCATTTTGGAAACAAGTTCTGTGGACCGATGAGGTTAAAATAGAAATCTTTGGCGACATTAATCAATGTATGTGTGGAGAAAAAAGGGCACAGAAGTTCTGGATTAGAACATCTTGCCAACCATTAAGCATGGGGGTGGTTCAGTTATGCTTTGGAATTGTGTTGCAGTCAATGGCATGGGGAACATTTTACGAGTACAGGGAACAATGGATTCAATGAAACGTCAACAAATTCTTGATGCAAGTCTAACACCATCTGAAATAAAGGTGAAGTTGAAAAAGCGGATTGGTTCTACAAATGGATAATGATCCTAAACACATGTCAAAATCTACAATAGACTACCTCAAAAGGTGCAAGCTGAAGGTTTTACAATGGCCCTCAGTCCCTTGATCTGAACATCATTGAAAATCAGTGGTTAGACCTCAAAATAGCAGTGTATAAAAGACCACCCAGGAATCTCACAGAATTGGTTAGAATTTTACAAACCGTCAAGCAAGTTAAAGATGACCTGCTTCCTTTTGTATTAGTCAATTTTTTTTTATTAGAAATATATAAAATATTCTCAAGCTCTTATCTCAAAAGACCCATGGTCACTCTGGAGGAGCTGCAGAGATTCACGGCTCAGGTGGGAGAATCTGTCAACAGGAAAACTATTAGTCGTATACTCCACAAATCTGGCCTTTATGGAAGAGTGGCAAGAAGAAAGCCATTTTTGAAAGCAAGCCATAAGAAGTCACTTGTTCAATTTGCAAAAAGCCATGTAGGGTACACAGCTAGCATGTGGAAGCAGTTGCTCTGGTCAGATGAGGCCAAAGTAGAACTTGGTTTATAGCATTTAGCCCAAAAATCTGTGGCGGAAAGCTAATGGCATACATCACCCTGAAAACACCATCTCCACCGTAAAACGTGGTGGTACCAGCAACATGTTGTGGGAATGTTTGTGTTTTTTTTCTTTTTCAGCAGGAACAGGGTAGCTGGTCAGAGTTGATGAGGAACATAGATGGAGCTAAATACAAGGCAATCCTGGAGGAAAACCTGTTAGAGGCTGTAAAAGACTTGACTGGGGCGTAGGATCACCTTTCAGCAGGACAATGACCCTAAACATACTGCCAGGTCTACAATGAAATGGAATTGTTTAGCTGAAAACACATTCATGTGTTTGGCCCAGTCAAAGTCTAGACATAAATCCCATTGAGAATATGTGGTAAGACTTGAAAGTTACTGTTCAGACACTTATACCCCAGAACAATTGCAGCAGTAATTGCAGTGAAAGATGGTCCTACAAAGTATTGACTTGGGGGCTGAACACAAATGCATGTCACAATTTTCAGATTTTAATGTTTAAAATGTGTAGAAATCCATATGTAATTTCCTTTTACACTTTACAAATGCTTGTACTTTGTTTTGGCATACCTCATAAAATCCCAATAAAAATACATTTGCTTGGGGTACAATGTGAGAAAATGTGGAAAAGTTCACAGGGTATGAATACTTTTTCAAGGCACTGTACTTGACAGAAGACTGGTATGATGTATTGACACTCCACTAATCACACAGCTCTTAGAATGTAGCTAGTCTGTCATTACTTTCAGGATAGTTACTCTGTTACCAGGATAGTTACTTTGGGTGTACATGTACCCAGACTATTCAACCCCAGTGCAAGACAAGTGCAGAATCCCTGAAAATAATTGATTTCCAAAAGCAAGGGTCTAATTTTATGTAAATTTGTTGTGTGAACAAAACTGTACAATCGTGTATGACCTGCATCTTGGTAATGCTTACCCTGGTTTACTGTTACTGGCACTTTGCATTGACAATCTTTTGCAAGATTTTTCTGCCTTTACTTCTTCAACCTATCTCCCATCCCTACCCCCATGTTTACACTGTCTTATCTGAATTCATTTTTAACAGAAGCCAGATGAGACTATGTATTTATAAATATTATTTTTTTCACCCCCAAGTTCACAAAATCTTGCCCATTCTGTATCACCTTTGCAGTAAAGATTAAATCCATTTTCCTACTTATTTGCGTCAATGTTTTCCACTTGAAGTAGGCATGGGTTTACTTAGAAAAGTTTTTACTTCGTAGGTGAAGATTAAGTGCCTTTGTCTGTTCATTTTAAAGAGTTTTACATTAGTTTTAGACCATCTTAAGAAAAACTTAATTGTCCCAAATGTTACCAGCGTGTGTACTGAATTGACTGCAAGATTTAAGTTACTGCATCGCTGTATACTGTAGCAACGTGACAGTGGAGAAAACTTTTAATTACTAGTGGCCCCATTTTTTTTTTTTTTTTTTTAAGCGTTGATTCTTAAAATCAACGCCAGGAGGAAACTTTGGATCACCGTTTCCCTGACTAGTATTCAGTGAAATTTCTCAATTTCAAACACTTTCTACGTTAAATGTACTTGTTCATTTTAGATATCACATTTTATATAAAATGCACTAACTTTTTGGATGAAGCTGTTAATCTGTTTTTTACTCATACACTTTTACTGGTTTTTCGATGTTTACTGGATGATCCATTAAGTTCCCTGTAATCTTTCAGGCTTTAAGTACATTATACTTAGAGGCTGTCCACTAATGCCCCCATCGATTTTAAATTGTGGAAAATAGTCTTTTTGTAAATACCCTGTGTGGTCTTTATTGGCTGTGAGCGTCGCTATCACTGGCCGCTCACAGGCACCACGTGACCCGTTTGCCGCCGGGTCCGACATCCGCTGATGTCACGTCAAGTTCTGGCTGCAGCTGGGGGTGTCCCAGGGACAAGCTCCCCCCTGATTGATGGGCTTTGAGTGGGGTTTCACTGCGCGTCACAGCCCAGCATCCACCACACGCTTTCACAACAAAGGCAGAGAGGGAAAGCGCACGGTGGATGCTGGGCTGTGATGCACTGTGAAACCCCGCCCAAAGCCCATCAATCAGGGGGGAGCGCGTCACTGGGTCACGCCCGGCTGCAGCTGGAACTTGACGTGACATCAGCGGATGTCGGAGCCGACTGCAGCTGGGTCACGTGGTGCCTGTGAGCGGCCAGGGATAGCGACGCTCACAGCCAATGAAGACCACACAGGGTATTTACAAAGACGGCTTTCCACAATTTAAATCGATGGGGGCATGGATAATAGTAGTGGACAACCTCTTTAAATGTTTTCAGTTAAGGTTTGTAATTTCCTGATAAGGGAAAATGAAATCCTGATTCCATTTTTTTTTTTTTTTTTTTTTTTTTTTTCAATTCTGTATTAATGGTTTAAATTATCCCCCATGCATTTTATATGTAACTTCCTGAATCTTACCATTGTGCTTTTTTTTAACTCTCCCTTGAATGCCTCAAATTGCTTTTTTGGTATTTTTTTTTTACCCCATTCTCCCCCCACCTCTATCATTCTCATGTTCTTGGGTATGTCCTATGAATAACTCCTGTACGATGTTTAGACAACAAACTGCAAACAGCAAATTGCTTCTTAGAAATCAATTGGCATTATTTTGCAGCATTTTGGTGAAAATCAAACTTGCTTTGTCAACCTGCATCACCATATCGGTCACTCTTTACAATTCATTTATTTAAGCAGCAGTTGTGCCTAAATTGTTGTTTTAATAACGCATTTAACTATATTCCCTTTTTTATAAATGAATTTATCAGCATAGGTAGCAAACCTTTTATCTTAGTTGAAGAGCCCAAATGGCAAGTTGTAGTAAATATAATTTTTAAGATGTTCCATGGTTTACAAACCTTTTATGATAACTTGGGCTCTAATCACTTTTTTTGGGGTTTATGTCAATGTCTTTTAAATGTTGGATATAGATATGTGATCACTTAACTGATCAGTTTCCTGTTTATTTTTCTGTAATTTGCCATTTCCCTATTTTAAATTAGACGTTTTTGAAAAAACAAAAAAAACTGTGAAAACTACACATGTCAATGTTTTACAGCTACGTAATTCGAATTGACTTGATTTTTTCAAGTAATCCTAGAAAGGGGAGCATCCCAAATAGAAACTGCTGAAACTGCCACAGGTGCTTCTCCGAAAACCTTACAGTTGTGGCAATGAGTGTTCAGTATCGCTTCCTTTCTGCACACAAGGCATACTGTTGAGGTATTTGTTGCGGTGATTGGTTTTAATGCTAATTTAGGAATTCAGTTATAGCAATTTTAGACTTGCATGCATATATTACCCTAATAATCAGAGTAAGCCTTACCTATTAACTAACAATAGCTATGTGGAGGTTAGATATTTTACTATTGTAAAGGGCATAAGATGTGAGGGTTCACTTAAATTGTCTGCTGGCATTTACATAAAAATGGTGCTAAAATATCCATGTTTCTATTTTATAAAATGTTCAAATATATAAGAAGGTAACGTTGTCGGTCTCAAGTGTTTCTGGATTCTTTATCCAGGGTACAATGTCCTTGTGAAACTATCATTTACTGGGGTTATTTCTCTAAGAATAGTGAATATTAACACAATGCTGTAATCCTACTGGCCTCATCTTCAAATTGTCTTTCTCATAGCTTGTATTTGTTTAGTCCACAGCACTTTTGCCATGTTTGCTTTTTTTGTTTTGTTAATTGTTCAATAAATTCAACATTCCTTTTTCTTTCCATGTGCAAAAAACTGACCATTCAGACTGTTCCTGTCCTTTTCACACAAAGCAGAGTTGTCGTGATCCCTCACAAGTTAAAACAGTTTGTGTAATTAAAATTAGTTTCAAGGTGTTCAGGAACTGTCCAGATTCTCATGCCACCCACTCTTCTCTATTGGGTAGTTTCTCTTTAACAACATTCTGCCAGCGCTATATGTATTGGCACTTCCCTTTCTTCACTTCCCAGTATTCATTTTTCCAGAGAGCTCTGTTATGGAGCATCTTGCTGTCATGTTACAAATTTCTGATAATATGCCTTTCTTATTACAAACAATATGATAGTATACCCTGTTTACTTCATTTTATGGTATTAACCCTTTCCTCCGTTTTATCTCGCATCGCTAATGCTAACTTATTGCTGGACACAGTCTGATAGTTCAAACCTAATATAAGACTTAGAGAACACTATAGTGGTGCTTGAAAGATTGACAACCATTCATCATTTCCCTATTTCTGCATAAATTTGACCCATAATTGCATTTTTACACAAGTTCTAAAAGTAGAGGGAGAACTAAATAAAATTAAATTGTGCAGAATATTACACTTTGTAGAAAAATAAATAAATTGAGGTATATAATCGAATATCACATGTCTGTTACTGTCAATAGTAGTGTCAACCTCTAGGATTAGCATGTGAAAATGGAAGTAGAATATGGTGTTTTCAATCAATGGGACAATAAGGTGTGCATGGAAGACCTGTTTTATTTAAAGAACTGGAATCTATCAGAGTTTGATCTTCACAACACGTTTGTCGAAATGTATCATGGCACAAGTAACTTAGATTTTTGAGGACCTTTAGAAGAAGAGTTGTTCATGCTTCTGACTGGAAAACGTCCAAAACCATCTGTAAAGGGTTTGGACTCCGCCAATATACAGATTGTTTACAAATGGAGAACATCCAAGACCAATATTATCCTCCCCAGTAGTGGTCGACCAACAAAGATCACTCAGTGATCTCACAGACTATTACATGTCTTGCTTAACAAAGTAGCCTAAGATGACCTCCAAGCAACTAAAGGTCTCACTAATATTTGAGTCCACCATTAGGAGGTCTCTGAAAATAATGGTTTGCATAGCAGAAATTCTAGAGAATGGCACTGCTCTCCAAAAAGAGTATTGCTTCCCGTCTGTGGTTAGTTAAATATTACCTGGACAAGCCAGAAGGCTATTGGAAAAATGTTTTGTGGGTGGATGAGCCCAAAACAGAGATTTTTGGTTTAAATGAGAGAGAAAAAACCTCATAACATCTGTGAAACACTATGGTGGTAATATCATGGTTTAGGCCTCTTCTGCATCTGGTCCAGGATGACTTGCCATCGTTGATGGAACAATGAATTCTGAATTATTTCAGCAAGTTCTAAAGGGAAATGTCAAGGCCTCTGTTCATGAGCTGAATCTTGAAAACAAGGGTTATGTAGCAAAACTAAGACCCAAAGTGCTCAAGTCGTTCTACAAAAGAATGGCTGAATAGTTTTTCAATAGCCAAAGCAAAATCCTGATCTTAATCTTCTAGAAAACTTGTAGAAGAATGTGAAGTGAGCAGTTCATGGGAGGAAAACCACCAACGTAATAATTAAAGCTGTTTTAGGGAGGAATGGTTTAAAATTTCTCCCAAGCCATTGGGTAGGACTCGACAATTATCGGAAATGTTTAGATGTAGTTAGCTATTGCTACACAAGGGGCTTACATTAGATACTGAGAGGAAAGATTCACATTCTTTTGCCTCAAGCATGTGATATTGGATAATTTTTCCTCCATTAAAAAGCAGTAATATTTTACTCATTTGTTTATTTTTGCACTTGTGTGATCAGATGTAGTCTTAGATCAAATTCATGGAAAATTCTGAAGGGTTCACAATCTTTCAAGTACCACTATATATTGTTATAGTATAAGAAATATCTGCATATATTCAACTTCATATATTCTCCTCACCTGATGTCTTGCTGGCAAATGGTTTCCTTCAGAATCCATTGCTGTAATTTTCAAAGAAATAAACTGCAAAATTTTGATCAACTTTGCCTTTTATGACAACATTTATGTGCTTCCAGGTCAACAAGTATTCTTAGAGGCATGTGATAGAGATATCCCCTACACCCTCTGTTCTTGTAATGGAAGCCTTGATGGATAGTTGAGCCCATCTATAAATGATGGTGAATGCAACGTATCATTTTGCAGATTACCTCCTCCTTACATTTTTTTTAAAGCATCAGCTGATTACATGTAGCCATTTCTGTATGTATTGGATAATGCAGACAAGTGAGAGGCCATAAAACATCACTGAATACTAGGAGCCAAAATAATGTGGCTTCACCATCTCTTCCCCTACTTCAGGGTTAAACATTAACACTCCCTTATTTGAATACTTTTACTGACCTATTTTTCTGTCTGCCCATTATTCAGTCTTCTGATATCATCACACAAGCTTTCCCAACAGGAAGAGCATTCCGTTTTCTCTTTATATGCCACCAATAAAATATTGCCTTTTATTCAGCAGTGGTTGATACAATTTACAACCACTGGTAGTTTGGAAATACTGCAGCTAGGGTATATTAACATGCAGCATATTTGTTGCACCTTGTGTTTGCAGTTTTTTACCTTTTATAGTAATGGGGTATACGGAAATCCATGTGCTTGTTGAAAAAATAAAATAAAACATTTGAATGTAAAGAAACGGATTTTCATTTTTGGAAATGTTTGCATCAGACCTGCCATGTCATTGCAAAACCTGAGGCATATACTAAATCTCGTGGGTATGGGGTATCTTCCTGATTGCTGGTGTGTCTAGCCACTGGGATCCTCTGACCCCCTACATGTATGATTTGAGCAGTCACTGAGCATGCACAGCTGAACTGCATTCTTTCTTCATGGCACTTCTGGATATAGCCAAGTGCTGTACTTGGCTATCTGTGGCAGTCCCTCAGAGGTACTCTATTACAGCTTTATTCAGACGGAACTCTGAAGAGCCCTGTTCTTGAGATTCGAGACCCCCAGCAATCGGGAGGTTATCGCATATCTTGATGATAGGTGATGACTTCCAAAGTTGGTACAACCCCTTTCAATGGACACTTATTTTAATGCCTTCCTCACTATGACACCACATGCCCAAATGAATTCCCTGACACAAAAATGTGTCCTTAAACTACAAGTTTCCTTCTGAAATATGTAGCCGCCTTCACAAAATGTTAAATATATTTTGCCAATAAACTGCAAACCAATATGCTCTCTGCAGTCACATGCAGACTTATATGGTATATGAGATTATCAAGACCAGAAAGAATCCTGCTATACCTTGAATTGAGGATCTTTTAAAACTATAGCTTATTCATGTTGCGTTCAACAGTATACTCCATATTTCTCCATCACCCCAAACAACCTATGAGTCTGTCTATCATGTTACCACACATTGTATATATGCTCTGTGTCGTGAGACCCTCACTTTTCTTGTTTCAGTTTACCATTCTTTTGTTTTCCTTATTGCTATTTGTACATTGCACAGCTGCTTGTATTATCGCTCTTTCCATGTCATGTAGTGTTACATGTTTATAGCCATTGCCTTGCAAATTAAAGCGAATCTGTCACCAGCTCTAACATAAGGTGTATACATTATGAAATTGATCACCTGACCTTGATGAGGATGGTTTTTTGCAATCCATAAGAAATTAACTCTATAAAATACTGAGCATTCAGTAAGAATTAAGTCTAGCTATAGACTTCCAGTATGTGTTACCACACTTGAAGCCTGTGCCTCATACATTCATCGTGCGCTTTGCTATTTCCCGGAGCAAGCTTGTGGGCTCTTATGTTGCAGTTCATTACTTGAGAATGAATAGAATAAGCAGTTTTAAAGCACAACCTTTTCTGATAATACTACAGTAAACATGTTAATACATGAGACACACTCTAACTTGGAGTGCCTCTTTACCTTTTTAAAGGTGTTGTCCAAGTTTGGCATGAAAGCCTTGCGGTCACTCTGTGATGGCTTTCGCTGTCAGGATTCTGTGGGAGCATGCAGTCATGACCAAAAGTATGGATTAGCATACTCCCAGTCACATTCTGACTAGACATGTGCGGCATCGCTCAATACAAGACAATTTTAGCAAGGCCTCTCACGTCTAGTGCGAATTTGGTTGGGAGTATGCATAGCGCATACATCGGTCACACGACTCATCTTGCCGGTGGTAAAGGTGAGTACTGATAGCGTACCGTGAGGATTCATAAGTATGCGGTCACATAGTGACTGCAGGCTTTCGTGTCAAACCTGGACAACCCCTTTAAATTAGTTGTCCACTACTTTTATATTGATGCCCCATCTGTAAGATAGGGCATCAATGTCTGATCGGCTGGGGTCCAGCACCCGGCACCCCCGCCGATCAGCTGTTATCGGTGCTGGCAGCCACCGGCCGGAAGTGCTTATTTGTGGCCGCTGCGGGGTACTACACATCCGCCTTCAATTTAATGGGAGTCGGATGTGCAGTACCTTGCGGCGGCCACTTCTACTAGATGGCCAGGCTCCGCAAGTAAGCACTTCCGGCCGGCACCGGTAACAGCTGATCGGCTAGGGTGCCAGGTGCGGGACCCCAACCGATCAGACATTGATGCCCCATCCTTTGGAAAAGTAGTTGACCACTTTTTTAAGTATGCAATTGAGAAGAAAACAATTGGTCAATTTCTACTGTGTATACATTTTGCAAGCTTCTACTCATGACTTTCACTTCTCCTTTTATAGCCTTCCTGCAGCTTCCTGACATTTTTGTTTGCATGTTTGCAGCTCATTTTGTCTTCCATCTGAGATTAACTACAGGGAGTGATCTTAAAGGCAATCTGTCACCCACCCCCGGGACCTATCAGACCGCTAATATGGGCATACAGGTGATAGATATGTGACTCTATATTTACCTGCATGTCCCATATTAGCAGTCTTGTGGCTGTGAAATTGCTTTTTATTACTTGTGGGTTATGCGGTGTTCCTGTCCGGGGGACTGGAAGAAATTCCGCCTACTTGTTTAATTAAAATATTTCTCCTCTCCCCTGCACGTCACAGTGCCCTGTGACGTGCAGTTCCCATGGCCGGATCCCGTGCCTGCGCATTTCACCTGTTAATTCTCTGCCGTCTGTGTACAAGTGTAGATCAGGGATCTAGTGCGCAGGCGCTAGGACTTCCCGGCACGTTTCCTGCTCTACACTTGTACACAGACTGCAGGGAAATAACAGGTGAAGTGCGCGGGATCCGTCCATGGGAACTACATGTCACAGGGCACTGTGACGTGCAGGGGAGGGGAGAAATATTTTAATTAAACAAGTAGGCGGGATTTCTTCCATGCCCCCGGAGGGAAACTCAGCGTAACCCACAAGTAATAAAAAGCAATTTCACTGCCACAAGACCGCTAATATGGGACATGCATGTAAATATAGATTCACATTTCTATCACCTGTATGCCCATATTAGCGGCCTGATAGGTCCCATGGGGTGACAGATTCCCTTTAAATTGGTGTTTTCCATTATATCTACCAGTCACTTCATTTCCAGAATTACATTTTTTTTTCTTTTTAATTCTGTGTAAGTGTTGCTTAATGAGTAACTAAAACTTTATAACTTTTGTTCAATATTTAAGTACACTTTTAATTGCAAGTAGATGAGTTGTGGGTTTAGGTCCTGCCATACTCTGCAAAGCGCTGTGCTTTCCTGTCACCTGAGCTTTGCACCTGTCACGGTTAAGGGTTTTTTTTAATGATCAATGGGGTCCTCGGGATCTGGACTCCCACCTATCTGCTTGCAATTAAAGGGCACTCGAATATAAAAATATAAAGATTTAGTTACTATTTAAAATTGATGTGTTTGTACATTGTCATGTCTTAAATGCTATACTTGGATGTTAAGTTCTATTTCAAAATTAGTTACGCCATTTCAATACACCTCTTAGATGTGATAGCTTACTGCCTCATAGACTTAAGTCATTTTGGCATTTACAATTCTGATCTGAAATTCAGTCCAGAGAAATGTGCATAGAAGTTAAAGGGTTTTCTGGCACTACTCACATCCACATCAGGAGGTAAGCGGATCTGATGACCTTGTGTGTAGCACAGGATGATGCCTGGTAATTGTGCAAGCATCTTGGCAGGTATCTGCTGATGCAATGCCATCAGCACCATTCCTTCCTCGAATAGCTGTGCTGGAGAACTCCTTTAACACCTAAATACATGTAAAAGGACTTTGGATTACCTAGGTGCCATATGAAGAAGGCTTTAGACATTTTGGCACTATTTTCTTCAACACTTTATATGTGGTAGTTTAGACTTTTGCAATTTAATGCATGTTCTGGGGAACTTGCAAAAATCCTTTTTATATGATTTTCTCACTTTGCCACTGGGACAATAAGGGATGTGGAAATGGCTCCAATGAATAAATTGCACTGGACCTGGGTCTATTTTGTGAGGGTTACTGCATTTGGCACTGATGTAAACTCTATATGCATCTTGCTATGCAAGAAAAACTTAAGAAATCCATCGAAATCTGCCATATTTATAGAACTACACACTTTAACATTTGTATAGCTTAGATGCTAAACGTTTAAGATGGAATATAAGGCTTGGCCATGTCCCATCTGTGCTGCATAGCTTTCATCCAGTAGGAGCTACAGGTTGTGTCATATGATGATCTACCCCAATATTTTATATATACACCTTTTCTGAGCCAAGACATGGGAAATGCCACAGACAATCTATATTTGGTTATATTCAGTGTAGTTTCCTGCTATAATTTGTAGCATAGGCATAATAAACTCTTGTGATTTAGTTAGTTGTCATTTTAGGTACTGTGAGATAATGGGATTTTGTGTACTGTTAAAAGGAGTTTAGGAAACTTTAAGCATTTAACATTTATGTATTTTAGAATTAGAAATGTTTGCTTAGAAATGGCTAAGACTTTTAGGAAAAGTGAAGACCTATCTAGATGAATTTAGAGCAACTACAGTTTGTATGGTTTTATGAATGTTCAGCCTTCGGTTAGTTAGTAACTGAGGCCGCACCCTATGCAAAATGTAGGATCTAATTCAATTCTTTGTTATGCAGCTTTAGGAATGCCAATGGCTTGACAGCGGCTGACCTTGCACACTCCCAAGGCTTCCAAGAGTGTGCTCAATTTCTGCTTAACCTCCAGAACAGTCAGCTGAACGGTTTTTATTACAGCAGCTCTTTAAATGGAGTCCACCAAGTCAACACCTCTAATCATTTTAATGGAGGTTCTATAAATCGCAAACGATCCTTCAATGATTTAGAGGCTTATACTTTCAAGAAGCTTCGAACTGAAGGTGAGAAATTGACGTTTCTTGTCCTGTGTAACAAATTGTGACTAATGCAGTACCTCAGCATTTCATTAAAGCACCTTATTATAAAAAAAAAACAAATCTGGGAAATGGGAGTTGAGCCCCTAATATACATTGGGCATGATGCGGCAAGACCGGCGTTGTTCACGCTGGTCTTGATCTGGAGATGGACTGGAGTCAGACGCTCCTGATTCATGAAGAGGTGTAAGCCTTTCCATGATTCAGGAACGTTGGACAAGAGGCGTACACCTCTGTGTGCGTCTCGTAACAAGTCCTATTCTACCCCCTGCTGGAGTAAGCTTTGTGGCATAGCGAATACCGCTGCTTAACATGAATTTGATGAAGGGCAGTTGCCATGCCCCCACCCTGTCCAGTTTGTCGGAGCTGGGTGAAACCAAAAAGTGCAAAATTTTGGGGCAGCTGATTTGCAACTAAATTTTGCGACTTTTCAAAGAATTCTGGCGGGAAAGCTTTGATGCATTGGGCCCATTGTCTAGTTCGGCAGACTTCCATTTCTCTGGGATCAGCCAACAGTCTAGTGTTCGGGGGCCTCCTATCAATACCCAGACAGATTATGTCGAGGATGAGAAGGATTTGGCCCCTTGTAGGTTATCCAAAGTTTGTTTTCCAGGAGATGAGCTACTGCCAGAGGATTTTTTTTTTTTTTTTTTTTTTTACAGTGGCTGTCTTTTGTGGAACACAAAAAAATTGGCTGAGCATTTCGGTGAATGCGAGAGTAAGGGAAGATGTCAGATTTGGCCAATTGTTTGTCTGACTGCTATGTAATGAGTATGGGGGATTTAAAGGGAACCTGACATATCCACAAACGCTAATAACCTGCATTTTTAGGTGCCTGCCCCTAGTATTATACTCACTAGCTGTAGTCTTCATCTGTTAATGGCACAGCTCCGGCCGTTTTCCGGTCTGTGTTTTGTTACCTTCAGTGTTTGCCGGGCGAGCCGGAAGTCACTACTCAATGTAAGTCTACGAGAGGCAAAATGAGGCTCTCGTAGACTTGGGCCTCTTTCACATGGCTGTATAAAACACTTAACATGAAAAAATGCTACTGGTGTCATGGGTGTGTTATCAGCGTGTTAATTTTTACCATCTGTGTCAGTGGTTTTCCACTTCATAAATAAATTATGAAGCTTTTCCTATACTTTGCAATGTTAAACAAGGATTGCATCTGTGTGCTGTATGTATTTTTCGCGGACCCATATTGACTCTTGTCATTCTTGCTGCTGGATAAACTGACATGTGTTGTGCATGGAGACACGGTCTGTGTAAAAATACGGATATGTGCACACCACCATTAGTTTTTTTTTTTTAATGCATGCCACACCTACCCATTATAACAGATAAAACTGAAAACGTACTGAAAAGACAGACCTATAAAGGAGGCCTGATATTGAGAGGTTGTGACCGCTACTTCTTCTTGGAGCGATGCCGTCAACAGCTGAATATGGCGGCTGGTGAATATTTTACTAGGGTTATGGATCTTACATTAGTGTCACCATTCCGTGCTGAAATAAAAAAAAAAACACTGGAGTGGTGCTTTAATACCATTCTAAAGTTGTGTGGCTGCCTCACTTTAAGTGCAGCTACTGGGAGGAAATGAGCTTTCAGTCAGAGGCGTGTACACTCTGCTTTGGTCACCACTCTTAGCTCTGTGATTGACAGTTGTAAGCATACCCCAGCACTTTAACTGACAGCCGGCTCAGTGCTGAGACTCCTGTCTGTGAAAGTGCCGCGGCATGCTTACAGCTGTCAAACACAGTGCTGAGTGGGAGACTGATGCCGCGCCGGCACACTTTTGTGTCTGAGAGCCCGAGGATGGCAGGAAGTATAAAGTTAATTTCCTCCCGGCA
Organism: Phyllobates terribilis; assembly: GCF_046119375.1. Lineage (NCBI taxonomy): Eukaryota > Metazoa > Chordata > Amphibia > Anura > Dendrobatidae > Phyllobates > Phyllobates terribilis. Next base: position 317,234,569 of record NW_027362762.1, on the reverse strand, counting down.
GCCAAGCTTTTATTGCAGCGGCCGCACAGCTTTAGAACGCTATTATCCTGCAAAAAAAACCTGTAAGTTAATAGCATTTGGGGACTTGACAGGTTCCCTTTGCATGGCTTTGTGGAGTATCAAAACCTCCACATTATGGCAGAAATAGTGGCATGAAGCCAATCCACTTTAAACTGCATGATTTGGGCCGTGTTTCCTTTTTGAATGTTACTGAACTACACTATATAAGGGAAATGTTTAAAGCTAGTCCTGTCATGGGGCCAAGGATGGCAGTGTTGTGATGCTACATTGCAATATAAAGAAAGTGAATGTGCTGTGACTTGAAAGTTCTTGTATCCACAAATTGCAATCAATACAGCAGGCTTGAATTTCTGGCAATTTTCAGGGTTGTAATGTGATCCATTTCCTTCAGTAGGTTGCGATGAAGCATTAGGATAATGCAAATCTAGTCAACGTTACATGTCGAAGGTTAGATGTCACGCTGAGATCCTAACAGGTTTCTCACTTTATGGCAGCTACATTTGTCTGAAAACACTCTTGCATAAAGTTGCCAAGGGCCACATGGTATTGCAGGAGAAACTGAGGAGGTGCCTTAATTATAATGGGCCCAATTTGCAGGTTGTGGCTGCCGCTGTGTGGAGACCCCTGCCTGAGTTCTATCAAATTATTAAATCTGCCTCACTCCAGCTTCATTGGCCCTTGTAGCAGTGTTGTAATGAAACCACACAAATATTTAAAACGCATACAGTACAGACCAAAAGTTTGGACACACCTTCTCATTTAAAGATTTTTCTGTATTTTCATGACTATGAATATTGTACATTCACACTGAAGGCATCAAAACTATGAATTAACACATGTGGAATTATATACTTAACAAAAAAGTGTGAAACAACTGAAAATATGTCTTATATTGTAGGTTCTTCTAAATAGCCACCTTTTGCTTTGATGACTGCTTTGCACACTCTTAGCATTCTCTTGATGAGCTGCAAGAAATGGTCTTCCAACAATCTTGAAGGAGTTCCCAGAGATGCTTAGCACTTGTTGGCCCTTTGCCTTCACTCTGCGGTCCAGCTCACCCCAAACCATCTCGATTGGGTTCAGGTCTGGTGACTGTGGAGGCCAGGTCATCTGGCGTAGCACCCCATCACTATCCTTCTTGGTCAAATAGCCCTTACACAGCCTGGAGGTGTGTTTGGGGTCATTGTCCTGTTGAAAAATAAATGATGGTCCAACTAAACGCAAACCGGATGGAATAGCATGCCGCTGCAAGATGCTGTGGTAGCCATGCTGGTTCAGTATGCCTTCAATTTTGAATAATTCCCCAACAGTGTCACCAGCAAAGCACCATCACACCTCCTCCTCCATGCTTCACGGTGGGAACCAGGCATGTAGAGTCCATCCTTTCACCTTTTCTGCGTCACACAAAGACACGGTGGTTGGAACCAAAGATCTCAAATTTGGACTCGTCAGACCAAAGCACAGATTTCCACTGGTCTAATGTCCATTCCTTGTGTTCTTTAGCCCAAACAAGTCTCTTATGCTTGTTGCTTGTCCTTAGCAGTAGCTTCCTAGCAGCTATTTTACCATGAAGGCCTGCTGCACAAAGTCTCCTCTTAACAGTTGTTGTAGAGATGTGTCTGCTGCTAGAACTGTGTGGCATTGACCTGGTCTCTAATCTGAGCTGCTGTTAACCTGCGATTTCTGAGGCTGGTGACTCTGATAAACTTATCCTCAGAAGCAGAGGTGACTCTTGGTCTTCCTTTCCTGGGGCGGTCCTCATGTGAGCCAGTTTCTTTGTAGCGCTTGATGGTTTTTGCAACTGCACTTGGGGACACTTTCAAAGTTTGCCCAATTTTTCGCACCGACTGACCTTCATTTATTAAAGTAATGATGGCCACTCGTTTTTCTTAGCTGATTTTTTCTTGCCATAATACAAATTCTAACAGTCTATTCAGTAGGACTATCAGCTGTGTATCCACCAGACTTCTGCACAACACAACTGATGGTCCCAACCCCATTTATAAGGCAAGAAATCCCACTTATTAAACCTGACAGGGCACACCTGTGACGTGAAAACCATTTCCGGTGACTACCTCTTGAAGCTCATCAAGAGAATGCCAAGAGTGTGCAAAGCAGTCATCAAAGCAAAAGGTGGCTACTTTGAAGAACCTAGAATATAAGACATATTTTCAGTTGTTTCACACTTTTTTGTTAAGTATATAATTCCACATGTGTTAATCCATAGTTTTGATGCCTTCAGTGTGAATGTACAATTTTAATAGTCAAGAAAATACAGAAAAATCTTTAAATGAGGTGTGTCCAAACTTTTGGTCTGTACTGTATATAAAGTTTTAGAGGAATTTGAGTAAACCGTAATGATGGGCCCACATACCGGGTGTATGTAGGTAGATAAACGGATGATAAATTTCATATACTGTATATCCAATCTTAAGCTGCTATATGCCACAAACAGGCATAATCATCTGCAATCTGATTGTAAACATCCTGTGGCATATAATCCTGTTGAGTATGCATATAATAAAGTGCTATTGGAAACGTGAAACAACCTACATAGATGTCAGAATCCTATCGATTTCAAGAGAGCCAAGGAAAAATCTCAGTTCTATCAACAGTATCATGCTAGTGCATATAATAAAGGAGTGTAGACCAGCTCAGAAATTTTGTTCTAAAATATATTGCTGCTTACCCATAATATACTGTGGTGACCACTATGGCCATCCCTACGTATACTGAACAGGATTATATGCCTGGATGTTTACAATCAGATTGCAGATGATTATGCCCGTGTGTGACATATAGCAGCTTTAGATTGGATATATATAGTTGATCATCTGTTAATCTGTGACTGCTTATACATGTGGGCCCACCATTCCTGTTTACTAGAATTCCACTGAAACCTTGTACCTTTTTTGCCTCTATTGTTTTTACGTTTATTCAATAAAAAAAATTAGCTTGAAACAATTTTTTCTCATGTTTGGTACTTTTTTCCTAGTATATTTGCATTTATTATTTCTTCCAGGAGGCAGCATTCATCTACAGGCTGATTTGGCTATAGGGATAGAAGACGAGAACATGCATGTGGAGAGTCACTCGGAGATATCAGGTGGGATTGGGCAAATTTCTGACAGATGCTACAACGCACAGCTGGTTGAAGATCTGAAACCACAGGAGAACACATCTGATAGACCAGCAAATAATATTTGCACAGTGTCTCCGATGCAATCGCCTTTTCGTTGCATAAGTCAATATGCTTATTTTTGAATGTTCTCTTGTATGAAGTAATGGTATCTCCATCATCCTTCCTGATTTGTATCATAACTTCATATCTTTATAAAAAATAATAAAGACTTTGGTAGGGATTGGTATAAGCTGGTAATCAAGGAGTATTAATCTATAAAGTACTTGTGTAAAAATAATCGCTATGTCCAACTACTATTGTTGCTTTTTTTTCAGTTTCTTTTGGAGCTTTTAATTGTAAATTTCAGTATATATGTTGGACATTCGCTTCTAACAGCATGAATGTTGTAGTTATTAAAATCAGTACAAAATTGGATTGCACTTGTATTGGTTTAATGCAGATATTGGGAAAGAAAGACAAAATGTGAACACTGCCCATTTAAGAGGACCTTTCACCACTTGTTACATGCTAAACTGGCTACATCATGTTAAAGGGACGGAGGATCTAAATAAAATGTAGTTTTTTTTTAGTTTGTATGCTAATTTCCCCTCGAGGGCTTTAATGAGTTCAAGAGAGGCCTGGACGCCTTTCTTGAGAACAATAAAATTACATCTTATGCTTAGTTAATTAATCCAGGGATTTAATCTGACTGCCAGATTGGTGTCGGGAAGTGAATTTTTCCTCAATGATGTAAATTGGCCTATACCGCATGTTTTTGTTTTTTTTTGCCTTCCCCTGGATCAACGCTGCGGAATAGCTGCAGTGCACAAGAAATAGGCTGAACTGGATGGACGCTTGTCTTTTTCCCCTATGACTTTGCTCAATCATAAGGAGGCAGCATATATATATATACAGTGAAGGAAATAAGTATTTGATCCCTTGCTGTTTTGTAAGTTTGCCCACTGACAAAGACCTGAACAGTCTATTATTTTAACATTGAGAGATGAAATATCCAAAAAAAAATCAAGAAAATCACATTATATAAATTAGATAAATTGATTTGCAGTGAGAAATAAGTATTTGATCCCCTACAAACCATTATGAGTTCTGGCTCCTACAGACCAGTTAGACGCTCCTAATCAACTCGTTACCTGCATTAATGACAGCTGTCTTACATAGTCACCTGTATAAAAGACTCCTGTCCACAGACTCAATTAATCTGTCAGACTCTAACCTCTACAACATGGGCAAGACCAAAGCTTTCTAAGGCTGTCAGGGAAAAGATCATAGACCTGGACTAAGCTGGAATGGGCTACAAAACCATAAGTAAGATGCTGGGTGAGAAGGAGACAACTGTTGGTGCAATAGTAAGAAAATGGAAGAAATACAAAATGACTGCCAATCGACATCGGTCTGGGGCACCATGCAAAATCTCACCTTGTGGGGTATCCTTGATCATGAGGAAGGTGAGAGATCAGTCTAAAACGACACGGGGGGAACTTGTTAATGTTCTCAAGGCAGCTGGGACCACAGTCACCAAGAAAACCATTGGTAACCCATTACGCCTTTAAAGGTTTAAAATCCTGCAGTGCCTACAAGGTCCCCCTGCTCAAGAAGGCACATGTGCAGGCCTGTCTGAACTTTGACAAAGAACACCTGGATTATTCTGTGAGTTATTGGGAGAAGGTGCTGAGACAAAAATTGAGCTCTTTGGCATTAACTCAACTCGCCGTGTTTGGAGGAAGAGAAATGCTGCCTATGACCCCACTGTCAAGCATGGAGGTGGAAACATTGTTTTGGGGGTGTTTCTCTGCTAAGGGCACAGGGTTACTTCACCGCATCAATGGGAGAATGGATGGAGCCATGTACCGTAAAATCCTGAGTGACAATCTCCTTCCCTCCGCCAGGACATTAAAAATGGGTTATGGCTGGGTCTTCCAGCAAGACAATGACCCAAAACATACAGCCAAGGCAACAAAGGAGTGGCTCAAAAAGAAGCACATTAAGGTCATGGAGTAGCCTAGCCAGTCTCCAGACCTTAATCCCGTAGAAAACTTATGGAGGGAGTTGAAGCTCCGAGTTGCCAAGCGACAGCCTGAAAATCTGAATGATTTAGAGATGATCTTCAAAGAGGAGTGGACCAAAATTCCTCCTGCCTTGTGCGCAACCCTCTTAATCAACTACAAAAAATGTCTGACTGCTGTGCTTGCCAACAAGGGTTTTTCCACCAAGTATTAAGTGTTGTTTGCCAGAGGAATCAAATACTTATTTCTCACTGCAAAATGCAAATTTATCTATTTTATACAATGTGATTATCATTTTTTTTTTTTTTTTTTGGGACAGTCTCTCTCAATGTTAAAATTAACCTACCATTAAAATTATAGACTGTTCATGTCTTTGTCAGTGGGCAAACATACAGTGAATGAAATAATTATTTGATTTGATCCCTTGCTGTTTTTGTAAATGGGGGGGGGGGGGGCGAAGGGGGGTGACGAGGCTTGGAACCGGCTTTCTCAGTGTAATATGATAAGACCGTGAGTAGCTGGGTCATACAGATCTCACTGTTGGTGATTTACTGATGGTACATGTGCAGGGGGAGGAGTACCGCTGCAGTGTGTCACTGAGAGATGCACAGCAGTATACAGTTGTGCTCAAATGTTTATATACCCCAGCAGAATTTTTCCTTTCTTGGCCTTGTTTCAGAAAATATGAATGATAACAAAATAACTTTTTCTCCACTCATGGTTATTACATGGTAACATAGTTTTAAGGTTGAAGGAAGACTAAGTCCATCTAGTTCAACCCATAGGCTAACATGTTGATCCAGAGGAAGGCAAAAAAAAACCCATGTGGCAACACTAAGCTCCACATTGAGGAAAAAAATTCCTTCCCGACTCCATACGACAATCAGACTAGTTCCCTGGATCAACGCCCTATCAAGGAATCTAGTATATATAACCTGTAATATTATACTTTTCAAGAAAGGCATCTATGCCCTTCTTAAATTTTAATAGTGAATCACTCATTACAACATCATGCGGCAGAGAGTTCCATACTCTCACTGCTCTTACAGTAAAGAATCCCCATCTGTGATTATGATTAAACCTTCTTTCCTCCAGACGTAGAAGATGCCCCCTTGTCCCCGTCTCTGGCCTCAGAGTAAAAAGATCAGTAGACAGGTCTTTGTACTGCCCCCTCATATACTTGTACATAGTAATAAGATCACCCCTAAGCCTTCTTTTTTCCACAGTAAATAACCCCAAGTGTAATAACCTGTCTTGGTATTGCAGACCCCCCAGTCCTCTAATAACCTTGGCCGCTCTTCTCTGCACCCGCTCTAGTTCAGCTATGTCTTTCTTATACACCGGAGACCTGAACTGTACACAGTATTCTAAGTGTGGTCGCACTAATGACTTGTATAGAGGTAAAATTATGTTCTCCTCATGAGCATCTATGCCTCTTTTAATGCATCCCATTATTTTATTTGCCTTTGCAGCAGCTGCCTGACACTGGCCACTAAACGTGAGCTTGTCGTCCACCAATACACCCAGGTCTTTTTCAGTTACAGTTTTGCCCAGTGTTTTACAATTAAGCATATAATTATACATTTTATTTCCTCTGCCCAAGTGCATTACCTTACATTTATCCCCATTTAAAGCTCATTTGCCTTTTATCAGCCCAAGCTTCTAGTTTACATAGATCCTCCTGTAATATAAAATTGTCCTCCTCTGTATTGATTACCCTGCAGAGTTTAGTATCATCTGCAAATATTGAAATATTACTCTGTATGCCCCCTACAAGGTCATTAATAAATGTTAAAAAGAAGGGGGCCCAATACTGACCCCTGTGGTACCCCACTGTTAACTGAGACCCAGTCTGAGTGTTTTCCATTAATAACCACCCTTTGTTTCCTATCACTGAGCCAATTCTTAACCCACATACATATATTTTCCCCTATCCCCATTGTTCTCATTTTATGTATCAACCTTTTGTGTGGAACCGTATCAAAAGCTTTTGAAAAGTCCATATACACAACATCCACTGCATTTCCTTGGTCCAGTCCAGAACTTGCCTCCTCATAAAAACTGATCAGATTAGTTTGACAGGAACGGTCCCTCGTAAACCCATGTTGATATTGGGTCATGAGGTTATTCTTCTTCAGATACTCTAGTATAGCATCTCTTAGGAAACCCTCCAGGATTTTACCCACAGTAGAGGTTAAGCTTACTGGTCTATAATTGCCAAGTTCAGTTTTTGTCCCCTTTTTGAATATTGGCACCACATTTGCTATATGCCAGTCGTGTGGTACAGACCCTGTTATTATTGAATCTTTAACCCCTTAAGCCCCGCGGGTGGTTTGCACGTTAATGACCGGGCCAATTTTTACAATTCTGACCACTGTCACTTTATGAGGTAATTACTCTCGAACGCTTCAACGGATCCCCCTGATTCTGAGATTGTTTTTTCGTGACATATTGTACTTCATGATTGTGGAAAAATTTCTTCGATATCACTTGCGTTTATTTGTGAAAAAAACGGAAATTTGGCGAAAATTTTGAAAATTTTGCAATTTTCAAAATTTTAATTTTTAAGCCCTGAAATCAGAGCGATATGTCACACAAAATAGTTAATAAATAACATTTCCCACATGTCTACTTTACATCAGCACAATTTTGGAACCAAAATTTTTTTTTGTTAGGGAGCTATAAGGGTTAAAAGTTGACCAGCGATTTCTCATTTTTCCAACAAAATTTACAAAACCATTTTTTTAGGGACCACATCACATTTGAAGTCACTTTGAGAGGTCTTTATGACAGAAAATACCCAAAAGTGACACCATTCTAAAAACTGCACCCCTCAAGGTGCTCAAAACCACATTCAAGAACTTTATTAACCCTTCAGGTGCTTCACAGGAATTTTTTGAATGTGGAAGAAAAAAATGAACATTTAACTTTTTTCACAAAAATGTTAATTTAGACCCAATTTTTTTTATTTTCACAGGGGTAACAAGAAAAAATGGACCCCAAAATTTGTTGTGCAATTTCCCCTGGGCACGCAGATACCCAATATTTGGGGAAAAAATACTGTTTGGGCGCACGGCAGGGCTCGGAAGGGAAGGAGCGCTATTTGACTTTTTGATTGTAAAATTTGCTTGAATAATTAGCGGACGCCATGTTGTGTTTGGAGAGCCCATGTGTGCCCAAACTTTGGAGCTCCCCCACAAGTGACCCCATTTTGGAAACTAGACCCCCCAAGGCACCTATCTAGATGCATAGTGAGCACTTGGAACCCCCAGGTGCTTCACAAATTGATTCGTAACAATGAAAAAGTGAAAAAAAAAACACTTTTTCATTTTTATGAATCAATTTGTGAAGCACCTGGGGGTTCCAACTGCTCACTATGCATCTAGATAGGTGCCTTGGGGGGTCTAGTTTCCAAAATGGGGTCACTTGTGGGAGAGCTCCAATGTTTGGGCACACAGGGACTCTCTAAATGCAACATGGTATCCGCTAACAAATTGAATGGAAAATCGGCTCAAATTGTTAGCGGACACCACATTGCGTTTGGAGAGCTTCTCTGTGCCCAAACTTTGGAGCTCCCCCACAAGTGACCCCATTTTGGAAACTAGACCCCCCAAGGCACCTTTCTAGATGCATAGTGAGCACTTGGAACCCCCAGGTGCTTCACAAATTGATTCGTAATAATGAAAAAGTGAAAAAAAAAAACACTTTTTCATTTTTACGAATTAATTTGTGAAGCACCTAGGGGTTCCAAGTGCTCACTATGCATCTAGATAGGTGCCTTGGGGGGTCTAGTTTCCAAAATGGGGTCACTTGTGGGGGAGCTCCAATGTTTGGACACACAGGGGCTCTCCAAACGCAACATGGCGTCCGCTAACAATTTGAGCCGATTTTCCATTCAATTTGTTAGCGGACACCATGTCGCGTTTGGAGAGCCCGTGATGTGCCTAAACAGTGGAGCTCCCCCACAAGTGTCCCCATTTTGGAAACTATACCCCTCAAAGATTTTATTAAGGTGTATAGTGAACATTTTGAACCCAGAGGTACGGCACATTATTTGTTTACATTAGGTCATCATATTGAATAAGTTTTCATTATTCTTGAGTGCAAGTGCTCGCTACTTGAGTTTGCATCGGGTACTCAGGTATGCACCATGTACAGCGTGTGCTCGAGTGACATGCTCGAGTCCCTGCTCCGCATGTTTCACGGTTATTAGACACCCAAAAAAAAACATGCGGGGATCGCTCGTGCATGGCAGGCAATCCCCGTAAAGTTTTTTGGCCGCGAAGCATATGGGGCAGAGACTCGAGCATGTCACTCAAATACCCACGATACTCAATGCATACCAGAGCACCCGATGCAAACTCAAGTAGCGAGCACTTGCTCTCAACACTAGTCGCCATATCGTCATCTTTTTTTCTTACTTTTGAAAAAAATCCCAACCCCAGCCCTAACCCTAGCACAACCCTAGCCCCAGCACAACCCTAGCCCCAGCACAACCCTAGCCCCAAACCCAGCCCTAACCCTAGCCCAATCCTAACTCAAGAGTTTATTTTTGACGCCGTTCCTTGTGCGGTATAAGTGATTAGACGACTTTATTCTTCGGGTCGGTGTGATTACAGCAATGCCAGAATCATATGGGGTTTTTATGACTGACAGCTGTCACACACTAAAAGACGCATTTTTTGTAAAATCTAGTTTTTGCATCGCCATATTTTGAGAGCTATAATTTTTCCAGATTTTGGCAGACAGTCATGTGACGGCTCGTTTTTTGCGGGATGACTTGACGTTGTTATTGGTGCCATTTTCAGGCACGTGACATTTTTTGATCGCTTTCTATTCCGATTTTTGGGAGGCAGAATAAACAAAAACCAACAATTCAGGAATTGTTTTTTTTTGTTTTTTTTTATTCTGTTCCGCGTGTGGTAAAATTGATGAGGCAGCTTTACTCTTCGGGTCAGTACGTTTACAGCGGTACCACATTTGTATCATTTTTCTATGTTTTGGTGCTTATACACAATAAAAGCTATTTTATAGAAAAAAATATTTTTTAGTATCGCTTTATTCTGAGAGCTATAACTTTTTTATTTTTCGGCTGATGGAGCTATATGGCGGCTTGTTTTTTGCGGGACGAGATGACGTTTTCAGCTATATCATTTTTATTTATATGCGTCTTTTTGATCGCGTGTTATTCCACTTTTTGTTTGGCGGTATGGTGATAAAGCATTGTTTTTTGCTTGTTTTTTTTTTTTTTTTTTTTTTACCGTGTTCACTGAAGGGGTTAACTAGTGGGACAGTTTTATAGGTCAGGTTGTTCCGGACGCGGCGATACCAAATATGTGTACTTTTATTGTTTTTTTTTTTATTTTTTTTATAATATTTATTGATGGGTACATTATATTTTTATTTTTGGTGTATTATTTTTTTTATTTTTTTATAATATTTTTGCACATTTTTTTTTTTTTTTCCACTTTCACACAGTTTATACACTTTATTACTTTGTCCCACTCTGGGACTTTCACTTTTTTTTTTCTGATCGCCTGCATGGCACAGGAATGGAGCACCATCCCTATGCCATGAAGGCTGTCAGAAGTGCACAGTGTGAAGATTGCTTGGAGATGCACTGCGCATGTCCAAGCAATCTTCCTGCTCTCTGGTGACCCGGATGTTGTCATGACGACATCGGGTCGTCATGGCAACACCCGGGAAGCCTTTGCAGACTGCGCTGGAAGCCGGAAGAGGAGGTGAGTATCGCCGATCACCTCCCCTTGCCCCCGCAATGCCGCGATCGACTTCGATCGCGGGGGTTAATGTGCTGGGAGCGGTGCGTGACCGCTCCCTGCACATAGTACCGGGTGTCAGCTGTGACAATCAGCTGACACCCGGCGGCGATCGCGCCCGCACAGCCTGTGTGCGGGCGCGATCGCGATGACGTACTAATACGGGTCTGGCTCTTAAGTCCCAGGGCACAGACGCGTATTAGTACGTCAGATGTTATTAAGGGGTTAAAGATTAAAAATAATGGTCTATCTATGACGTTACTTAATTCCTGCAGTACTCGCGGGTGTATCCCATCCGGGCCCGGGGATTTGTCAATTTTAGTGATTTTTTAGACGCCGCCGTACTTCCTGCTGGGATAAGCAAGTGACATTTAATGGAGAATTTTTGTTATCACTGATCATGTTTTCTATCATGCGATTTTCTTGTGTAAATACGGTTGAAAAAAAATCATTTAGCATATTGGCTTTTTCCTCATCCTCATCCACCATTTCACCCAGACTATTTTTAAGGGGGCCAACACTATCATTTTTTAGTTTTTTACTATTTATGTAGTTAAAGAATATTTTGGGGTTATTTTTACTTTCTCTGGCAATGATTCTCTCTGCCTCAATCTTTGCTGCCTTGATTTGGTTTTTACAGAATTTATTTAATTTTCTATATTTATTTAATGCCTCATCACTACCTACTTGCTTTAGTTCTCTAAATGCTTTCTTTTTGTCACTTATTGCGCCCCTTACAGCTCTATTTAGCCATAGTGGTTTCCTCCTATTTCTAGCATGTTTATTCCCAAAGGGTATACATTGTGCACAGGTCCTATTCAGGATGCTAATAAATGTCTCCCATTTGCTTTGTGTTGCTTTATGTCTCAGGATATCGTCCCAGTTTATTGCACTAAGATCATCTCTCAACCGTTGGAAATTTGCCTTCCTGAAGTTTAGTGTCCTTGTAACCCCTCTACTACACATCTTATTAAAGGTTACATGAAAACGTATTATTTTGTGATCACTATTACCCAAGTGACCCCCAACTTGTATATTTGATGTGGTCTGACCTATTGGTTAATATTCGGTGTAGCAGTGCCCTCCTTCTTGTTGGGTCCTGAACCAGTTGTGAAAGGTAATTGTCTCTCATAGTTGTCAAAAACCTATTACCCTTGCTTGAACTACAGGTTTCTGTCCCCCAATGTATTTCAGGGTAGTTGAAGTCTCCCATAATAATGACTTCTCCTTGAGTCGCTGCTTCATCTATTTGCTTTACGAGGATATTCTCCGCTACTTCCATTATTTTTGGAGACTTATAACAAACCCTATCAGTAATTTATTATTTTTTCCTCCTCCCCTTATCTCCACCCACAGGGACTCTACATTTTCATTATATTCACATATATCCTCCTGCAAGACAGGTTTTAAGGATGATTTTACATTGGTTTGGGTGAAGCCATTGTCAAACTACTGTGTTTTCTCTTTTTAAATCTTAATGACAACCAAAAGCATCCAAATGACTCTGATCAAAAGTTCACATACCCTGGTGATTTTGGCCTGATAACATGCACAGAATTTGACACAAATGGCTTTGGCTAAAGGTAACATCCTCACGTGTGATCGGTTTGCTTGTAGTGTGTGTGTGTGTGCATAAATGCTGAGTGAGTTTCTGGGATCCAGACAGACTTGCATCTTTCATCCAACAACTGACGTTTCTGGATTGTGAGTCATGGGGAAAGCAAAAGAATTGTCAACGGATCTACGGGAAAAGGAAGTTGAACTGTATAACACAGGAAAGGGATACAAAAAATATACAAGGAATTGATAATGCCAGTCAGCAGCGTTGAAACTGATTAACAAATTGAAAATCAGGGGCTATGTAAAAACCAAACCACGGTCAGGTAGACAACCAAAAATTCGGCCACAACTGCCAGGAAAATTGTTCGGGATGCAAAGAAAAAAACCCAAATAACATCAGCTGAAATTCAGGACTCTCTGAAAACTAGCGGTGTGGCTGTTTCAAGATGCACAATAAGGAGACACTTGAAGAAAAATGGGCTGCATGGTCGAGTCGTCAAAAGCCATTACTGCGTAAATGCCACAAAGTATCTCATCTACAATACCCCAAATAGCACAGAGACGATCCTCAAAACTTCTGAAACAAGGTAATTTGGAGTGATTAGACCAAAATTGAACTTTTTGGCCACAGCCATAAATGTTACATTTGGGGGAGGTCAACAAGGCCTGTGATGAAAGGCAACACCATTCCTACAGTAAAGCACGGAGGTGGATCGCTGATGTTTTGGGGATATGTGAGCTACAAAGGCACAGGAAACTTGGTAAAAGTTAAAGGAAAGCTAAATGCAGCATGTTATCAGCAAATACTGCAGACAAATTTGCACTCATCAGCCCGGAAGCTGCGCATGGGACGTAATTGGATGTGCCAACATGAAAATGATGCAAAACACAAGGCCACGTCGACCTGTCATTGGCTACAGCAGAACCAAGTGATGGTTCTGAAGTGGCCATCTCCGTCTCCTGACTTCAATATCATTGAGCCACTCTGGGGAGATCTCAAGTGCACAGTTCATGCTAGACAGCCCAGGAATTTACAGGAACTGGAGGCTTTTTGCCAAGAAGAATGTTCAGCTTTACCATCTGAGAAAATAAAGCACTTCATCCACAACTACCACAAAAGAATTCAAGCTGTCATTGATGTTGGAGGGGGCAATACACGGTATTAAGAACTTGGGTATGTGAACTTTTTGATCAGGGTTATTTGGATGTTTTTGGTTGTCATTAAGATATAAAAAGAGAAAACACAGTAGTTTGATAAATAGCTTCACCCAACCAATAACCATGAGTCGAGAAAAAGTTATTTTGTTATCATTCATATTCTCTGAAACAAGGCCAAGAAAGGAAAAAATTCTGCCAGGGTATGTAAACTTTTGAGCACAACTGTAAGTAATGACATGCACCACATTGGTAGTCCTCCCACTGCACTTGAACTGTCAGTAATTGCCGAAGTGAGCACTTGGTAACGGACTTACCATATTACGCTGAGCGTTTTTTCTAAGCTCTCATTTTCACACCCTCCTCCTTCCCCTGTACGTGTTTGCCTATTTATGATGGGAGCTTTTTTCACCACTGTATGACTTTGCCTAAAAAATAATCTCTACTAGCATCCACTTTATATTGAAATATGAATTGTACAGGCTAATATCTCCTCAATAGACATAATAAAAAAGTTTTAGTCACATCTTCAGCTCCTTTATCATGATGTAAGGGGCTCTTTTTGAGAACAATGGCAGCCAGGTTTACCAACTGTCTAGAAATTCCATGCCTGTCAGTAAAAACGGGAAAAAAATTTTATGTCCCTGATTTTTTTGAAGCTGTAGCGACATGTACAGATTTTTACTATTGTATTTATCACCCTTTTACAGTTAACTGAATGCAGCTGTTGTCTTCATATAGGATTTATGGTCTGTAGACATATATCACTTACAGTCGTAATTTATTATGATCATGTAATGTCAGTAAAAAAAAGGTAGTAGTGTTTTTTTTTGTTTGTTTTTTTTTATTTCGAGAAGCTGTCCAGAAAAAAAAGAAATAAATAAAGTTGGCTACCCTGTGGGCAGCTGCAGTGTTGATGGTGATTTTAGTCATTAATATCTATTTAATAAAAATGCTGGCAAGTGTCTCTAATGCCCTCTTAAAGAACTAGACTTAATAGCAACCGTCTAGTCCGGACTTTGATTGTGGGATCCCACAAACCTTCGCAGCTTTGTTTATTTCAAAGCATGATATCTCATATGTTTTCACTGCAAGAGGGGCCGCACATCCCAACTTCCTGGTTCTTTATGGGGCCATTAGGGACACTTGACAGTGTATGTTTTTCCCATTTTAATTGGTGATTTTATTAAGTAACATCTATCTATGGCTGCCCATTGTTTTGATTTCTTAAATAAAAAGGGCAACGACAGATTGATGGGTAGTCCTTATTGTTCAGCCCACATTATTCTTGTGGTGCTGGGCTTGGGCTTTGTTTCACCCCGACTGGCAGAGCAGATGTGTCCATAGCTGTTATGAACAGTTGATATGTTTTGAGTTAGAAGCTATAGTCTTTTGATGTATGATGGAAGAACTGTGCTGTGGTGACTGGGTATAATATAAATGTGTTACTATTAAAATTAATAGTGCAATTGCAGAAACTGAAGAGAAGCAATCTTCCCTACAGATTATTTTCACTTTCCAGCAGAAACAGAGTGGTGGACTTTTAAAGGGACATTTCCATCCTATAAAAAGATGGCATATTGCTTATATATTCAATAACGGTACTTTTTTTTTATTGATGGGTGTTTTACCTCTGAGATGTGCAGAGATCCTGAGAATGAAGATTCCTTAGTGCCAGTTTACCATTGTCTCCCAATGGTTTTCCTGTTTTTCCCTATAGAATGGAACACAGTCTGTCTTCTTAATGTATATACAACACCTGGCAAAAATTATGGAATCACCAGGCTCGGAGGATGTTCATTCAGTTGTTTAATGTTGTTGAAAAAAAGCAGATCACAGACATGGCACAAAACTAAAGTCATTTCAAATAGCAACTTTATGGCTTTAAGAAACACTAAAAGAAATCAAGATAAATGTGGTACTCAGTAAGGGTAATGCCATGCCCTGCAAATAGTCCCGATCTCAATCCAATTGAAAATCTGTGGTGGAAGTTGAAGAAAATGGTCCATGACAAGGCTCCAACCTGCAAAGCTGATCTGGCGACAGCAATCAGAGAAAGTTGGAGCCAGATTGATGAAGAGTACTGTTGGTCACTCATTAAGTCAATGCCTCAGAGACTGCAAGCTGTTATTAAAGCCAGAGGTGGTGCAACAAAATACTAGTGATGTATTGGAGTAGTGATGTATTGGAGTATTCTTTTGTGTGTTTGTTTTTCATGATTACATATTTTTTTCCTCAGAATTGAGTGATTCCATAATTTTTTTCCCTCTGCTTGGTCTGAAAAAAATTACCCTTACTTATCTTGATTTCTTTTAGTGTTTCTTAAAGCCATAAAGTTGCCATTTGAAATTACTTTAGTTTTGTGCCATGTCTGTGATCTGCATTTTTTCAACAACATTAAACAACTGAATGAACATCCTCCGAGCCCGGTGATTCCATAATTTTTGCCAGGGGTTGTAAATGTAGCAGTGGAGGTCTGTCTTAGAGTTGAGGGCCATTGATAAGTGACTTCTTATCCTGTTCATATATTTTCTCCAACTTAAAGGAAATCTGTCCGTAAAAAATACAGGTTTTTAACAGTTGCTCATCCCACCTCGAGGCCTATCACTGCCAAGCTACCTTTTAAAAGATCCAGGTACCACTAGTTTGTGCCAAATAAAGAATATCATTCCAGCCTCTCTAGCTTTTTATGCTGTCATTATTATTCACATTACCATTGTAATATGTTGTAGCAAAGCTGATTGACACTAAATGATAAAGTTCTGCTATACAATATATGCACATACTATGCTACTTTATAGGTTGGAAGCAAACTTTGTATGCTACAATTCAAGCAAACTTATGTATAGGTAGAAAAATCATCTGGTGACATGTACAGTATGTGCTCACGTCTGGACATAGCTTTTTATTTAATAAATATGTTTAAGTAACTAAACTAATAAACTATAATAGTTCAATATTTACCTTGTACTGATACAGAGTTACTGTTTACTACAGTTGAAGCTGCATTAACAATTCTGAAGGCTTCAGAGTATTAATCCTCCAACATGCACTGCTTGCTTAGTATCTGTCCAGTGACTTTTTGTAAAGTCTTTAACCAGACCGTGTATCTGGAATCTGATATGATGAAACTGAGCTGTCCCAATGCATTATTGGAGATCAGTTTTTTGTGTTGTTTGGAAGGATTCTGAATGCAGCATGGGAGTATACAGTAATGCTGGTAGTAACTTGGTGCAGGGTAAGTAATAGGTTTACAAGTTTCATATGTTTAATCCTATTTTTAAAAGTAAGCAAATTTAAACAGCAGTTTAGGCAAGAAAGCCCCTATAATGTATAGAGAATAGAATTAAATAACACAATAAAAATTAGAATCTGTAATCAGAAACTACTCAAATATTCTCTGTTTATCTGATTTTTAAATGCAAAATAATATACACTTAGGTCGATTACTGAGTCTGTGTTGATTTCGGAATGCCGCTATTTTTTATTCAATATGAAACTGAGATGCAATTGAAGTGGATATTTTCAGGTTTAATTAAAGGGGGTTGAACAAAAATATCCTTTAAAATGTTTAGGAATTCCAACTATTTTTCTACAAAGCCTTCTCATTTCAGGGGCTCAAAAGTAATTGGACGAATTAACTTTACCATAAATAAACTGTTCATTGTTAATACTTTGTAGAGAATCCTTTGAAGGCAATGACTGCCTGAAGTCTGGAAGCCATAGACGTCACCAAACACTGGGATTCCTCCTTTGTGACGCTTTGCTAGGCCTTTACTGCAGCTGACTTCAGTTGTTTCTTGTTTGTGGGTCTTTCTACCATAAGTTTTGTCTTTACCATGTGAAATGAATGCTCACTGGGGTTGAGATCAGGCCATTGAATCGGCCATTGCAGAATATTCCACTTCTTTGCCTTTAAAAAGTCCTGTGTTGCTTTCGCAGTATGTTTTGGGTAATTGTCCATCTGTACTGTGAAGCGCTGTCCAATCAACCTTGCTGCATTTGATTTAATCTGAGCAGAAAGTATAGCCCTGTACATTCATCCGGCTGCTTCTGTCACATCATCAATAAACACTAGTGACCCAGTGCCATTGAAAGCCATGCATTGCTATGCCATAACACTGCCTCCACCATGTTTTACAGAGGATGTGGTGGGCTTTGGATCTTGAACCTTTCCAAGCCTCCTTCATACTTTCTTCTTCCCATCATTCTGGTACAGGTTGATCTTGGTTTCATCTGTCCAAAGAATGCTTTTCCAGAAATGAGCTAGCCTCTTTAGATGTTTTTTTTGGCAAACTCTAATCTGGCATTTTTATTTTTATGGTTGATTAATGGTTTTTCCCCTTGTGGTGAACCCTCTGTATTTGCTCTCATGAAGTCTTCTTTTTATGATAGACTCTAGACTGAAACACTTCCTGGAGAGTGTTCTTCACTTGGGTGGATGTTGTGAATGTTTTTTCTTCACCATGGAAAGGATTCTGCGATCATCCACCACTGTTTACCATGAATATCCAGACATTTTTGAGTTCCCAAGCTAACTACACTGTGTTCCAAATTATTATGCAAATAATATTTTCTCTGATTTTCCCAAATTACCTATATGAATTGCAGTCATTGTAATTTTCCAGTCAGATAGCTATTAGAGTACAATTGAAAGGTTTTTGTACAAACTGCCTATGATAACAGTATATTTTTTAAAAAATAAAACACTCAAAATGCATGTTCCAAATTATTATGCACAGCAGAGTTTTCAACCTTTTCATTTTAATAAAGAACAAAAAAATGGTCATTTTTGAAATTATAAGAATTAGCAGGTTATTACAAACTGAAATCAAACAGTTTTCAACTCAAAACTTCTAGGTGATGTAACATTTGCACATAGGACCCCTTGTTCGAAAGGAGCTTCTGAACTCTCTCATTCATTGAATTTGTCAGGTTTTGGATGGTTTCTGCTTCAATTGTTTTGCATGAGGACAGAATACCCTCCCAGAGCTGTTGCTTAGATGTGAACTGCCTCCCGCCATCATAGACACTCCTTTTGATGATGCTCCAGAGGTTCTCAATGGGGTTGAGGTCAGGGGAGCATGGGTGCCACACCATAAGTTTGTCCCCTTTTATGCCCATAGCAGCCAGAGATGCAGATGTGTTATGTGCAGCATGCTACGTTTTAACTAGCTGTAATTTTTAAACCCTTACTCTAATTAGGATGTGAATACCCTCAAATTAAAGCTGAATTAAAGTCTGCACTGTGAGCCCATATTAATTATGACTGCATCTTGAATATGTTTTGGTAAACTGCTAAAATTCCAAAACTTGTCACTATCCAAATATTTCAGGACCTAACTGTATGTGATTCTTAACATTTTTAAAAATAATTTGTCGTAGGTCATGCAGCCCTATCTTGGGCAGGTGCTTAACACTCCCTTGAAACCACATCAAACACATTTTGTGATAATAACACAATATTATATTAAAATCCAGTGTCTACTGATTAATAAAGCACTCCCATTAACTTTCCACGCCTGATATCCTTGTGTAAATGTTAGTGTAATGTCTATGTAGTAATATACTCACAATCGTTGTCTTCTGATATCCAGTGCCGTTCCGCTCCCCTTTTGAGTCACATGACTGCAATTCAAATTCTCCAGATCTCACTGGGGTCTATGTGTAAGCCGGTGGTGGCTTTTACAATCTATGGAGTGTCGTTCTGACTCTTCCAGCTCACTCAGAGCACAGTGTGATCTGGAGAGTCATGGTGCTAGATACTTGAAGACTTAAATCCGTGAGTATATTAACACTTGGACACTTACATTAACATTCACACAGGTTTAGCGGAAAAAACTTAATGAGTGCTTCTTTAGCAAATTATTAAATGTAGATTATAAGTATTTGGGCATAAATGGAGGAGAAAGTGACAGTGTAATGTTTGTCTACAGTTAAAAGGGGTTGTACAGTCTTGTTTTGAAAGTCTACAAACATTCTGTAACTACAGCCTTCTTAATTCTCACAGTGTGTGCCTTGCACACTGTCGTGATTATTTGATGTTGCCCTGAGAGCAAGTATGCGATTTTTCACAATCATTTGGTCACATTCCGTCCACACATGCTCATCCTTGCTCAATACAAGTGAATAGAGTGTGGCTGGAAGTATACAAGTCGTACACCTGCGGGCATGTGACTGCACCCTCTCACCGGTGTTCACACTGTAAGGATTCAGAGGTCTGAATTTTACAAGACTGGATAACCCCTTTTACTGTTTATTCATGTATCTGGACATTTTGTAAACGGATACACCCATGGGTGTAGAGGACATGTAAACCAGCAAAATATGCACTCATTGTTTTATAGTTATATCTACTCTTTAGCATAGCTCGCCTCCATGTATACATAGAGGTGGGGGGGGGGGGCATTTAGTGATATTTCACTTTTCTTTTTGCACAATTACACTCTGAGTTTCAAAGGTTTGACAGGTTTGTTTCTTGATACAGATCTGAATGGTAGCTTCGCTACGTTAACAAATGGACAAGCCAGTAATGGATTTATTGCGCCACTTGGAGACATGGATACAAGTCCTGCAAAGTGCCTTCAATTGTCCCAAGAAATCAACAATGTCACAGTCTCAAATGGCAAGAAGGAGAGCCCTGATGAAAATGGGACTTTTGCTGAAAATAACATTAATGCTGTAAATTCTCAAACCTGTGGCTCTCTGCATGTTAATGGGAGCCCTAGTAGCTGGGTTGCATCTAGGCCTTCATTGGGTGATGGGGCTGCTGATATCTTACAGTATGGCTACTACCATGGATTTGGAGACTCTGCTGAAAGCTTACCTGAGTACAGTAGTCTTCTAGAGCATTCTGATTCGGTCAGTGTTGAACATAGGTATAAAAGTACTTTCATAAGCACACTTCACCAGTATCAGGGATTCTGAGGTTACCTACCAGTGTGCAAAGCAGGTTGGTAACTTGGCAATTTGGATTCCAGTTGCATAGAAAATGATCTTTAGCACCCATTTATATACAAGTATAAAGTTGTCTCTTTTTTTGTAATTCCCATGGATAATTAAACTTGGGTAGAATTGCCTATATCTAGTCAGTTGCAGTTCACTCAAGCATCTCATAATGAGTAGAATTACACAGAATGGTCACGTATGAAAACAAAGGCTAAAGAGACTGCATGGTAGGATGGGCACCCAGTGTGACGCAATATAAGGGTCATGAGTAATGCTGTGTCATCCTAAGCTATGAAAACTGAATACTTTTTCAATGTTATGTCAAATGACACTTGCGTGTCCAGTTTTTTAGGCATTTTTTTTCTAACTGCTATGCAAATAGTAAGGAAAGCTATTTTTTTTGTTTGATCTAGTATAAATGTTCTGGTTTTTTTGTATGTGAAAGAGTTGTCATAACTGTACTCGCCCCATCCTTGGGAATATGCTACCATTTAATTTTTGTATCAGTTTTAACCAAAAAAGAAAAATGGTAGTAAGATTACTCTTTTGAGACTTCCTACAGGAAAAAAGGGCAAACAATTCAAGTTGAATTTAATAAATTATTTTATATTTTAGTAAATATTGCTTCTAAAACTGTAAGAAGCTTCTATTTCTTTGATGTTTAGATACTTCCTGAAGGTAAATTTAATTGACATTTCATAGATTTTTTTTTTTTATTATTATGACTGGTCTTTAATGTTTGTAGCAGTTATTATTTTCTAGAGACCTGTACTGTACACCATTAAACAAGGGAATATTATTTGTATTTTGCAATAATATAACAAGAGGATAAATGAGTGTAGACTAAAAAGTCACAACTTGTACCAATTCCAGCAAGAGCAGTCCACATTTAACGTGGATCTATGTACTATGTTTGTTAGCCCTAATCATTGTTTTTTATGTAAGCCTTAAACATGACTAGGCGTAAAGACAGTTGCATTCTATCAATTTCTGTTTTTTCATCGTTTTTGTTTTTTATTTTATTTTTTTTACCAAGCTTGAAATCATTTACATTTTGTCTGTGTAAACCCTCAGAGTATCCCCATTTGATGCAAATACTTCAACGCCAAAATTTGACATTTACTCACTGCTTGGATTGTTACAGAATACTAATTTGTATATAATGTTCATGCTTGCAATGTTGTATTTTTTTAATGAATTTCTGATTTATGTTCATTCCTTACGGAAACCAAAGCTTCCTGTTTTATTGGATAAGACTATGAAGTTCAATTTTCTTATCCAAACTTTCAATGTTTCTTTAAAAAACACTTCACTTTTGCTCAGTTTGTGGCATAGATATTTTTGTTAAGCAAAAACTGACTTTTATTTCCCTCATTTTTTTTCTTTTTCCATCATATACAGTTTCACATTGCAATGGAAATGCATGTTCCCTATGATTTTGTCTTTAATAAAAAAAAAAAAAAGAAAAAAGCTACTGCAAAAACGTTGTTTTCCATTCCTTGTTTTTGTGGGGTTTTTTTTGTTTGTTAGTTTTACAGACAGCAGTGAAATTACCTTGGAAAGAAACTTCCAGTCGCCTGTAAATCTGAGATTTTGAATATATTGTTAGGAGGGTAATGAAATCAGATTATTCAGCAATTTAGAATAAGCAACAGTTCTTGAGGAGTATACTGAGCCAACATACATCTGTACTCAGTCTCTCTTGAGATTAACTGATTAAGAAAATAAAAAATCTTTCAGCCCACTGGGGTCACTGGGCTACATAGCTATATTTGACTAGAAGTTAAACCCACATTGACCACATTAAATGGCATATTGTCTTGCACATGCTTACAAAGGAAAACCTTTCATTATGGTGTTATTGCAGGAGATGCAGTGTGCAATATGTCTAAGCTGACTCTTCAACAGATTGAGAAAAGCGGCTACAACTTCCAACATTACATAACAGCTTTCTGAAGGAAAAAAAATGCCCAAACTGAAATGCTTAACCCCTTCCCGACATATGACGTACATTTATGTCATATGTTGGGTCTCTGACTTTAATGCAGGCTTGCACGCTGAGCATGCATATTAACCAGTAGATCATAGCAGAATTATTTAGCTATCATCTGCTTCTAACAGCCGGAGATGGAGCGAGCGGAGCTCTGCATCAGCTGTTATGTTAAATTCTGCTGTCAATCTGACGGCGGTATTTAACACACACCGACTGGGGTGAGTCATTCCACGTGTCCATCAGCGTGCCCATGACGTAATCATGGCGTGCTGATAGGTTGTCATGAGAGCTGGGGGTTTGCTTAATACCTCCGTGTCATGACGATTCTCCTGTGGGAGGCCAGCCAGTAGCTGGCGGTCATAGGAGACCATGATTTTCGCTATACATTTCATAGCGCATCAGCACTGCTATAGTACAAAGATTGGATGATCGCATGTTCAAGTCCCCGAAGAGGACTGACCAAGTAAAAAGTTGGGAAAAAAATGCAAAATTTCAAATCCTCTTCCCCCTTTCTCCCCATTAAAAAAATACACATTTGGTATCGCTGCATTCGTGAAAGTCTGATCTATCAAAATATAAAAAAAATTAATTCGATGGGTAAATGGTGTACCAAGAAAAAAAAAATCAAAATGGCAGAATTACTTTTTTCTTGGATGCTATAGCATTGCAATGAAATGCAGTATGAGGCGATCAAAACATTGTATATACACAAGCAAATTATTAGTTTTTTTTGTTTGTTTGTTTTTTTTACAAATTTCCAAATTATTTTCACCACTTAAATAAAACAGCAAAAAACTATACATATTTTATATCTGTGTAATCGTACTGACCTGGGGAGTCATATTGATGGGTTGGTTTAAACGTATAGTGAACATGATTAAAAAAAAGCAATTGTGAAATTGCTCATTTTTGCAATTTCAACATACTTGTATTTTTTTCCTCCATTTGACAATGAATTGCATGATAAAATGAATGGTGTACTTGTCCCACACACAAAAGCCCTCATGTGGATGGAAAAATAAAAAAAAGTATGGCTCTTGGAAAAAGTGGAGGAAAAAAGGAAAATAGCCCGGTAATGAAGGGGTTAATGGTGTCGTCAGCTTTCAGGAAAATGGGCCCCAAACAGTCTATAGTACCTAAAATAACAAACTCATTCTATACTCGCCATCTCTAAGTGCATCATTAGCTTCACGCCGCTGCTCCGGGTCCGGTGTATTGACTATAGTGAAGACGTCCTGTCCAAAACGCATGTCACTGTTAGGCCACGGCCCCACTATCCGTATTTGATCAGTATTTCCAGACCAGACTCATCGCTTCTTGCCCTGCTACAGTGACACTATTCCCTCACATCTCCTTCAGTCCCTTTCTCCAGCTGTCGCTACCCAGCTAACTAAAATACCCAAAGAAAGAAAGAGGTTAAGTATATTTTCCTCTTCATTCAAACATGCCATCATAACTAGAGAAGAGCGAATGTTTGGATATTCGAGTTCCGATCGGCAAATCTGCAATATTCGTTGAATATTCGCCGAACGTTACTCAATGCCATAGGATTGCCCGGGGCAAAAAAAAAATGCATATGCAACATCTTCAAACGGACCCAGAAGCTGCCAAAACACATCAAATTAGGGGTAAACACCTGGAAAGTGCCATCAATTGACCCAGAGTACAAGTACTATAATTATTATTACAGCGACATTTATTCCGTGGTGCTTTACATATCAAAAGAGGTCACCGTCGGTGACTCACGGACTGGTACAAGAGGAGAGAGAACCCTGCACGCGAGGGCGCAAAAACAATCTACGAGGGATGGTTGAGGATACAGTAGGTCAGGGTACAGCTAGTCGTGAAGCGGTATGCTGGAGTGAGGTTTACCGCAGATGGTACGCTTGTCACAAGAAGTGGGTCTTCAGCTTCCTTTTCAAGGTTTCCTCGGTAGGCGACAGTCTGAAGTGTTGGGGTACAGCATTACATAGTAGGTGAAATGCATGGGACAAATCTTGTATGCGATTGTGACAAGAAGAGATAAGAGGGAAGTAGAGAATTAGATCTTGGAAGGATGGGAGGTTGCGTGCAAGTAAACTAGTACAGGGAGACTAGTTCACACATGTATGGAGGAGACAGGTTTTCGATGGCTTGATATGCCAAAGTTAGGCTTTTCAGCTGGAGTCTCTGGGCAACAGGGAGCCAGCGCAGGGATTGACAGAGGGGAGAAGCCTGGGAATAGGGTGACAGGTGGATTAATCAGCCAGCACAGTTTAGGATAGATTGGAGGGGTGCGAGAGTGGTAGATGGGAGGCCACTAAGCAGGAGCTTGTAGTAGTCGAGGTGGGAGATGATGAGGGCGTGCACTGGTGTTTTTCTAGATTCATGGTTGAGGAATGTGCGGATCCCCAAGATACTTTGGAGCAGCAAGTGGAAAGGGCTTGGATCTGACATTTGAAGGACAGATCAGAGTCAAGCTTGCAGGATTGGGGAGAATGGGCAGCCATTCACTTTGATGGATAGGTCAGTTGGGGGGATGAATGAGATGGTGGAAAGATGATGCATTCTGTTTTATCCATGTTCATTTTTACAAATCTAGCAGAGAAGAAAGCTGAAATAGAGGACACATAGTGGGATTCTGGTTAGTAAGGAGGTGATATCAGGTCCAGAGAGGTAGATCTGTGTGTCATCAGCATAGAGGTGATACTGAAAGCCGTGAGACCATGAGCTCTCCCAGGCCGAAGGTGTAGATGGAGAAGAGCCTGGGTCTTAGAATTGAACCATGGAGGATACCGACACATAGGGGTGAGATGAGGAGATGGTGTATGAGTGGGAGACACAATGTCCTGTCAGGTATGAAAACATCCAAGACAGGGCCAAGTCTGTGATGCCGAGAGATGGGAGTCCGTAGTAAGAGGGTATGGTCTACTGTGTCGAAGGCAGATGACAGGTCTAGGTGGAGGAGGGCAGAGTAGTCTTGCTTGGATTTGGCAGTTATTAGGTCGTTGGTGACTTTAGTCAGGGTAGTTTCAGTGGAATGGTGAGGTCGGAAGCCAGATTGTAAGCAGTCAAAGAGGGAGCAGGCGGAGAGGTGGGAGGACAGTTCAAAATAGACATGTTGATCCTGTAGTTTGGAGGTATAGGGGAGAAGTGAGATGGGGCGATAGCTAAACATAGGATGGGTCAAGCAAGGGCTTTTGGAGGATGGGTGTGATCGAGGTATGTTTGAATAATGAGAAGATGCCAGTTGTTGGTGACAGATTGAAAAGGAGAGAGACTTGGGATGAAGACTGTGGTACGGTTTGGAATGAGGTGGGATGATATTGAGTCAAGTCCACAGGTGGTGAGATGTGATTTGTGATTTGGAGAGTAAAGATGATCTTCCGTGATGGCGGAAAAGCTGGTTTTGGAGGAGGAGAGTTGAGTCGTTATGAGAAGGGGCTGTTGGGACTTTAAGCAAAAGCTTTGCCCTATGTTGTCAATCTTCTGCTTGAAGAATGAGGCTAAGTCTTCAGCTGAGAGGAAGGGGGAGCTGGTGGACGGAGGAGGGACTTAAAAGTACTGAATAGCTGTTTATGGTTGTGAGACACGGATGATATGAGAGATGAGAAGTAGGTTTGTTTTGTTGCAGTGAGCAATTGTGTAGCATTTTGAAAACTTCTTACTGGACTCCACTCCCTTTTTTTTGTCAGTCGCATAGCGGTACGCCTTGCAGATGAGGGACTGGAAGAACATGTGCTCCAGTAGATGACAAGCGCTGCATCAAGTGGCCTCTGCTCCTCTTACTCCACCTTAACATTACTCACAGTACAGTCCTCAGAGGTGGCACCCCAATTACACTTGTTTTCACCCACGTCACAACTCTCCAACCGGCCAACTGACTGTGGGGAAGCACAGATGGGCGAGTCTGCAGAGCTGTTCACACATTCTATTCCAGGGCATCAGAGGTCTGATACAAAGCTTCAAAGACTCAAGAGGGGGAAAGCACGTGTAGCGATGCCCAAAATTTTTTTCAGTTGATCCGGGCCCAGACCAAGTAGGGTCCGAGAAGAATCCAAACCCTCGTCACCAGACGTTAACCCCTGGGGGTGGGCATGGATGGGTTGGAGAAAGAAATAAATACACACCAGAACATGGAGAACTAAACTAATATACAACGGGTTGGAAAACTAAACTACTAAACAGCTATGGTTGGAGAATGAAACAAATACACACCAGAACATGGAGAACTATACTAATAGAAAACGGGTTGGAGAACTAAACTTATAAGACAAAAGGGGTTGGAGAACTAAACTACTAAACATCTAAGGTTGGAGAATGAAACAAATATACACCAGAACATGGAGAACTAAACTAATAGAAAACGGGTTGGAAAACTAGCCTACTAAACAGGGTTGGAGAACTAAATCACTACACACCAGGGGATGGAGAACTAAACTACTAGACAGCAAGTGTTTGGAATCCCCAAGGCTTGCGGGACAAAACTCTGTAACACTTCCTCCAGTGCTTCTGCATCCTCCACCTCCTCTAGGGCCTCCACCTGCGCCTTCAACTTCTGCCTTAATGTGACATATGTTCCAACAGTGCAGAGAGAATCCCTCCCCCACCTCCATACTGCGCAGCCAGGGCTCACTGCAATCAGGCAGTGTTAAAATTAATATGCCTTGGAGATCGCAGTCATACAGCTGAAGAGTTGTGGACTGCTCTCCAGGCCGAGGCCCTACGCTGGGGCAACCTCAGACACATGCCTTGCATGGCTCGTATCCTCAACCTGATGGTACAGCAATTTCTCCACATACTATCCTTACCTGGATGCGCTGCGGCAGAAACCACGGTCTCTGCGTGCTCACTTAAAACTATAAAAATGAGCAGGATCTTTAGTATAAAAGCCAGACTACTAGACAACGAGCAAACTCCTTCATGATGATAGAGGCCACCATCTCCTTAGCTTGCTGGTACTTTTTTGTGGGAATGAGCTTGTCTCCAACCAGCCAGGAATATCCAGTGAATGGCACGCCACGGTTTGGTATTAGCACCCAGTACCAGAAGCAAAGCCATACACAATTTCCGTACCTCAGGAATTTTATTTGGTAGACTGGATGAGCAAACATTAGTTTCTCACAAAGGAGCTGAAGACACTGAGTGGCAGTAGGTGCAAGTTTCGCCAGCATGACCTGTTTGTTATTGTTAGATATTAGAGGGAGAACATAACTGGGCTTTGCCAAGGTGCCTTATTGCATCTTAAGTCTTATAGACCCTGCACTTGCGGCCTTACATTCTACAGGATGGTGGGGAAGGAGACAGTAGGTAGTGGAGTTGCATTAGCTCCGGCGGTGTTGAGGTGGCAGTGAGGCAATTGGAGGCTGTAGGCTGTTTTGAAGAGATGGGTTTTCATGTTGGGTCTGAAGGATCCAAATATAGTGGCTATTCGGACGTGTTGAGGCACAGAATTCCAGAGGATGGAGGATATTTGATAGAAGTATTGGAGGCGATTGGGTGAGGAACAAATAAGTGTGGAGAGAAGGAGGTCTTGAGAGGACCGGAGATTCCGTAAGGGAATATATCGGTAGATTAGTTCAGAGATGTACAGAGAAGAAAGTTTATGGATGACTTTGTACGTCAGCGTTAGTAGCTTGAACTGGATACGCTGAGCAATTGAGAGCCAGTGAAGGTATCTTATAGATTGCAATCTTATGGATTGCTGGAGCCAGTCCACAGTAAAAAAGCAGCCATAGAGTGTCCGGGAACCTTCACACAGACTTTTCTTAGCCAGGGCTGGTTCTTGGCAGGGTTGGGCGGGTGCACCAGAGAACCGGAGAATCCTCTGGTGGGCCCTGGCTTCTCCTTCAGGAGACTTCATAGCGCAAACCTATGGGGCTCTTTAGCGGGGGAGAAAGTTGGTCCCTCAGAATCAAATACTCTGGTGGGCCTAACGTTCTTCAGTCTGACACTGCTTCTCGGTGAGAGTTGTATTTCACCACAGCCATATTTAGCTCAGTGAAAGGACTGGCATAGAGGGAAACTGTATCTACTCTGGCTGTCATTTCTCCCAGAAAGTCCTCTAATGCAGCTTGTTGCATAAGCAATGGCAGCCCGTCCAATATCAGCTCATACTTCTCGGTGGTGCTTAGTCACAGACAAAGATCTTTCTTTACGCCTTGAATTTAATCACTATAGAGTTGGACAATGGCCTGATCTGCAATGCGTTTTGAGAAATAACGTGCATAAGCAAAGCCACAGTTTATTCCACTGAAGGTCATTAAGCGAAACTCATACAGCTTTCCCTCAGACTGAAAGAGGGGTATCAAGACATCCAAGAGTTTTCTGTCCTCACCAAGAGGACAACTGTCCATGTTCTCCTCATCCTCCTCCTCATTATAACCCGATCTGCGTTGAGATGTGATGAGGCTGGGCTGTATTGTTCCTTGCTCTGCCTGCAATGCCTCCTCTTTAACTGTGAGCACCGAGCGTTTCAGTAGACAGTGAAGCGGGATGGTGATGCTAATTATGATGTCATCGCCGCTCACTATCTTGGTGGAGTCCTCAAAGTTTTGGAGGATGGCACAGATGTCAGACATCCATGCCAACTCATCAGCTCTTATGTGCGGAGGCTGACCTGAATGTCGATGGGCATGTTAAAGCTGGTACTCAACAACTGTCCTCTGCTGCTCACAAATCCTTCCCAACATCTGCAATGTTGATTTCCAACATGTGGTGACATCGCACAACAGTCGGTGAGGTGGAAGCTGCAAACGCTGCTGAAGCACTGCCAGGGTGGCGGAAGCTATATGTTATGATCTGCAACATGAACTAAGGAAAGATAGGGGAAAGCTGTCCCTACAGTAAGACTAAGCTGAATCCCTACGTTGTAGCGGGCTGCCTGTTCCTAGCGAACAGACCCGCCTTAGTCCTCGACTAGTCTGAACGAAGACCTATAGCATTAAGGGAGGGGTCCCTAAAAAGAACTAAGGACTCGGACAAAAATGGGACACCTCCTAAACAGAGAAGTTGTTGCAGAACACAAAAAGACAAACTGACAAAAAGTACTAGAGGTCCCAGTAGGACCAAGCGAACTGACAGAGAAGGCACCGAGGCACCAGGCTAGAGAAACAGTCAAACACTGAAGTCCAGCACAGCCAGAAGGGCGGAGCTGGAATATAAAGGCAGATGGTCACGTGACCGCAAAACACAAGATGGAAAAAACAAACAGGAGAGTTCTAACAATACCCCCTCTTTTATGAGGATCCTCCGGATCCTCCAGGCCCAGGCCTATCCGGAAATCTCCTGTGGAAAGCTTTAACAAGCCTAGGAGCAGAGACATCATCCGTCCTTACCCAGGAGTTGTCTTCGGGACCGAAACCCTTCCAGGAGACAAGATACTGTAATCTCCCTCTATGCCATCTAAAATTCAAGATACGAGAAATTTCATATTCGCCGTCTTCCACCACAGGAGGAACTGTGACAGTGGCGTCCCTATCAGATACATCAGCCTTTTTCAACAAGGAAACATGAAACACAGGATTAATCTTCCAGGAAGTAGGGACATCCAACCTAACAGCAGATGGGTTAACAACCTGAAGCACTTGAAATGGACCCACAAACTTAGGACCCAGTTTTTTAGAGGGAATCCTCAACTGCAGGTTTTTCGAGGACAACCAAACCACGTCACCCACAGTAAACAAAACCTCCTTATTTTTCCTGTCAAAATACTTCTTGAACTTCTTGTTAGCCTCTTGAAGGTTGCAACGTACATTAATCCAAACTCTCTCCAAATCAGCGGAAAAATTCTCCTCCTCCGGCACCGCCGACCCCAATTTGGAGAACAAACCAAAAGACGGATGTCTCCCAGTACAACAAAAAAAAGGAGAACACCCAGCAAAGGAGGATGTATGATTGTTAAGAGCGAATTCTGCGAGAGGCAGAAACTCAGACTACTCCTCTTGATTGTCAGCCACAAAACAACGCAAAAACTGTTCAACATCCTGGTTCTTTCTTTCAGTCTGTCCATTAGACTGAGGATGATAACCAGACGAAAATGACAAATGGACTCCCAACCTGTCACAAAAAGCACGCCAAAAGCGAGCCACAAACTGAGGTCCTCTATCAGAAACAATATCCGTGGGAACGCCATGGAGCTTGACAATCTCCTTAACAAACGCCTTAGCGAGTGTTTTGGCGCAGGGCAACTTAATGAATGGAACCAAATGACACATCTTACTAAAACGGTCCACGACCACCCAGATGACAGTAAAACCCTCGGACACAGGAAGATCAGTAATAAAGTCCATTGTGAGATGCGTCCAAGGCGCACTAGGAACCTCCAGAGGGCAAACCAACCCCGCAGCAGGAGTATGTGAAGCCTTTGACCTAGCACACACAGTACACTGACGCACCCACTTGATGACTTCCTTCTGCCATCCAGGCCACCAAAAACTGCGACTGATAAGTCTCTTAGTCTCCGAAATTCCTGGATGACCTGCCAACCGAGACTCATGACACTCCACAAACAAATCTCTCCTAAAGGCTCTAGGCACAAACAACCTCCCATGGGGAGTGTTAGATGGAGCATCATCTTGAGCTTTCAGAATCCCATTCTCCAAAATGGAGTCCAATGCCGCCACCACAACTCCTTTCTGTAAAATGCTCTCCTCCTCCTCGGTACCGACCGTAGGAGAGAAGCTGCGAGACAAAGCATCGGCTTTAACATTCTTAGTACCAGGGATATAGGTAACAGAAAAATGAAACAGAGAAAAAAAGTGCCCACCTAGCTTGACGGACATTCAAGCACTTGGCAGCATCCAGATAGATCAAATTCTTATGATCTGTGAAAACCTGAATAGGAAATCTAGCGCCCTCCAAAAAATGACGCCAATGTTCAAACGCGAGTTTAATTGCCAGCAACTCCCGATTTCCAACATCATAATTCAGTTCGGTTTCCGAAATTTTTTTCGAAAAGAAGGCACAAGGATGTACTCCACCCTTGTTCTCCTGAGACAAAACTGCTCCGACCCCCACCGATGAAGCATCGACCTCGACTAAAAAAGGCTTGGTCTCATCAGGCTGCATAAAGATAGGGGCAGAACTGAACCTCTCTTTTAGATACTCAAACGCTTCAATGGCCTCAGTAGTCCACTGGGCCATATTCGCACCTTTCCTGATGAGATCGGTTAGAGGTTTAACAATTACAGAAAAATTCTTAATGATTTTCCTGTAATAATTGGCAAAACCCAAAAATCTCTGTATAGATTTCAAACCAATAGGTCTAGGCCATTCCTGCACAGCCTGAACCTTCACAGGGTCCTTCTCAAAGCCCTCGCTGGAGACAATGTAGCCCAAAAAACTAATTTTCTGCACAGCGAACTCACATTTCTCCAGCTTGGCAAAGAGTGAATTATCACTCAATAACTGCAAAACTTCACGTACACTCTGCCAATGGGACTCTAGATCTGGTGAGTAAATCAAAATGTCATCCAAATACACAACCACATTCTTACCAATCAAAGGTCTCAGGATGTCATTAATAAGGTTCTGAAAAAATGCAGGTGCATTGGTAAGACCAAAAGGCATCACCAGATTCTCAAAATGACCTACCGGAGTGTTAAAAGCAGTTTTCCATTCATCACCCTCCTTTACTCGTAACAAATTGTATGCCCCCCGGAGATCAATTTTAAAGAACCACTTGGCCCCCACTAACTGGTTAAACAAGTCAGGAATTAATGGCAATGGGTAGGAATTGCGTACGGTAATCTTATTAATTTCACGAAAATCCAGATATGGACGTAAACCCCCTTCCTTTTTTTTAACAAAGAAAAATCCAACTGCCACAGGCGACTTAGAAGGTCTAATGTGACCAGCAGCCAGGCTAGTCTGTATGTATTCCTCCAAGGCCTTTCTTTCAGGGATAGTCAGATTAAACAAGCGACTCTTGGGAAGAGTAGCTCCCGGAACAAACTCAATGGCGCAATCATAATCCCTATGAGGAGGTAAAACTTGCGACTCCTCCTCCGAAAAAACCCTCCAAAAATCTTGAATAGGTACTGGTAATTCCCCTTTTTCCACAGCCGCAATGCGACCATTACAACATTTATCATAGCACTTCGGACTTCAAGACTTAATCACATTAGTAGACCAGTCCAGTCAGTAAAGGATTGTTCAGTTTTAACCAAGGCAATCCTAGAACAACCGGAGAGGGTAAATTATCTAAAACAACCAAGTCCAAAATTTCTTGGTGAACTCCATTGATAGTGAGGGGAAATGCAGCAACCTTGTGAGTAATACATTTCAAGGGAGTGTTATCAATTGCAATCACAGAAATAGGTGATGACAAAGGTTTGGATTTCAATTTAAGGTTTTCCAAAAACCCTTTATCAATCAAATTAAGTGTTGAACCACAATCCATAAATACCTGAAATTCAATCAAATCTCCCTGCAAAGTAGTACTCCCAGAAAGAAATACTCCTGCAGAGTGTAAACAAGCTATACGGGCGTAACTGACCTTTTTTTTTTCTTTACTTAAACGACGCTCACAATACTTAATCGAATGGTCAGCTTTACCACAATAAAAACACAATCCCTTGGCGAACCTCCAGTCTCTTTCCTGAGAGCTGAGTGACATCGCCCCAACCTCCATTGGTTCTCTTCTGTCTGAGCACATTTTCTGGGGACTAGGAACTGACATTACAGGAGTCTTTACCTCATTCAGCCTGCACCTCAGCCTCCTGTCCACACGAACAGCTAATTGCATGGCATCCTGCAGAGTCTCAGGTACAGGGAATGCAATAAGCAGATCCTTAACCCTTTCACTCAGACTAGCAAGAAATAAACATTTCAGCGCAGGATCATTCCATTTAACTTCTGAGGCCCATCTCCTGAAGTGTGTGCAATAATTTTCAACATCACCTGACACCTGATTCAAACGCCTAAGTTCTGCCTCCGCAGATGAGATTCGATCAGGATCATCATATAATAGCCTCATAGCAGACAAAAAGTCTTCAACAGACCTTAAACAAGGATCATTAGGTTGGAGAGAAAAGGCCCACCCCTGTGGTTCATTGCCCAAAAGTGACATAATAAAACCAATGCGCTGTGATTCATTCCCAGAGGACCTTGGTCTCAAACGAAAATATAACAAACTAGCATTTTTAAAGGAAAAAAAATCTTGCTGTTTACCATAAAAAACATCAGGCAGTCCTACCTTGGGTTCGACAAAATGCGCTCCAGAACAGCTACTCACGTGTTGCTGAAGCTCGGCCACCTCCAGAGACAATCCCTGCAGGCGTTGAGCCAAATCCTGGACGGAAACCATACTGATCCCCAAATTTCTTTCATTTTAGTTTTTTGGGCTGGACTTACTGTTATGATCTGCAACATGAACTAAGGAAAGATAGGGGAAAGCTGTACCTACACTAAGACTAAGCTGAATCCCTACGATGTAGCGGGCTGCCTGTTCCTAGCGAACAGACCCACCTTATTCCTCGGCTAGTCTGAACAAAGACCTATAGCATTAAGGGAGAGGTCCCTAAAAAGAGCTAAGGACTGGGACAAAAATGGGACACCTCCTAAACAGAGAAGTTGTTGCAGAACACAAAAAGACAATCTGACAAAAAGTACTAGAGGTCCCAGAAGGACCAAGCGAACTGACAGAGAAGGCACCTAGGCACCTGGCTAGAGAAACAGTCAAACACTGAAGTCCAGCACAGCCAGAAGGGCGGAGCTGGAATATAAAGGCAGATGGTCACGTGACCGCAAAACACAAGATGGAAAAAGCAAACAGGAGGGTTCTAACACTATAGCTGACTTTCTGAAATGGGCACACACGCGTTGTACTTTCACAAGCTGCTCTGGCAGATCTGGGTAGGTTTTGAGAAACCACTGAACCACTAATTTGAGCACATTTAGTGCTCTCTCATTACTAATGTGTACCCCTGTATGGAGAACAATATCAGCACCGAAGAATTGAAAGATGAAATATAGCCTGCTTTATATACCACGGTACTAAGAAAATCAATTTAGATTATATCTTGTGTACCCCTGTGACAAAAATATCTGCACCAAAGAATTAATTTCACTAGAGTAGAACTAGTATAATGGTGACGGACAACTCTTCCACTACAGCCAACCCAGCAGATGGAGACCCAATCAGGATTCTCCACATTTCCAAAAAATAGTGGCAGACACCAGCAAAGTGGCATTAATTTCACTACAGTAGAAATTGTAGAATTAGGAATCCAAGCCACTTCCACTACAGCCAACACAATAGATGGAGACCCAATTAGGATTCTCCACATTTCCATAAAATAGTGGCAGACACCAGCAAAGTGGCATTAATTTCACTACAGTAGAAATTGTAGAATTAGGAATCAAAGCCACTTCCACTACAGCCAACAAAATAGATGGAGACCCAATTAGGATTCTCCACATTTCCCAAAATTAGTGCAGACACCAGCAAAGTGGCATCAATTTCACTATAGTAGAAATAGTGTAATTAGAATCGACACCTCTTCCAGTACAGCCAACCCAGTAGATGGAGACTCAATCAGGAGTGTTAACATTTCCCTAACTTATGGCCTAACACCACCGAAGTGGCATCAATTTTACTATAGTAGAAGTAGTATAATGGGAGACCAAAACCTCTTCCATTACAGCCAACCCAATAGATGGAGACCCAATCAGGATTCTCCACATTTCTAAAAATTAGTGGCAGACACCAGCAAAGTGGCATTAATTTCACTACTGTAGAAATTGTAGAATTAGGAACCAAAGCCTCTTCCACTACAGCCAACACAATAGATGGAGACCCAATCAGGATTCTCCACATTTCCAAAAATTAGTGGCAGACACCAGCAAATTGTCATCAATTTCACTACAGTAGAAATAGTATAATTAGGACCGACACCTCTTCCAGTACAGCCAACCCAGTAGATGGAAACACAATCAGGACTGTTCACATTTAAAAAAAATAGGGCCTAAGACCACCATTTCCGTGGCCTACAGATTGGAAATGGTGGAGTTCAACCTCTTAGCTTTGTCATGTGTAGGAGTAAACAATCTTTTATGTGACCACAACTACGGGACTGAGGGCTGGCTGCAATGCTGAGAGAGGGCGGAGTACGGTGAAACGGACAAACTGCTAGACCGTGAGTGAGGTGCAGGTGGAGATGTTACGATGGATTGAGAAACATGTGGTGTGCTCAGTGAAACAAACACAGCAGGCATGTCCGCTTTTGTTACTGCTGACGGGCTCTCACTCAGCCTGACTGGAGCGGGTATACAACCGTAGGTTCTGCGGTCGGACACCTGTGTGACAATACTTGGCACGGTAACAGAGGAAAAGGAAGAAGCAGCAGATGCATTTGATGGGGCAGCTGATGGTTGTTTATTGAAAACCAATTTTGAGTTTATCATGTTTGTGTACCTTTTTGTGGAGAACAATATCAGCACCAAATAATTAATTTCACTAGAGTATAACTATACTAATGGATGGAGACCAAAACCTCTTCCACTACAGCTAACCCAGGAGATGGAGACCTAACCAGGAGTGTTCACATTTCCCTAAATTAGGGCCTAACACCAACAAAGTAGCATCAATTTCACTAGAGTAGAAGTAGTATAATGGAGACCGACAACTTTCCCACTACAACCAACCAAACAAATGGAGATCCAATAAGGATTCTTCTCATTTCCAAAAATTAGTGGCAGACACCAGCAAAGTGGCATCAATTTGACTACAGTAGAAATTGTAAAATTAGGAACCAAAACCTGTTCCACTACAGCCAACCCAGCAGGTGGAGACTCAATCAGGAGTGCACCATCCTCTCCAGTCGTTCACCACGTGTCAGACTTGTACACTGTTGTGCATGTGCACGAGCTGGTCTAAAAAATGTGTGAAAGGACTCACAGAAATTGCTTCTGCCAGTTACACTATTGCTGCTGCAAATATTTTGACGTTGACGAATTGACGTGCCAGAGGTTGGAAGTGTAGAGCTGTGATGCACTCTGTGCGCCTCACTGCTGGCTTTGGGAAAACTTATCCTAAGGTTGTGTAAAAGCGTGTTTCGATACTCCAGCATTCGCGGGTCCCTTTCCAGGGCGGGAAGCATCTGGTAAAATTTACTCTTATAACGTGGATCTAACAGAGTGGCAACCCAATAGTTAGCACTATTTCGAATCAAAACTATACGGGGATCATGTTGCAGATAGTGCAGCAAGAAGGCACTCATATGTCAGGCTCTTTCATGAGGTTCAAGCCCATGCTGTGTTGGTGACTGGGTAATTCTGGTGCTTGTTTCCTCCGTCCCCTCCTGCCAAACACGAACAGAACGGGGACGATTATCCTCTTCATGTTCTGACTGTTGCTCGCCCATCACCTCTACCTCTTCCGTTTGTTCCTCGCCTTCACTAACACCTTCACTAACAGTTTTTCTGATATCAAGAACCCTCCTCGATCGCAGTGAACCACCCTCCCTTGGCACCCTGAGATGTTCCCTAGTGTATGACGTTAGTAACAGAACAAAGTATTTTTTTAGTGTGGATGAGGCCTGTATAACATACAAGATATTCTCCAAACTAATTCAAACTGAGATGTCCCCTGCTGTATAATGTTAGGAATTGAAGAAACTATTTTTTAACTGTGTATAACATAGAATATATGCTCCAAGATATTTCAAACTCAGATCTGGCCTGCTGTATCATGTTAGTTACAGCAAAAAATAGATTTTTTTACTCTGCATGAGCTCTGCATACAGCTGAATTTCACCGCCACTAAATGAATAGGTGGCTCATAGCAGAGTTTAACACGTTTATGATGGAAAAAAATATTTTGTGGACTCTGGCTAGCAAGACAAAAAATTTTTTTTTTTACTCTGAAAACAGCTGAAGTACACCACCACTAAAATAGTATGTGGCTTTTAGCAAATTGTATCATGTTTGCGACACAAAAAAATCTTTTGTGGTCTCTGCCTAGCAAGACAAAAAATCTATTTTTTTACTCTGAAAACAGCTGAACTTCAACGTCACTAAGATAGTAGGTGGCTTTTAGCAGAGTGTATCACAATTGCGACACAAAAAAATCTTTTGTGGACTCTGCCTAGCAAGAAAAAAAAATCTATTTTTTTTACTCTGAAAACAGCTGAAGTTCACCGCCACTAAAATAGTAGGTGGCTTTTAGCAGAGGGTATCACGTTTTCGACACAGAAAAATCTTT